>NC_091843.1:38285000-39535000 GCF_037783145.1 Equus przewalskii
GAATGCCATGTAATTAGTTAGCGCTTTTGTTAAAAACACTTTAGGAAGAATAACCTTCTTGTTGTCAGTTCTGTTGAATGCACAATTAAACCATTTGATAAAGCAATTACCTGAACACGATTATGTTCAGCCTCACCTCATCAGGAGATGAAATTAAGGATTAGATGAAATTGCAAAGCCCATGAGATCTCTGCCAACCAATCCTTTAGAAGACAGAGAGGTCCCTGGCCAAAATGAATATGCACAGTGCTATAAATCTAATTAAATCATTACAAACAACTTTAATTAAGTTCATAATCATGTTGCTTTTGTTTTTCTTTAAAAGAAATAAACAAAATATTCCCCATTGGCATACTGCTCAAATGAGTACCCATGATCAGACTTCACCACATTTTCCAAGAGAATGTTTCAGTACGAGATATGGGTAATGCTCATAGAAGCTGATCTCATTTTCTAAGCCTGGCTAGGACCTGTATGTTATGTGAGAGAATGAGGAAATATTAACTGGCTTAGAATTTATCATGAATTGGCACCATAACTGCATATTGAGAAAAGTGGATTTAATGATGCTCTTGCTTTTACCAAAATAATTTGTTGTTTTTTTTCACGTTCTAAAACAAATGAAACATTTTGGAATCATTATATACCATGCATGGAATAGAAATGTCTCATCCTCTGGCCAAGGGTGGCCTTCTTGAGATGCTAGCTTCTGCTCAGAACAACAGACCTTCAGCATCAGGGAAAACCCTGTGTCCCAAAGAGCAACTTTCCCAAATTCTCATCCGAAGGCACTGAGGACTGCTTTGGAATGCAAACCTCCCCAAAGGCTGGCTGTGCAATGGCAGCCAGATGACAGACTGGCGGCTACAGGAACCTGGGACCCTAACCAGATTGATCAAATGGAGCTCATTAAAAGGGCTTATTTGCTTTCTCCTCTCCTGGTAGAGAGACCAAAGAATTCTATTATCTATCAGCAGAGGGTGGGACACCCCACAGGCGGTTCTGAGCAAGATCTGCTATACAGCTCTCATGTTGTCTTCCACCGTTTCCTGTTGGAGGCGCCCTAGACCAACCACTTGGCCCCTTTATAGCGTGACAACACACAACAACTCAATTCCCTGGCACCAAGCAAAGCACAGAGAGAGTTGGAGTAGAGAGGATGCATCACTTTCTTTGCATTTTAATGTGTGTGATGGGATAAAATAGACTGAGCCTCCCTTGCCCACATCTACCCCAGCCAAGAAAGGAGCGGCCGTATTCCGAGGTTTCAACTTTAAGCACCATCTCTTCAGTAAAGCCTCCCTGAGCCCTCCATGCTAAGTCAGGCCATTTCTTTCCTCCAAGCTCCAACAGCACCATGTGTATACTTCTGCTGGAGCATTTATTGCACCACATTGGAATTATCTGTAGATAAGTGGTATATCTAGCCATATGGTGGGCTTGAGATCCTGAAAAGTCTATGAAAGAAAACTCTTAGATATAATAAACATCCTTTTAAATAGCTGAGCTTGCAAGATGTAAGATCCCTGGTTGGGTGGTGGAGAGAAGGAAAACAGCTGCCCTGCAGTGTGGTGAATAGCTAACCTGACCCTGACGTGAGGGTAGCTGATCTAACTGAGAGGCTGTGGGGTAATAGCTGCCTGCAGGCCAGATCAGTGCCTTAAGTCCTCACAAGGTAAGAAATTGGAGCTGAGACCCCACACATAAATCCAAACCTTCAGCATGTTCACCTTGAGTTAAAGGGTGGGCTTGATTTTTTACAAAAGAAAATCTGCCTGTTGGTAAATACAGACAACAGGAACACTTCTCACTCTCACCCTGGACTCTGGTTAGAGAGTAAAGGTCAGCTGTAAAACTTTGTGACAAAGAACCTGCATTTATTCAGGTGGGGCAAGGGTGGTGCACAGCACATTTAATGACCTATATAGGACACAGACATAAATCAGTCAGAACAGGTGGTGACTCTTAAGCTGTCCTGTGGTGTACTACGTGAATGGCAACCTGAGTACATGCTTCCAACTTATGTTCTTTATATGGTACATACAGGAAACCCGAAGCTGGTTAACGGACTTACAGGGTTTGTGGGTGGGGAATGTTCCAGGGTTCCTGCAAGTGTACATCCTGTCTGGAGGGCTGACCCTTAATGCAAGCTTCACAGGATTCCCTCAAAACTCTGCCAAGCATGACTCATAGTCCGTTTCTTTTTCCCTTCCCAAAGCCCCAGTGCATGGTTGTATATCCTAGTTGAAAGTCCTTCTAGTTTTTCTATGTGAGCTGCCACCACAGCATGGCAACTGACAGGTGGGTGGTGTGGCTTTGTGCCCGGGAAATGAACCTGGGGTACTGAAACAGTGAGAGCACCAAACTTTGACCACTAGGCCATCAGGGCTGGCTTTCATAATTCTTTAAAACAGAAGGAAATAAGCTATCATGAGCAAGAGGCAGCACAGACAATAAACAGCAGAATTAGACACTCAAGAACTTGAGAGATGGATTTTTCAGGTACAGAATGTAAAATCAGTTCAAATCTTCAAAATGTTTTAGTAAAAAAAGACAATTTAAAACTTAAGCAATGGATCATATAACTCATTCTAAATTTTGTGATTGAAAAAATAATTAAACTCATATTCATTCTTTCTGTAAAAACTATCTTTCAAGGTAGCCCTAAAGCTCTATTCAATAAGGGAAATTTTTTTACAGAAAGAGTGTAGCTAATAAATCCAGTATAATAATAGAATTAGAATTTTTCAGCCCCTGATGATATAACTGATGTAGGCAACAGTCAAGCATGGATGAAATCACTAGACAGAGGTTGACAATGAACTTCAGGCTGTTGCTGTGTCAGCCCTCTGATGAATCTTAAAATCACTTGAGTGGGCCCCTGGCGGTGTTTGTCCTGTGGTGTCATGCAGGAGGAAGTTCACAGCAGTGTGTGTGCTTCATAGGGATGTGAAGTATTTTCGCCAAAAGGAGTTGAACCTAAATCTAGTCAATCCCATGGCTCTAATTTCCTTTTACAGGATGTTCAGGGGTAGAGGAGTGTTTTAAAGGAGGCCACATGAGAAGTTCAGAAGGTGAAGTGTTTTGGGGGCCAGAAAATGGACCCAATTTCTGCGTGAGAAAAGGTAGAGTGGGAGACATAGCTGCTAAATGTTCTGTGAACACTGGTTGAACTCAAATTGAAACAAACCAACCAAAATTTTAAAAGAAGAAGCTATTTTGGACACTTTAAGAAAAATTGATTATCGACTGAGAATTAGATATGATAATGATATTATCATATGATATAATATGATATGATATAGCACTATATGCTATATGATAATAGCATTGTAGCTGAGTAAGAAAAATGTGTGTATTTTTTAAGAGATAAATATTGTAAAGAACATAGAGGATTTACTTTAAAACAATTTAGCAGAGAAAAAAGAAAGCTAAGATGAAGCAAGTGTGGCAAAATTTTGAAAATTGTTGAACTGAAGTTATGGCAATTCTTTCTACTAATTTCTCTATTTTGGTATATATTCAAAATTTTTCCTAAATAAAAAGTACACTCTTTGAGGGGAGAAATGATCTCCTGTTAATCTTATTATCTCCAATAATATAGTGTTTTATATTTTAGTCTATGGGGTATATGTTTTTGTAGTTTTACAAATTTGTGACTTTTATGTTTCCTGAATCTGTTCTGCATTATCTCCAGTGTTGAAGGCATAAGATGAATGTGAGTAGAGGAAGGAAGGAAGTGGGATATAACAGCCATCTTGGACCCAGAGGCAGAAGCTCAGCAGTTCCAATTGCTGAGAATGACAGAACAACAGGCTAAAGGGATCCTGGGCACTGACAGTCTGGAGGCAGAAATTAGCCCTGGGCTGCTTATCTGAAATGTTTACATGAGAGAGAATTAAAAACTTAGCCTATTTAGCAGAATTCAAAATAATGTATCGACCTTTTACGTTATGTATCATGCTTTTGGCATTGTATCTAAGAAATATTTGCCTAACTTAAAGTCACAAAAATTTTCTGCTTTTCAAAGGACGCAGTTAAGAGGCCAAGAAATGAAGCCATAGTCTAGGAGAAAATATTTGAAAACCATCCATCTGACTTGCATCCAGAAAAATAAAGAACTCTCTAAATTTACTAATAAGTAAACAAACAGCCCAATAAAAATGGGCAAAAGATTTGAGCAGACATTTCACCAAAGAAGATATGTGGACAGTAAATAAGCCCATAAAAAATGCTGTGTTCTTTGTCATTGAAATGCAAATTACAACCACAATGAAATACCACTACATTAGAATGACTAATATTAAAAAGATTAATCACATCAAGTGTTGGCAAAGATGTGGAGGAACTGGAACTCTCATAAACACTTTGGTGGGAATGGAAAATGGTCTCACCACTTTGGAAAACAGACTGGGTGAAAGTTTCTTTAAAAACTACCATATAAGCCATTCTAATTCTAGGTCTTTACCTGAGAGAAATGGTAGTATATGTCACAGGAACACTTGTTTACAAGTGCTTGTAGAGATTTTATTTGTAATAGCCAAAAACTAGACACAACCCAAATATCCATCAAGTGAATAAATGAACCGATGTCATGTATCTCTGCAATCAAATACTACCCAGAAATAAAAAGGTATGAATTGCTGATGCATATAACAACATGAATGAATATTAATTATGCTGAATGAAAGCCAGACAAAAAATAGTACAAACTGTTTGATGACGTGGATATGAAACTTCAGAAAATGCAAGCTAATCTGTAGTGACAGAAGACCGCTCAGTGGTTTCCTCTGGTGGGAGGGATAGAGCAGGATTACAAAGGGGCATGAGGAAGCTTTTGGGGATGATGGGTATGTTAATTATCTTGACTATAGTGATGGTTTCCTAAGTGCGTGGGTGTGTTTATATTTATCAAAGCTCATCAAATTGTATACTTTAAATATGTATAGTTTCCTGTATGCCAACTATACCTCAATACAGGTGTTTAAAAAAAAATGACCAGCCCTGTAGAGTGTGTCTCCAGATTAGCACATTCTTCCAATTCCCCACGTTTCCATGTTTCTCTTTTTTGACGCCGGTTTCCTCCGTCACTTAGGAAGATCCCCCTTTGTCACCTCATCTTGGCTGAGTAATGTCAGAAAATAGAGTTGACACTTTTCAAAAAGTTTTCCTGTGAAACATGGACAGATTAAAAGATGCAAGTTACCCTGAACACTCAATCACTTAGGACTCTCCTTTGCTAGAGTATTCTCTGTACTGTGTCCTGGACTTCAACATCCCTTTGAGTGCAGAGCCCAGTGTTCATTTGTTGGCGTTGTCCTTCTGCCCCTCTCTGAGAGGCAGAGGTCTCCAGGGACCTAACAGCAGCCAGAGGAGCCACCCACGGAGTGGCTGAGGTGGCGGAGGCTGGATATCCTGGGGGCCTGTGGGGGCTATGGACCCTGTGGCCTTTCAGAGAAAGGCTGCTGGGGTGGGAGGCACAGCTAAGGTTCACTCCATGGCAAGAAGAAAGTACACAAAGTACGTAAATGCCTGGGAGACAAGAACCAGTGGTCAGGGCAGGTGAGGGAAGAGTAACATGTTTGCCATGGCCCCTGAGACTGATGTGACAAAGCCCTTAGTGCTGTAGGTGACAGGGGAATGAGGGGGATGGCACCTCTGTAGTCCACGTAGTTGGGAGGGGCTGCTTCATCTTCTGACTTGGTTGGTGTTCAGCTCTACTCACTGATTCCCATCTCAGACCTCCAAGTCTGCAGAGTTGGAGGAGGCCACAAACTTTTCTGGTGCCTACCTTGGGACCTTCTTCCAGGCTGGCTCCTCGAGAGTCATCAGACACACCCACCATGTACCCGGACCATGCCAAACACTGGTCCTGTCCCCAGGTTGTTCCCTCATTCTGGGGAGGACAGATGTGTAACCATTGTCTCGTAGGTCAGCCAGGTAAGGAGTGCGTGAGAGGCAGGGGCTGGGTGGGTGCCCTGTGGGGGGAAAGAGGAAGGGTTGACACGTCAGTGTCGTGGTTAAGAGCTCGTCCAGTGGAGCTGCACAACATAGGCTCACCCAGTCTGGCTTGTTAGCTATGTGACCTTGAACAAGTCGCGAAGCCACTTGGTGCCCCAGTTCCCTTGTCTGCAAAATGGGAATAAAATTACCTACCTCAGTTGTTGCAAAGTTTAAATTAGTGATTACATATTAAATTCTTAGAACAGTATCTGGCATGTAGAAAAGCCATCTGTAAATGTTTTTTTCCTTAACTCTCAAGAAATACTAGCTGCAGCCTGAGGGTCTATTAATCCTGCCTTGGCAAATAAGTACCAGTAACGGCTTGGGCTGGCTCATCGATTTCTCTGGTACAACTGTGCTGCTATGATGATTTGTTTTCAAGTGTCCCGAGCAGCCCCTTTTCCTGAGAAGTTGAAATGTTCCTTTTGCAGTTGTGTCTGCATTCATTCCTCTCCTTCAGCAGACCCCTTCTTTCCCAAACTGGTGATTGGATGAACCCCAGGCCCAGCTTAGGATGGCGTTTTGCAGAGCCCTCATCAGGGAGTCTGGGTGCTGGTGGCATGAGGTGGAGGGCTCAGTCTCCGTAAATGACAACTGACCCCTTTGGCACTGCCTCTGTGTAGTGGCATCTCCCAAGTACCTCACTCAGAAGTGGTCGTCGTGGAAACCTGGTTTGGTTTTTACGTCCTAGGCAGTAGTCATTGTCTTATTACAGCCATGTGGAAGGAGTGGGGTGCTCACCCGTGGAAAATGAGCATAGTGTGCAACTGAGCAATTTCAGGGGCCACTGCAGACAGTCTGGGGCTGAGGATGGGGCGGGCCATGGGGCATGCTCGGGGAGGCCCTGTCCACACCACCCCATTATTGTATCAAATACATAAAGCACTTCTGTCTCACACCATCGGTGCTGACAGTGCTGACAGCCTCCCCAAGTCTATTCTTCTAGGTGACTCCACCTCCTCAATGAGGGCGGCTCTTCCCTCCCTCCTGGCCGCCCACCTTTCTCTGTACTGTTTGGGGCTGGTGCTGCAGTCAGGGAGTGAGAGTTCCTGAGGTTACGTGGTTTTCACAGCTCACAGGGTTTCTTGATTACATGTTTTGTAGATCCACATTTTTATCCTTGTAGCTGTCATTTTTCTTGACTCACTATTTCAGTCACTCAAAACAGTATTACTGCACTGCTTGGACTTTCTCTAGCTTTTTTCCTTCCTAAAGTTTCCATCCACTTAGGGAGAAGAGCTAATGATGGGAGTGAAGTGCAGCTGACTTCACCCAGGTCCTCATGGGTGGGTGAGCCGGGCTCCCGGGGACAGGGTCAGCCTGCGAGCGGAGCCTCTGCCGTGCCTGGGGCCGCCTTGGGCGTTTGCCGCTCAGCATTGAGTCTAGTCCTCACAACCCTGGGGTAGAACAATTTTGTCCTCGTTTTTACAGATGAAGAAACTGACACAAAAAGGTTGTTCCTTGCCTAAGATTGTATAGCTGTAAGTGACAGAGGTGGATCTGAACCTAAATTTAGTGGAACCCAAACAATTTTGGTCTTTTTTCAATACTTGAAGTATGTGAAGCATTAAGCTTTCCTGGTTTAATGGCAATGGATAGTAACAGCATGGTGCATCTACAGAGTGGCTTTTGAATGGCCTGCTAGAACTCTTCTCTTGGATAACCTGATTGGCATCTCACATTCAACATGGCCAAAATAGACCTCCTGATTCTCCTCATCCCCCGTTGGCCATGACTCTGCTGTTCACCCAGTGACTTAGGCCCAACGCCTCAGAATCATCTTTGACTCTTCATTTTCCCTCATCCCCTCCAGCCAATCTATTAGCAAGCCTTGTCTTCTTTACCTCCAAACTATATCCTGATATAACCCCTCCCCACCATTGCCCTATTCCCACGCTACTGATCCTGCGTCTCCTTGCACCTGGGCCCCCTCTTGCTTGGCCTCCTCACTCGTCTCCCTGTTTCCATCAGTGCTCCCTGTAGTGGGTTCCTCACAGAGCAGCTTAGTGAGCAATTGAAACACCCCATTTGTTTCCCATCCCTTGTAGAATGTCTCAAATCCTAACCTTGGTCCCTTAGGTCCTACGTGGTCCAGCCTCAGTCTGATCATTGTCTCTTTATTCATTGCTCTATCTGGCCACCTTGATGTACTTTCCTCCCCCCAATGTGCCAAACCTTGTCCCACATCAGGGATTTTGCATGCGCCATTCCCTGTGCCTCCATGCTCTTCCCCCACAAGCTCACAGGACTGTCGTCTTATCATTTGGGTCTTAGTTGAAAGGTCCCCTCCTCTGAGAGACCCTCCATGACCACCACCCAACAGAACCAGCTTCACCTTCAGTTACTTTCTAGTCCATGGCTCTGCTTTTTTCATACTGATTACCCGTGTCCGTAATCATCTTGTGTCACTTGCTTCTCAAGACCATGTGCTCCATGAAGGTTGGGACCCTGTCTTATTTCCTACTGAGTTTCTAGAATAGTGTCTAACACATGGGGGTTGCTTAATGAATATTTGTGTATGAAAGAGTAAATAACTGGATGGAGTGAAGAGTTCTTGAAAGTGCCAGAGTAGCCGCAGTGTGGGGCGCTGGGCTTCTTTCAGTCCTGAGTCTCTTGGGGCTGAGAGAAAATCCTGCCCTTTTGCCCACTGATGAGGATGACAGTCTCTTGTGATTGCCCTTCTGGGAGCCCAAGGAGACTGGGAGAGCAGAGTCATGATGCTAAATACCAAGATGCTCTCAACTGCTCAGACACTGATGTGTGCAAACACGCATGCCTGAAAGAGGCAGGAGGGCTGGATGGGAGTGACCAGTGCTGCCTTCATCCATCCGTCCATGCATTTGTCTCTTCTTCCTTTCAGCAGGAATAAATTGGGTACATGTTCTTCTCTAGGCCCTGGGGCTATAAAAATGTATTAGGTGAAGCTCCTGCTCTCATGGAATTCCCAGTTCAGAAGAGGAGATGGGCAAGTCATGTGTTGTTAAGTGGCCTGATGAAGATAGAGGTGTACAGAGCACCATGTGGCCACACAGGAGGGCATCTAACCTTACCAGGGCAATCAGGGAGGGCCTCCTGAGGAGGTGATAGCTGAGCTGCATAAGAGAAGTGTGAAGGGCATCTGGCAGAGAGAGCACTGTGGGCAAAAGCACGGAGGTGGGAGTGAGCCCTGGATGCTCCGCCCTGCCTTCCAACACCTGTAGCAACCTCCTGCTCAGCCTGCAGACCTCAGCCCCTAGACTCCTCCCTCAGGAATGCCTTCCCTGCTGTCCTTGAGCCATCCAGGCTTATTGTTATACGTCTCACCAGTACTACATACCTTTTATTCTGGACATTCACCACAGTTATAGTCTAATTTTGTATTTGTAAGGTTATTAAATTAATCTCTCTCTCCCCCAGTAAACTAAGCTTAGAATAGGAACCATATTTATTTTTGGCTCACTGCTTTATCCCCAGCGGCTTGCACAGTGCCTGGCCCAGAGAAACGACTCAGTGGACACTTATGCATTGGAAGGTGGATGAGTGGGGACGGGGGAGAGTTGAGGCTGGGGAGGTGAGCAGGGGCAGACCATGAAGGGCCCTGTATGGCCTATTGAGGGACTTGACAGGAAAACAATGGAAATGTGAGGATGCGGTGTGTACAGGGACTGGCGTGATTGAGCGCTTCAGGGAGTCTTTTTTTGTCTTGGTGGATGGAATAGATTCTCTAAGGACAAATGAACTCCCATCTGCAGAGTTTCCAGTCCTGGAGAGTTCTCCGTTCCACATACATGTACCTGCATGCCAGGCTCTGTGCCCAGCCCTGGGAGTGACAGAGAGGAGCGCTTCCTGCCTGGAGGCACTCTCCATCTAGAGGGTTGGGCCCATCTGTGATCCACAAACAGTGAGCACGCTTAGGCTGCTGAGGCGGAGGGAGGCTCAGAGAGCCTGGGAGCCAGCAAGTGAATTAAATGTGGCTGTCCGCAGAACTGTTATTTTTATTTGTCTTTACCCAGAAACCAAAGCGTAAACATAGAGGCTGCCAGTGGGCACGTCTCTCAGTGGAGATGCGCACAGGCCTTTTCTAAGTACAGCCCAGGGCATTCAGCTGCCTGGTATTGATGCTTTTTATGAAGGCATTGTTCTCAGCTTCAGCTACAGCAAGGATTTTTATCATTTCAGTTTAGTATAACCCTTGGGAGTGTCTTCTCGTCCTGGCTCAGCATTGTTTTGCAAGAACCATTACTTTGTATCTCTAGCACCTACTAGGGTTCTAGCAGCTTGTAGGTGCTCAATAAATATTGGTGGAAGGAAGGGATGGAGTAGAGAAGAGATAGCCTTTAGGAAGTTGGAGGAAATGACTTACGGGCTGCCAGGTTTGAAAGCAGAGTCCCCAAACTCATAAAGAAACTGATTCGTTAGACAAATCCTTGCACCCCATTTGGCCAACTCCACTGTTTCTTTCCCCTTGTGTCCCTCTGCTCCTCTGTGCCTCTCGGCCACTGAACACAGAGGGGTTGAAAGGGAACCCATGACCCAATTTTCATTGCTCTTGTGTTACCTTTTTCCCTGGGTCGTGGCTCAGTTCCAGGGCTATATAAGCATTTAAGGAGATAGGGGAGGGGGGAGGCTGGAATCCGAAACTGAGCCAGAGAGAACTGTAAGAAAAAGAACCTGCTTCCTGACTTCCGGTGCCTGAGAGTCTCAGGAGAATTGAGTTGCATCTTGTCAAAGCCCCTTGCTTAAAAGCCCAGGGGAACAAAGAAATTTTTCCTTTTGCAAAAATCTGCCTATTCTGTTTGTGCCCCGACCCTTTTCCTCTCCCAGCTTGGAGACTCTGGAGCATTTGAGAGGTGTTTCATGCTTTCAAGATGAAACTCTACATAGCAACTGAACTTGACTGATTCTGCTCTTTCATCAACTTCAGCCGGCAGAAGTGCTTGCCGTGTTCTGGTGCCTGAGCCTGGCTGTGCCGTAGGGAGTGTGGAGATGGGCTGGACATGGCGCCTACCCTCGAGGGGTTGGCAGTCTTTTCTGCCACTTACTTATGCTGGCTGCACAGTGAGCAGCACTGAAGTGCAAGTTCAAGTGTCCTGAAGCAGTCCATATCCGTGTGCCACATACCTGTGACGTGCAGAAGGAGGAAAGCCTGGCTATGGCCAGAGGCAGAGCCCAGGGGTCTCTCTTGCAGACCAGGGCAAGAGAGGTGCTCTGGGGTGAAGAATGGAGAGGGATTCTTCTCTTCTCCCATTGTGTTGTAACTCGTGGATGTGTTTGTAGGCTAATTGCTTCTCTGGGAGAAGCTTGGAAATTACACAGCAATTTTGTTGACAAAAGGAACTTCAAATTGCTGTTTTGCAAAAAGTTGTTTTGTTCTTGATGCGAGCTCTACTCTTTCTCTTTGAAATAGAACCTTAAAACTATAGCAGCTTGTCTCACGTGGGATTTGCACATTTTGTTAGAGAAAGTATTGCTTCCATTTCTGTTGTTCTAAATGATGGACCATCTCCAAATGATTCCATTTCTCCATGGAGTCCCAACCAAGTCAGTGAGCAAAAGATGCCTAACATCCAGATGTTAGATCCTGCACTTACACCCTGCCTGATTATTTGGGGAGTGGAATGCTCCAGCCTGCTGGTGGCCTCTGCCACTTTCCTGGCTCACCTCCTGGGTGTATTTCAGAAGGTGCCCATCTTTTCCTTGTTCTAGCTCAAACCGTGGAGCTATCTTTTGTAGTTACAAAGCCCTGTAACCCAGGGCTTCACAATGTGTGTTTAAAAGCTTCAGTTCCTAAAAGCTTACTCTCAATTTCTGTACTTATTTTGTTACTAAAACTTAGTGTGGATTTGGATGTTTTTGTCTCAGTATGAGAGGATGCATCCGATGGGACTTTGGAGTTGAGCAGACATCCAAGTGTAGTGGAGAATGTCTGCTTTATATGGCTTCTAGAACTCAGCCCCTGATCTTCTTGGTGACTCAAGTCGCAAGCAGGTCTGGCTGGGCGAGGTCTCTGAGGAGGCCCTGAGAGGCGGCAGCACAGTTCCCCAGGTCCTGAGTGTGAAGGAGACCTGTTGGTGTCCCACTGCCCTTAGGTCACTGGTCCCAAGGCTCTCTCATGGCACACTGTGGTAGGTGTGAGAGAAGGAGGGTGGCCCCATCCTGGGAATTAACATGTTGGCCACTAGGATTAGTGCATTCGATATGAGATATGAGCTGTCACCACAATTTTGAGTCTGGGGTTCTAAAGGCATTTCTACTTGCCTTCCTCAGCACGGCTAACCAGAAAATTAGAAGATGCTTTTGAGATAGGATGGCTTTGAAGATTTTTGGTTTGCGTTCTTCCAGTTTGATTCAGAGGGAGTGTCAAAGACTTTGCTGCTTGTGGGCAGGAACAAGGAGGGGGATGGGAAGCCAGGAGGCGTGGTGCTGTGTTGGCTGTATCAGGAACAGACCCTCTCCTCCTTTCTCTCTGCCTGCATTTCTGTGCTTGCTCCCTCTTTCTGTCTCTCACCAGTTCCCTAGTTCATTCTCTTGGCTGTGGTCACAGTGCTCTTCCTGACCTCCTCTTCTAGCACGTAGAATGCGCCCCTCCTCTGCTGGAGAACTTGTAGTAGCTGCTGCTTGCTCCTCACAACAAGACCAGGCTCCAATTTGGATTCTAAGCTTCTTTCCTAATCTCCATCTTTGTTCCTGGTCTCCCCCTGCCTCATTCTTTCTTAATCTTCAGAACCTTGCCCCAAGTTGCAAGGCAGCCCCGAAGACTTCACTCCACAAGGATTTTCCATCTCTCAACCCCTACAAGGCTTAAGGTCACTTGCCACGGTCCACCATAATTGTGGCCAGTCAGATATGATATGCTAGTTGATCCTTTCGTTAATCTACTTGAAAACTCTTTGAGGGCGGGGACCATGACCTGGACACTTCTTTGTGTATCTCTCAACATGTAGTCTCCACCAAAACAAAGGTGATTGGCGTGAAGAGCTAATGACATCCAGAGGGGTGGGGATGATGGTGGGTAAGATGACAGGCAGGAGGATTAGCAAACTTTCTCTAAGAGGTTGATGGATTTGACATTATGATATCATTGTTTTTTATCTTTCTTTACAAATGCCTTGGAGCAAGCCTATCAGGTGATTTGTATCCAAAAGTAGAAACAAGCTCATTTGGGAGACAGATACTGCTCATCTTTCAAATCTAAGAGAGATTGCTGAGCAAATGAAAAACATGCAACCTATTCACATTAATAAAACCAGTGGGGTTAGGAAGTTAACTTTCCCTAATGAATAGGCAGGAGCAAGGATGTGACTTCAGCTCCATGACACTGCTCAGAGGCTTCAGTCATGTGCCGGGGAGGCCTTGAAGGAATAGCACATGCGAGAGGAACCTACATCAGTCTTGAGATAGGATGTTCTGTTGGCTAACGAAGGCACCGTGAATTTGAGTTAGAGGGAAGCCCAGAACCCAACCAGTCCAGCCTTTTCTGGTCTCCACTCCGCAACCCCCAACAGCGTTTACAGATGTGGAGGCTGACACCTGAGAAGTGAGGCTATTGTCCACGCAGAGACTCAAAGTCTCCTGACTTCCACCCAAGAGCTTTTCATGGGAGGGCGGTAAGGTAGATGCTTCTGGGCACCAGTAAGCTTAGAGAAAACATGTAGTGTCAGCAGCCCCATGTTTCAGAAATCCTGGGTGGGAGATTCCAATTAGGTAGAGCTGCCCATGCATTTCCCCTGGATCACATGCCTTTTCTTCTTCTTTTTGTGTTTGCTGCCTGCTTCCTCACCTCCTTTTTGAGGCTCCTCAGTGTTCTCCTTCCAGTGGGGCCTGGAGAACCCTCTCTGGGCTCCCTGAAAGATCCAGCTGATGCTGCACTTCTGACTCCATGCTCTCTGAGTGTCACGGTCACAGTGCGCCCCGGGTCCCCTGCCCTGGCACACATACTGTGCCATCCACTGGGGGAGACGCTGCAGGCAACTGCTTCTCACAGAAGCAGACTCTTCCGCCCTCTCTCATATGTGGGGGCCAAGGATGCAGGATTTTCCAGGGTTAGAGATCTTCAGGATATAGCTGTTTGGAAGAACTTCATGACCTGAATAGCAATATTGATATGATGATAATAATGATGATGAAGATAAAACAGCTACTGTTTGTTGAGTGCTACACTATGCCAAGAGCTTTACCTCTGTTATCTCCCTTAGCCCAGACATGTCAGTGTGTCTCATGGCTCAAAGACTTCATCCAGAGGAAGACATGGAAGCTCAGAGAGGTGAGGTGACTTGTCTGAGTTCATGCATCCAGGACTCACATGCAGACCTATTTGGGGGCCTCTTGGGAAAAAAAAGCAGAATTCTGAGGGGTGCAGACTTCCAGCATCAGCCCTTTCAGATGCAGCCTGCAGGTGTGGCCATCACCTGTAGCGAAGAAGGGAGGTCACTCAGTGGCCCTTCTGCCCTCTGGTCCTGCTGCAATTAATCAGTTGGGAGGTCAAGAAAAAGAGGCCGTGCACTTCTCCCTCGTCCTTCTCTTTAGGAAGCTTTTCCTGGTGCCTCCTTATTGTATTTATTTAATTCATCTCAACAAATCTCTACAAGGATTTCCCCAGCAGCTGGGGAAATGACAGCTTGTTACGTAATAAGAGCATTTGATTAGGACTCAGAAAACATTAGTCACGTCTCAACTTTACTTTGCATTATCCTGGTAACCTTGCACAAATCATGTGATTTCTCTGAGTCTCAGTTTCTTCATCCATCAAACAAAGCTAATGATGACAGAGGCACTGAGACTGTCCTTGTTGAGTCTCTGCACCTGGCTGGGGGCTGGTGGGGGGAAGATGAGCCCTTGACATCTTGGAACATTTGGGGTGGCTTATTTTGTCCCTAACAAAGAAATCTTGTGGTTGGGCAGAGTGCAGGTTATGGGGAGAGATGGCAGAAAGGAGCAGAGAGAAGGAGCCAGGGGACTCAGGCAGAAGTATGAGTCCTTTGTGGAGCTCAGGTGTCACCAGCTGTCAGGCAACAGGTTAACCTAGGGAGTGGGACAGGAAGATGCCGAGTCCTTAGTGAGGAAAAGGGAGGAGGACCAGATGGGGAGTCCCTGTGCTAAAGACTCAAGAGCATTTTTAATCTCGTTTGCCTTAAATTTCACAGCCTTTGAAGTAGGTATTATTATACCACTAGTCTACAGATGAGAGAACCAGACTCAGCTAGTATGTGACTGAACTGGGGTCAAGCTGAGGTCTGTCTGACTGCGATGCCCATGCCCCCAGCCCTGAATGGCACTGCCTCATGGGAGCAGGAAGGGAGAGGTTTTGCTTTGGGTGAAACAATGGTGAGATGCAATTTTCCACCCATCTGATTGGCAAATACTTTAAGAACCAGGCCTGCTTGCCTTTGAGGTTTATTATGAGGATCAAATGAGCTAATGAATGCACAGCTCTGCTGTTAGCAGTTACTGTCCTCATGTTTCTGTCATTATCATCATCATTGGACATTCCCTTTAGTCATGGTTGAGCAGGAGTGGTGTTGGCCATCTTCTTTTGTGTGGGTGTGCATCTGGCTTTATCTGTTTTCATTCCCTGGTGAATGGTAACGTTCTTCCTCCCCAGTATAGACAGAAAACTGCTCTTAGTGATCCCCAGGTCTCTGATCTCTTTCTCCAAAACCATCTCCTCCCAGCCCTCTCTGTCAGTAGCCTCCTCCCTTCTGGTATGGGCAAGCCAGGAGGGGAGGGCCTGCCAGCAGCTTTCCACCCATTACAGATGGTGAGTGGGATCCTTCACTGGAGCTGAGCTTCTGCTTGGGGAAATGTCACTTTTCTGCTCTTGCCTCTCAAATGCCTTAGAGCTGTGGTTCATGGCCCTAAATTTAAATCTTGGTTTTCCCTTTCTAGTAATTTATGGATCTTTTCTGACAGCTACCATTAGGTTCACTTGACAGGTTGCTGTCCTTGCTTGCCTGCTCTCTGTTGGTGGGTGGGCATGGTCAGGTGGGGGAAGTTAGAGAACCCTCCAGTTAGAATCAGATATTTGATTGTCTTGTAGATATAAGGACATTTTATTTTTTTTTAACAAGTTTTATTGCTTTGTTTTGATTATAATTGTAATGCATGCAGAATATTTGTGTGATGGTAGGAAATTATGCGCTCTGTATAAATCCTTTGCCTTCTGCAGATGGTGGATCCCTAAAAGGGCCCTTTGCTTCCTTAGAGGGATAGAATGTGAGGATCCAGAGGAGAAACAGGAGCCTGTGAAGTAGGGGTTTGCCTAGAGAGTTCAAGGAGGGACTGGGTCAGTGGGCAGCTGAAGAGGAACTTCTGGAGGAGACTGAAGAATCCAATAAAGGGCTGGCCCAGTGGTGGAGTGGTGAAGTTCATGTGCTCCGCTTCAGGGCCCCGGGGTTTGCAGGGCTGGATCCTGGTCACAGACCTACATACCGCTTATCAATCCACACTGTGGTGGCATCCCACACAAAATAAAGGAAGATTGGCACAGGGAAAAATCTTCCTCAAGCAAAAAAGAGGAAGATTGAGGGCTGGCCCTGTGGCTGAGTGGTTGGGTTCTCATGCTCCACTGCAGGCTGCCCAGTGTTTCATGGGTTCGAATCCTAGGCGCGGACATGGCACTGCTCATCGAACCACACTGAGGCGGCATCCCATGTGCCACAACTGGAAGGACTCAGAACTAACAATATACAACTATGTACCAGGGGGCTTTGGGGAGAAAAAGGAAAAAAATAAAATCTTAAAGAAAATAAATAAATAAAAAGAGGAAGATTGGCAACAGATGTTGCCTGAGGGCCAATCTTCCTCACCAAAAAAAGGAAGAAGAAGAAGAAGAATCTAATAGAGATTGCTGTTTTTTTAGGTTTGGTAGGGCCCTGTGATATAACCTTCTCCTCTCTGGCCTTCCAAATCTTTAGCAGAACATTCACTGTTCACTAATGTGTCTTTCAGAAGACCTTTCTGTGGGGGAATCGAAGCGATAAGTCCCTCTCGCCTAGTGGCTTCTCATTGTCCCCCTGGACTGGTCCTGCTTTGACTCGTTTTCATCCCTCGGGTATTTTCTGTCCCCCAGCAACATCCTGGCACTGAGGGGTTTACTCAGGGTGAGGCGGTGAGCTTCTGCCCACGGGGACTTACAGTCTGACACGGAGAAGCGGGTGGTCACGCACTGCGGCTCCAGGATGAATGGCAGGGTGCGGGTGCCCCTTCGCAGTTCCCAGTGGCCTCTGTAGCTCGGGCATGCCCTGACTGCCCAGCGCTATCGCTGTCAAGAGGGAGGGGACAAAGCCACCTTGTGGGGATGGAATTTATGGCATTTTTATGGCTGGCCAGTGAAATGACTTGGGCTCCCTGGGCACAGTCTCAGATGTGGGATGGAGCCTGAGTCTGCAGGGGGTGAGGATGAGGTTGGCTGAGGGGAATGAGCACCTACCCTGTGCAAGGCCCTGGTCTGCTTCCTCACCACAATCCTGGCTAATCCTCAGAACTCAGGGAGGCAGGTGCTGTCATCATCCCCACTTTACAAATGCAGAAACTGGGCCTCAGAGGGTTAAGTGACGTGCTCAAGGTCATAGAGTAAGTAAGCAAGAGCTGGAGTTGAGTCTGGGTTTGTCTGCCTCCCAAGTCTTTCCTCTCCGTGACATCACCTCACTCCTGACCCCAGTAGGATTCTTACTGTATCATCGTTTATTCCTGTCACACTGGAGGGACAGAAGCCCTGCAAGCTTCCCCATAATGAAGGCTGAAAGAATGCCCATCGCTCCGTGGGCAGGCACGTGGAGGAGATGCGCACCCCGGTGTGTCCTGGCTTTCTCAGAGCACGGGCTCTGTGTCTGGCATTGTGCTGAGATGTGTGGTGTGTCTACACATCATTTCATTTACTGTTGATGTTTTCTAGTATCTGGCTTCCTTCTTTAGGATGTAAGCTTCAAAAGGGCCGTGGTGGTGCCTGTGAGGTTCACCACCGTATCCCTGGCAGCTAGAGCACTGCCCGGCACGTAGTGGGTGCTCAACAAATATTACGTGAATAAATGGAGCTCAGCAGCCCATTGAGGTGGGGATTATCATTTCCCCCATCTTATAGATTAGGAAACTAAGGCACAGGGGGGCTAATTAATTTTCCCGTAGCCAGGAAGTCCAGAGCCGATGAGGATTTGAACCCAGGGCGGTTCATTCTAGAGCTTCAGCTTTAAGCCCTCTGCTCTCCTGGGGAGTCAGCAGTACGGTTCCACGGGATTTGAGTGGCTGATGTATTGGCTTCCCCGTGAGCCTCACAAGTGGCCTCCTCCGAAGGCAGCAAAGAGAAGGAGATAATTGATGAGCTTAATTATCTGTGCAGTGACATGATGAGGGGTGCCACCATGTGAGTGCTTGTTATTACTTTGCAGCGCAGAATTCCCTGAAATGGAGGGAGCTCACACTTTGCAACAGGAGCTGTTGCATTTTGTTCGTGGGGGTCCCCCCTAGAGCTTGGTGTTTGAGTGTTTGAAAAATCACTTGGCTATATGAACACAAATTATGTTAGATGGAGAGCAGCTAGCTTCCTGGAGATCACAGTTGGCCTTCGTTAATGAATTTTGGCCTGATTAACACAGGTTCTGGATTAACATCAAAATATGCAAGTAGAAACTTGGTAGGGGTGGGAGGAGACTAGTTTGAACTTTCTAACTTTGAAATCAGAGGAGGGAAAGGCTTGTGTGAAGCTTGGAGCTGAGGACTGAATGTGTAATGAGCTCCCAGATCTTTGAAGCTGCACCGCCTTGCTCAGACCTCTGTAGACTGAGGCCCAGCCCAGACTCTGGGGCCTTGCTGGCCCCGTTCCATGCCCAAGGACACACAGCCAGGGTGGAAATCTAAGGCTGACTGACCTTCAAAACTGCGCCAACCACTTCCCTTGTGTCCCATTGCCTCAGCACCTGTATAGCTGTGACACATCCTCGTCTAAATGCTCCATCCCCTGCAATCTTAATAAGGACTTCCAGTGGCTTCTTGTCCCTGAATGTCTGCTTCCTTGTAGCTGGGTGCCTATTCCTGCCCCTCTTGTCTGGGCCCGTGCCGGTTGCTTACCGCTTGGATCTATCTACATAACCATCCCCACCCACCATCTCAACACAAGACTGAGCTTTTTGCAAGTGCTGGGCTTGTCTCTGCTCCCTTTGTCTCCGGGGCTGACATGGCTAGGAAGTTAGCCAGGTACCTACGTTGCAATATCAGGTGCCTGCACCTCACCCAGCCTTGTCAGTTTGCCTGTATCAAGTCATGGCCATCTCAGGGTCACTGTAGTTGTGGCCTCAGGAGAAAGTGAAAAGGAGCGGGGCTTCCCCATGAATGATGAGACTTAGACATTTCTGGCCCTGGGATGAGCAAGGGGAACATCGGCTCACACTTGTCTCATGGGGCAGAATGGTCACAAGGGTCGGCCTCACTGGGCACCTGGTCTAGCTCGCTCACCTTTCCTCAGGTTCTAGGAGAAATGAGATGAGATCTATTTGGGGGAAAACTGTGTAATCAAAAGGAAGGAAAAATGACAGACTCTGTCCAGCCTTCACCAGTTTCACAGCTCAGCTCCATCAGAGAATGAACTCTTGCAGGGGCGTTTTATTACTTAAATGTATTTTTCACAGAGGTGATGCCAAGCAAAGAAAATCCTCTTTGAGTTATATGGCTTTTTCGTTCAGCACTGTGGGGTCTTTCATCCCTAAGCAGTAAAATCAGGCAGTAATTCAAAGTTTAAGTTACTGTTTCATTTTAAAAATATCACCTTAATCTTGTTGCATGTGGTCAAAAGTCTCCTTTGGCATTTTTGGTCACCTTTATGTATAGCTTCATTTTTGCTGGCTCTTATGAACATATGCAGGCTTTACTCAGCAGGGCATTGGGGTTTATTTTCTAGAGCAAGTGAAGGGGGAGAAAGGAGGAAATTGGGCCGAAGAGCAGATGTAAACTGAGGCTGGTGATGGTTCCCTTATGTCAGGCCACAGTGGGTGCTAATGGCTGCTTTCGGCCTTGGAAAGTATTCGCTTGGGAAAAGAGTCGGTGGAGAGGCTTCGCTGGCATCTGTTTTCTCATTCTTCAGAATGTCAGGGGCTGCTGGAGATGCAACATGGGTTCTTTATCACCCTAGAGATCTGCTGCTACTCTTCCTCCTCAGCATTTCTTCTCCCTTATCTGTGGAGACTGTATTTAAGGGAAGAGAGGGGTTTTTATGCAGAGGCTCTAAGAGGTCACCATCTCAGACAGCAAGGGTCAGGAGCCTGTCTCTACAGTGTGTTAGTGATGAAAAGAAATGCAGACAATACAGAGAAGGTGTCCCCGGACCAGCCCTCAGAGGTACCCTGGGACCCAAGGTGGCAAGCCTTCCACCACTCAGTTTCTTCGTATGTAAGATGGCAGTTATTATAGTTCAGGCTGATGTCAGAATGGAGGGGTGGCTTCCCTGTTGTCTCAGGCCAAGGGATTAAGTACGTAGGAAGCCTGAGTTCTTAGGAGTTCACAACCAGGAGAAAAGTAGTTTGAAGCCACAGAAGAGGCCTGTGTCGCGCTGCTTGTAGAGGTTACGGATCGGACACAGACTTCTGTTCACTTCGAGCTTCCTCTTCATGAGTGACATGGTCATCCCACCCCTCACCTTTGGGTGGCTGTGAGTGCTCTCTCTGCTGCAGCCGCTTAGAAGGGCCGTGGTTTTCTTCCCTCATTGCTCCAAGAAACTCATTCATTCTTTGGTGATGGGTCTGTCAGGGCCTCAGGGGTCTTGTTTTCTACCTCATTCATTGATTCCTCCACTGAATAAATAAGGATACCTACTATGTGCTAGGCGTTGTTCTAGGTGTTTGAGACTCATCAGTGAATGAAAAGACCAAGATCCCTGTGCTCACGGAGTCCACCTTCCAGTGGGATCATGACAGGGGCCCTATGGACACCTGGGAGGGACCCCACCCCTCTGCCTTTCCAGATGCAGAACAATGTAACCCTAAGGGCACACTCCCTTGGTCCAGTTCACAGAGAGTTCCCCACAGTTTGTGTGACCTGGCTTTCTGTGTAAGAGCCGTTCCTGCAGGCACCGTGGGCTGACTGGAAGGATTGTTGTCAGCACAGCTCTGAATTTGGTAAACATCTTGACGTGAGACATATGACCACCCTCTTAAGAATACAGGCTTCAGAGTCAGATAACCTGGGTCTGAATTCTGGCCATGCAACTTAGAGCTAGTTTTCACTGGACAAACAACGTTTCTGTGCCTCAGTTTCTTCGTATGTAAGATGGCAGTTATTATAGTTCTTGTCGTGTAGAGGCTGGGGTGAAATTAAAGGAGAAAGTGTCAGTAAAGCTTTTAGCACACTGCCTGGTTCCATGACTATTGTGGTTAACATTATATATATTATTAAGAATTTATAAGCCATTTCTACCATCACCGTGGGACATGCAAATATACTTAGTGTCCGTAGCTTTACTCTGAAGGATACGCAGATCATTACACAAAAGCCCTGAAGTCCAGCAGCTCAGTTATAATTGGGAAGGAAACACTGAGGGGACAAGAGGGAAGGAGAGGCACAGGCGTGGGACTGTGGAGCTTGAGTGGTATAGGTTGGAAATGTGCCTGGAGCCGGGGGTCTGCAGGAGCAGGTGTGGTCAGAGAGTGTCCCAGAGGAGCGTCGGGCTGAGAGGGGAGGCTCAGGATAGGAGAAGAGCAAGGCTTTCGGGTGAGAGGAACATCAGGGTGAAGCGAGGACTGGGACGAGGGTGGAGAACAGCTGTGGAAGGATTGGGGCAGTCTTGTTGGAGAAGCAAAATCAGGATCAGAGGTGATGGGCCTCAGAAACAAGGACTTGGGTTTAATCTGGACATGTGAGGAAAGTGTCAGCATTTGGGGGTCTCTGGTCTGGTCTCCCAGTCAGCAGAGAGAATCAGACAAGGAGGAGGACAGCCCAAGCTTTGCCCCTGGTGGACTGTGAGGACTCGGATGCCATTCACAGGCCGAGGAGTATCAAAGCTGGAGTTGTGTGGTGAGAGACACCTTCATGTGGGCAACTTGGCAGGAGAGGACGACCCCAGAGCCGTGTGGAATTGCTTGGCAGGCAGCAAGATAAGTGGGACTGTCTGTCGTCCACCCGTTCATCTGCCTACGTGTCTATTTGTCCATCCACGTTTAGTTAGTGCCTGCTCTTTTTTAGATGCTTTGCTAGGTATTGAGGCTAAATGAATGAATTAAAACACCCAGTTTGTGGGGCTCCTAAGGGAGACGGGCAAGAAAGCTGTCATTGCAGTACAGGGCAAGCAGTGGGGCTGCGGTGGGCAAGGGGCTATCCCCTCGGGGACACCACCACAAGTTCCATGGGGGCTGCAGACAAAGCAAAGTGTTGACACATGAAGTGGGGCATGTATTGTCTGCTCGGGGGTCTGTTCTCTGGAGCAGAGAGGGCGTGTGTCTAGGCCAGAAGCAAAGGAAGGAGGGGAGAGGGATGTGTGGGCCATAGGTCACCAGATGCCTTTTCTGCTGGGCTCAAATTTTTATTTTCATCTAGGGATGACAGGGAACAAGGAATGGGTGTAAGCTGGGATGGGGTATCACGAACAAAGTTGCATCTTACCGAGATGACTAGGTGTGGAGAAGCTCTTGGAGGAAGGGAAGGATGAAGGCAGGGTTGGGAGGCCCGGAGGAAGGCTCTAAGACTTACTGTCTGCCATGTGCCGGGAATGCTGGGGTGCCTTAGTTATCCACTCTATTCCCCTGGCAGCTGCAGGGGGGATTATCTTGGGTTAGTGATAAGGAAAGGGAGACGTGGACAGGTTATGCAAATTGCTCAGAGCCTCACCTCCAGGAAGCAGTGGGACCTGCATGTCAGATTCCTTTCGAGGTATGCAGGGAGACAGGCAGCCGGAGCCTGGGCAGAAAGCCTCTCCCTGTCCATCGTCACAGCTGGAGAGTGAGAGTCCTGATAGAAATTAGATGCCTCTGCGCCCTGCCGACCACGTCGTGTGAATCTGTCTGTGGGGGGAACTGCCCCAGAGGTGCCGGGGGACGGGTGGCTGGAAGAGGTGGCTTAGCGTGGGCAGGGGCCTCCGAGGAAGCCGAGACAGCCAGAGAGACAGGCAGCCCAAGGGCATTTATAGCAGCCGAGACATTTTTATTTTAAGCAAGTGCCAGCACCTCGGAACATTCTCTTCCTTTCTCCTAGAGCTTCCTGAGCCCACACACCCAGGCTGGGCCAGAGACGCCTGTGAGGGAGGCCCCTGCTCCCGCCCCGCCTCTCCCACCTCCTGGAGCCTCTCCTGGAGGCCTCCGCTTCTTCCTACCCTTGCAGCGTCTCCATTCCCTTCCTTGTATTTCTTCTCACTTTTCACCCCTCCTCTCCTTCTGCCGTGCCTCCTCGACTGCTTCCTTTTTTCCTCTCTCCTCCCTTCATTCTTATTTGTGTTCCTTCCTTCCTTACCTTTTTATCTCCTCATCTATAAAATGGGAATGGAAGTCCCTCACCTCCTAGAGATGCTGGGAAGATGATTAATTAATTAATTTCAGCAAGCCCTTTCTACCTGCTTTCGAGCTGTGGGGCTTACGTCTGGCCCTGGGGGATGCGAGCACTACCGGTGTCCAGGTTTTGCTCTCAGGATGCTTACTATCAGGTGGGAGTCAGATTCAGAGCCCTGATGTGCTTTTCAGACGCCCTGGCTGGACCAGTCTGGACTGCCAGCTCCTGAAAATGCTTTGCTCAGGAGAACCCCATTGTAATGATTGACAGTCTATCTGTTAGTCTGGAATAGCTGCAGGCCCTTACGCCTCCAGGGGAGGTGCCACCGGTTTCTGAAACACAAAGGGAAGTGCCCACATCATTTTATCCAGGTCTGTTGGCTAATCACTTGACTTCTGTAAGGCATCTTAGCTAACTGCAACAAATTAAAGTGACTTTGAACAACATCACTGTCACTAGTGCCATTGACAAGCAAAGGTTTCATCTGGCGTAATTTAGGGAGAAAGGGACAGCTGGCTGCATTTCACTCGCTACAGCTCAGCATCCTAGCCACCTCCAGCAGGTGCCTACCTTCCTCTCTCTATTTCCCAAGCCCCGCACTTGTCCCCAGTCCTCAGTATCCTCTGCCTCTTCATTCAGCCATCATCGATGTCAGGAAAGGCTTTGCCACACCCCTCACTGTTGAGAAGTCTGTGCGTCACCACACACAGTAGCGGACTAGGGAGACATGGAATGATCTGCATTTAGAATGAAATCTGCCGGTTACTGGCCTTGTGTCTTTGAGGCAGTCGTTTGCTTTCTCGAGGTTTCAGCTTCTTAATCTGCAAAATGCACCTGCCAACACCAGCTCTCGTGTAGTGTTATGTAAGGTATATCCCATAAATAAGCAAACGTATTAAGTACTTGCTGTGTGCCAAGTACTTCTAGACAAAAATGCACATTTCCTCCAGAAGGCAGCTATGTAAACAGGTAAATACCTGCAGTGTGGGACCTGCATGAGAGAGGATGGCCCTGGGGCACAGAGGCGCCACCCAGGGAGGCCTGCCTGGAGGGGAACCAGCCAGCAAGGAGGAGGCAAGCTCCGAATCTCTGTTCTCACACAAGGTGTGAAGTGGGGGAGCCTCCTCATTCTGATGTACATCAGTTTCATTTCTCCCTGGAGCTCTTTTCCTACAGGGCTGGGAGGAAACTTGAGTTCCATCATTTCCTGAGTTTGGCCTCCTTCCTGGGGTCCTGCCAATAGTCTGAGCTCTTTTCCATAGTCAAACCCTGGGGTTGGGGTGGAGAGGCTGGTCTGCCGGTCACCTGGCACAGGCCATTGCTGTGTTCGCTCATCCCTTTGCTCACCATGTCCTTACTGAGCACCTGCCATGGGCAGGGTACTGCACTAGGCACTTAGCATACAGCAGTGAGCAAAATAAAGATCCCTGTCTTCCTGGAACTCACATTCCAGCAAGGAAGACAAATAGAAAACAGCAAATAAAACAAAAAGAGGTGTATACGTTATATTAGAAGATGAGAGGTTTTATATATGAAAAAGAAAAGTGAAACGGCGTTAAGAGGGTCAGGAATGCCTGTTGTGATTTTAAAAGCATTCTGAGAGAAGGCTTCAATGAGATTTGAGCAAAGGCCTGAAGAAGATGAGGGGGTGCAGGGAGGGACGCACCTGTTCCTGTCTCCAGGGCCTGTTTGGGTCTGGGACTCTGCTGCCTCCCGGCCATGCTTGATGAGGCTGTGCATGGTCCCACCTCTCCTGATGTGTACCTGGCAATCCTTCCTCCACCAAGTCTGCCGTGTCCCTGAGAGGCTGACGGGAAGCAGGGCCTGGGAACTCCAAGTCCTTCCTGATCTGCACTGTTGCCCCAAATCTCAGATCGAGGAAAACTCGCACAGAGATTTCAAATTTCAAAAGATGACCCAGGCTTAAGAGGATTCTAGACAGAGCGCACAGCAGGCAAAGTCCTAAAAGTGAGAAGCAGCGGAGGTGAGGCAAGGACGCCCCTGGAGTGTGATGTTGGGGAGCAGAAAGCATGGACCAGGACTGGGAGTCGTGGAGATGAGCCTGGAGGGTGTACAGGGCGGAGGGGGGCTCTCCTCACTGGAGTCGAGTCACTGTTGGATGCATCGCATGGAGGGCTCCGCAAGTCAAAGGCTGTGGCAGTGGGCTCAGAGTTGTGACTGGTCCCATGAACTCCCACCTTTTGGGAGACGGCGTCTTTTTCTTAGGCTCCCTCGCCTGGAGTCTTACCCCTTTCCTTTGGTATTTCCTGTGCAGGACTTTCTACTGGTTTTCTTACACAAATTAGAGAAAGTTTGTTCATCCTCACCTCTAAAAGCAAACCTGGGACGATCTGTACATGAACGGGACTGAAATTTGCCTCCTCATTCGCCAAACGGTTTGCTAAACTGTTGACAAGATAAAGAAGGTCAGGAGAAGGTAAGGAAGTTACTTAAGAGAATGACCTCAGCCAAGATGCCTGTTTTCCTCCAGCCTCAGTACCCCCATACATAAAATGAAAGGGTGTCTTTGCAAGACCGAAAACGCTACAGCGCAGTGCGCCTCATCGGCGTGTGCCTACATCGATTAAGAGAACGTGTGCTTCAGGAGAACTCAATCATTTGTCTAACAAATCCCCGTGGAAGACTTGCTCTTTACAATTCTGGGCCAGGTGCCACAGACAGTGGCAACAGGCTCCTCACTGCCCCCAAAGAGCCCGCCCTCTGGTGGGGAAGCGCAGGAGAAAAGTCACTGCAGGAGATGGATGGTGGGCTCGCAGAGGGAGCTGTTCCAGGGAGCAAATAGGAGTGATTTCTGGGAAGAATTTTCCTAGCACCACCAGGCAAAGCAAGTTACGTTTTCCCCCCGTAGATATTGGTTTAATGATTATTAAACATACAGAATAGTTTAAAGAATAATGCGATAAATACTTGTATACCCATCATCAAGATTTGGCAGTTGTTAACGTTATGCAACGTTTGCACTCTCTCTTTTTGCATTCACATACGCACTTTTTCCTCTGAACCATTTAGAAATAATTTGCAGACGTGACACCTCACCCCTACGAAAGAAAACAGGCGTCCTCCTATACCACCGGTGTAGTAGGTATTGTTGCACCTACGGGAACAACAATTCAATAATATTACCTTATATAAAGTCCACGTTAAAATCACAATTTTTCCCCAGAATGTCTTTTATAGCTTTGTATAATTATTTCTCAAGATCCAGTCAAGTCTCAGCCATTGAATTTGTTTCATCTATTTAATTTCTTCTAATCTAGAACAATGCCCTGCTCCCCCCAAGGGTTTTTTGTTTATTTTTGGAGTTCAGGCAGTTATCTTATAAAATTTCCTCAATTTTGGATTTGTTTCCTAATGAATAGATTCAGGGTAAGCGTTTTTGGCACCAATACCTCATAGGCACTATTGTGTACTTCCTTTTCTAGCACATGCGCAGGTGCCTGCCAGGTGGTCCCACTACTGGTGGTACTAAATTGGCTCCTTGGTCCTTTGTTAAGTAAGAGGTGACTGCCATATATTTTTATTAAAAATGTACTTTTTCCTCTTGTAAAAACTAGGTATTCTGTGGGGTGACCCTTTGAGATCATGTAGGTGTCCTGTTCCTCAATAACTTTCTCCCAATGTTTTTAGTAAACATCAAACGATCCTTTCCTGACTCAATTATTAAACATGGAGTTGCAAAATGATGATTTTCTAACTCTAGCATTTCTTCTAAATTTATTTAGCTAGCATTATTTTGGAAAGAAGAGCTTTTCCTTTTTCACATTATTAGCAACTTAGTTTTAAAGTTTAAGGTTCTGCCTTCTTTGGAACTCTGAAGTCAGAAAAGTATGTGTGAGAGAGAGAGAGAATGAATGAATGAATGAGAACAAAGGCTGAGCCCGGAGTCACACACAAGCCTTCTTGAGAAGGCCAACCAGCAATTCATTTGAGATGGTCTCTTCCACCCTCCTCCCTGCTCGTTCCTCTCCAGCCACACTGACTTCCTTGCTCTCTCTCAAGCACAGTCAGCATCTTCCACCTCAGGGCCTTTACACTTCCCTTTACCTGGAACCGCCCCCCCCCCCCCCCCTTCCCAGACAGCTTCATGGCTCACTTTATTCTGTTCTCTGCCCAGATGTATGTCATCTTGCCAGAAGATTTCCTGATCACCACATATAATATACCATCCCCTTTCCATTATTCTCTGTCTCTTACTCCCCTTTGTGTCTCTCCACAGCCCTCCTCAGCACCTGCCATATAAACTTCATAAGAACAGGCCCTTTGTCTCGTTGGTTCAGAGCCTAGACCAGGGCGTGGCCCACAGTAGTTGTCCAATAAATAGTCATTGAATGCAAAAAGGAACACATGTCTGAATGCACGTTTGATAAAGCTCTGAATGAGACCAAAGCTCCTTCCCCTATTTCTCTTCACGGCTCCCTCCAGATGCCCCTGAGAGACTCCAGGCCTGGGCAGAGACAGACGCTGTTCCACCGTCCACCAGGGGTAAGCTGTGCAGCCAGCAGCCACTCACTCTGGGCCCAATCATTAAAGCCAGCAGAGCCGTGGGATCATCCCCTACTTCTCTGACGTGATTTGAGGGGAATAAAAACAAATCAGAATTCATCAACTGTGAACAAAATTGTCAACTGTGAACTGTCAACAGTCTGGCTTAAAAATAGATGATAGGTTGATGAAATACAGTGGCGAAAGCAATTTAAATAAAATGTTAAAAATAATACCCAAAGCATGCAAGGCAAAGCGAAGCGTGTGGTGTGGTAGAGGCCTGCGAGAGCAGCGGACCAGAGAGAGGTTATTAGTTTTTCTTTACAAGTCACAGAAGAGAAAGATTTACCGGCCGTTTGCAGGAAAACATTCACTCATTCGGACGTGTTGGTGTGTTATGCAAACGGAAGGAAAGATTGGTTGGGAAATCTGCTAGCACATTTATTTTTAAGTAGGTCAACATTTTTAATATTTCTGCCCGTTCGTGAAAACTTTGGCTCTCTCTGTCTCCTGTGTTTCTGTGATGATTGGGGAAGGCATTTCTGTTCCAACAGGTCAAGGGATCTAGAAGCTTCCAGGGTTTGTACTTATGTTTATATTTGTGTTTGTATGAATATGGGTTCCAGTATAATGTTTAAAAGTCCTTAACGGGGGCCGGGGGGGCTGGCCCCATGGCCTAGTGGTTAAGTTTGGCGCACGCCACTTCAGCAGCCTGGATTTGGAGCCCAGGTGAGGACCTACACCACTAATTGGCATCCACGCTATAGCAGCAACCCACCTACAAAGCAGAGGAAGACTGGCAACAGATGGTAGCTCAGGGCAAATCTTCTTCAGCAAAAATAAATAAATAAAAGTCCTTAACTAATTTCCTACTTTCTCGACTCTCCTCTTTTACATAGTTATGGTTAATTATTTATTTAACTGCTTTATCAGCAAATCAATATAAAGACTGGAATTTTTCCTGTTTCCGCTTTTCTGGGCATGAGTGTAACTTGGCCGAGTTCTGTATGTCCAACTGTCCCATATTCTGAGGCTGCTGTACCATGTTTTTTCCTTTCTTTCCAGGAGAACTGAGCCATCTTGGCACAAAGATCTTGCTTTATAAACTGAAGACAAGCCATTTCCATTCCTTAGACACTATCATTTTTAAAAAAAAAAAGTCTGGTAGAAGGTGTATTTGTTTGCAAGGGCTGCTATCATAAAGTGCCACAAACCGGGAGGCTTAAACAACAGACACTTATGCTCTGAGGTAAAAGTGTGCAATCAGGGGTGGGGGGTTGGTTCCTCTGAGGCTGTGAGGGGATCTGTCCTGTGCCTCTCTTCTGGCTTCTGCTGGCCCCAGGTGTTCCTTGTAGACGGCCATCTTTTCCCTGTGTCTTTTCACACCACCATCTTTTACCACATGTATGTGTGTCTCTAAATAGCATGTTTGCAGCTTTATAGAAAATGGAATTTTAGCCCTTTGAGCTTCATTCAAATGCCGCATGTTGTCCTGGAAGATAAAAAGAAGCGGCCCAGCTGTTCCTGATGTGGGCTTGGTGAGTCGAGGAGTCGAAAGAAAGATTTCTTGGACTCACAAGGTCAGGCAGTAGTGCTCTTTTATTCAGAGAAGAGTATGGAATAGCATGGGGAGAGGACCCATGGGCAGTAAGAGCTGCAAACATGGGTTGAGGGTAGGGCTAAATTTAAGGCATAGGTATGTGAGTTATCTCTTTACAAGACAAAGGAAAGAATATGTTAAAAAAGTCATTAAAATGGTATCAGTGCAGGTGGGGTCTGGTTATTGGGTGGTCCTATAACTTTAGATAAGAATCAGATCAGATTAAGTAAATGGCTGAAGCAACCACCTTAAATATTATCTTTAGCTAAAGACAAAAGAGGATGTTGGTGGTGGGGGGAGTCAGTTACATGAGGTTACCAGACAAGTACAGTAAACAAGAGTAAGATTATTATGCAGACTTAAGTCCTTGCCTTCCTCATTAAGAGTTTCTAGAGATAAGGTCATCCCCTCTTCCTCCTGGTGCAGAGAGGGAGACACCCCCACAGATGGAGACTTCCTTCACAAATGCAAATGTCTCTCAACAAAGGGCAAGCAAATTCCACCCTTCAGAGTTTCCTTCCCGTCAGCAGTTTTTAAAAGTAACCAGCCCAAAATAATCCTAATCATTCCCACAGATTGCGACAGTGGCTGTACAGGAGAGGAGATCCTTGGGCCAGCCAAGGGAGCTGAGTTACTAGAATGACAGTCCACAGGGGCCCCTGGGAGAGGAAAGGCCACCCCGGGGAACAGGTGCTCTGGGCATCTAAGAAGCAGATGGACAAGACTCTGACTCCAGTGATGGAGAGAGGTGAGCAGGGAGGCTGAAAGGCAGAGTGTGGAAGGTGGGGCTCTAAAAGAGGGCTCAGGGAGCAGGTGCGGGTCAAGGATGGTTCACCATGAACCTCTTGAATACTGAGCTCCAGTACCTGCATTCCCCTTTGCAGGCAGATTGGTAGCTCCTGGTGGCCAGAACAGAGGCCTACTATGTGCCAGGAGTATATGTGTGTCATATCATGCCAGGGATAAGACAGTGACTAAGGCCTTTTCCAGATGTTAAGTACTTAATGGTCTGGTGGGAAGTCAGTTGCTGTGTTAGTCAGCTTTTGCTGAATTATACTGTGGTGACAAATGATCCCCAAGCATCAGTGGCTCACAACAGCAAACATTCATTCCTTGTTCATGTTGCCTGTTGACTGTGGGTTAGCTTCAGCCCTGTTGCGTGTCTTCTGCCTTCTGGGTCCCAGGCAGAAGGAGCAGCCCTTATCTGGCACATGTCATTTTCATGGTAGAGGGAAAAGAGCAAGAGATGAACCCAAGCAGCGGGTCTTAAAACATCGGCTCAAACCTGGCCTGCATCACTGCTACTCACAATCCACTGGCCAGAGCAAGTCATGTGGCCAAAACCAATGTCATCAGGAAGGGGAAGTCAACTTTCCCACGGGGTGATGAGCGAAATGTACATTCCTCTTTGGAGAGGCCAGAGAATGTTTGGGAAGAATATTATAATCTATCACAGACACAAACAGGCAATCACAGTAACAGTATGATAAGGCTTTCTAGTAAGTAAATGTAATAATTTTTAACTTTATAAAATAAGTTTACTTATAAAATATATGTTTCCTCCCAAATTAGCTTTGCGGATTCTGTTGAGAAAATAGTTTGAGAACCACTGGTCTGAAACTGAGGATTGTTCCAGAGAACTAGCCCAGGGGAGAAGGAGGTGGCGGGGCTGGCCACCATGGTCTTCTCTCCAGCCTGGACATGTGCACATATGCTGTGCTGCTTTTTTTTTTTTTTTCCTGGTGAGGAAGATTGTTGCTGAGCTAATATCTGTGCCAATCTTCTCCTATTTTGTATGTGGGATGCTGCCACAGTCTGTTTTGATGAGCAATGTGTAGGTCCACACCTGGGATCTGAACCTGCAAACCCGGGGCTGCCGAAGGAGGGTGCATGAATTTAACAACTACACCACCAGGCTGGCCCCTGCTATGCTATTTGAAAAGAAGCTTCTTATACTAGGGACCCACCTTCCACCTTTCAGTGTTCTGCTTGGCTTACCTTGCATCCCTTTGGAGTGTCTGCAGGCACGTGCTACACCTGCAGGTCTCTTTGGTGCTGCATCCCTACATACACATGTATCCCGCCTCACCTCGTGGTCACGTCTGCGTGGCTTTAGAAGGACATGTTCTTTTTGCATCCTTATCAAGAGAGCTGAGGTTTGCAGCCTAGGCCATGACCTCCTTTAAAGTAGCCCCACAACTCCGACTACCACACTGGGCACAATCTAGACATCTGACAAATTTGTGCAGAAGGGGATTTTGCATCAGGAGGAAGCCAGCCCTCTGTAGGCTTGACTTGCTCATCTCTGCAAGGGTAGCCAGTGACTGTGTGGGTGACAGTTGGAGTTACACAAGAGTGACTCCGGTATGTTTAGCACCAGGTTGAAAGCACTATTTCCCTTGGTTTGTAATCGGTATGGGACTGAATAGCTCCTCCTCTCACAATGAGCCAGTATTCATCTGCACTCATGTGTTGCTTTGCAGACGCTGGTGGCCTTTTTCAAAGGTATGCATTTGTGTTTTCCAAGGGCAGGGACCATATCTCCTCCTTTCTTTCTTCTAAAAGATCCCCCACGCACAGTGGGTGCTCAGCAAATTTTGCCTATCTCCTCTTCCTTTGAACCTCCACCAGATGCTAACATGGTCCTGGGCCCGTGGGCCTTTGCAGAGGACTGATTACACACAGACCTTGATCTCGAGAATCTTGAAGGTAAGAAGGGAGGGAACTCTCAGACAATTCAGACCCAAGCCAATAGCAAAGCTGCATAATTAAGAGTACAGGACAGGATGTCTGTTCTCTCCAGCCCATCCACGTGACAGAAATAGTGATGTGCGACCCGTAGGTGCTTATCCTTGGGGTCAGACATGGCTTTGAATCCTGGCTCCACACCTGTGAGCATCATGATCTTTTGCAAGTTGTTTACCCTCTCTGTGTCTCAGTTTCTTATTCTATAACATAAGAATAATAAAAATTCTACTAATTGTTGTGGCCTTTTTCATCTATAAGTAACATCTTTCTGTTCTTCTTGTGTTCTGAATCAACTGAGACTTGAGAGTAAAGAGCTGGCGGAAAGTGGCCAAAATGCCATTGTTATTGATAAAGGATCAACAAGAGGGTGTGGCTTTGGGGCTTCTAATATTGAATCTGAGAATTCTGTGGACACTTTCAGCCAGTCACAGGCTTGTTAGACTGCCACAGGCATCCTAGGCGAGGGGTAGGGGGTGGGGAGACTGTGTGAAACTGAGGTTTTGGACAGTTGAAGCAAAAGCCTCCCTTCCTCACTTGCTACCAGGGTGAAGGGGCTGGGCCTCGCATGTACCATCCAAACGTAGGAGAGAGACTGTTACTCTTCCTCCCCAGGAAGAGCGTGTGAGCAGCTGAGAGGGACCAGGAGTGCTACACGGGCAGAGCTTCCCCACGTGGGAGTAAGGAAGTGTGGAGAAGCAGCCTTCTGCTGTGCGGGGGTGGTCTTGGTGGGTCCTATGGGACTCCACAGATGTTAAGTGTCATACTAATACTTTTATTTTATGAATAATTAGAGTTGTTTATCATTGATTAAAGTCAGCCTCCCAGTGCTTCTGCAGTGTTTTTAGACGTCATCCTATACATTTGGAAAACCGTAAAAGGCCATCTCTTATTTGGTATTCTGTAATTCAGGCTTTTAACTGGATGAACTTCATTCTCTGTCTCTGCTCCTGTAAGCCTAACTGTGGTTAGAGGGGCGCTGGCTGTTTCCTAAGGAAGCCAAGGAGAGGGGTCTGCTTGGCTGCATTCTGAAGGCCTGTCCTGTCTCTCTTTTGCAGTGTAAGTTGGAGTTCCACGCCTGTTCTACTGGCAAAAGCCTCACCACCCTCTGTGATGGGCCCTGTCCATGCCTCCCAGAGCCGGAACCTCCAAAACACAAGGCAGAGAAGAATGGTGAGCGGGGGTCACAGGAGACTCCCTGAAGGAGGGACGGGAGGTCAGGGGGTGCTGATGTGACCAAGCTCTGCCCCAGAGGCTGGGAACTTGGCATTTAACAGAGCTGTTTCAGCCCAGGCGGGCGGGGCTTGGGGGCACTCACTTGGCAAGTACGACAGCTTGTTTAGGGACTCTAAACTGAACCGCCTTCAGCTCCCATTAAAAAGAAAACGAAGAGCTGAGAGTCTTTGAAAATAATTCTGTTAGACCAAGATATGCACTAGGTTCTTTTAGAGGTCAAATTGGCTGTGGTGTAGGCAGGGCGGGCTTTTCAGCATCTAAGATGAGGGCATGCCCTGGGGTACATCTTGGTCTTCCTTGCACTCTAATCTCCAAATCCTTTGAACTTCTCAAGCCCAAATTTCAAACAGAGACTGCAGAGATGTCACAACAGTGGAGAGTATTCCCCCCAAAAAGCATTTCTTTATTAATATATTCTGCTTGGAATGCAGTGCAGAGCCAGGGGACAGATGAAAGGAGAACACCTCCCCCGGGGCAGTGGTGTCTCTTCCATGGCTGAGAATGCAGGAAAGGTTAGGCATGTTTGGATGTTTTCATGATGGAGAATGTAACGTCGTCCCACTGGTCTCAACCCCTTTTTGAGCCTTTGTTAATGAGACCCGATATAGAAGTTTGCATTTGCCTTCTGTGGAGCTGGGCTTTCTCAGTTCTAGCCGGATGTTCCATGGAAAATGCTACATGTCTGTGTGTGCGCGTGTGTGTGTGGGGGGGTGTGCATGCACACACGTGTCTTCTAAAACCAGCAGCTGTTTGTAATGGAGGAGGGTGAATAGGGTGTGAATAGGTGCTTCTTCATGAGCTGTGTTGTCTTTTCCAGTGCACAAAGATGAAGATGCTCAAGTCTTAACTCTGTTTGCGGCATTAACTATGGGAATAGTGTGTTAAAAGGCTTTTTGGGAGATTTAACCCAGGACATGGAAGGGCATTGTAAACCGTAAAGCAGTGTGGTCACAAATAGTCTCCACAGATTACTCTTGATTACCAAAAAACCGAGCTCATTGCATTTTGGCCTGATTCATTTATGTAATTGCAGTAAGAAATGTTAATTAATATCCATAAGCCTCCTTGTAGTGTGGTCAGAAAACCTAAAAGCCCTGTCGTGCTGAGCAACTATGAAGTCCAGAAAATTAACTTCTGTCTGTCTGGAGATTTCTTAAGAATCTTCTTAGGAAATTCCAATAGCCTCTATTATTTCAGGCATATTGTTTATTGCTTTTATTTACTCTTCTATTCTGAGGTGAGGAAACCAAACGAAGAAAGTCATCGCTGCCATTTTGCCTGTACTATCTATAAAAGGGATTGAATTCATCTCTCCTGAGGGCCTCCCAATCCGCAAAGGTTTCCTGAACTGCCGTAATAAGGCAACAGACCAGTTTTCTGGGAGGGCTTTGTGGTTCTCCAAATGAAGTACAACCCTTATTTCTTAATGGTGGGCTTATCATGCCTGATTAAATGAGATTCACTCTCAAATATGACGCTCCAGGTATGGCCTTGACTGCACCATCTGTTTGTTCAATTATGTACTGGTAAAATTACAACAAATTCTTATTGAACCTATCCAAGTAACTACATTGCAATTAAAAGTAGACTCAGAAGACAATGTTGTTCCTGAATTCTGAGAGGTCAGTGAGAACAAGATTACCATTTAAAAGTGTTTCCTTTCAAAATATTTGTAAAACATAGACCACTAAGTTGATAGTGAGAGATAGATCAGCAAGAAAGAGAAAGGACTTCCTCATATTCCTATCAGAAATGATACCAATAAAAAATAATACCAGGGGCTGGCCCAGTGGTGTAGTGGTTAAGTTCACGCACTCTGCTTCGGCAGCCAGGGGTTCACGGGTTCAGATCCTGGGCATGGACCTACACACCACTCATCAAGCCATCCTGTGGAGGCGTCCCACATACAAAGTGGAGGAAGATTGGACACTGATATTGGCTCAGGGCCAATCTTCCTCACCAAAATAATAACAATAATAGTAGTAATAATAATACCAACACTATTCCAAAACAAATAATCAAAATTATATTTCCTTCATCAGTTCCTTCAGTCCCGTGTCATTTTTTTTTTGTTCCGCTGGCTCTTGGGTCAACAGTTTGCTTTTATGAAGTCATCTGCCTCTGGACTGAAAAAAGTCCTGGAACTCCACACTCAGTCTCTGACATCACCTTGGAAGCCTATAACGAGTCTGTTTCTGGAAGTATTGATGAAACTTAGTACAGCTTTTTACATGAGGCTCTGAGACTGTCCTTCTTGGTTACAGACTCAATTTCTGGGCTGTTAGTTACAGCAGAGATTTCATATAAACATGAGGGGAAGCAGAAACTACTTGTTGCTAAGATTGAATAGCTGTACACTTATCCCTCGATATGCACAGGAGATTGGTCCCAGGACCCCCTCAGCTACCAAAATCCGAGGATGCTCAAGTCCCTTATATAAAATGGTATAGTATTTGCTTATAACCTACATACATCTTCCCACATACTTCAAATCATCTCTAGATTACTTATAATACCTAAAACAATGTAAATAGTTGTTATAGTGTATTGTTTAGGGAATAATGACAAGAAAAAATTCTGTTCATGGTCAGTACAGATGCAACCATCGTAGGCCTTTCAATCCATAGTTGGTTGAATCCACGGATGTGGAACTTGCAGATGCAGAGGGCCAACTGTAGTTAATTTATTATATATCCAGTAATATCCTAATGGAGGAGAGTATAATCCCCTATCAGGGTATAATCCTTGACTATTTAATACAGATTTGATAGGTGTTTCCCTAGAGAATAAGGACATATTATGGGCAGTGAGGGCATTGATAAATCCCCAGGGTCATTAAGTGAAATGAAACATTTAAATTAATAACACTTTACCTGGGCAAAATCAATCAAGGGAAGGCTGACCTTTTCCTTTGATCTGACAGTTCTCTCCATGCAGCTCTCATGACAGTGTGTGATAGGCAATGAGCACTGAACTGAGGTTGTAGCAGCGGGGGTGAAGAGGAGGGGATGGGTGCAAGGGAGAGATGGGAGGGAGATGAAGGGCGTCTTTCTTTTGGCAACTTAGCTGTGCGAGTGGAAGGAAGAGGAGGAGGAGTGAGCGTGCAGTCTACTTTCCCTTACCTGTTGGCCACCCCTTCCAGAAGCTGCAGGCAGTGGGAATGGTAGTCTCTACCTTCATGAGACGCCTCGTGGCTCTGGACTGTCTTGGGAGCAGTCTTGTTTCTGTGCCTGTTGCAGACATTTGTGAAAGCTTTCATAGTCTCACAGATGCAGGTGTGTCAAAAATGTTGCATTGTTATTGTTGTTGATATTTTTTTCAATCGTATCTCTGTTTTGAACCTTGGTTCCATCTGGTAATAAAACATTAATGTAGTAACTTCCAGGTAAATTCTGTTAATTCAGGGTTGTATCCAAATTTTAGGAAGTAGGGATTGGATGGGGGCTTATGAGTTGCACTAATGGTGGAAAATAGCTCCTGGTGTTGTCTGTCTTTCTTTGGCATCCACCTATGTGGAGTTCTTGCCATCTTCACTTGGTTTGGCAGCAATGTTCATCCTCACTGCATCCAACAAGAGATGTTTGAGATCCCATCTGTGACCTCTGCTCACCATGTCCATTAAGGTCATACTGAGTCCTCTTTCTTCTATGTCCCACCTTTCTGGGCTTCCTGGTCCTCACACAGCCCTTCCCTGACCCTTTCAGGGCCACAGAAAACTTGAGGATGCCCTTTTATGACCTTCTGGTGTCAAGAAAGACTGTGGTGAGGTTGCTGTCTCAAGCCCTCTCTCCTTGGATTTACCTGGCAGCCATTTCTGTTCTATGCAGAGGATGTTTTTATGATGCTTGCCTCAAATTGGATTTCATATTGGTAGCAAAACACAGGTCCTCTTTGCTGCTGGGGCTCCCCGCCTCTCAGGGTTTTCACAAATGCCTCTTCTCTTCACAGGACTCAGAGGTGGGATGGAGCCAGGGAGAGCTGTGGGGGGCAGAAGCTTTCCTCGGGACTCACTTGCTCTACCTCTTCTCCTTCCTGTAGCCCCAACTTTGATCGGCACTGGACCTGAGTGTCGAAGGTGTGTGAGGTCGGGATCTAACTCATTCTCTTTCGAATCTTTGAGTGCCCTGCTTCTTCCAGCCTTTGGTCTTTTGAATTATAACATACCCAGCTCTTGCAAATCAGAAGTGTCTCGTTTCAAGAGCATTTTTGGGAAGGCAAAGCCTAGTGGTTGGTTTTTTGTTCTTCGTTTTTTCTGGCATCTCTCCTTTGATGTGGCCCCTGAAGAGATGCTGGAGAGTGGGATCCTCCTTTACTATCTCTCACTATTTCCTCTCATACCTCTAAATTACCTCATGACCTTGGACAAGATACTTAATTGCTTTATCTCTCTTATCTCTATGATGCCAGTCTACTCTTGAGAGTATAGAGAATAGAGTAATGATTGTCCAAAAAAAAATTATTAAACAGAGGAAGATGAAATTGAAATCTAGTGTTAAGCCTGGCTTTCTGTGCTTTTTCTAAGAGTCTTCCAGGAAAAATCCCTCCTAATTTCTCTTGGTATTTTCCAGTACCCAACAGCCAGCCCAGTCAGGAAGTTATTTCTTATATCTAACCTTGACTCTTTAGCTCCGGAGTATTGCTGCTGCTTTTTCTTCAGTCCTCAGTGAAGAATGGGAGGACTGTCTGAGGTACTCAGTTCTTAATTTCTTTACAGTGGTTGAAAATCTAGGGGGAAAATAGTGGTCTCTTATAATTAGAGTCTTTAAGATACATTTTTAAAATAGCCAACACTTCTCCCCTTCCAAACCCAATCCTGCCCCACCCTGCCTCCCCTCCCTTCTTTCATGGAGATGAAAACCTCCCCCATGGCCTGGGCTTAAGCCTTGCTCCATCTGGAGGAGGGCTCTGAAGCTCCCTCATTGCTGAGGTGGGAATTTTGCAGCTGTAGGATATCAGATCAGGGAAAGATCTCACTTATCTTCTTCCATCCTATGTTGAGGGGATCCGATCCTTGTGTTCCTCAGAGCTGCCTCAGATTCCCCCATGAGGACCAGGGGCAGGCTAAGTGGGTGGGGCCTCAGACCTCCCCCGGAGTGATTCCATTTTTATGCTTTACCACTTTAGATTGCATCTGTAGGAAAAGACTTTGACCACCAGTGATCCTTGTTCAGGCCCCATTTACCACAAGAGAAAACCGGAGGCCATTGAGAGAAAGCATCTTGCCCATGGTCAGACAGTGGGTGGGGGCAGATCTGGGGTGGCATCTGGGCCTCCTGACTCCCAGGCTAACGCCTTTGTTCCCACTGTGTGCACACCCTAAGGTCACCATCAGCAGAGTCTTCAGCCTGAAAATGGTAAAGGGTCTGTAGCTGAGTTTGGTGGGAATTAGATTTAGTTTCTCATGGGTCTGATGTCACTTGCCCAGTTCTTGAAGTGTCAGTCATCAGGCAGAGAATGTCCTTGTGTTTCCCACACCAGCAATGTTTTGAGGCATTCTACAGGCTCTCTCCCACTCCCTCCTTCTCCATCGTTGGAGGCGGAAGTAGCGAGAGCAGTTCTATCTCTAAGGACAGCTCCTTCTTTGCTTCTGTTGTTACAAATAAGCTTTTAGAGAAGGGATGTGGGTCCAGCCAATCCACCTCAAATTCTGGAGGAGGCTGTGGAACTGTAACCCTTACCAGCCTGGCATGTGCTGGGAGGTAGGAGCATTTGGTTCAGGCAGGGAAGGAAAGAGTGCTGCCAGGTCTTTCCAGCAGGGCGTGCTAAGGAGGAAATAACAAGTTCCCTCCAGCTGAGCTATTTGGAGCAGTAGAAAAATAGTCTACAATGATTTTCTTTGCTCAAATGGTGATTTCAACCTGAGGGCTAGATTCTGGGGAAGAAAGTCCTGGGTTGACAGACGGTTGTCTAATTTCATTACTTATCACAAGTGGAGTTGGGGAAATGTGTTTAAACAGGAACAGGAGGTGGTGCCAAAGAGATGGAATAAAGAGTTCTTCCTAGCTGTAACATCTCAATGGGAAAATCCTAAAAGAATCCTGCTGCAGAGGCTCCCAGCGAAAAGGAGATTTATCTTTGCATCCAGGAAAGAACATTTTTCTCTAATGCCTATTGTGTAACAGGGCGAAGGCCCCAGGCCTGCAGTTTAAAGGCAGTTTATATTAACCTTTCCATACCCGTTCAGCTTCATGCACTTGGTATTCAGTACTACATTATAGCCAGAAATTAAACATATAGAGGAACACAATTTTTAGGGCCTTGTTATTCGAAATGTCATGATCTTAAACCGAAAAAAGCTTCAGAATTAAATTGGCAACTGCAAAGAAGAAAAACTTAGTCCTGGGGACTCTTGGAGTAACTGCTGACTTTGGCTTTGAATTCAGGTTCTTCCTGTTCTGTGAGTTCAGCTCTGTGAAAGTAACCACAGGGTCTCCAGGTCATTCTGAAGCCTACTTGGTAGCAACTAATTGGGGAAAACTAAAGGTGAAAAGAGAGAGAAGGGTAAACTGAGGCTGAGGGTTCCCCTCTGACCCCCGGTCATAACTACAGTCCAGAGAAGCGGATAGAGGTTTGTGCTAGAAATTAGTGGCTTTGATAGTTTGCCCAAACAGTACTCTTCTCCTGCCCTTATTTTTTAACTTATAAATTAATATATAAGCTTCTTTAAAGTTCAATGTTATGGCAAAAGTGTCTCATATTCCCAGTTCTATTAGCTTTTTGTTGCATATGCTTCCAATTTTGTTTCTTTTTTTGGTGAGGAAGACTGGCCCTGAGCTAACATCTGTTGCCAATCCTCCTCTTTTTTTGCTTGAGGAAGACTGTCGCTGAGCTAACCTCTGTGTTAATTTCCCCCTATTTTTGTCTGTGGGACACTGTGGTAGCATGGTTTGATAAGCGCTGGGTAAGTCCCCACCTGGGATCTGAACCTGTGAACCCCTGGCCGCCAAAGCAGAACACATGAACTTAACCACTACACCACCTGGCCGGCCTCCCAGTTATTTTTTATATACATATACGAACTTACTTTTAAAATTTTACTCATGTAAAATCAAGATCATATTCTACGTAATATTTTGTACCCTCTTTTATATATCATAGCTATGTTTTCATGTAAGTACACACAGATGGATGTGTGTGTGTGTGTATCTCCCTCGCTCCCTCTAGCCAGGCTGCCTGCACTGCTCCCTTGAACTTCAGTAGGTGAGGACTACTCAGCAGTTCCAGTCTGATGCCCACAGGCACATCAGGTTCAACATGTCCCAGATCAAACTCCTGATCTCCCCCCGAAATCTGCTCCTTCCTCCTGCAGTATTTGCTGTCTTAATTAATAGCAGCTCCATATTTTGATTTGCTGAAACAAAAAAGAAAATCCTTTCTCTCACGTGCCGTATATAATCATGTTGACTCTCCTTTCAAATAGATTTTTTAAAATATCCACTTCTTACCACCTCCACTGTTGCCACCCTAAGGGTCCAGGACATCCTCATCTTTTATTTTAATAGCTTCGTCATTGATCTCCGGGCCCCTATGTTCTCTTTTGAACATGGTGGTTAAACTAATTCTGTAGAATGTAAGTCAGGTTGGGTAATCCTCTGCTCAAGACACTCCAATGACTTCCCAGTTTGTTAAGAGAAAAAGCTAAAATCATTTCAATGACCTGCAAGGCCCAACATGATCAGTCCCCTGATAGGTTTCTGTCCCCATCTTCTGCTGCTATACCCTTTGTTTCCGCAGCTCCAGGCACACAGGCGACTGTGGGGTCCCTCAGATGTGCCCATCAGGCTTCTGCCTCTTCGTACGGACAGTCCTCTCAGCCTGGGCCATCTTTCCAGACATCCTCACAGCCCACTCCATCAGCCACTTCTTGAAATCTCTCCACAAACGTGACCTTCTCAGGACCCCTCCCCGCCACTGCTCATCCCCCTCCCTCCTTTATTTGTCTCTGTATCATTTACCGCCTTCTAATACATTAGACAATTCATTTACCTCTTTTGTTTATTGTCTGTCTCACCCAACTGGAATGGAAGTTACATGAGAGCTTTTTGTCTGGATTCTCAATAATTATTTGTCAAATGTTGGATGAATCTATCTTATTCTGTTTAAAGGGTTGTCCATTATATAAATGTACCATAGTTTATAATGTTGAAAATGGCAAAAGAAAAGATTTATTTTGATGAGATAATCTGTTTAAGATGCTTAGTACGTGTACTGTGCTAAGCACTTCATATGTACGCGTAATTCTTCTAGCACTCATATCGTGTCGTGTCTATTGCTGGTGAGAAAATGTGGGATTTGGAGCATTTCGGTATCTTGCCTAAGGCCACATGGCTAATAGATGACAGAGCAGGGATTTGAAATCGTTCCTAGAACATGTGCTCTTACACTCACATTAAACTATGTTCTTAACCTAAACTGAATGTCCATTGAAAGGCCAGCTTCCTTTGGAAAAAGAAAAATACGCCTGCGCACACCCACGCACATCCACACAGTTTAAATTTCACTGTGCTTTGGTGCTCAGAGAAGGTACTCCTTCACTGATATCTCAGCCCTCTCTGATGAGATTTTTCCAAGGTGAGAAAATTAACGTCCTCGCTGATTTTCTCCTCTTTCTCTCTGTAAGCACGCTTAGCTCTCTGAAGTTTATCGAAACACTGGCACCACTACATTATGCTTTTCTGATAGCCACAAGTTTCCGACCTAGCTCCTTAAAGATAAGAATTCATTTGTAATCTGTCCTGAAGTCGACTGTTCTTCCGTTGCCCTGCTATCTATTGCTTTGAAAAGAAAAGATAGCATTACAATAAAAAATAAATTGAAATTATAATCAAAAGAAAGCAAGTGGCTGCCACCCTACAAAGTCAGCTGCTTAGAAAAATGTTGGTAGGCCTCTTCCTTCTGATCCGAGGGTTGTACTGGGAGCCTGGGCCTGTGCAGAACGGAGCAAAGGAAGGGGCCGCAACATGGTAACAGGTGTAGGCAGAATTGAACGAGCTCCATTTTAACTATAGAAATAGGGTTGAGTTAAAAAAAAATCGCCATTTTATCATTATCATTGTCATCATCATTATTATCTTGATGATGAGGATTTCTCTGTTTAAAAACTAAAAGTGGCAATTAGACATGAAGGAGGCAGGAATGTCACTTTGATGATTTAACTTGAGGAATATATAACACTGTCAGATAAAGCCAAGAATAAGCAGTTGGTTGAATATACAGTAATAGATATTCAGATCGGTTGGGAGTGCAGCCAAAACCAAAACAGAACAACAAGCCAGATCTCTTCAGTCTAGAGGCGAAGGGAGAAGAGAGACCTGAGAGACAGTTCCCAATCGTGGTGGTGTCGTGGGGGTGAAAGCTGTGTTCCTCTCCTAATCCCAGAAGAGTAGCCCCCAGGGCTCCTCCTCCTTGAAAAGAAGGAGCTTGTGGCAAGAGAAAGCAGATCTACTTGTACAGCAGAGGTTCTGATTGTGATTATCATTGTTTCAGGACCTAGGATGAGCTGAAAGGAGAAATAGTTTCAGAACAATTTAGGGAAGTTCTGGGAGGTAGAGGAACCGTGCTGTTGGGGCAGAAGAGATGATGACAATGACCATGGGGTCTGTAGAGGGTGAGAATTCCTGCTTTTGGATTTCCCAGTGATGCAATAGCAGGTTGTGTTGGGGAAAGTCCTTCATACTTGCCTAAATGTTACTATGTAGAAGGATCTGTATAGGGACTCAGGGCAGCCTCCTGTTACATATCTGCCTGGATAACCAAGAAGGCAGGTATCTGGGCTGTTTCCTCCCACCCCAGCCTGGACAGTATCAATTTATTTTGGCTTCCGTGGCCTGGCTGTGCTTTGTACAAGCTTGAGTCTCCAAAAGGCTCTTCCTAGCAGGTCACATGTGGGGATGGGGCAAGGCTAACAATGAGTGAGCCTTCTGGGTCCCACCTTGGCAAGGGATGTGAGTGTAGCCCCAGCCTCAGAAATCACTTAGGCAGGGGATGCTGATGCTGTGACAACAGATTTAGAAGTTGAATGTCAAACACCAGAAAATTAGTACAGTCAGGGGGTTTGATCAGAATTCTGATCATGTCAGAGTGCACGGGGACAAGAAATACTCCAAGAAAATGACTTGTAAAAAATTAATTTAAGCCAAGTTTTAAAAAAAAGCCCCCTTTTTAATGGGAGCTATGAATTCTCTGGAACTCATACCCTGAGAGGTATTACTGAGGCTGGATAGGTCTGGATCCCTGTCCCTACATCTCTCCAGATCTTAGAATTCAGGAGATTCTGTTCTAAACCAGGCATATCCCCAGGGACTGTTCAGAGCTCCAGGACCGTAGTTTAGGGGGATACCATTGTGTCCCCTTACTCCCATGCCCCAATCTGCATCAGGATCCCAGGATGTGGTGCAGTTCCTTCAGGAGGGGAGCACTGCCAGCTCTCCCCAGGCTCCAGGACCTGACGTCTGCACTTCTCCTAGCCCACCCCTCCCACCCCACCTCCCCAGGTATTAAAGGGTAGCTGCTGTGGGGTCCCTTCACCTGCCAGGTTCCTGTCTGTGATTCTGCACCTGCCAGTCTGTCCTCCCCACCTGGGTCTTCTGCCCTAGCTTTCCCTACAGACTGTTCACTGCTGCGTGCACCACGTCCCAGCACAGTGCATGGGCCAGTGCATGGCACAGATTAGGCCATCCCTGAGCATTTGTGGCACGAATTAATTGAGGTATTAATATATAGGCTCTTAACAGTTTTCAAAGCACTTACATGTACTTGAGCTTGTGGCGGTCGCAGCCCTTGGAAAGGTTGGATATTGTAGGGGAATTAGGTCCCCAGGTTGAAGGCAGGCTCAGTGATTCAGAGACACCAGTCTCTGACCTCCTTTGCATCAGTCAGTCTGGGGCTTGACCTCGGGCGGGAACGCACGTGCTGTGTGTGTTTCTGGCTCCTCTGGATTGGGAACAGATGGCTTCATCTAATCCAGGCCCAGGCAGGTCTTCTCTTTCCCTGTTTCCTGCCTCCCAATTTAGGAAAAGGATGCAGAGTGTCTCAGGAAGCAAATGTTTTCGCCTTGCTGACAGAAGTTTAGTATCCTTTGGAACAGAACGTTCTGTTCAGTGTTTCCTTGGGCTCTTATGAGAACACAGAGAACATTTATAGGCAAAGGAGGGAGTATCTGGAGATGGCAAGAGTTTGTTTTATTTGGGTTGAGAGCTTCTGGTTCAAGAATCATACATATTTCTATGCTGTGCGATAAGTGGACCAAGTACTGATTACCTCTGTGCCTAACAGGAAATTTGCCTACTCGGGAAAAACGTAGTGCGCTGAAATAACACTCATCTGTAACTTGCCGTCCCTTGCTTCTGAAGACTCTAAGCCCTATTTAGAATCAAAATCTAGAGCGTAAAGCAGCACTCTGACAAGTGCTTTGTTATGGTTTTTTTGCTTTCTAAACTTGATGGCTGTGATTGAGTCTGGAGGTAGTGGGTAAGGTGTCTTCATCCACCCATCATCCGTCCGTCAGTTCATCTGTCCAAATTCATCAATAATCTGTTGTTCGTGTGTCTGCATATGGAGCTCCGTTATGTCCCAAGGGAACCGTTGCCTAGACCTGTTTTCCGTCTCTTTATGGATTTGGGTTTATAAGTCGGGGACTCTGAAGGCTTTTGATGGCTTTCTGAGTACTTTGTTAGAATGTCGACCTATTGCTGTTGTAGTCTCAGCAGTCAGAAGAGCTAGAATTCATCTCATGTGACAAGGAAATGAACTTAAAAATATGAGCATACTGTTACATTTTGGGGTCTTTGATATACTGGCATTGGAAATGAACTTAAAAATATGAGCATACTGTTACATTTTGGGGTCTTTGATATACTGGCATTGTATATCCTCTAGATTGTGACTTCCTTGAAAGCAGGGATTATGTCTAATTTATTTATCTTTATATTCCTAGTATAGGGTCTGTTGAATGAATGGACATGACTAAGTATAAATATAAATTTGTAACATCTGTTACACATTTAATTAGAGCAATATTTAAATAAATAAATATCCAGGTTAAATTTGATGGCTTTCTACTTCCTGTCTGTTTATTCTACACGTGGTGGGGACAGACCTCCTTGGTTTACTCTGAGACTTCTGATTCAGGTGGGCATCTAAAATCTCTGGGTTGTCTTCCCCAGTCTCTTTCCAAGATAACCATCTCTAAATACTCGGCCCTTTGGGGTCCTGTGTACCTGGTTTGTTGCCTCTCGTCCATGAGAGGCAGTTAAGGGAGAGATCACAGGCATGGCCACTAGCATACCTACTGCCTTCTGTCTCCCACAGAAGGTCACTCTCCACCTGCCCTCCCGTGAGTCTTTAACTGTGTACCTTCAAGTTTTGATGCAAACTCATTTGCACTCCGTCTCCTCCGTTATTTGCCCTTCAGACATATATGATGTAACTTGCTGGCAGAGACAGTGTTGTACACTAGCAAATGGGTGGGCTGTGGTGTCAGACAGTTGTGGGATTCAAGTCAAGTCCCAGGACTTACTTGCTCTGTGGCTTTAGGCAAGGTGCTTAACTTCTCTGAGTCTCAGTTTCTCATCTGTAAAGCAAAGTGAATAAGGCCTATCTTGAGAGGTTATCATTAGAATGAAATGAATTCAATGAGGTAATTATGAGAGCAGCGGGATCTCAGAGGTGCTCACTGAATATCGGTTTTCCTTCTTTCTTTAGGTAAGACACATACATACATGCACACACGCACCCCTACACATGTGGGAATAACCTGGTCTGCTCTTTGTGCAGTTTGGCAACACACTGCCTCCTGAAGGACCTTGGAGTTCTGGAATGAGTCTTGTCAGCATGTAGCAGACACTGTTATTTGTCTAACCCATACCCACTCAATTCTGGTTTTGTTTAAGGAAGAATGTGCCCAGCTACCTTCTTAATTTCCCAGTCTCTCTGCCAGCTGAGGGTGTGACCCTGTGAGTCAGTCCTGGCCAATGAATGTGAGTAAAGTCTTCTGAGATTCCTGAAAACAGGGACAGGCCCAGCTGGCAGTGTCTTACCTCCCTACAGATGTTTGTGTGGAGCTGTAGCAGCCATTTTGTGACCATGAGGTGACAAGCTTAAGGATTAAAGTCCATCCATTAAGGATGACTGAGCAGAAGCATAGGAACCTCGGTCCCTACTGAACTGACATTGCAGCTACCTCTCTCCTAACTTCTGTCACAAAGAAAATCTCCATGGACTTATGTTACTGTTAATTAAGCTTTCTCTTATTTGCAGCTAAACACATTCTCTAATTGACATAGAGCGTATTTCTTTTAAAGACCATTTGCTTAGAGACAGTCTATATTGTTGTGGGGCCAGGAGCTTCCAAGGAGTCAGGGAGAATGGCATCTTGGTATCTAGGGAAGGGGAGACCTGAGATGGCCTCGGGAGCATCACTCACAGAGCCACAGGATGCTCTGAGTGTCTCAGGAGCATGTAATTCCCAGAACTAGGTCCAGGGGCTTGGATTGGCTTGAGTAGAGCATGTGACTTGTAAGTAAAGTATGGGTGTGAATCAAGTGTTCCTCATGCTTTGTAAAGACTGCAGGTAAGGGAGCAGAAATGGTAGTCCATGGTACAAACCAGTGAGGCATGTTGGACTAGAACACACTGTACATGAAGGTGAGCAGAAGGAACCACCTGGCTGGACAAGACAGATATGTGGCAAAAGGCAGTAGACACATGCAAATTTTTGAGTAGCATTAAAAAAACCCCACAAACTCTAGGGTCTATACATGTTTATTATTTAAAAATTCTGAAAAATATATAGAATAAAATTTTGAAATTACCCATAGTCTCCCAAACTGAGTATAATCACATACTACTTTAAAATCTTTATTATTAGCTTAATAATACCTAATAATATTCCCATATCATAAACTATTCTTTTAAAACTTGATTTGTAATGGCTGTGTGGTGTCTGATTTTATAAATGTACTATAATTTTTATAACTAGTCCTCTATTATTGAGCATTTAGCTTCTCTCTAATTTTTCATTATTACAAACACTGCTTTTATGAATATCATTGTGTATTAATTTGGGGCACATCTTAATTATTTTCACAGGATACATTCCTAGCAGTTGAATTTCTGGGTAAAACAATATGCATATTGTAACGTTTTTGTTATGTACTGGCAGAATTTCTTCCAGAAAATGCATGCCGTAAGCAATGTATGAGAATGCCTATTCAGAGGACGCTTATCAAGTTTGGATACTATAGTTTTTAAAAGAATTTTTCTACTGTGTGGGTTGAGAAAAAAATACTTTTATTAGTTAGGATTTGGCTCAGCAGTACATAATTCATACTCTGATACTCAAATAGTAGTGGTTTAAGCAGAAGAGGATTTATTTCATTTTCATACAAAATAAGTGGTAGGAATTCCAGGGCTGGTATGGAACATCTTAGTCATCAAGGACCCTACCATCCTGTTGCTCTGACAAGCTTAGTATGCAACCTCATGGTCCAGCATGTCTGCTGGAGCTCCAGCCATTCCATCTGTAGTCCAGTCAACAGGAAAAGAGGAAGAGCAAAGAAGGCACACTACTTTCCTTCAAGCAGACCTCTGTGAATTTGGATATAATTGCACTTGCATCTCAATGGCCAACTCAGTCTGCATTTAGTCTGAGTCTAGCTTGTTGCGTGGTCCTACCTAGATGCTGAGGAATGTAGACTTTTAAGCTGGAAAGCAGTGAGCCAGCCAAAGATCAGAATTCTTATTACTAAAGAAAAGCAGAATAATGGATCTTGGGAGGCAATCACCTGACTGTGCCAAAGTTTGATTTTTTACTTCTCTGACTACACTCCAGGTTTAACTTTTTTTTCATATATGTTTATTGTCTATTTGTAATTCTTCTTTACGAGTTGCCTCATATGCTCTAAGCTTTCCCTTTTAGCATTACTGGTCTTTTTCTTAATAATTTATAAGGTGATCCCTTTACGTATTAAGGATATAAATCCGTCATATATGTTTCATATTTTTTCCTCAATTTGTCATTTGCCTTTAAGGGTGTTTTCTGATAGACTAAGATTTTGATGTGTTTATCAATCAGGTCTATCATTCTTTTCTTTTGGAGTTTCTGGCTTTGATGTATGTTTAGAAATCTCTCCTTCACTCTGAGGCCAGGTAAAACTTTCACCTGTTTCCATTTTGTTCTTTCATGGCTTGAATTTTTCATGTGTGGTGCATTAGGCCAGTGATATTCAAACAGGAAGAAACACCTTCTACTGTGAGCCAGGACTCAGCTTTCACCAAGCAGTGCGCACTCTGGCTCTGTAAGATGTGTGCTGGTTTCTAGTCTCTGCCGTTATTCTTCGTAGTTTAGAAAGTTATGTTCATGACCCACCCATGAATTGTGACCAGAATTTGAAAAAATACTATTTTAATCAATATAATACTTATATTGATTGGGTTATACTATGAGAAATGGAACTGTAGGGTGTTTTTTCTTTAATAACCAGTTTTTTGTAATTCATCTTTTCATCTAATGTTATCCTCTTTTTCAAAATTTTCATGGGTATTCTTGCCTGTTCTCCCAGATGATACTAAAAATCATTGTGAAAACTTTCCGAAGATGAGATTTATATTGGATTTACAATGTAATTTGAGACAAATTGATAACTTTACAGTGAAGTTGTTCCATCTGGAATCATGGCACAGCTCTCTGTCCAAGTTTCATTAGGAAACGTCTGCAGTTTCCTTTCCTATAAGCTCCTATATTTCTCATTACATCTATCACAGAGAGCTGATGTTTGTGATTGCTTTTTGTGAATGAAATCTGCTCTCCATTTTTGTTAAAATGATTATTTCTTTCAAATAGGACATCTTGATTCTGATAGTTTTTATTTTCTCATTGGATCTTCTATAGAAGACTATCTCATCTACAGATAATGGGAATTTTATCATCCTCTCACCAATGCAAATTTTAAGAAATAGCTGCCATTTATTGATTACTCACTATTGCTAGACATTGTGTATCATGTGTACATTTCCATTTAATCATCCCGAAAGCCCAGTGATGGGAGGTACTATTACCTGCATTTTCAAGATGAGAAGATGGATGTTTGTTAATTCAAATTGCTCAAGGTCACACCTCTAGCAAATGGCAGAGTCAGGATTTGAACCCAGATCAGTCCAACTCCTACACCTGGGCTTTTAAGTACTTCACTCTACTGTCTATATGTATATTACACTTCTTTTTTGTGCTTTAATGCTTTGGCTAAAACTTCTAGAATGGAGTAAATGAAAGTATTGCTTGACTAAGAGGCCCATGGTTTGGGGATTTTAAATTTTGCCAGGGAACAAATGTGAATCAGGGCTTGTGAAAGCCTTTGCAAAGTTTGTCCCTCAGTGACTAGTCTGGTACACTCCTCATGCATCACTTGCTGAGGGGCCTCTCCTTGCTTCCTTGGCTTGGTCAATCCTGGGTCATTCTTCACCCTGAGAGCACTATGTACCTCTTTTTTTCAGCAGTTCGTATCCAACAAAATTCTATTTCCCAAAGTCATTACTGCAATGTCCGTTTTTTTGTTGTTTTAAGATTGGCACCTGAGCTAACAACTGTTGCCAATCTTTTTTTTTTTTCCCCTGCTTTATCTTCCCAAACCTCCCGTACATAGTTGTATATCTTAGTTGCAGGTCCTTCTAGTTGTGGGATGTGGGATGCCGCCTCAATGTGGCCTGATGAGCAGTGCCATGTCCGCGCCCAGGATCTGAACCCTGGGCTGCTGCAGCGGAGCGCGAGAACTTAACCGCGCGGCCACGGAGCCAGCTCCTACATGGACTTTTTTTATTATTATTTATTTATTTTTTGGTGAGGAGATTGGCCCTGAGCTAACATCTGTTGCAAATCTTCCTCTTTTTTTTTTTCTTCTCCCCAAAGCCCCAGTACATAGTTGTATATCCTAGTATCAGGTCATTCTAATTCTTCTATATGGGATGCCACCACAGCATGGCTTGATGCGCGGTGTGTAGGTCTGCGCCCAGGATCCGAACCAGCAAACCCCAGGCCATTGAAGCAGAGCACATGAGCTTAACCACTCAGCCACAGGGCTGGCCTCATAAACTTTTTATTTTAGAAAAGTTTTAGATTTGCAGACATGTTGTAAAGACAGTAGAGAGTTCCCATATACCTTGCACCCATTTTCCCCTTACTAACATCTTACATTGGTATGGTACATCTGTCACAATTAATGAACCAATAATGATACATTATAATCAATTAAAGTCCATATTTTATTCAGATTTCCTTAGTTTTTGCCTCATTTCCTTTCTCTGTTCCAGGATTCCACCCGGGATACTGTTACTTTTAGTCATTATGTCTCCTTAGGCTCCTCTTGGCTATGACCAGTTCTCAGACTTTCCTTGTTTTTGGTGACCTTGACATTTTGAAGCATACTGGTCAGTTTTTTTCTAGAATGTCCCTCAATTGGGACTTTTTTGATGTTTTTCTCATTGTTAGACTGGAGTTATGGGTTTTTAGGAGGAAACCACAGAGGTAAAATGCCATGTTCATCACATCATATTGAGGGTACATACTATCAATGAGACTTATCACTGTTGTGTTCACCTTGATCACCTGCCCGAGGTGGTGTTTGTCAGGTTTCTCCGTTGTAGTGTTACTCTTTTCCTCCTTTTGCATACTGTACTCTTTGGGTGGAAGTCACTGTGCACAGCCCACACTTAAGGAGTGGGGAGTTAATGTCCATTTCTTCGAGGATGGAGTGTGTACATAAATTATTTGGAATTCTGTTGTACCAGAGATTTGTTTCTCCTTCCTGATTGATTGATTCATATATTTATGGACTCATAAGCCTTTATTTTGTACTTGAGGTTATAATGTAATAGTAACTATTGTATTACTCCAATCCTAAGATTTTGCTGTTTAAATTGTTCCAGCTTTGGACATTGGGAACTCTTTCTGTTGGCTCCTATGTCCGTTTGATATATTTTCACTGTGGTTTCTTTTATTGACTTATTTTTGAGCATTTCCTTACTTTCTAGCACTAAAGATGCTCCGTGCTTATCTCATATATTTCTTATCCCAGACGTAGAATCAGCCATTTCTCCAAGCAGCCCTGGTTCCTTTTATTAGAGAATTGTATTAGAAACCAAGATCTAAGCATCTGGGTACTGGGTGTGGTCACTACTACTGGAATGTCCCTTCTCTGCCCTCTCAGCTGACAGAGCAAGGAAAGGTATATGTGTCTGCTGACATACACACACACACACATTTGTAAATTCTTCTGTATATCCACCTATATCTATATTAAGCTAAATATGAGTGCATACTGATGGCTCCAACTCTAATCCATTACCACATAGATTATTCTAGCCTCCTCCCTTGCTTGTTTGTAACCTCCCACTCCAACAGTGAGAAACTTGGCTCCCCGCATCTGCCATCCAGTTACTTAACTCTTCAATTCCAGTATGTGTGTATAGTGGTATCAAAATTAGTAACCCCTACCTCTGTGGGACATAACTTTATCAACTAGAGCACAGTACTTATGTATAGTCCTTTTGCCTGTAGTTTTATAGTCTCTGCTGCTTTCCGAAGCTACTCGGGTGAGCACCTCTGTAATACAGTTAGATTGTTTTGTTATGTCCTGCACTTCATCCTAGGATCTTCTGACCTCCTAAATAACTCTTTAAAATTTGCATACATTAAGCTTCACTCGTGCTGTAATGCTCTATGGGTTTTGACAAACTCATAGTGTCATATATCTACCCTTACAATATAAGGAATAGTTTCACCACTCTAAAAAATTCCCTGCGCTTCTCTTTTTCAACCACTCCCCTTCCCCACCTCAAATCCCTGGGAACCGCTGATCTGTTTACTATTTCTATAGTTTTGCCTTTTCGAAAATGTCATATATGTGGAACCATACATTATGTAGCCTTTTGGGCCTAGCTTTTTTCACTTAGCAATATTCATTTAAGATTCATCCATATTTTTTGTAGCTTGATAGTTCATTCCGTTTTGTCAATGAATAATATTCCGTTGTATGGATCTTTCATAATTTGTTTATCCATTGACCTATTGAAGGACATCTTGGTTGCTTCCACTTTGTGCAATTATGAATAAAGCTGATACAGACACTTTAGTGCAGCATTTTGTGTTGCCATAAGTTTTCAAATAAGTTGAGTAAATACCCAGTACTATTGCTGGATCATGCAATCAGATGTTTAGCTTTGAAAGAAATTGCCTAACTGTCTTCCAAAGTGGCTATACCATTTTATCCTCCCACCAGCAGTAATGAGAGTTTCTGTGGCTTTACATCCTTGCCAGCAATTGGTGTTGTCAGTTTGGGTTTTTTTTTTTTTTAAGACATTCTAATAGGTGTATGGTGATTTGCCATTGTTGTTTTAATTTGCCTTTCCTTAATGACAAATGATGTTGAGAATCTTTTCATATGGTTAATTTTCCATCTTATTCAGTGAGGTATCTGTTCAGATCTTTTGTACATTTTTTAATTGGGTTGTTTGTTTTCCTGTCCTTGAGTTTTAAGAGCATTTCATTTTGAATACAAGTCCTTTGTCAGCTGTTTGTTTGCATACATTTTCTCCCAGGCTTTGGCTTATGTTTTGGTTCTTTTAACAATGTCACAGAGCAGAAGTCTTTGATTTTAATAAAGTCCTTCTTATCTAGTTTTTTCATGGATCGTGCTTTTGGTATTACATCTAAAAATTCATTACCAAACCCAAGGTTGTATAGATTTTCTCCTACATTTTCTTCTAGAAGTTTTATAGTTTTGCAGTTTACATTTAGGCTTATCATCCATTTTGAGGTCATTTTTTTTGCAAGGTATAAGGTCTCTGTCTAGGTTCACTCTTTTGCATTTGGGCATCTAATTGTTCCAGCACCATTTATTGAAGACTGTCCATCCTCCACGGAACTGAATCCATTACTTTGCTCTTTTTTCAAAAGTCGGTTGACCCTATTTGTGTGCATCCGCGCCTCAGTCCTCTCTTCTGTTCCCTTGATCTATGTGTCTCTTTCTTTTTTACCTCTGCCACGCTTTCTTTATTGTTACAGCCTTATTTAGTAAGTCTTGAAATCTGGTGGTATGAGCACTCCTACATTGTTTTCTTTCTTCGGAATTACAGTAATCTTTAAAAAGTTTGTAACATAAAATATTTTTTAAAAAGGAAATATGTTTGTTCTCAGCCTTTTTGCCTGAAACATGTACTTCATCTGGTAATGCAGTGCGGGCCAAGCACATAGTAGGCCCTTGTTTATCATTTGTTGTCTACCTGGGAGGGCAGTGTGAGAGACATCCCTTGGCCAGTGAGCAAGTCCAGCAGATGGTCAGGCTTGGCCATCTCAGTGGGTTCTTGTATCTCACTATCTCTCATGAAGTGATAAACACTTGTGGTTCCCAAAAGAAAACTGATTCCTGGTGAACATTAATATGATGGGATGTGAGGAGCTTTGTGAAATTGATGGTTCTTAACCAAAAGATAGAGATTTGACGTAAACTGGAGCTCAGAATTGAGTGAGAATGAGAGCACTGACCACACCATAACAGAAACAAGAAAAGCAGCTCATGAAATGCTTTCCACTAAGGCTCCAGCCAGTGCAAAGACTTTGATGGGTCACTTTTATTCTCTGGTTTTGTCTGACAATTTGGAAATGGATGAATGTCTCAGGAAGTATCCATCCCTTATGCATTTTGTAGGTCTATATTTGCAGAATGTTCCCCCACCTGCCTTCCTTTGCTCTCAGACATGCTTGGAGACTGTCTCCAGCATTTGTCTCCTCTTTGCAAGGCATATACATGCTTTGTGATGAATTTTGCAGCCAAAATGTAGTGCTGGGGCAAGGAGACATATGCCCAATGTGGATTGGCAGCAGATGGAGCTCATCAGGATGCATTAGAACAGTTGTCCAAGCCCTCGTGAAGTGCTAGCCTGCTGTTAACACCATCCTTCCCACCTCTTTGGATTGCTGGGCGGGCCCACTTCGGCTGGAAGCCAGTCAGTACTGATGGCCCTTTTTCTCCAGGCGGAGAGCCCCGTCTCTGCTGGCACCACTGCCCAGCAGGCACTGGACAGCTGCTGAACACAGCCAGAGCAAGGAGAAAAGTGCAGGAGGAATGACAGAAGCCCAAGTGAAAGCCTAGCTGTGTGTGACAGCACCATGTTAACCTTTGGAGCAGCTCTCCTGGAAGGCAGCCTTGGCTGACTGAAGCCAGCAGCTGGGTTTATTACTTTTCAAAATGTCTGAGCCATGAATGGGTTACCTGTGGGGGCATTTGGTCCGAACCTAACCTGAGGAAGGCTGGCATGGGAGGGAAGGTGTTTCTTGGGTGGGGAACCAGCCACCTGTACACCTGTGAATGTGCAGCATTGCCCTGGGTACTTGGCAGGCAGCAGCTAATGTTCCCTTTGAGTGGGCTGCTCTCTTCTTTTCCTGCAGGGTCTGCCTGCTGTGGTGGCTCAGTAGAAACTACCAGCAGTAGAGGGTTTATAGGCTAAATCATACTCAGGGTCCTAATGCCAGGACTGTGCCTCCCTCTGAGCCATAGTTAACGAGCCCTGCTTGCTGAAGGTGTGGGCCTTGCCCATGGGGCTGAGAGGGCATGGTGCGTGGATGCTCTGGGTTTGTTGGGGAGGCAGAAGGATGGCAGATTAAGATTTGTGATCTGATTTGCATCTTCCAACTTGGAGCTTCTACAAAGGCAGTGCACAGGGTGGAATGACATGGAGGCGAAGTAGTAACTGAAATTCAAGCACTGATCAGCATAGACATGAGCATTGAGGTCCTCAGGATCAAGATCCATGATTTCTTTTGTCTGCTCATGCCTCAGGTTTAGCCCTGTCCTCCAGGGCTTCTAGTTTGAGCCGAATGTTTCTGTTGCAACAGCCACGGCATGGCAGGTGGCAAAGCAGAGTGAGGAAGGTCCTGCTTCTAGATTCAGATGGATCTGTGTTCAGTTCAGAAACCTATGAGTTGGATGACTTTTAGAAAATACTTAAACCTGTTTGAATTCATATCTTCACCAGAGGAATGGAGATATGAACGACGATACCGCCTCATGGACTTGTTTTGAAGTGTAAGTGGAATAATCAATGTAAAGCACTTGGAATGGGGCCTGGTAATAATCTCATAATAAAGGCCGTTATTGCCACACTATCATCATCATCGTCGTCATCATCCTCACCATCATCATTGACCATATTACAGGAAATAGGAAGGTCCATTGAACAACATCCTTTCCATTCTCTGTCATCAGCACTTGCATTAAATCTAAATCAGAAAATGCTTCTTCATTCCTACTGTATGCATACTCACACAGACGTGTACCCACCGTTTCTTTTCTCCTAGAACTTATGCCTTCTAGGGGTGGACATTCATAAATTTATTACATTTCAATAATAAGTATAAAATTAAGCAAGGCCATATGCAGTTATTAATTGCTAATAAAACCAAAGTAATGGTTTTCATATGTTTAGAAACATCCGTGACCCACAAGGTCTTCCCTTAGTTCATGTCACTGTCAGTCTGCATCACAAAATACTGTTTTTGTGAAAAGTGCAGGAGAGCCAGAGAGAACCGAGAAGCAAATCAGAGCCACTGCCAAGCTCCTCACCAGTCTTCTGTTTTGGCATCAAGTAGATACACCCTTTCCCCTTTCCTGCCTTCTTCCTTCCCTACCTCTTGAATCCCGCCTGTTCCATCCCTCCTTCCTTCACTTCCAAACCACCCAGTCAGCTGAAACCTTGGCGCTCAGAAGATTTCTGCAGGAGGAGAAGGAAAGGGCAGATGGTGTCTATTGTGATCCTCACCTCTTCCCAGGCCTGCTTCTGGGTGTTGTCATCTACCTGCTTCTTCCCTACTAAATACCAGCCTTCTGTGTCCAGGGAAGTTCCACGGGAGCGGCCGGGGTACAGATTTCCCTTGAGGCAGAGTCATTTGGCATTCAGTGAGTCCCAGAGTTTGTTGACCAAAAGTGTGGCTCTAGAACAGCTGCTTCAACTGTGTCGCCCTCTCTAAGGCGGAAGGAGAGAGAGAATTAATTCAGTGGCTTCCTTTCTTCAAGCCAATCCCGAGGGCTTCTACCCAATGTTCCCCATAATAACAGGCCCTCAGGAGAGATGGCTCACCCCCAGGCAAGAACACACATCCCAGCCCATCCTGCAGGTGGGCAGCAAAGTCTGCTGATCCCTAATGCCTAGTTTCTCAGAGGCGTTTTTCCATTCTGTGACAAACCTGATGTGGCCTCTGCCACAAATCCCCATTTATGGGATCATTAAAATATGTAAATGTAGCCCCTGGCAGCACTCGACCGGTGGGAATGAGGCCAGCACCTCTGGGTCACCTCTTCCTGTTCGGCTATGCCTTGGCCCTCAAATATCAGGGATAGGTGACTGGGGTCTCTGAAACTTTGTTTCTATGTCTGTTATTTCCAATGCATATTTATATCTCAGGAGACTTTTTCAGGCTGTGCCCTCTATGAGTTTAAGAGGCAAAGCCCATTTCAGAGAATCTGTAAATGAGCATATGCATGATGACTTTGCTCCTGCCTTGTCTTAGTGGGAAGGGACAGTGAATGGTTATATGCTTTTTTATAGTAAACCACGTAGATGTCGGGGATGGTCTGTTATGGTGGCTACCATTAACCTACCGAATACAGGAACTCATCCAAAGACTGTTGATTGAGCCCCTGCTATGAACAGGCATGGTGCTCAGTACTGGGAGCCTGTCTCAGCTTAGGCTACTGTAACAAAATGCCACAAATTGTGTGCCTTAGATGATAAACGATGACTTATTTCTCACAGTTCTGGAGGCTGGAAAGTCCAAGATCAAGGTGCCGACAGATTCTGTCCTTGGCAAGGGCCCTCTTGGTCTGCAGACTGCCGCCTTCTCGCTGTGTCCTCAATCATAGTGGAGAGAGATTGGGCTCTGGTCCCTGCCTCTTCTTCTAGGGCACTAATCCCATCATGGAGGCTCCCCCGCTCAGGACCTCATCGGAACATAATGACCTCCCACCTCCTAATACCATCACATTAGGGGTTAGGGCTCAGTGTATGAATTTAGGGGGGGACACAAACATTCGGTCCATAACAAACCCCAACCCCAAAGAACAGGGAGGAAGGGACTGCTATCATGGAGCTCATGTTCTAGGACGGCACTCATCCAGCCTGGGGCTCTGCACAGGTGCTCTTCCCTTATGCAGATTGACCACAAGAGACAAGGGCATATTTTTATGCACCTTCATGTCCCTGCTACCTATTTCCACGTATTCCCATGTCCAGAATCTAGTAAGTGTTTGAAAACGTAGTCCATGATGGCTTGACACTGATCAGAGGCTCCTGATCCTGGCTCCTCGAGAGGCATGGCTTCCTGTCTTTCTTCCTAAATAGGAGAGAAAGATGCCTTGCAAGCAAGCACGCTGTCTGAAATCAGCTTTATTTTTCATTGTCTTATAGAAAAGTGAGCTTAAGCCTCTAATTGCTACTATCGAAGCCAGAGCACCTGCTGGTTCTCGCGGCTGCCTCCATTAGCGTGTCGCATCTCTCCCAGGGCTGCCAGGCTGGTAATCTGAAAGGGAAATAACTTCTGGTTGGGGAGTGGAGGGGACTCATTGTTGCTAACTGCTCACCGTGTCTATCACTGTCTCACCTCTCCCTTTGAGAAGAGAAATCAATAGCGTTTTAAATGTCTTGCTAAGTAAGTGTTTATGAAGCAGATTCCCTAGGGGCTTAGCCTGGGGCCTTGCTCAGGGCAGCCGGAACTGCCTGGAGCAGCAAAAGCCACTGAGGTTGAAGGGCCTCACTCCCACCCCATTTTTGCCTGTTGTCCAAGTGTCCTGGGTCTGTGAGCTGGCAGCGTGAACTGGCGTGCTCGGAAGGGTAAGAAGGAATGTGGGTGGTATTCATTTGCTCCCCTGTTCACTCCACGTACACTTTCTGAGCACGATGCTGAGTGCTGGGTGTACCACCCCTGCCTCAAAGAACTCCATGTGTGGAGGGAAACAGACAAATAGGTCATGAGAGATGTGCAATATGTGACATGATGGAGGGGGACAGAGAGCGCCGGGAGCACAGAGAAGGAGCCTAGGAGGCTAGGGACTATCTCATCCCAGAGAGATGAGATAGTCAGAGAGGGCCTCCTGGATGGGAGAGAAGAGAGTTTTCAGATTTCTTGCCGTTCACTGCTCCTTACTCCATTTCTCCAGAACTACTAACTGTGTCAGAAAACACTGGTCAAGGCCTGGCAAGTCAGAGAAACCTGGGACTGGACAGCCAGCCCCTGCTTGGGGTCACTTGGAGGATAAGGGTTAATAGAAAATGAAATGATGTCAGCCAGAGCTGGGGCCCAGTGGGTGTTAGGTCCCTTCTTGTCAAGAAAATAGATGCATTACTCCTCAGCCTCTGCTCCTGAGCATTGCTCAGCCCTTTTCTGCATCCAGGGGCCCACAGTTTCTTCCATAAGCTCAGCTGCATCCCTGCCCCCGGGAGGTGCATCCTCATGGTACCTTCCTCTCTGTTCCGCTCTGCAATCTCAGCCTTACAGGGGGCTTCGTGGGGCAGCAAAACATCTGTCTCGTTCCTTGGTTAATTCCCAGCATGGAGCATTAGTCTGACACATAGAGGGCGTCCAAACCGAGAGAAAATGCAACCCTGCTCCCATCCTGGCCATTGGTCATTCCTCTCCGAAGGTTCCTGACCACCCTTGCTCGGCATAGCCAAGAGAGAAGGTGAATTGGGTGGTCACCTGGGCACCATGGGGTGAGGAGTTGCCAACAGACACATGCCCCACCCACAAACCCCAGCTTGGGTTAGGCATGGTCCTAGCAAGGCCAGGCTAAGGTTAATTCATGTGACAAGGGAGGGCTCGGGCTCACAGTGACCTCAGAAGCATGCTTTCCTCCCATCAAGTCATAGGCGCTGGATGTCCCACCCTGAGGGCATGGTAAACACGACAGGCCAGCCATGAAGGGAAGCTGGAAGAGGCTTTCAAGAGCAGAGGCCCTAGGTGAGCATTCTCCCTGGTCATGGCTTGCCACCTTTCTTCTCTGACACCTATATTTGCCCTGCTCCAGGTTAGCCATCCTTCTCTCCATCTGCCCACTCCTGGAAAAGCAGCTGCCTTGCAGAGAGGTGTCTGCAACTGTGTCTTGCAAACAGGAGTCTCTGCTTAGAAGTGGCTTCCTGGACATTGTGAAGATCCCATGTCTTCCCAGGGCTTCTCTGGTTCAGACTGACAGCACACTGGCTGGGGGAGCCCTGGTGGGCTGGCAGGCAGCTGACTCTGGTCCTGATGCAGCGACACTGCTAGGCAGCTCACTTTCTCCCTTTCCTCTTTCGGGCAGAGGGAGAGAATAAAAAAGTCACAGCACTGACACCCGCAGAAATAGCACTAATTTGGCCTGATTTAAATTCAGGTGCTAACATGTGCAGTCCTCTGCATGCCAGGCCCAGGGTCTGAGTTGCTGCTATGGTCTCACTTATAGGGAAGGAGGCCTGTCTGTGGAAAGACTCGGGCACCAGCAAGCCCTCAGCAGCGGAATCTGCCCTTGCCCACTCACTCCAAGGCTGTGCCAGCCTGCTCCTGAACCTTCTGGACCACCTGCACCTACCCTTTTGTGCTGTCTAATTTTCCTCCAGCTTTGTCAGCTGGAAAAGACAGCTGCCCATTATCCATGAACCTTGTGTACGCCAGCTCCGCCCTGATGCTAGATCTGCAGCGCCTTCTCTTAACTATTGACGTGTCGTCACTGTGTGGTTCCTCTGGGGACTGCATGTTTCCTTCACTGCAGCCTAAATAGTTCGCTCTGGGGTCCCACAAACCTGGGTTTCCTTCCTTGTTCTGTTCCATCCAAGCTTTGTGCCTGGACAGAACATTTAGCTTCTCTGAGCCAACCTCAGGTCTCTCAGTTGAAAAATGGATATAATGATAACACTTATCCCGTGGGAGTGTGACAAAACCATGAGATGATACCTGTAAAATATTTAATATAGGGCCTGGAACCTAGTAAAAGCTCAATCATGCCACCTGCCACGGTCACTCTTATCGACAGCTGCCTGTAGGGATTCACAGCCCACCTTGGAGAATTCCACCTCTTGGCACACTCAGGGGCATTGAAGGAAAGGAATTGAAAGGAATGTGATCTTTTAGAAATAGGAGATGAGATGAAAAGATAATCAAGGAAGAGATAAGACAGAGGAGATGGGAGAACAATTGGGTGAGGAGTTACCTGAGGCCATCCTTGTGAAGTGTATGCATCGAGTTTGGCACCTGGAAGGTCCTCCGCGAGTGGGAGAGTTCCCCCTCGGTGCTGTGCATACTCTCCCAGCATTCTTCACCTTGTATTGAAAAGCCTTCTTCCCATGTGTCTCCCTCCCTATGCCAAGAGCTGCTCTAGGGCAGGAGCTGTCTCATTCTCTGGTCTCCCGGCTCCCACGATGGGGCCTGGCCCTTAGGAGGGCGTCCTCAGCCTCGGAAGAGCTCTATTCTCACAGGTCCCTCACAGCCATGAGGATCCGAGAGCTCGGGGTCTCCAGCTGTCCTGTAAAAACAGGCCACTGAGGCCTCAGGGAGGTATACTACATGTCCAGCCAGGCAGCCCGCCTGTCACAAGCAGGCACTTAAGGAGGACCTGCTGTGGGCCAGGCCCTGAGGAGCCACTCATAGTCGTCCCCAGTGGAGCCAGCTGTGTGGGAGAGAATGCAGCACATTAACAATCAGAGTCCAACTCGCTCACCTGTTGTTTACTTGACAAGGACTTCCTGAGTTCCTGCTGGGGGCCACCGCTGTGCTAAAAGCTTGGATGTGGTAGTGAGTACAAAAGAAAAGGTGTCTGCCCTCATGGCGCTTCCAGTCTAGTGTGAGTGAGGACAGTCATGATACAACTGTAAACACACCCCATGATTGGGAGTGTAATAAGCGTGTAAGAGAAGCCCTGAAGAACAAAAACAAGGTATCATGACAGAGAGAGGAGTGGTGGAAGTTGACCTTGTTGGTGTGGTCAGCGCAGGAGGACTTCTGCTGGGAAGTGACGTCAGACCTGAGGTTGGAAGGATTTGTAGGTGTTAATGAGGCTGAGGGAGAAGTGTGACTGAGGCTACTAGTGGGGAGGCACTTCATGCATTTGAGCGGCTCTAAACAGCTTGCAAGGTGAGTCCCAGGAACGAAGGAAGGGCAGATTCAACATGCAGGAGGAGCAGCGATGGAAGGGCACCTTCTTTTCCTTTCCGACCAAGCCCAGCCCTAGACCTGCCTCTCTGCCTGCCCCCATCCCTTTAGCAGGTGGACTTCCTCCTGATGTTGCTGCACTGAGGTTGCACAGGCTGACTCTTTGATTTACAGCCCCTGGGTACCCATCCATCCGTCTTCCCTCTCAGGAACAGGAAGAGGAATCCCTTTACCCCTGATGACCTCCGTCGTCTTCTTTCCTGGTGCCTCTTCCCTCTCTGCTTCTTCCTCTATCCTTTGTACCCAGCAGGGTCTCCCCTCTCTCGAACACCTCATAACCTTCAAGCATCTTAGTTCATTGTGCAGAATATACTCGCTGCATCCCGTTTCTCACCACTCCCCCCTTTTTAAGCCTTAAATTTGGTCTTCTGCCATCCTGATCACTAGGCCCCGGGGTACTTCTCCGTCTTCTTCCTTCGTGACCTCTCTGTGGCATTTGGGGCCTGTTGACCACCTCCTTCCTTCTGAATACTCTTCTCCCTTCTCATTTGTGAGAAGCTGAACTTCCCCACTTAATTGTGCTGACTTCTCCTTCCTTCTTTTCTCACTGGTGCCATCATTCTCCACATTGGAGTCGTCCCCAACTTCTTTTCATTTTTGATGCCTCTTAAACGTTTTTCTGCTGACATCGCCTCAGTCCTTGTCACCTCTTACTTCCCACACTGTAGCAGTCTGCCCACAGGGTTTCCTGCTTCTTCTGTTCTCCTTTCCACCCTGCGGTACCCCACCCCTAAATTAATCTTTTCAAACCACTGATTGGAGAACAGCTGTCCCTCCCTTTTGGTATAATCAGGCTCATTTACTCTCTTTCCCCTGAACTTGTTTTGGCTCTTGATTATGTTGTTCCAAGCCTTGGAATGCCGTCGTCCCTTTGTCAACCTACAAAGCCATCCTAGCAGACAGGGACTCCTCTGCTGGGATAAACCATTTTTCTTGGGTCGGGGGAAGGACCTTTCTCATTGGTGTTCACAGCTACCCAGCAAACGTTTATCGAGCTTTTACTATGTATCAGGCTGCCCAGAAATTTTCAGTGTGTTTGAGGAGATGGACAGATACAGAGAAAGCTAGAGAAATCATTTCTTCCCTGGAGAAATGATGACCATATTTGTGTAGTCTAAGCTCCTCTGATGGTTCACCCACAAGCTAGGCCTATACTCTATACAGTTGTTAATTGTTCTTGCTGCTGTCATTGTCACAGCCCTCTTAATTCCTGATCTTATGATAAAAAGAATTTTTCTGGAATAAAGCTAATTCCTGACAGTTCCACAGTGGAGGCTTTGAGTATTTTGTGTTTATTAAAGGGAATGCTTTAAAATGGAATCACTTTGAAATGAGACCCAAAGCACGGTCCATCTTGTTGTAATTATGCCCTGTAGAATTTACAAGGAAGAATGTACTTTGATGATTCTGGGGGAAAATGTTACAAAACAAAATTCTTCATTACTGTACATATGATAATTTTTTAAAAAGTCTTTGGGAAGAATTAGAAATAAAAACATATGATAGCTGCTAGGTTCTCCCATTGGGGAATATTTACATCTAGACAAATGGCATAATTACATTTACCATTTTCAATGGTAGTTGGGTTACATGAACTCCAAAAAGTTCACCATAAGAACTGATTGGCACTGGTTAAGGGCAAACCCAGCTGTAGAGTAATGGAAGGAATTCTGCTCCTGCACTGAGGGAGCCGGGTGTGAGGCCTGACATGGTGTTTAATTAGTAGGAGGCATTGGACTAGCTGTTTCTTCTCTTTCCAAGTCAGGGCTACTGAGGAGAATAAACAGAGAGAGCGAGGAAATGGTATGAGGTCCCATGTGAGTGTCAGAGGTTATTGTTGTGAGCCTTATACTATTTTCAAAATAAAATTATAAAATAACATATTAATTATTGAATATGGAGAAAAGAAAATATAGATAGAAATGTAGAAAATGTGGATTTTTGTTAACAAAACTTGAATGATTTTGTGGGTGGTGCTTTTAAATCTGCATTTTTCACCTTGAGATATATTGCAAACTTTTTCCAAATCAATTTTTGAGAAATTGTTTTTTGATGGCTTCATAGCATTCTGTTATATATGCTGTATTTAACCAGTTCCTTGGTTAAGTTGTTTGCTTTTTTTTTTGCTATTCTAAACACTTCTTTCATAAATGTCTTCATACATAAATTTTTGTACACATCTTTGATAGGATAAATGGTTATAATGACATTACTAAATCAAAGATTTAGATAATTTTAGGTCTTTTTATGCATCCTGCCAACTTATTTGTCAAAATATGCTGTGCCAAGTTCTACTCTGTCATGCTGGCCATTTGCCAACATCCTTTCCAATCCTGAGTATTGTTTTAAAAGCCACAAAGAAATTTTTTTTAATGTCGCCTATTTGCTAGACGCCCCCAAAATCAATTCTTATTTTAGTTTGTCTTACTTTGATTGTTAGTGAGGTTGAACACTTTTTCTTTTTTATTCGGCGATCTATAGTTCTTTTGTGACTTGCTATTTGTGTCCTTTGTATTTAGAGGCCATGTTAATCACCTTTGCTCTTGCGTTGAATTGCTGAGGCATAGTCGCTAACGGTTCATTAAGCTGCATTGAGTTATCTTGGATCAGATCTTCAAACTGGTCATTTGTCCAGCCATAACTGTTTGTTGAATAAATGCTAAATGAATCATAATGCAGTAGTTGGACAGCCATAGGGCCAAGAGCTAATGGCTGTTATCCCCAGGAGCGACAGCACATTACTTCATCTCTTCATCCATTTATTCATCACTCTGCCCAATATACTTTTTAAGTGTGCCAGGCTTCTATTAGGCTGTGTATTAGTTCCTGCTGTCAAGAACTTTAGTCTCAAGGAGAGGAGTTTACAATATAGTATGTTAATTCGTTAAAGGAAATCCTTCAGAACTCAAGTCCATCTTTAAGAGGATGTGTTTTGACCCATAGAAAGTGTACATGATTTCATGAACTAGCGGAAGCTTCTTAGCTTACCTTATTTTGCAGGGTGCGTGCCCCTTCTCTTCTTACATGCTTCCTCTGCGAGGCAAATTTCAGCACCAAACAGGTCAAATTCAGTTTGTAGAAAACAAAACAAAACCACTACCTCTAGCACCTTTTTTATAGAAGCTAATACATTTGATTTCTTCTTGGCCTCCACCTTGGCTCTTAGTGTGATCTCTGACCTCTCTGCCAAACTAATCTTGAAAATTGTTGTTGGAGTCAGATGTGCAAGGACTTTGCAGCCAGGTAGACCCAGGGCCTAATCCCAGCTCTTGGGCTCATTACTCGTCTCCTCTGGGTCTCAGTTCTGTAGTATTTAAAATTGGGAAATAAACATTACCTCGCAAGGGTTGTTTTAAGAATCAGTCGAGTTCATGATTTAAATTATCTGGTGCACAGTAGATACTAAACAATAGCTGTTATCATTATTAGTAGTAAAATCACATAGGTTTACCATTAAGGAATTCTAGCTGGTTGGTTATGACAAAAGGTCATATAAGTTGGCTTTTATTTCAACAAATTTACCACATTCTGGATCTTTTTGGATCTTAGTTTTACAGATCTGAAACTTGATTTTATTGTCTCTTGGATTGTGGCTCAGTTTCTCACTTATGAGGTCACATTTAACTAAGTTCTCGAGAGACGATTGTACAAACCAAAAACAAGATAGCCTATCAAGTGTGGACAGCTGTCCAACAGACAGGGACTGGAATACTCACACCATTGGCAGCTCTTCTCTCCCTCTAGGAGAGCTCTGTGAGAGCCAGGTTATAATTAGTGCTTGTGGAAAGAGCAGGGAATTGGAGAGAGGGTGCTTAGTTAATGATAGGAAGCCAACGCCCCCACCCACACCCCATACAGCTTCATACCTGTCCTTCTTATAGGATGAGTCTTACATGAGCATCCAAGGACAGAGGTTCCATCTCCCTCAGAGAGAGTTTCCATGGGCACTGCCTATACTTAGCTCTCAATTTCTCATTTCGTCTTGGTTCTACACTGACCTCTTTCTTTTCTGATTGACACATCATCTGTCTGGCTGTGTCATCGTCTTTAACTCGGTTATTAATTACCACTAAGTCTTTCGTTCTAGAGTTGAGTCTCTATAGGAGAGTTTGCACATGTCCACTTGTGCACTGATTCTGTCATTCACCTCTCTGAGGTCAGTTTCATTTCCAGAGAGCCTTTGAGTGGGTGGGTAGGTAAAAGATACATCCCTCACTGCCCTCTCTACCCCATGACCTGTCTGCAAACTTCCTGCCTTAAGCAATGGTATGGGATATGAAATGCTGCCCCACCAACACATACATTATCTCTTAGAGTCCCCTGGGAGCTGGGAGAAACCTCAAGGGCCTCCTGCTGCTCAAAGGTGCCACTGAGCATGTTTGCGACCACACTAAGAGCCACCTGCCCCATGTGGTCATGCTGGCTGTGTGAACATTGTCTGCTAGGTCCTGTATTCTGTCATTTGGAGTCAGTGAGTGGTAGTGGTATGAATTACATTTCCTCTGGGACATAGCATTTTGCCCAGTGAGAGTCTGGTTGAGATTATTTTTCTACTCTGTTTCACATGGCTGGAGAACATGTGTCCTCTCACTGCAATTGCCACTCATTCAGCCCTTCACCTCTGTTCCTGGGAAGGCAGCTGGCCTTCCACAGAGGATATTCAGAACTCTCATGTGAGGATAAGTCTCTTCCTACAACTGGACCCTCTGATGTGTCCGAGTCTCCCCAACTTAAAGAGAGGAGCAAAGAGGTGGGGTAGTCCAAGGCAGAAAATCCCCTCACCCTCAGCCATAGCATTTCTGGGGAAAATGGGAAAGTTGGCTTCCTATAATCTGAAGGAGACAGGAGTTTGAGGGTGATAAGTTTATTCCAGCCATAGAGCATCACAGGCACCCACTCGCCCTGTCGTCCACCCTGAGGTCCATCCCATCGTCCTCCTTAGTTTCTTGCCTAGCAGGCGTTTCATCTGGGCAGTGACAGGTCTCCTTGAGGTTTAGCTCCCTGCCTGCTCACGTGCAAGGGAGAATGGGGGGCACAAAGGGGTGGTAGGTATGGGGTAGGAGGGAAGACCGCAGCCAGCCAGACTGCTAATGAGCTCATCTGGCTGTAACAGGGTTGATGGAAGAAGTGTCCCCAGGCCGGGACAGACCTGCTCTGTTACTACACTGTGCAGTTGGTCTGGAACTGTGCAGTCCTTTGTGACAGCTACTAGCCGTACATGGCTGTTAAAATGAGTCACAATTAAATAAAACTACAAGTTGGATTCCTTGATTCTTAGCCACATGTCAAGTGATGAATAGCCACACTTGCCTCGTGGATACTATGCTAGAGAACATTTCCATTGCCTGGAAGGGTCTATCAGACAGCACTGCTCTAGGGGCCGATCATTAGCTCTACAAAGAATCCACCTCAGGGTTCCTTTAACTCTAGAATGTTTTTATAAGCATTGAATTTATATAAAACTCGCATTAGAGCTTTTGATGACTACATTATTTGTGTAAATTGGGGCCTGTTTTTCTCTGAAGGCGCTTTCTCTCTGACACACACACATTCCCGCTAATAAGAGAATCAAATTCAAAAGATAAAAAGAACTTGAGGAGAAAATCTCCAGCTTGTGAAGCAGGGTCCCAGAACCCCAAGTTTCTCATGAGGAGTTCTTGCACTGTCACCCTAGCCAGTATGTGACCCTTGCCCTCCAGGTATCTTGACCTGAGTTCCAGACGTAGTCGCCTGGGTTGGAGTTCTTCAGAAGGTATAACAACCTCAAAAATAAGTGAGTTTAATTTTTTTAGAGTGAAGATTTTACTTATTCAGTGGGTATTTATTGAATGCTTACTGTGTACTGGGCGAAGCCCAGATTCTCCAGCACCTAACTCAGGGCATGGCACATAGTAGGCATTCAATAATTATCTATGAATGAATGAATAAGTGATTTACCCTAAAAAAAAAGTCCACTAAGCCATCAGTCTGCTGTTCCTCTGTGTTCCCCATGAATCTTGAGTGCTAGGCCTGGCTACTCAGACCAGCAACTGGCAGGCAGCTTTGGGATTCTCAGGGCCGTGGAAGCTGGTTTCCTAGTTCCTATTTTAAATGTAGTTGTATTAGTTAGGGTTCTCCAGAGAAACAGAACCAATAGGATGCATGTGTGTGTATGTGTATATAAAAATATGTGTGTGTATATATATGCACATGTGTATATAGAGATTGATTGATTGATTGATTGATTGATTGTAAGGCGTTGGTTTATGTAATTGTGGAGGCTGGCAATTCCAAAATCTTCAGGGTAGGCCAGGAAGCTGGAGACCCAGGAAGAGCTGATGCTGCAGTTCAAGTCCAAAGACAGTTTACTGGCAGAATTCATTTTTTAGGGAGAGGTTAGTCTTTTTTCTAGTCAGGCCTTCCACTTCAACTAAGTGGATGAGGCCTACCCACATTATGGAGTATAATCTGCTTTACTCAAAGTCTACTGATTTAAATCTTAATGTATCTAAAACAATACCTTCACAGAAACATCTAGAATATTGTTTGACCAAATCTCTGGCTGCCATGGCCTAGCCAAGTTGACACATAAAGGTAACCATCACAGTAGTCTTGCCTTACCTCCATTTGGTGGAGTTGGGATGCTGTTCCTGTCCTGTTCCCTACCACACTGAGCATGGATGTTCTTCCTTATATGGTTCTTTACCCAGGCCAGACTTGCTCCCTCTTGTGTCCTGCATGGAGGCTGGAGGACCACAGGCATATACAAATGCACCTCTTGTGGATATATTTCTCTGTACATCTTCCTTCTGTTTAGCAATAGTTTTGCCATTTGTCAAGTCAGCTTCCTCACCTATTTTTTATAGGCTGCTCTTTGAGCTCAGTTTTCTATGACCTTGTAGTTCCGAGCAGGGGTACCATCTCCCCAGCTGCCTTCAGTAGTTTCTTCTTCCTCCTGAAGCAAGAAGGAAGATCATGATAGAGTGAAAATATCAGAGGTTTGGAGTCAGACAGATTTGGATTGATGGTTCCATCATTGGCAAGTTCTAATTTCTCTGAACCTCAGTTTCCTCATCTGTAAAATGGGTTAATAGTTGTCTCATGGTACCCTTAGTAGCACTTTTTCTGTTTTGGAATTTCCTCTTCATCTGCTTGCCCTTGTGTTTGAGGACAGGAACTATGTTTTATTTACCATGATGTAAATAGAACAGTCCTTAGGATTAAATGGATGCTCATGAAATATCTGTTGATTAGATGTTGAATGGATGAATTGAAAGGGGGTGATATAGGGATATTAGTATGTAGCGAATACTTTAAGTGTAGGTTTCTTGCCTGTTACCGTTCGGCTTAGCGTAAGGTCCTCTTTACAGACCTTGTCTCACCTGTGCTGTCTCCAGTCTTATCCCCCCTGCACAGTGGGGACGATTGACATATCATGACATCAGTAGCTATTGCATCTTTTTATTTTCCCTGCCGAGCTTTCTGCTTCTACTTTTCTTACGTGCCAGGTGGCCCCCTTCCTAGGAATTGCTCTATACTATTAACAGGAAACTAGTTTCTATGATTAAGGTGTCCAAAATGTAGAGGAACAGTGGGGTAGATAGCAGGACGCAGGGCATTTTCTCCCATGCTCTGCATTAGTATCTTAAACGTTTCTATGGGTCAAAGGTGGATGCTCCTTTTATTCCGAAGACCTGGTGAGATTTCATTAATCACAGTGAAGTTCCAGGATCCCAGCTTTAAAGCAATGTTGTATTTAACAAGAAATGAACAGTCAATTGTAACTTTTTTTCAGTAAACTGCTGCAATTTAGTGCTTATGGAATTTATCTGTCTGGCAGATCAGCAGCTGAACATAATTTTAATTACACCTGTCACCCTCGGCCGCACTCCCTCATTCTGTGCTAACCTTATCAGGGGAGCGGTACCTTAGCTGCTGGATTATGCTGCTCAAAAGCCAAAGTTTGCTTTCTTGTCATTTAAGGAGCTGCCTGGCACTTGAATTTCAGAGAGAAGCTACCTTATTAATGTAAAGCGACTTAATAGGAAGTACAAACTGTTGGGTTGCGTGTCTGACTAACGAGATCTTCTGCAGACTTCCTAAAGTAGCAAAAGATGCCAGTGTTGAAGTTAGCGAGGAATACTATACTGACACTTGCTAATTAGATCCAATTTCACTATGTAACCTGCTATGGTTTTGTGAATTTTACCACCTTTATTTTCATCGTGCTATAAGAGCATTTCCTGCTAACAATACTCAATGTCTTGGGGGGAGCAATCTTTCAAAAGAGCCAAATCAGCCCTGTTCTCCTTCATTTCTGTGAGAGCAGAAAGGGGGAAGGGACAGGGGATGAACGTCACTTTGGATGACAGAGAACTGGCATTTCTTCTCCTGAGTTATAATTAGGGTATTGAAATTGTCTGGGCGCTGCATTGCAGATCAAAGAATGCCTTCTTCATTGTACCTTCTCTCCAGTGGGGGCACAATTGGATTCTCATTTTCTAAACTATTCTTCTAGGCGCTGACATATGAGTCACACTTTTCATGTCAATTATTTTGGGACACAAGTTGTCTGTTGCAGACTTTAAATGTACAGCCACTGTTAGCGGATCACACCGTGCCCTCAAATCTGTCCCTAGAGGCCGGCAAACGATGGCTACTGGAGTTTCTTTTCAAGATGGTGCAGGAAAGGCTTACCATCCCCTGGCCAGAGCCCAGTTCCTGCTCTGTGGTGGTAGCTGGTTGGGATTGAAGATATCGGCTGTTTTTATTGAGTTCTATTCTGTGTTACTGAAATATGTCACTGTCCTCTAACTGAGTGACTAAATGCTCTCAATGCTTATGAAGAACTTACTTTGTGGCAGGCAAGGTCCTAAGCACTATATATGTTACTTCATCTAATTGAATCCTCCTAACACCCCTATGTGGTAGATAATATTATTAATTCCATTCTTCAGATGAAGAAGTTGAAGCACAGAGAGCATATGAGTTGTCCAAGATCACAAAGCTAGTAAGAGGCAGAGCCGGGATTTGAACTCAGGCAGCCAGCTCCAGAGTCTATGCTCTTAGCACTACATTGTGCTGCCTCTCTGACTTGCCAGGCTTTGCCATTTTGGAACCATGCCCAGTTTTAAGGAATTGGAGAAAAAGAGAAAACTCTAAGATCAAAGTTGAACCAAATGGTCTCTCGTGTGAGAGTTGCAGACACAGTTGACGTGTTCCCAGCCAGTGAGTAGTGAAGAATTCTATCCATGGCTCAGAGAAGGATGGAGGGGGTCTAGAAGAGAGTGGGAGCCAGCCAAACACCAGCCCTGACAATAGCAACATAAATCTCATGAGCTAGCCTTTATTGTTTCCTCTATACACTGTATAATATGGTGATAGCATATTCCTTACTTGAAAAACTTTGAGAGAGGTAAGTTGATATCAATCCCCAATTATTCACTTAGGGAAATAGAGGGTCACAGAGGTTAACCAGGCACACAGCTGGTTAGCGGCAAAGCTGCAGTTTACACTCTGGGTTTCTGGCATCTGTTTAATAGTCTATGTTATCTTTCCTCCACTTGCTTTAAGGGAGCTTAACATCACAGGTTGAAAAAGTTATCTATTGCTATGTTATCTGTTCCAGTTATCTATTGCTGTGTAACAAACCACCCCAATTTTGCTGGTATAAAATAACAACAAATCATTGTTATTACCTGTCACGCTTCCTGGGGTTGATGGGGCTCAGCTGGGTGTTCGCACTTGGGGTCTCTCGTGTGGTTGTAGTCAGATGGTGGCTGGGGCTAGAGTCTTACTGAAAGTGTTCCTACGTGTTTGGCATTGATGCTGGCTGTCAGCTAGTACTCAGCTGGGGCTGTCGGCTGGAACACCAACATGTAGTCTCTCTTGGGCTTGTCAGAGTTTGGCGGCTGGATTCCAAGAGCAAGTGTCCAGAGGGAGAGAGAAACTGTATCATATTTTATGACGTAGACTCAGAAGTCACAGAGCATCGCTCCTTCCGTACTCTATTGGTTACCACAAAGCTCTAAGTTCAAGGAGAGGGAATAGACACTCCACTTCCCTCTGTGAGTTGTGTCAAGGTCGTATCATAAGGAAGAAAGTGTGTGGAAAATACAATCTGCCACATAGCTTTTTCTAAGATTCTTTTTCCCTCTAGAGCTAAAATTTCTGCATCAAGCAAACATTTCTATCAGCATAGATTTTTCTCCTTAAACTCATCATTGACATCAGCTGTTTTCTCAGTGAGACATTTTGGGTATCAAAAAAAATCAAGGATGCATCTTGAATAGTACGAATCAACTGAAAGTATTTTCTTCTTCATTCCAAGCAAAGCATAAATAATTAAGACTGATTCCAGGGATGGTGAATATAACCAGAATAGTTTGTACTATAACCGCATTCCATTTTGATATTTTCTAGCTCACAGAGGGCTGTTCCCTCATGGTTACTGCACTGTTATGAATAGAGTTAGGCCCAGACCTACCTTAATGACCAAACATTATTAACTAGTCTACTTAATATTTTTAATTTTTTAAAATTATTTTTATTTAATGGTAAATAATCATTTTTATCTATGAAACACATAAAAGGACCAAATAGTAACAATACAAAGAGCACCAGTGTATCCATTAGCAACAGTAAGACAGATCATGCTGCCAATTTTGAAGTCACCTGTGTCGCCCCTTTCCTCTCCACTTCGAGGGCACTATTATCCTGACTTCTGGGTTTATTGCTACATTAATTTTCTTTATAGTTTGCCACATATTTGCATCCTTTCATGACATTTTGTTTAGTTTTGCTTGCTTTAGAACATTTTCGTGGTTGGAATCATACTGTATTCTTTCACTCAATGCTATATTCTCCAGATTTATCTATGCTGCTCCGTGCAGCTGGATTTCAATCACATTCACCATTATATAGGATTCAACATTGCAAACAATAACATAGTCTCCTGTTTGATGGACATTTCTTTTTTCCATTTTTTCTGTCATAAACAGTGCTGATATTAACATTTTTATACACGTCTCCAGGAATACATGTGCAAATGCTTTCCCAGGACATATACCTAGGAATGAAATTGCTGAGGTTTAACAAATGCTTGCTTTCAACTTTATTAGAAATGCCAGATTTTGTTCTGCATTGACTGTTCTATTTACATTTGTACCGTCAGTATACGAAACTTCTGGTTATTTCACATCCCTGCCATCACTTCCTTTCTTTGTGTTTTTTAAAAACTTTTGCCGACCTCATGCGTATGAAATGGTGTCTTCTTGTGGTTTGCTTTGGCATTTATGAACATCTTTTCCTACATTTATTGGTTATTCTGGGTTTGTCATTCATGAAGTTCCTGTTCAAGTCTTTTGTTGATTTTTGTTTTGATGTGTCTTTTTCTTTATTTATAAGTATATTATTCTTATATTCTGGATACTCACCTTTTTTTATTGATGTGCTCTGAAGATCCTCTCCCAGTTTGTGGGCTGCTGCTTTTTACTGTCTTGGTGGTGTCTTTTAATGAATAGCAATTGTTGATTTAATACTGGTCAGTTTTTCAAACTTTTCCTATTGTTTTCCTTTTGGGTCTTACTTAAAAAAACCCTCCCCTAGGTTGAGGTCATACATGTATTCAATTATAGTGTCTTCTGAATGCTTTATGCTGTTTTCCTGGATATTTAAGTGTGCGGTACACCTGGATTGACTGTTATCTAAAGTGCATGCATGTTTAGTAAGACTGCTTTGCTGTTGATGTGAACCTCTTCTCATGGCGTTTTGACTCTTTATTTTCAGTAGTCGCTATGCTTTAAATTTTGATAACTAAGAATTCTGATGTTGAGCCAACCCTAGTGGTTAATTTTGGTGCTCACCACTTCAGCTGCCTGGGTTCATTTCCCAGTTGTGAAACCACACCACCCATCTGTCAGTTGCCAGGCTGTGGTGGTGGCTCACATAGATGAGCTAGAATGACTTATAACTAGGATATACAACTATGCACTGGGGATTTGGGGAAAGGAAAAAAAAAAGAGGAAGATTGGCAACAGATGATCTTTCCCTGCCAAAAAAAAATCTGGTGTTAAAATTCCAGTACTTTCGATAATATAGCTACATCAGTTCTCTTGGTACGAGCCTAGTATATCTTTTTTTTAACCTTTTGCATTCAGTCTTTCTTTATCTTTTACTCTTAGTGTCTGTTAACAGCGAATAGCTGGGTTTTGTTTGTCATTCTATGCTATAGTTTTTATCTTAACTAAAGCACTCAACCCACATAAATTTATGGTAGTTCCACTCTCTTATTAAAATTTCTGATTTTTATTTGTTTTGCCTTTTCCATATTTCTTTTTCTGTTTTTCTTTCTTCTTTTGGGTTATTTTTTCTGTTTTTTTGTTGTCATCTACCAGTTTCGAAGCTGGTCACTCTATTTCTTTTCTATTAGTGATTAATCCAGAAATTTTGACATGCATATTTTACTTATCAGAGTCCTAGCTTGATCAGTGTCTTTGTCCTCCTCCAGACCACACAAGGAGAAGAGCCTTTGGATTCTTTCTCTCTAACGTATATGCTGTGGTTGGTATGTGTTTGAGTTCTACATTCTTTTAGCTTCCAAGATGTTATCATTGTTTTATACAGTTAGTTTGTTTAGTTTTACCCACATATTTGCCTTTTTCTTTGCCCATCATCCCTTTTTGCACTTTGGAAGTTCTGTCTAGGGACACTTTCCTTCTGTCTGAAGTGTATCCTTGGGAAATTCCAGTAATAAAGGTCTGTGGGTGGCAGTTTTTGTCTCACAATGGCTTGGTTTTCCCACTATTCTAAGAATGACCAAGGCAAATAGCAATTATTGAAGATACAGAAAACAGTAAGGCAAAATGATATCTTCACAGCATTGCTTATGACAGACCAAAAAAAAGAGGGAAAACCCTCCATGTTCAGTAGAAGGGGAGTGGTTTATTATCCAAATACATCCATAGGACGTATAATACAATCAGAAATCATCAAGATTTTAAAGGTAATGTGATGGCCTAGGATCATGCTCCAAACACAATACTAAGTGAAAAAAGCAACATAGCAAACTGTATGTACAGTGCAGTACGCACACTCATATAGAACCCTTAGAAAAGACTGAGGAAAATAGAGCAAAAAGTTAAAATTCTTGGTTTCTCGGATGTTAAAGTGCTAGGCGGTTCTGATTTTCATGTTTATGCTTTTCACTATTTTATAAACTTTCCACAAAAGTAAACATAGTTTTTTAATTAGAAACCAGTTATTTATTACAGTTACATTATTATTGTAAACCAGTTCATTATTAAAAAGTTACCTATAATCAAAGTGATTTTCAAGAAGATTGGATCATTTACACTCACTTCCCACCCCAGCAACGTCTGAGCAGCAGTTGTACTCTTAATGTTTGCCAGTTTTATAGGTGTACTCCAGCATTTTGTTATTTCCATTTCCATTTTTTTGATTAGTACTGAAGTTGAATAGTTTTTTTGTGTGTATTTATTGGCCATTTGTATTTCTTCTTTCACTAGAGCATTTGTTCATACCCTTTGTCAATCTTCCAATTACATTCTTAAATGGTTTTCCTATTGATTTGAAGGAACTCTTTATATATTAACGATATTGACCCTGCCTTTTTTCAGTGTTTTCCAAATTGTCTTTTAAATATCACTTATAGTAACTTTGTTGTTTTTAATTTTTCATTTTAAAAATTATTCAGGTAGGGGCCAGCCCTGTGGCCAAGTGGTTAAAGTTCCACGCACTCTACTTTGGCAGCCTGGGTTCGTGGGTTTGGATCCCAAGCACAGACCTTCTCCACTCGTCAGCTATGCTGTGGCGACATCCCACATCCAAAATAGAGGAAGATTGGCGCAGATGTTAGCTCAGGGCTAATCTTCCTCAGCAAAAAGAGAAAAAATAATCCAGGTATAAATTTGGAAAAAAGGGAGAGGGATAATTGTAAATAAGGTAAAACATACATTCACAAAGGATTCTAATATACATTTGGATAAATAGGAGAGAAAAAGTAAATAAAATAGACCTCTAAAAGAAGTTGCAGAGAAACATGAGACAGAGAGGAGGGAGAGTATTCCTTTAGAGTCCGTAGCTGATGGCAGGTGGGGTGATTTGTCCCGTCACTTGCTCCTCTCTGGATGTACAGATCCGTGCATTTGATCTATATATTTAAAAGGCTATCATTAGACCTTCCTAAGGGTTGTGATTATTCATGACCACTCTAAGGTATACTAGAGGGAATGGACAAAGTGAGAGGAAATGAAGGCAGCAGCAAGATACAGATTTACGCAGCTTACAGTAGAAATTAACCCAGTGACTTTTCCACTTGATACCAGTAGTCCAAAGATTTGGCCCTATATCTATTTCTTCCTCCAATTACTGGAGTGGTCACACGCTGTCAGTCATGATACCACAGAGTAACCCCCTTTTCTCTTCCAGGCCCGGGTTTCTTAACCTCGGCGCCATTGACATTTCGGGTCAGATAATTCTTTGGTGTGGCTGTCCTGTGCATTGCAGGGTGTTGAGCAGCATCCCTCGCTTCTCCCTACTAGATGCCAGTACAACTGTCACTGTTGTGACAACCAAAAGTGTCTCCTGATTTTACCAGATGTCCCCTGGGGGCAAAAATTGGCCCCAGCTGAGAATCACTGTTCTAGGCTAAAGCTGACATGGGGCAGTGAAAGCTAGAGGTTTCCTTCTAGGCTTTTGGGGCCTTTAAGTTGTCGTAATTTGCAGAGGTTTCAGGCTCAGCTTGTTCTGATGGTAATTTGATGGGGTTGCGGCTTGACGTCCACGGTCTTTCTTCCACAGAGTGGGGATGTGCCAAGTCTTTGAATGAACATAAACTTTTCATGTTTGTACTCAATTTTATTAAGACTTTTGTTATTTCCTTTGTTGCTTTGATATATGCAGAGTCTTTCTTTATTCGTCTTCTAATAATTGGTACTGTTAATTGTTTTTACCTTAATCCTTTAATCCACGTGAAACTTACATTGATGTGTATTGTGAGGTGAGGCTTTAACGTTTTGCTATATTTTTCTTTTAAAATAACAAATGTAATGATGCCATTGGTTGAATAATTCCATTATGATGTTCTTTAAGACAAGGAGTTGCTACTTTTACAGAGCCATATATTCTGTTTCTTGTTTCTCTCTAAAGATTCTTGCAATATTATCATGTGTTTGTTTTTTTTAATTGTTAGAGTCAAGAAGCTCCTTACACCTGATTTGTTTACACACGTGGATAGATGTTGGGAATAATATAATCTGAAAATTTGGTCTTAGTTTTCTTTTGTGATTTTTTAAATCATTTAAGCATTTCCCTTGGAATTTGACTGAGAAAAGTAGCAAGAATGGCAGCCTCAGCCTCTTTCAATTGGTCGTCAGTAGCAACTGTATATTAAGCTCCTACCAGATCAAGGTGCCACCAAAAGAGAGACAGAAGTGTCTATAATGCTAAGGTCCTGTAGTCTGGTAGGGAGCCAGACTCAGAACCGAAACTCCTCTGGCCCATGTTCACTCTGTTTCACCCACGCTTCCCCCCCACCCCCAGCGGGGAGCTGAGGGCCCTGCCTTCACGTAAGCAGCAGGCAGCCTTGAGAGCGCCAATGAGAGGCCAACTCAGAGCCCCTGGGTGTGAGGCTTCTTCTCTTCCCAGTTCTTCATTCCTCTAGTCAGCGGTGCCACTAGAAGAACAGGGGAGGGAAACAGTCAATGCCACAGCATGATTTATGGCTTCGTGGACTTGCCAGAGTCAGCAGGAAGAGCCACAGCCCTCAGCACCCCAGATGTGCTTGAGCACACAGGATTGGTTCCACGCCTCTACCTCAAACTAAGGCGCCCTCATTCTCAGTTTCCCTCCTTGGGCCTCCCTCAGGGCAGCCTGACAATACTGTCTACGTAGGGCCATATTGGAGTGGTAGTTCTGATTGCTGTGTTCTCTTGTGGTTTGGGTCTTGGGCAGCCTTATTTGGTGCCTGAGCAGTCTTCCCTTTACCTAACTTTTAACCCTAAGGTTGGTTAGCTGGCTTTTTCCTTGAAGTCTAGAAAAGCATACCAGATCCCTGTGGCCAAATCTATGTGAGAACTAGGTAACTCCTTCCTATTATAGCTGGTAGACACAAGTTGGTATTAAGTTGACCTTTCTGATTTTTCCAAGTCCTTATAATCTGGGTTCTGCTTTTTCGTATGAACCTGTTCTCTACAGATTTCTGTCTGCTTATTTTGGAAATACCATTTGAATTTGAACTTATGAATGTATTGTCTACTCAACTCTTCACTTGTGAAGAGTACTAAGTAAGCCAGAGAGTGAGTATTCTAGGAATACCTAACTTGCTCAGCACCTACCCTGTACTGTGCTCATGCTTGTGGCATTGCATGACTGTCATTTAATCTTCATGACAGGGTGTGAGGTGGGAATACTATTTTGCTGGTATCCGTGTGAGTACCATCTCAGAGCTCACAAGGAGAGCACAGCATCTTCTGAGTATTGCTCATGTCTGCAAAGGTCCCGAGACAGGAATGCACAGGCATTTGTTAGTGGTCTGGTTTTGCAACACAAAGTGGCCTTGTTCCAGAGAGGCAACTACATCTTGATTCTGTGATTCTTATCTGCCCTAGGTTCTCTCCCTTTTCAGCAAAGACATTGGCCTGCCTAACTCTAGCCATTTCTATGAGCATCCTTCAGATTCCCAAACTTGGGCCAGGACGTGGATGCTTTGTCCTCTCCTTCTCTCCACACCCTCGGACCTGACTAGATTCCCTTCAAAGCCCTGTGTTGTCAGGCTCAGTGTGATGTCCTCCAGTGCCAGGGCTTTTTGAAATAGTGTCTGGGCCTGGTGACATTAAGAAACAGTCCCATTGTCTGTCTCCCTTCTCCCCCACACCGCCAGAGGCACAGACCACACACATGGCTTAGAACAAATCTGTCACCTGTGGGTGTGTGAGTGCAGAGGGGGGATGGGACTCTGCCCTCTGCAATCTCTTACATTTGCATGTGTGCATGTGGCTCAACAGACCTGTTTTCCTCTCCCATTGAGAGCTGACAAGAAGGTGACAGTATCAGAAGCAAGACCTCTTCGGGAGTGGCCTGTTCTTCCCAGCAGGTCCTCAGGCTCCTTCAGCCTTCTTTTGGGAAAGGAGACTCTGGAGGGGAAACGCGCCCTGAATGTGAATGTGAATGTGAACGTGAGCGTTACTGACACTAGCTTCTGGATCCCTGCTCTGCTCTTTAAAAAGCAGGCCAATTTCTCTTTCCCAAGACTAATGTGATAACCACAGTACAAACTCTTTTCCACAGCTACTTAAGCTGCCTCTTGGTAAAAATGGAAAAATGAGTCTTTCAAAATTCACTTTTACCCAAAGAGACTTTTTTAATCAGCCCCAGCCTAATTTCATGGGATCAGATTAGTCCGTGTTGGAAAAGTCACCTCCAAACAAAATTTGGCCTTTATTAACCTGCCAAGCTTTCTTGGCGAGACCCTCGCTGCATAAAGAATAACTACTCTCAGAGAAATGAGTGATTTCTGTTGGAGTCATAAAACAAACTACATAAAAGATGATGTATTCTGGCCCCCTTAGGGATTTGTTCCTGTCAGGATTTTTATATCCCTTGAGATAGAATATTGGATTAATGAGTCTTAGCTATATACATATTCCATTACGGGTGATAAGCTCAGACATATTGACACGGAAAATCCCTTTTCCAGATAGAACTCAGAGACCTAACAGGGTCTCTCTCCTCTCCCTCTGTCTTGGACACTTACAGTCTGGACACTACAGGCTTAACTAGCTGTGAATTAATAGTAATTTGCTAAATTACTAATACATCTGAGGTCACATTTCCAATATGACCTGAGACCCCGACTATGGACTAGCCAGGTCCTATGTGTGAACCTGAATGTCTTTAGGCCACACCACCACTGAGGACCACATGGCCAAGGAAAACTGGGTTCAACAAGGAACCCATGTAATCAGAGGCATCACCACTGTCCCACCACACGCTGCCCACCGAATCAGGCCACTGCCGTCTCAGCCGCCTGCTCACCTCCTCTGAGTAGCATTCAGGCTTACTGATGTGGCTCCAAACAAGCTGTCAAAATGCAGTATATCATCACTCAGTGATCTAACACTTGTATTAGCAGCAGCAGCACTGAAAAATAAATGCTTCATGCATCGCAAAGTAGTTGACTTGAGATGATGTCTACAGATCCAGGTGTTTCACGTCTAGAGGAATAAGAATATTTCTTCTTGTTTTCCTTAACTTCTGAAAGTATTTATGAGAGGAAAACATTCATTAGTGTCATAGGCATTAGAGAAAGGGAATTCCTGGTGGGGAGAGGTTGGCATTTGGACCATGCATGGATTGCAGAGCTGCATAAATAATGATGTGTAGGCAAACATTTCCCCAACTGGGTTCCTCAGAGCTGCAAGATATTAATTAACTCCTACACATAAAAGTGTCTGCGGTCATATAAACTTGGGAACTTACAGATTAAGCAAATTTAAATGAACTCTCTTGAACATGAGATTCTGCAGTGCAAATCACCAAAGAGAGAGAAAATGTTTGCCAAATGAATTTCACCAGGAAACTCTTTTCTGGAAATATCCACGCACTTTAAGACTCTGGGAAATGCTACTCAGGTCTCCAGCAAACTTCTCTGAGCTTCATTGGACTGTTTCTGTCTTACCCTCACCCACATACATGTTTTTAGGCCTAAAAAACAATTTTTCAAAAATCAAAAAATAATGGATATTTGTTTATTGTAGAGAATTATAAAATGTTAACAGGCAAAAGACGAAAAGTAACAATGAAGATCCGCCCACATCCTAGACCCACTGTCAACCTTTTGTTGTATATTTCCCCCTCTTGTTCTCTTTATCTCTGTCTCTCTGTCCCTGCCTCTCTGTGTCTCTTTCTCTCTCTGACTCCACACGTCCACACTACCCATTTCACATTACAAAAGTGATCAAACCATAGATCCTTTTGTATTTGGCTTTTTTTCACTTAATATATTATAAACATTTGTATGTCATAATATCCTTCTTTGTCATACTTTTTAATGGTTTCTCAGTTTTCTAACATATTTGTGAACTAAAATTTAATCCCTAACATTGGACATTTGCTTCTAGGTTTGCTTTTTTTTTGCGGTGTTATAAGCATTGTGGTTGTTTGTAACAGTACAGCTAAATCTTTGCAGCTATCCATGCTCACTTGACTTAAGTCTCACATAAAATCTACAAAAGGTCATAATTTTCAGTGTGTGTTCCTCGTCCTGAGCTAGAATCTTAATTAGAACCAGCTCTTGGGCCATCAATACCATGTCTCTAATTATTAGATTAAGTATGATAGGGCCTCCTGGGTAAGCGTACAGGGCCACAGTCAGACAGCCTTGGTGCAGATCCCGACTCTGCTACTTAATATTTTGCTGAGTTTGAGTAGTTGACATAACTTCTCCAAGCCTCAGTCTCCACAGCTATAAAATGGGAATAATAATAGTTCGTGCCTCAAAGAGTTGTGAGAACTTACAAGTTTCTCCCTTGGAATCATGTGTGTGTGGTGTGGTATGTGGCATGTGTGTTTGGGAGGAAGTTAGGGAGGAGATGGGTGAAGAATTGGGTACCACGTGAATTCTGTGTGCCCAAGATGCTCCTTTCCTTGGCTCTTCCTCATTTTCTGGCAATAGGGGCCTCTTTTCAAATGGTGAGAATGCAAGACGCTACAGGGTAGACGTGGCTGTCGCTGTGACCAGAATGTAACTCCCAGCTCTACCATTTATTAGCTTGACCTTAGACATGTGATGTAACTTCCTTCTGGTTCACAACCTGGGGGTTGGATATTAATGAAACCTCCTGCCTCAGAGAGAGTTGATGCGATGATGCAGTGAGCCCATGCTTGTGCGTATAGCACCTGTCGTATAATAAGCACTCAGTGGCAGCCAGAAAAAAGTCACTTAACCTCCCTAAACTTCAGCTTCCATATCAGTAAGATAGAAATAATAGTAATGACTCTGATGACTTATCATAGGATTAAATGAAACTATGAAGGCAAAGTGCTAGCATGGTTCTTGGCAATAGTAGGTATATAACACATGGCAGCTCTAGGGACATATTATCACTTGCTGGGGTTAGTATTGACGAATATGACGCAGGCTGAGCTGCAGTGGTGCCACCTGTCTCTTCTAGTCAACAGCTGCCCGTTCAAGCACTGCAAGTTGGTGGGCTCCTGGTGCAATGCCTGCAGGCAAATGGACCACCTTGCCTTTGGTCTGCAGATTGGAAACCCTCAAGCCCAGTACTCTGGAGTCCTAAAGTCCACAACGCTGGCTTGGAAGGTTGCCTTAGTGGAGTGATACTTGTCATTACATTTCAGTGCAATGTCTTGCTGATGAGATATTAGAAGAAACTGAGGCAACAGGTCTTGGGGGAGGGTGGAAAAGGTATGGAATAGATTGCAAGGATGCTTAGACTATCACAAGGCTTTTTGAGTGTGAGGTAGACCTAGAATTCTCTCTCTAGGCCCAAAGAGAAAAACGTATGCTGGGAAATTATGTGAAGTGTGAGGAGTCCCTGTGGAACTGAGTTTGAAACGTGGAACCTCATCACACCATGAATTCAATCTTGAGGCATGTTGTGGACTGTAATTCTTTGAAGTCCTTAGAGACGCCTTAACACTCCTTAAAATTAGACCTGTTCCAATTCTGCTTATGCCCACCTCATGCTCCACGTTGTAAACCATTATTTTCCATTCATATCTGAGTGTAACTATTCTTACAAACCAACAATTCTGTATTTGTTTCAGAATGACTCTGTTGCACTCAAGTTTCTTTGGAAGGTACCTTTGTTTTCTTCAATGCTCTGAAGTGTGAAGTCTACATAATTTGCTAAATGCATCATGTTTACATATGCATAAACCGGTTACCTTCCAATCATCATCTCCTCCTGGCACTATTGGCTGAATGCTTAAAGAAAACGAAGGTTAATTTTCTGTAAGCAGCGCTCCATGATTTCCAAATAAGCTCACGGAGACACAGATAAACTGAATTACTTAGTGGTAACTATCCAGACAGGAATGAGGAGCCACTGCTGAAACCAGCCAGGTGTGTGGAATCGTTCTAGCATCCCTCAATTGCAATATTCAAAGAAACACAAAAATGAGATCCCAGGGGCCCCGGCTGCTGCCAGGCTGGCTGAGGTCTGAGGTCTTAGCAGGCAGGTTAGCACCAATCTGTAAGCCTGTGGGACTGATTTCAGCCTATGGAACCCTGCAGTCAGGTCTGCCAGGCTTTCTCGTAATTCCTTTCCTTGGACCGGGGGCATCAGCGTGATACCTGTGGTAGAAGAATGAGGCCATCGTGCCCATGAGGCAGTCAGCATGGGTGGAGTGAACAGCATGGGCTTGAATCAGTTGGTCTTGGGTTCAGACGCCAGCTCTGGCCTTTACACGTGTGCTGAGGGGAGTGGAGGTGAGAATGGGCAAGATCCCTAATGTGTCTGGGCATTGGTGTTCTCCAACATGAAGGGGTGATGATAGCATCATCTGAGTTTCATGAGACAGTGTGTGTCTCTGTATATAGTGAGCATCACAGAGCTGGGCACGCATGTATTTCTCCCTGCCTCTTCCCCACCCCCGTCCAGTCTTCTTTCGGCTAGAATTGTTTGTCTTGGTGATGGTTGTAACTCTCCCCTCACCCTCAAAGGCACATGCTGGCCGCTTTCCTATTTGACCACTCCTCATGTTTATTCTTGGGACTTTTATAGTGAGGGGAGCAGTGTTTTCTCTCAGCTCAGAGTTTTCATATTATTTTCTCTGTACCTTCTACAAACATGTATCAATGCCTACTTCTAACCAGATCCTCTGCCAGGAACGGAGGTAAGTTCAGATGTGACTGTTGCAGAATCCTTGGGGCGTCGGCTCACAGCACCCAGAAGGGACCATAGGTTGTGACGTAGCACAGAGAAGCAGAACTGCAGGTAAAGGACCCTGGGGACACCCCCAGGGCGGGGAGGGTGTGGAATCTTCCTAGCAGGTAATGAGAGGATTCCACAGATGAACACGCATTTGAACTGAGCCTTGGTTCTCCAGAAAGGACCGTTCCAGGAGAGAAAGCGGCTCAGGTCTTCATCGTTAAAATTCCACCAACTCGGTGGAGAGAAGACGTTCTCCTTTTACAAATGAGCAGAGGGAGACTGAGCATCAGGCAAGGGCCATGTCTTAATCATCTCTGCATCCCCCAGAGTGTCTGACTCAGGGAGTGCTGGAATTGAATTTAGACCTGCCCAAGGTCACAGGGCAGGATGGGGAACAGCACACAGATTGTGTTGATTAAAAAATCCACGTTTAGGGATTATTTTTCCCCTTTGGGTTAAAAAGAAAAATGTTAGCATGTGGCATTAGAATTGATGGATTGGTGCAAACTGTCTTGAGTTACACAGCTAACAAGTCTCTTGGGGTCATATCACTGGAGCTTTTTCCCACCTCAGGGCTATTGCCCTGCTCTGCATTTGTTCATTCATTCAACAAACCTCAGTGGACCACCTGTGTTGTTTCAGGCCTTGAGCTCAGTGCTGAGGAGACAACTGAGTGGGTGGGACACAGGATCCCTGCATTCAGAGAGCACATAGTTGAGTGGGGGTGACAGACAAGGAAACAGACTTTAATTTTTTGAAGGTATGCATCCACATCACACCCAAAAAGTATTGAAAGGAATACAGAAATTCTCCCTCCTATTCCTGATATCATCTGTCTAGCTCCCACCTCCCTGCAAAACAGAAGCCAATATTAGTTTTCTGTATATCCTTGAGGAGGTTCTTGATGCATATAGAAGTAAACCCAAATACAGATTCTTCTTTTCCCCCCTTAACACGGATAGCAATATATGATACACACTGTTCTGCGTTTTGCTTCTTTTAATATTATCTTGGGGATTCTTGCATATCATACAAATAGCTGTATATTTTTCCATTGGGTAGATGTACTGTAATTGATTTAACCATGGACATTTGAATTATTTCCAGCCTTTGGCTATTTCAAACAATGTTGTAATGGATAGGCTTATATATGCTGCTTCCAATGCATGTATGTGCGTGCTTGTAGGTTATAGTCCCAAATTAGAATTTTGGAGTCAAAACATCTAGCAACCTTTCTGAATCATTTTGCCCTTGTTATGTCTTTTGTAATCCATATGGAGTTAGGTTTTTCTGTGACTCAGTCTGAAAATAAAATCTTATTCTTTTAAAAGGTGAATTTTAACCCATTTAGACTAATTGATGTAAAAAATTATGTTTGGTCCTATCAGCTCTGCTATTTTTTGTTCTGTTTTTCTTTATGTTTTTCTTCCACTGTGTGTTCTGTTTTCATTGTGCGTGAGAGGACATGTAGGTATATAGTTCTGTTGATATGCAGAGATGCTATCACTTTAAACACTGATAAAAATTAATATGATTCTTCCTCTTTCCTTTCCCTTTTCCCACTTCCACTCCCTTTTTTCTATCACTGGATCGTAGTTGATATAATTATCCTCTTAGCATTTCCCTTTGTTCTATAAAATATTCTTCTGTTATTTGATTTGTCATCTTTTGATGCTTTTATCTGACCCCCAAACTACTACCTATGAGGCCATCAGCAAAACTTGCCCTACTTTGCATCTTCTTCCCTCCTCCTGTTTTCTGTTTTTTTGTCTTGGTAGTTGTATCATTTCTCCATTGTTGGGACATGTAGCATTTGCATTCTTATCTGTCACCGTAGTCTCCGCCTTTGTTCATTCGTGAATGAATGCACTTCCCCAGTCATCGCCACCGCTGGCTGCAATGAGTGCTCCAGGAGCTCCTCTGCAGGGCTCATGGGAACAATGTTCCCCAGGTAACTGCATGTTCGAAGCTGGTTTTCTGTAGTATTTGTTCTTGGCAGGTAGCTTGGGTGATTATGAAAGCATTGGTTCAACTTTCTTTTCTTGACTATCTTAGAGATATTGTTCTACTGGACTCTGGCTTTGAATATTGCTGTTCTGAAATCTGAGGGAAACCTTATTTCTTTTTTCTCTCATGAGTTACTTGGATATCTTTGCTGCTACTGTGTCAGTATTTCTTTAGTTTTAAAATCCAGTCACTTCAGTGGGATAGATATTAGTATTGATCATTCCAGGTCAATTTTACCTGGCTTAGTCTGTGTCTTTTCAAGGTGTAGATTCAACTCTTATTTTATGTCAGGAATGGTTTAACAAATTGTGTTTTAAATAAGTCCTGTTCCATTGTTTTCTTTTGTTTCTTCAGAGGCATCAGTGATGCACATGTAGGAACTCCTTTATCCCTTCTCTATAGCTGTCATTTACTCTCTAATCGTTTACAATTCCTTCTTTATTTCCTTTTCATGTTGTTCACTCTTCTCATTTCTGGCATCTTTCTCTCTTACTGAGTTTTCCAGTGTCTGTTTTCCTTTGTGCTTCTTCTAATTTGGCCTCATTTTTATGATGATTTTGGTTTTTCTTTCTACTTCTTTCCTAAGATCTAAATGCTCATATGCCATCTCTATTGTCTCTTCATCTCTTCTCTGTTCTCGTATACTGTTTTATTATCTTTCTTCATAAAGGTGATTGTTTCATTTTAATTCATTGCTGTTATCCTTGGTCCACATTTTCACGTTTTCCATTTTTCTCCTGAATGTTTTTTGGTAAGTTTTGACGCTCTTTTCCACAATTTTTCCTATATATATATATATATATATATATATATATGCCAGCATCTTAAATAAAACTATTATTGGCATAAGTTAGGCTTTACTAACCTACCTTTTCAAAAGAGAGTCCTGTGGATGGAAGGGGAGGAACCCATCTATCCTTGTAGACTTCACAGTCCAGAAGCACTCTGCGTCAGTGAGTCGCAGTGACAGATGGCTTCCTGCTAAAATGGCTGCCCTATCCTGTCTGTCTTTTCTGTTTTGTTTTGTTTTGTTTTCTCCCCAAAGCTCCCCAGTATATAGTTGTATATTCTCGTTGTAGGTCCTTCTAGTTGTGCTATGTGGGATGCCACCTCAGCATGGCCTGATGAGCGGTGCTAGGTCCATGTCCAGCATCTGCATCAGTGAAACCGTGGGCCACCAAAGCAGAGCGTGAACTTAACCACTTGGCCACAGGGCCAGCCCCTGTCTTTTCTGTTTTATGAAACACATCAGGCCCAAGAGGGTTTCATCAGCTGTGCTTACCCTGTCTCCAGTTCTCAGGCCACACCCAAGTTGCACTTTGGAGTGAGCCTCTTGACAACAGGAGGAAGAATTTTGTGGGCATTTTCTGAGACCTGCTGCCCTAGGGCTGCTTCACTTGTTTTTTCTTTTCTTGTTGGTTTATCTTCCTGTGCATCTTCTGCTTGATCTGTATCCTGCCCCTTCCTCCAGATCCTTAGCTTGTGATGAACAGAAAATGCTGGTCTATCACTTCAGGAGGAGCCATTTGCCTATCAGAAACATAGTTTTCATTTTTTTTATTGGCCCACCTGGACATTTTACTTCCTTCTGGGTGGCTCCTGCTATATTGTTCAAAGGTGGGGATTATATTGCTCTTCTAGTTTTACTGAAAATGGGATTTATAATTTTTTTCTGTTTACGTTAATGATTATATATGATATTTAGGAGGGGAAGAGGGAATTGCTAGCTATGTCATGCTGCCTTGTTAGACACTAGACGTCTACATAGACAATTTTGATCAGATATAGTAGTATTACTTGAAATAGGAATAAGAATAACTAACATTTCATCTTTGTGCCATTCACAAGGTCCTTTCTGAGCCCCGAGGAGGTCCCTTGAGGCTCAGGATGCCATCTGCTTTTCATGCCAAGTCACTATACCCAGTCAGTCCCTAAGGCTTCCAAGCTGGAGACAAATTTAGAGTGAGCTGTCTGACCTGAAAGGTGAGAAGAATGGTGACTCAAACCCTGAAACTCGCAGGATTTGGAAGAGCTTAAGACACCTTTACGGTTTCAGGAGACAGTTCTTCCTTAGATCTTGTTATTTATCCTAATCTTTCACCAGTTTGTCCACTGGAAGCATGAAAGTGAAGATGCCTGGCTGCATGTGGTCCAGGCATCTCCAAGACCATTCTTGTCTGGCCTCAGTTCTAATTGGGAGTTTTCAATTCCAGCTCCAACCTCTACCCTCTTACCCTAGACTCCAGCACCCCTGGAGGTACTACTGGACTTTGTCACAAGAAGGGTGTGGTGCTTCCATCTTTCCAGTTAGTCCGTATATCCATGTCACCATCTACTCTGGACCAGGAGAGGGAGGAGTGATGGGGAGGAGCTCATGGTTCTCTGCATTTGGCCTAAATCTACTCCTGGTCCACCACCTAATCTGTGAATGAAAGTGTGTCCACGTCCTCCTCCCACCCCCAAATAAAAGAGGCAATCCAGGTTCCATGTACTTCTGAGGCCATCAGGATCAGATCTCAAGTCCCAAGCTTGGCATTCATAGTGGTCCGCCAATCTATGTGGCTTCCTGCCCCATTAAATAACAATGTAGTTTATTTCATGATTAAGGGTAAAAACATACATGCATGTATTGGTGCTTTAGATATTGAAAACATAGAAACTTAAATTATGTTTAATAATGCCCAGATGTGGATGTTGAATTTGAGCAGATTAAACTGGACACAAATTGGTAATTAGGAATGGAGATTCCTCTTATATGTACCCTAAAAATGTATTCTGTCCCTAAAACCTCTTGCAGATATAGACTTGTGTACTAGACCTGCTACCTGGTCAGAAGATGGTCCTTGGAATGTATATATGCATATATAACAAGTAATATATTGGAATATCTTTAAATAGATATATAGAAGATAATGTGTGTATATGTATATGTCTTTTTATGTATGTTTGATTTTAATATACATTTATGACTTAGATTTAATCATGCTGAACTTGCTGTGTTTAATTTGAGCAGAACTAATCTTAAGTATAAATCAACTTTAAAAATCAAATAGTGGCTTCATTCAAATTGGCTTCCTCATTATTTCTAAGACCTGCCTGGAATGTCTTCTCCTTTTGAAGTCCTCCCTGCACACCAGCCTCAGCTCAATTCTTGCCTCCTCCTGGGAGCCTTTCCTGACTGTCATTAACCACTTGAGCTCCTAGATGGACAAAATGCAAGGTGACCTGTAGACACTTGGTCTGCCTCTCTACAGTGGGATGACCCACTGGGCTCGACCATCACTAACCCAGCCCTTTTCCCAGGGCTCTGCCCATCCCTGGCACTCTTGGGTTGAGCCTGTTCCCATACCTGGTCCTGAAGTACCTGCCATTGCTGACTTTAGGCGAGAACAAACAGCAGTTGCCATTTCTCCAGCTTAGTCTTTATTATTTGAGGGCCTATGAGGTCTGGTTGGCCATGAGATCCTTCAGTAAAATTGCTAGTTATGATGCTGTTTTCTACAGTACTGCTGATCTATTCCAGGGTTCACACAGGGAAATGCATACCCACTGCCTGAGAGACATCTAAAGCCAGAGTTGGCATTTCTAACCAATATTTTACATATTCAATAGTTTTCTTTTTTACCCTGGGGTGTGAAAAAGGCTGTGGATTTTATCAGAAACTTTAAAAGTTTATTTCATCTAGCTAACCTCCCTGCTCTAGATTATTCAGGGGGAAAAGTGTTACTGCACTAATGCGCATTTACAAATGTTGTGCAAGTTCTAAATGTATTTCTTTTTCCAGATGAAGGATTATTATTAGAATCAAGGGAAATGTGAAAGTATCCTCAAATCAGGTTACTAAAAATAGTCTTAATGGGTTTAATAGGGAAATTTATCCTTCTTAGCTTGTAGGTTGTACCATTAATTAGCTTAACTCATCTTCCTCCAAGTTTAATGTCAGTATTTTAAGCTCTTTCAAAGATTGCTTTTTAAGAAGGACTTTATTAGCAAGCTCCTGAATAATGGGGACCTAATTCCTTTGCTTTTGCCTGTTTTTACATAAAATGATGTGTTCTCTAAGGATTAGAGAACATGCATATATATTGATGTTTTAGGTACTGAAAAGTAAAAACTGGACTTAGATCTAATAACACAATTTAATTGGAGCAGGTGTAACCCGGCTCCAATCTGTGAGATGATCTCCAATTAGAAGTGGGAATTCACCTTGTATATGCTTTAAAATCCCCTGGGGAAGCCCCAATTGTGTTTTCTGTCACTAAAACTGCTTATGGCTGGGAGCTTATCTGTCAGCCTCTCAGGATTAAGTGCTGCCCACTCCTGAAGCTCCTCAGAAGGGAAGATGGTGGCGGCTGCCTGCTGGTTTTGAAAGCTTAATGAGTCCTCACCACAACTGTCCTTCTCCCCATTTTACAGATAAAAAAAGAAAGGCTTAGACAGAAGCGGTGACTCAGTGAAGAACAAGTTGTACATGGGGAGCTGGTGTTCAAACCCAGGGTTGACAGACCCTGAAGCCTGAACTCCTACTCGTACGCTGACCTCCTGTTTGTGTTCAGGGGAGGGAGTGTGGCTCTGACTCCCACACCCAAGTGCGTGATCTTTCTCTCGTAGAAGAGGCTATGGTGTGTGGACTGGGTGGGAGCGCAGGTGCGAGCACCTGGGGTGTGGGGGGTGAGCAGAGCAGTGAGCATCATGTTAGGAGACCTGGGTTTGAATCTCAGTTTTACCATTTACCATTTGTAGGACCTTGGAGATGTCGCCTAACCTTTGAAAAACAAGAGGAGAATCGTATCTTGCTGGAATGCTTCAGGCAGTCATTTCATGTGAAAATCCATATACATGATCTTGATTCCCATATATTTCCATTTGGTGGATCACTATGCTGCCTGTGTCCACAAACAAAAATATTACCAGCCACTAGTTACTGAGTACTGAACTCTGAAGTACATTCCAGTCCAATCCTCCCCATAATGCTGTGAGCTAGTTCTGTTAGCACCTTCGTTCTGCAGATGAGAAAACTGAAGATCAGAAAAGTCACTTGTCCAGTCTCAGGTAGGATGGCAGAGCTAGCATCTGAGCCCAGCTCTTTCTCCAGAGACTAGTTCTTCTCTCCTGCCACCCTAGGATTCTTTTATAGCAGAATGACTCTGCTTGCTGCTCCTAAAACTGTGCTAAGTGAAATCGACCCTCATTACTTGGGTTCCAGTTTATTAGAGCCCATGTTCACAAGGGACTCATAGCCTTGCTCATTCTCCTTTTCTTTCAAGTGCCTGTGGAGTACAGCAACCCCTCCTCTGTGTTCCTGCACACATCTGCAACACTGGGGCGCTTGCTGTGTGCTGGATAGTCAACTGGCACGAGGGGCCCAGTCCCTGTTGGGAAGAGGAGCTTACATGTGCCTGAAGGCTGCTGCCAGAAGGAAGAGGCTGGGAGAGGTGGCTCAGGAAGGCATCCTTGTGTGTGCTCCAATCCAGGCTCTCTCCAGCGTCTAATCTCTGCCCTGAAGAAGGCTCGGCTGGACCTCTTACAGGAGATGCTAATTGCAAACACTCTGAGTGCATTGATCAGTGCTGCTCTGATTAAGTAATTATGCACAACAGCACCTAGGAGGGCTGAAGGAGATTAGTTTGAAAGGACCAGCACCAGGTCTTCATTTCTGAGAGGCTTGCTGGCCTGCTCCAGAGAGAACTCCAGTTTGGCCCAACTCTTTAATTACCTTGGGAGGCACTGAGACTTAAATTACATTCTGAGTGTTTTCATATTAGCTTCTGCTGAGCCCTGAGCTGAGCACTGGTGAGGCCAGGGTGGGAGAGGGCGGTTGGTCCCATGGCACGTAAGGTACTTTTCTCCTTTGGTCTTTGGTTGAAAGACTTCAGGAGTTACAAGAGTACGTAAGTAATTGGTTCCCTAGCAGAGGCTAACAGATATCCTATGATGCTTGTGTGTCAGATTTGCCATTTTCAAACATCCCCAGCTGGGTGTTCAAATGTGACTTCCATTATGATTTTTCACACACAGACACACACACATACATACATACTCTCGCTCTGTCTCACTCTATTAGCTATTAACACTGAAGCTTTGAATAAAGAATTTATGTACTCTGTCCTCACCTCCACTTTTTATATCATCTCCTAAATAATTTCATTCCTCTGATTGTTTCCTTGCCTTGCCCTTTTCTGTCTAATCCTCCAAGAGGGCTTCTTGAGTGTCGTTCAGCCCCAAGTCATCAATAAGCTGAAACCAGCTTGGAACGCCAGTTATTACTCTTGGGAGCGGTTTTCAAAGTGGCTCGGATTTCCTAGCTCCTGTCTCTCTCCTTCTAAAATCATTACCTGTTTGAACCTTCCTCACTAGCTCTTGACTAGCCCTTGGCTTTGTCTGAAGAAAGACAGAGGAAACAGGGAAGATGGGGTGAGGGCGTCCTGGGGGTGGCCAGAGCCAGGCTACAGACACTCATTCAGTTAAGAAGCAAACCTCCCTCTCCCTCTAATGCCTGTAACCCGGCTCTCTAACTTCCCCAAGAGCAAAGACTTAAAGTGAGAGCACCCCCTTCCTCTCTCATAACCCCGCCAGGGCTGCAGTAACCCTGTGACAGCTCTTCTGCCCTGTAGTGTTGGCAACAGCGCATCCTTCTTCCTCCCATCGGCTGGGTCACTACTCATCACATACTCCCGGCTTCGTTTACATACTGTCTGCGTTCAAACCCAGTGTAGCTTACAGCCCGTTAAAGCTCCATGCCTTGTGTGGAGCGGGGAGAGGGTACCCAGGTAGAAAAAGCGATCACAGTTTCTTCCCCGGGCTTTAGGCCTTCCATGGAGGCTGCCATGTGCCTTATTTACACTTATGCATTTTGTTCATATTTTCCAGAGAGGAAAAGTCCGCTTGGAGAACACCAAATTACCTGGGCCCTTCTCTGCCTGAGCGCTCTGCTTTCCTGGGGGAGGGAGCTGTCTTTTTGCACATTTTGGAGTAATGTGCAATGGCACTACACTATTCTCTAATGAAGCCCCTGTGGCTGCGCATGTGACACATGCTTCTGGGAGCAAAACAGGAAGGAGCAGGCTGTATGCACTCCTTCCGAAGGACCACTGTTCTGACACGAAAGCTAATGAAGGCAGGAGCCTGACATGCTCCCTCCTGCCGTCTGTAATCTAATACTCAGTCAGCTGCCGTGCCTACATCATTGGCAGAGCTTCCTTTACATGTGAGGGCCTGATGTTGTGATTTTTTTGAACCCCAAGTATGGACCAAGTATATTAATTGCCTCAGTTAGTACTGGCTGCCCACAAGCCCGGTCTATCTAAGAAGCCAGTCCAGCACCCAGGGACCAGCCAGCAAGATAACAGCCTGGATCCTGACCCTCTCTGCCACTTGATAGCTCTTTGACTTTGGGAGTTTGTAACCAGTGTGTTGGTTCATTCATGCTTTCTTCCAATACATTTATTTTGAACGACTGCTGTGTATCCATCCTTATGGCGAGTGCTGAAAATACAGGTGTGGGGAGATCAGACCAACCCCTCCCGTCATGAGCTTCTCCACCTGGGAGAAGGCAGACATATCCTGCAACCTGAATCTCTTGGACTTCTGGCCCACCTACAAAATAAATGAAGGAGAGATGTTATTCTTTATATCACAAGCATTTCCTCAGGCTTAAAAAAATAAAAAGCATCAAAATAAAATTCTAACATATTATGCAGACAGTTGGGATATAGAAAGGGGAACATAAATTTGAGTCCCTGCTATATGCCAGTAGCTGTGAGCTATGTTTACTAATATTTTCTTATTCCATACAATGATGCTATGAGCTAAGTTTTATTATGCCATTTTGCAGATGGACAAATTAAAGTTTACAAAAGGCAATGAGAGGTATTATACTCAGTTCATAAGGATGAGTTGAGAGCATTCTTCATGCCAGGAACCAACTGTGTAAGATGCTGAGCCAGACTCGGGGCACGTTTTCTCTTGCTAAGATCTAGACAGGGAGATGGACACTGAGCGTGAAGTTACAGGTGTGATGAATGCCATCCAATGAGCAAGAAACTGGAAGCATATGAGAAGGAAAACTCCTGTAGTTTGAGGGTTAGGGAAGTCCTCTAAGAGGGAACACATTTATAGCAGAGAGCTGGTGGTGAAATTGACATTTGCAAGACAAAGAGAAGAGGTATGCTCCAGGAGGAACAGTGTGTTGGAAGGATGGGAGGGGCGGAGCATGGAGGCCAAGGAGGAAAGAATAAATTCCAAAGGTGGCATGGGCCACCGCCATCAGATCCCACAGATCACATTATGGAGTCTAGACTTGCCTGAAGAGTTATTGGGAGCCTCTGAAGTAGCTAAGCTGGAAAGTGACTTGATCAAATGTCCATTTTAGAAAGATCGCTTTGGCTGCTGGATGGAGAAGAGAATGTGGGGAGCAAGGTGGGAGACCAATTAGGAGCCTATTGCAGTCATCTTGGTGGGAAGTAATGGTGGTAACATGGCTGGGAATAAAGGCAGTGGAGGTAGAAAGAAGCAGGGAACTTTTTGTAGGAATCCAGGACAATTCCCAGAGTTTGCCCTGAGGATATGTGTGCCTGGTAGTACCATTTTCTGATTATAGGAGCAGGCAGAGAATGGGGATCAGTGGATCTCAGAAATGCTGCCAACACACCAGCCATGTTGGAGCAGACTGAGGTCATGTAGGAAGGATGGGGAGTGACCTGTAGAAATAAGAGGCAAATATGGAAGCACTGAGGACTAGGATGCTGGGCAGAGACCATTGGGAGGATGGGAGCAATTAAAAGTGAGCTGAAGCTAGAGTAGAGGGCAGGAGGAAATAGAATGGAAAATGGGAAACAAAGAGGTCTGGCACGAATTCATTCACTCAGGAAGGGAATGTAGTGGCCAAAGGGATGAGGTCTGAGCCTTCACAAGTGACCCAAATCCTCTCTCAAGATAGCACCATCTTTTCCTCTGAAGAGTCTGATGCCGGTGGCCCGAATAACCTGCTTCTTTCACCAGGAGGAGTGGAGAGACCCCTCTCTCTAGAAATCACAAGGAGTGGTCCACCTCAGGGCAGAGTGTGAAAATGGCAGGTGGATATGCTGTTATAGTTTTCTCCACACAGAAATTACTCTTCCCCAGGAAGGAACTGAGTATGTGGGATGTACTCTTTGGGTCCCCCATTTCTGAAAGCACTAATCCTCAGTTCATACCTTTATCAGGGACTGTGTTAGGGATCTTAAAAGGCAAGCATTTTTTTCCCATTGCCAGTCTGTTCTTGACTAGAATACTAAATCTGAATAAATAGCTCTCTGCAGGCTGTCGGCTTTGATTATTTTTTCTCTGGGACGTATCTAGCTCCAGGCAGACTGTACCTGACTTTCTCCTCGTGGGAACCATTCAGTTGAGGACACCATGAGTGAACAGGGCCCAGTAATCTCATGCCTCCTATCTGCATTTTGGCTTTCTGATCTCTCTACCCAAGCCAGTGGCATCCTGCTTGTGGATTATCCCTGAGTGACAGTCACTGTTTCAAGATTCCAGTGCCCGATTCCATCAGCCATCCACAGGCTGTATGCTTTAGGAAGCCTGTGGGAAACTCAGCCATCTTCGAAAGATACACATTACCTGCACAGCTGTCGGGGTTTAGTTAAACATGACTGACTAATTTATCCTGCACTGTGAGATGCAGATTCATTTCCTTTGCAAGTTGACTTGGCAATTTTCTCTGCTCAGAGAACATTTAGAATAGATGGTGTGCATGGCAATCAAGAAGAAATAGATGCTATTAATTTTCCATTTTCAAATGCGAGATTGACAATAGAGTCCACACCCCATCCCCCTCAGGAATACAGACCACATCCTCTGTTTAGAGCTGTGCAACATCTGGAAATCAGAAAAGTGAGTGCTCTGTCCCAAGAGGCTCTGAGTTGGGGCCAATAAGCGTGTTATTGTGGGCCTGCTCCTGAGGCCCAGTCTCCGTACCTGGGCAAAGCCGTGAGTCACAGACATCAGCAACAGCTCCTTCCCCTGCTATCTGTGCATGAGGTGCTGGTTCCTGGCTTGAGCATATTTGGGACCTTCTTCCTCAGTCCATCTTTACAGACTGAGGGGAAGGAGTGGAGGGACAGCCTTGGATGTCACGATTTTATGGTGAACCTCCAAAGAGTTGGAAATCCCAAAGGGATAGCTAACTTCATCCGGTGCTGTCCAGTCCAGCTGCCTGCTATGATGGAAATATTCTGTCTCTGTGCTCTCCCATATGGAGTCACTAGCCACATGTGAAAATTGAGCACTTGGAGCAGGGTGGGTGCAACTGAGGAATGAAATTTTAACTTTTATTTAATTTTAATTAATTTAAATGTAAATAGCCATCTATGGCTAATAGCAACTGTATTGGATAGCACAAGTATCCCTTTTCACCTGTTTCCTACATGGCCAAAGCCTGTTTTGTTTAGATGCATCTCTCTTACTGGTTTTCTAAATGTTGTGATGTTTGCTTTAAGCTTACCTATCCCTCTTCAATTTAAAAATAAAGATAATAGTAATAGTGGTAGTAAGATAGTGGTAATAGAATCATAGCTGACACCTGCTGAGTAATTACTGTGTACCCTGTGCTTTGCTAAGCACTTTACACACCTTACCTAATTTATAGTTGCATGATGATATCCTGAGTCTACAGATGAGGAAACGGAGGTGCTGAGAGGTTAAGTGACTGGTCTGAGTCACGCAGCCAGTAAGTGGTAAAGCTGGGCTGAAGCCCAGGAAGTAGGACCCCAGAGCTGATGTACCTGCTGCCTGTCAAGCCAGTTCTCAGTGCCATTTCCTGGCTGGTGTATATACAGTTGTGTTGTGGCTGTTTAAAGCAAGGTAGTGTCTTGAGGTCATTAACAACTTGGGTGTAGACAATAACCAAACATTCCATGCTTTGCAGGCTTTAGATCTGGATTCTGGCTGGAATGAAGGCAACACTTATAAATGAGAGTATGTAGACCCAGCTGCGATCTGCTCACCTCCCCTCAAACGAGACCTTCCTGCCTGAGGTCTGGGAATTTGGTTCTATTCTGCATCAAGCCCCAAGCCCCAGGCAAAGGGAAAAGGGGTTTTTCTGAAAGCAGACCTGGATTGTAAAAATGAGGAGAGGCTCTGGATGATATTATTTTCTTCAGGAGAGGATTCAGCCTGCCCTTTGTGAGGCAGATGGGCGCTGATCACTGCGATTCAGCGAGAGCCTGCACTGGTGGAGGCTGGATGGGAGTTTTGGCAAGACTGTCCACTCATCAGCAGCCCCATGCCTTCCAACCGAGAGCCTGCAGTACACACTGGGGTCTCTCTGCACTGGTACATTCCAGCCTTAATCTATGTCCCATCAGTGCCGCGAGACAGGCAGCACGGGGCTCTGCGTTGAAACACTGTTTTGCTTGGCTTCTTCGCAGCCTGCCTCCTATAGCTTTAGAATTTGGAGAAAGTGACCATTGTGGGGCTCACTTCTGTGTCTCTCCTTATTGGGATTTTGGCCCCTCAGGTCTCTAACTTCTGTCCCCCAGATGTGAAAGGCCACTAAATTCATTGTTTTTCTGCCTCTTAGTAGTGGCCCACTGCCTGGGCTCTTTGTCAGGATTCCCGGTACCCAGAATTAAGGTAAAATCAGGGAGCTAGGGAAAGTCAGCTCCCTTCTCTGCACCACTGCCCCTCCTTTGGGGATTTCTCCCCTCAAGTCTTACCTCAGCACTCTACGAGAACTTCACATAGCCTGCACCCACCTACCCATCCATCCGTCTGGATGTTTTTCTTGTTCTTGGAAGGAGTATTTCTTGGCCCCAATTACTCTGTCATACCCTAAAAGATGAGCTGGATAGAAAACAGCAAGGACCGTTCCACGGAGAAGGCATCCGTCTGTGGGGGAAAGTCAAGTCGGTCTAGCCAAAGGCCAGCAAATAAGCCATAGCCACGAATCCAAACCTTGGGCTAAAACCAAATTGAGAGTCTGCTATTACTGGATCTTTGGTGTCCCGGGCAGCCTCTCCCTAATAGCATTAGCTATTCCTGAGTGTTAATCTCTTGGCATGTGTTTAGTAGAAAATGTGATATTCTCTGGCAAACTGCAAGAGCAAGTTTGATCAGGTTAGCAAGAGGAAGCCGTGACGGTCTTCAGAGGCTGGTGCACAGCTGTGAGACCATTACAGCTTGCTTTCACAGTTCAGAGGCAGTCCGAATTCAGTTCTGAACAATGCTGCTTGCCCTGGGAGTCTAGGCTCTTTGTCTACTTTGTACCTGTGATAGCAGCATCTTTGGGGTGTTTCCAAAGTAGAGGTAAGCAGTTATATCGTGGTTGAAGAGGCAGGTTTGTTTTGAGCAAGGCTTTGTTGAGGGCAGAGAGCTAACAGGAGGAGAAAGCCCACGGACTCATCATTCCTTCCCTTTGCTTGTCTCCAGCCTGCACAGACAAGGAGTTGAGGAACCTCGCTTCCCGGCTGAAAGACTGGTTTGGAGCCCTTCATGAGGACGCAAACAGGGTCATCAAACCCACCAGCTCCGACACAGCTCAAGGCAGTAAGACCACTTCACTCTTGCTAATTTATTTCAAGTACCACATTTCCTCAGTTATTAGACATCGATTTAATGATAGCATTTTGGGGTGATCAAAGAAACACTGTGTTAAATGTACACATTCACTTAAAATATGTCCCAGTTTCAGAAATATTAAAAAATAGAGGAGGGGGAAATGCTTTAGAAGCAAGAAAATATGACAACTTATATTTTTTAAAGTCTGGTTGCAAAATTATCATATGTTTAGTATAAACGTTTTGAAAAATATACTAAGTATCTATAAAAATACAAAATACCTATAACTCCACCATTTTAACAACACTATAAGCGTGTTGTGGCATATACTTCAAATTTTTTCCTTGCCAAATAGAAAAAAATGTGTCTGTGTGTATATAATATACACACACCTTTTCAGACTGTTTTATGACCTTATTTTATCATTTAGCAATAAACTGAGTATCTTTCTATGTTTTTGAGTATTATTCTGCTTTGCAATAACTATATAGAATCCAAATTTATAGATACCACAATTTACATAATTAGACCTTTATTTTGGAGCACTGAAGTTTTCCTAATGTTTAGCTATTATAAGCAACACTGTGGCAATCATCTTTGATAATTTATTGTTGTGAACATTAGCCAGTTTCCCTAGAAACTCGCAGACGAGTATCCCCTCCCCTCTCACTGAATTGGCAGAGCCCATCCTCAGAGCCTCTTCATGAGCTGGAGAGGAAAGTCAGGGTGGGTCTGCACACTTGGACTTTGATAGAGTCCCTTGCTGCCTTTAACTCAAAGGCCATTGGGGGTGGGCTTCACACTGTGGCCGATGGGCACAGAATGGCTTACTCAACAACACAATTGTTCAAATATAGGGAGTTTTGCCACAGTCTTTTCTATGTAGCCATTTTTATATTGCTTTGTCAAAATATAAAAACAAACACATTGTTGTTGTTCAAAGCAGAGTATTTCACCCCATCCCTGATCCCACACTTCTTTGGGTAGGATTTCTTAATGTAATGCTCCTGGATTTAATGAAGTAGATAAGAAGTTACCTTAACAACTATTGCTTGGCTTTGCATGCTCAGCAGCCTGGGGTTCACAAGTTTGGATCCCAGGTGCAGACCTACACACCGTTCATCAAGCCATGCTGTGGTGGCATCCCACCCACAAAAAGTAGAAGAAGATGGGCACAGATGTTAGCTCAGCAACAATCTTCCTCAAGGAAAAAGAGGAAGATTGGCAACAGATGTTAGTTCAGGGACAATCTTCCTCACCAAAAAAAAAAGTTTAACCAACATCTGGTCTTCAGCAAAAAAATAAGAATGATGTCCTTAATTTTTGCTTATTCTTTGCTGTTCATAGCTGTCTAGAAATACTAGTAGAGAATATTGATCAAGGTAACAGTTCTTTCACTAGTTTGGACCTTTTACCTTCAGGGGAAGATAGCTTTTGCTTCCAAAAGAATCTTAGTGTCCAAAGAGTGGTTCTTGGTGCTTGTGTCTGTGGGAAAGGGGAAGATGATTTCTTTCCGTTCCTGCCAGAAGCTTCCTTGGGAGTTTGTGGACAATTAATTCACAGATGATCTAGAGAAACTTTTCCCCAGAATCCTCCAGGAGCAGCCAGGCCCTAGGGCTTTCTGAACAGCCTTTCAACAAAGAGCAGACTGATGTGTGAAGTGCTGCTCCTTGCAGCCTCCAGTCCCGGGAGACTCCTCCTTCAGGCAGCTGGGGCCCCTGCAAAAGACCTGCCCTTGGCCAGAGGCAAAGTGAGTCCCCAAAGAGGCTTTTAGGTTTGATGTCCTGAAGCAATTGAAGTGAAGAGAACATAAAGGAATGGTGCTTGGTTAGCCCTCACAGCCACAGGAGGGAGAGACGTTTTGTCAGTCTAAGAGTTCTGTAAGGGAAACATGAAACCCTAGAAGTCTCACATACTTGGGGCCACGTAGAAGGGAAGTTCTGTTCCGCCCTCCCCCTCCACATCAGAGGCAGATGCCTCTTTTCTAGAACCTTCCAAATGGGTGTGGGGTGGGATTGACCTTTAGACTGCTGATCCACCATCTTGGCACTTCTTTTTTGGTGGTCAGTCTGCAGTAAACTCTTCTTTCCCATGTGTTAAAATGTTAATATCCTATAAAATTGATGTGTATTTCATAAAATATCGTATACAAAAGTGTGTGGCCATTTAGTGTCAGAGTAAATCATCTTCCTTTACTCAGGAACCCCTGAGGACCTCATCATCATAGATTGTTCACTCATGACCTTCAGTCAAAGAAGAGGCCGCATTATGTCCCATAGTCTCTCTTCTTGCAAAAGGGGATGTTTTCTAAGATCTCAAAAGAAATAAATTTAAAAATGGAAAGATTTTTATGTTTGAAGGAGTGAACTTTGCAGTAGCTAGAAAACCTCTCTCAAGAAATACTTTTCATTGGGCACTTACCTTGTGCCCATACTGGCCGAGGCTATGGAACGGCACAGGACAGTCTCTGCCCTCAAGGAGCTTGGAGTCTGATTAGCAGGCATTGACAATGAGGCGAAGCACAGGTTCTGTGAGAGCTCAGAGGAGGAGCTGCTGTACTTATTTTACTGGCTTCTCGACAGTGAAGACCCTTTTGTAAAGACACTGCTTTAAAAAGGGTGGGCATGCTTCGCTATACTTGTATCCTGCTGACTAAGCAGGGGTTCCTAGTGATGGACATAGAAACCCAATGACCAGAATGTGGGTAGGAACTCCAGGAGTGGGCAGTCCACCTCATCAGGGCCCTAAATTGCAGTCATCAGATCACCTCCCCTTGTACTGCGTATACTCGGTTATGGCACCCCAGCCAACTGGATGTCCTCAGGGCAGGAGGATTATGCATCACATGAGGCGGAGGCAGCCCCGGGAGAGGAGGGATTGAGAACGCAGGCTCAGGGCTGGGCTTCTGGGTTTGAATCCCAGCTCCACAATTGGATGACTTTGCACAAGTAACTTAAGGCTTGAGCTTTTCATCTGACAATGGAGAGGATATAGCATCATTTCACAGGATTGTTACAAGGGTTCAGTGAGATAATTGAACATAGCAGAGTGCCTTAAGTAACACAAAGGTGAACTTTTATCATCATTTTTCCGGGAAAATAAAACCAGTCCTAGAAATCTACCTTATGGAATAACTCGAAATTGCCTGCTACTTTTGATTCTGAAAGAAAGGCCAGTTTTAGATTTGGGGCATGCCTTCGCTGGGGTTTGTCTACTGTAAACTCAATATCCCGAGTGTTAAGCAAAGTATTATTATTCAAGTGCATACAGTTTCCATTGTGGAAACAAATAATTCTTTAAGAAAGCTACCCCTCTTCCCCCAGGGAAATAAGAAAGCAATTATTGTCTGAGTCAATTTGGATTCCATATCATGTATCTCTTGAGGGGGCTGCAGAAAATAAGAGTGGGAATGGAGGTGAGTACCCGGCTTGCTTTCCCGTTAATGCTCAGACTGCTTGGATTCTGCAGTCCTTTGGGACGTAATCAGTGCTTCTGGATTGTGCCACAGTTTCATTTCACTGCCATCCTTTCGACAGTAGTTTCTTTTGTTTTGGTTTTTCAGATTTTTTTTCCTGACTATAAAAACATAGTTTGCAGTATATCAGTTAGTCCTCTTACTCACCATGTTCGTGATCTTCCTTTCGGGCATATCCTGTTTTAAGCAAGTCTAGTAAATGAAAACCCGTATTTATATCACAGATAAATTAGCACTGGGGATTTGTTCCCTTTAGAACATATTTTCCTCAAACACTGACTTCTGTTTTAGTGCATTTTAAATTGTTTCATTTAAAAACCAACAACCACCATATATTTTAGCAGAGTGCTGCTGAGACCATACCCCTGAAGGGAAATAGCCTCAGAGGAGGAGGTGGTGGGGTGGGTCCGGGCCTTTTCTTGTAGAGGGAAGATCTGTCTTCTTGGTGGTAGCTGAGATGTGCCCTTTACTCCGCAGGGTTTGACACCAGCATCCTGCCCATCTGCAAGGACTCCCTGGGTTGGATGTTCAACAAGTTGGACATGAACTATGATCTCCTGCTTGACCACTCAGAGATCAATGCCATCTACCTGGATAAATACGAGCCCTGTATCAAGCCTCTCTTCAACTCTTGTGACTCCTTCAAGGATGGCAAGCTCTCTAACAACGAGTGGTGCTATTGCTTCCAGAAGCCTGGAGGTAAGGCAGGAAGGAGGCAGGTGGGGTCCAGAGGCCAGGGCAGCTGTGCTGGACAGGGAAGGAGCACATGTCACGTATCGGGAGGCAGGTAGAGATCAGCAGGCAGAAAGACACAGCTAGAGAATGCAGCTTTCCTCCCATCTAATGACAGGTCCAAAGGCTCTTTTCTCCTAATTTGTTTTTACTTTTAGCATGGGATATTAGAAAACCCAAGAGAGTAATCAAGGCGTCTGTTCAGTCCTCCTTTTGGGAAAATCTCTTAACCATGTTGTACCTCAGCTTTTTTGTCTGTAAAATTAGTGTAGAAACCTTTGCTACATAATTCCCAAGGTCACTGTGAGATTCTTAATGTGAGAAATACTGTACAAATAGAAGAGTATGGTAATTCCCATTGTCACGTGAATTCTCCATGTGCCCCTTTGAGAAAGCCACTTGTCAGCTTCTCTAGGGTAAATGTGGATTTATACTGAGTGCCTTAGACAAGGATATTTTGGTTATAAATAAACTCCAGCTAACCTAAGAAAGAGACAGGATTTGAGGAGCATACAGAAAGAATACTGGAGTATCTCATGCAATGCAAAGTCTCCCAGGAGAGTCAGCCTGCAGGGGCTCAGACTAGGCACAGGAAGACTCAGGGATCCAGGGGCAGGAGCTCCGAGGCTCCCTGAGGGGCCTCATGGTCTGGCTTTATTCCCTCTGTCTCAGCTTCCCAGGCTTTGTGCCCAAGTGTGGTGGTTCACAGCTCATGGGACCAGCAGACACTGGTTTGTGTCTGAATTCCAGTCCCAAGACCCAGAAAAATCTGGTCCAGCTTGGGTCAGGTATCCAGGATAGCATACTACAGCATGGCTATCAGAATCCACCCCACCCACAGGAAAGGAAGATGGGTATTAATACTAAAGTATTTAGATTGCGTGTGTGTGTGTGTGTGTGTGTATGCGTAGAGAGGCCTAATACACACACACAGCAGAACATACTGGCCTTACACATGGCTGCTCAGTGAAAAGTAAGTGTGTGTGTGTTTATAGGATTATAAGATACAGCACAAAAAGCAGACTCACTGATGAAAAGGGCATGTGCCTTTTTAAATTTGAACAATATTTCCAATGTTCCCTCCAAAGAGGTTGTACCAATTTTTAACTCTCACCACAAATATCCAAGAACATCTAGTTCTCCAGGTGTTGCCAATCTTCATGATCATTGCCAAACTGAGGGACAAGAAATTATATTTCCTTATAGGCTTCATTTCTCTTATTATGACTTAAGTTGAGCATCTTTATGTTTGAGACACTCTTGAGTTTCTTTTTCCTTGAAATGTCTATGTTTTTTGTATACTTTTTCTCAATTAGGCTCTTGTGTTTTTTGTTTTCAGTAGGAACTCTCTCTATAGTATGGACATTAGAACTGCTCCGGTCAGATGTATTGCAAATATTTTTTTCCCAACTTTGACTTAGTGCATTTTTGCTAGGAAGAAAATTTAAATTTTAAGATAGTCAAATTTCTACATCTTTTATTTTATGGCTTCTGAGAAGCCATAAAGCTTTCATTAGCCTTAGAAAGGTGTTTCCCACTGCAAGACAGTAAAGCAATTCTCTGTTTTGTTGAGTACCTTTCCAGTTTGTTTGTTTATTTAAACCTTGTATCACTTTAGATTTCTTTGGTGTATGGTCAGGTAGGGTTCCAGCCACCTCCCCCACCCCTAGAGATGGTTATCCCGTTGCCCTTCTGTAATTTATTGACTAACCCAGCTTTCTCTATTATATATGAAATCCCTATATGCGATGTGTATATCTGTCTATTCCTGGGTACTCCATCCTATTATCGAACTATTCATAAATCAGTTATAAACTGTTTAAATCATAGTTGTTTTACCATATGTTTTAATATCTAGTGAGGCCACCCTCTCCTGCCATTAATCTTTTATCAGAATTATTCTCATATGTTTTAACTCCTTGAATTTTAGAATCAGTTTATTCAATTAAAAAATTTCTTGTTGGTGTTATTTTAAAATCAGGCCAAATTAGATTAATCCAGAGAGAATTGACAGCTCTGTAACATTGAATCCTTTTATCCTAGAACAGGATCTGCCTGTTAACCAGTGGACTTAGAAGTTTTGTTCTCACAGATGTTATAGTTCCCTTGTCTTTATTGTTGTTACCACTGTAAACGAAGTCGGGTTTTTTTTCCCATTATATTTCCTCACTGGTGCTTGTTTCAATATTAATTTTATTCTCAGCCACTTACTAAATTCTCATTTTGTTTATAATAGTTATTCTGGTTGGTTTCCTTGGATTTTCCAGGTGTGCAATCATATCATCTGCAGATAGTGATAATTTTTTCCTTTTCCATTCTTATACCCCATTTCTTTCTCTCTTCTAATCACATCAGGTAGCACCTCCAAATGGATGTTAAATAATAGCCATGTTTTTTACTTCAAGAGAAATTCTTGGAGTGGTTCAGTTTTAAGCTTAATGACATAGCATTTGGCCTGAGTTCATAGAAAATCATGTGACTTGAGCCAGGGTTCAGGTTTCACCTGAGTGAAACAAAGCCTCAGGGCCAATGCTTACTGCTTCCCCTGGGGGTGTAGTGCCAGGGCCCCCTGAGGGAGGTTACTGCCTTACCCAGCAGACACAGCTGGTCACCTGGCCACAGGGGGCGTCTCCGGATAGGCTGCCCTTTCGGCAACTACTGAGGGAAGCCAGGAGCCCCACCTATGGCACGGCATGGCATCCAGGAGAAGGTGAGCAAAGAAATTTGTTGTAGTTCTGTTTTTTGTTTGTGTCTCATTTTGCGTGTTTCCTCATTTAATAAATTCCCACCAGCTCCCTCCCTGACCTGGAACCAGTTCTGGGATTTCTATTTCACTTCCACGTTTCGTTATTATTTCCTGCTGATTAAGATGTGCACTTGAGGCTAAAATTTTTCCAAGCCACTCCTTTGGCTGTAGACCATAGGCATCACCATCTGGTATTTTTATTATAGTTAATTTGTAGATATTCTACAATTAGGGTTCTGAGTATCTTTTTGGCCAAGAAATTTTGAGAGATCACCTTTAAACTTTTGAGATGGTTTACTTGCTGACTGGTTTTGATATTATTCTTTAGTTTTATTGCTCAGTTTGAGTTTTAGACGTCTTTTCAAAAGTTCTCATGGGAATTCTATTCTTTGGATCAGTCCTTGAATATTTGCAAATATTTCTATCTTCTTTATCCAAAACCCAAAATGCTAAGTATAAACTTCCTGGAGTCACAGGTTATTTTCGCTTTATCATTTTAAAACATTATTCTCAGCACTGGGTAAAACTACAGAATAATGTGAACCTATTCTCATTTTTTCCCCCATTTTATTGGTGATGTAATCATTTTGTCTGGAAGCCAGAAGGATTCTTTACCTCGTAGGAACACGAATGTCCTGGGACATGCCTTGGTTTTGCTCAGTCTGTATCCCTTTTTCTTGAGATACGTTATGTTCTGTCGGGTTTGCGTGGTCTCTTCTCAGGAGCATCAGTAACAAGGACGTTTCCTCTCAGTGTTGTCGCTTCAGATACTGCCTTCGTTTCTTTCATTCTTCCTCTGGAGTTTTGTCTTGTTCTTTCCTCTGTTTTGCTTGCTATTAGTAGGTCTCAGTCTGATCATTTTTCCTTATCTTTCAATAAATAGAGTTCTTAAAATTACTGTAGGAGAATTTGAGGGAGGGGTCTTACAATTCGAAACTTGTTTCACAGGAAACTGTCTGACACAGTGTTGATAGGAATGATTGTAACTTTCCTTCTCTTCAGGAGCAGTTTTCTAAATGCCTGCAGTTTCTTCTCTACATTTCTGCAGAGATGCAAAGATGAACATGTCCATTTTCAAAATAGGAATAATATTGGTACTTACTTTATACGGTGTTATTAAGATGTAAAGTTCTAGAATATCGTCTGGTACATTCTAAGAATTCAATAAATGTTTATTATTTGTCATAGTAAATGCTACCTTTAACCGTCAACGATGGAATTCATTTCCTGTCTTCAGTTGGTGTCTTTCTCTTGTACTCTGAAATCATCCTAGATCCAGAAGTCAACAAAATGTACTTTACAGCCAGTTTCTCTCAAGGAACAAGCGGCAAGACCAGGTGGCATTGTGAAATCCACAGAATAATCACTGTAAATAGGTGCTCAGCTACTTTCTACAGGCCCCACACTTGCATGTACAGAGATAGTATAAGTGCTCTGAGAATCAGAGCCCTCTCTCCATGCCTAGAAGACCAGGAGCAAATAGCAGAGCCTCCCAGAGCCACGGGATCTGCAGGGCAGTCATGGTAAGACTCAAGAACTAGGGAGGTCACCTTTTTGCTTGGAATGGAAGTAAGTTCTTCTCTCTGGAGGTAAATGAGTACCGCACGCTTTGATATGCCCTACTTCACCATGTGGCTCCACGGTATCAGTCCTTCACTTGAGAGCTGACAGTTTTGTGCTTGTCCATGATACCATGTGTTTTATAATTGAAGACTCAGAGTCTGGGAGAGATAAGAGACTTGCCCAAAGTACTCAGCTATGAGGTGGCAGAGCCAAGAGTTAAGGTCTCGCTCTCTAGATCTCCTGTATATCTTCATAGTTGTTCCTTGGGGCCCGGGTTTTTCTTTCCTGGGTAGTGAGCCATGAGGTCTGAAGTAGCCGTTCTAAATCCTCTTTGTGTCCGCAGCAAGACCTGGAGTAGATTAAGTATTTGTCACCTTCCCTCTGGTTAGTTGGTCTGCAGATTCAGAACACTTATACACTAGTAAGCTTTGGTTCCCATTCTCAGCTCATAGAAATCTTAGCTGAGTATTTACTTATATAAAGGAAAAAGTCTATTCGCAAATCACCTATTAGACATCTGGTATTTGCTTGAGTTGGTGGTGGGAAGAAAAATTCGTATATAATGCAAGTAGCCCCCAAATACTATTTTAAGGACATCATGGTACAATTTCTTTTTTAAAATTAGTAACACTAATGGCCTGAATTTGTTTTGCTGCATAGTAACAGCATATGGAGTAATTCCACTCCCAGGTGTGTCATTGTCTACATTTCACGTCAAGAATGAAGCTAATCATTAGAGATTATATCCCGCACCATCTGGAAACTGCCTTTCATAAATTATTTTTCAGGTCTCCCTTGCCAGAATGAAATGAACAGGATTCAGAAGCTCAGCAAGGGGAAAAGCCTGTTGGGTAAGTACAATTTCTTGCCACTCGTTTAAACAACTAATTAAACCATCCATGTCTCTTGTAATATTAAGTACAGCAATGGTTATTCAATTAGGGCTCAGTGTTTTGTGAAATAAATGCCTTGTTTTACCCCAGACAGGGCTCTTCCAGGCAGCTGGTAATATGCCACAGTCAGCTGGACATAATCTGAAGATCGTTTAGCTGGTTGAGAGCTGCTGCATGCTCCATCAGCAAGAGGAGAGGTCAAAAGTCAGCCCAGGACTAGAATCTAGCACCATCTCTATGGTTGACTCCTCCCTGACCTTGGCTCCAATGAACCTTGGCTTTTTCTTCTTTCCACTACAGCCATTGAATGGAGCTCTCAAGTGTTCCTTCCAACTCTAAAATTACAAGGTCTATAAATTATAGAATTTCCTGTATTCCCCAGATCATGTTGTCCATTCAAAGAGAAAGATGAGCTGTACTCCCTTATAAATTTATCAGATAGGATTCAAGGACTTGAGTGTGCTTAAGTGTATTTCTGTCTCATGTGTGTAATCCCTAGAAGGAGGCGTGAACCTGTTTAGACACTGCATGTTTCTCCTCTTAAGGCGGAAGCACGTGGGTTGTGTGTGTGTGTTTCCACTTCCCTTTTAGCTCCTTGCCCTCATTTCTCCAGCACTCAGGGGTCGTTGTGGCATTCAGATAAGCCTGTCCCTGAGACGCTGGTAAACCTTATTTGTTTGATGAAGAAAGGAGTCTGCATTGCTTTCCTTGCTTTTTAAAAAGAGAGCTGATGGGCCAGCCCCAGTGGCCCAGTGGTTAAGTTCGGTGCACTCCACTTTGGCGACCTGGGTTTGGTTCCTGTGTGTGGACCTACACCGCTCTGTTAGTAGCCATGCTGTGCTGGTGGCCCACATACTAAAAAATAGAGGAAGATTGGCACAGATGTTAGCTCAGGGTGAATCTTGCTTAGCACACACAAAAAAAGAGAGCTGACAGCTGCAACACAATAATTTAGAATTATTCTTGTTACGTAGTCAGAAGCAGGTGCATTCCCTAAGCAGCCTGCCATTTCAGAAGTTTATCTCTTTACTTGAATAAAATGGGCAAGTTTTATGCAGATTGTCAAATGTAGGTGGTCTGTGAACTCTGGCAAGTTCTCTTCTGGTTTTTGGGTCACCTCATAGTGAATACTCCTTTTTTCTACTGTTGAAAATGTCTTATCTTAGTGGCTTGCCTCAGACTTTCCACTGCAAATACACCCTGTTCAACTCAGAAAGAACTCCAAAGTTGTGATTTTGACCTGTCTAGGCCTCGGTTCTTCTCCCATGTAAGAAATCTTCCTGATATGAAGGCAGAGTGGCTGGATTCCTCCTCCCTAGGTTTTCCATAGGTTTTCTCCAGGGCAAGGACTTATGTTTAGTGATCTGATTCCTCCACATGGGAGGTTATTTTGGATTTGAGTGATGTGCCTAAGATCCACAGGTAGTTATAGAACTAATATAATGCTATTTTAAAACATTTACTTTCAATGGGTATGGATATCTTCTTACTGCTACTGATATACTTCTACTGTGGTGTGAGATAGAATGTTCCTTTTCCATTTTCCCCAGCTCACATGAATGAAATGCCTACCTTTGTCCTACCATGAATTCTACCTAGTTTTTTTTTTTATTAAAGATTTTATTTTTTCCTTTTTCTCCCCAAGCCCCCCGGTACATAGTTGTATATTCTTCATTGTGGGTCCTTCTAGTTGTGGCATGTGGTACACTGCTTCAGCATGGTTTGATGAGCAGTGCCATGTCTGCACCCAGGATTCGAACCAACGAAACACTGGGCTGCCTGCAGCGGAGCGCACGAACTTAACCACTCGGCCACGGGGCCAGCCCTGCCACCTAGTTTTAAAGCTTACTTTATCTCAACTCCCCACATATAGAGATTACTCTAGCTGACTCATAAAAATGCCATTTATCTGCTTAAAAATCATTTTTCTTGTGGGGAAATCTCCTAATATAATAAATGTATATTCAGGGACATTCAGATTCAAAATAAATAAATAAATAAATAAATAAAACAAGCAACAAGTTATAATCAGTTATAATAACTGCCTACTTAGAAAAAGTGGTAATCTTATTTCATTGTAGATTTAGAGCAGCACTTGCTTCTTACCAACCTGGGGCTCAGCCTAATATGCATTTTTTTTCTTTTTTGGTTTATTAAGTGCTATTGTTTTCCAGCTGCAGCTGAAGGAGGAAGAGGAGCATTTCCCCAGCTCTCTACTTGTCCACAAACTTCTCTGCCTTTGGGTTCTTGAGAGCATTTACTTTTTCTCTTCCTTCCTAGCTATGATCTGATTTGATCTCTGAGAGCCTGGTCATCCTGGAATAGCCTGGTGAGAAGAGTGTTTAAGAGTAGTTCCTAGAATCAGCTGAATCTGGGCTTAAATCTAGGGTCTGAATAGATATCTTCAAAGTGCCAAGAGGAAATAACTTTGAATGTAGAATGTGAAACTTTTCCCAATGATCATTCAAGTGTGATCATAGATTCAGTGAGTTTACTAACCAGACTCACTAATGTATCACTAAAGAATTTACTCTACAGAAGACAAACAAGATATGCTGCTAAATCTAAATATGACCTAGAAAGATGTTTTGACAGCAAGCTAAAATTAAAATTTCAGACTGTTGGGGGCAGTGGGAAAAAGGTGGTAGAAACATGTTAAGTTTCTGGTTTATTCAGGGAGAAAAGAAAACATACATTAACTTTAGATCTTATTAGGAAAAAACATGCTTCTCTGTGGAAAATTTAAGGGTAAAAATAAGAATATTAGCATGTATGGTTTTTAAATCTATAGAAGAAAAATATGGAATAAAGAAAACTTGATCATTTCAATGAAAGGGGTGAAATGAAAAATAGGAAGCACAAAATATAGTGGTAGGAATAAGAGCAAGCATATCTGTAATCACAATAAATGTGAATGGGCCAAACTCATTTATCATGAGGCAGAGACTATCAACTGGTATTTTTAAAGAGAGTTGCACATAAAACAATTCTACAGAAAGTTGAAATTAAAAGATAGTAAAATCTGACAAAAGCAAGTACTTTGTTTTGAATTCTAAAAACAAAGCTAGAATATTGTCTTGCTGAAATGTTCCCTTTACCATATTATGTCATCAATTGGTATACCCATAACTTTAAAACATAATAGAATTACAAGGAGGAATTGTCACAGCTGCAATCATTATCAGAGACTTTAATATACCTCTTCATGAAACTTACAGTTCAAGTAGACAAAAAATATATAGAATTGAATAACATGATTTATTAGCATTCATATACATGTATTCCTTTAAATAAGCATAGAATATATTAGAATATAAACTTTTCAAAAACACAAATGAAATATTTTGCCATGGATTATGCCACAAAAGAAAACTCAAGTCTCAAAAAAACTATCACAGATCAAATTCACTCACTACAACAGAATGAAAGTAGAAGTCAAAAATGAGATTATCAAAACCCTGTACATTTTGGCAATTTTATCAATAATTAGTCAAAGATGAAGTAAAGCAAAAACTACAAAACATTTAGGACTTAATGGAAATGAAATCACTGTGTACCAGAGTTAGACGGGAGCAACAAAAGTGAAACTTAAAGCTTCAAATGCATTTATGAAAATTAAATTTTCAAATCAAAAAGCTATAAGAACACCATAACCTGAAATGATTAAGACTAAACCATAAAACATGAAATAGACAAACTTTTAACCATAAAACATGAAATAGACAAACTTTTGGAAATACGAAAGGCTCAAGTACTGTCATGAATTAAAGAGTGGGATGTAACCTCAGATTAGAATATAGTAAATTTTGTGCGTATCAGAATTACTTGGAGGGTTTTTTAGAGCACAGTTTCTGATGCAATAGGTCTGGGGTCAGGCCCAAGAATTTGCTTTTCTAAGATGTTTCCAGGTGATGCTGCAGCTGCTGGTCCTGCACACTTTGAGAACTACTGCTATAAACAAATTGATACAATTGTGAAAACATAGTTGAAATGGCTAATATGAGTTACCACATTTGGCCCACAAAGAACTAGAAGACCCAACTAGCTAAAAAACCATGAAATTAATTTAAATCAAATTCAAAATACTACTTTCATCCTCCAAAATAGGCACCATGCCCAAAATATTTTTATGGTGAATCCTTCATGGAAGAGATCATTCTCATATTATATAAAATGTATAGAATATAGAAAAGTACTGGAATCATTTTATGAATTAGTTGCTTTGATACAGAAATTGAAGAAACAAAAGCATATTGCTCTATCCCTTAGTAACACAGATGCAAAAGGATTAGCAAATTGAGTCAGTAATATTCTAGTAATGTATCATGACCAAGTAGTATTTATTCCAGGAAAGCAAAGATACATTTTTAATTGTGTCACCAATAATTCACTTCATTAAAAGTATAAAAAGGATAGAAAAAATATATATAACAGATTAAAAATCATATGATTTTTTCAAGTGTTAAAAATGTTATTGAATCAGAAGAAATAGTAAAACTGAATGGACCAATTATTAATAAGGAGATTAAATCAGTAATCAAAAATCTCTCCATGAAAAAAAGCCCAGGCCCAGATACCAAATGTCTTCACTGGTGAATTTTGCAAAACATTTAAAGAAAATGTAATACTAATCCTTCTCAAACTCTTCAAAAAATCAAGGAGCGGGAACACTCCCAAACTCATTTTATGAGACCAGCATTAACCTGCTACCAAAGCCAGAAAGGCACTACAAGAAAACTAAACTACAAGCCAATATCCTTGATGAATATAGATGCAAAAACTCTCAATAAAATACTAGAAAAATGAATTCAGCAGCACATTAAAAGAATCATTCACCATGATCAAGTGTGATTTATCCCTGGGATGTAAGTATGGTTCAACATATGCCAATCAACCAATGTGATACATTACATTAAAAAATGAAGGATAAAAATCATATGATCATTTCAATGGACACAGAAAAACCATATGACAAAATTCAACATCCATTCATGATAAAAACTTTCAACAAATTATTTATAGAAGGAATGTACCTCAACATAATAAAGTCCATAAATGACAAGCCCACAGCTAACATCATACTCAATGGTGAAAGGCTGAAAGCTTTTCCTCTAAGATCTGGAACAAGACAAGGATGCCCACTTTCACCACTTCTATTCAACATAGTACTAGAAGTCCTGGCCAAAGCAATCAGGCAAGAAAAAGAAATAAAAAGCATCAGAATTGGAAAGGAAGAAGTAAATTGTCTCTGCTTGCAGATGACATGATTTTATATGTAAAAAATTCTAGAAACTCCATCCCAAAATTGTTAGATATAATAAATGAATTCTGTGATGTTGCAGGATACAAAATTAACATACAAAAATCAGTAGCATTTCTATACACTAACAATAAATTATCTGAAAAAGAAAGAAAACAATCTCATTTACGATAGCATTAAAAACAATAAAATACCTAGGAATAAATTTAACCAAGAAGGTGAAAGATCTCCACACAGAAAATTACCAGAATTAATGAAAGGAATCAAAGAAGACACAAATAGATGGAAAAGTATTCTGTGTTCATGGACTGGAAGACTTAATATTGTTAAAATGTCCATACTACCCAAAGCCATCTATAGATTCAATGCAATCCCTATCAAGATTCCAATGGCAGGCTTTACAGAAGTAGAAAAAACAATCCTAAAATTCATATGGAACCAGAAAAGACTCTGAATAGCCAGAGAAATCCTGAGAAAGAAGAACAAAGCAGGAGGCATCACACTTCCTGATTTCAAGCTATATTATAAAGCTATAATCAAAATAGTATCGTCATGGCATAAAAAAAGACAGAGAGACCAATGGAACAGAATCAAGAGCCCAGAAATAAACCTATGCATATATGGTCAACTATTGTTTGACAAGGGAGCCAAGAAGACTCCATGGAGAAAAAATGGTACTGTGAAAACTGGATATTCACATGTAAAAGAATAAAACTAGACCCCTATCTCACACTGCTCACAAAAATTAACTCAAAGTGGATTGAAGACTTAAATGTAAGACTAGAAACCATAAAATTCCTAGAAGAAAACATAGGAAACAGGCTTCTTGACATAAGCCTTGGCAATGATTTTTTGGATATGACACCTAACGCACAAGCAACAAATCAAAAATAAGTGAGACTATATCAAACTTAAAAGCACAGCAAAAGAAACAATCAACAAAGTCAAAAAGCCTATGGAATGGGAAAGAATATTTGGAAACCATATATCTGATAAGGGGTTAATATCCAAATATTCTAGAGCAAATTAAGCTGAACTATCACTGCAGGTAAAAATGAGAAAGCTAAGGCTGTCTTACTTTGGGTAAATCATGAAAAGGCAGGATTCTTTGGAAAAGACAATAACACAGAGAAAAGTAGAAGGCAGCAGCAGAAGATGAAGACCAAATATGAGATGGATGGACTCCATAAAAGAAGCCCTAGGCGTGAGTCTACAGGAGCCGGGTAAGGCTGTTGAGGATAGAACATTGTGGACATCATTATTCATAGGGTCACCATGAGTTGAAGCCAACTTGATGGCATGTAATAATATAATAAATCCAAAGTATATAAGGAACTCATACAACTCAATAGCAAAAACCCCAAATAATCCAATTTAAAATTGGGCAAAGGTCTGGCCTGGTGGCACAGTGGTTAAGTTCGCACGTTCTGCTTCAGCGGCCCGGGGTTTGCCGGTTCAAATCCCAGATGTGGACATACACACCGATTGTCAAGCCATGCTGTGGCAGGTGTCCCACATGTAAAGTAGAGGAATAGGCATGGATGTTAGCTCAGGGCCAGTCTTCCTCAGCAAAAAGAGGGGGATTGATGGCAGATGTTAGCTCAGGGCTAATCTTCCTCAAAATGAATAAATAAATAAAAATGGGCAAAGAACCTGAACAGACATTTTTTGAAAAAATACATACATATGGCCAACAGGTACATGAAAAGGTGCTCAACATCACTAATCATTAGGAAAGTGCAAATCAAAACCACAATGAGATCACCTCATGCCTATTAGAATGGCTATCATCAAATAGACAAGAGATAACAAATGCCAGTGATGATGTGGAGAAAAGGGAACCCTTGTGCATTGTTGGTGGGATTGTAAACTGGTATAGCCACTATGGAAAACAGTATGGAGAGTCCTTAAAAAAATTACAAATCAAACTACCATATGCTCTAGTAGTCCTACCTCTGGGAATATATCGAAAGGAAATGAAAACACTATGCCAAAGAGATTTCTGCACCCCATGTTCAAAGCAGCATTATTTACAATAGCCAAGACATGGAAACAACCTAAGCGGACATCAACAGAGGAATGGATAAAGAAGTTGATACATACAGCCATGTATCCCATATGTATATAATAGAAATTATTCAGCCATAAAAAGGAAATCCTGCCAATTGCAACAACATGGATGGCCCTTGAGGGTGTTATGCTAAGTGAAATAAGTCAGACAGTGCAAGACAGAATACTGTATGATCTCACTTACATGTGGAATCTAAAAAACAGAAAAACAAGATCATAGAGAAAGATCAGATTTGTGGTTACCGTAGGTGGGGGAGAGAGGATTGGAGCAAGGTGATCTTCCAGTTATAAGATAAATAAGTACTAGGGATGTAATGTACAACATGACGACTACAGTTAAAACTGCTGTATGGTATATATCTAAGTTGCTAAGAGAGTAAATCCTAGGAGTTCTCATCACAAGGAAAGAAACCTTTTTTTTGCATCTATATGAAATGATGGATGTTAACTAAATCTAATTTCACAATATATTTAAGTCAAATCATTATGCTGTATACCTGCAACTTATGCAGCACTCTATGTCAATTACACTCAATAAAACTGGAAAATAAAAAGTTGTTCCCCATTTATGATTTAAAGGGAAAAATAACTTATCAAAGAAGGAATAGAAGGAACCTGTCTAACCTTGAGCGAGTCCCAGGGTCCTGTAATCTTGACTAAGTAATAATCAGCCACCCCCCTCCCCTGTGGTCCTGCGGCAAGTGCCCTGTCTGGTGCGTGAACCCGCTTCTCTGTCTTGGAGGGCATTAACCCTGAGTATCTCTGCACTTCTCTGATTCCCCCAGGAGCGTTCATACCGCGGTGTAATGAGGAGGGCTACTACAAAGCCACGCAGTGCCACGGTAGCACGGGGCAGTGCTGGTGTGTGGATAAATACGGGAACGAGCTAGCCGGCTCCAGGAAACAGGGAACTGTGAGCTGTGGTGAGTAAGGGTTTCTGCACTGGCCCCGCAGTGACCTCTGGTAACCTGGAGGTCCTCGCTATGTTAGGATCTGAGCAGAAGAATTTTAAGAGGTGGCTGTGGTCTACAGTGAGTGAGTTTACAGTGGAGACAGAGTACCTGAAATCACATGAGACTAGGCATAGCTTTTCGAGTGGCAGGAACTCACCACGACCAGTGGGCTGGATGACAGTTTTTGACAATCAGGAACTGCTGCAGGCAAAGAGCGACTTAGGCTGCCTTCGCTGTTCACTTAGGATTATAAACCTCCCAAGAAGGTAGAAGCATCTCAGAAATTCTGGGGCTGATCTCAGAACAAAGCTTGTGGTCCATGCCGTGTAGACTAACTCTACTTGAAGAAGGATGCTCCCACCTTCAGAAAGTAAAGTGCATGGTTTTGCCCTACAGTTAAGTCACACGCGAGGGAATGACCAACATGGGTCACGAGTAAGCAGAAACTAACCTTAAATCTTTTTTCCCTTACTGTTTCAGAAGAGGAGCAGGAAACCTCAGGGGATTTTGGCAGCGGCGGCTCCGTGGTCCTGTTGGACGACCTAGAGGATGAAAGGGAGCTGGGACCAAAGGATAAATTGGGGAAGCTGAGGGTGCACACCCGGGCAGTGACGGAGGATGATGAGGACGAGGATGATGACAAAGAGGATGAAGTCGGGTACATATGGTAGTCCCCATGAGGAAGAGGACACGAGGTTTGCACAAAATTGCAAGTCACTTCCTGTTCCTGCATTTGTATCTAAGACTCCACGGCACCAAGGTCTCTTCTCCATTGTTGCTCTCTATACCCAACCTAAGGTTTGGAAGACAACTCTTTGTTCCCAGAGCATTCTTATTTTGCATACAGTTGTGTGGGAAGAAGGGTGTTATGTTTTGTTTTGTTTTTTCTATGGGAATGGCTGGCTGCATCAGAGCCCCCTTCCCTCCCCTGAGATTTCTGCAATGAGCATGTGATTTATGTGGGATTCTGACAGTGCAGGGAGCCCCCACCCTCTAAACGTCCATGGCCCTTTTTGATCACTCACAAGGTGGTGATTATAGCATGGTTCCCAGCCTTACAGTGTCTAAGTGCTTTTCTTGTGTCCTGTAGATGTTGTGGAAAACACACCACACTGTACCTTTCCCCCTGGCCCCACCACCCCTGGTGTTTATTATTGAAAATTAGTTTTTCACGTCACTGTATCTGGCTTCCTACAAACAACAGCCTTAATTCAGTCAAGCACCCCTTTGGGGAACTGATTTTCTTTATTTAAAAAAATGGTGTCTGGATGCTTCTCTCTGTACTTGCATAAATATGTATGTATGTACAGAAGAGACTGTGTATGTGTATGCCTCACACGCACAGAAGTACACACACCTCTCAGAAAAAGTAGGTACCTATTAAAAAGTCATTTGGAAAACAATTACAAATTTTTCAGCTTGTCCAGACCTGGCTCACAATTTCTGGAGTAGGGAATTTGTATCGAAGTCCTTTCTTGCACTAACAGTTGGCACTTGTCGCCTGCAGGCTGAGGAGGTTTCTTCTCTATGCATCAGTAGAGTTACTGGAAGCCTCTTTGATTTGGATACGCCTCTCTCTGCCTAAATCGCTTTTCCCGCAGAAGCCATGCGACTCCCATGTGGGCAGCTTCACAAGCCATCTCTTTCATTTCAGCTCAAAGCCCCCTCGGACTGCAGCACTTCTGTCTGCCGCAGGTTCCCCCCTTCCCTACCTACTCAAGGGCTTTTTCTAAGGCATGTATGCACACCCCTGCTCTCTGAGAAGACAGTACCATGGTGTTCCTTAGCAGAAGAAAATTCAGGCTTCTAGACTCACTGTTTTGCTTTTGCTCCCTTTCTATCCACACATCATGATGACAGTATAAAAGCTGTATGGATTTTATATCATTCATCGTTTGTAAAAAATCCTAGATGGAGACCTAGAAAGAACTTTCTAGTAGCACATGGAAGCTGGGTTGGATTTTTAGGAGCTAGTTCTGCCACCACCCCGTCACCCGAACAAGTGTCAAGATACTGATGAAAGCCCTTGACCATTGCATTTATTGTCCCTAAGTCAAGTCATTATTAGAGTCTATCTCCAAATTTGGTAGCTTTTAGGATGTCTCCCCTATCAAGCTGGTCCAGATACAAGTACCAAAGAGTAGTCCAGTGTACCAGCCCTTAAGCTCCTGCCCCACCTGGTTTCCACCTACCTGGATGCCCTAATCAGCCAGCCAGCAAGGCTCTCTGACCCACATTTGTTTTTCGTCCCTTCCCTGTGAGCTCCACCCAGTCTATAAGAAGATCAGACAAACTCAGGCAAAAAATATATTCAGCCAAACCATGATCACAGTGGCAGCTGACCACTCCCCCACCCTAAACTGACTATTTGTTTGTATTTTACCAGCCCACTTCAAAACTAGCATTCTCCCTTGCATTGGCCAGATAAAGTGTCATTATCCCTACCTAGAGTTAGTGTCAGATGGGAAATGAACATACTTGATATAGTGAACTCATTTGGCCCGACAGACACAAGTACAACCAGGACCCTAGATGTAAAGAGACCGTGGGCAAGCTCTGTATTGGGATCTCAAGTCCATCATCTCTGTTTCGGTATTTTTTTTTCTCACTTGAACAAAACTCTGAGATCATAATTTAGAAAACAGGTGCTTAATTGCAGCTAAATGACAATAGAGTATATAAAAGAATCAAGATGTTAAAAAAAATCTCAGTTTAGACCATCAAAGAAAACCATTGTTACTATCATGCACAAGAGAACAAATTAAAATCGACAAATTGATTTCACTTAGAGAAACTTCTAGGAACAGAGTGAACCACTGATTTTAATTTGCCTAATTATCTTATGACAAGTGTCAAATTAAGATGACACTTAAAGATCCTCAGCATTAACTTAATGATGGAGAAGAGGGCTCAGTAGTCAATTCCCAGTAAGGTAATGAGATGCTCGTTTTCAGAGAGATTCCAAGATATTTTAATTCATGAAAATATTAAATAAAAAGCCATCCCCAGACTGGAACCCAAAATCAATGGAGCAACGTTAATGCCACTTTTCATGCCTCAGTTTGGCGTGACAGCAGTAGATTTCTTTAAGGGGCTTTAGTACTTTTCACAAGTACTAAAGATTAGATTTTTTAGTTATCTTCAGAAGTAGAATTTTTGTTTTCCTCTTTTTTGGCAGGAGTCCTTCAGCTAGTGACTGAGTATACATAAAAATCTTGATTGAAAAAAATAGTACTGTGATGCACCATCCCTTCTTTGAGACAGGCATTGAGTTGAATCCTCACTACTCAGTTTGGGAAACTCCTTAGGTAATTGTTTTATTCTTATTCCTTAAATGGTTCTTTTATTACCGTTTCCTTGGCATCCAATTTAAATCCCAGAATTTTCTTCCACCATGGTTAGTTGTCTGCCATATTAATGTATTTTGTTTCCACAAACATCCCAGGCATGGGAATACCTTAACATTGAATTTGAGGTTTCGTATCAGTTTCCCCTTCTTTATGCCTGTTTCTCCACGCCCAGCAGTGACTCATGATGTGTCTGTCCAGGTCTGCCCCTCTGCCCTTCCCAGGATGCATTCACATTTGCTTTTTACCTTGACCACACTGTACAGTAACAAACATCCAAGAGTCCTTTCTACAGTGGGTGGTTTTGGTCTTTTTATACCTTTTCTCAAAGTCACTGATGTTTGTCCCTGTTCTGTGTGTAGCATTGTAATGAGAGCCACCAAATCCTGAGTGTCAGTTTGTTGTCTCTATTGTAGATGAAATAGTGAAGTAGAAAAACCTAGTAAATTCTGAATGCTTTTCCACGTAGACTTATCTGGAATGTGAACACGACTCTTTCTTTGGTTAATAGTAAATGCTTAACTGTAGTCCTGAGTAGGTACATTTCTGTCTGTCTCAATAAATTTTAATTTGTCTGCAACATCTGAGTGTTTGTCTTTTGTTACCTTGGATGTAAACTCACCAGGCCACGTCCACAGGTGATCTCTGGAGAACAGCGTGGGCAGATGAAGGGCCTTCAAGTCCTCCGTATGTGGCAGGGAGGTCGACCTGCTGTGAGCTGGGCCTGTCCTGGCTCTTCTCAAGCCCATACGTGCCCTGTACCTGCTCAGTCTCACCTGAACCTTCTTTCTGCTGCTTTCACCTCTCTCAGGCTTCAACTTTGTTATTTAGTCCTCACCTATCTATCTATCAGATTTCACTGTTGACATCTTGTTTATGACCTTACGCTTTTTCAACTCTGCCTATTCCTTCCCTCCCCAGTCAGTTATTCTCCAATTCTCCTGAAAAAAAACTCTCTCTTTTTACAGGAACTCTGAGTTCTCCTCAGCTCATGGATCAACACTCAGATGCTTGTCAAACATCAGAAAGCATCCACATTGGAACAGGAATGATTTCCTTTCCACCTTTATCCACAGTCAGGCCAGTGTGTCTATGACTTAATTATACCCTGAGTGAGTAATTTCACCATGAGCTGAGGTAGAAACTATCTTATGAATAATTCCATTCCTTTACCCCATGGACTGGATTTTACAGACAATTTACAGATTGACAGTTCAAGGAAAGGTGCTTCATAAATCCATGAAATAACTAATGTCAGGAGAACATGGTCAATATGAAGCCTCTGGGGTAGTTAGAGGGTACATTAAAGAGAGGTTGGCATTTGCGGACACCCTTCAAATTCCTCTCACACTGGCACAGTTGTACAGGTCAGGCATCACATTTCTTCTCAGGTCATGCCTTCACAGATGCCGCCTTGATCCATTAGAGGCCAGGACCAAAGGAAGGAGAGCTGGAAGCCAGTTCTCCAGCTTTGGTTACCTGGTGTGAGCAAAACGGTCGCAGTACCCTCTCACAATTCTGTCAGTTGTAAGATTTGCTTTGACAAATTGATTCAAGGAAAGAGGAAGATTTCAAAAGTTGTTCACTCAACAACCTTTGTAGATATATGAGTAGATTTGTATATTTCTAGATTAATATATGTTGGATGAATGAATGCCACTCTGGGCAGCCACCACATTCAGTTCTGGGAACACAAACGTGAGTAAAACCTGGTCCCTGCTCTGTTAAGTTGTTATCTCCTTGGAAACAACAGACAAATAAATAACTGTTAGAATATAGGTTGATGGAAATCTTAATTGACACCAGTGACTGCTGCAGCCTTGTTAAAGCTTGCCTTTCTTGCTTCCTTTATCTGTCATTCTCTGGGTTTTCTCTTACCTCTCAGCCCATTCCTTTTAGGTCTCCTGTGTATCCTTTTGTTCAGCCAGTTCTGTTAATATTGATGGTCCTCAGATCTGTGTGCCTGGCCCACTTCTCTTTGGATTCACATGCTTTCTCTGGATATTATTCTCCGTCTAGATGGTTTCAACCATCCCCTCCATGCTGGGAAGCCCCCACTCTCTTGAGTATAGGTTTTGACTTCCACTCCATTCTGAAACGATTACCTGCCAATTAGATAATTCCCACTGACACTTCAATTTCAAACCTTAAAAAATCAAAATGATAGACAACTGAAACACAGAGGAATATGCCTATGACAAGAGGAGTCAGCAAGGCTTTTCGTCAACAAGTCCTAACAAGCATGAGCCATAAAGGAGAAGATTGGTAAACTTCGCTCCATCAAAATTAACAACACATCATAAACAAACTTGAAAGATAAGCAAGAAACTAAAGAAGATATTGGTGACATAAAACAGATGGAGGATCAAGATATAAATCTTTTTTAAACTCCTAAAAACTGATAAGGAAAATACAGCCCAACAGACTAACGGGGAAAAGATAAAAACAAGTGATTCATAGAAGACACCTGAATGGCAGAGAAACCAGGCTTACCCTCACCGATGGTCAGAGAAGCACAGATTAAAGCAATGATTATGAATTTTCACTCAGGAAAAAAATCTTGATCACGTCAAGTGTTGATGAGAGCGTGATATAAAGAACATTCTTGTACACTGTACAGGCAGAACAGCCAGACAGAGGGCAGCTTGTCAGTACCTCTCAAAATAAGAATATACATGTTAGGACCCAGTAATTCCTCTTCTCAGTAACTACTCATAGGGGGAAAACATCATGCTAATTTACAAAGACACATGTAAAAGTATATTCATTGAAGCATCGTTTGTTATGATAGGAAATCTAGGACAAAACTAAATATCCATCAATGGGCACATTGGGTGAGTCCATACTCTGGAATAGTATGCGGCAGTCAAAAAGAATGATGTACCTTCACATGCACTGACTTAGCAAAACTTCTAAAATAGAAGTTGTATGAGGAAAAAGAAGTCAAGTGATATATAGAGTATGAGATATGTAAGTTAGATATGTAAAAGGTGACACTATTCATTTTCTCTGGGTAAGTGTGGAAATGCACAAAATGAGGTGTGAAAGGACACACACAAAGCTGGTAGCAATGGTGACCTCTGAGGGGAGGACTGGGACTGAGTTTGGTGGCCAATGGGGACATCAGCCTCATCCCTATATTTCACTTTTGTGTTTTATGACAAAAACAACACACCATAATATCTTAGGTGATTTAAAAATTAATAATTTAATTCATCAGCTTCCTCTTCAAAATTTCTCCCCCTACACTCCTTGACTTCAGGAATGGCAGCATCATCGGTGTCCTTCTCCCCAACTCCCAACCTGTGATAAGTCACTAAATTCTGTCAATTCGTGTTTCTAAATATCTCTTCCTCTGTATCTAACCACCACTGCCACGGTTCTGACCATCATCTTTCTCAACTGTCCTAGGAATTTTGTAACTAGTGAGCCTGCTTTATCCTTGCCCAGCTCCAATCCATCCTACGTGCTGCTGCTGCCACAGTAATTTATTCTCAAGGCAAATCTGATCATGTCACTGCTCTGCTTAATTTTCAGTTTCTCATCACTTTCAGGACCGTATATAAACTATTGGGCTTGGCAAACAAGCTCCTCTGTAATTGATTCCTTTGCACCTCTTTGTTCCCTTGCATTCTTCACTTCTCAAATTCTAATTCTTTCCAAGCCCCTCCACCCTTCTCAAGCCTCTGCCTGTGTTCCTGATACTTCCTTTACCTGGAATGCCTAGGGGACTCAGCTCAATTATTACTCTTCTAGGAACCCTTCTCAGTTGCTCCCAGCAGAACCAGGCATTCCTCCTCTTTTCCTCTAGCATCCCGTGTGTATCTCCAGCACAGTGCTTGGTAACTGCCATGTCCAATTCTTTCATCAAATGTGAGCCCTTTGAAGGCAAGAGATGGAGAAAAATGGCAGGCTAGGAAGCTACAAACCCTCATTCCCCAACAGAGACATCAAAAAACGATGACAAACTGACTGAGATAACCTTGTAGGAGCTCTGTAAAACACTTAAGAGTTTACAGCAACCAAGTGAACACCCAATCAGCTAAAAGCCACATTCAAAATGGTAAGAAATTTCACAGTGTTTTTCCTTGCCCAGACAACTCCTTCCTTGGTGTAGTGTGGTCTTGATTTGGAGGAGGTGGCAGCCCAGTTCCATCCCATGAACCAGAGGAAACAGAAAAGACCTTTTTAGCAATAGTCTAACCTGCCTGGAGGCTGCCTAAAGGACTAGTCTCTGTGTCACCTAAATGAAATCTCAGGCAGGGAGAAGCAGCACTCAATGCTCACGAGAGCTGCAGGGGCTCTACAGACCTGCAGATGCCTGGGACAAAAGATTATGGGTAGAGACATACAATAGGCCATCTGAGGCTCTGAAGAGAAGCTGATGTAACACTCCTTGGGAAATTAAGACATTCAAGAGCAGATGTGTACAAGGGAAAATTTAAAAAGCCACAAACAGGCCCAGGCAAAATGCATGCTGAGGCAAAACCCATGAAAAAACTTACATTTTCACCTTAGGCAGATTATAAGCCTCGGAGATGCCCAGTTAATTAGTGAAGGACTGCCACGGCACAGAGCTAGTCTGCAAAGACTTAGGTGGCTGGGTTTTTTATTGTTGTTTTGTTTTGCTGAGGAAGATTCACCCTGAGATAACATCCACTGCCAATCTTCCTCTTTTTTTTTTTTTTTGCTTGAGGAATATTAGCCCTGAGCTAACATCTGTGCCTATCTTCTTCTACTTTATATGTAGGATGCTGCCACAGCCTAGCTGATGCATGGTGTAGGTCTGTGCCCAGGGCCTAAACCTGCAAACCTGGGCTGCCAAGGCAGACTGTGCCAAACCCAACCACTACGCCACAGGGCTGGCCACTTATTTTTCTTAAGTGCCTCATTTTCAACAACAAAAAAAATCACAAAATACATAAACCATCAGGAAAATATGGCTCATTCAAATGAAGAAAGTAGGGTGGCATAAATTCTTCCTGAAGAAGAATAGGCAATGGACTGACTAGACAAAGACTTTAAAACAACTGCCATAAATATGCTCAAAGAGCTACAGGAAAATATGAACAAGAAACTAATGAAAATCAGGAAAATGATATATGAACAAAACAAGAATATAAACAGATAGAAATTATGGGGGAAAAAAAAAGAACCAAGTAGAAATTTTGGAGCAGAAAAATACAGTAACTAAATACAAAAGTTCACTAGAAGAGTTTAACAGCAAACTTGAAAAAAACTCAGTGAACTCAAAACATAGGACATTTGAAATTATCAAGTCTGAGGAACAGAAAGAAAGAAAATGAAGAAAAGTGAACAGAGCCTAAGGGACTTAGGAACACCATTAAGTCAACTAATATATACATTATAGGAATCCCAGAAGAGACAGAGGGGTAGAGAATGGCTGAAAATGTCCCAAATTTGAGGAAAGATATGAATTTACACATCTAAGAAGCTCAATGAATTTGAAATGGAATAATCCAAAGAGACACACAAGACACATCATAATCAAACTATTGAAAGTCAAAGCCAAAGAAATAATCTTGAAAGCAACAACAGAAAATTGGCTCTTCACATACAAGGGCTCCTCAGTAAGGATCAGAAATCTTGGAGGCCAGAAGGCAATGGAATTAAATTACTTCAAATGCTAAAAGAACAAAAAAGAACTATTTTCCAGCAGAAATCTTGGAGGCCAGAAGGCAGTGGAATGAAATTATTTAAAGTGCTAAAAGAAAAAAAAAGACTTTCTCAACCAAGAATTCTATAACTGGTAAAAATGTCCTTCAAAAATGAGGGATATTCAGGTAAACAAAAGCTGAGGGAGTTCATTACCACTAGACCTGTCCTATAAGAAATGTTAAATGGAGTCCTTTAGGTTGAAATGAAAGATGCTAGACAGTAACTCGAAATTATACAAAGATAGAAAATTCCCCGGAAAAGGTATATACATGGGCAAATATAAAAAAGAATATATTGGATATTGTAATTTTGGTTTGCAACACTTTTTATTTTCTAAAGGATTTAAAAGACAAATGCATAAAAAGACATTATAAATCTATGTTAATGGGTACATAACATATATATATATATGGATGTAATTTGTGACATGAGTAACAAAGGGGATGGATGGAGCTATGAAGGAATAGAGTTTTTATATGCAATTGAAGTTAAGTTGCTATCAATTTAAAATAGATTTTTATAACTTTAGGATATTATGTGTAATCCCCATGGTAACCACAAATAAAATATTTACAGGATGTTCCCGATAAGAAATGAGAAGGGAATCAAGGTGTGTCAAAAATCAACTAAACCCAGAAGAAGGCAGTAATGGAGGAAATGAAAGATAAAAAAGCTATAAGATATGCAGAAAACAGCAATATGGCAAAAGTAAATCTTTCTCTATCGGTAATTACTTTAAGTATAAATAGATTAAAGAGATTAAACTCCTCAAATGGCATAGATTAGCAGATTTAATTTAAAAACAACTGAACATGATCCAACTTTATGGTATCTATGAGACTCACGTAAAGACAAAAGTAGGTTGAAATTGAAAGGACGGATAAAAGTATTCCATGAAAATAGTAACCAAAGGAGAGCAATAGTGGCTATACTGACATCAGATGAAATTGACTTTAAGTCAAAAACTCCTTACAAGAGACAAAGAATGGTATTATATAATGATAAAAGGGTCAATTCACCAAAAACATACAACTATAGACATACATAGACCAAAAATTGTAGCTCCAAAATATGTGAAGAAAATATTGACAGCTTTGAAAGAAGAAATAGCTCTACAATAATAATTTGAAACTGCAATAGCTCATTTTCAATAATGGATAGAACTAAACAGGATATTAATAAGGAAAGAGAAGACTTGAACAACATGATAAACCAATTGGGTCTAACAGACATATGCAGAATCCTCTACCCACCTATAGCAAAATACAATTTTTTTCTTGTTGCACATGAACATTCTCCAGGATAGACCATATGTCAGGCCACAAAACTAGTCTTATTGTTTTAAGACTTTAAATCGTATAAATTTAAAAAGATTGAAATCATATAAAGTATCTTTTTGGATCACAATGGAATGAAACTGAAATCAATAACAAAAGGAAAACTGGCAAATTTAGAAACGTGTGGAAATTAAACAACACACTCCAAACAACCAATGGATCAAAGAAGAAATTGCAAGGGAAATTAGAAAATATCTTGATACAAATAAAAATGGAAACTAATATGCCAAAACTTGCAGCAGGCAACAATAGCAGTGCTAAGAGGAGAATTTATAGCTCTAAATGCTTACATTAAAAAAAGAAGACCTCAAATCAACAACCTAACTTTACACCTTAAGGAACTAGAAAAGAAGAACAAAATAAACCCAGAGCTAGCAGAAGGAAGGAAATAAAAGATTAGAACAGATATAAATAAAATAAAGCATAGAAGAATAATAGAGAAAACTGATGAAAACAAAGGTTGGCTTTTTGAAAAAATTACCAAAATTGACTAAGAAAATTTAGCTTGATTGACTAAGAAAAAAAGAGAGAAGACTCAAATTACTGAAATTATAAATGGAAGTGGGGGACATTACTACTGATTTTATAGAAACAAAAAGCATTAGAGGAGAGTATTGTGAACAATTGTGCGCCAACAAATTGGATAACTTAGATGAAATGGATGAATTCTTAGAAACACACAACCTACCAAGACTGAATCATGAAGAAATAGAAAATCTGGACATACCTGTAACTAGTAAGAAGATTGAATCAGTAATAAAAAAATCTCCCAACAAAGAAAAACCCTGGACCAGAGAGCTACACTGGTGAATTCTACCAAACACTTAAAGAAAAATTAATAATCCTTCTTAAACTCTTCCCAAAAAATTGAAGAGGAGGGAATACTTTCTAACACATTCTATGAGGCCAATATTACCTTGATACCCAAATCAGACAAAGACTAAAAGAAAACCATAGACTAGTATCCCTTATGACTATTCATGCAAAAATACCCAACAAAATATTAGCAAAACAAATTCAGAAAGATATTAAAAGGCTTATAAATCATGACCAAACCACTTATCCCATAAATGCAAGATGGTTCAGCAGACAACAATCAATCACTTTAACGTACCGTATTAAGAGAATGAAGGGGAAAAACAACCACATGATCATCTCAGCTGATTCAGAAAAGGCGTTTGACAAAATTCAACACTTTTTCATGATAAAAAAACACTCAAGCTAGGAATAGAAGGAAATTACATCAACATAATAAAGTCCATATATGAAAATCCCAAAGATAACAGCAGACTCAATGGTGAAAGACTGAAAACTTTTCCCCTGTGATCCTGACCAAGACAAGGATGTCCACCTCCACCACTCCCATTCAACATAGTATTGGAAGTATTAGCCAGAGCAATTAGGCAAGGAAAATAAACTAAAGACTTCTGAACTGGAAAGGAATCCACAAACATTACAAAAAACTTAGAATGAATAAACTAATTCAACAAAATTGCAGGATAAAAAATCAACACACAAAAATCAGCTATGTTTCTATACACTAACAATGAACAACTTGAAAAGAGAATTAAAAAAATAATTTCATTTACAATAGCATCAAAAAAATAAAATACTTAGGAATAAACTTATCCGAGGAGGGGAAAGACCTGTACACTGAAAACTACAAAACATGTTAAAAGAAATTAAAGAATCTATAAATAAATGGAAAGACACCTGGGGTTCATGGATTGGAAGACTTCATATAGTTAAGATGTCATTACCCAAAGTGATCTATAGATTCAACACAATCCCTATCAACATCCCAAAGATTTTTTTTTTGAAGAATAGACAAATCCATCCCAAAATTTATATGAAATCTCAAGAGACCCTGAATAGCCGAAAAAGTCTTGAAAAAGAACCAAGTTGGAGGACTTACACTTCCTGATTTAAAAACTTATTACAAAGCTATGATAATCAAAACAATGTGTTACTGGCAAAAAGACAGACACATAGACAAGTGGAATAGAATACAAAGCCCAGAAACAAACCTTTGGACATATGGTCAAATGATTTTCACTGAGGGTGTCAATATCATTCAATGGGAAGGAACAGTCTTTTCAACAAATGGCGTTGGGGAAAACTGGGTATCCATTTGCAAAAGAATGAAGTTGGGCCCTTTCCTTATACCATATACAAAAATTAACTCAAAATAGATCAAAGCCTAAGTGTAAGAGCTAGAACTATAAAACTCTTAAAAGAAAACAGAAGGGGAAGTCTTCATGACACTGGATTTGGCAATGATTTCTTGGATATGACACCAAAAAGCACAGGCAAAGTTGAAAACTTTTATGCATCAAGAGACACTATCAACAGAGTAAAAATGCAACCCATGGAATGGGAGAAAATATTTGCAATCATATATCTGATAAGGGATTAATATCCAGAATATATAATGAACACCTACAATTCAACAACAAAATAACAAACAACCCAATTAAAAAATGGGCAAAGGACTAGAATAGACATTTTTCCGAAAAATATACACAAATGACCAATAAGCACATGAAAAAGTGTTCAACATCACTAATCATTAGGGAAATGCAGATCAAAAACACAATGAGAGCCAGCCCTGATGGCCTAGCCATTAAAGTTCGATGTCTTCTGCTCCTGTGGCCTGGGTTTGGGTCTCTGGTGCGGAACCACACCACTCGTCTGTCAGCAGCCATGCTGTGGTGGCAGCTCACATAGAAGAACTAGAAGGACTTACAACTAGAATATACAACCATGTACTGGGGCTTTGGCGAGAAAAAAAAGAGAGAGAGGAAGATTGGCAACAGATGTTAACTCAGAGCAAATTTTCCCCAGAAAAAAAAAGCAAAAAACCACAGTGACATACCACTTCACACCATTTGGGATGACTATTATAAAGAAAAAATAACACGTGTTGGAGAGAATGTGGAGAAACCGTGCATTGCTGGTGGGAATGTAAAATGTTGCAGCTGCTGTGCAAGACAGTACGATGGCTCCTCAAAAAACTAAACATAGCATTACCATATGATCCAGTAATTTCACTCCTAGGTATATACGCCCAAAATTGAAAGCAGGGATTTGAACAGATACCTGTACAATACCATTCATAGCAGCATTATTCACAATAGCCAAAAGATGATAATAATCCAAATGTCCATCAATGGATAAATGGGTAAAGAAAATGTGGAAATTCTGATACATGCTACAACTTACACGAACTTTGAAAAAATTATACTAAATGAAATAAGCCAAACACAAAAAGACAAATATTGGATGATTCCACTTATGTGAGGTACTTAGAATAGTCAAATTCAGACAGAAAGTGGCCTAGAGGTGACAAGGGGCTTGGGCAGGGGGAGATGGGGAGTTAGTGTTCAAGGGGTACAGAGCTTCAGTTTGGAAAGATGAAAAATATCTGGAGATGGATGGCTGTGATGTTGCACAATGTGAATACACTCAGTTCCACTGACGTGTACGCTTAAAAATGTTTGAAACACTAAATTTTATGTTATGTGTATTTTACCACAGTGTAAAAGGAAAAAAAAAACAAGGCTGGACCAGTGGTGTAGTGGTTGAGTTTGTGCTCTCCACTTCAGTGACCTGGGATTCACAGGTTCAGATCCTGGGCATGGACCTACCATTGCTTGTCAAGCCATGCTGTGGCAGCTTCCCACATAAAAAAGAGGAAGATTGGCACAGATGTTAGCTCAGGGCCAATCCTCCTCAAGAAAAAAGAGGAAAATTGGCAACAGATATTAGTTCAGGGCCAATCTTCCTCACAAAAAAAAGAAAAGGAAAAAAGAAAGAAAAAGCAAGAGATGTCCTTCTATCCTTCTCTTTCTTTTTCCTCAGTGCCCAACACATGTTACCATTTGCTGTTGGGTGAATACTGAATACAAGGAAATTGTAATTGGAACAAAAAAGACCCACCAGGTAATTCTGCCTAGAAAGATTATTTTTTAAAGATTTCATAGAAAAGATGACATTTGATCAATTCCTTCACACAGGGTGAATTTTTCCATCAACTCACACAGGTTGATTTATTTTTTAACAGCTTTATTGAGGTGTAATTTACTTAGTATAAAACCTACCCATCTTTGGGGGGGGCAAAAGGGGTAAAGGGGCACATATATGGTGATGTATAAAAACTAGACTATTGGTGGTGAGCATAATGCAGTCTATACAGAAACTGATATTTAATAATGCCCACCTGAAATTATGCAATGTTATAAACCAATATGACCTCAATTAAAAAAAGTTTGAAGACCATAAAAAAAGACCTATCCATTTTAAGTGCGATTTTTTATTAAACATATAGAACTGTCAGCCACATCACATCTAACTTTAGGACATTAAATAGAAATCTCCTGTGCAGCCACGGTCCTTCCTTTCCCATCCTGAGCCCCAGGCAGGCACCGTACTCTGTTCCGCCTTATCGATTTCTTTGCCTTCTCTGCACATTTCATGTAAATGGCATCCTATGACATGTGGGCTTTGTGGAGGGCTACTGAGGACAAAGCCGCCATGCCCATGAGTTCTCTTGTTCACAGGTATGAAGATTACAGATTCAGATGGCAAACCTGGTGCCAAAGAACCATTTGCAAGTCTTTTCAGCTGTGGGTCCTGAGACTCTAAACAGTTGATGACACATGCGCTCCAAAATCAGACGATATCCACTTTTCTTGACATTCCTATTGCTTCTACCATTCCAAGTTTTACTATTCACCTTTTTCGTTTCTCTTTCGTTTTTTAAAGACTTACAGACCTTTGATTATATAGAAGTGTCTTCTTTCCACTTATTTTTCACAAATTTGAACTCTATTCAAATAAATCTAAGTTTAATTTTAAAAAGCCGTAGTACTAATCCTATTCTGGCAAAAGAAACAACGAAACCAATTAAAATCAAAGACTCGGTTCTTATGGAAATTCTGGCCAGTTCTTAAAACAGACACCTGGGCCATGCTGTTTCTGCGGCTGTGGATCCGGGGCTCCAGGCAGCTTTTGCTTACCTCCTGGTCATCGTGCTCATTTTCAAAGATCAGGGAAGACGTCAACTTAAGTCTACTCAGTGGCTCACACTCTTCTCCCATTGAGGAGAACACTGACTGGAGGCCTCTCTGCAAGTTAGGAAGAGCAACAGCCCTGTAACCTAGAGCTAGAGAAGATTGTGTCCTAAATGGACGCAGTTCAACCCCTCCACGTTACAGCTTGGCATGGGACAAGTGGTGCGGGAGCGAGTGAGGATGTCAGCAAAATAAGGTTAAGAACCATCACTAGATGCCAAGGCTGAGTGTAAGCTGCCCACCACTGTCTATGTTATCTCGTAAAAGTTTCACTGCAGCTCTAGAGCTAGATGTGATTACACTGCCTATTTTACAGAGAGGTTAAGCAACTTGTCTAAAGCCACACAGCTAGTAAATGACAGAGTGAGGATTTGGATCCAGACTGAGCTGTATTCAAAGTCCATGTTCTTTTTTTGTTGGGGAAGAGTGGCCCTAAGCTAACATCTGTTGCCAATCTTCCTCTTTTTGCTTGAGGAAGATTGTCACTGAGATAATGTCTGTGCCAATTTTCCTCTATTTTGCATGTGGGATGCTACCACAGCATGGCTTGATGAGCAGTGTATAGGTCTGCACCCAGGATCCAAACCCCTGAACCGTGGGCTGCCAAAGCAGAGCGCACGAACCTAACCACTACATCACTAGGGCAGCCCCCTGCAAAGTTCATGTTCTTAACTACTATGCTGTTGGGGCTGTATGCTCTGACTTAGAAAATAAAATATAAACAGGTAAGTAAACTAAAAAGTAAACACACACACACACACACAAAGCAGATACCCTGGCCCTTGGGGAAAGGTCTGGTGATACATTAATTCACAACGTTTATCAACTAGCAGGTACCTAGCACTGTCTGATGAGGAAATCAGACCACGCCCTCAAAGAATCCAAGATTTCCATGATAGAGCAGAGGACAGACAGAGAGCTGGCAGCCTGGGCTCAAGGCCAAGGAAGAGGCTAGTCTGAGTATAGGCCATTGTGAATTAAGAGTTTCACTGGGTTCCTGTCATTCCATACGAGTCCCTTCCTTGTCTGGGCCTCAACTTTCTCACCTGTGCCTGCTGGGCTCTCACGTACTACGACTCTGTCCTCCTGGCAGCCTGCAGTCTTTGCTGCCCCTGTAACACGATTTCTGCACATCAAGCCTTCACTCCTGGGCTTTCTGCTCATTTTCATGGCTTCGAGGATAACAAAGCCCCACATATGTCTTAAACACCCGCCGTCCTACGTGCCATAGCTTTCTCTTATAAAGGGAGGTGAATTAAGATGGATTTGGCTTGGAATTGCTTTACATTTTCATCGCACAATGCCCACCCCCTCTGACTTGATCTTAGCCTCGCTGTAGTTTCTCCAAGTCAGGATCTCAACTTCACAGCACTCGGCTCCTTATCCACCACAAATTGCCATATTTCACCTGTGGTTGAGTGGAGAATTCATTTCATTTCACTGTTCGGTCTCAATAGTGCAAACATATATTCAGGGCTGACATATTTTCATTATGGAAAAGCCAAGCTCTCAAACAGATGCTGCCCATGGGGATTGATGAAGGGAATGGTTATTTATTCTGCCACTTGACATTTCGTGCAGAATAATTCCTGAGTCATTTTAGACTTTAACAGATAGTTCACCAACAAAAGATCTCAGCAATTAGGATGAGCACCAAGCCAGGATTTAGGAGCTGGTTCACATTAACCAATAGCGATGGAGCTACTTTCTAGAATCACATTTAATGGAATGACACCACATAATGTCATAGCCAGCCAGCCGTAGGAGAAAGCCATCCATTCCTGACACCAGACAGTACCTCCTCACCTGAAACCTACCGCACCAATCACTCCTAGGGGATTGCCAGGGACACCCTGAAATCCGTCTATCCAAATATAAAATGTCTGGCCTGTCTATGGTTCAGGTGACCACTCTGGTAACTTGCTCTCACTTCTTCCCATTTCTGTGCCAGACTGAAGCATTTGTCTCCTCCCCGACATCTTTCAGATGATATTCCACCCACCTCTAACAGTCCCCCTCAACCATCAGACAGGCCACTTCTCCATTGCCCCACAAAAGCATAGCCCTGGGCCTTTTGGCTGGTGCATGCTTGGGGAGCACTGTCTCAATCGAATACATGTAAGCTCCTAACAGCAAGTACCAAGTCTATTTTTACGTACATAGTACTATGTTACATAGAACATAGTACAGAAAAGTTGCTCAATACAAATGCACCTTGAAAGAATAAAGAAACAGAATAATAAACCGGTGCCAATCATGGTCTCAGAGGAAGCTCTGTGAACTCATCCATTCGGTAAACACTTCCTGTGCTTCTATTTTGTACTGTATTAGTTGATGGGTTCTTTATTTCCAGGATCTGGGACACTCAGAGCAGAGAGAATTTCCAAACCTGGGGCCGTATCTGTGGGTTCTGCAGCTGCTAGACCCAGGAGACCCAGAGTATTGTTGCCTCCACTCCATCACTTCTGACCCACAGTCTGTCTTGTTTGTGGTTCCCTGACACACTTGGGCCTGCACCTTCTGAGCTGAGATAGAAGGTACAAGAGGGCATGACCTCCAAAAGGCCACCCCCTATAAGTTGGCTACCAGGTTATCTCAGGCTAGGACACTCTGGGGAAGCCCGGGTGAAACTTGAGTTCTTTGGGACAAAACCCCTCCAGGTCACCCAAGGCATCTGAACCTGCTGACCCGCCATTTCCCAGGCCTGTGAGCAAGTGAATCCTCTAAACTATGCATTAAGCGCTGGGCCAGCACGATCACCAGGTTCAGGACACTCAGTGAGGAGTATGGACAGTGATAAGAACTTCAGAGGGGTTAGAATAAACATTTCAGGTGATCGCAGTGTGTGGTAGTAGAGAAATGCAGAGAAAACACTCCTCGTGTACTGTTTCCCAAAATACTGAATAAAATTAGCTTACTTTCCTGATAGCTCAGCCATTAAGCCATCACTGATCATATATTGACCAATATATTAATTCCCCAATTGGCAGGAAAAAAAAAAAAACCAAAATCCACAGGATTAAGCTAATACTAGAGCTAGCTTTTGCTAATCTTTTCATGGTCTCTAGCTGTGTTTTAATAGTCTAGTGGTACGGGAGATAGGAGACACAGACAAGGCCACGGCAGGATGGGGGCAAGCTCAGAAACTCCAGAGAAGCCAAGACCTTCAAAAGGCAATGACCTAAGCAGATGAATTTGCTTAAAAAAAAATCATAGGAAATTGGGGGAGGGAGATACAGATGCAAGTCTTGGCCTTGGCTCTGTAGAGTAGAATGAAAAAGAAAGAAGAGAAAATATTCCCATGAGAATTTCTAACACAATGTGAATTCTCACGGGTTTGAGGGAAGAATTCATTTTACCTAGTGGTCCAAAAGACCAAGATGAAAACCAAATTTAATGTGTCCCTAGCAGAAGAAAATGCAAATCTTCTTTGGGGGTTAGCTGAAGAAATGACCCCAAATGTAGTAAAGATAACAAAGATATACACAATATGGAGAAATATGAAGTGTAAAGTGAAAAGGTCCAATATAAATCTAATTGAAGTTCTGGAAGAACACAGTAGAGAAAAAAGGGTAAAAGCAATATTTAAAGAAGTAATGGGTTACAATTTTCCAGAATTAATGGAAGCCACCACTCCTTAGATTCAGGAAGTCCAAGAAATCTTAATTCAAATAAATAAAAATAAATTGATTCCTAGCCTCATTATAATCTACAGAACACCAAAAACAAAGAAAAACAAACCTTAAAAGCGTCCAGAAGTAAAAGGTAGATTACCTTCCCCCTTCAAAAGAATAACCATTAGATCAATGGCTCTCAAACTTTAGTGTGCATCAAAATCCCCAGGAGAACTTCTTAAAGCATGTATTCCTGAACTCCAGCTTCAGAGTGTGGATTCAGTAGGTCTGGAAAAAGGTTCAAAAATGCATTTCTAATAAGCTCCACAGTGAGATTGGAGCTGCCGGTCTAGGGGCCACCCTTTAGAAAACTGCTGAATCAGACCAACAGCTGCGTTAACAAACAGCAACAGTGTAAGACAAAAGAAAATCCAACGATGTCTGTGAAAGCATCAGGAGAAAAATCATTGTCAACCCAGAATTAACACCCAGGAGAACTATCTTTCAAGAACAAGTGCAAAATATATTGTTGGACAAACAGAAACAGAGTTTATTACCAACAGACTTTTACTGAAATAGATGGTACAGGAAGAAGGAAAATTGTGCCAGAAGGAAAGTCTGAGATGGAAGAAGGAACAGGGAAGTGCAGAAGATGGAGAACATAGGAGTAAATTAAAGCCAACACTAATTGTGCAAAACAAAACATTCTCTAATCTACAGGACTACAAAACTTAATTCAGAATTAATATCTTAGAATACAAAAGCATACAGGTCAAGATTGGAATGATTAGATTTAAAACATTCTGAGATCCTTATTTTATTTGAAGAGAAAGAATACATATTTATTAAATTTAGACTTATAAGATGAAACGGTGAATGAGCTAGAAATTTTAAGTTTATAAGAACAGTAACAGAGTATAAATAACCAAATTAGTTGAAGGAAAAGTATGGAATAAGATTAAAAAGAAAAAAATATCATCCAAAGGAATTTACAAGAAGAAAAAAAGGTGATAGTAGAAAAGAATCCAAATATATCAGCAATCATTGTTATGCACACGAACTAAACAGTCCAGTTAAAATATAGACTGTCAGATTGGATTAAAAAATAAAATTCAGGTACCTACTGTGTATAAGATACAGCTAAAACACAAGGATTTAGAAAAGTTGAAAGGAAAATGATAGAAAAAGTTGCATCAAGCAAATACAAATCAAAATTTTATTATAGCTACATTACTTTCAGACCAAATACACTTTACAAAAGAGAATTTACTGAGATTTATAGTCACCCTCTATATTGATAAAAATTTCAATTCATTTACTCAATAAATATCTTTTAGAGTCTACTATGTGCTACACACTATTTTAGATGCTAGGGATACAGGGTGAAGAAAATAGAAAAATTCACAAAAAGTGAATTTAAAATTCTAAGTTTGTATATACCTAATAAGGTACTTCAAACCCTAAAGAGCAAAAAATTTAATGAACTACAAGGTGAAATGGACAAATCCAACAAAATGGGAGATATTTAAAAACACAGCTCTCTGATCAATCAAACAGGGAAAAAAGAGAGCAAGGCTATTAAAGAATTGAATGCCGTAGTCAAGAGCTGCATTTAGTAGACAGGTATAGAACTAAATCCTACATGAGGAAACACATGCGCACATCAGGCCGAAAAGGAGAGCTCAATACACCGCAAGCAATAAATATCACAGAGACCTCATTCTCTGAGCTCCAAGTTAGAAATCAGTAACTAAAAAGTAAATAGAAAAACAATCTATATGTTTGAAATTCAGGAATAACTAATAAAAGAGAGAAAAGAGATACAATAGAAAAGGTGAAGAGGAATAAAGATCAATCAATATTGATTTTTTTAAAAGATATAAAATTGACAAATTAGGAGCCGACCCAGTGGCACAGTGGTTAAGGTTGCACGTTCTGCTTCGGCGGCCTGGGGACCACCAGTTCGGATCCCAGGGGCAGACATGGCATCGTTTGGCAAGCCATGCTGTGGCAGGCATCCCACATATAAAGTAGAGGCAGATGGGCACGGATGTTAGCTCAGGGCCAGGCTTCCTCAGCAAAAAGAGGAGGATTGGTGGCAGATGTTAGCTCAGGGCTAATCTTCCTCAAAAAAAAAAATAAAATAAAAAAATAAATTAAAAAAAACCTGAGAAATTATCCAGCAAGAACAAAGAAAGAAGAAAAATATTCTAATATATAATATCAAGAATGGAAATGGAATATAATCACAGATGGAGCAGAGATTTAAAAGCACTAAAAATAATTATGAACTTTATGCCAATTAATTTTAAAACCTAGATGAAATGGAAGACTCTTGGAAAACATATAAACTACAGTAGTTGACTAAAAAAATTTTTTAACTATTAAAAGATTAAATAATTAATTTCAAAAATAACAGCTTCCCCTCAGCCGTACCCAGGCTCAGATGATTTTGCAGAGGCATTCTATGAAACACTGAAGAAACAGATTATAATGTTACACAAACTTTTTCAAGAATAGAAAAGAGGGAACCTTCCCAAATCCTTTCGCAAAGTTAGCATAACCTTACACCAAACCAGGGAAGGATATTACAGGAAATAAAAAATTGCAGACCAACCTTATTCATGAACATAGATATAAAATTCTTTTTAAAAAAAGTGCTAGCAAACCAAATAACGCAACATAAGAAAATGATATAATACCAAGTATTAAAAGTCAGATTTACCCCCCAGGAAACCAAGGTAGGACTAAGGTTTACTTTAGAAATGCAAGGTTAGCTTAATATAGAAACTATTAAACCATTTTGTCATACTAATTAATTGAAGGTGAAAAGCCATATGATCTTCTCAATAGATACAAATAAAATATACCAAATAATTTAATATCCGGTTACTTTTTAACATTTTTTAAATTAGCAAACTAGGAGTAAAAAGAAACTTTCTTAAGCTAATAAAGAAAAATCTCCCCCTGATAAAAATATACACACACACATATCATATGTAAGAGAGAAACATTAGGAGTTTTACTTATAAAATCTATAACAAAGAGGAATACTACCATCACCAATATCACCAATTCTACCCAATGTTCTATATGAAGGAAAGTAACCTGAGCAACAAGACAGCAAAAAAAGACTTGGATTGAAAGGAAGAAATTAGCTGCATAGGAAATATTGAACTCCATAGAATGTCCCCCCAAAACATATACAATTATTAGAATTAATAAGAGTTCACTCATTCACTCAACAAACATTTATTGGACATCTTCTATAAGCAGTGCACTATTCTTGATGCCAAGATACAGTAGTAAACAACATAGACAAAATCCTTTTCCCAATGTGGAAAGAATGGTTTAGCAACATAATTGCATTTCTCTATTGTAGCAAATTCTTAGAAAATGTAATAAAGATATCATTTATAATAGCAACCAAACATATGTTACCTATATAAAAGTAAATAAAAGATGTGCAAAACTTTTTTTGGAGTGTATTAGCTAACTCTATTGAAAGACATTCACAGAAGATCTAATAAATGGAGTGATACCATATTCACGGGTTGGAAAACTATGATCATAAAGATGCATTTCTCCTTACATTGTTCTATAGTTTCCATGTAATTCAAATCATTCCAAATGTGTGTGTGTGTGTGTGTGTCTGTGTGTACGTGTGTGAGGAAGAATGGCCCTGAGCTATTTTCTGTTGCAAATCTTCTTCTTTTTGCTTGAGGAAGATTGTCGCTGAGCTAATGTCAGTGCCAATCTTCCTGTATTTTACATGGAATGCTGCCACAGTGTGGCTTGACAAGTAGTACTAGGTCTGCGACCGGGTTCTGAACCTGGGAACCCTGGGCTGCTGAAGCAGAGCACATCAATTTAACCACTACACCTCCGGGCCGGCCCCCCAATTCTTTCAAACTTTTATATGAAATTTGATACGTCATTTCAAAATGTGTACAAGGAAGAGCAAAGAGTGAAGAATGGACAAAAGTCCTGGGAAAGAAGAAGCAGACTGGAGCAGGAGGCAGACTCGCTCATCCAGATCAAGATTTAGTATACAGTTATAGTAATGAAAGCACTGTGTAATTAGCACAGTGGTTGATAACAGAACAAAGAGCCCTGAAGCAGAGCCACACTTAAATGGATACTTGACGTATGATACGCCTGACTCTGCGAATCATTGGGAACGGAGTATGGAATGCATTAGAGTGCTAAGACAATTGGGTATCCATTTGGACAAAAGTGAATTTGGATTCCCACATCACACCATGGTTTAAAATAAATTCCATGTAGATTAAATAGAAAACATAAGCCTATAAAACTTTTAGAATATAGAAAAATAGACATGAGAACATTAACCATAAAAGAAAATATTGATACATTTGACCATATTAAAATTCGTAATTTTTATTCCTAAAAAAGTTTCATAAAGGCCAAGAAAAAACAAAGCACAAATATGAGATGTTTGTAATGTTTATATCTGATAAAATTTGAGCATCGTGGCTATAAGAATCAGTAGGCAGAGGACAAGCAACTCGAGAAACATGGACAAGAAAGTTGGACTTGACGTCACTGAAGAAGAAAATTAAATGGCAATAAACCTATGAAAAATGTTTAGGGATGTGTGAATTAATCCCGTGAGATATCATTCTATACTTCTCCCAAATGGAGGAAAAGAACGTTTTAGACATTATCAAGTGTCTTTGAGGACAAAGAGTAAACAGAGCTCTTATATACTAAAGAACACATTGTTGCATGCACTTTGGAAGACAATTTTGCGTCATCTAGCAAAGCTGAAGATGTGTAGACACCACAGTCCAGCAAACCCACCCTTGGGTGTATACCTGGGAAGTACTCTTGTGTGTCTATACCAAAAGGACATATAAAATGTTCATAGATGGGAATGTAAAATGATACAGTCACTGTGGAAAACAGTTGGCAATTTCCTACAAAACTAAACATATGTTTACCATACAACCCAGCTATTGCACTCTTGGGCATTTATCCCAGAGAGACAAAAACTATGTTCACACAAAAACCTGTACACACGTGCTCATAGCAGATTTAGGAACTAGCCCCAAACGGGAAACAACACAAATGTCCTTCACAGGTGTTAAGCTGCAGTGTATCTATGCCATGAAGCACTACTCAGGAAACAAGGAACAAACGATTGTGCGTGCAACAACTCGGATAGCTCTCAAGGAAATTATGATGAGTGAAAAAAAACACCATCTCAAACGGTTACATACTGTGCGAATCCATTTGTACAGCAAGTTCGAAATGACAAAATTACAGGGGTGGAGAAGAGATTAGCGGTCACCAGGGGTTAGGGAAGGAGAAAGGAGGGAGGGGGCAGAGACTATAAAAGAGCAGCATAAAGGGTTATTGTGATGGAACTGTTCTGTATCTTGACCATGTGATGAAATTTCATAGAACTAAACTTATGCGTACACACACATACACGTGTGCATGAAAACTGGTGAAATCTGAATAAGGTAAATGGACTATACAATGCTAGTTTCCTGGCTGTCGATACTGTACTACAGTTATGCAAGACATTACCATTGGGAGAAACTGGGAGACGGGCATAGAGATCTTTGTGTTATTTCTTACAACTGCTTATGAATGTACAACAATATCAAAATAAAAAGTTTAAAAAATGTTCACAGAAAAAAATTGTTTTTAATACTAAAAAAATATCCTGTATAAAATCTAGATGTTATTTTGGTAGGAGAATGGGTTAATAAATCATGATATATTTATGCTCCATAAAACTATACAGCAGGAAAATGAAAAATTTACAGCTTCACACATTAACAAAGGTAAATCTTCAAAAATATAGGGGCCGGCCTGGTGGCACAGCGGTTAAGTTTGCACGTTCTGCTTCTCGGTGGCCTGGGGTCCACCGGTTCAGATCCCAGGTGTGGACATGGCACTGCTTGGCAAAAGCTATGCTGTGGTAGGCATCCCACATATAAAGTAGAGGAAGATGGGCACGGATGTTAGCTCAGGGCCAGTCTTCCTCAGCAAAAAAGAGGAGGATTGGCAGTAGTTAGCTCAGAGCTAATCTTCCTCAAAAAACCCCACAAATATATATATATATACACACACACACACACACACAATTGTGAGAAAAAGAAATTTGCAGAAGGTTAAGGAGGCATACATACGTGGTAAAATTATGAAGAGAAGGAAGAAAATGATAAATACTATATTCCAGAAAGTAGTTATTACAGAGAAGTGGGAGGTGAGATGCGAGATCAGAAAACAGACTTACGGTGATGATATCCTTCAATGTCTGTGTACCCACCATCCAGTTTAATTTTTTACTTTACACTTTGTATCTGTGATACTCTCTTCTGTCTATACTCTATATTTAATTAAAACAACATAAAGCAGCCTATTGGGATAGAAAGCTGCTGGGGAAAAACATAGGGCATGTAAAAGACTATGGAGTCCATGAATATATGATGTCTGTGCAACCAAGTTCCAATTCCAAAGGCCCCTATAGGAAGGAATTAAAAACAGAGAATAAATAATTTCTATTGCTTTCAGACGGGGTTTGAGAAATGTGCACACACACAGACACACCCTCACATACTCACACCCTACTTTGGCATGAGAACACTTTTAGTTTCTCTGTAATACAATCAGTAAAACGAAAAAATACACTTGTAGATACTAGGGAGATGGCTGCAATACAGACAGTCAATATGCTGGTCCGTACACGGGCTCTGCAGTCACCCTGTGCAGGTGTGGCCTTTGGTGCCACCATCCTCTAGTTGAGACCCCTGGACAAGTCTCACATATAAAGTGGGGCTAATAAAGCAGTTCTCAAACATTTTGGTCCCAAGACCCCTTTAAACTCTTAAAAATTATTAAGGACTTCAAAGACCGATTGTTTATGTAGGTCATTAAATCTATCGATATTTACTATTGATTCATTCATCAAATAATAAGAAGAAACATATTGCATGTTAAAATTAATAACTTACATTATGAAAAATATATTCCAAAACAAAATAGAACTGATGAGAAGAGCAGCATTGTTTCACATTTATGCAAATCTCTTTAATGTCTAGTTGAATAGAGGACAGCTGAAGTCTCGTATCTGCTACAGCATTCAATCTGTTGCAATGTGTTGCTTTGGTTGAAGTATATGAAGAGAATCTAGCTTCACACAAATATAAAGTTGAAAAAGGACAAACCTTGCAGACCCCCTAAAAGGTATTAGGGACCCCCAGGGATCCTTGGACCACACTTTAACAACCACTAGACTGAAATATTTGCAGTTTCAAGACTGCGAACTTGAGCCAGCCCTGATGGCCTGCTGGTTGAAGTTCAGTGCTCTCACTGCCGCAGTGGCCTGGGTTCGCTTCCTGGTTGTGGGACCACACCACTGGTTTGTCAGTTGCCAAGGTGTGGTGGTGGCTCACATAGAAGAACTAGAAGGATTTACGACTGGGATATACAACCGTGCCCTGGGGCTTTGGGGAGGGGAAAAAAAAAAAGAGGAGGAAGATTGGCAACAGATGTTAGCTCAGGGTGAATCTTTCCTTGCAAAAAAAAAAAAAAGATTGCCAACTAAACACGGGTAGCAATCTTCTGCTTCCTACACCAAACTGAAATACATTACAGACAATATATTAAAATAAAAATGTATGGATGTGCTTATAAAACCAGGTGTGTGCATGACAGGACTGGGGGAATTCACTGACAGAGAGCTCTAGAATAAAAACTTGGAAACGGCATAAAAACTGTCTCATGCCTTGAGACAATGGAAGTTAAAACCTTAAGGTGACCCAGAAACAATGAATCGGGTGCTAGCTAAGTTGAGGCACTCCAGGCAGATAAAACCTTGCACATCATGCCTGCTTTTCCTCAGGGACCAGGCAGCAGCAATGAGGGGTATCTGTCTGCTAGTGGGAGCTGGGATCCAAGAGGCTAGGCAGCTCTTACAGGGTCAGGAGAAACCAGGTGCTCAAGCACAGGATGCCAACTACACCACCCAGCCATCAATCCACCCTTACCCATTCTCACCATGCACAGTTCATTCAAAACAGTACCACCTGCTGAGGTCCCATGGGTAGAGACAATGGATAATTTAACAGGAAATTTCAATCACTGAGGTAAACACACAACCAAAAATCATCCAATATTGGAGGAAATTCAGGAAAATCGTCTAATATTGAAAGATGTGACAAACTCAACCAATGGCAGAATTTATATCTGAAGACAAAGAATTAATATAGCACTCAGAAGAGGACTTTTTAAAAAAGATAATTAGGGGAAGGTGAAAGGGATGATTAGGCACACGTGTGGTGATGGCTTGTAATTAGTCTCAGTGGTGAACATGATGTAATCTACACAGAATTCGAAATATATTACAATGTACATCTGAAAGTTATATAATGTTATAATCCAATGTTACTGCAATAAAAAGATAATTGATAGACTCAGAGAGAACCTTTAAAACAAAGCACATTGTTTATTACCTGCTTAAAGTGAAAAATATAACTGATTGGAGGAACATTCTCAAAAGATGGACTGAAAAGCCAAATAAACACATAAAGAGAAAGAATTAATGAGCTGGAAGATTGAGTTAAATAATTCTTTCAGAATTCAGCCAAAGGGATAATAAGATGAAAAGGAGGAAAGGTAAACTAAAAAATGTGAAAGATAGATAGGTCTAGTCTAAGGCGCACACAGAAACCAACGAGTTTCTAATGGAAGTTCTGGAAAGGGTGAGACTTGATAATGGAGAGATAGCAACAAAGGAAGGAAGAATAGAGAAGAACTGAACATGGACACTGATGAGTCCTCAGTTTGAAAGAGAACACTGAGTGTCAAGCAAGATAATATCAAGGATACATGTAAACCTCTAAAATCTGCTAGGCAACTCAGACAGAATACCTACATATGAATAAACCTCAGGTTGACATGAGAAACTGAATATACAGACAATGGCCAGACTAGATACAAAAAAGAATTCTTACTCACAATCTGAAGCAACCAGCCCAGGAAGCCAACCAAGTACCTACAGTAAGCATCCGAGGAAGCCAGACTGCTTCTGTAAGTTAGACGTGGAGGAAGCGAAACAATAACTTCTATAATAATCACCCCCAAATGACCTAGACTTTATTAATAACTGTCATCTCATCAATGGATTTAACATGAAATTGGAGACTTAATGTGAAAGCAGAAATTAGAATGAGAAATAGCCCCTTTGCCCAAACTACACCACCAGGCAGAACATTTTGATAGGGCTTTAGAACAAAAATGAGACAAGACCCAAAGTCAACTTGGCCCTGCAGATCAGACAGCCGCGTGGCCCACTCCTCAACCAACCACCTACTGACAAGGACACTGTAGACAGTGTTAACAGAGAACACTGGAGAAAAGACTGTCCCATCTTATGAAAGAAAACCCAAAAGAAAGGAAAATCCCTCAACTGAAATCAGTGAGGATGCTCCAAGGAAGGAAAAGTGCTCAATATCCTGCTATACCGTTGGGACTTTGTTAAATTAACACTTGTTAAGCAGAGCCCCAGGGTGTTGGATTTTGAGCCTTGGTTCAACAAAAGGCCACAAGGAAATCAAATAGAGAAGCTCATTACTCACACGTCCTAGAGGAAGGACATGGTATATCCAAGGGGCCACGCTGGGAGGTCAAGGGAGGGTGCAGGCAGAGACAGATAAGCAGGACCTGGGGCACATGCCTTTATTAGGGTCTGGAGGTGGAGTGCTTTGAGGTTCCTGGGCTAAGTCTGGATTGGTCAATTCAAACCAGAAAGAATCGGGCTTTGGTAAGCTCCATGGGGGTCTAGTCTAAGGCGCACACAAGGGGAAGGCCCTGGAAGGTAGGGAGTGTGTTTATCACAAGGGCTGGTGGGGGAGTCATATCAAGAACTTAAATTTACTCTTGTGTCTGCAGGCTAATATCTAAGACGTGCACTCGAGGGAGGGGCTAATGTCAGTTCAAGGCTCCTTGGCCACACAAAACGGATGCCAGGGCAACAATATTATAGTTTAGCTAAACTCTCAACATATACCATTAAACACTCGAGGTGAATTAATTAGTCATCCTCATCAATTCCAGGTGCTACTCAAATTTATAGAGACACAGGTGTTACTCGCATTAAACACTGCCACCTTTGCTCAACCTCTTCCTCAGAGTAAACACACCACATAGGTAGTATACATTTCAAATAACCCACTGATTTTCCCTATCTCCAAGCCCTTAACCTAATGCTTGAGCCCTTGACTGAAAAACATCTCTTCCCGCTCTGTGATACCACCCCCGCAAACTTAAGGAGAGATTTACTCTGCAAATGGAATTGTAAAATCAAATGCACACCAGAGGAACGAATTCTTGAGGTTCTAGAGGACTTTTCTACTCATAATCAAGTTGTGTCTGCTCTGGATATATGTTTACTTCCTCCGTTATATTTAATGCACACCCCAAATAAGGATCTTGACACTGTACCTGACATCCTATGGGCTAAAAATTTCACTGACATAAGGAAAATAATTGGAACGGAACCTATAAAAGTTCAGATAGATCCTATCAAACCATTTCCTAAACTTCCCCAATATTCCTTGAAGCCAGAAGCAAAGAAGAGGAATCAAATCTATTTGGAGGCCCCCTAAGTTCTTCCTTATAAGGTCTTCTCATTTCCTACATAGTCTTCGTAACACTTCAGGTGGGCGGGGATATCAATCTGTGCAAGACCTTGGGACCACCAACAAAATTATTATCCCTCGCTTCCCAGTAGTGCCTAACCCAAACACCACCCTGTCATCAATTCCTCCTGAAGCCACTGGCTTCACTGCAGTGGAACTTTGCTCTGCCCTTTTTTCCAGGTGCCTCTAGACCAGGATGGTCGACTCCTTTTTGCCCTCACCTGGGGAGGACAATAGTCTATCCTGATAATCATGCCCCAGGGGTTCACTGGAGCCCCCTTCTACATTTCCCAGGTCCTCAGTCAAGACCTGAAAGATCTAAATTCTCCTCATGATTCAGGTCTGATACAATATGTAGATGATCTCCCACTTTGTTCAGAGGACAAGGAAGCCTATGAAAAGGATGCCATTCACTTGCTCTCAGTCTTAGCAGAAAAGGGACATAAAGTTTCAAAAGATAAATTTAAATTATGCAGAACATCTTATTATTTAGGGCATGACCTATTTAAAAAGGGAAGAACTTTCTCTCCTGATAGACTGAAGGCTGTTCAAACGTTATCTTAGACTCCTGACGAATGACAATTGAAAACACTTCTAGGTTTAACTGGATATTGCAGACAATGGGTGCCAATTTTCTCTGAGATTGCAATGCCTCTTTACAAATTGACTAAGTCGTCAGTAGGAGCTCCTCTGCTCTGAGAGCTCCAACGTGCACCAGCCATCAAAACCTGAAGGAGGCTCTTCCACAGCCTCCTTCCCCAGGCATCCCTAACTACAAAAAGCTGTTTCATTTATTTGGGCATGAGCCACGTGGACAAATCCTTGTTTTTTTAAAAATGGTTTTATTGATTTTATTTACTGGTTTATAACATTGTATAAATTTCAGGTGTACATCCTTATATTTCAGCTTTTGTATAGACTGCAGCATTATTCACAATAGCCAAGACTTGGAAGCAATCCAAGTGCTCATCAACGGATGAGTAGATAAAGAAGGTGAGATACATATATATACAATGGAATACTACTCAGCTATAAAAAAGAGGAAATCACACTATTTGTGACAACATGGAGCACCTTGAAGGTTTTACACTAAGTGAAATAAGTCTGATAGAGCCCTTGGGGTTTTAATTCAACTTCCTAAGAACCATCAAAAACCCTTGACCCAGCCGCAAAGAGTTATCCCCTTTGTCTTAGGGCAATAGCTGCCACTTCAAAACTTGTTCATGCTTCTGCTGAACTAGTTCTAGGCTCCTTGCTTGACCTCAGGGGTCCTCATGCAACACCGACATTACTACCGACTGAGAACACACAGCACTTTTCAGCCAGCCGATTACTCTTATGAAATTCTATTTCTCTCTTCCTCGTACTTTATCATTCACCACTGCAACACCCTGAATCCTGTGCCTACCAGAAGGGGAGCCTCATCATTGTCTTGCTTCAGTTAGGGAACTCTCTGTACCTTGCTTAGATTTATTAGAGACTTCTATTGAGAATCTCAACCTAATGTTGTTTGTTGATGGATCACACCTCAGAAGTGAAACTGGAGATTATCAAACAGGATAGGATATGCTCTCCTTTCGAATCGAGTCCTCTACCTGAGGTAACATCAGCCCAGATGGCAGAAGTCGTTGAGCTTACTAGAGCTTGTCAACTAGCCAACGACCAGAGAGGAAACAGATATACAGATGGCAAGTAAGCTCTTGGAGGAGTGTATGACTTTGGGATGCTTTTCTCACCTCTGCTGGAACCGCCATAAAAACGGACAGGAAGTTAAGGAACTTTTAGATGTCCTCTTCCTTGCTAAAGCGGTGGCTATTTTAGAGGTTGAGCCCACGTGAAAAGAGATAATATGAAAGCTACAGCAAATGCTCTAACAGGTCCTTATGCCAAACAAGCTGCTTTAACCAAAGCTAGGATCCTATCTAAATCCTCAAAGGATATATTGCTGGGGGGATTCAAAGAGGCCATTATAAAATATCAACGCAACAAATACCGACAACAGACAACAAAAGCCGCCATGTGCTTTTACAGGAAGCACATGGGAAACAAAATGACATAGGAGGTTGAAAATAAAGGGATGAAAAACCATATGAAGCAAGTAATAAAAGAAGGTTAATTGCTAATATATGACGAAGTAATATTCTACTACTTCATCAAAAGGCAAAAAGAAGAAATAGAAATATTTTATACTTATTAAAGAAAAATCAACTACAAACCTATCTCCTTCATGAGTAGTCCTACCCTGGTGGGGTGTAGGCTCATTTCTGAGAATGTTTTGCTCCATGTCTGCGTCCTGCTTGGCTTTGGGTCTCTTCGCTTGGCATTGGGTCTTCCCAGAAAAAAATCTCTCTTGTGCTTCTCTTGTGTGTATGTCTCTGTTATTTTTTCTTGACACTTGTTAGCGTGGTGGTGAGAGATGCAGGGACAAAGATGTTTTCTGATCCTAGGACTGGGCCTCAGTCCTGGCCAATCCCTGTGCACCTGGCGCTGGGGGCGTGGCCTCACAAATGGTCTTGCCCCTCCTCCAGACCTCCAGTGATGATGTTGTACTTTAGCTGACCCTTGTGCTCCCATCAAATAGGACAGGTTAAGAAATCCCCCCAGCATTTTGTATTCCAGGGAACGGCTTACCACGAAGAACCACCCTTGTCCATATGATTCAGATAAGACTTGCTGTCTGCTCTTTGTCATGACTGGCATAAGACTCAGGATGACTCCTGTGTTTACCTGTGACAGGGCCAAACACAAACTTTTCCCATTCTGCCTGAACCCCCTGACAAAGCCAGATATAGACCCTTCCCCTTTCATTCCTAGTCAATTTCCTGGTTTTTGTCTCATGAGTGAATAGCTCAAGTTAGAATTGTTTGCCCCCCTGAAACCATCCAGACACAGAAAAAAGCATTTCTAGTTCAGCTGACTGAGACTTTCTCTGATTGCAAGACCATCCACACCTGTAACACCCCCTTGTCACCTGGAGTCTAAGACAAAACCACTCTGCTGAGACGCTCTGATCTTTGAATCCTGGGTGCTTTCCATATTGCAACAGTCTTCATAAAGCCATCTCCTTAATTGTCCACTGCATTCTGTCTTTGACACCAGATTTCAGGTTAGTTATTTGCCCTGTGAGCTTGGTTCTCTGAAAATACAAGAAAAGCTATTCATTTGCAGTTTATCCAGCTTTTTCCTGCTATAAGTGTGAGAACAATGCTGCTTCCAGCTCTATATCTCTGAGCTAAACCTGGAAGTCTTGATTTTTTTATTTTATTTACCACTTTCAGAATAAAGAGTCCCTTCCCTAGCATCTTCCAAAGGTGACCAATTGGGCTTTTTAAAAACCTACCGTTATGAACTAATGGATTTTGTGACTTTAAGGTCTTCAATCTGTTGCAGTTCTTTTTACACTTAAATAGTCCCATCTTTGGGCAGTGAGAGCCCCTTCAAGTGGCCTCTAAAACCTTTTGATAAAACTCAAGTAATCTTTGATAGCTTCCCTGCTTTCTGTATAGCAAGAAGTTCCAGTCTCTTCTGTAAAGCTCCCACTCCAGATATGGAATCAACCATTTCTCTAGGAAGCCTTTGTTCATTTTACTGGGAAGTGGTATTCTAAGACCGTAATCTGGACTCTAGTGGTATTTTAACTCTTTATATGAAACCCACATTGACTTATTTTCTTAAGTTAAAAATATGGGACTAATAAATAGTATTACTCATGATATTGTACTAATTAAATGAGATAAAGGATATAATCAAGACTTAATAAGACTTAGCTTTTTCATTTGTTCAAAAATATTTAATGAGCACATGCTTTGAGCCCGCCATGTTTCAGGTGCTGAGGACAGAGATAGTGGAGGAAAGAAAAGACAAATCCTTTGCCTGTATAGGTTTATGTTCTAGTGAAGGAAAGTAAACAACAAACAAATAATAAAATAAATAGTAAAGCAGATGATAAGTGCTGTGGAGAAAACTAAAGGAAAGGGGCATAAGGGAATGCTATTGTTACTGTTAGTAATGCTGTTATTATTATATTTATGTGATATAAGCAATTTATGTGATATAAGCAAATTTACATGACTCCAAGCAATACAATTGGGCAGGCAAGTGTAATCTATGGATGCAAAAGTCTATTTTCAATGTCCTGCCAGGCCTCCTTGTTTAAATAGATTATAGATTAATCATTTTGTGAAGTCTACATATCATACTCCTCCTCAACCACATCCAGTGGGTAAAGATCTTCATGGACTGAGTTTGCTTGAAGAAAGGGACACCTGCATACTGTTGGTGTCTGGAGAGGAGGGACACATGTGCTCTGCAGGTCATCCCTCCCAGGCTGGCAGAGACATGAGGCACAAGGATGTGACGATCCTCCTCTGGACAGGTGAGGGTACGTCCTAATAAAATTCTATTATGCTTCCTCCTTCCCAATAAAGATGAAGTGGCCAATAGACAGAGCCATCCTTTTAAGAGGTAATAACCCCCTAGCTCTGCCTCCTCATCCCCATTGATGGGTCCTTGGAGACTCTCCAGCTCCCCTTGAAAACATTCTGAAGGGGCCTATTGTGCCTCAGTGCAAGGAAGTTTTTATTTTAATGTCTATTGACATATCACCAAAGGACCAAATAAAAGCATTTTATTTGGTGATGCTTTCTTAAGGCAGCAACTATTTGTGAAAAACATTTAAGTGCCAGGGATGAATGACAGCCCCGACCACATTTCCAATGTAGCCGCATAAGAAATAGGAACATTGCTGCCTGAATGTTATAAAGCATTTTTATGGAGCTCTAAATTCTGTTGGTGTATAGTAAACCAGGCGCTAGAGACAAATTTCTGAGATTGTGTATATATCAATATAATAGACAGTCTAATCTATTTCTAGGGTAATCGTTGTATATATCTTAAAGATACATTTTTATTAAAAATGAGATTTATTCTATATGAACAGCATTGCAAAGTTGCTGCCCAATCGTATGCAGCAACTTTTTTGGGTATTATGCAAAGCTGGTACTATAGGTTACTATTGTTTGGGGTACCAGATCACTCTAAAATCCCCAAAGTCTTGCCTATTAGATTATTAGATCTCTTTTAAAAATCTCCTTAGGTTCCCCTTAAAATGATAGAGACTCATGGGACCTGCAGTAATGATGTTCTGAGTTTAATCTTCTGCCTTTCCCATTTGTCATGGAAAAACATCGCTTATAGACAGAGAAACCAGAATCCACAGGTTATGTTTCAATCTCTGAAATGTGTGAAGAGTGTGCCTGTTGTTTCCATCACTTATTCCTCTGTCCAGTAGACTGCGGGCTTATCAAAGTTTGATTGCATCTCGTTCATCTCTTCATCCCCAAGGCCGGGTTCCAGAGGCTGACATACTATAGCAGGGATCAAGAAGTAAGTTGAATAAACGAATGGTGGTGATTTTATTAGTTAGTGCTCTTATTAAACTTCTTTCCTACAAATTAACACCCTTTGTAAAGCATTTTCTGCTTCATTTAGACCAATCACCTGAATCTTTCCCCCACAAAGACAGTGAGTCTTTCCCAATGCCAAGCTTTTGCTCGTGCTGTTAGCTCCACTACAATGCCCTTTCCCTCCATCCTCCAGGAAGTTTTCTCACATAGCATTTATCTCATAGGGTTGCCGAGAGGCTGGAATCAGGCAAAAAAAAAATGTGAACACCTCCAGCGAATGCTTGCTCCAGAAAACTTGCTTCCTTCTTACTGTCACAGACCCTAATCACCATCTGAACTTCTGAGGACTGCATCTGGGCCACATAATTTGGCTTTTGAGTAAACACTCATACTGCTCAGGAATTGTCTCTTCTAGGTGTGTCTGGTTTCCCCAGCTAAGCTCTTAGAGCTCTTAGAGGATCATGTGGTGTTCCTTCTCATTCATCAGAGCTTCTAGAACACAGTAAGACGTCTGGTAGGAACTCAACAAAAGCTGGCCAGTCGGCTTCCTCTCTGTGCTCCTTCCTCCCCTTTTCCTGTGGCGTGGAGGGACTGCGGTGTGCACTTTTGCAGGGAGGTCTTTTTGTCCCCAGCCCGTTGCCTGCTTGCTCCGTGATCCCACCTCTCTGGGCCACAGCAACCTAGGTCAAGGGTGGAAGATTCATCCAATCTGGGCCATTCAGGTCCTCTTTCATAGGGATTTATAAATGGAACTAAAAGATAGCCCAGAAGTCTCTAGACAGCTGAGACAAGAATACGTAACCTTGACCGTGTGAGGCACCTGTGTTCCAGCCTACAGACTGGACAGTCAAAGCAATTGGTATATGGAAAGAGAGGAGGATGAAGCAGGTAAGTAGCAAGGGCAGAGAATAAGAGATGGACAGCATTCTGTCCAGTTTCTAGTTCCTAGTTCTGCTAGTTCTCTTCCTAAGGCTCAGCAACTTTTCTGGTCTTGGGTTCTGGGAGACAACCCTCTTCAATCATTAAATCTCTCCCCACCCCCTACCTAAGCCAGCTTGCAACTCAAAGATTCTTATTTGAATCTTCTCTTTTTTTTGCTTCTTTCTCCACTCCCCCCCACCCCCCACCAATATATCAAAGAGCAACCTGTGGAAGCTCTGAGTGCTTGGAGCACCTGGGATTTCTCTATCTTCTTTGTCTAATGGTCCAGGTCTAGGGTAAGGGAGAGGAGGATGTGAGGGAAAGTAGAAGTTGATGGTAGCCTGACCATTTGGAAGGCAACTTGATCTCTGCATCATACCTATTCTTGGCTAGCAGTGGTTCCTGTAATAATTGGCTGTTGAGAGCATCATGATAAAGGCAGAGAACTGTGCCAAGAGCATTGACTTCAAAGCCATATACACCTAAATTCTATTACTTAAAGGAGCTATGGCATGGGACTCCTTAGTTGTGTTTCTCCTAACATTGCAGATATGAGGATTAAAGGGGCTGATCTTGGGCTGCAGTGCCTGGCCCAGAACCTGGCACATAGAGGTACTCACTGTCCCTTCCATGTATCTTCATGTAAGGAGAGTGAAGGAGAAGATGAGGGATGCAGAAAAGAGATGTTGATTCTAAGACAACAAGGATGTTTGTGGTTTCTATGCAGGGAAAAGTACACAAACCCTTGGGCTCCTGAAGCCCAAGGTATCTGAGTATCTTAGTCCAGTTGGACTGCCATAACAAAATACCATAGGCTGAGTGGCTTAAGAAATAAAAATGGATTTTCTCAAGATTCTGGAGGCTGGGAGTCTGAGATCAGGGTGCCAGCATCATTGGATTCTGATGAGAGCTCTCTTTCTGGTTTGCACATGCCCACCTTCTTGCTGTGTGCTCACATGGACTTTCTTTGGTGTGTGGGCACGCAGAGGGAAAGAGAGATCTCTCACTTCCTCTTCTTATAAGGCCTCCAATCCTACTGGATTAGGACCCCACCCTTATGACCTCATTGAACCTTAATTACCTCCTAAAAGCCCTATCTCCAAGTACAGTTGTGTTGGGGGTTAGAGCTTCAAGATATGAATTTCGTGGGGATACAATTTAGTCCAAAGACCTGGGGTTTAGGAGATTGTGCAGGGGTGTTGTGGAAAGAATGAAGTGAATGCATCTCTCTTTGCCACAGTCATAAATAAACATAAGAAGGGAGATAGATGCAAATACAGGAAAGTGCAAGATATCATCGCTATCCCAGGAGGGAGAGGCTGTTACGTTGCAAATTATTAAAGATTCAACCACATGCACAGAATAAACGTATCTCATTTAGGTCTGGAAATTTTCTGCCTTTATTCTAATTTAATTAGAGCATTTGCTATGTAAAGACCTAATAGTTTTGCGAGAAGTATCATCAGCAAATTTAACTCCAGAAGAAAAGTAATTAATTTCAGAAACGGAGGCTGTCAGTCAGTTCTGTGCTGGCATGAACCATGTCGCTAGTGAGCTGCCACAGCATTTAGGAGTTTTATTTCTGTTTCTTCTGTCAAAGTTGTTGGGCTGAGCAGACTGCGTGGATTGGGAAGAAATGGTGCTCATATTGTTTTAAAGTTTTGTGGATATTGATGTAACCTAAACTAACCTGGAGGAGATAGCCAGTTTATACCCCTCTACACACACATTTTTCAGTTTTTGGCTAACCTTAAAGATTTGCTTATTTTAATCACCATACTTATAGCCAAAAGCCTTAGAACTTCAGGCAAACTAACCATAGCAACACGTAGTAAAGAAAAGCCTTGTTTTGAATGTTGAATACAATTAAAGGGTTTTTCTACTTGTAAGAGACGAAGATACAGTCTTTCTCCTTTGACCAACTGATAGGGTAAATTATATCAGCAGATTTCTTTAAACAAACCCGCCTCTGGAGTCTGGGAATAAACCCATTTGGTTGTGGTGAATTATTCTTTTCAAATGCTGCAGGATTTAGTTTGCTAGCATTTTATTTAAGGATTTTTTCATCCACTGACCTGTAGCTTGGATGTCTGTTCCACATGCACCGATTTTGGTCAGATTAGAGCATCAGAGTTGGGCTAGCTTTGTAAAATGTATCAGGAAGCTTGAAAAGTACAGGACCACGATGGTAAACAATGTGTTTGACTAAGTCTTTTGTGATCTGTATGGTGGGGTGGGAACAGGAATAAGAGGATGGACTTAGCCAATCAGCTGTAGTTGTTCATTTGCCACATGTCTGACGACCCTGGCTAGGTGGGCCCTCTCCATCATTTCCTCTCAGAGCAAACAGCTCATGTCCCTGTGACGCTTATCATATTTTACAGCGATATGTTAATTGGTTTTCTTGCTTGTTTTTCTGCCTCCCACTGAACTTTAAACTCCACGAGGACAAAACCATGACCATTTTATTCACCAAAATATTATCCAGCACCTAGCACACTGTGTGAAGACAGTAGGGACTCAGGAATTATTTACTGAATGAATGATGGATGCTAGGAAAGTTTCAGTTTGACCTGAGGTAAGCTTTATTACTGAGCTAGAAGATATGGAATTGATAATACTAATAACTACTAATAATCACCATTTATTGAGTATTGACTATATATTATAATGATTTACAATGTACTTTATCCTAAAAGCATTATATGCTAATCAGTTGATATATGTTCTTTCCTGTGATCTTTTCAAAAACCCTATTAAGCAGGCTCAGTTACACAAGATAATTTTCTTAAAGTCATCTGGTTAGTAAGCTAGGATTTGAACCCAGGTCTTTCAGACTTCAAAGGCTGCATTCTTTACAACTACGAAAATTGTTTTCTCCCTAAAACAGGGTGCAGCAGAGAGAAACTAGGCTCAGCAAGTTCTTACTAAATGTGAGGCCATATTTGGTTTATTTATTCCAAATGTGAGGTTCTTGGGCCAATGGTACATTAACATTTAGAAGGATTTTCACTATATATAATGAAACTATTGTTGCATGTAGAATAAATATGATTGTTTAAATGCCTAAGGAATTTTGTTTAAAATTCAGCGTTCATCACAAGAAAATTATCCTCCTTTGTTCATGATGATGTGCCCAGAGATGGAGAGAGAATGGAGTGGGGTCTTCCTCCTGCCCATTCCCCAATCCGAGGGGGGCAGTCTGGCAGGTGGGGTACCAGAGGCTGCAGAACTGTGTTCCCAGCCATGATGGGAGCTCAGAGGCAAGGGGCTGGAGGACTTGGGTGTTTCAACATGATGGTGATAAGGGACCTACCCCTGCATTTCTCCCTCCTAAGCCAGTCCTTCTCAATTTGTGTATCAATGATTACCTTGGGCCAGCTCAAGAGAGAAGCAGTTCTGTGGTGGATATAGATTAATGATTTTCTCTACTTTGGGGTTGGAAAGGAGTGGGGCCCAGAAAATGAGGATGGTCTATATAGGCAGGTGGATTGTATGGACGTGATTCATGCAATAAATATTTACCGAGAAATTAGTAGACACTTGAATCTAGGGATACAATCAGGGATGAAACCCAATGGAGTGAGAGAATCCAATAAATTATTTTCTTTCTTTCTTCTTCTTCTTCTTTTGGTGAGGAAGATTGGCCCTGAGCTAATATCTCTTACCAATCTTCCTCTTTTTGTTTGAGGAAGATTGTCCCTGAGTTAACGTCCATGCTAATCTTCTTCTATTTTGTATGCGAGATGCTACCACAGCATAGCTTGATGAGCAGTGTGTAGGTCCGCATGCAGGATTTGAACCTGTGAACCCCGGGGCATCAAAGTGGAGCATGCGAACTTAACCACTACACCACTGGGCCTTCCCAAATTATTTTCTTTCCTAAGCGCACTTGTATTATACACTAAGATGGAAAAACCAAGGGTGCTCTAGGAAGGTAAGCTACACTTGGGCTGAGGATAGGTCTCCCTGAGGCAGTGACAGAGTAAAATCTGAAAGAAGGGTAGTAGCCAATAATAGGGAGTTGGGACACAGTAAGAGCATTCTAGGCAGAAAGACTTTTATGAACAAATTTTCTGAGGAAGGAAAGACATAAGGCCAAAATAAAGAACAGAGATGGGGCTGGTGTTGCTACACCAGAGTGAGTGGCAGGAGGCACAGGCAGAGCCTTCTAGATTCTATTAAAGACTGTGACTGTCAGGAGCAATGGATAGCCCATGAAAGGGTTTGAGCAATGGAGTGACATAGGCAGACATGTTATACACTTCACTCTGATTGAAGTGAGGAGGACCAAATGGAAGAGGCAGGAGGAAGGGTGGTGTTTGAGATCAGTTGGCATTTCAGTGTCAAGAGAGAGACCTGGTGCCTGGTGGTGACAGTAGAGGTGGAGCGAAAAGGGAAACTTTGAGACTTATCTTGGAGATGGAATTGTCAGGCCCTGATGTCTGGTTGGATGTAGGAGGTGAGAAATATAGAGGTATAAAAGGTGATGTTCAGCATTTTGAGCTGAACAATTAATCAGGTGGATAGAGAGGCCATTGTTGAGATAGGGGGGCACTGTGGGAAGGGAAAATCTGCAGGGTTGAATTAAGACCTCGTTTTGATCATGTTTTGGTTGAAAAGCTTGAGACATCACGTGGACCATTGAATATATTTATCTGGAGCTTAGAAGTAAGGTCAGAACTGGAAAGTTAAATTCAATTTAATATAATAGATACTGAACACTGCCTCTGAGCCAAGCATCATGCTAGGACCTTGTCTTCCCAGAGTGAATCAGACTCAAGCATAAGACCATATGCTGGAAATGCTCAGAGTGAGAGATACACACATGCAATGAAAGGGCCCTAAGGTTCACAACTAACTATAGCCAGTAGTGGGGGAGAGGAGGGAGAAGGAATGAGGATGGGAAAGGAATCCAGGAAAATCCTAGGGCAGAGGTAAGACTCAGTCCAGGTCTCAAAGGTTGAGGAGGATTGCAATAGGCAAAGAAATAGTAGAAGGCATTCCAGGCAGAATGAAAATTCTGAACCAGGGTATCATGTAAGCACAGGGTGTTACAGTGAAGATAAAAAGTCCTGTCTGAGGGATACAGAGAAGACAGTAAGTAAGGCTGGAAAAGCATGCTAGAGCCAGCTTGCCCAAGACCTTGAGTGAGATCAAGGAGTTTGGACTTTATGACATCCAATGATTTCCAACCCTTGCAGAATTACTTGGGGAGATTATTAAAATTCATATCCTCAAGCTCCAACCATTGTCTGACTCTGTAATCTCAGGAAGGAAACTAGAGACACCTGGAGGTTCTCATAGAGTTAATCTGGAGACTGTCACATGGCACCATTGATGTCCATGATGGGAGCCAAAAGTCTATGACTGCTCTAGATGCCTCATATAAGTGGAATCATACAGTATTTTTCTCACATCTGACTTATTTCACTTAGCATAATATCCTCAAGGTTCATCCATGTTGTAGCATATGTCAGAATTTCCTTCCTTTTTAAGACTAAATAATATTCCTTTATGTGGATATACCACCTTTTGTTTATCCATTCATCCATTGATGTCTGCTCGGGTTGCTTCTACCTTTTAACTGCTGTGAATAATGCTGCTATGAACACAGGTATACCTCTAGGAGTTTTAATGCAACTCAGTGTCCAGGTTGCGCCTAGACGATCCAAATTCAAATCTCTAGAGATGGGACTCAGGTGTCAGTATTTTTAAAAGCTCTCCAGGTAATTCCAATGTGCAGCCAAGGGAGAGAACTGCCATTTAAAGTAAAAGGAGATTGTTCACAGTGGAAGCAGAGAGAAGAAAAATAAAAGTATTTGCATCTTTGTTCCTCTTCCCTCTCTTCCTGCCAAGCCCTTCTTCCTGACTACCCAGGACAGAAAACAACAGCCTGAGGTAAGCTCTGGGGTGAGGTAAACGGCAGTGCACGGGACGGCAGTTTTTCAAATTCCTTAGTCCCTCAACTGAACTGCATGTCCGGCACTTGAAAAGTGCATCTTCACGCAATTTTCAAGTGATTTGATTTGCCTGGGTGATTTTGACTGGAAACAGCCTTAACCTGGTGCTTGGTTTCAGGGTATCTGTGACTCTCAGTTGTTGTGGTGCAGCTTTCATGGGGATGGCTCCTGGCTTTCACAAAGCTTGCCTTCCTTCAGCAGGCATGCTGAGGCTTCAGGATAGGAAGAAGAACCCAGAGGGCCAGTCTGGGAAGGCAGAAGCAGTTTCTAGAAGTGCTTCCCTGGGTTACCACAGAGAGGACTCTGAATGTGGCTACTGGGACAGGGAGCAGATGCCTAGATGCGATAATGAGATGAAAGGAACCTGAAAGGGTTTGCAAACAGACCTGGAGAGGAGAGAGGCAAGCACACCTTAGTTATTTTAGAGCTTCCTGCACAGACAGCGGCAGCTGAGAGGGCTCCCAGTCTGATTCGAACAGAGTGGGTGAGTGCCACTTTAGTGGAAGACTAGTAATTCACTCCGACTTTAAATTTCCATCCCTTTCAAAATCATACTTCTACTTGGGAGAACTAGTCTTTCCAGGTAATGTTGGAAAAGTCCAGTTGTAGTTAACTTAGAAGTCACCTAGTCTTGCATCATTTTGTTCTCACATGATTATGTTGAGTTAGTCCCTTATATATAGTCAAGAAAATAATAAATTTTCCCCAATTGCCTTTTTTTTATTATTGCTACACAGCCCAAAGCCCCAACTCCCATATTTATATAAAGGTGAGAGAGAAAACATATCAATATTTATAATTTGTTACAAACACAGTGGCTTCTATCAAGACACCAGCAGAAAAGGGTAAAGTGCAGAGAAGGAGAGACCGCCTGAGAGGAAACTTGCTGCATCTCAAAATCCTACAGGGAAAAGCAATGACCCACAGCTCCATTAAAGACAAAAGATGTCCTTCCAAACCCAGCGCAGGGTTGGGAGACATTGGGCCAGGGAGAAGAGCATAAATCCAATGGGAGAAGAACAGCATACAAATGACCTAATTCAAACTCTGTGCATAAAGGCAGCATCCTAAACAGTGCAGGGTGGTGGCAGATCCAGGGTCCTGGATCCTCCAGACGTGGGCTCAAGCCTCTGCTCTGTCACTTCCCAAATCTTGGGAAGCTTACCCTCTCTCAACTTGTTTCCTCATCTGTGAAATGGAGATAACTGTGCCTACCATTCAAGGGCTTGTGAATTTGAATGCGATAATCCACGTGAAGTCCTGGCACTGAGGGGTGGTCAGCTTCAGACGCCTCTCAGAGGAGGCAGGGGTCTTCTTCTCTGGGGCCAACTGTGTGCTGGTTATTGATCTTGGTAAGCAGAGGACATCCTGTTTTAGTTTTTCTCTATATTTCCATTTTCTAGCATTTTTACAGATGCTCAACCTCACTCCTAAGAGAAATGCAAATTAAACTACACTGAAATAGCATTTTTCACCCATCAGATTGGCTAACATCCTGAACAAATTCTCATGTAGAAGCCATGAAGAATCAGGTACTCTCAGAACACTGACTCAAATGTAGGTTGGGACGACCACCAGGAGGTAATGGGCAATATGCCAAAACTACAAATACACAAAGCCTTGGTGTATGTACAATGTGAGCCATTAAAGGATTTTTTCCTAACATCAAAAGATTAGAAATAACCTAAATGTCCATCATAAGGGACCATTTAATTAAATTATGTTGCATCCATCCAACAGAATACTTTGTAGCTTAGCAAAGGTAGTTCTTTTTGTATCCATATGAGAAAGGTCTCCGAGATATATTTTAAGTTAAAAAAAATCAAAATGCAGATCAGTATCTATAATATGCTACATTTTGTGTACTAAAAAGGAGGTATATAAGAATGTTTATTCACATTTGGCTCGTGTGAGCTTAAAGAAACCCTGGAAGATGCATAAGATACTAAAAAAAAGTACATACCTATATGTTGGGCAGTAACTGGCCTGGTGGGGGAGAAGGCAAGGGAAGGAGACTTCTCACTGCATATTTGTTTACACTTCTTTATTCTCTCAAGGTTTCAAATCATGAGATTGTATTCCCTATCACAAAATTAATCGTCATGATTTTAAAAATTAGTTTTTTAGAACCTACCCGTATGTTCTGTGGTCAGCCTACAGGCTTGAACCTAGATTGTTAGAGACATCATAGCCCACTCTCTGTTTACTAAAAGATGTTTTTCATGTGGTTGCTTCTTTATGCCTCAAAGCTTGCTTACTTTGAGAGAACTCAACAGGCACTTCTCTCCCTGGGGCAGGAAGGAGAGCTCATCAATGGGGATAGAACAGCGTACAGCACAAACCCGGTTTCTGACTCTACTGCTGCCTCTAACTGCTTGAGCTTGGCCTCGGCTGGACAAGTTGCTTCCTTTGCCTGGGCCTCAGTTTATCATTCTGTAAACTAAGGATGTTGCTCTAGAATTTGTTCCTTGTGGTTATCAAATTTTAAGACAAATATCAAATGACAAAGCTTCTTTTCCACTTAATTTCTCACTTCCTTCAATTTCCTCACCATATCCTTCCTTTTTCAAATATTTAATAAGTACCTGACAAGCCTGGTATGGTACTAGGTGCTTCAGGAATACAAAGATGAGGCAAAGGCCCTGCCATCAAAGAGCTCATGGTTTGCAGAAAGAGAAAGGCAAAGGCAGCTATAATCCCAAGGGAAAGTTGTATGGTCCACTAAATTCTACCACGAAACCTCTCAGAAGTCCAGGATGCCGATGACCCAGAGAAGCATGGGCTCTCTTGGATGACTGCAGTCTCTGTAAGTCATAAACCAAATGCCTATTTTCCCTCAAACCCAAATTTCCCTGCTGCCTTAGCATTAGAACATCTTTGACTCCTCTTCCCTACTCCTTGGCTCATTTCTTCACCAGCTTCTATTCTTTCCTTTTCACCTCCACTGCCCTCATCTTCATCAACACCTTCTTTACTTCTTGCCTGGATTTATCCTGGAACCTCATAACTGGTCTTTCTCCCATTTCTTCTTAATCCTTTCTATCATATGCACACTTGCCAGGCAAAAACTCCTAAAATATTTCATTCCTTTAGTCTTCTAAACAATCAATCTCCGGGTATGAAAATGGGAAATGAGCCAAATACACGGCGAGCTGTGCTATTCAGCATTTGGCCAGTCAGAGCTCTCTACTGCATTTTATCTCCACAGATCTCCTATATAGTAAGAAATGATGAACAGTGACTCCCCACCCCCAAGGTATTCTAAGATCCTGATGTGCCTGCTTAACGTCAAAGAAAAACATCTGTTTGATCTGAATTTGGTGATAGGCATTTTAGTGTATTCTTGTATTGCATGTGGTAATTTTATTAACCAGTGTATTTGATGAACCAGGAAACCCAGTTTTACGACTTTGAAACCAGTTTTATGACTGCCTAATTAATATTTTTGTTCCACAAACAATTTTCAAGAATGTGGATTTCAACAGAGAAACCAAATTGATTCTGATTTTTAAAAATCGGAAAAGATTTACTATAATACCTTATATACAATTTCTATTAAGTTGTTACCACCCCCTCAAAAAAAAAAAAAACCAACAACAGATAAATGACAACTACAAATAATCACCGATAACAAATCCACACAGACTAGAATAATATCATTATAATCACCTGTTCAGGAAAAAATACAAAACAGTTGGGCAAATTTCTTAGCAGATTATACAACGGCTGTTTGGGAATTTTAAATATGTCTCAATGGAAGTACAAATATTTATCTGTTCTATTTCTCAGTGTAATATAAAGCCAATAAACATCTCCATCTGACGCACAAGCTACCTATAGTGTCACTTACTGGAACTTATTTCAAACCCTTTCTTACTATCTTGGAAGGACATGCTTCTAACCTGACTCTTGGGGTCCAAACGTGATCAAAGATATTTTTTAGTTTGATATTTTGGACAGTGTCCAGCCTACCTCAGTGTCCTGCTAAGCACTCAATCCTTATTCAACATAGAGAAAAAAATGGATATTTTAACCAGAAAGCTCAGGAAATCATAGAATATAGAAAGCAAGGAGGACCAAGGTTCTACCTTCATTTACCACAATTTCCCTTGCTGGGGGGTATAGACATGCCCATTCAAAGCCACTCTTGAGGAAATGAGGCTACTTTAAATGTCAAAATTGTAAATTATTGTTTAGTTCTAGACTCTATATATTAGTCCATTTACCCCATTTTTTTTTTGAGGAAGATTAGCCCTGAGCTAACATCTGCCACCAATTCTCCTCTTTTTCCCTGAGGAAGACTGGCCCTGAGCTAACATCCATGCCCATCTTACTCTATTTTATATGTGGGATGCCTGCCACAGCATGGCTTGCCAAGAGGTGCTATGTCCACACCCAGGATCCGAACCAGCGAACCCCTGGGCACCAAAGCTGAGCGCATGAACTTAACCTCTATGCCACCAGGCGGCCCCCTCCTTATCCCCATCTTTGAGGTCAGAATCTTGTTAATGCCCCTTGGTCTTTCAAAGCCAGTGATTCTCACAATGATGCAAGTTCAGTGAGCCCCTTGCTACCCAGTAGGTTCACTCTAACCCTGTGCGGACCCGCGCTGGTGGGCGCCTGTTGGAGCTCTGCCCAGGTGGAGCTCTAGAGTCCAGGGAAAGCCCCTTCTCTGTGGCTTCTTTTCCTCTCCCCTCTGAAGGTGGTTTGATCGCAGAGGAGCCCTGTCCTCTGGCAGAGATCAGTGCTCTTACTTCCTGTTTACATCTTCTTTTTCTGGCCAAATACCAAAGCAACGAAAAATGTCAGGGTGGATGCCACCACCACTGCCAAAGACCCCCAGCCCTGGAGATCATTGATTTCAGGTAGGCAGTGTCAACAGCCCATTTTAAAGAGGAAAATATAGGCTTAGAGAGGTTACTCACCCAAGGACACACCACAGGCAAGGATCCAGCCGAGGTTGGAACCCTGGTGTGTCTGCTGTAGAATCAGTGCTTTTAGACTCTCAGCTCCAGTCCCAGGGCTCCCAGGGCATTCAGTTCACCAGCAGACCTCCAGTGACCCTGTCGTCTCCCCCACGCAGGCTCCCACAGGCAGGTGAGAACCGAGGGCCCATTTTCCAGTGCCCTCTGCCTCATGAGGATAAACCTCTCCCCTCAGCCACTTCCTGTGCTTGGCCTTCGTCCTGGACGCTTCCTGGGGTGATATGCCCCACAGTTGCCTGCTGTGCTTTTTCTTTTTCTTTTCTCAGGTGGGGTCTTCTCTCCTTCATGCTGGCTCAACGTCTCAAGTCTTCCATGTTGACCACTCACCTGACTGACTTTATTCCAGCCTTGAAGTACAAAGGAGCCACATCTGGGTTACAACTGACCCTCTGGTCTCGTCCTGTTCCAGCCAGCACAACCTGGCTGCACTTTTATTGACCTCATTGGGCCCTGAATGCTGAAAGTCTGTTCAGTGGTCAAGTGTTTCTATAATATTAATACTTTAACATTCTTCATTGGGTTTATGTTACCTCCAAACCACCCTCATAAATACAACTAGATCTGGACAATGGAGACATAGGTATTCAGGTGATTATTCCTATACATACTCAATTTCTCCTGTCTACACTCCCATTAAACAGTACCATGTGCCAGAAAAAGAACCAGTCCATTGTTCTCTCACTGCTAAAGTATTCTGCCTCCTTCTGAACACCCTCATGAAAGTCTCCGGTCATATTTACAATTTTCCACAAGTGTATCAAAATAGATGGAAGTAACCTGCTCCTCCTGCCTCCTTGAGTCATGCCAAGGTCTGAGTTTAACCAGGTGATTTAGGGGTGTTAGACATTCATGCTGGGAAAATAACTGCTGATTTGGTTTAAAGGGTCATTGAGCAAGGCTAACACACTGCCTGAACCTCAGCGTCATCTGCTTCCACATCCCCAAAATACTATGCTCCAGTTACATGGAATGTATTCGTTTCTACAGCGTGGCCAGGATCTCTCTCACTTCCAAGTTTTTGCAAATGCTGTTCTCCCTCTCCTGTTCAACCCTCCCGTCTCTTGTTGCCTTGCAAACTCCCACTCATCCTCCCACACCGTCTAAACTGGGTCCCCTAGGATTTATCACGTGTTGCTACTGCTTATTCGTCTTTCCTAGGAGACCTAAATTCCTAAGGGCCTCATCCTGTGCCTGTCTTGCTCAGCATCGTACGCCCAGTGCTTAGCATGATGACTGACATGTACAAGCTGCAAAATGAAGACTTGGGAAATAACTGGATGAGGGAATGAATAAATGGTCAAATGTACCACACCTCTATGGGACTGATCACAATTCAGTCAGTATCAAGGGCAGATCACATCTATTAGCACTGTTAAAGAAAGATACATAGAACGAACGTGTTGTTGGGTGAAAAAAAGTTAGCTACAAAACGCATGGGTGCTATAATCCCATTTATAGAAAATTATATTTCTCAGAGAGAGAAAATGCACTGTCTGGAAGATGTTTACCAAAATGTTACTTAATATTGGGATAGAGAAATTGAGGGAGAGTTTTTTTTTTTTAAATTTTCTTCTTTAAACATTTCCATAATGCTTGAATATCTCATATGAGGAGCCCTGATCAGAGCTCGCGGGGCGCACAGGGAGCAGCATTTATGTGGAGTGTCTGGAGAGAAATGGGCCTCCTCATACCTAATACACTCTTCTTAATTAAGAGTTTGTTTTCATCTCTACAGGAGATTTCTGCTGGTTTCTAACTAAACACACAAAGAAACCAAAAGGAAAACAATGACTGTGTGTTTCCTATGGCTTGGTTGTCCTTTTACGGTCTAAAAAATAAGTAACTGATCCCAGAGGTGATACCTCAATGGCTATCATTTGTGTTTTTGGCTTTTTCCCCTCCCTTCCCCCTTCCCCAACCACCCTTGAAATAAAATGCAGATGATGCTGTCTGTAAGGCGGTACTAGCACTGGGGCTTGGAAATCGGTCTGTGTAGCCTACACGCCAGGCTTGGCTGACTATTGGCATCCTCTTATTGGTAACAAGGAAGCTAGTAAGCACTACACACCTGAAGAATAGAGAAATTTACTTTTGTGTAAAAGAAAAAGAAAAAAAGGGAAAAGAAAAGAAAAACACAACCTAATTTTGCTTTAATAGGGAATAGCTAAATGAGGTTTGGTGCTACCCTGTTACGGACAACAAAACAGGAGTTGAAAAGAAGGGAGCCAGACTCTCTTTCCAATATGGGAAAATAGCCAAGACATATTGTCGAGTGTGAAAAGCAAATTGCAGCATGAAACATAGTGATGATTCCATTTATAAAACAAACACATACACACAAACACTGGACTCTGTCTCTTCCCCAGGACCATATGTGTGTGAGCACGTATAAAGTTCTGGAAGGACACAAAAAGCTGAAGAAGCTGTTACTTTTTGGTAGGACAGCAGAATTGTGGGTGAGGACAGGTATTGAGATCAAATTGGACTTCAGCATTATTTAAATCGTTTGAATTTTTATAAGGAGAATGTATTTATTATTTTTATAGCCAAAAATTAACTTAAAAATTATATAGCATTTGTGAGATGCCTGTATTGCCTGGCACAAAGTACACACCCAACAAATGGTAGCTGCATTTATTATTTAAAAAAATAAATAAGCAAGCTGATTTCATTAGCCTTAAAGATGCCAAATAGATTGCCCAAAATTAGTGTATGTGTGACAAAGATGTATGTTAGCAGAGAAATCTCATTTGCCCATTTATGTACTTTTTAATCCAGGTAGAAAAGTAGAAAGAGAAACAGATAATAAAAGATTAGGCAGTGATGCGATCACTGAGCAAATTGCCTCAGAGCTTCTCAGAGAACACACCTTTCTATTCCAGCTTTGGCAAAGTCACATTTCACCTTTGCATCCCTCTTAATGGGCTATTGAGACTGAAAGAGTATTTTAAATATTTCATTCACTCCCCAGAGGAGCCAATATGACATTTCCACGGAAAAGAAACTTACACTGAATTACCTCTTAGAAGTATATAAGCTCATGACTGTACAATTTGATAATTGAGAAATCCAATTGGGTCTCTCTCTGAGGTGGGGAAAATGGATTTGAGAGGAGATGGAATTTGGGCAATGACTTTCAGGCAGCCTGGTCAATAGCTCTAAGAGGCCAGATTGATTGCAGACAGGAGTGAGCCGAGGAGGTGGAAAGGGGCTGGGAGAAACCAGGCTTCTGGTTGGTTGCCTATTGCTGCTCTGCTGCAGGAAACCTGGAGGAAACTGTCTGATTCAGCTTCTTTCCCGCTGAGTCCCCACATCCCATTACGGACCATTTCCCTTTCTCCACGTTAACGTTCTCCAGGCTTTGAGAGCTTTCACCCTGATGCGTGGGGATAAGTTATGAGGTGGTAGCTTAAGTAATTTGTTATAAGTCACGATCAAGATACTGCAGTCTGCAAATAACTTTTTTTTCTTTTCCTATAGAAATTGAGATTCATGGTTAATTTTTAAACAAGGGCAGTCTTGCTCATTTGCCTTTCAATTTGTTTTCTTGAGTGGATAATAAAGATCCACTATCTGTCTTATTTACACTACTGAGAACCTCTGATCCAGAGAATGGTTTGATTTCTTGCCTGTTGTAAGGCCAAGCAGACCATGATTCACACCCTGAGCCTGCCATTCCCTAGCCATGAAATATTGAGCAGGTGATAAAAGCTGTCTGAAGTTCACTTGCTTTCTCTGTCAATCAGGGGCCCTGAGGCAGCCACAGCAGCCCCAGAACATGGTGGGCACTCAATACTTAGTTATCCCCTCCCTGTGGAATGCATGCCCCAAATAGACCCACCAAACAGCCCCTTGGCTGCCCATAATTTGCTCCTGACTTTATTTCCCAAGTGGCTCAGTAAGTCAATACTTAATAAATCGTACTGCCTTTTACGTTTCTTTTTCCCAATGTGCATTTCATGGTGAGTCATTCCTGTCTTCCTCCAACTTCCAACCCCTCCCGATTAATTCTTCTGTCTCTGATTTCTATAAGACCATGTATACTGTCCTTACTGGGGGAATATTGGTGACAAGGGTCAGAGAGAGGTCCTCCTCATGGAACATGAGAATCTGATCGCCAGACTTAACTTATGTCCTATTGAACATACCTGAAATTCAAGAACTTTCCAAATACAGTCGTGTGGAGGTGTGCCTTGGGTTCCTGTTGAGGCTACCTGCGGAGAAGGCCAGTGTGTCTGGGCATTTTGGATAGGAAGAGAAGTGGTCTAATCCTATTGCTCATATCTTAATGTCAGAAACAAGCAAATTAACTGATGAAATATTTATATCAAGTGGAGCAATAAGTCAATCTGGAGGCTGACTCACCGCCATTGGATTCCTCTTCTCCTCATCGCCCTGGTGGAATTCTGAAAGAGAATTTCCACTTCTGGGTATGATTGACCAAGATAGCCCCCTTTCCCTGCAGAAAACAACTACTAATCCTGGGCATAATAGAAAATCCAACTGCCTGAAGATGCTGAAAATTGAACAGAAGCAGACAAACTGGTGGGGAATGCACGCTAGCTTGGAGGAGGGAGCTAGAGAGCCATACAAATAAATTCCCACATCCAAAGCTTATAGCCTGGGGCTAAGCTGTATGCACAGAGGCAAGTGGGGTTCCATGAAAGACCCTGTAATTCTTCTGGCCTGGAGAACCAGAAAAGTGAAACTGGGCAATCATGGGTGCTGAAGAGAGTGAAGGACCCTCAAAAGGGAAAGAGTGAGATAAGGATCCCACACTCTGTTTACTCAGATTTCTGTGTAACCCCTGAACTACTCAAGCATGGAACAGATTCAGAGTAGCTAAGTTAAAGACAAAAGATCTGCATTAAGACCAAAGTTGCTGCCCAAGAAATGGAATTTGTGATTCAAGCCCAGCCAAGAAAATTACCTGCTAAAACAAATGAAGCAACGAAAGTTGTGTAAAAATAAGATTCCAACCTTCTCATAACTTACCATTCATAATGTTCAGGATATAGTCTGAAATTACCTGACTTTCAAAGAGCTAAGAAAATTGAGCATATTCTCAAGAAAACAGTCAACTGAGTCCAAGCCTGAGACGAACTAAATGTTGAAACTAATATAAAAAGATTTTAAAGCACTATAACAACTATTCTCAATGAAGTAAAATAAAACGCGTTTCAATAAAGGAACATCTCAGCAGAGAAATAGAAATTATAACAAATAAAGAAACGGAAATTCTAGAACTGAAATATATGAGTTCTAAAATTAAGAAAAAATTCATGAGATGAATTTAATAGCCAAATGGACATGACAGAAGAAAGAGTAAGTGAATTTGAAGATAGGTTAGTAGAAACTATACAAGATGAAGAAGAAAGAGAAAATTGAACCAGAAATTAACAAAACTGTATGGACCCATTAGATGATATCAAACAGTAAACATACCTACTTTTAAAATGCCATAGGAGAAGAGAGGGTCAAGGTGCAAAAAATAGATATTTGAAGTAAATGATGATGATAAAGTAACCAAGAAAACCTCCAGTATCTAGAAATTAACACAGAGATAATCTTTGGTTCAAAAAAGAAATCACATGAGAAATTAGAAAATATTTGAACTGAATGATAATAAAAATATAAATGTATCAAATATCTTGGGAATGCAGCTAAAGCAATCTGTAGAGGAATGTTGTAAGTTTAAAAGGCTGTATTATTAAAGAAAGGACTCAAATCGATCTAAACTTCCATTTTAAGAAACAAGAAAAAGAAGAGCAACTTAACCATAAAGCAGAAAGACAGAATGACAAATGGCAAAGACAAGAGTAGTTAGTACAATAGACCCAAAAAGAAATAGAAAATTTGAATAGACCCATATTACTTAAGGAAATTTATAGATATAATTATGTAAAAACCCAAATAATTCACAGAGAAATAATTAGAATTAATAATTGAGTTTAGAAACTGTTGGTTACAAGATCAGAATATAAACATTAATTGGCTTTCTATATACCAGTTATAAAGTGAAATTTTAAAAGCTACAATGATGTTAAAATTATCAAATATCTAGGAATAACCTATGTGTGAGTTTCACACAGAAACCTATAAAACATTATTGAGAGAAACTAAAGATGATCTAAGGAAGGAAGGATGTGCCCTGTTAATGAATTTGAACACTCAGTATTGTACAGATGTCAGTTCTCCCCAAATTTGACCTATAAATTTGATGAAATTCCAAGCAAGAACCCAAAGGTGTATATGTGTATGTGTGTGTGTTTGCACGCATGGGTGTGTTTATAACTTGATCAACTGATTCTGAAATTTATATAGAAATACAAGAGGCCAAGAAAAGCCAAGGCACTCTTGATGAAGAAAAGTGAAAGGACAGGCACTACCTGATATCAAGATCCACAATAAAGTTACAGTAATTTTTATAATGTGGTATTGAATCAAGGAGAGAAATAAACCAATGGAATAGAACAGAGAGCTCAAAAACAGACCTATGTGCATATGGACACTTAATTAATGTAAAAGTTAGCCTTGGAGAGCAGTTGGGGGAATGATGGGCTTTTTCCTATATGGTACTAGAACTACTGGATCCCCACTGTGGGGAACACTGGTACCCTACCTCACACATACATAACAATCAGTCCCAGGAGGATTGTAGATCTAAAAATGAAAGGCAAAATAATAAAGCTTCTAGAAAATAAAGCAGAGGAGGAAGAGAATTCCTCTACCCTCTGGGTCCTTCTGGTTGAATTATGAATTAAATTGACATGAGAAAGAATACCAAGAAAAAATCAAACAAAGCTTTAGAACATGTACACATGGGAGAAACCCAGGAAAACTAAGCAACTCTCCAAAATGGCAGAGGGTCTCATCTTAAATATCATCTTCAGCTAAAGACAAAGGAGGATGTTGGGGGTGGGGGTAGTCAGTTATGGGAGATTACCAGAAAAGCACAATAAACAGGAGTAAGATGATTATGCAGATTTAAGTCCTTGCCTTCTGTATTTATAAGAATTTCTAGAGATAAGGACATCCCCCTCTTCCTGGTACGGAGAGGGAGATATCTTTACAAATGGAGATTTCCCTTACAAATGTAAATGTTCCTTACAAAGGGTAACTTCTACTTGGTTTTCAGAGCTTTTCCCACGTCAACAGTTTTTTAAAAAGTAACCAGCCAAAAATAATCCTCATACCAAAGAGACACATCTTGAGGTGGCCAATTCTGATACCCTACAATAACATAGGAAAATTTCTTTATGGCTTCAAGGTACAGAAAGATTTATTAACCAAACACCAAAAACACTAACCATAACAAAAAAGATTGATAACTTTGACTATGTTAAAGGTAAGGACTTCTACCATCAAGTCAAAAGACCCTCTTCTGGGAATGAACAGCAAGCCGTGGAGTGTGAGAAGATCTGTGTATTCCAGTCACTGGTAAACTGTATTCAGAATACACAAAGAGTTCTTACAAAAAATAAAACAGACAATGCAAATGAAAAATGAGAGATATGCAGGGGCCAGCCCTGTGGCCAAGTGGTTAAGTTCACATGCTCCACTTTGGCAGCCCGGGGTTTGCCGGTTCAGATCCTGAGTGCAGATCTATAGTCTGCTCATCAGGCCATGCTGTGGCGACATCCCACATAGTAGAACTAGAAAGATTTATGGCTAGGATATACAACTATGTACTGGGGCTTTGGGGAGGGGAAAAAAAGAGAGAGAAATGAGCAGGTAATTCACAAAGGAAGTTGTCCAAATAGCTAAAATTCATCTGTAAAAGGGCTTAACTACATTAGTCCTCAAGAAAACGCTAATTAGAAGCACAAGGAGATACCACTGTTCACTCCCAGAATGCTACACAGCAATGAAAACCAACAGTTTCTCCACACAACAATATGGGTGAATCTCACAAACGTAATGTTGGGGAAGGAAATCAGACGTACAACAATACATGCTGTATGATTCCATTTATAAAAATCCTTAAAACAGACAACACTAAACTGTAGTGTATCAGGATAAACTTAATTGATAACACTATAAAGAAAAGCGATGAACTGACAACCACAAAAGTCAGGATGGTAGTTTTTTAGTGGGGGCGTGATGAGAACAGAGATTAGGCAGGAGCCTGACAGAGAAATTTGGGGTGTTGCCAGTGTTCTATTTCTTGACCTGGATATTGGTTATATGTTTGTTTCATGATAATGTATTGAGTTCTATAATTTTTTTTTTTACATTTTTCTGTATGAGTGTTATATTTCTCAATGAGTAAGTAAAAAAGGGGGGAAAAAACGACTGGGCACGATTCTTCCCTCCTTTCTTGATGGAGGATGAGGGCTACTCAGTACAGATGGCAGAGGGAAAACGGGACTCCTGATCCCCATGGGCAGCCCTGGCCTGCCTGCCTCTGAACTTCTTTTACACTACAGAGAAATCAACCTCAATCTTGGTTAAGTCACCATTTAGATGTCTGTTCCTTGCAGCCAAATCTAATCCAAACTTTTACAAGACAAGATTTAGATTCAATTTAACTCACACACAGCAAACATCTATTATATATTGGGCCCAGTGCTCGGTTGTAGGGACAGCAAGAGGAATGAAGAACTCAGCAAGGGATCATGAAAAAGGGAGCCACACACTTCTAAGAGATCAGAGAGAAGTGTTTAGCCCATCATGATCTGAACTGGGCCGTAGTCAATTCCCTGTTTCCTGGAAGAACTTAGATCAGTTGCTGAGTTTCCAAGGTAGTTGCTACCCCATAAGCTTCTCCTGTCCCTCGGAAGGCTAGTGTTATGGTCATTGCCAAAGAGCATTTTTATTAAAACTGGCTGTAGGCCAACTCTTTGCTTAAAAGGGTCTTCTTGGGCCTTTTCATCTTTGCTTGGATCCCAAGCACAGTCAGACAAAGACCCTGAAAGATTTATTTTTCAGAACTGAGCTTCATTTAGCCTCATGTGTGGGGCACAGGTTCTCGAACGCCAGCACGGAGCAGAAATGGAGCTGGGACACACTCATTTCCAGAATCAGACTGAGCCCAGGTTATTTTAAAGTGAGCTATGAAGCAAATCAAAGGTGTTTTTAAATACATAAATCCAATAAGCCAGTTGGACTCAGACTAAATGTCTATCTTTTCTAGAATTGTTCAACCAGAAAATCAAAATATTCCCTAAACTGAATCTGAATTGAATTTCACCGTTATTTCATTTGGTTCAAGTCCTTGGATTGTGGGAGGAGGGGAGGGCTGCTTTTATGCAGGGGGAGCTTAAGAGTGGGAGCCTACATGGGTGGCAGTAGGTTCCAGGAGGCTGCTTGTGTTTTGAATGTAAAACAAAACCTTGTTAGGGATCTGACATGCAGGAGCTCCAGCTGCATGAAAGCAATTCAGCCATCAAAGGGGAAGATGACCTATATTTGTCTGTATAGACTTTGCATTTGCTGTTTAATCAGTGCTCTAGAAATCAGCTGTGGTCCAGGGAAGATAGCAGAGAGTTTGGCCTCGTGCTTAATGCTCCCAGTGATGGGCAGCCTACCTGACAGGTATGATTTGTTACTCAGAGAATGCAGTGTTTTCCTCTTGAAACACACTCCTCAGGCATTGCAAAGAAAGCAAGCGCAGCGCTGTTCCAAACGCTCTACAGTAGTTGTGATGTTTGATCAAGAGAAGGTTTCACCAGCACAGACACCTTGGCTGGGAACACAATGGATTGTAATGCAAATGGCTTCAGTCCTTCTCAAAGAATCAGGCACTTTCCAAAGAGGTACAAAGAGGAGGGAACAAATGGCTGCTAAAAGGAAAAGTACAGAAATAAATCTAAGCAGTGTCACAGCATCTTGTCTCTATGAACCTCACAGTTTCCTAAAATCAGAAATAACTATGACTCATGCAGTGCCAGGGCTTCAGGGAAGGAGGCCAATGGGCAGGCCCTCTGCCCCATCCCGCTGCCAAAGCCATCACAGAGCAGAGTGAAAATGACCTGGGTGCGGTGTGATGAGCCCTGGTGATGTCAGCATGGGGATGGCTGTGAATGGCCACCGTTTATGGATGGATCAATTTGTATCACACTTACACTGTGTTACGCACTGAGGATGTGATGAGAGAGGAAGAAGAGTATGTCATCATTTTCCCCCAGAGTGTGTCCTCTTGTGGGGGCTGCCAGACAGGAAAGGTTGAGGACTTGAATGTCCAGCCCCTAGAGGTCTCCCCCATTTGTCCCTGGCTTTGAGACCAGTGAGAATGACTAGCTAATGAAGATATGCTGAAGGAAAGCATTAGGATGACTCAGTGGCCAAAGAGCCGTGACCTATCATGTCTTGGCTCCAAAGATAGAATGAAACAGTGAGTAAGTTGCCATTTGGCTCCCTGCTTAAAACTCCTTGATGGCATCTGATGCTCTGTAGATCAAGCCTAAAATCCTTCCTTGCCTCCAACAGCCCGCACACATCTCCAGACTGGTCACCCTCTGTCTCCCCCACCACAACACCAGCCTCGTCTCAGTTTTTCTAATTTGCCGTGCTCCTATGGGCTCCAGAGCTTTTGGACCTACTATTAATGCAAAGAATTCTGCCGTTTGCCTGGCCAAATCACTCCAATCCTCACAACTTGGCTTGACTGTCACTTCACTAAGGGGTCTTCCCTCAGGCCCTTTTTCCACCCATTCCACATCAAGTCCCTGCTCCTTTGGTCTATCACCCCCTTTATATTGCCTTCTTAACACTTACCACAATATAATTATAAGAACATTTGTAAACATCTTTCCTGCTGGATTGTAAGCTTTGTTAGTTCAGAGATTGCATCTATTTTTCCTTACCACCCTGTTCCACCCTTTAACAGAGTGTCTGGCTCATAATCATCACAGTGGCTAATATTTATTGGGTACTTTCCACCTTCTTAATGCAGTAATTTAATTAATCCTCACAATCACCATGAAATAAATACCATTGGTACTCTCTCTTTGCAAATGGGAATTTAGGCAATCAAGAGATTAAGTAACTTGCCCAAGGTTATCCAGCCAGGAAATATCTAAGCTAGAATTTAACCCCAGACAGTGGAGTTTCAAAGTCTGTGGTCTTAGTAACTACGCTGCAGTGGCTCAAGAAACGTTTGTCAAAGGAATGAGTTTATAAATGAATGAATGATATTGGGTTGCTGCAATGTTTATAAGACTAAGTGACCAAAAGAGGCAATGTGTAAGTGTGTAAGTGTGTTTTCTGTCTGCCTGTTACATATGCTAACATTTATTGAATGTTTATCACAAGCATGTTCCCTTGTTTTGCTGATAAAGAAACTGAGGCTTAGAGAGTTGAGTAACAGGTCACACAGCTAACAAGTAGCAGAATTTGGATTTCAAACCCTTTTAAACACTATTTTATACTGCCTCCCACATGAAATCAGGAATAACAAATGCTGCGATAAGAATAAGGGGAGAGCGCCACTCTTGTGGATTTTTGTCACGTGCACCCAGGCGCACAGACAAAGCCCTTTCAAATGAAAGAGGAGAGTAGATGGGATTTAGATTCCTGTCTCCTCTTCCTTTACAAATTCAACCCAAGTTTGGATATAGAGAATGGCCATTGATGACAGCTGAATCTTGCACTGGCAGACAGAGTCTTGTCCTTAACAGTCAGACAGAAATGCTTGGCATCTCAGACCAGGACATTTCTAGTTAGCAGATGTTTTATCTTCTCATTTTGCAAGGTCATACCTGATTCTCCAAATCCTTACTCCTCTTCTCTCAAGTGCTCATTTGGGCTGTCCTAACCTAGCACCAATTCTGGCCCTTGGATGAGGACCTGAAGGAACCCTGGTTAGCCCTCCAAGTGTTGGCAGAACTCATTTTTGTGGGCAGTAGGTTCTCACCTTGGGCACTGGTTTGATGGCTCCTTCATTCCTTCAGCAGATCTTAACTGAGCACCTATGACATGCAGGTCTTATGCAGAGTGTCAGGGATCTAACATTGAACAACAGCACAATCTCTGCCACCAGACACACTGCCGCCCCCAGCAGACAGGAAACTGACATAAAGTAACTGGTCACATAGTTAATTATGGAATTCTGGGACAAGGTGATGAGAAGTGTCACCAAAAGATGCTTTCCCTGCTCAATCTGGCTATCCACTAGTTCCTTCCCCATCAGTGCCCAGTTACGGAAGAGCAAGCTCACAGCTGATAACTAGGGAGATTAAAACCTTCATCTTCTAAATTAAAAGAGTGGTGCTTCCTGGGGCCAGACTCTCCCAATGGGCACCAAATAGAAAATGAAGCACAACTCGGGTAGTGGGTTTTGCTGCCAAGACAGGGAGTAAAAACACGACAGGGAAAGAGAAGGGAGGTTCCTTGGGGAAAGTCAAGACGGAGGATGAACTGTGTCTCTGGGCTATTTTCCCACCTCTGAGTCATCTCCAGAGAATGTTCTTGACAGCTCAGGGGTAACTGTGAACACGGGGTCTGGTACCGCTTCTCAACTGGTATTTCCTAAGCAGCAGCCCCATGGGGAAATGAACAAAGCAGCAGGGATGGCAGGTGGCAGAGCAAGGAAGAAGGCAACAAAACTTGGCCCCCAAAGTCATGGAAGCCCGAGCTGCTGTGGCAGATTCCTGTGGGCCTGGAGTAAGGAAGAAGGTAGCAGGACCTGGGCCAGCATGCCAGGCAGCACCGAGGACATTCGGCAGGACAAAGTCCCTGGCAGAGAACGTAATAAAGGCCGGTGGAAACTTCCACGCCTCCATTTCCAGAAGGGTGGAGAAGGAGTACCCAGAGGGGCACCCATAGGTAGCCCCTCCTCAATCTTTCTGCTCTGTTTATTTGGTGTGAGGCCTCAAGATGCTTGGGATCAACGTGTGTGTGTGTGTGTGTGTGTGTGTGTGTGTGTGTAAAACCTGGTGGAAGAGCTCTGAATTGGGAATAGTTCCTAAATAATGACAGAACATAAATTTGACTCAATACCTGGGACAGACAAACTATAAGTGACTAAAATGTTACAGGGCGAACTGAATATAGTGGATTAGGCTAAACTTAATTTTCTCTTTGCCCAGCAGAGGCATGAGGGCTTGTCTGGGCCAGTACTTTCCACGCCCTAGAAGCCAGAATTCCCACTGCACGAGGCACCAGCCCTGTCCCTCTCTGCCAGCCCTGGCCTGTGCTGTGTCCAGGGTTGGCCACCATGGGCACCACCACTGTTGCAAGATGGGCCAAAACTCTGGGTCTCTGACCTTAAAATCAGCTCCGCTTGTGCACATGCCAGAGGCGGAGGACGTGGGAAGAAGGGGGCAAATCAAAATCTCAGAGCAGTTTAGGCATCTGAGCCTGCAGATCAAAAATGCGGCTTGTGACAGGATTGTCAAAAATTTCCCACATGACTTCTCCAGAGTGAAACAGAGCTCTCCTCTGCTTAAGGGAATCTCATCTCTCTGATTTTCCTGAGGAGACTAATGGAACAAAATGACCTCATCAGGGACGGGACAGCGTGCCCACCCAGCAGGGAGAGCACAGGCTGGTAATGATTTACATAAGACCTTTGCTTAGGGATTGCAAAGTCCTCTTTACAGCTAATTCTTTGTTGTAAAAATGATGACAGGGTCCCTGACAGCCAGACCCAATAAAATGCGGAAATGAAAACAAACCTTCCATGCCCCCTTGTTTCTAGTTTCTCAGGGCTGTGAGGAGCAACTGTGTGGAGAGGAGAGAGAGGAGGGGTTCTGAGAGAGGAAGCAGAGGTGGAGAGAGATGCAGAGGGGAGAAGAGAGAGAGAATTGAGGGCAGATATGAGTAGAATGGAAGGAAGAATAATGCAGAAGATGAGGCTTACTGATGGTTTCCGGTTTTCACATCAAAACCATGATATTATAGGAGGCTCAGTTTTATGCCTATAATGGAATAAAAATAATAATGACAATATTTATGCTAGAGAAACAAAACTACAAATAGCCTGACTCTCCGTCAATAGCAGACTGGTTGAGGCAATTATGGGAGCATTATACTATGCACTGATTATACTATTAACAGGCTGCTTAGGATAACATGTGGATCCTCGAAAGAATAAGTGTATCTGTAATATTGACCTAGAAAGGTGTTTGTGAAAGTTGAAAGTGTAAGTTAGAGGATAGTATGATCCCATTTTTGTAAAACAACACACATACACACTTGGGGAAAACGTCCGTCAGATTTATCTATGCACTAGTCTGAGTAGAAAGAAGGGTGTGAGGGACACCCATGAAACTTAGCAAAGGATACTTCTGGAAGGGTGGATGGGATGCTGGAAAGGAAGAAGGGAAAAAAATAAGGGTTTTTTTGCATACCTTGGTATTGTTTGACTTGTCACAATGAGCACACATTACTGGAATCTGAGATGAAAAAGATTAAAAATATTAAATTGCTTGACACCTACAATAATGAATAGTATGAAATGATAATAGTAAGCACTGCCTTTGCAGCCTATTATGCATCTCACTCACTGCTAAGTGTTTCACAAACCCTCTTTTGCATTTCACAATGACCCTCACATTTTACAGGCTCAGAAATGTCGGTAAGCTGCTTTAAACTGCACCACTGGAAAGGGACACAGGTGACTTTTGAATCCAGGTCTAGTCTACTGCAGAAGCCCTGGGAGAAGGCTGCAGCTAGAGGGCTGCCAGGCATCAAGAGGTCAAGCCGGAGGCTGCTGAACAGGGGTCTCAGGTGATGGTGAGCAATTTCATTCTGCGCCCATTGGCAGGGCAGGGAAAGCAAGAGCTGTGAGCCGGACCCAGGGTTAGAACTGCTTGCCTAGCATATCAAACTTTAATATCTCAATTCTCATGGCTGAGCTCGGCCAAGCGAGCTGCTATTACCCATCAGCATCTACACAGCATTTCCCAGAGAACAGGCTGTGTGGAACGTTCTATGTCTGGAAGCATTTTATCATTGAAGCGGCTTAACCAAGACGCGGTAAAAATCGCCTAGCCCACTTTCCTATCCCCCTGGGCAGGGCAATTAAGGGCATTCGGGCCCAGCCGGTGTGGCGTGTGGCATTAGGCAGTCAGGTCTTATCAGTTTGGGGTTTTGTGACAATTTAACATAAGCCTGGCTGAAATTTGCCTCTGCAACATCTGTAGATAAAAGGTTTGCCAGGTTTCTTGATGAATAAGGAAAACAGACAAGTGAGAATGGGAAATGTTTAACCTACTTGAGAGATTTAAGTGATTTTTTTTGTTTTGTTTTACTTGTAAGGAATTTGAGCAAGGTGTCTGCCTGAAAATGCCAGCTCCTAAATAGTTGTTATTAATGGCAAAAGCAGATTCAGCAAGATTTCTAGGTCATAACTTTTTAGAAGTAGCCAAGTAACTATATCTGCTTTAAAGTAATGGGTTATTTCTCCAACAACGATATTTCCTGAAATGACTAGACATTCTCCAATACAAATTGATGATGTCTCAACATAGTATCTCTGAGACTGAAAACCTGAACACAGCAGGTGTCCCAATCTTTCCTGTAGATTATTCATTTCTGGTTTTAGGATGACCACGGTTACTGGTTGAGATCTTAGCTTGAAAACTTCAGATTTCTCTGTCTCCACTGGCCTCAGCAGACACAAGTTGCACCCTGCCTCGAAAAGAAGAAATATGTCCTTCTCTTTCCAAGGGACTGAGCTGCTTGTTCCTTCCCTCTTAGGCCCTTCTGTGTTTTCAAATTGATGTTTTCTCTTGCCTTTCCGTTTTTCCGGGACTCCATTTCCTTGTCTCCAAGGTTGTTCCATCCCTCCTACTGTTAGCCTCCCATCTCATCCCTCTGGAAATTTGCAGATGGGGGAAAGCATCCACATCAGCAGGCTCCATTTCCTCAGCCCTGCACACTACTTCTTTCTCCACCTTCTGTCCCCATCGTCATAGAAACTGCTCTCCCAAAGGTCACCAGTGACATTCTATGAACAAATGCAGTGACCTTTTCTCAGTCTTTATCCTAGTTGACCTTTCTGCGTGTCTCACACCGTGGGCCCTCTCCTCTCCAAATTTTTGGAAAATCCGTTTTTGCTTCCATTATCCTGCAGTGTCCTTATTCATTCCCTACTTCTGGTTGTGGTTTTGTTCTTTCTTCTCGCTTCCCTTTCCTCCCTCTGCTCCCTTAAATATGAGCATTTTTCAAATTCTCTTTCTTCCAGGGGTTGGAGGTAGTGTCTTATTTTCTCCCATGACTATAAATGCATCTTTGTGCGTGACTTCCAAATCTTTAGCTCAAATCAAGTCCTGCTTCTCTACCTGAAATCTTAGCCTGCTCTCCTTCCCAGTGGGACACCGCGTTCCCGGTCAATGGGGCTTGACATTTGGGATTATCTTTAAAACTCTTTCTTGCCCATCCATCCAACAGTAAGTAAACCCTATTGGTTCTGACTCTGAAATGTCTGTGGCAAACTAGCATTTGGCATTTCTTCACTAAGTGACCTTGGGTCAACACAACAATTCTTTGAGCCTCTGTTTCCCAGTCCTTGCCATATAGATGACAGCAAGCCTACTCAGAGATCGTCAGGGTTAATAGCTCTGACACTGAAGCACAGATGGACGGGTACAGAGCAGAGACTGCCGGCTGCTACTGCTACAATGACTACGTTGATTCTTGTTATTCCCGGTAGTTATGTTCTACAAAGTGGCCACGGACATGAACTAGTGAGCACCGGACCGTTGCTCCCAAGGAAACACAAGGTTAGGTTACCATGAGCTTCTGATCACAACATTTTCATCAGCTGATCAATACATAAGCTTATCTTATGTTTGTTTCTGTTTTAAAACACCTTATTTGATATACACCCTTGATTCATTAACATTGAACTCATACCCCAAAAGCACTATAACTCATGCTCGAATGAAGTTTATCTGACACATATTTTCTCCAATAAGCACATCACAGGCTTCTTGAGCTCAGGAAAGCTAGACAGCACTTGAGCACCACACTCGGGGGCCATTTTAAACAGAGAAATAACCTCCCTAGAAAAGCACAAAAAGGCAAAATATGTGGCACTGCTAAGTAGACTGCAAAAGAACACGTGTTTACAATACGAGAGCTGAAACAAGAAGACAGAGCGTTACCTTGGCTGGGGACATGCATGTTGGGTGACTCAAATTTTTCACCACTCTGTGCATGTCTGTGTATCAGCGAAAGCACCTTGACTATTGATTTTGAGGTCACAAATACATTTTGGTGAGCAGGCGAATTTGCAAATAGAGAATCTGGGAATGATGAGGAATGACTGGACTTTGCCTTTCTCATACCCAATAGTCTCGCCACTGCTGAAGCCTTCGCTTCCCCTTGCCTAGGTTGACTGCAGCAATTCTCCTGAGCACTCTGCCCACACCTCAGGCTGTCCATGGCCACCTTATACTTCCCATTCTCTGGGGCTAAATGTATAGGTTCTCGCTGACAGGAATTCTCTTTACATTTCCGCCTCCCTGCCTGGCTCCTTCGCTCTGAATAATACCTTTACCAGCTGTCATATTATAAAATATCATCTTAAACAGGGGCTGGCCCAGTGGCTCAGTGGTTAAGTGCACACGTTCCGCTTCGGCTGCCTGGGGTTTGCCAGTTCGGATCCCGGGTGCGGACATGGCACCGCTTGGCAAGCCACGCTGTGGCAGGCGGCCCACATGTAAAGTGGAGGAAGATGGGCACGGATGTTAGCTCGGGGCCAGTCTTCCTCAGCAAAAATAGGAGGATTGGCAGCAGATGTTAGCTCAGGGCTAATCTTCCTCAAAAAAAAAAAAAGTATCATCTTAAACAAAATTACTTAACTTCTCCTATGTTCATTTTCCTAATTTCCAGAATGGGCTGATGGGTTTTGCCCTAACTAATTTATAATATTTTTGTGAGGATCAAGTCAGATAGGAGTTTCCAAATTTTCATGTGCGTGAGAATCACTGGAGAAGGGGACCAGAAAGGGAAGAGGGAGAACTTGTTTAAAATTCAGGTTTCTGAGCCCTAATCTCAGAGATTCTCACTCAGTACTTTGGAGTCGTCCTGGAAGTCTACTTCTGACCATCTCTCTAAATGCCTCTTGGACTACGCTTTAAGAAACACTGGGAGGGCCACGGCCTGTCGCTGAGGGGTTAAAGTTCTGCATGCTCCTCATCAGCAGCCCGAGTTCACGAGTTCAGGTCCTTGGTACAGATGTACTCCCCTTGCCAAGCATGCTGTGGAGGTGTCCCACGTACAAAAGAACAGAGAAAGATTGGCACAGACGTTAGCTCAGGGCGAATCTTCCTCAGCAAAAAAAAAAAAGAAAAGAAAAGAAAAGAAACACTGGCATAAGTCAGCAGATGTGAGGGTGCTTTGTAAACTAGAATGCAGTCTACCTTCATCCTCCAGCAAATAGTGACTGAACTCCTACTGTGTGTTGCTCAGTGAGAGGGGCAGAAAAACAAACTCAAGTAGGAGGTGAGAGAGGGTAGTTAGTACGTTTTTGTTGATATTGTTTTTTCACAAAAATAAGCCAAACTTCCACAAAGAAAAAACTAGGCAAGCACAGAAATCCAGAAATAAGTGTGCCACCACACCCCAAAATCAAGCTCAATTGCTCCTCCCACCGTTCAACTTCTGTGAAAACAGTTCGCATGCACCTCATCTCTCTCCTGTGCACGGTGCTCTCCCTGAGGACAAGGGACCAACAGCTTGTGTCTCCAAGGACCAGACCATGGGCCGTGTAGCTGGTGCGTGCTCAGTTGATGTTTGAATGGATAGTCTGTTTAGACTTATGTCCGCTGGATAAAGCCCCATTGAATACAGTTAAACAGATGGCCATTTAAAAAAATAGCCAATTAGTACCTTCTCATTTTTTAACTGGCTTGTAGGCAGGGTTAGCCACGGGCCTTTCAAAGAGGCAGATAAAGAAAGGAAAGGAGAGAGGATAACAGACATATTAAAGGGCCTACTGCCTGCCAGCCACTGTGTGCACACTCTCGTAACCAGAAGCTCTGTGACCCATCTTTCAGCCTCAGGGCAAGAGGCCTCATGGAGGATCTAGAGGGCCAGAGGTGTTTTCCAACTGGCCAGACCTGTCTGATCCACAGATTTTGCATCAGGGGCACTTAACCTACCCTGTGTCATAGACTCTTTTGGCACCCTGGGAAAGTCTCTTGATGCCTTCCCAGAACCACGTTTTTACGTACGTAAAATTAAGATACACAGAATTCCAAAAGAGACCGTGATATTGAAATATGGTTAGCAAAATATTTTTTAAATGTGATATGACAGTATACATGCTTCTTTATTACTGCCTTAAGTGCAATAATAAATTTAAATTAATGTATATTTTAATTAATTTATATTTATAATTAATTATATTTAATTAATTTATATTTTTAATTTAATAAATTAAATTAAATTAAATAAGACTAAGGAATAGATCTAATAAATATTATAATTTCAAAGTAATAATACATGTAAATAATGATATAAACATCTATAATATGACATGAAAATATATGGGCTCTCTGTTGGTGACAAAGTCATAGGTGCTTCTCATGGTGGTTGTTGCCTACATTTATAATTGAAGGAAATTCTAATTAGACGTTAATGAAAATTAAGGTGCGTTTCCTTCTACCCAAGTTCGTGGACTCCCTTAATTCTATTCAGGGACCCATCGAACCCCAAATTTAGAATCTCTGTTCTAGGCGGAGGCTCAGGTAAATGAGCAATTCAGCTTCAGAGAGCCTCCTTTTCGGCTCTTTCTAAAGCTCGCACAGCTCCACACGCCGCCTCTGCCACAGGCTTCAAGCTTTACTCACTGCTAGTCAAGAAAATCCTTAGAAAGTCCGACTGAAACCTATATCTCTTGAGCTTGCTTTGTTTTGTTGTCCACTGAGCACACTGCCCTTGAGATATTTTCCACTTGAGATAAAAATTAACAACTATTAACCAGCTTTGTTGTGTTTTTTGGAAAGACTTCAGAGTGGGGAGCAACCTTATATATTAAACAACTAAAAATGTGGTCAATGAAGGAAAATTAAGAAGCGATCAAGAAAAAAGAAGAAAATAAATGCCATAAGCAACCCCACGCTCCAGATATAAACCCTATTAATATTTTGATGTATACACTTTGAGACTTATAAAAACATGCCTGTATATATACAGGGAAATATACAGATACCTATTTTTTAAAGAAAAATGAGATCATATTGTAAACACTCTTTTGTAACCCACTTCTCACACTTAATACGTGATAGACCTTTCTATATGTCAGAAATATTGTACATCATTATTTTCAACGTCAAGATAGCAGAATTCTAAATTGTAACATAATTTAGCAAATCCCTATCTTAGAATTTTTAAGCCATTTCAATTGTTTTTCGTAATTAAAACAATACTTAGCAGGAAGCAAGTATCTCATTTTCTACCAATCTACTAGTTGGGTGACCCTTTCTTTCTTCAAATGAATAAAGAATCGGGCATAACAGTCCCTGTCTCGTAGGAATCTTGGGCAGATTAAATGAGATGAAGCAGGAATATTGCTTGGCAGGGGCCGTGAACATAGTAAATGTGCTGGAGGTATTAGCTATCATCTAATGTTTTATTATTCCATATGATAAACTCCCAAGTATGGAATTTCCAGGTCAAAATATAGACCCAAATTTGAAATGTGCTGCCACATTGTGATCCAGAAGGATTGTTTCCCAGCACCGGTGACTGTTAAGAGTCTTTTCCCTTAGTGTTGTTATTGTTAAAATCTTTTCCATTTTGCTGTATCTTTGACATTATCGCTAGAGTAGTTGAAGACTTGATACACTCTTATTGGCTGTCTGAATTTCTCTTAAAAATTATTTTCCCCTAAATTTGTCCTTTTTCATATGTTGTGAATGTTTTTTCCAGTTTTTATAACTTTCCCTTTGGTTTTATTTTCAATGTCTTTTGTTTGAAGAAGCTGTAGCAATAATTTAACGCAGTCAATTTGATCCCGTCTCCCCTCCTCTTTGGTAGGTTCATTCTTTAGAGTCACGCTTGGAAAGACCAACTCTGTCCCCAGTTTGTAATATATTGACTATGTTTTTTAAAAGTATTTTTAGCTCATCTGGAAGTTATTCTAATGCATAATATGAGGTAGAGAATTAACTTAAAATTTTTAATAGTAATCCAGTTGTACCAAAGCAATTACTGAATATGTGGATTCTTTTCAAACAAAAGATTGTTCAAGAATTTGTACTAATCCTGAATAAAGTACATTTCAAAGAAATAGATTTGATTATGCTTTATTCACTTACTTTGTACTTGATTTCTTAGTTCACAGTGGTGGGGAGGAGGGATTATGTGAGACAGGATAACATTAACTAATCTTTCCCACACCCTACTTGGTAATTTCCACCAAACTCTTAAAGGTGTTTCATTATTTTATGTCTCTTCTCTTAGTCGCCTGTGCGCCTCTACGTCTGTTCTAAGCCTCCGTGACTTGATCAAGGAGACTGGAAGAAGAATGGCATAAGAGCTAAAATAGCAAACCTTACTTGGCCACTTTTGCTAATAATGGTGATTTTTTTTCTAACACATCAAAATATAGCCCTATATGGATTCCAACTTTGTAGAGATGATTGGCTCTTCAGGAACAGAACTGTGCCATTGACTTCTTCTGTAAGATGTCTTGGGTACAGGTAAATATTTCACTTTTGGATAATGAAAGCATGAATCCACCTAAGCGTTTAACATGAGAGATTTTACTTTTTGTCCCTGCCACCTGGGGCAATATTCTGTTTAATTCAACTAGAACTATTGCACACTTGCTGTATATTGGGAACCAACTCAACTGAGTTTTTCTTGAAGAAGTCTGGCCTACAGAGTAGCTCCTCTTGTCACAGATAGAGTCACACTGCTCTTGGATGGGAGTATAAAATTGGCCACAGTGGACTGTGCAAGGCTGGAGGAAAGCTGTTAGAGAGACCAAGGGTGTCTCAAAAAGAACTTTATTGACCAAGAAGACATCTAAGATGTCAAAGTCAGTAACAGGAGAAAGAATAGATTCCCACCTTCCCAACAGGCATCCACCCAGAGCCAGGTTAATCTCCTTGCCATCCCAGAATTGAGGTGAAGGACTAAAGAAATTCCCTGCTGCCCCAAGGTCTTTTGAAAGGCACATCCAAGGCTATGCATGCTCCTTTTTGAAAGTATTCTATTCTCTAAATTGTATGTGTCAACCATCTTCTACCCCAATAGTTTACTCTACCTGTGAACACCAGGACCATGCCAGACTGAGTTGAACCCTTTAGAATTCAGTGCATTTATTTGTTGACATCCAAGCCATCTATCACAGAGCCAAGCTTCAGATGGAGGAGTAGGAGGTATTTAGAAAACCCAACTCTTCCCTTTTCCTTCTAGTCCACACTTCTCTTGTTTGTGTAGGACATCCATCACAACTCTGCCTCCAACCTTTCCTATAAATAAGATGAAGAACAAGAGGAATTCCTTGCTACCCTAGTTCTCATAAAAACTAATTTGTTCCTGTGTCTCGCCTATGATTGAACTCAATGTCCAGAATGTATTCAACGTCTCCAATTCCCACATCCTAACAACTGGCCCTCCTCCTGGCCCTAACCTTCACTGGAGTATGGCACATTCAGACAGAACCGAGCTCTCCAGCATTAAACGTGTTTATTGGTATGTTCAACCAGTAATGGGAGGAAACCTACAAAACAGGTAGCTATGTCTAAAATGTAGGAGGAGACCGTGACAACCAGAGAATCTGTGATATACTCTATATCTCCAACTTTCCTTCTAACCTACCCTTCTCTGAAGTGTCAGCTTGAACAGGTGCTTAGGAATACATTCTAATAGGAAGTCAGGTGGGGTGAGTGGGAAGTTTAAAACTGCATTTGTCAAAACTAAGAAAATGTCCACTGTGCATATCCAAAAATAGAGGGGCAAGTGCAGACTACGGGAGATGCTCAGCCTTTCCTTGTCAACCACTGACCGCTTGTCTAAATCATGCCTCTCCCCAGGCCCACAGCCCAGATTATCAGTGGTGTGCAATATTTGTTGTGTTACTTCTTGTTCTCCTCACCTCAAGTTGGACACTAGTACAGAAAGGTCTTGCTCAGTTATCTGAACTGGAATCAATATTATTCTTCCAGTGGATACACGATTGGTTTTATTTCCCCACTTATCTTCCCTTCCTAGAACAAGGTTCTCTTTTGCTCAGGTTCTACTTTCAAAGGTCCAGCTATGCCCCTCCATCCTCCAGGAAGCCTTCCTTGGCATGTTGAGATTCTGAAATTCCAGAGCCCCCATTATCCTAACTGCTTATCCTAGTACCGCACCAGAAGAGACCTTGTAACTCATTGCCTCCATGCTTCTTGCCCTCTGTCTTACTATTTGAAGAATATATATGGATTCTCATGGTTCCTTGACCTAGTGAAGTCTGCAAAATCCTGAAACCAGACTCAGAATCTCTTCTTTCCCCTGAGACCTCAGCTCCAGTGTAGACTATGAGTAAAATGATGTACCATGAAGTCCAACAGGTACCAGGGTGATCCCCAGTGCTAACAGTAGCCAAGGTCCCAGGACCAGTAAACTATTGAATCTAAGTCTTAGTTCCCTCATGTTAAAAGATGAGTAATTATAGTCCCTACCACATGAAATCTATTTTTAAGGTAAGACGTATATACATTAAATATAGTGCTTGGTCCAGTAAAATGTTAACTGCTATTATTGTCTTCCTCCTTCTGCTCACTACTCCCTACCTTTTTCCTTATCCACTTTTACTGAAAGCAAAATCTTTATTGATACTTACTACTTCCCACTTTGTTTTTGCCATCTAAGGTCATGACTTAGCACTTCTCCTAGACTATAACTAAGCCTACCAAGGGCATGGCCCACATCCAGTTCTCCTGGCACCTCCCCCTCACTCCCTCCCTTATGCATAGTGTGGACTGGCAAGAATGAATGAATGAACAAATGAATAAGTAATTACCAATGATTATCTTTTAAAAACTGGTAGCTCCTTTAATATATGTTTGGCTCAAAATTGGCTCTCATTCTGTCTGCCCACATCAGTGGTCTCTGTTCTGAGGACAGCGACTGTCAGAGTAATTGGCTTTGCACCACAGAGCATGCAAAAAAGGCCTAATTGATGATGACATTTCAGTAGCCAACAACCCTTGAAGTCAGGAAGCATTTTTTTTTAGCATCATCTTTATGTTTAATGAAACATTCAATCCTTCTCTTTAAGAGTTTTATTTTCTAATTTCCCCAAACTGCATTTCTAGTTTCTACATGTTGCTTGTCTCATGGTGACAGTTTCAGGCATTTTCCCAAATGCTAATGATACAAAGGATAAATGATAACGTGGGTAAATTGCTGTGGAGCCATGCTTTTGAAAAGATAAAAAGAACAAGAAATGGGACTTTTCTAGCTTCTGTTCAATTTCAATGACACATTTCTTATTAGCCTCTTTTGTTTTACTCTGTGGGTATTTAAATTTTAGCAAACTGAGTACTTTCTCCCAGAGAACCAGCAATTGAGCATTTTTCAGCTATGGCAAACAGCATTTTTCTCATATGAAGTAGATTACAATATTGCTCCAGAAGAACTGAACACACCCTTGACTTGTTGGCTTGGTTTCCAAAGTGGCTGTTACTTGCGGGGAACATAGATAAGCAACAGTGATTGGAGTGGGCCCAGTTCCTAGTCCTAGGTTATATTTCCAGCTTCTTTATGGGTCTCTGCTGCCCTCCTTCAATCACAGTCCACATTGCTATCAGTGTGTTGTCCAAAATGCACATGTGATCACGTCCCTCCGCTCCTTACACCCTGTAATGGCTCTCCTTTACCTTCAGGATAAAAGCCAAACTTCTGCCTCTGTGAGCTCGGCTAATCTCTGCGCTTTGTGTTCCAGCCATACTGAACTAATTTCCATTATTGCTCTCAAAGTGGGCTGTGCTCTGCCTGACCTTCTGAACTTATGTATGTGTTCGCACTGTCGAGAACCTAGAATAGACCCTCTACGTGCCTTCCCAGCCCTCATTCAGCTCACCTCAAATTCTATTAACTCCTTTTCATCGTTCAGAACTCAACTTTAATGTCACTTCTACCAGGCAGTCTTCCGTCACCCCCACTAGGCTAGGTACACCTCTCCATGATCCTACTGTTCCACATACCTCCCACACAAAAGCCCTGTATTGTCATCACCTATTTGATGTCCCTCAGAAGACTGCTCCGGGAAATGAATGTCTCATTCACAACTGTGTTCTGCAGGGTCTAGCACAATGAATGGCTCACATATTTGTTGAATGTTGCTGTGGTGGTGGTATATTAGGGATAAAAAGTAACACCTGAGAAATATTAGGATTCTAGGCTCATTTTCCTGGACGTAGGTCCAGACATTTGGCTTGTTCCCCAATGGTACTTGATTATTGCATGAATAATTTCCCCAACAAGAGTGTAAGAGGCTGCTGAGCAGCCCCCTAGGAAGCCTCCTGCAGGGCCTGCACGTGACAGGTAATCGATAGACACTGCTAGCTATGTGAATCTTACTTCTCTATAAATAGTTACCCTCTCTCAATGGCCTATCAACGATTAGTAGAGCTTGAGCACCTAGTTCCTAGTCATTTTTTCAACCAAGGATCAAACATGATGAAAAATAAATTTAAATTATAAAGGGAGATCTTCTTGATCATGAGGACTGTAAATATTAGGAGAGTTTGTTTGGGCCAAATATGGCCTTAGGCTATTGTGTTTTAGCCGTGGGTCTTGTAGGCAAATGAAATATCAATCTTTCCTTGGCTTCCATGATGGATCACTATCTTGGAACAAATAAAGGTGATCACTATGGTCACAACTGGCCACCTAAGTTAAAGTTGTGATAATGTCCAGGACAATGTTCTACATAAACTTAAGGACTTATCCAATAGATTCCAAAGCGTTCTTAACACTTGTAGGATTCAACCTTGGTGCACAAGGTTTCTAAAGCAGCAGCTCGACCAGAAGAAGCTATTAAGGGTGAGGATCAGATCACGGCAATTATCCACTTAATGTGGCATTTATTAGAAACACTAATTGTGCAAGATCATTTAGACTAACCATCACTGATTTCTCGAACATTTTCCTGAAACTAGCAATAATCATAAAGATAATAATTTATTGCAAACATAATCAATTCAAGAAAGATAATTAGCATGAACAATTATTGTAGGGAAATATTAACTGTCCATAAAACATATGCCTAAATCTGTTTCTTGCTCCCTTTGGAAGAGATTAGTTACATATGGTTTATATGGTATGCCTCTTGCAGATGTTGATACTTAAAATAAAAATATGAACTAGCATTATTAATCTTTTGTGACGAACAAAAGAATTAATTGAGAGCTTCATTATCATAGATGATTAAGGTTTTAGATGATAATGGCATTTTATTTCAAAAGTTCATCAAACAGAAGATTTTAATTGTGAGGCTTGACTAATCATGACCACTTTGACTCTTGATAATTATGTATCAAGATGGAAGTTTTTAATGAGTCTTCTTGAAATTAAGGGTACATGCTGCCATTGTACATTTAATACAGAAAAAAATGCCCTGAATTCTAATATTTGAAAATGTCAGAACCCTACTTCTAAGCATCCTTGTTCTAAAAATACATTCTAAGAATTTAGACTAGAAGAAGAGGAGCTGAAACAGGATTCTTAGAGTGGTTTCCAGCTGTCGAGAGGGAACAGCCATGGGGCCAACTTCAACAATTAGCTAACAAAAGAAATCGACAGATGCTCTGTGCCAGGAATAGCCCGCAAACTCAAAGCAAAGGGGTTACGTTGCATGCCAGAGGATTCCAAATGCCCATCCACTAGTTAGAACCACTAAGAAAACATTCTGTTGCAAGTTTTCTATTCCTCAAGCTCTGCATGACAGATGACTTAGAAGAGCAAGTTCATTCTCATTTCAGAATATTAAATAGGTAGCATTAGTGGCTCATAGCTGATATCTAACATCTGTGATGGGAGCATACAAATGTTCCTGCGTGGAACCTTCTGGGCTTGTATAACCTTCAGAGCTAAAGCCAGATGAGGAAGACACTGATTTCCCTGCAAATTAGTGATGTCTCTTTGCCCCCATCTTCACTTTGGTTCAGATGTAAACATGATTAGTTGGGAAACTGAGCTGCTATGAGAAAAGCTTTCTTTCATAGGCGGCATTTCTAAAACGGGATTCAACAAGTGAAGCTATCTCTCTTTTACATAAAGAAAGAGCTCAAAAAGAGTATAAAGAATTAGAAAGCTCTAGGCCCCTCTAAACTTTTTCCTAGGGTCTCACCAGCTCCCTGAGTATAATCATCACTTCATCATTTCAGTAATAGGATATAATTCATGATCAACCACATTCTCAACTAACTATAACCAAGTCAAACATCAAAAGAAAATTAGGGCATATTCAGGGGCCAATTGGATTCTGAGACATATTGCTGGAGAATACGTTTATTTTACTCATATTTCTTTATTGGAACTCCCCTAAACTGAAAGCTTTTCTGGAACCTTGGTTTCCAGAACTGCAGACAGAGAGCAATTTGGTATCACACAATACACTATTTCCTTTAAATAGCAAACATCCCTCTGGGGCAGGACAAACAATCTGAGATATAAATATCCTAGGTAGATGAAATAGGCTCTGTTAGCTAACTCTTGGAGCAAATCCACCCAAGGGCTGAAACAGGAAAACATCAACTGGACGACACAAGAGGGAAGAAAACACACAGAGGTTCAAACACTATTTGCCTGAGCTGTGTTTGCATGGGAGTGGAGAAAAGTGAGCAAGGATCTGTTTAAAACCATCCGGGAAGGTGGAGAGTGTGTTGCTCCGTCTCTGTTTTCAGCCACAGCTGTCAGAGGGGATGCAGGTACCAGGATTTGTGTGAATATTGATAAATGCTTTCATTAGGAAACAGGTATTTTTTTATTATTTAGATAGATTATTATATATTTATTATAATGTATTTTATACTATTTATTATTATCTTCTTATTTTTAATTTTATTATATTAGTAGTACTAAATTAGATGACATGGGCTCAGTGGTGGGACTACCATTAAAATCCAGGAAAACAGACAGATACTTGCTTGACTCTGCAGTTGCCTGCTCTCAGCAGGAAGCATCAATAGGCTCACAGCTGTAAAGCCAACAGTTGATCTTCGACTTGAGAATGCAGCACTTTATATTGATTCCAACAAATCTGTGGTCTGTTTGGTCCCTCTAAATCACATTGACTCACCCACGCATGCACGAATATGCTTTCCCCCGCCAGGCTCTAAAAGAAGTCTGTGTGTTCATGCTTCCCCCTTCCAACCCCAGTCCTTACCCATGCTCCACCCGAACACACGCTGGGCTCGGCCTCATCACTCTAGGATTCCTGTTTCTCCCATTCCTGCTCTGTTCCTCACCTCTGGTAGGTGGTAACTCCCTCTGGAGCTCTTGGTTTGGAGACCCTGTTGACTCCCTGTGGCTTCTTGGCCTTGCCTTCTCGTGCCTTCTCAGCTTGTCTCCATCTCCCTACTTACCTCAAACTTCCTACTCCAGCTCTGACCCCACATTGGTCATCCATCCTAATAATATTCTACTCAGCCTGACTCTGGCTGAGTTGTCATTCCCTAAATATCCAACTTTGACAAAGGAGCTAGTCCTAGCCCTGGCATGCATAAAGTAGACACACAATCAATATTTGTTGAAATATTGCTAAATGAATTGGGTAACTGATTATTGCCAACGGTCACTTCTGGACCACTGGTTGATCTTATAGATTTATGGATTTATCTCATTTATTGAGCCTCAATTAGGGCTTTGTTAATCAATCTATCTCAAAATCATATTAGTTGCATGGTTAGGCCTATGACGAGGACAATTTATCCACTGGTGAGTGAGAACTGATTAAATTAGCAAAATGGGGTTGGACGAAATTAGCTGAAAAAAAGAAAAGCCTTAGTCACTTGGGGTTAGTTTGTCATCCCCTGAACAATTCTCTGAATCTTCTACACCAAGACCTTATCAGAACCACCAATGTGATTGAGCACCAAATAGCTACCATTCATTGACCAGGCGATAGGCTACACGTACCTTAAGAGAGAAACCTCACAGCTGAAAGATAAGCTTTATTTTGCCCAAATGACAAACGAGAAACTGAGGCAAAAACATGAAGTGATTGACCTGTATAACTAGGTTGGTAGATGCTGGAGCCTGAATTCAAACTCAGGTCCAGATAATTCCAAAGAAAAAATTCTTTTCATATTTCCACTTAGCTTCCCTATTGTGGTCAGGCACAGGGCAGGGACCCAAACTTCAGAATCTAAAAAATCTGTGCTCCATAGTCCAAGGAATTTATAGCCACATTTGAAACAGGTACATGGCCAGAAAGACGCAGAAAGATAGTCATGTGGTTTGAGGGGATGGTGACCCACCACGGGAGAGAAACTCAAGGATGGTCACTGCTCACCTTCTGGTCCCTTTCCAGTTTTCCCCTTTCTAGTCTATGTGCAGAAGCCCTGGGATTCTCCTTTAGGACAGCTGCCTGAGGCCACACCATTCCCTGCTGGCTGACTTCCATGTACTTAGGCCTTTGCTTGGCTCTCTGCTCCCTGCCGCCTAGTCATAGGTGTGGGGGAGATTCACGTCAACCCTCTGAATCCCTCGACTTCCTGCAAGCCGCCGTGACCCTCAGTGACAGACAGCGGCAAGAACTGCACAGTCAGCCCTCACACCTGGGCTTCCTGCACCACCAGAGTCAACACGGTTCTGAAAGTTCCAGATCTCAATATTGCTTATTTTTTCTTCTGCTTAAGTGCTACACCATTGGAGCCATTTTATACCCCTCCATCATGAGCCCGGGTGACTTGCAATAATACCAATTCCACCAGTAACAAGGGTGCTCATACGCTGTGGGTCTGCCAGTCGACAGGAAAATTTGATTACCATGGAGGGAGTCAGGTGGGGGGCAGTAAGGGATTCACAGAAGTCACCAGGTCCTCGCCCTCAGGGGTTGAAGAGAAGACAGCATAAAAGAAGTCAAGAAGGACACAGGTAGACTAGAACTAAATGTTAGAATGGTTGGAAGTGATTGGATGATGATAACAATTATTGCTCCTTGGATATTTACTATGTGCCAACCACTGGGTTGTCTCCAGTCTTCAGAGTAACACTGGTAGGTATTTATCCCCATTTTACAGATGAGCAAACTGAGTCTGAGAGATGAATGAGCCTCAGGTATATGGCTTGTATGTGGCAAAGACCATTTTCAAACCTAGGTCCACTAGCACCCTGTTCATATTGGTCCCACTGCACCAAGAAGGGTGAAGAGAGCTGAGCCTGCACACCCGTGTGGGGTCTTGAAAGGGTGGTGAAGGGACAGCCTGAAGCTGGAATGTGCAGCTGTAGTCAGGAGACTGTCCTGAACAGCAGGCAGTGCCTCTGGGCTGTAGGGAGAGGAATGCAAGCTGAGGGAGGAGAGGGGCAGGGGCTGCCATCGGGGATCAGACCTGCCTCCATCTTCAAAGGGGCCTGCTACCCTTCTCCTTTTGCGCAGAGGACAAGGGGAGCTGCAGGCCTGAATTCTCGGGGGGGCACAATGGCTGGCTACACAGAGCTCAAGTTGAGGCACAGAAAAGATGAACTGCCTTGCACCCAAAGGCAGAGCACTGAGTAAAATCCAGCTTTAATTTCCATCCACTGGAAGCCAGACCTAATCAAATGCCCACACCAGTTTTAAAGAGAATGTTAGTTACAATCCAGAGCTAATTAAAACTTTCCATAAAATGACTCTTTGAAATTTAAGTGGCCTTGAATGCTAACAGCCAGGCTTGTCTCTAACTGCAGAATTATTATTAACACATTAGCACAGCAATACCAGCCATTGAATTTGCTGGGCAATTTCAAAATAATGATGTTTTGAGTGTTTCCAGCTGAAATGATGTGTCACTTCCAATTCTGACCCAGCAGGTCATCAACTTCTTCCCTCCACCACTTCCCCAATATTGATGTCCTGCCTCTGACGCCAACATAGAGTTTCTTAGTTTCTTGCAGCATTGCTTGCACCTGTCCACAGCTCCTAGCTTTACCTCTGCCATGATGCCACTTGCTTAGTGTGGACTTTTTCTGCATATCTCCCTTGGAAGCAGAGACTGTGATCATGTAGGATACAGTATAATGTACAGTGAGCTTATGGACATTGGAAATGGACTGAGCTCATTCTAATCCTAGAGCTATCCCTTACTGGCTCTGAGACTTTGAAGAAGTTATGATATTATTGCTACTAACGATAATAATTGTTAACATTCAATGAGCACTTACTATGTGGCAAGCACAATTTACATATATTATCTAATTTCCCCTAACAACCCTTATTTTTGTCTATTCTGTCTGACAAACAGCTATCAAATACTCATTATAACACTCACTCTGTTTTATGTACATTAAATACTCAAAGTGATCTCAATGAGGTAGCTGCTGTTATTACTACCATCTTACATATGAGTGAAACCAGACTCAGATGAAGTAACCAAGGTCACACAGTTAAAAGATAGAGCCTTGCCAGGATTCAAACCCATGGAGTCAGGCTCCAGACTCCTCACCTCTACGTTGCTGGTTCTCCAGCTCTGTGTGCTTCAGGATCACCTGGAGGGCCCATTAAAACACAAATTGCTAGGCCCAAAATCGCCAAGGTTCTAGTTCCGAGGCAGAGCCTGAGAAGATGCATTCCTAAAAGTTCCCAGATGATACACATGCTGATAGTCCAAAGTTGCTCTGGACAGTGTTACCAATTTCCTATTATCCTCCCCTTTTTGCAGATGAAGAGACTAAGTCTCAAGTCAGCCCTGATGGCCTAATGGTTAAAGTTCAGCATGTGCCAACTTGGCAGCCTGGGCCCGGTTCCCAGGTGCAAAACCACACCACTCGTCTGTCAGTAGCCATGCTATGGTCGTGGCTCACATAGAAGAACCAAAGAACCTACAACTAGAATATACAACTATGCACTGGGGCATTGGAGAGAAAAAAAAGAAGAGAGAGAGATAGTCTGGTAACAGATATTAGTTCAGGGCCAATCTTTCCCAGCAAAAAAAAAAAAAAAAAAAATGAGAGAGAGGGAGAGAAAGAGAGAGTGAGTTTCAAGTTACCTGAATTTCCCAGGGTTACACAGCTAGTAAGGAGCTGAACTGCAAAATTTGAAAGCAGGTTGATCTGACATACATGAAACATTTTAAGTCTCAGCTTCCCTTCTATATTGTGGGGATATTAATATTACCCAAGTAAAAACCCATCAACACTAACTGCAATAATGAACATTACAGTCTATGGTACATAGTAGGTACTCACTGAGTGTCTGTATCTTGCAGAACCTTGTATATGGTGTTTACCAAATAAATGTGAGTTGAATGACGTTGAATCCAGCTAATCACTCCAAAACAGACTTTTGCTGTCGATGCTGTCCAGGTGCTCCTGATTTCTCCAGTACTTTGTGATACCCTTCTCTTATCTGCCCAAATGTCAATCATCTGAACAGGCCTCTCCCTCTCTGGAGTCCAAGATCCCAGGGCTGTCACATGCTGTAACTCCTGAGGGACACTATTCCAATTCTATTCCATATGAATCGCATCCCATGGAGTTGGCAGTGTGGCAGCCCTACTGGTCCACAGCTGTTATTTTTAAGGTCCAGAGTGAGAATAAATCTAGTTTCCTCATTACTCCCAGTTTTAGGCCTGCCTCCTGATGCAGTTCCACAACAAATAAGTTAAGCTTTCAAATTATTACATTTCAGAATTTAACTCTTCATTGCCTCAGCTTTGACAATTTTATGTAACCAAAATATTCTTCTATGCCTCCCTATCACTCTATAACACACAAACAAATCTGCTTTCAAAGTTGAGTCTAAGCATTCACGTCAAGCAAAAAAAAAAAAAGCTGGAAAACCGTTTGATGCAGCAATCTCACTTTCAGGAATTCACCCTGAAGACTGATCCCCAACAATATCGAAAATGCCCATATGAGCAAGGTTATTCACTGAGGCATTATTTACTATAGCAAAATACTTGGAAGTAAACTAAATGCCTATTCTTGGAATTTTGGTTGAATAAACAGTTGTACATTCGCACAGCAAAGTACCATGCATTTGTAAAAATAAATGAGGATGCTATGTGTGAACTGATGTGGAGTGATCGTCAGAATATGTGTCCACTTAAAGAGTGGAAAGAAGCAAGGTCCAAAAAAGTATATTTAGTATTTTACCTTTTATGTAAAAAAAAAAAAAAGTAAGGAATAAGAAAATGTGTGCATGTGTTATTTTTGCAAAAAAGAAAAAAAACAGAGGAAGGGGAAGTAAACTGGAAACTAATGAAATTAGTTACCTAATTCATAACCCAGGGAGGACAGGTGGGAATAGGGTGCAAGATCTAGGGGAGGAATTGGGACATCTCTGAGTGTATCGTTTTATATCATTTTGCCTCTGATTCCATGTTAATGTTTTACATGTTCAAACAATCAAAGTAAATTAACATAGGTGGAGGGGAAGATAAAGTTAAATATGAACAGATAAATGATCTCGTCTTAATATCAAATGATATCAAAATCACACAAAAGAAAAACAAGATTTGTTCAAGTAGCTTCTGAATGCGTTACTCTAGGAACCCTCACTGAGATTTATTCTAAAGACAAAAAGAATGGCAAAGATCTTAAACTTTAGTTAGGAGATGTTTTTGTTGGTAGTGGTATAGATGTAGCAACTCTGAAACTACTAATATGTGTATTGTAGATTTGAGCAAATGAGTAACTGTATTGATGCTGAGAACCAGAATTCTCACTATGCCTCTTCGTATAATCACAGTTCTCACTACGGAACAAGGCAGACGCAAATATGGCATGCAGGAGGAAGAGGAAGAATTCTGTGGGGTTGGATTGAATTAAAGATACTAGTAAGAACTCGTAATTTAAAAATAGGATCTGGCTTTGTCCATAGAAAGGGACTAGGAGCAATGGCATTCCAGTAGCAATGAGCACACTAGTGCCCAGATCTTGACTTTTAAACACTATTTCCCACTGAAAGGAACCTGGGCTCTTTGAGAAATGGCTGACTGAAGGTCTTCTGCGTGGCATAAACAAAGCAAACCTAAGACATCTTTTTGTGACGGAAAATAAGAATTCGTTCAAATATTAAAGGGAACATGTCAAAAGGATATGAAAGCCAGCTCTAAGGAGTAGTCTCTGCCAAATTAGAGTATATTTGAGTACAAAAAAGAAAAATAAGAAGAGTTGATTATGATACATTTAATAACAGAGGCCCCTAACTCTGTGCTGATAATGCCTGTAGCTATAGGTGCCAGGAGCTTTAAATGCCTCTAATGTCCAGAATGTATACACATATATATACACATCTGCAGACATACGTACATACTTACTGGAATTAAAAAAATATATATGTAGAGGGCCAGCCCAGTGGCGCAGCAGTTAATTTTGTACGTTCTGCTTTGGCGGCTCAGGGTTTGCTGGTTGGGAACGCGGGTATGAACCTATGCACCACTTGTTAAGCCACACTGTAGCAGGCATCCTACATATAAAGTAGAGAAACGTGGGCACAGATGTCAGCTCAGGGCCAGTCTTTCTCAGCAAAAAAGAGGAGGATTCGTGGCAGATGTTAGCTCAGGGCTAATCTTCCTCAAAAGAAAAAAAAAAATAATATATATATATATATATTTAGGGGACTTATGAAGCTCTACTTTACAGAAGAAGGCCAAGTAATAAATCTACAAAGAATGATAGAAAAATCACCACCATTCTAGAGCCAAAGGTAATAATTGATTCAGGCAGGAAACACCAGTGATGTTTTAACTACTGAGGAAAAGAATGTTGGAGAACTGAAGACTCGCAACATCTCAAAATTACTTATTACTTATTAATTACAAGCTTGAAAAGATTCCTTTACTTAATGCTAATTACTTATTAAGAACACTAATTACTTACTAATTACACTAATTACTTATTAATTGTCAATTACTTATTAACTAGTAATTACTTATTAATTAGTAATTACTTGCTAATTTCAAATTTTAAAGGATTCCTTTATAATGAAAAACTCTGGTGGACACCACCTAAATCAGGTGATCAAGTTTAATATTACCAATGGGAGAAAAAATGTCCTGTGTCCCTCAAAGTGATCCCTTAAAAGGGCACAACATGACCAATGCGGTATTCCTGCCTGAGACGTTTAACCTGAATCAAATCCTCAGAAAAATCCAAACTTAGGAACACTCTGAAAAAAAAATATTCTGGATTCTTAAAAAATGTTAATGTCGTAAAAGACCCCTCCTCCAAAAAAAAGTTTGTGCAGCTATTCCAGATTAAAGAAAACTAAGAACACATGCCAATTAAATGTCAGTCATTATCTTTGATTGCATAATGGACCAAAACACTGCAGTAAATGACCTTTTGGGCACAACTGGGGAAATTTGAAATAAATTGGGTATTAGATAATCATATTGAATCTATATTAAATTTTCTGTTTGATTATTCTATCATGGTTATTCAGGAGAATGTCTTATTCTTAGCAGATAATAGATACAGAAGCATTAAGTTGTGTGCAAATAAGTCTCAAATGGTTCAGAAAAAAGCATCTGTCCACATGGAGGGAAAGACAAGGCAGATGATACAAACATTAACAATCAATAAATAAAAATTTTTTTTTGAGGACGATCAGCCCTGAGCTAACATCTGCCACCAAACCTCCTCTCTTTGCTGAGGAAGACTGGCCCTGAGCTAATATCCATGCCCATCTTCCTCTACTTTATATGTGGGATGCCTGCCACAACATGGTTTGATAAGCGGTGTGTAGGTCCACACCTGAGATCTGAACCAGCGAACCCTGGGCCGCCAAAGCGGAATGTGCGCACTTAACTACTGCACCACCTGGCCGGCCCCTATAAATAAAGATTTTTGGCTTAATCAAAGAAAACAAGAAAAATGCTAGCAAATGGGAAGAGTATGTTTTCCAGCTTTGGACCATCTGCTAGAGACCCCAGATGTAATATAACAGAGATATCAGGAGCAATTCACTCTTTCCCTCCATGTCACATCTGAGAAAAGCCTATAAAATCTGCCTTCTCTGATTTTTAGTTACCTCAAATTGGGTGAATGGATATCTAACCATCTCTGTAGCTGAACATCAACATCTTATGCTGTATGCTCATAGCTTCCTTCATTCAATGAGAGAAAAGTAGCACGCAGCTGAAAATACTTTTTGAGACTAAAAATCAAAATTATGAATCCACATCTTGCTTGTAATTCACTTCCTTGTTTCATTCTCCCAAGGTCTTCTAGTTTCAGCTCCAATATGTAAAAAGCTTGGACGTCATCACTCCCACCCTTACAGCAACAACAAAAACTAAACAAACTGAAAATCAGCAACTTTTCTTGGGCTTATCAGAGAATTGAGGTTGCAAGGCAAATCACCACCCCAAAAACCAGAGAACTGTGCCCAGGATTCTGCAAGAATTCAGAGGATTCACAAATGGGTAGGAATATTGAAATGGTAATTTTGAGGAATTATGAGAAGCTGAATATGCGCTAACTTGAAAGTAAGGAACCCCTGGGAGCTGCATTCTTGGTGGGCTGCCCTTTTGTGGGTCTCAACTTCAGGTACTCACTCACCAGGTTCTCATGATGAAGAGCCAAAAAAAAAAAAAAAATCACCTCCTGATTCTGGCAGAAAGAGGGGAAAAGCAAACACTTTGAAATGCACTGGGAACACTCTCTATAACAAAGGCCTACTCTCCAGGGAAGAAGACTTTATCAGCACCTTATCTCACTGAGGCAGAAGGCAGAAGGGCAGTTATCCAACTCCAGCCCCCTTTAGCCTTTCTGTCTCACCTAAAGAGACAGGAGGTGAAGCTAAGAAACACTTGTGAGGGTCGTAGTCCCAGGAGACAGGCCCACTAAAAGACTGAGATGTAATTGTAAGATTACAGAACATTTCCTCTCCCCTACTCCTTACCACCCATCAACAGTGCTCCAGTATAATAACAGTGGAATGCAACTCAAAGAGTTGCAAGGCACAGACTATTTAAGAAAGATTTCTTAGGGAAATCCAAAGACAACAGGGGGAAAAAAGAAAGACACTAGAGGAATTTGAAGCCGTTGGCACGCACAGCTACATTAAACATTAAACGCACACCAAATCCTAGCCAGATTAGTATAAAACCTCACACTAAAGGCTTATTTATGTCAGTTTCTATTACCCGATATATCATGTTCAGCTTTCAACAAAAATTACAAGTCATGCTAAAAGGCAAGAAAAAACAATCTGAAGAGACAAAGCAAGCATCAGAATCAGACTCAAATATGACATAGATTTTGGAATTATCAGCCTGGGAATTTAAAATAATTATGATTGATCTAACTAAACTAATTAGATCCTCTAATGGAAAAAATAAAAAACATGCAAGAACAAATGGGTAATATAAGTGGAGAGATAGAAACTTTAAGAAATAATTAAAAGGATAAAAGGAAATGCTGGAAATAAAAAATGCTGTCACAGAAATAGAATGCCTTTGATGAATGCTGTTGTGTCTAACAGATTAGACACAGCAGAGGAAAAAAATCAGTGAGTTTAAAGATATGTCAATAGTAACTTCCCAAACTGAAATAGAAAGAGAAAAAAGGAATGAAAATAAATCAGAAAATAATATCCAAGAACTCTGGGATGATTTTAAAAGGTACAACATATGCTTAATTGAAATACCAGAAGGAGCAGAAAGAATGAACAAAGCAGAATAAATATGGAAGTAATGATGGATGACAACTTTCTAAAATTAATGACAGACACCAAACCATGGATCTAGGAAGCTGAGAGAACACCAAGCAAAATAAGCAAAAAAATTTTACACCAAGGCATATCATATTCAAATTCTAGAAAACCAAAGACAAAGAGAAAATGTTGAAAGAAGTCAGAGGAAAAAATACTTTACCTTTAGAGGAAAAAGGACAAAAATTATAGCAGGCTTCACAGAGTTCTCCTAAGAGACCATACAAGAAGGAAGAGAGTGGAGTGAAATATTTAGTGTTGGAAGAAAAAACTCACCAGCCTAAAATTCTATATCTGGTGAAATCAACCTTCAAAAGTGAGGAAAATGAAACTTTCTCAAGCAAACAAAAACTGAGGTAATTCATCACCAGCAAACCAGTCCTGGAAGAAATGTTAAAATAAATTCTTCAGGGATAAGAAAAATGCTAGCGCTCAGACACTGGGACCTATATAAAGAAAGAAAAGCATCAGAGAAGAAATAAGTGAGGGCAAAATAAAATCTTTCACTTTTCTCATTCTAAATTAATCTCATAGATAACTGTTCAAGATAATAATAATAGCCATGTATTGTGTGATTATATGATATGGATAAGTAAAGTGAATGATGGCTTTTTTATGAGAGATGAGAGGGAAGAATTGGGAATACTCTGTTATAAGGTATCTGTACCATCTGTGAAGCAGTATAGCTTTATTTGAAAGTGGACTTAGATTATTTGGAAATGTATATTATAAACTCTAAGGAAAGCAAAAACTTTTTTGAAAGAAACATAATTGATATGGTAAGATATGAGAGAAAATGGTTTGAATGGAGCATATAAAGTGCTCCATTAAAACCAGAAAAGACAGTCAAAAAGGAAGATAAGAAATGAAGAAGTGCAATAAGGAGAAAATAGTTAAAATCATAGTAAATATTATCCAACTAGATCAATAATCACTTTAAATGTGAATGGTCTAAAGACGTTTATTAAAAGACAGAAACTGTCATCGTGGATAAAAAGCCAACATCTGATAGCATGTTGTCTACAAGCAACTCACTTTAAACATAAAGACACAGATAGGTTAAAAGTAAAGGAGGGGAGAAAGGTATACCACACTAATACTAATTTTAAAAAGACAAAGCATACTTCAGAGCAAGGAAAATTATTGGGGATAAAGAGGGGCATTACATAATAATAAAGGGCTCAATTCTCCAAAAAGACATAATCCTTAATGTATATGTATCTGAGAATAGAACATCGAAATACATGAGGCAAAAATTGAGAGAACTACAAGAAGAAATAGATACATCTGCTATTATAGTCAGTAATTCCATAACCTTTTATCAGTAACTGACAGATCTACCAAGCAAAAATCAGTAAGAGTACAGTTGAACTAAACAGCACCATCAATCAACTGGATCTAATTGACATTTATAGCCTGCTTCATCTGAGCTCACCAGAATACATATTCTTATCAAGTTCACATGGAACATTCACAATATGGACCACAATCTGGGCCATAAAATATAACTTAACATATTTAAAAGAATTGAAATCATACAAAGTGTGTTTTTAGACCACAGTTAGACTAAACTAGAAATCAATACTAAAATGATAGCTGGATAATCCCAAAATATTTGGAGACTAAACAACACATTTCTAAATAACAAATGGATCAAAGAATACGTCTTAAGAGAAATTTAAAATATTTTGAACTAAATGAAAATGAAAATATAACATTAAATTTGTAGGATGCAGCAAAAGCAGTGGTTAGAGGGAAATTCATAGTATTAAATGCATATATTAGAAAAGAAGATCTAAAAGCAATAACCTATTTAAAATCCCACTTTAAAAAAACAGAGAAAGTATAGTAAATCAAGCCTAAAGTAAAAAGAAGAAATTATAAAAATTAGAGAAGAAATCAGTGAAATTGTATAGATGGGGGAAAACAGATTATTAGAAAAGAGAGAAACAGAAATTACTAATATCAGATATGAAAGAGGGGTTGTCACTACAGAGCTCATGGACTTTGAAAGAATAATAAAAGAATACTATGAACAACTCTATGCCCACAAATATGAGAACTTAGATGAAATGGACCAATTCTTTGACAGACACAAACTATTAAAATTCACTCATGGAGAAATAGGCAATCTGAAAAGGTCTAAATATATTAAAGAAATTTAATCAATACTCAATAACATTAACAAAAATAAAGCACCATGCCCATATGGTTTCATTGGTAAACTATCAAACATTTAAGGGTGAAATGATACCAATTCTCTATAGCCTCTTTCAGAAAATGGAATCAGAAGGTTTAATGTGGTGGTTAATTTTATGTGTCAATGTGGTTAGCTATACTGCCCATGTTTTTGGTCAAAGACTAGTCTAGGTGTTGCTATGAAGATATTTTTTAGATGTGATTAACATTTAAATCAGTAGACTTTGAGTAAAGCAGATTGCCCTCCATAATGCGGGTGCCTGTAATGCAATCAGGTGAGGGCCTTAAGAGCAAAGTCTGAGGTTTCCCAAAGAAGAAGGAATTTAGTCTCAAGATTGTAACATAGAAACCCTGCCTGTGTTTCCAGCTTTCCTGACTTGTCCTGAAAAGGTTGAACTCAAGACTGCAAAATCAATCTCTTACCTTAATTTCCAGCCTGCCAACTTGTCCTACAGATTTTGGACTTGCCAGCCCCATAATCTTGTGAACTAATTCCTTAAAACCTCTCTCTTTTTCTCTCTCATATGCCAATGAAATTTCTCAATTCCAATGAACAATTGGAACTTTAAAATTTAAAAACACAATGCCATTTAAAATAGTATAAAAATGAAATACCTGCTTATAAATTTAACAAAATATCTACAATGTCTATATACAGAAAACTACAAAACTCTAATAGAAGAAATTAAAGATCAAAATAAGTGGAGAGACATTCTGTGTTCATGGAGAGGAAGACTCAATATTTTTAAGATGTCGATTCTTCCCAAGATTTCTTCTAAAGATTAAATGCAATACCAATCAAAATCCAGGAAACTATTTTATAGATCTTGACAAACTCATTCTGAAATTTATATGGAAAGGCAAAAGATCCAGGATAGCCAACACAACAGTGAGGAAGAATAAAGTTGGAGAGTTGATACTACATGACTTCAAGACTTTGTATAAAGCTACAGTAATCAAGACAGTACGGCATTGGTGAGGGGAAAAAACACATAGATCAATGGAACAGACTAGAGAGCCCACAAATATAGTCAACTGGTCTGTGGATCAAAGACAATTCAGCAGAGAAAAGATAGTCTTTTCAACAAACAGTGCTGGAACAATTAGATATCCAAATACAAAAAACAAAAAAAGTTTCCAGACACAACCTTGCACCATTCACAAAAAATTAACTCAAAACAGATTATGGATCTAAATGTAAACTGCAAAACTATAAAACTTCTAGAAGAAAATATAGGAGAATGTCTAGGTGACTTTGGGTTTGATAATGAAACACAAAAAACACAATCTATGAAAGAAAAAAATCGATCAACTGGACTTGATTAAAACTAAAACCTTCTGCTCTGTGGAAAACACTACCAAAAGAATGTAAAGACAGTCCCAGACTGGGAGAAAACATTTGCAAAACTTGTATCTGATAAAGGACTTGTATCCAAAATGCAAATACTCTCAAAGCTCAACAATAGGAAAACAAACAGCCCAACTAAAAAGTGCGCAAAAGATCTGAACATACACTTTATCAAAGATAAACAGATGGAAAATAACCATATGAAAAGATTCTCAACATTGTTTGACATTGAGGAATTTCAAATTAAAACAACAATGAGATATTACCACACTCCTATTAAAATGGCTAAAAATAAAAACCCCCCAAAACCTGACCATACCAAATATTGGAGAGGAAGCAAAGCATTAAGGACTCTCATTCATTGCTGGTGGAAATGAAAAGCAGTACTGTCACTTTGGAAGATGGTTTGGCAGTTTTTTACAAAATTAAACATATCCTTACCATACAATCCAGGAGTCACGCTCCTAGGTATTTACCCAACTTATTTGAAAACTTATGTCCACACAAAAACCTGCAAGTGATTGTTTATGACAACTTTATTCATAATTGACAAAAACTGGAAGCCAACAAGATGTCATTCAACAGGTGAATGGATAAACAAACTGTGGTTTGTTCATAATGGAATATTACCCATTGATAAAAAGAGATGAACTGTTAAGCCATGAAAAGATGTGGATGAACTTTAAATGCATATTGCTAAGTGAAAGAAGCCAGTGTGAAAAGGCTACATACTTTATGATTCCAGCTATAAGACATCCTGAAAAAGACAAAACTATAGAGATGGTAAACAGATCAGGGGTTGCCCGGGTTTGGGGGGAAGGGATAGAGAAACACAGGGAATCCTTAGAGCAATGCAGCTATTCTGGATGATACAGTAATGGTGGATATATGACATTATTTTCCAAACCCACAGAATTTTACAGAGTGAATCTCAATGTAGGCAAATTAAAAAATTAAGAGGTCAAGTGATCACAAGAAAGACTCCAGATTGTGACAAGAGAACCTACCTGTATCACAAATATATGAAGCTTCCTCACTGAACGGGGTGAGATGGAAGGGTGCTGAGCTATGTAAATTTGGAGTCTGTAGGTGGAGTCTATGAGACTGAAGGCAAAAGGAACCGCACAAAAGCACTGTACTCTAGTTGATTAAATTGTTTCCTATGGGGGTTCATATGAGAAATTCAGATACTAGAATTGAACAATTAAATAAATGGATGGTCACAGTGGGAGCCAGGTTTCTCACCGTTCCAGCGGGGATTGCAGATAAGTAAGGGGAGGAGCCTGGAATAATCCATGTGATAATAGATTAGAGTTGAAGACATCAGTATGAACTCGGTATTAATACACATACAGATGGCTACACATAGAAATATTTATAGATAAATGTATATGCACAGTTTAGTATACACGCATATATTTCTTTGTTCTGTCAGCTGAGATGGCCTAGAAACAACAATACCCCAGTAGCAATGAACACAGCTAGCACCCAGATCTCGGTCTGTAATATCATTCCCCAGTAAAAAGAACTAGGACTCCTTGGAGAAATGGCTGATTCTAGTATTGAGGCAGTAAATATACAAGAGAGCCTGGAGCATCTTGAAGTGCCAAAAAGTAAGGAACTTCTCAAAAACTTTTTTCAAAAAACCTTACATTGATGGGGTATGTCAAAAGGACACAGGAGCCAAATGACAGAGCTCCCAGTAGCCAAAGTCAGAATAATTTGAGAAACAAAATAAATAAAGTAGTATTGGAATATAACCCAAAGCATAAAATAAATATCCATGAACCCATGCTTATATAAATAAATGATCAGATAAATAAATAATTGACGGAGAACAGATAAATTTCCCTTGCAGAAGACTTTCAAATGAATTATGTAGAAACTCTACTCTGGAGTGGGGAGAGCACAGATCTCCACTCCTTAAGTGTGGGCTTCACATAGTGACTTCCTTCCAATGAGTAAGCAAGGAAAAAGGGGAAAAGAGTAACTTTGCAGTGGAAAACCTGGCAAACATTACCCTAGTTCGGTGATCACGGTCAACAACAACGGTGATAAGCTATGTCGATCATATGTATCCTTGATATGATGTGAGGAAAACTGTATTTTATCATGGTGGTTTTCCTCCTCCAAATTCATAATCCTCCTCTAAATATGAGAAAAACAGACAAATCCCATTTGAGGGACATCCTACAAAATACTTGACCCGTACTACGCAAAACTGTCAAGGTCATCTAAAACAAGGAAAACATAAGAAACTTTCACAGCCAAGAGGAGCCTTACGAGATATGAAACAAAAATGTAATGTGGTGTCCTGGATGGGATCCTGGAAACGCATTAGGTAAAACTAAGGAAATTTGAATAAAGTATGAACTTTTAGTTAGTTAATAATATTATATCAATATTAGTTCATTAATTGTAACAAATGTACCATCTAATGTAAGCTATTAGAATAATATGGGAAACTGAGTGTGGGGTATATGGGAACTCACTACTATCTTCTCAGTTCTTTGAGATATCTAAAACTGTTTTTAAAAATAAAGACTTTTTATGTTAAAAAAAATTCTCTCCTTATTCTGATTCCTTTTACGTAGAGAATTTGAATTAGGAAAAAGAACCCAGTTCCTCACTCTTTGACCTTGTTCCCTTTTCTTTTTTTGTCCCAGAAGGTTCTTGCTGCTGCTGTGTGCCATCTTGTTCTGCTTTTGCCACCTCTGATTCAGTCACTGGGCAGTTCTAAAAGCTTGAAAATCCTATCATTGTGCTTACTTCTTTTTGGCTTTTGCCCATCTATAACAACAAGCAATGAATTTGCTTCCATAAAGTAGTTTTGCAGTCATCCAAAGACACTTTTCTAAAGCCTGCCTCTCAGGATTCAAATTGGGCCAAATATCCTGTCATTCCCCCATATGCTGTAATTTCTAAATACTTCACCACCCTGGACACTTCCCCATGAATATTTATGTTTGTTAAGAAGAGGAGCCCAGATCTAAATGCATTTTTCCTATTGTATTCTGATCAGAATTGAGCAGAATATTATTTCTTGGATTGTATTCACTTTTATCTACTGCTTAAAATACATATCATGTCATTCTGGTTTTAGAACTCCATTTCAAGAAAGTGAGCTAAATAAAATTAAGGGCTCCTTTATATACCCTCTCACTCCTCATTAAAACTATTGCACTGATGAATTTCAAACAATTCATTTAAATTCCATACCCCATCCTGATGTTCTCACTGTTTGAAATCAACAACTGCTTTCACCGACTTTCTAAATGAACTGACAGGTTGCGTCAGCAACATGACTGAATGAGACATCTCTTATCATGTCTTCCCCTCAACAGCAACAACAATTTGGCATCCATTCACAGACAAAATGTCCTGTGAGAGCTGTGGGATCAAGCACCATATGCCAAGGGACCTGTGAGGAGTCTCGCCCACTCACGCGTCTGGTAATAGGCAGGCAGGCCTCCGTCTTAGCAGTGGGCCCTGCTGTGGCTCATGAACCAGCTCTAGACCCTCTCAGGTATGGTACAGGAGCCCCTGGAAAACACTGTCTTCAGCCACCCACAGACAAGAAAGCCTTTGTGGAAGTCTGGGTTTCCAGTGGAGAAGTTCCAGCACACCGCTGGAGCAAAAATAAAAATATGAGTTTGGACCCATTGGAGACTTCCTGCATCACCCCTCCTCCAATGCAGCACAGCTCAGGGCCAAGAGAGATGGCCTCAGATTATGATTTCCCTTCACAGGGGAGAGTGAAATCATGTGAGTGAGCACCCAGCCTCCCTAGCTGTGAGGGACACTGCTGAGAGGCCCGTTTCTCTTGCACCCCATCTAAAAGAGAAGTGGTAATTATGTGAGTATGGAGGTGTAAACTAACCCTATTGTGGTAATCATTTTGTAATATATACGTGTATCAAATCAACATGTTGTGCACCTTAAACTTACACAATGTTATATGCCAATTACATCTCAATAAAGCTGGAAAAAAGAAATAGGAGGTTACTATTTTAATAAATAAACAAACAAACTGACACTTTCCTCATTGAATAGAGAGCCTTACACTATGCCAAGGATGCATAATAAACACGCTCGGATACACGTCTTTTGCTCAGCAATGGGCTTTGTGTATATTAGCAAAATCATAGCTCTCTCAAACACTAATATATCTCAATAGTACTTTCCCCAGAGGACTTAGCTGAGTTATAAAAAATATTGAAACAGCATCTTGGAATTTGGTGGCTCAACGTTAGGTTTCCATGCCATGCATAAAACTGAACACAATAATAAAACTATGGGGAAATGCATCCCGGGGGAACATAGCAATTACAGTGCTCAGAGATGAAAGCTGGAGTTAGTTGTTACCTTCTTGTGTTCCAGAGTAAACTTTTCTTAACACTGCGGAGAAGATACTTGGGAAATTCAGTGTTTGGAAAGATGTCTTTACCTGTTGCAATGATCGTTCTTTCAAGATTTGCCAATTGACCTGCCCTTGACTGTCTCCTTGAGAAGGACTGCTCTAGGTCTAAGATGTACTGTGTCAACTAAGATTTTCTGAGCATGCTCAGTGAAGCTACTTATATATCTGCTGGATGACCAGCTCATCAGTTCCAATTTTGTTCCTTTTCAACTTTCAGCACTCCTCTTGAGTTCCCCCTCTTCCTCTGAACCTGCAGCCTTAGTTAGCAATACTGTACCACATTGTTATACTGTACTGTTATACACTGTATTGTTAACAATATGTATTGTGTTGTTAACTGTATGTTGTTGGATCGTCCTCACTATCCAAACCCTTCTGTTTGGTTGTTTGATGTTGTTTGCTCTCTCTGTTTATTAGAGTCTGCCATGTATTTGCCTCTGCTGATGTCATACATAAATAAAATGTCACGTAATTATGTGGCAATGATGCTGAGGACTGGAGTTATGTCCTGAGTTTCTTACTTCTCCCTCTTACACTAGGACTCAAATATGGGAGTGCCTGGTGGTCTTTTTGAATCTACCATATGGTTACAACTAAATGCTGACCTAGACCAAGTCCACAGAGCTCCAAAATAATAAAGTTGATTCAGTCAACACATAAGCCATCTCAATTGATTACAGTCATGTATCTGAGTGTCCAGAAAAATGCTTGTTCTTGAAAGGACTGACCAAAAAATTGGATTTGGCACAGTGGGTGGCAAATCCGGTTTTATCATTCTTCTTTATGTGTGTGTTGGAAGAGGGGAAGATTTGTTTCTCTTTTAGAAACACTTTGAGGGAAAAACAAAGCTGGCTCCTCATGCTGCTGGGACTCTTGCTTGGTTCAGAGAGTCCGGATTAATTTTTTGATATTTGACAGCTTATCCATCTCTGTCCAAGCTTATGGTAGCTGAAGTTGCCCAGTTGCTAAGTTGTCTTTCTGAACAGCTTCCAAACATAGTTCTTTGCAGACCCAGAGGCGGCACTGATGTTTCAAAAGAACAAATCATTTCTTGAATAATTCTTTGCTGTTCCTCCCTGAGCCATTTGTGCCTCTGTGAGAAACAAGCTCTCGGATCTGGGATCTCTTCTTCCTCTTCTGTTTGAGGAACTTGCTGTATGATCATTCCTGCCTCTCATGGCCAAGCTCCAAGGGGGTGTTATTCTGCTCCCCTCCTGAAAAGGTATTCCTAGCAAATAGGCTTGCAAGCCAAAAGGATCCTGGGCAAATCCATTTGAAGCTTCAGAAGTGTTGGTTGTTGCTGAAATTTGTTTTCATGCCTTGCTCAAAGAAATTGAGGGTAGCAAATTGATTTAATCTTGTATATCAATTCAGATCAATTGGTATGCACTGGAGAACTGTGTGGAGAGAGTCTCAGGTCATGTCTAAAAGGATAAAACGGATCGATTAGATATGTCTGGCAGGAGTAGGAGCCAGCCCCACCCAGGCACTGTGTCAGTGCCTCAGATGTGCCACCATGGAGAGAGACTTCTTTGGGCCATGCAATGACTATGGAGCATACTAAACATGCTCAGCACTGTCCCAGGTGCACAGAGGAGCTCTGATGGTATAGAAAATACAGTTATTGCTCTCAAGGAGCGTGTATGAAGAACAACATGATGTGTGCTACCATTGACCAGGTTTCTTCCATAGGATTTATTGTTGTCCTCCCCTAATACATGCACACATATACGTATACTTAATAACACAAGTGTTTCAAGTTGATGTTGCACACTTGGCCATTCCTACACTACCTGATAATGTTCTAAAGCAATGCTTCTCAAACTTTAATCTGCATCCCAATCACCTGAGGAACAGATTCTGTTTCAGTAGGTGTGGATTGGGCCTAAGACTGTCTTCCTAACACATTCCCCGAGGATGCCCGTGCTGCTGATCCATGAACCACATTATGTAGCAGGCTTCTAAACTTGCAAATGGCTTCACATTTCTCTTTGGATCAAGGAAAAACTTAACATGGCTGACAAGGTCCTGTATGGTCTTGTTGCCATCTAACTCAACAGCTTCTTTCTTCCATGCCTTGCCTTGCTCTTCCGAAGCACTGACATTGGGCTCTATTCCATCCTTTCTACTTGTCAAACTCTGTTCATCTGGGCCTTTGTACATGCTGTCCATTCTGTCTGGAATGTTCTTTTCTCCCCTATTCACCTAGATAAATTTTACTCGTCCTGCAGATCTCAGCTCACCTATCACTTCTTCAGGACAACATCCCTTTTCTTCCTAACTAGAACAATTCTCTTTGTTATCCACTCTCATAGTACAGAACATTTTCAGCTCCAAGTTGGTGATGGTCAATTGACGTCTCTCTCCCCTGTTGGAGTATAACTTGTATGAGGGCAAGGATCTTGTCTGTTTTTACCCACCAGTATATTCCCAGTACTTAGCACATTGTTTTTTGCTTCAATTCCTAGACTTTAATTTTCTTGGGATGGCAATCCTCAGAGTAGGTTTTTCAGGGAAATGAAGTCCCTCATCCTCCAAACTGCCCCGTTTGAGCACTAAGCTGAGGGCAGTATGTACGATGAGGTTTGGAGCAGCCACTACTTGGTGAGAAATTTGTTCCCCAGCTGTGAGATAAGACTGGGTTTTGTGCTGTTTGGGAATGTTAGTGATTTATCCATCCTTTCAATCCTCAAAACACTAAGGGTAGGATCCTATTCCACCTTACATCAGTTTCTTGTAGGCTCGTCTGACTGCCCTCCACTCATGACCCTACTCCTGGAATAGAAGTTCTTTCTGGACAAAAATTGTGGCTACCTTATTTCTGCTACTGTGGGCCTTGTACGCAGTAGAAATTTAATGATATATGAGTCTAAACATAACCTGAAAACATGTATAGGAAACATGTATAAGATGGACCCATGGGAGTATATGGTCTGGCCCACTAGTATCTTCCTTACAATTGCCAGGATAAAATTGTGATAATTTGCCTTGTGGTTATGTGAGTCATATAAAATGTCATGTTTCCCTTTTTGCATTGGATGCTGGAAAGCTTAGCATCAAGTTCTATGGAAGTGCATCAGGCTTTAAGGCAAGAATTTGTTAAATCACCTCAATTGCTTTTCAGATCAAGGCAGAATACAGAGATAGATATCAAATATTTAGTGAAACACTTATTAATGCTTATGAGGTACTAAGTGCTCAACCTGTGTTAACTCTAATTTTCTTTATCAAAAAAGTAAGTTACATTACCCTCATCTTAAGACGAGAAAATAGAGTCATTATATAACTTATCCAAAGTCATAGATCTAAACTCTGGTCTGAGTTTAGACTAAAGAAATCGAGCCTCAAAGAGGATAAATAGTGCCCAAAGTGGGTACTATGGTGTACTTATACTACACACTCCGCCTAGTGCCCAGTTGGGGAAGTTCGGAGGATAAAGGGCTTCATTTTTCTAAAAAACCTACTCTGAGGATTGCCATTCCAAGAAAATTGAAGTCTAGTTCAAGTTTACTCAGCTGATTAGTGACCACATGGGTCTCCCAGGGCCGCCATAACAAATCACCACCACCTTGGTGACCTAAAGCAACAGAAATTTCTTCTCTCACAGTCCTGGACCCTGGAAGTCCAAAAACAAGGGGTTAGGAGGGTCACGATTGCTCTGAATCTTTCCTTGCTTTTTCCTAACTTCTGGTGGCTCCTGGAAACTCTTGGCATTCCTTGGTTTGTAGCTGCATCACTCCACCCTCTGCCACCATCTTCCCGTGGCCTCTGTGTGTCTCTGTGAGTCTCTCCTCTTCTTCTAAGGATGCCGGTCATTAGTACTGCCCACCCAAGTCCAGTATGGCCTCATCTTAACTAATACATCTGCAAAAACCTCATTTCCAAATACGGTCACATTTTGAGGTTCTGGGTAGACACAAATTTGGGGAGCTCACTGTTCAGCCTGCTACAGTGACTGAGCTAGTACTAAAAGTTAGATTTAACTTGAGGCAATGTCCTTATACTACACCAAACTAGCTACCTCTGAAATCCCCTTGCCTTAGTGATATTTCCCATAATGCCTCAGAACTGACTGATCCTCTCTATAGGGAAGGTGACTCTGACACTCTAAAGTTAATTTGGCAGCTTCTCTGAAATGTGGACTGGTGGTTGATTTGTATGGAGGAATTGCTGAACAGTGAATTTAGGGAAGATGTAATTAGTGGATTTAGGTTTAAAAATGAATTACGTTTTGAGAAGCCAAATACTCAGAGAATAGGGCTGACTAGATAGGGCTGGGTTTAGTCAAGATGGAGTTTCTATCCACACAGCAAGAGCCTCTTCATCCATAATCATTTTCCCTCCACTCAGCATCCAAATCCCATTGGCGACAAGAGTGCTTACCTTGCAAAATACCTCCTCACTTGCAGGGTCAGAGCAATGCTGCCTCCCAATTGCTTGTTTGATGTTAACATTATTCTGAGAATTACATCTCATCCAACATGATATTTTAATGAGCCTTTGTCTGTTCTAGTTAAGTCAGTTTGAGCTGAGCTAATGAAACACAGAAGTGGAGAGAGATGGTCCTTGGTGACGTTGGCTGTTTTTGTAATTCCATGGCTTGGAACAGCAGTTCCCTCAGCCTCTCTGTTCCCCAAGCAGTGAGAAGTTGCAATTTCTGGGAATATTTCTGAGCATGTTCTTTTCTAGGTGAGATTCCCCCATACACTTCCTTGTGGTGTGGAAGGGGGTGGAGGGAGGTAGGGTGTCCACAAAGCCTCCTTGTCCAGGACTGAGATAAATCACTCATGTTAGAGGACAGGAGGAACTGGGTTGCCTCAAGAGGCAGGCTGGGCAGGACACGGAATCTAGGTCAGCTAAAGAAGGCTAGCAAGTGGGGGATGGAGAGAAGACAACCTGGCCACTTCCTGGGCTGCAGGGAGGCAGCCTAGGGAGAAGGAAGAGCACTGCCAGCTGGAGGTTTAAAAGTCAATTAGGGAGGTTCATATACTCAGTTGACTGACCATCTCTTCTCCTCAAACACTCCTTTTGGCCTTGGTGACACCCTCAGTTCTTCTTGGTGACTGATTCCTTTCTTTGGTGATTTAATCTCCATTTTGATCTGATTTCTTCTGTGTTTCTTGGCCTCTGGGTGATATTTCTTCACGGGCAATTCTTGGTACCTCCTTTTTCAGACTGATTGACCATTTATACTTTACTGTAAATGTTAGATCCTTGAAAGAAAGTTCTGACAAATAAGAGTGAGAAATTACAAAAGGAAAAGAGAGAGTGCGAACTTGGTCCCCAAATAGGAAAACTTTTGACACAGGGAAGAAATATTGGTTTCAACAATACCGTTTGGAGTCAGGGAGAGCTACTATAGAGGTATAGAGGGAAAGAAAAAAGGAATGAGAAGAGGGAAGAGAAGAAGACAAAGAAGAAAGGAGGCAGGGAGAGGAGGGAGAAAGCATGGCATTCCAGAAGATCATAAATGCCCTTCAGGTTGATCAAGAAGTCTGGGCCCTCTGAATTGCTCTGGCAGCATCTGAGCATGGTTACCAAGAGGGTCAGCGAGTTCTTGTAGAGCCCCCACATTGCACAAGATAACCAGCCGAATGACTTAGACAGGGTTCTAGGGTCAGAGAGACCTTGCTTCGAATCTAGCTTTTCTCCTTTACAGATGTGTAAATTGAGGAAGACTTTTAACTTTGCAGAGTTCTGCTTCTTCATTTGGAAAATAGGGATAATAACCTTTCTAATGGCTTTGGGGGAAGATTAAATGAATGCCTCATGCATGGAAAGAGTGCCCAGTACAGCACTAGGGGAAGCGGCGAGTCTGCAGTGTTTTTCACTCTTTGTACAAAGCAGTGTGCAGCAGAGCTGGGAGGTTTGGGGATGACACTTGCAGGTAGTACTTGCCTCCCTTAGAAAGACCCAGCACAGGCTCAAAGCACTGGCTTAAAGGCTGGTCCTGTGTTCCTCGCATGGCTTCTGTTTCTGAAGCCTTGCTTCCTTCATCCCAAGGATTTACAAATTGCATTCAGTGCCTTCAGTTCCTTCCTTTTGGCCCTTTCAACCTACATACACTCGCAGTAGCAAATGCCTGTGCCGTGGGCTGGAACATGGCAGGAAAATGAGATTTCCTGACACTCTTGAACTTCTTGCCCAGGAGCTGCAGTGCTCCTGGCCATTACAGTGTCTCCTCCTCTTGACTCGTTAGCTTCTCCTCGGCTTGTTATTCTGGTTCTTTTGTAGTCTTGTCTTCTGCCTCCAAAGAGTGTTGCCCCTCAAATGTGAAAAGCTGCTGGTTGGGGATTTGAGATGACAAGCCAGGTGAGGCTGAGTGGATCATGTTTGTTGGAGCTGATATTGTGCTTGCAGGTCAGAGACTCAGAGGGTAGACAAAGCGTTGGTTTGAAAAGTGGCAGCCTTTCTCTTTTTCTAAAACTACTTGCATTTCTTAAGCCAGGCCTCAGAGGGCCTGGAAACATTCTTCTTTACAGACCCCATCAGTGATTCATGAGAGCATTTGTCCTAGATTTACTTGGCTCCGCAGCTGAAAACCATAGTGGCAGAAAGCTAACTTTGGAACAGTTGGAGGGTTTACCCCCTGACACCAGCATACATTTTCTCTCCTAGCTGAGGACCAATTATAAAAGGACCGTATGGAAAAACTTCACTGGAAAAGAAATAAAATATGTCTAAGTTTAGATTCAGGGAACCACACCACCTGTCCATCAGCTGTCATGCTGTGGAGGCTGCCTGTTGCTGGGATGCTGAAAGCTATGCTACCGGTATTTTAAATACCAGCAGGGTCACCCCTGGTGGACAACTTTCAATGGAGCTTCCAGACTAAGATAGACTAGGCAGAAGATCCTGGCCACCTACTTCTAAGAAAATTGGCCATGAGAACCCTTTGAATAGCAGCAGAGCATTGTCCGATATAGTGCCAGAAGATGAGAGGATGGGGCAAAAAGGCAGAGCAGGGTTCCATTCTGCTGTACACAGGGTCAGGGTCACTAAGAGTCGGAATTGGCTCCATGGCACTAACAACAAAGTTTAGATTCAGCCAGCCACGGGGGGCCTGTTGCAACCAGGGGATGAACTGAGCATTGGCAAGATAAGGAGGCCACTTGAGGAAAGAAGAGTGTCATGAGGCTTGGCACTCAGGACACCTGAGGTACAGTCTAGCTCTGTCCCAGATCATGTTATGACCCTGGGTAAGTAGGCCACTTGACCTTCTCGGGCTACAGTTTTTTCATCTGTAAAGGAGAGGATTGTCCTAATAGTCTAAGTCCTTATAGTGTAAGTACGCTATAGGGCAAAGAGAGCAGTGCAGCTGGCCGGAGAAAGACAGATGAGAAGGGGATTTGTGTTCAAAGTGACCTTGTTTTAGATAGAATATTCCTAAAAATTTGCATATTAATAACCCTATTTAACATACACTGAGGGAGCTCAGTTTTTTAAGAACTAGCCCTTAAACTCAAAATTGTTACTTAAACAGTCTCTTCAATAAATTGTTCTGGGGAAATCGAATGTTCACATGTAAAAGAATGAAACTAGACCCCTACCTTATGTCACTCTCAAAAATTAACTCAAATGGATTAAAGACTTAAATGTAAGACCTGAGATCATGGAACTTTTAGAAGAAAACATCGAGAAAAAGCTCCTTGACAGGGGTCTTGGCGATGGTTTTTTGGATACAACACCTAAAGCACAAGAAACAATATAAAAAATAAACACGTGGGATTACATCAAACTAAAATGCTTCTGCACAGCAAAGGAAACAATCAACAAAGAGAAAAAACCTTTGGAGTGGGAAAAAATATTTTTAAACCATATATCTGATAAGGGGCTAATATCCAAAATATGTAAAGAACTCAATAGCAAAAAACAAATAATCCAATTAAAAAATGGGCAAAAGATCTGAATAGACATTTTTCCAAAGATGATATACAAATGACCAACAGGTACACAAAAAGATGCTCAACATCACTAGTCATTAGGAAAATGCAAATCAAAACCACAATGAGATATCACCTCACACCTGTTAGAATGGCTGTCATCAAAAAGACAAGAGATAACAACTGCTGGTGATGATGTAGAGAAAAGGGAACCCTTGTGCACTGTTTGTGGGAATGTAAATTGGTACAGCCACTATGGAAAATAGTATGGAGGATCTTCAAAAAATTAAAAATAGAACTACCATATGATCCAGCAATTCCAATTCTGGGAATATAGCCAAAGGAAATGAAAACATTAACTCAAAAAGATTTCTGGACCCCTACGTTCATAGCAGTATTGTTTACAACAGCCAAGACATGGAAACAACTGAAACGTCCATTGATGGATGAAGAAGTTGTTGTATACATATATATATATATATATATATATATATATACACACAATGGGATATTATTCAGCCATAAGAAATGAGGAAATCTTGCCATTTGCAACAACATGGGTGGACCTTGAAGCTATTATGATAAAGGAAATAAGTCAGACAGAGGAAGACAAATATTGTATGATCTCACTTACATGTAGAATCTAAAAAAAAAGCAAACTCATAGAAAAAGAGATCAGGTGTGTGGTTACCAGAAGCAGCAGGTAGGGGGAAGGGGAATTAGAGGAAGATGGACAAAAGGTACAAACTTCCAGTTATAAGATAAATAAGTAGTAGGGATGTAATGTACAACATGATGACTATAGTTAACACTGCTGTATGGTGTATATGAACATTGTTAAGAGAGTAAATCCTAAGAGTTCTCATCACAAGGAAAAATATTTTTTTCATTTTTTAACTTTTCCTTTTTCTTGTTATCTACATAAGATGATGGATGCTAACTAAACATCGTGGCAATCATTTCACAATATGTGTAAGTCCAATCATTATGCTTTACACCTTAAACTTATACAGTGATGTATGTCAATTACATCTCAATAAAACTGGAAAAAATGTTACCTAAGTAGAGGTATCTGGGAAGGGGCATGTGTCTTTTCTGGTGGAAAATACACAGAAGACTGAATAGACTTGTATCTGAGCTCTTAGGGGCAGAAGATGGAGATAAGAGTGTGCACGTGCACATGTGCAAACGTGCAAACACCCCTCATGGATAAGTATTAATCGAAAGATGGATGACTTTCGTCAAACAAAAATGTCGTCGAGATTACCGATAGCAAGGAAAAGGTGTCTACTCAAATTAGGACTCCTTTCAGGCATTCATCATAGGGAGACATTCTCACAATTGCCCGTTGGCAAGTCACTGTATGTATCTGTGGCATCTGTGTGTTTGAATTTATGGATTTTTTCTCCTTTTACCTCACCCCACAAGGACTTTCCCTCAGCTCCTCTCTGACAGCCTGGCTGCGTCTGCTCGCTGCCCAGGCCTGCCCTTGCAACAGCCTATGTATGGATGGGGGGAATTCCCAGAGAATAGGGCTGTGGGCAGAACCACAAAATTCGAAACAGCTTATTGAGAAAAATACAGCCTGTACAACAGAAAAACTTGGAATCACTTTTTTGCTTCCCTACCTTCTGGTCTACCCATCCCTACTCAAGGGAAAACAACGATGTACAATAACCCTCTAAGAGTGGAGTAACGTGAGCCTAAGACTGACTTTCGGTTGAGCCTCCAGGTCTCCAATCTTATTCATCAAACAGGGCAAAAGTCATACACCAAATCCCAAAGAACAATTCAGAGAGAAAAGACATATTCAAACTTTCTGTCTTTTTCCCCATCTTGCAAAGCCACTTGTCATTTTCAAATAAAGGACCACATCCTTTTCATGTGAAAAAAAAAGGCATCTAATATTATCGATTCAATAAACATTTTTTGATTGTCAACTACATTCTGGCAATGCCTGGCACTGGAGAACTAGACAGTCAACAGATTTCCAAGGACTGTTGAGACAGACAGGTGCACAGGGAATTCCAACTCAATCAGTGATCGCATCATACACTTGTGTGGTGATTTCGCCTCATTCATCTCACGGAGCTTTCACAAGCCCACTGACACATTGCCTGCCGGAAATAGATTCAGATATGACCAGAGGTAGCCTTGAAGATGAAGACACAGACAAGAGGTTTCATTTTACCCAGTTTTCCCCACAAGCTCCATCTGTCCTTACCGCATGGCATTCTGCCTCCCAACACCCACATACAGATTTATTCCTCTCTGAAAACTTACCCATAGTGATAATTTATCTACTGCAGACTTACATGTTATAACAAATATAATTTCACTAGAATGGATAACCTTTCAGAACCATTCTACCCCTGAGATACTGGGTCTCCTGGTCATAATACATTATCTGTTTTTACAGGAGAGCTGCATTTCTTCCATCTTTTATCTATATTTTGGAACCCAAACTCCACATTATCTCTGCTTGCTTGATTACTTTTTCTTTTTTTAAAAAAAATTGAGGTGCCAGTATTCACCTTGATAAACCATAGAAAAAGGAAAGTTTCTCCCACACCCTGCTCTGCCTTTTCTCCTTTGAGATCTCGCATAGCGGAGGCATAGAAAGAACACTGGGTGAAGCCTGTGCTCATGTCCATGCAAAGTAAGGACAAGTAGCTGACCTCGTCTCATTGCAAATTAGAGAAAACACAAGGATGCATGTAATTCCTTTAAGGAGAGAGTGATTGTGAAACAGCCCCACACTTTGTTATATGCGAATTTCTTATTCTCCTGCAATTAGTCATTTTATATAGAGGATGTTAAGTCATCTATTTATTAATTAGCAATGTATTAATATAGTTCCATGTTGCTTTTTAAAAATGAGTTATTATCATTCAGTAAATATTTATTGAGTGCCTGCTGTGTGCCAAGTACAGTGGTAGGCCTTGGGGTTAGCATTTAAGTAGCCCCATATGTATAACACACCAGGATATGACACATTGTCTTTCTCTTCTGGAAGCTAGGATAGAAAAGAGAGTTTGGACGAGCAATTATGATGTAGATAAGGGAAGTGGATGCTACGAGAACACAGAATAGGGAAAGAATTTTAGAACCTAATTAGGACATAATTCTGTAAGCAGTGTGTGTGTGTGTGAGTGTGTGTATGTGGTGTGCAGAGGGATTAGGGAGAAACAGGGAAACTGACAGCTTTGAGAGAAAGAGAGGGAGAGAAATGAGACATTGTGATGGCCATCCTTCCAGCTGTGTTTCTATGCAAAACAACTATTTTTATCTTCCCTTCATACAATGGGAATCATATTCTATGAATTGTTTTCTAACTGGCCTTTCTCACTGACAAAGAAAAATATCTTGGAAAAATTTTTGTGTCAATAGGTTCATATTTACCATATTCTTTCTAAGGACTGCAGTTTATGTATATCAACAGTTTGTTTCTCCCAACGTTTCTACATGAATCTTGAAGAAAATGTGTCTTTCTTTGGAATAAATCCGAGCTACAGAATTTCTGGATTAGCGGGTGTGTGCATTTAACATGATAACCCTGCCAAGTTGCCCTCCCCAAGACTTTGCAATGAATACTTCAAACAAGAGTGGATGCGAGTGTCTGTTTCCTTAACAACAAGAATATGATCAATATGTTTAATTATTTCCAATCTAATGGATAAGAAATGTTAGCTAGTTGCTGATTTAATTTTCATTTCCCTGATTACTAGTCAAATTGAACAACTTTTCATATGTTTATAGTCTGTTGGCATTTCTTCTTAATTGCCTATCACTATTCTTCATTCATTTTTCATGTTTTGGCATTTATAGGCACTTTCTATATATTCTAAATATTAATCCTGCCTATAATTTGTGTCACAAACATTTTCTCCTAGTCTATTGCTTATTTTTGCCAAAATTTTATTATGAAAATTTTCAGGATTCAGCAAGTTGAAAGAATGTTGCTTTTTTTTTTTTTTTAACTTTTCTTATAATGCCTTTGTATACAGAGTTTGTTTCACACATCTATTAATAGTTTTTTTTTTAACTTCTGGCACATTGTATCCTACCGAGAAGACCCAACTTACTCTAAGGTTATCAAAATATTCTCCTTCATTTTCATCTAATATTATCATTGTCTTGAATACAGAGTTCTTTAGTACATCTTGGTTACATTTTGAGGCTGGGCGTGGAGAGTAGGGCATGTCTAGTTTTATTAAATCAATGATGTTGAGATAACTAGCTATCCATTTGAGGGGAATATTCCTTTTCTACCCATGTGAAATTCCATCTTTCCCATAAGCTAAATTCCTGCGTATACATGGAGCCCTTTCTGCATCCTCTGTTTTATTCCAACAATCTATTATTTCTCCTGTTTTAATTACTCTACCTTTACCGTACACTTTGATATATGTCAGGTCAAGTACATCTCGCACTGTTCTCTTTCAGTTGTTCTTTTTTTAAAAAAACAGTTTCTCTTTCATATAAGCCTTATAAACAGTTTGACAGTTTCTATGAAATATCCTGCTGGGATTTTGATTTGGAATTGACTAAACTTTTAGATGAAGTCAGGGAGTGTTGACATCTTAACAGCACCGGGTCTTTCCAACCAGGGACACTGGGCATCTTAGTCTTGGCTCTTTATCCCTGAGAAAGAGGCAGGTCTGGTTCTCTAAGTCTCTAAGGGGAATATACTGGGTTTGCACCTCGGATGATTACTTCATCCCCGAGGGCTCGGCATCCTTCTGTTGTCTGGAAGACAGAAAAGGAAACATCTCCTGGTCTGACAGAAATCATCCCTTCTCCCCTGGGGAAGAGACATAAAAGAACTATCCCATTAGACTGAAGCCAAGGTGCCATGACACCCTCTGTGCAGGTGTCTGGAACTCATCCCAGGCAGCAAGGCTGCTGGAGACCTTGCACGTTAATCTCTCCATGCCTGTTAGCTTGTGGGGGTGACCACTGCATCACAGTGTCACAAAGGACAGTGTTACCTTGTTGACGTCTAGCTTAATTCAAAATAAAATTCTTATACTCCCTTCTCAATTTGCTAAGTTGCTCTTGTCCCAGTTCATTCATTCATTTGGAAGGGCTATGTAGGAATTTGTACCAACCTTCCCTTTTCCATAATCTGGTCCCTTATGAGGTGTTCATATTGAGACAGGAACCAGCCTAACAAGACAGGGCCATCTGCAAGGCCCTTGGCCTAACAAGATAAGGCCCCTAACCAATCAGCAAGCTAGGAGAATCAGACAGAGGCCACCAGGATCCACATTCCACAACCTCTGGACTGTCCTGGGCTTACGCATGCACCCTAGCACCCAGGAGGCCACTGAAGGTGACCCGAGCCCCATCACCATACTAAAAATCACACCCAGGGGTAGAGAGTAGCATGCTAATGATACATGCCTCCCACGTAGTAGCATGCTATGGCGACAGCGCAGGCACAAGCCCAACCCTGCCTCTACATGCCATGAAAAGACGTTCCTCCCCAGCCTTTGTGTAATAAAAGCCCCACAATCCTGCTCCCTACCCAGCTGGCCACCTGCCCCTTTCCTTTCTGCACCAGCTCTCTTGTGCCTCTCCTGTGCACAAACTAATAGACTTTTACTTTTCTACTCTGGTTTGTTGTCTCTCTTGATTTCTATGCTGGGGGACAATAAGAACCCAATGTGCCATTAACAATATCATTTCATTCATCATCCTACTCTCTTCTCAGATCTTACACTCTTCAGCTTTGGGAGATAGATATAGATATGGATACGGATATAGATATAGATATAACACCCTACCTCTGCCCCACCTCAACCTAATGCTGTAACAGAACATGTGTGCCTGTGTGCTACGTACACGCAATTTTTTAAATGTCTAAATTTCAGAAGAGTGTGAAGAATAATATAACTGAGGAACAGAGCCTTTACAATTTTTCTTTAATAAGGCAGTGCTGCCTAGTTGAACAATTTCAACAATACAAGCCATGACTACTCACCTACATGTCAAATAAAGAAGATAAAATCACCATAGCCAGAGGGAGACGAATCCTGGTCTCTTGGGCAATATTCATACCTAGATTCCTCAAGCAGTTGGATTGACTCCTGTAAGAGTCAAAGCAAAGATTGCAGATTAAAGGCCGATTCAGTTTAAACAGTTGAACAATGAATTTGAGTAATCTGCAGACCTTCCCAATTGTATTTTAAGGAGTGAGCACTAAAATCACATAAATCAGGGTTAGGAAGCAGACCTCACAAATGAAGATATGGCATTAGATTAAAGCCTCCTAAAATTGGGTGGGAGTCAGAGTCTGCACAGACCTCAGACCAAAGAAGCCTGTGGAAACAGACGGTTAACTGTTGCACCCACCATAGGGAGAAACTAGATGAAGTACTGCGGGGTAGTTAGGAGCAAGGACCCGGGGACAGACTGCCTGAGTTCAAACCCCGCCTCCATCCTTTACCAGCTGAGTGACTTTGGGCGAGTTACTTAAACTCCCTTGGTCCCGGTTTCCTCGTCTGCAAAATGGAATTAATCACTGTACCTATCTGACAGGGGTTTTGTGAAGATTACATAACATAATACACGTAGAACGCTTAGAACAGTAGCTTATCCATAGCACGAACTCAAGTTAGGTTAGCAGTTATTATTCCATAATTAATGTTAACTATTCTTCTTCCATAATTACCAGTTCTCGACAGGTCACAAGACTCGAGTTGGGCACCCAGAACGTAAAGAGGCTGATGCTGACGTCCTCTGTCTGGCTTTTCTGTCAGGGCTGTATTACGATCCAGGCAGGTGTCAGGATCCTGTTAAATGTTTCTGCACAGTAAACACAGCGAAGGGCCCACTCACAGACCACAGGAGGTGATTTGTTCAGGGCACGTGGAGAACTGATTAAGTCAAAAACAAATGGAGATTCTCTGTGGATGAACCCTGCACACATCACAGCCACACAGCCTCCCTGGGAATGGCAGGGGCCTGAGATGAGAGGGAAACAGTGCAGCACAATTTTCTAAGGCAGAAGAAGCATTTAGTTCAGCTGAATTAGGAAATGGCTTATTACAGCATTGCCAGAATTTCCTACAAGATGGCTGTCTCAGCCAGGGCTATCACTGCTCTCAAAATCCCCATGTCACCTTTTCCATTTCAATAATGAATTGCTAATTTCTATGCACTCAGAGGCTGCAGTCTTGCATAGTTTTCTCACTTTCTAATTGCTCTTCCCATTTGACTCTGTAACATAGTAAGAAAGTTGCCACCGTGCTGCCGGAATTTGAAAAGTGAGGTAAGATCCTTCTGTGGTAGTATTTGCTCCAGTTCAGCCCGACTGTTTGATGGGGGCATTTGAAAGTGCACTCAGGTGAGTAACAGCATCCCCTGGGCTCGAACATGGGATGTCCGAATCACAGAGTTGGTGAGATGCTCTCCAACTCAGGCGGCTGCCTTGACTTGGCTGGTCACAAGGAAGCATGTGGAGACACTTAATGGTCACTCAAATCCCGAGTCGTGTGCACCTTATGTCAGCCCCCCAGGTCTGCTTGTGCTGACGGCTCCACTCCAGTGCTGTGACCTCCCCTCCTTTCTGCTTTCTCGTTTCCTCATTCACCCTTTTCTATTTTCCCCAAATGTCACCTGAGGAATAACAAGCCTGTTATCCTTTTTACCCCCATTGCTTTCAAAGTTATCTTTTATTGATGAAAAGACTATCAAACTCTTATCATCAGTATAAAAATATTTTAAAATATAATGAAAATTTACCTGCACAGTAAATTGGAAAATTAGGAAGCAAATCATGGAGAACATTTTAATCCCTGTTCCAATAGTATTAACCAATCCATAGTCATATATAGAGCAAGAAAATGAGGCAGCTAAAGGGTGAATTACACAAAATAAATATCTCTGGGAAAAAACAAAACAAAACCCAAAGTCTATTATCAGGTAACAATTTGATGATTTGAATTGGAAACGCATTAGTTTACTGTTTACTAGTAGAAATAGTCAAGAATATAATTCGTAAAGTATCATTACAATAATTCGCTCATCATTGCATACTAACCTATCTATTGAAAAGAGAATTTATTTGTTCAATGTATTCCCGGCATTATCTGACAGCATCTTATTGCAAGGTATAAATACACAACTGACTGGAAAGTCGTTTGTTGAGACATAAAATACATGAATAAGTGAAATCTTCAAGGGATACCCAACCCCCATTTAAATTAAGAGATTTTCTTAATTCCCAACTATACTTAGAATTCAGGTTAGCATTTTACATAAAATTGACTAATTTCACTTCCAAAGCCATTTGTCTCTCTTTTTTGCTAACAATGGAAAAGACAAGACAAATATTGAGAAAAAGGATATGGAAATAGATTAACTGGACAGTCAGCTTCTGAAAAGTTGATTCTAATGGACATCTGCAGCCTCCAGTGGTGGCTCACAGCTGGAATAGATCATTGAAACACCCTTAAAGAGCCCCATCTTTTCCTGTGGTACGTATTCAAAACTACAGGAAAATAATTTCTATCTAGTATTTTAATCATAGGTGATATTTTTAGATTGCTGAATATTTGAATATATGTCTCTATGACTATAAAAAGTTGGCTTCTGATCTTATCCTGCCCAGCATGTAAAGATTTCTTCTTTATCATTTTATTCATCGCCAGTGAGCTTCTCTGTTAACAGACTTCTGGCTTCATTTTGTTTTTCACAGAAGTATCCATTTTCTATAATTCATATCACAACCATTTCACTTTCTTATTCTATATCTGGTTATGAACTAGCCAATAATATTTAAACAGAATTACAAATGTCCCTTCCCCGATTTCCTTTCTAATTCTCCAATTTCCTTTACCTTAGATTTTGTTTTGCTTTTTGAGGAAGACTGGCCCTGAGCAAACATCAGTGCCCATCTTCCTCTACTTTATACGTGGGATGCCTACCATGCTGGCTCGCCAAGCAGTGCCATGTCCACACCCGGGATCTGAACTGGCAAACCCCGGGCCGCCGAAGCAGAACGTGCGCACTTAACCACTGTGCCACCGGGCCAGCCTCGATTTTGTATTGTCTTTTGACAACTAAAAATAAAAAAAAGAATCACTGAATGCTGAACTCAATTTTTTAATATTACAACATAGCTAGCAATCTTTCAGTGTATTACTCACTAACCTAAGGTATGCAGACATTTATTAAGACACTTTTTCTTTTTCCTTATAAAAGTATATTCATAAGGTAGGAGGATAGACATTTCATTTAGCAGCTTATTGGCTTGGTTTATAACTTTTATTTATTCTTATTCATTTTATTTAAACTAAAAAAACAAACCAGTTCACCCATTTCTCCACCCCTCCCACCTCTGGCTACCATCAATCTGTTCTCTGTAACTATGAGCTTGTTATTTTTTTTTTTAATTTATTTTTCAATTCCACATATAAGAAAGATCATATTGTTATCTTTTTCGAGGGCTTACTCTTAATACCACATGGATATACACTCAGTGGTGGTGGGAGGGGAGCATGGCTTTTGTCTGCTTTTATTCACTGATATATCCTGGCACTTAGAACGGGGCCTGGCACATTGCAAGGGAATCAGTACACACTTTTGAATTATGAATGAGTGAATGAGTGATGCTGAGTACTTTACGTGGATTATCTGTCTCACTGAATCCTACTAGGTTCTATTATCGTCCCGATGTCATATGAGGAAACCAAGGCTTAGCAAAATTAGCTTACCCATGATCACAGCCAGCAAATGGTGCCAAAGGCCCTCAAACCAGGCTGTCTGATTCTAGAATCCAAGCTCTGAGACACTCTATCTATGCAGCCCTGAGCCCCTCTGTCACACTTCCCTTCTGAACCACTGTCCACTGCGTTTGTGTTCTCCTCACGTCTGTGCTGACCTGTCGCACAGGATTTATCAGCCTGAATTTTAATTGATTGCTTATGTGTGTAGCTTGAATCACAGTGACATGTGTTCTACCAGCTCTTCTGTCAGGAAATGGCCCCTTCCACTTATCCCCCATGGCTGATGCCTGCGAGTCCTCAGGGGCCCCCTCATAGGGGCTCATGTCCGAGCACCCAGGGCCTTCTGTGCCTCCTCCATGATTCCGCCACCACTCAGCCTCAGGGGACTCTGTGCCCCAGTCTTGTCTACTTCCCCATGAGAGGAGACCTGCCTTCCTTTTATAACCCACAGTAAGGCATGGGCCAGGCTGTAACTCTGACATTCTACCAAAGTTTCAAGAATGATGAGAGACAAGTGTAATAAAGAGGAATAGCGCTCAACCATTGGACAGGCAAACCTCAACCTTGGGATTTCTCAGCCCGCTGCCTCCTCTACTCATATCTGAGCAGCTTCCTTTTGGCAGGGTGAGCTCATCTCCCCTCTACCCACCTCTGAATCAGGACCCTTCCTTATCTCAGAGTTGGGGTCAGATGGCCCCCGGGAGGTGGGAAAGTTTTGCCTTACCCCGATCTACAGCCTGCCTTCCCAATCATCTCCCGCCCTGGATGATGGGTGGTGCATGTTTTCAATCCCTTCAGGAGGAGCTCCATCACCAGTCTGACCCTCGGGGCCTAAGCTGAAAACCATACAAAAGACCAGCATCGAGACCAGAGTTTGAGTTATTTAGTCTCAAGAAGAACCTATGAGATCCATCATTCAGGTGAGACACAAACAGTCCAGTCCAGGCAGGGCCACAAACTCAGGCCAACACCCTTCTAGTCCAGCCTTAGCTTGACTCTCCTCATTGTCCACGTGAGCCTCTCTGAGCAGCTATAACTCCGTTGACGGCAGAGTGCTCCCCTCTCGCACAAGCCTCGCCCAGCTCTTAGCACGTAGTTCTCTGCAGATGTGATTTGTGGGAACTGAATGCCCACTGTCTCTCTCCTGCCTCTGAGGCACTCTCACCTCTGAGCCCTGGACAAAATTAGCTTTCTGCAGCAGAACATCTGTAGACTCAGCAGCCTGCAGTCAGAGGAATCAATCTGAACATCGCAAACCCTGGAGAGAAAAAGCCTTTTCTTCGTGTTGCCCTGGGGGTGGGTGCCAGGCATACCCTAGGATTCCGGACATGAGGTATAGGACAAGATGTGGGAAAGACGGGATTGATAGAGCTCTGTTTTAACGTTCTTTTCCTGGTCTGTGTTGACAAGACAAATAATAGCTCTCAGACAGTATTACCCAAGGACGTGACACAAGCAGATTCAGGTAAACAGACAGGTTCAGGCTGAAACTCTGAGTTCTCTGCCAGTTAGTTCATTTGAGGATACCCAGGGACCTGCTCTAACTCGTGCAAAGGGAAGAGGCCAGTGTGGTCAACATCCCTGAACTGCACGTGAATTCTTTAATCCATTTGGCATATATAGGCACTGGCCAAAAAAAATTACAAGGGAGGATGGGAAAGATGTTTGCCCTTGACAAGAAAATGATTGTTTAAAATAAACAGATAGACAAGGAGAACAAATTAGTGGTTACCAGAGGGGAAGGGGTGGAGGGGGGAAGGGTAAAGGGGCACCTGTGTATGGTGACAGATGGAAATTAGACTATTGGTGGTGAACACGATGCAGTCTATAGGGGAAGTGAAATATAATAATGTGCACCTGAAATTTACATGTTATAAGCCAATATGACCTCAATCATTTTACAAAAAAAGAAGTAATTAAGGTTAAATCAGCTCATAAAGGTGGGGGCCTGATCTGATAGGATTACTGTCCTTCTAAGAAAAGAGACCAGAGAGGATCTCTCTCTCTCTCAGGCACACACACTGAGGGAAGGCCATGTGAGGACACAGAGAGAAGGCAACTGTCTGCGTCCCAAGGGTAAGCCTCACCAGACACCAACCCTGGTGGCACCTTGATGTTAGACTTCCAGCCTCCAGAACTGTGAGAAAATAACTTTCTGTTGTTGAAGCCAAAAAAAAAAAAACAAAGAAAATCGTTGTTTAGAAAATTAACTATGGAGATGAAACCAACTTGAGAATCTTCTAGATATGTTTATTTTTATAAGCCTCCATTGACCCAAGAGCCATTAGATGGTGTTATAGGTTGAACTCATGTGTTGAAAGCCTAACCCCTAGTACCTGAGAATGTGATCTAATTTGGAGATAGGGTCTTTACATAGGTAATCAAGTTAAATGAGGTCATTGGGGTGGGCTCTAATCCAGTATGACTGGTGTCCTCATAAAAAGGGGAAATTTGGACATAGAGAAACACATAGAGGGCAGGTGATATGAAAAGATACAGGGAGAAGATGGCCGTGTGCAAACCAAGGAGAGAGGCCTGGAACAGAGCCTTGTTTCACAGTCCTCAGAAGGAACCAACCCTGCTACACATTGACTTTGGACTTCTAGCTCCAAAACTGTGGGACAGTGCACTTCTGCTCTTTAAGCCACCCAGTTGGTAGGCTTTGTCATGGTAGCCCTAGAAAACTAATACAGAGGGCACCTGGGTATTGGCAGTTTGTATCATTTACCTGCTGCCAGCCTTGATGGTAGTTAGATGTCTACTTAAGGGCTGTGACTTTCTTATATCACCAATAAGAGACCTCTCCTGGCTTTTAGGGCCTGAGGATTGTTTTTACACCCAGGAAACAATTGGAAAAGGCCAATAAACCATAAGCATACACACTGCATAACTAATTCCACCCAAAGCCAGGCAGTCTTTTCCAGATTTGTCTCTTGCTCCCTCTCTGATGGAAAACTCAACACAACCAGACATGGTTGGATTGGTGCCCAATTTTGATGCTGCCTTTGCTAATAAACCGCACCCTTCACTTAGGTTGCTGCAGTCAAACTCACCAGACAGTTGAGATAATTTGCTGACTGTGGCCCCTGGGTTGACCACAATGAAGGGCATGCTGCTGGTCCAAGGCTGCACACCACACCAGCCTTCTGGCCCTCCAGGAGTGTCCAACTCTATGACAGAGTCCATCATTGTGCTTGTTTTTGTGAACTGAACTAAAGTTGAATTAGGAAAAGGGATGTCCAGACATGCTTGCTGACAAAAGGGAAGAATTCCTTGGGGAGATTGAAACTACAAAAGTGAGAGGGAGTATTGATATGGTTAAGGGCACACAAGGAAAGATTGGCCTGGAAAGGATATCTTCCATTTATTGAGGCTTCCCATGGGATGGGCCTCATCCTATGGGCTTTACATCCACCACAACAGCCTCATAAAAGCCCTGTAAGATCGATATTATTATCGTCATTTCCCAGAGGTGAAACCTGAGATGCATAAAGATTAAGTGGTTTGCTCAAGATCATACAGCAGGTAAGTAAGATTAAACCAAAAATGTCTGTCCATTATACTATGCTACTTTCCTTGGAATAAAATTGTCATGCTATTCCTTTTCCCTGGGAAAAATGGGAAAGAAAGCAGGGCTACATGGAGAGGGTCTTGGATCATCTTCTCCTGGCTCTTCCAGACCCATCCCTCATCTCCCTTCACCACCTTCCCTCTGCCAAGGAGTCTAACCTCTGTGTATTGCTTCAGTGGGCTCCCCTACCTCTTGCTTCCGGTTGAGTTAAGCCACTGGAAGTCAACTCCAGGAGGTCAGAAGACAGGAGGAAAGTGATGTTGGAATATCTCTCTTTGCCTCTCTCCCTGTTGGGTGGTCCACAGGTAGGCTGTGTCCCTTGACCATAGGCCACAGCTTCTATCAGGTGGCCCTCTCCGTAGAGTGCCCTCTCCAGGTTCCAGGAACATTCACTTCTGTTCCTAGCCCTGGAGGACTGCACCATGCCTTGCTTTTTCTTTAAACCCGGACTGCATCTTTGTAAAACGTTCCTTTATCAAATTCTCCTGAAATTATCCAGTCTGTGTCTTGTCATTTTTTCCCTACTGGGACCCTCACTGGTACAGCGAACACAGCGAGCTTTAGACAGAGAAGAGGAGAGGCTGTCAGTGAAGGCACATGTTCATCCCTGAAAGAGGGGGCTGAGGGTGGTGGTGGCACTCCTGACAGGTAAAGAAGGTGTAGAGAGGTGTGGTGAGGAGGCCTCAGGGAGAGGTCATTTAGAGCGGAATAAAGGCCATGCTTAATGGTTTCACCGGCCCCTTTCCAGTTCCATGGCAAGGATGTGAAGTAGAACTAATCTGTCTGACTTCTGGGCATGTTAAGTCTGGGAACAGAAATAGAGCAATGTATACCAAGAGCCTGAAAAAGGTAAAAGGAAAAGGAGATGAGCTCCTGGAGGTCAAGGACCATCTAGTCTAGCAGAGGAAACAAGTGTGAAAGGAAACAACTACAGGCCATTAAGTCAAGCATTATAACAGAGCTATGCCCGCAACCTTGTAGGCGCCCTGAGAGATGGGTGGCTTGGGTAGGGTTCAAGTCCTCAGTGGTTTCTCTCCCACGTCTAGGTCTCCCTGGACTGCCTGAGAAGACTCTGGACTCTGTGCCTCGGTCATTCAGATCCTGTGGTTCTGGGGTGTGGCCTGAGAGAAGGCACATGCGGGCCAAGTTTCAATGGTGTCTCCAGTTGGCACTGATGGTGACTTGGGGTTACTGTTAGATACTATTTTTGCTAAGCACTTGGGAACTGCCGATCAGCATTCTTCTCTTTGAGGCCCCAGAGGGATAGACACATATGGGAAAATGCCCAGCAAAAATAAAGTACAGCAAATATAACAAAACAATATATTATTGGCTGTGGTTTTTGCCTCAAACCCAAAACAGGGAACTCCAGTAAGCTGGTAAATATCTTTTTCCTAAGCTAGTTAGCCCTAAAGAACAGCAGACCAAAGGTTGATCCAATACAAACCCATCAACAAGAGGAATGTAACCAGAGAGAAGTGGTGGCAGAAGAAAGGGTTTGGGGTCCCAGTACTCAGCACTGAGCTATCCTGGACCTCGCTGAGGCAGATGGCCGGGGCCAGCTGCCTAGTGGGAGAAGAGGAGCATCCAAAGAGAAACAGATCTGGGCTGAGTGAGCTGGAGGGAGCTGACCCGTATCTGCTTACCCCTCTGCCACAGGAAGGGGAGCAGCTAAAAAGAGAATCTCGCCCGTGTACCAACCATCGAAGTCAGAGCAATTCTACCTACAGGCTCCCAGAAGCTACACTAGTGTTATTCCTTCTTGGCAGGACCCCGGAGGAGAGTGAGGAGGGAGGCTTGAGAGTGTCCCTTCCGAGGTCCCACACCCCTCCCCTCCCCTGTGACTGGATAGCTCCTAACCACCCAACCGCCCTGTAGATAACAATTAGACTGAACAAAATACCAAAAAACAATGACCCAAAGGCACTGGAGACTGGAGAGCGAGCAAAATCTGGCCGATTCTGAAGGGGAGACGACACTCAGAACAAAGGAACGGCATCGTGGGGTCCAGATTTTCACAGAATTTTTGGCCTGAGGGTGTGCTGAAATCTGTACTCTGTGGGGCCGCTAAAACTCCAGTGGAAACCCCGTAGTCATGCTGGTCTGAAAAACCAGAGAACTGAGTTTGGAACAAACATAACTGCTGAAAAGTCAGGGGGGACCCAGAAAGGAAAGAGCCATAAATTCTGTGCATAACTCTGCCCAAGTCCCTGGCAGAGCCCTGAACCACACACACACAGAAGAGACTTCCGGAGTGCCGTCAGCTGCTGCCCGAGAGACAGGACTTGCAGTTGGAGCCCAGCCAAGTGCGTTGTCTGCTGGGGGAAAAAAATGAAAAACCACTCTTCTTGGAATATAACCTAATCCAGAATCTTCTCAATGTGACATTCACAAGGTTCAAGACGCAATCCAAAACTACTCCACACGTGGAAAACTAGCAGCATCTGACCTGAAGGCTGTACCTCCTGCTCCAGGAGAGACGGTGAGGAGCGCTTCTCAAAGCGGGGTCCCTGGGATCTTTTCAAGGTCAACGAGATCAAAACTATTTTTATAATGATGCTAAGATGTTATTTGCCTTTTTCTCTCATTCTATTACAAGTGCATGGTGTTTTCCAGAAGCTACATGACATGTGATGTCAAGACAGAGTGAATGTGAAAGTAGATAAGAGAATCTAGCTGTTTTCTATTAAGCCAGACATCGAAGAAGTTCACAAAAATGTGAAACAATGCCACTTTTCTTATTAACGTCTTTTTAATTTTGACAACCTAGCTTTTTTCATAAAAATTATGGGCTTATTATTGTTATTTTAATAAGCTGACAGATTATTTCTAAAATCTCTCAGTTTTAATTTCTAATGTGGTAAATATAGGTTGATATTACCCATGTAAACAAAAGCTCTTTGGGGTCCTAGCTAAGTTTTAAGAAGGTAAGAGGTTCCGAGACCAGAGTCTGGGAACTGCTGATACAGGCATTTATTCTCCAACTCCAGCCTGTGTCAGATTCACCTGGAGAGGTTGTTTAAAACGACTGCTAGGCCCTATCCCTTCAGTTTCTGATTCAGTAGTTCTGGGGTGGGGCTTAAAAACATGTGTGTTTCTAACAAGTTCCCAGCTGATGCTAATCCGGGGTCCACTCTCGTGTCAGGGGTGCTGTGAGGTGCAGTCTAGACTCCCCTGCAGGACCAAGGCTTTCGTTTCCTATCCCAGCTGCCTCGAGTACTGCCTGCTTAATGGCTGACAGCTGAGGCCCTCCTCAGGCATTGCCCTGGGCAGAGGAAGCTGCCTGTACAACTGTCTCCAGGGTCAGCCCACTCCAATGACTGGGCGATGTGACATACAAAGGAGGACAACTCTGAAGAGCCCTCCCGGCGTAGTTGCTCCCCATGGGATCCACTGGGGCCCTGACTGCATCGACATCACAGTTCAAATTCTCCTTCTGCCCAGTCCTGCTGCCTTCACTCCTCACAGGTGTTAGCCCCAAGAGTACTCCCTAATAAACATAAATCTCCATTTGGGAGTCACCCTGACCCCTGGCAACTCAATCTACAATGAATGGAGGGAAGGATGGACCTACTTTGTAGCCTCACTGGTCTCCAGTCTCTCTGATGACAGTGGCAGTTCTGACGTCCAGACTTTCTTTGCTTTTGTGTGTATCCATACAAGTTTGAGGCAGAAGTCTCTAGTCCGGAGCGTGGAACTATGCTCCTGCCGAGCATTCCTGTTGGTGTGCGGAGTCCTAGAGGGATAGTCCGGGGCAATGATCAGGGTTAATGATCCTGACAATGGTGCTGGAGCCAGCTCGCTCCAGCTCACAGGTGCGGATGGTTATGTTTTTGAGAATTTTCCAAGCCAGTTGTTAAACACAGCTGTGCTAAAAACTAAATTATATAAATTATGATGAAACAAATTATATTAAAACCAAAGGTAATATATGCTCAGAACATATCACTTTCTAATTATTTTGCTACATTTTATTATTATCCATGCTCTTAGGGTTACTTACATCTATTATGTTGATATGGTGTACCATTATATAGTATTTTCTATGGATACAGTAGAATGCAAATAACCTTAAGAGCTTAGATGATAGTAAAATGTAACTAAATAATTAGGACAAAAGCAAAGCCAGGTAGCCAGGAGATAAAAGAGTTGCTAAGCTCTGTGGGAAACAGCCAGTAGAGGTGGAGTTGATATCTTCCATCTCAGCTCAGAAGCTGCCCATTTCATCTCCTCTCACCTGGGAGACCATCAGAGGCTCTTCCATTCCTCTTAGCAATTTGCTGACGGCAACTCAATGCCTTCCCCGCTGCTGTGGTTGGGATCATGATTTCTTATTTATTCATCTGGTCTTATCTATTCATAGCTTCTAATTCTGACTCTGCTGAGAATTGGAAGAAGGAAGAAGACAGATCCCTGCCTTTGAGTAGTTCAAGTCTAACAAAGACACGTACACAAGTCATAAAATGTAGTGACGTGCACATCTCAGTAAAGGTCTATAGAACAGTATTGGAAGCATCAAGTAACTGATGGTACATTAGGGAAAACTTCACAAAAGAGAGGAATAGAAGCAATGTTTTTTCCAGAACAGCAGGGATTTGCCAGGCAGCCAAAGGGTGCCAATTGGAAAGAACATTATGTGTAAAGGCACAGAGTTAATTCAGGATATAGCCTTTGATTTTTGGTCGTGGGGACTGTGCAGAGCTGCCCATGCTCTCCCCTGGTCCCTGAAGACCACATGTTATCCAATCAGCTTAGGTTTGCAGGCATCAGAGAGGGGCCAGCTGGCTTATATGGGCATTACAGCCTGACAAGGCCATGCTCACAAGCTTTTGTAATCCCCCAAGCTAATTGGACACTGTTTCTCTATCTGTGTGCTCCCACAGCTTTGTATGATGATTCAGAGGTTTTATGATTAATTTCATATCTGAAGTGGAACCGACTCCCCTGGAAACCTTCCAAAGACAGGATTTACCTTAGTCCTTGTTTGGGATGGTTTAGATAGATCTGTTGCGCAAAGGTGTTGAGAGGCCATCAGGTAACCTGCAACCTCTGCTATCTGACTCTAGTATCAAGTCCAGAATTAGTCCACTGACCCTCAGCTTGGAACAGTTGGTTTGGATGGATTAAAATCCTGGCAAAGGTCCTAGAAGCTCCAGCAGTCTGGGCTGAAAAGTTGTCCCATTTCCCATAGAGCAAAACAGGATGCTATTGTGGCATTGAAATCAGGATATAGCACAGGTACCCCAGACCTCTGTGTAGCCACTGCTTTTTCTCTGGGACCGAAAGGCTTCAATAGGCAGCCAGGAGCAATGAGGAGACAGCACATTGCAGCCAAATGAGAATGCTCTGTCTTAGCTGTCACGTCAGTGAGGAAGATTGACAGGTTCCAAGTTGGCAAGCCCTAAGCCTTTCAGATATATCACATCGTAATAAACTTGTTTGCATTTCTGTCTCCCTGGTGAGACTGCCAGCTCCTGGAGGGCACAGATTGGGTCGGGTTTATCTCTGGGTCCCAAGTGTTGGATGGATGGATGGATAGATGATCAGTCTTGTCCCAAAGCAACTTACTCTCAAAAACGTAAGTAACTTAAAGAATGTTCATTAAACACTTAACTGTGTGCAAAGTACTCTTCTAAGTGCTTTCTATTTAATCTTCATAGCATTTCTGTGAGACATGTATTATTAGTATCCCTATTTTACAAATGAGGAAACTCTTCCTTGGAAAACATAGATGCTTTCTCAAGATCATACAGCTGGAGAGAAGAAGAGTCAAGATTCAGATCCATTCTGTCTGACTCCAGAGTCTTAATTCTCAAACACAGCTGAGTCAGAGCCGCAGCCTGGTTCCACAGATGCTGAGGGAGGTAGAGAATGATGTAGGCTGGGGCAGCAAGAGAATGCTCCCTGGGGGAAGTGGGATCACAATGGAAGTATAAGGATGGTTACAATCTGGAGAACTACAAAGGAGATGGTAAGAATGTTCCAGAAGGAAGGCAAGTAAGCAGAAGATTGTTGAGATTGTGATGGTCTCTGCCAGGCATTGAGAAGACACAAGAAGGATGGGGTTGGAAGAGTAGTTTGGGGCCAGATATGGCTCCCATCCAACCTTCCTCCTTTGCCTTTTCTCTGAGCTGTGTCCTTTATGCTAAACAAAGATGTCAGTCCTGCACATTGCTTCCTCCATCACTAAGTCTTGCTTTGCATGACTCAGCCCAAGGGAGTGAGTAAAGCAGAAATGCCCACAGTGATGCCACACTGGTATGGGAGTTATTTCTACTCCCCATGGTTAATCCAGCCTTGCTTGAGGTCTCCACAGGGGCTACCATTGGCGTTGTGAGAGGCAAAGAAAATAGGATGAATCAGAGGCATATCTGCAAGTAAGCAGGAAGGCTCTTAGAACTCTTGCCAAGAATAGCTGCCGTACTCAGAGTTCAATTAGAAAGCATAATAGGAGAGGGCACACGGAGCAAGTTATGGGCCAAGGAAAGCAGTTCCATTATGTGGAAAATAGGGCACAGAGCGCTCCCCCTTTCAGATCATGAGGTCCGGGTGTCAAACGGATCATCAGTGTGGCTGTTGAAGACTCTGTGAAGGGGTGGAGAGAGTCAATAGATATAAGCGGGGTCTACATGCCAGGCAATGTGCCAGGCACTCCATATGTGTCATCTAATTAAATCCTTAGAACATTTCTATGAGGATTTAGTGATTCAGAAAGGTTAATTGACTTACCTAAAATCATCCAGCTTTTAACTTGTTGAGTCATATTTGGAAGCCAGCTCTGTCAGGCTCCAAGTGCTTTGCATGACAGGCCCCCTTCTGTAAAAATATCTCACATATTCTCCTTCTGGGGGTAAAGAATGATCTCAGGGCTAATGGTTGGTATAGCTAGTTTGCACTGGAGTAGATGATACTCTTCACCTCTTTCCTTTGAACCACCAAGTTCTCAAATATTCCTCTTACTAGGATAGATTCTATGCAACAATGCAGAGATTTTCCTATAGCAATGAGTTGTGAGAATAATCATTTTCTCCTGCATGTCTCTACTTTACAAAACATAGATATCATCCATTTCTAATGCAGAGGATAGCTACACTTAATTATTTTTTACATCATTTCCCACTAATGTGTTTAGGGGAAGTGATTATTGGAGATGTGATTGAAGCACTAGAAATGCCATTTAGGAGACAGATGGTTCGTCTCAACCCAAGCGCTCCATCAGTCAATGGGAAAATGGAGTCATCCCCCACGTGGGATAGTGGACGTGTGAAACCCCGCGTTTGTGCGCATGCGCGTGCAGGCATCTGGTTATAGAGGCTGTTGGTTTTGATGGTCTATGTGGATATAGGACCAGTTTAAAGAGTTTCTAGACTTGTTAAAATAGTGCACATTGGGCCGGCCCGGTGGCTCAGCTGTTAAGGGCGCACATTTCTCTTCGGCAGCCCAGGGTTCGCTGGTTCAGATCCCAGGTGCGGACATGGCACTGTGTGGCAAGCCATGCTGTGGTAGGCGTCCCACATATAAAGTAGAGGAAGATGGGCACAGATGTTAGCTCAGGGCCGGTCTTCCTCAGCAAAAAGAGGAGGATTGGCAGATGTTGGCTCAGGGCTAATCTTCCCTGGGGAAAAAAAAAAATAGTGTACATTGTGAAGTAACAAGGTCCATGAGTCTTTGAGTAAATAATGTTCCCTTTAGTGACCTTCTACATTTCAAGATTTACTGATCATTCAGAACTCACCATCATCTGAAAGAATATGAGGAGTTGGTAAAAACTTGGCAATTGTCTTTCTCCAACGTTAATTTCTGCATTGAAATAGAAGTTGTAGGAGAAGGAATAAAGGCCCAGACTCACACCTCTCTCTCCTTCCTAACTCACTATTGCTCTCTCCCATCTCTCCGTCCCCACAGTGTGAGAACCCTGCTCTCCAGGACCCTTGCTTCCCTCTCCACTTGTCTTTCTACTTTCTTCTGCCAAATTCTCAGGGCAGGTCTCCCTTCTTACCCATTAGAAAATGTCTCTCCTTTCATTGAAATCCCACCTCTTTTAAGAAACCTATGCTGGCATTAGTCCAATTCTAGCCTCAGCTATCCTCTTTCCAAACAAAATCAACCAGAAAAAGAGGAATAAAGGTGAGCATGAACAAACATCATCGTCTTAAGTGGGAATTGTAAAATTATAAGTAATGATAGCTTAGAACCTCCAAAATTCTTTAGAATGGTATATATGTCATGTTGCCAGATTATTAAAGTTCATAGAAAGCCTCTCCCTCCAAATTCAAATGCAGAGAATAATAATAATAGTTCATTGAGGGTCTGTTACATACCAGCCGTCAACTTGGATTTGGAAATAAACTGAAGGAGCTAAGGCCCCTCCCCTGTAGTAGCTCTCTGTCAGAGGAGCTGATGGACAAACGAAAGGAGACAGAGTGGCATGAGGTGGACTTCAGATCACCCATGAGGGTATCAGCACAGGAGTGACTAAATGTGGCGATTTGGAGAAGACATCAGGAGGAGGTGACTTGTTAGTTGGGTTTTGAAGAATGAGCAGGAATTTGGTAGATTGACTAAAATGGTGAGAAGTTCCAGGCAGAGGGAACAGTAGGTACAAAGCCGTGGAGAGGTTAAAGAGCAAACCATGTTCGGGGGAAGCCACGCAGCTCAGTGTGGCTAGAGCACGGCAGTGGGAGAGGGTGCAGGAGGAGGGCACAAGATGAGGCTGGGAGATGGGGCAGAGGCTTCATTTTGAAGGTATCATAAGACGGGTGAAGGCTTTTATCTTACAGATGGCGGGAAGCCACTAGGGGGGTTTCAGGAGGAGAGTGATGGGATCCAAGGCTTTCTTGGAAAGTTCATCCAGGCTGCAGCTTGCAGCGTATGAGGGTGGGGGGACGGAGATGTGGCAATGGGGGAGGAAAATCAATCAGGAAACTCTGGCCGTGGTCCAGGCAAGAAAGGAGCTCAGATCACAGCAGGGGACGGATGTCTCCGTGCATCCTCAGAGAGCACAAACAAACATTCTGCTTTCAGCTAACATTCACAGTACATCGACTGTGTCCAAGGACCAAAACATGAAAATGTCCAGAGGTTGTTTCTGACCTCTTCTGACACACTCCATTCTATTGAATTCTAAAAGGAAATTTTGTATTTGGTCCTATTTCACCATTTGCATTTCATCATTTTCTGCAATAGTGAGAACTATGCTAAGAAATATTTGTGATGGTTTCCTCTTAAAACAGTTCAACATCTTATCACGACTCCCCTTTTATTTTGAAACAAGGTGGCTGGTTTGTGTGAATAAATCACCTGAATAGAGAGCCCCAATGAATCTCATTAGAAAACAGCTCTATACACCAAATACCAGCTTAATATTTGTTCAGTGGAAGGTGTTTCTCTCTCTCCTAGAGAAACCATCTCAAAAATTGTCAGCCTCCCGAGAGCTTTTGTTTTTTCTGAAGTAGATTATGAGCCAGCAGCGCTCTCTCCTGGTATCTTGAAGTTATAGTCTGACATCCCTTTTCCAAGCCTTGAGGGTCTTTTTCTATAGAAAGAAGCCACTGTCAATATGAGCGCTCTGCATCCGGAGACCCAAATTAATTAATTATTTGGGGTCAAGAGTTTTAGGTGAAATAGGGATCCAGGAGAAGGCTATTTTTCCATGGGCGGTGTAAAGGAGACAGCTGCAGTATTAAATAAAATAAACAATCATCCTAAATGTATGGTCTGAAGCCTAGTTCAAGCCTTGGCCTTGCCCCTTCCCCACCAGGTGACTCTGGACAGGTGCTTCCCCCTCTGCTCACCTCACAGGACCCTCGTGAGCACCAGATGCAATAACAATTTAAAACCATCTGCACGCAATGTTCAATAGATGTCATGTAAACATCGGAAATTTCCCTAAAGGAGTGTAATAATTACAACTTTTCCCGAGAAAAGAGAATCTGCTGGCAAATATCAAGAATCTTAAAGTTTATGAGCCTTTTGACCCAATAATTACACTTATAGAATTTATCCTAAGGAAAAGTAATTGAAACATGGAAAAAGCTGACTGTACGAAGATGTTCATTCTGGTCTCACATGTAACACAAGTTAGAAGTAATCCAACTGTCCAAAAACTAGGGAAATGGTTAGATCAACTTCTCATGCCATGTTTTTATGCTGTCATTTACAAACACGGTTTATAAAAAATTTTATTTAGATTAAAATATTGATGATGTTAAAAAGAACAGGCTATATATGACGTCAAGTATACTATCAGAGATGTAAATACAAAAAATAGAAAAGAAAACCTTTTGAAATGGAAAAACTTGATAACAAATATCGGTAAGGATATGGGGAAAATGAGTACTTTCATATACTTCTGATAGAAGGGATAATTTGTAGAGGCAATCTGGACAGCCTTTTAGATACATTTCTCAAGATAAAAAGCGTACATATGACTTTATTCTTGGGTAATTACCCCAGAGAAAAACTTACGTATGAGTATAAAGATGCACATAAGGATATTTAGCAACACATTTAAATAACAGTGAAGGACTGGAAACAACTTGCATCTCCATCCATAGGAAAATGATGAAATGAGTTATGATATGTGTATCTGTCTGCATAGACCAGGTGATGCCGTGGGAGCAAATATCCAAATCTCAATGCCTTAAGAAAACAAAAAAAATTTATTTCTCATTCACACTGTATGTCTGTCTCTTTAGCTGTAGACTCAGTAGTGTCATCCTGAGATCCGGGAAGAATTATGCTGTCCCTTATGGTAGCTGCTAGCCGCATGTGGCTATTGGGCACTTGAAATGTGGTTGGTTGGAAATAATATACACAGTAAGTGTAAAATACACACAAGATTTCAAAGGCTTAGTATAAAAAATGTAAAACATCTCAATAATTTTTAACGTTGATTGCATATTGAAATAATAGTTTGGATATATTGGATAAATAAAATATATTATCAAAATTAATTTTATCTGTTTTTTAATTTTTTAAAATGTGGCTTCTGGAACATTTTAAATTACAGAGCAGGCTGTATTATATTTTTATTGGACAGCATTGGTCTAAAACATTCCTAGCCCCGGTGGCAGAGGAGAGGAAAGAGATGATGAAGCTTTCGTTGGCTCTTAAAGTTGTTGCCTGGAAGTGATGCTATGCGACTTTGGTTTCTACGTCCTCACCCAAAGGAAATTACACTGGCACACCTGAGTTTAATAGCGGGGATCCTACGGTCCAGCCATGTCCCCAGAGGGAGTGAGCAAGAACTAGGATATCGGGAGACAGCTTTCCAGTGGACCACACTGTGCAACACCCTGCAGGAGTTTCAAGTAATGTGTTAGGTCTATGGAGCTGACGTAGAAAGAGTACAAGATACATTGTTGAGAGAAGAAGCAAGTTGTTTAACAATACATACCGTGTTGTACCATTTATAAAATACATACACCCACATGGGCAGAACAAAACTGTACATTTTGTGAGAGCGTATATTATACAGGTAACTACCTATAAAAATGTCTGGGAGGATCTGTACCAAACCTAAACGGATGGCCATCTTTGGGGGAAAGGGTAGCTCCATCCATACGGTTTGAATATCAGACCACAGGAACATGCTCCTGTTTGGGCTGGATGTCTTCTGTCTGCCCTTCCAGATCAACTCTCTACCCTTGTCCACCCTGTCTTGTGCTTGGGGAGGCCGACTACGCCAATGGGAAGCCATGTATACTGGTTTCTGGGGCCCACTGGCAGCGAGGGAGAAGATCGAGGACCAGGCATGTATTCCTTTTCCATGATGCCCCATTACCCCTTGTCGGGGGGTCCTCCCTAGCCAGATCTCCAGCTTGTCTGACTTGGGCTCTGAATTTTTTCTCCCTACTCCCCTGTAGGCTGTTACCAGACCCTGGCTGGTCTGCCCCATCTCTCGTGTGCCACCATCTCCTTACACCCTACCCATTCCCTTACAAACAGTAACTTTACTAAACTCTCTCAAGTTTCTCAATATAAGTGTATCACTTGTTTTTTTGTTTTTTTTTTTTTTGCTGATACTGTGAGTAACACATGATGTTACTTATAAAATTAAAAATAAATAAAAATCACAGAAGAAAAAAACCTTGACAGAATTATGACACAAATGTCAAAATTGTTCCCTGCACCTTCTTTGGCAGCAGGATTATTTGTGAATTACTTTCTGTGTACTTCTTTGTAGTTACTTTCTGTATAATAAATGTTACCTTCATAATTCATTTTAAAAGTAAAAGTCTAAAATGAACAAAACCAGTAAACAAAAAACGTTACTCTAACATCGAATTTGTTCAGAAATTGCTGAACTTTGTTTTAGGAAACTGTGGCTGACAGGGAGTAGGTCCTTTCTTACCCGGTGGAGAGCACGCCGCCTCCTAGGTGCTATCCAGAAGAAAAATCACACTAGCAATTACTGAATGCTCACGAGAGCCTCAGCACGATCTCGTTCCCTGCTGCTCACAACCGTCTGGTGACCCGCTGCCCACAGCTCCACGCTGAGTCTCAGCAGCAGGGCAGCTTCCCGACTCGTGAGCTGGCTCTCATATACGCTACCCAACCAGGACTGAACAGCACCCAGTGCGAGAGCTCTCAGAGCCCATTTCCCACAGCCAAAGCATTCCAGAGAGTGGCACACTGTCCCGAGACACACCCGCCACATCCCTTCACTGAGACATTCCTCAGGACACCACTGGTAAATTTTCCAAGGGACAAGACCACAAGAATCCCCTTTACTGGCCTATCTGAGGCTGGGGCCCTCACCACCCACTGGTAACATTTGTTTTACCTCTCCATTCATTTACATCACTAAATAACGCACTGCAAATGTCTCCCCGAACCCACAGGAGCCTTGCACCTCCCATAAGACAAAGAGGAGGGGCAAGTCTGGGCTAGGAATTGCTTCCTTCTTTAATTCAGTGTGTGCCATTCCTGAATTATAGGACCCACAGTGCATTAGGCTGACAGGAAGGAGAAGAGGAGGGCTAAGTACCTGAATTAATTAACCTCCCCCCAAAGAGGTCTTCTCCTGGGGCAGCTGTTCTCAACCAAGGACAGTTTTGCCCTGTGAGGGCATATGCAACGTTTGGAGAAGCCCTGTATTACGGCAATGGACAGACTTCACTGTGCAGTCTCAGAACATGAGGGACGTTAGAAGGAATGGCAGCTGCCCAAAACGGGACAGCTACTAATTCTAATCTACTGCCTCACGCGCTCCCCCACTCCTCTGGGATGGGCGTAGGTACAGCCTAGGGCCAGACCACTGGGTAAAAGCCAGCCTTCCTCCCCAGCTCAAGGAAGTAAGCCTATTTCACACGCACCATCATTTGCATAGAGTTCTCGTTAGCAGAAGATCTGATTGGCCCAGACAGCGTATGGATTTGATTAGAAATTTCCCGTTATCTTAATTCTCACTACGTCCAAACTAAACACAGGCTTCAGGTCCAGGAGATTTTGGTACCAAAGCTCATCATCAAATGACAGCTATTCGTCCATCCAAATCACAGTGTGCCTGGACAGAGGGGACTTTCCCGCGGAGGAGCCTCTGGAAGCACAGCCCGCTGGGATGGTTAGACTGGGGACCTGAGTTCGAGTCCAGGCTCTCCTGCTCACGGGCCATGGAGCTCAGAGGGAAGCACTCAAGCTTTCTTCTTCTGTATGAATCGAAATCAAAGCTTCTCTCCTGGTGGTAGCAAAGCACAGAGCAGCACCTCCATCCGTGGGGAGACGTCTTACTGGTGCTGAGCGCAGTAGCAATAATTACTCAGCCACAGCAGGCCATCAAGAAACCATCTCCTGAGTCGTGTCTTGCAGGTCTGTCCCCTCAGACTATTTTCTAAGCTTTTGTAACAGTGCTTCGTTTCCCAGGATTTTCTTTTCAATTTAAAAATGTTACTTATTTATTTTTATTGTGGTAACTATACATAAGTCACCATTTTAAACCATTTTGAAAGGGGATGATTCAGTGGCATTTAGTATATTCACGTTCTTGTGCAACCATCACCACTATTTCCAGAATCTTTTCATCATCTCAAACCAAAACTTTGCACCCATTAAACACAATCTCCCATTTCCCCCTCCCACAGCCCCTGGCATCCTCTAATCTACTGTCTTTCTCTACGTATTTGACTATTCTAGGTATTTCATATAGGTGAAATCATACAATCTCTGTTCTTTTGTGTCTGGTTATTTCACTTAGCATAACGATTTCAAGGTTCGTCCATGTTGTAGCATCCCAGGATGTTTTAAGTTGGGCCAGAATAATTAAATTCTAGCACCTTCTCTGTGCCAGATGCTAAAGGCAAAGTAGTGAAGCTGCCTGACTTGGCCCTGCCCCGTGGAGCTTAGTTTCCCTGACGTGGCCTCACCCCTGAGGTCCATCATCACAGAGGGGGCAGATGTAGGACTCAAGCCCTGTCTTTCTGACTCAGGTCCAGATTAATCCCTTTTGACCATGCTGCCTACTAAGTGCCAGACATTTTACTTGGTATTTTCTCTATATTCCCTTTTCATCAGTTTGGGTTTTAGAGTCAGATAGATGTAGGTGTGGTTTGAATCTCCAGCTCTGCCAGCTCATCTTCAAATAATTCATGAAACGCATTTAGCACAGTGTCTGACACATGGTAAGCACTCATAACTATTAGCCATGTTTTTATTCATTCATCAAATGCTTATCTTCTAGATGTAACACTGAGGGCTCCGTGAGGGCAGAGCCATACTTGTCTTATCACCACAACAGCCCCCAATCCCCGCCTGTTGAGTGGCAGTTTCAATGTTCATTGAGTGAGTACCTAGCCGAGGCCCCAGAGACGGATTGGGACTCCAGAGTCTGAACTGTCTCCATGCCTGCCCGCTGGCTCTCCAGGAGCCTCCAGCCACCCCATGGGGAGACAAACGGGCCAACAAGCAATGGTGACTAAATGTGATGCTAGCCACTCTCCTTTGGTGCATGGCTCAAAGATGCTGCCTTGGGAACTTAGAAGGGAGGGAATTTCACTTGCTTGATTTCGGTCCCTGCTCTGACATTGATGAAGAAGGACTCTTAGCTCACTGACCCTGTGCTGCCAGTAACTTCGGCACTGCTTAAGAGAGGAGGAACTTCTGCAATGGGAAGATCAGAAAGAAAAGAAGAGAAAGCAAACCTACCCAAGAGACAGGAAGGGGTCCAGGCAGGAGGAGGCAGAGTGGGAAGATGTTTGGTCATCTCTGACCTCTGCTCTGCGGTGGTTCTGCTGTGCAGCTCTTGGCCTTAGCACCTCAGTGCCTCAGGCTCCACACTTGAAAATGGGATGTGCAATTTCTACTTTTGTCGATTCAAATATGTTTTACTCTGGTTCCATCAAGTTTGGGGCTGCCCCATAGATTTGAAGGCAGAGGATTCAGAAGTGCTTGAAAGAAGAATGGTGAAGGCATATTAATTTATTTGATAAGCATTTAATGATCACCTATGATGTGCCAGGCACTGTGTCAAAATATTGCTCCTGCCCTCTAGGACTCGCTGTTTAGCAGTTTCCATTGTAAAACGGAAGCCCTGACAGCAGAGGTCACTGTGTGACTTCAACATCCTTCCCACAAACTGCCCCGGGGAAAGATAATGGAAGTCACTCTGGAGTCGCAGCTGGGAATTTTAAAGAACCAAGTACCCCAATAGAGAAGTTTGGGATGTTCTGTAAGGCAGCTGAACTTTCTTTGCCCTCTCATTGAAAGGATTTTAATTCCACAGAAAAAGTAATGATGATATAATGGGTGACAATTAGGAGCATTAAGATCTGTCACTTGGTGATGGTGCCCCGAGAGCATCAGCTGTGCACTTTACAGAGAGAGCTGTGAGGCAGAGCAGGGGAGGCCGGCAGGGCAGGCAGCCTGCCACGAAGGACAGGGGCCCACTCACCAGACTCCATGGGGTAATGTGCGATGGGCCTGTCAGGCGAGGAAAATCAAGTTCATCCTCTCTGTCCATGAAAGCTCACTTTATGCACGGCAGAATAGGCCAGACTAAATTAACAAGATTATTGACAGGAGAAGGTGAGCCAATGGGAAGAGAAAATGAGTTTGGTGTCAGAAAGATGTGAGTTCTGATCTGATCCTAATAATTAGTAGGTGTTTGTCTTTGAGCAAGTTATATAACCATTTAGTTCTTGTTTTGTGCCTATGAATGGGGATATCAGTAACTCCCAACCTCACAAGTCTGCGAAAAGGATGTCCTGGTGCTTCATCAAGGTACCAACTCAGTAAACAGTTATATATATATATAGCTACACATAAATGACTACATACAGGCATACCTCATATATTGCATTTTTTACAAGACCCTCCACCAGTAAAAAGGTTATAACTCACTGAAGGCTCAGATAATGGTTAGCATCTTTTAGCAATAAAGTATTTCTTAATTAAGGTATGTACATTGTTTTTTTAGACATAATGCTGTTGCACACTTAGTAGACTACAGTACAGTATAAACATAATTTTTCTATGCACTGGGAAACCAAAAAATATCATGTGACTTGCTTTATTGCAATGTTGGCTTTATGGCAGTGGTCTGGAGCCAAACCTGCAATATCTCAGGGAAAAGTTGCAGTTTGGTCCAAAGGTCATCTGCTGGTAGAATTCCCTCTTCTTCTGGTGAGGTTAGTCTTTTTCCATTAAGGCCGTCAACTGATTGGATGAGGCCCACCACATTATGGGGGGTAATCTACTTTACTTAAAGTCTACTGATGTAAATGTTATTCTCATCTAAAAAAATACCTTCACAGAAACATCTAGAATAATATTTGACCAAATATCTGGATGCCATGGCCTGGTCAAGTTGACACATAAAGTTAACCATCACAGTCTTCCTAGTTGATTGAAACGTTCATCAGTACGAAATGTCTCTCTTCATCTTTATAATGCTTTTTGCCTTAAAATCTAATTTGTCTGGTATTAGTGTACCCATACAAGCTTTTCTCTTGCACAGTTGTCTCAGTTCATTCAGGCTGCTATAACAAAATACCACAGATTGGGAAGCTTATAAATAGCAGAAATTTATTGCTTACACTTCTGGAGGCTGAAAGTCTGAGATCAGGGAGCTAGAATGGTTGAGTGAGGGTCCTCTTCCGGGTCACATACTTCTTGCTGTGTCCTCACATGGCGACAGGGGAAAGGGATCTCTTTGGAGCCTCTTTTATAAGAACACTACCCCCATTCATGAGGGCTCCACCCTCATGACCTAATCGCCTCCCAAAAGCCCCACCTTCTAATACCATCACCTTTGGAGGCAAGGATTTCAACATACCAATTTTGGGGAGACATAAGCCTTCTGATCTTTTTTCATCTTTTTACTTTTAAGCCTTCTTTACCCTTATATATTAAAAAGTGTCCTTTGTAACCAGCAAAAAGTTTTTGAAAAAATTTTCACCTAGTCTGACAATCTTTGTCATTTAATTGGAGTATTTACTTTATTCATATTTAATATGATTGCTAACATATTTAGGTTTCACTCTACTATCTTTATATATGTTTTCTATTTATCCCATCGATTGTATAATTTTTTTTTCTCTTTCATCTTAATTTCTCTTTGGGAAAATTATTTTTTACTATTTTATTTTTCTCCTGCACTTGCCTGTTAGTTGTATATTCTTTTGCTATTCTTTTGTTGTATGTGTGTGAGGAAGATTGGCCCTGAGCTAACCTGTGACAATCTTCCTCCACTTTGTATATGGGATGCCACCACAGCATGGCTTGACTAGCAGTGAGTGGGTCTGCGCCCAGGATCCAAACCCGTGCACCCCAGGAGGCTGAAGGAGAGCACGCAAACTTAACCACTACACCACTGGGCTGGCCTGTCTTTTGCTATTCTTTTATTTACCATCCTAAATATTAAAATGCAGCTTTGTATTTAATAATATAAATTGATATTTTTATGCTTCTTAGACTATGCAAAGATCTTAGAACATTTTAACTCCATTTTAGCTGCACATTTTAACTCTGTCATGTCTGTTGGACAGTGTTGTTGTTTCTTTTACTATACATATATTGTAATTTTATAATATATGTATATATTATATAATATATGTATATATAATAATGCATATATGTATATTTTAAATAATATAATATTTGTAAATATCATGTCTTAATACATATATATGTGTGTGTGCATACTCACACATATTTAAATCTCACCAGACAGCATTATTATTGTTTAATGCCACCTTTTTTTAGAGTTAACCACATTTTACTCCTCATTCTCCAGTCACTATTATCCCTCCCAAAGTTAACCATGCTTCTGATTTCATTCGCTATAAATCTATGTGATCTTTTTGCTTTTTTTATACTGTATGATTTTTATGGACTCAAAATATGTGCCTTTTTGTGTCTGGTTTCTTTTGATCAATATTATGCTTAGAGATTCAAAAATATTCATGCAGGTAATTATAAATTATTCATCCCTACTGCTGTATAATATTCCATAGTGTGAATATATCACAATTTATTTGTCTGTGCTTTTTTTTTGACACTGTCCCCAGACCCTTTGCCTTTGATGTTTTAATGAGTTTTATGATGACGTGCTTAGGTGTGGTTCTCTTTGAATTTATCTTCCTTTGTGTTTATAGAGCTTCTGGGATATGTGGCTTGATTTCTTCCACTAGTTTTGGAAAATTTTCAGCCACTGCCTCTTCAAACACTGCTTCTGATCCAGTCTTTCCCATCTCAATTTCTGGTACTCAAATGATATGCATATTTCTTGTGCTCTGTTCTGTATTTGGCATTTTTTGCCTCTCTGTGCTTCAGTCTTGATACGTTCTCATCTATATTCTGGTCTATTAACTCTCTCTTTAACTACATCAACTCTTTCAGTTACTGTATTTTTCAGTTCTAGAATTTCTGTTTCATTCTTTTTCTGTTTTGTAGTCATTTACTGTAAATCTCCATTTGTTTTTTAATTCTTTGAACACATGAATCACGACCCTATTAAGGTCTTCATCTGATAATTCCAATACCAGGATCTCCCGTAGGTCTGTTTCTGTTGTCTGGGTGACATTTTTTCAGTCACATCTTATACTCTGCTATGTTTGGTTAATTTTGAGTATGAGGCTTTGTTTAAACAACTGTAGAGATCACCTGAGGCTCTGGATGGTGCTATTCTCCTCCTGAGAGGATTTAGTGTTACTTCTGGCAAGCAGGTAGCCTGGGGACAAATCACCTTAATGCAGTTATGGCCTAAGCCTCATTCTCTGTGAAGGCTAGCCTAATCCAGTGTAACATCCTTGGGGGAAGGGAGTCAAAACTGAAGCTCTGGGATATTTACCAACACTCTCCTCTGGCAAGCCCTGAAACGGGATTCACCCCAATCCCTTGAGACTGATAAAATCTCTGTTCAGGTTCTCAGCGTCTCATCTGTTGCTTTCTCTTCATCTTTTCAGTCTTTGTTGTAGCTTTCCAAACTCCAAATGTTTCAGGATGGGGACTTTGCAAATCTTGGGTTCACCTCTCTGGGCTTCCTGACTCTTGGAAATCTGAATCTCTCAAGTTTTCATTGTTTCTAGAACTCTCTAGTATCTTCAGACACATTTTTTTCAAGTATTCTTTTTCAACCTTTTTAATTGTGGGGAAAGAATTGGTCTGAAATATGTTAGTCTGATATTTCCAGAAGCAGAGAGTCACTGCTCTGTGCTTTTATCTTTGCATTTTGATAGGTTAAACAGTATGTCCTCATTATCCTCTCCCTATGTCTAAGATTAGCACTCGAACAGCAGAGAAATTCCCCTTCAAGTGATTGGAAAATTAAATCACTGTGTTTAAAGGTGATCAGAGGTGATTTTTATATCTTAAAGTAACCACAAAATTCATGAGACCTACCCTAGGTTTAACCAATGTGTGAGGGGGAAAAAAACTAGTCCTCTAAGTAGGTTTGAAAGGGCTGTAGTGGAGAGAGCGTTGCTTTATGATTGTATCCTGTTAAATTCTGCTATTTCAATAAAACGCTTGCATGCCTATAGCAATGAGAACAACAAAAACACCGTAATTAATACTTCAACAAGTTATCCTGCCATTCACTCTTTCATTGATTTACTCAACAAATACTGATTTAACACCTAACATGTGCCAAATTCTGCAAAGTACTTGGAATAGACCTACGAGGGACGGGGTCCAGTCTCTCCTCTCTCCTAAGGGATGCAAAGGAGATCAGGAGCAAAATTTGAATAAGAACTCTGGATCTGGAGTCAGAAAAACAATGTAACTTTCTGCCCTCGGGGACGTCAGAGAAAACTATCTAACTTAAGGAACAAAGAATGTAATTTATTTTTTCTAACATTATACAATAAAATGAACATATGCTACAAGTGAATGGACGACTGAATCAATGAATGAATGAGATGATTGATCCTTGCTGTGCTGTCTCTAATTTTGGCAGATTGAGCAAGCCGTTTTCTCTCTGGTCTCCAATTTCTCACCTGTACAGAGGTTGATGATGTTCACTAGATGATCCCTACTGATTTTTCCGTTCTTTTAATATTTTGTGTTCTATGACTATAAAATCTAATGCCAGTGGTGAGAAGGCTCAACAAATTCTTAACACTGTGAGACACTAGAGGGCAGTAAAACCACACTCACAAAAAATGCCCATCCTGTTGTTCGGGGTTACTGCAGTGAAAAAGGCTCTTGCTAAATTGCATGCTTTCTTCTTGCCTCGGCTGATGCTGCCCTGACCACTAGGCATGGATTTTCTTCATCATTTATATCGCCAACATAAGTCAATTTCAGAACCACTTTCCTGCTCTTAATCCTCACTGCAGTGACTATTTTCACGATTGAAATTTAAAACTCCTGATTCGGAAATAGAATGTGATATTTGAAACTGAGACTATTCTGGGAAATCCCTGATGTAAAGTTGTTCTAGTTAAGAGCCTTTGGTGTCTGGTCAAAGCCCCTTCTGGTTCCACTCATATATTGAGTCTGAATGGAAATAAGCAAACTTGCATATTGCACACCAAACACTCGTTTATGTTAAAGTGATGGAGAGAGGTCACAGAATAAAAGCATTTAGGGACGACCTGACATCCATTGTGCTGACAGCCAGCACCCTGATGGTCACAGCGCTGAGGCTGGGAATCTCAGCCTGAGTGTGCAGCAAGAAATCAGAAACCAGAGGAAGGAAGGTTCTGGGAACTTGTAACAGTGAAAAGCCATTCCTCTTCTTTTAAAAGAATAGCGAATGCAGGGCCAGACTTCAAATACGGTGGCAATGATTTTGATTTGAAACCAAGGGAAAAGTTCCCTGATCCTGAGGTATAAGTTGTCACGGGCAGAGGCTTACACTATTGATCAACAGGATGCAATATTGGGGTGGCCCTTCAAATGTGCAAGCCCAGCCTACTCAATGTATAGGTGGGTAGACTAGCGCCCAGCAGGGGGTGGTTTTGCACCCTTTGCTCAAACTCTCACAGTAAGCCTATGACAAAGTTGTTATTGGCATGGTTCCCAGAATGTGTTGAAATGGTCCACTCAAACCCAAAGGGTGCAAGTTCAACTGGTCATGATTTTGAGACCTGGAAAACCATCATGCTCCTAGAACATACTTCCAGATAAGGGTCTTTGCTCAGTAGGTCAGCTCCTTATCTTGTATGTTCCAGTCCTTCCTTAACCCAAAAATTTCAGTGGTCACTGGGAGAGGCTGGTAGGCTTCTGTATGACCAAATCTCACACCCTTTGCTTTGTCAAGGAACTGATAACTATCTTACCTAATCTGATATTCCTACCTTTTGTCTTACCAAAGAAAATCTGATTTTTGCCCTCTCCTATTAGCAAGGATGAGCTTTTTAATTAGTTGAGATCACTCAAAGGGGAATGGAAGGGAACTAATGTGTATCTTATACTCATTATGAACCAGAATGCTACTTTGAGCATATGGCTTTATTCAATCCTCAAACACACCCTTGTTAGGGAGAGGTTGTCCTAACAGATGCAGAAACTGAGGCTCCGAAATGTTAAAAAAAAAAACCAAAACTGGTCAAGGGTCAAGGAAAGTCTAAGCTGCAAAGCCAAAATTCAAAAGCTGGTGGGTTTGATTCTAAAATACATTTTTGTCCAGATAGAATGAGGACTTTGATTAAGGATTTAGGTACTGGAATATGAGGCACTCACAGCAAAGCAGAGTGGACCAGAAAAGGAGGGGTTCCCAGAGAAAAAGAGGGTCTCTTCAGGTTGGCTCAAGGCTGAGTCCAGGCCCCGTGACATGAGCTTAGGCGGACAGGGTCGTGCTTGTAAAGAGGAAGCATGTTGATTTAATAACGTTGGACACTAATGTTGCATGACGCCTTGTGCTTTACGAAGCACTTTTATGTGCATTATCTCATTTGTTTCTTACTGCAATTCTGCAAAACAGGAGGAAATGGTGCTGCTAATGTTAGGCTATGTTTGAATGGATTTTATATAATTTAATATAGTTTGATAAAATACCAAGCCTGTTATACAGTCTCTCCATGTTCAAGATGGGAAAATTTGGGCTCATAAGAATTAATTTCACTGCTGCGATGGGAGAAGTCATTGTTGATAAATGAAGGGATCTTTGACTGTCAGCCTCAGAGAAGAAAAGCCATTCTGGACAATGCCCAAAGGACCCTCTATTTTGCCAGGTGTTTGGGTGACACTGTGTGCAAAACATAGCATGAGAACTCTCACGTGCTTCCTTCTCATTCATTTATTCACCCATTCATCCATCTACAAATGGGCACTGAGTACCTCGTAATCATCTGGCATTTTGTTAAACTCATAAATAAAATGGTGAGCAAAAACAGAGACTGTGCCTGCCTCATGGAGCTGGGACTTTACATTTTGTGGCAATCAGATAGGTATTTACTGATCTGTAATTGTGGTTTTAATTTTCATTTCCCAGGTTAGTAATGAGGTTGAGTGCCTTTTCACATGGGCAGGCTTTGAAATGTCTTAGGTGAGGCAATGAAATGATCAGACTTGTGTTTATGCGAAGTCTCTCTTGCTCCAGTATAGAGAATAGGCTAAGCGGAACCTATCAAAAGATTGGGTTAACATCCAATCCAAAGGGGATGGCAGCTCAGGTTAGGGGCAGAGATTAGGGCACGAGACTCCAAGAGCAATTTAGGAGATAAAGATGAGAGCAGTGTTTCCAAATTGCTGAAGGTCTAGGATTTGGAAACAAAACATTGGAATTCCTGGAAATTCTCTGGAATTTCTGAAATCATAAGTTCTTCTTAAAATACTTCCAACGTTGTTTATACTCATGAATCATTATTATGGTTATCTGAAAAATGTGTTTAATATATAAGAAGAAAGAAGAATAAGAAATTTTAAGTTTAATGTCTTTACAAAGAACTGTAGCTTAAAGCGATATTCAAACACTGGAAAATGCCAGCAAACAATATTAGATAGAATTCCAATAATGTAGCATTCAGATCTCCTAGCAAGATTAATGACACCACACAGAATCGCATGTCAAAATTTTCCAAGTTAAGGGCTTACTTCGCTTGCAAAGCTTGTTATTTCTTGAAACATTGCTTATGGGATTTGTATAAAGCACACAATGTGTATAACCTTATTAATACTCATTTTATGTGCAAGAATGACTCACCATCATCAGCAGACAGGGCCAGGGACACCCACTCACAAACATGGCAACAGCTCCAGAGAAATGAGTTAGATGGTGACCATCTGGGTTTTGGAAATGTCCTGCTTCACCTGTAACTCTCCTTGTCAGCATCTCCTGCTGTTGTTTTCAACTTGAAGTCAATGGATTCCTTCCAACCAGTAATGTCTCTATCTTACTTGTTAAGCTTTCATTCTCAAAGGAGATTCATAATGCTTGTTTCCCATTTTCCTGATTTCTTGATTAATTTTTCGAAGAATTAGGGATTCAGAAAACTGCAAATTTCCCAAGAAACTCTGTTAAGGATTTGGATGGAAACACAGGGCTTGTGGTAGATTGGCATGTTGGAAAAATCTGGCTGAAAGGGGGCTGATGATCTTGTGTCTGTTTTTATCAGCATTCTCTCCAAATTGATTAGTCTCCCTAAGACTGGTCATCACGGGGCAGGTCAGCCATGAACACAATCAGATAAATAACCAACTGCACCAATTATCCAAAAGGAGAACTGAATTTCCAAACAATGCTTTCTTACTCCTCTTTGAAAAGGTAATACACCTTTCGAAAGAGCAAACAACAGACTGAAACACAAGTCTTTCCAAACTCTGGAACCACCAAACTTTGGACTTGGGATGGAGGCAACTAGAGATCTGAGCATGATTCCTGGAAGTTGATTTTCTTTTAGACGTATTACCAAATTATTCTTTGATTTAAATCCTGAAACAAAATATTTTACTCAGTCATTGGCTACTCCTAAAGATTCCGTGGTTGACAACTTGTAAAGCATGGCTAAGTGTGTCATACTGAAGTATGCATGATTTAAAAGATAGGATCGAGACAAAAGCATTAATGCAGAAATAGGACAAATTGATTGAGATAAAACAAATCATAATCAGGGCCGGCCCTATGGCTTTGTGGTTGAGTTTGGTCCACTCCACTTTGGCGGCCCGGGTTTGGTTCCCAGGTGCAAACCAATACCACTCGTTGGTGACCATGCTGAGGCAGCGACCCACATACAAAACAGAGGAAGATTGGTACAGATGTTAGCTCAGGGTGAATCTTCCTCAGCTAAAAAGTGAAAATAAAATTAATCTGATTATCTCAAGTGGTAATCGACAAAGTCCCTAAGTCATCAAATAATCTCAATCCTTTTCCTTTGGTTCTAAATCCAAGCAGGTTCCCTCAAGATGTGTTACAGATTCAGGACAGAGATGGAAGCAGAGCTTACTGGATTTTGGTAGTGGCCACTGGCAAAGTTTCTAACAGCACAGTTTTTTCCAGGTGGTTTTCCAGAATTGTGACATTTATACTTACCTAGGAATGCATGGCAATTCGTAGTGCTGATATCTGTACTGGGCTGGAAAGACACCTTGCTATTTTTCCATTCATTCATTGACTAATTATTAAGCATCCTCTGGACACTTGACATGGTCCCTTTTGTTTGAGTACATTTGTCATAGCTTTCCCCACAGGGAAAATATTTTTCAGGCTGTGTAGGAATAAGAAAACTGGGAAGAAAATGAACACTGCAGAGAGCAGAGGAATACAGTGTGCTAGAAGAATCTTAAAGACTCACAGTTATTTCTAGATCTTGAAATAAATGGCCCTCCTTTGATTGGAAGAGGCACTTCTAAAAGAACTTTTTAAAAAATAGGACAAGAGGATAGTGGTGAAGTGGGAAAAATTATCTAAGACCTGTCTGGTGTAATTTTTTTCTTAGAAAAAATCAGAATTACCACATTATCACATGTACCAAAAAAAAAAAAAAAAAAGGCTATTTGAAGAGGTGGCAGATCTTCCAAAAGGGGGGTTTTTATTTGGGGGTGATTTTGGTGAGGAAGATTGGCCCTGAGCTGACATCTGTTGCCAATCTTCCTCTTTTTGCTTGAGGAAGATTGTCGTTGAGCTCACATCTGCGCCAGTCTTCCTTTATTTTGTATGTGGGATGCTGCCACAGCGTGGCTTGACAGCAGTGCTAGGTGCATGCCAGGGATCCAAACCCGCAGACCCCAGACCGCCTAAGCAGAGTGCATGAACTTAACCACTTACACCCTTGGGCTGGCCCCCAAAAAGGTTTTTTCGGTTTTTTGTTTGCTTATTTGTTTTTGAGGCTACAGATAAAATCGAGGAACTGATTGAAAATGGGAGAAGAAAGCTTTGACTTGCTGGTGTTTTTCAGGGTTGAAGGTTATTTTGCAAAGGAATTTGTGGCTAAAGAAGCTGGATAGGACGATGTCATTGCACTGTTATATGCTGGGAGGACTGGAAAATACTTCCACAATCCTCTTCATTCATTTTTTTTTAAAGTATAAAGTAATTACTTGACTCTAGCTCATGCTCATTTTGAGGAAATCAATGCAATTAAATAAGGATACAGAATATTGGAGACGGGCAAGGAGGGGGGTTTGGAGCCAGGTCTTAACTGACTGCGTGGATGACGGCCATAAAGCTGATTATCAAAATCTGCCAATAATTCAGGAAACTCGGAGTCAACAAGAGTCTTCTAGGGCACGGGTTCTTAGCCTTGGCTTCCCACGGAATCACTCACAGAGGTTTTAAAACTATGAGGGATGGTTGTCAGCAACTTTAATTTAATTGGCCTAGGTGGCCTAATGTTGGCGTTTTAAATGTTCCCTGGGTAATTCTGATATTCAGCCAAGACTGAGAACCTCTGATCTAAGAGGCTGGTCAGGGCAGTGAATTCGGAGTATCTTTCTGTCCCTGCACAGTCTCCTGTAAGCCTGGACTCTACACTCGTCCCTGAGCCGAGGGAAGACTTGCTGTGGGTGAGGACATCTCTCCCCGCTGGGCCCCAGCCCCTGTTTTGCTTTATGTGGATTTAAAACTGTGTCTTTGTCCTTCTTCACGCATTTCCCTTTCATCTGGGTGATCAAAGGCTTGGTATGATGCGAGCAGCTGGTGGTGCAACGCCTCAGTTAATATACGGAGGTTTTCTTCTTTTTTTCTGTTGGCTTTTCATTCCTTTCTGCTTTGTATTTACCTTGATTCAAAAAAGTTGTGAATCTTACACTACATAAAACAAATGGAACTGTGACTTTTACATCCTGATCTACACGGCTGGCTTCGTCTAAGGTCATGTTTCATATACTAAAACCTTTTCTGAAAACCGTTTCCATCTTCCTGTTGGATATCACCATGTGACCCACCAATGGCCCCCAACTGCTGTGCCTACATTTGACACTCAGGCAGCCCTGGATCTGTCATAGGCGGCTGCTGCAGAGCAATGAATTCCCAACACAAGCTTTTAGACGGAGCTCCTACAAATTACCTGCCTCCTCGGTTTTGCGCGGCTCGGTAATGAAGCTCCAAAGGGAAGTGTGGAGTCACTAGAAAGAGTGTGTGCAGCTGGACAAGCCCTTGCGCTTACAGTCTATCTGCATCTGGACGGTCTGTCCACATTAAGAGCCCAGGGTCAGCCTGACCTGAAGCAGAGCACAGAGAAGCAGCTGCATAGGAGAGGACGGTAATCATTCTTTTACCATGAATGTAAATCTGTTGCCACCACCTGTAACTCGACCTCTGCCTCCCAGGACAAGAAGGGGTGGGTTCTTCTAGCTCCCACATTCACCATCCCCTGGCTGCTGCCTCTTCCTCCTACCTGTTCGTCCTCTGCCACTTGTCATTGTCTGGCGTATGCAGCGTGGGCATGGGGGTGGGGGTGGGGAGGAGGCTGCATGCCCTTGGCAAGGAGAACAAGTGTGTCTGTTTCTTGATTCTGAGACAGTGAAACCAAACCTCCAGGAGTGCACAATACAGGTTTTTGTGGTTTAGACAAAATGAAGAGTAGAGCTGCCTGCCCCTAGTCATGCTCATGGCTGACCGTTCCTCCTTCGGCTCAGCCTCCGGCACTCACTGGTGGTTAAATAGAGGCCTGAAGCCCACCACTCTCCAGCTGTCCTCGCCTGATGGGTTAGCCCACCTGGGTCCCCTGTTTGGGCTGTCCTAAGGCTCAATAGTGCAGAGCCCACCTCCCTGCCCTCTCCACCAGAGCCAGCCATGAGGGAGATAATCAGGCTACTGCCATGGCTCAGGAAGCCCCCCATCACCGCCAGCCCAGGTCACCCCCAAATGCAACATGATATAGATTGAAGAAAACCAATCCCTTTGCCGTGCACTCGGGTTGGTTTTGAGCAAACTATTCATTAGCCACCCAGTCTCTAAAGCAGTTGTTTTCATTAAAAACGCAAATTCTCAGGCCCCACCCCAGACCTACTAAATCAGAAATTCTGTTGATGGGGCCTTCCAGATGATTCTGAGAGCTGCTGCTTTTGGGTACCTTATCAAAGACTGATGATGAACAGAGGGGAGAGAATCAAACTGACCGGCCTATGAGTTCTTGAGTAAACTGCCTAAGCTTACTGAGGGCCCATTCTTTCCTCTGTAAAATGGGAATACGAAAGTTCTGCCCTCACTGGGTTGTTACGCCGTCTATATGGAGGTGAGTACGTCTAGGGCTTACAGGGAAATCTCAATAAACATGAGCCCCTAGTTTTGATCCTGTGTTGCTTGAATGCTGGCTTTGTGCTGCCTCTTGTGTTTCTGTCACTTAGTCCTCCTGGGATCCACACTCAGGGAGGGGAAATCATTGCCGCTCCATCTCTGGGTGTGTGTTTTACCTTTACACAGGGTTCCTGTTGCTGCGAGTTGTTTCTCCCTTACAGCCAAGCCCTCTAAATCAAGAGAGGAATGCCCCATGAATTTTCAGCTCCAGGGAAAAGGGTTCTCAGGGGAAATGGTGGAGGAGATTTTCAACAAGACGTGTCTAGGGGCTCTCACCGTGACACTGGGCATTTGTTCCTAAGCAGACCCCGTCACAGAACCTGGGAATAGAGCTGTTCAAGGGCAGCAGCAACAAAACTGACGGATAGTATCAGCCATGCCTGCTGAAGCAGGGTGGGGAGGGTGGGGACTGTGTGTGGTACGTGATGTCTTTGGATGGCGTGTGCTATCAACTGCAGGTGACAAGGGCACACCCTTGTCTGGAGTGGGGAGAGGGGCTTCAGTGACAACCAGCTTGGGCTGAGAAACAGCAGAACAGCTTTTCCAGGAAAACTCTTAATCCCCAGATTTTAATGGCAAGAGGGGACACATGTCAGAACCTTGTGATGTCATAGAAGATCCTAGGTCACCAGGTATACCTATGTTTGAATTTTGACTCTTAGCACAGCCACTGGCTAGACAATGAGTCATGGAGCCTGTTATTTCTTTGAGATTTTGTTTTCTTATCTGTAAAATGGAAATACCTCCAGCTTCATGGGGTTGACATGAGGATTAAATTAAATGAAACATATGAGAGAACTGTTCAGATTATGAATTCACCTAAAGGGTTAGTTGCGGTTGTTATTAGGATCAGCCAGTTCTGGAATCTCAGAGGGGCTTCAAGTCCTGCTTGGCCATCTACCTTGACCTCTTTGAGTCTCGATTTTTCCATATGTGAAGTGGGGAAAATTTTATATACCTTCTACTTAAGGCCATTGTGGGGCTTAATTAAGCCAGTGGCCTTAAGACACCTCATAAGGATCATGTACCTGCAGGCCTTAGTGAGTGTCAGTGCCTCCCCTTCTCGGCGGATGGCTTACCTCATGGGGCCAGACAGGCTGGATCTCTGAAGGGCTCCCTTTATGCTTCTTACTCCTGGAGCCTATTAAGTCTACCTGACCCCCTGCTCAGCTGTCAGATTCATCTTGCATCTCTGTTTTGAGACACCTGAAATTTGAAGGAGAAAGACTGCTTTCCTCTGTCTGTCCTTCAAGATGCTTCATAAGTTAGGAAGACTCAGCCAGGGTCTCTGTCCCCCTCTCCACTGGCAGATAAGGTTACCCAAACTGTTTTTCGGTTTTGCAACAATAAAGTTATATGGCTGCCCATGTGAAAGGGGCCCCTTTAACCACAGCATTTGCCATGACCTGGGTAATGGGCATATTCAGTGGGTATATAGCCCAGTCATCTTAAAGCCAATCCCACATGGCGTGCATGTAAATCATATCGGCTGCTTTGTCTGCAGTGTTCCACTTGGCATTCACAGGAGGAGATGGACAGTCCACTTTCTCAGGGTAAACAGACCTTATGGTGGCTTTTATCCAGTCCACCAGGCTGGCTGTTCCCTGGGGAATAACCTCCTGCGTGTCTGGATCACATATAACCATCTGTGATTGTTCCACGGTGAGCTGTGGGTTCTGCATCATCCCAAACATGCTCTTCCATTCCACAGCATCAAACCAAAGACACAGTTCCTGATTTAGTCAGTCTCACCATCCATTTTAGTGAAGGTTCCTCAGGAAGCTGATGACACTGATCCACAAAATAAGGCCATTCGTTCGCATTAAATCCCCCATTTCAATATTTTTGGGTTTTGCCCTCCTCCTACATTGAGTAACTTCCTGGTGACCAGAGGTCTTAGAGGTACTTTCTGTTGTCCTTGCATAACATTTCCCCTTCTAGGCAGCTGTACAGCTAGTGGCCAAAATTCAGGTAAACCCAAATCTGAGCTTGGTTCAGCAACAAGCTTCTTTCTTTTACTTTCATTTTAGCTATTATAGAAAAATAATGACCAAAGGATTGTATTTTTAGCATGCTTATTACTATTTTCCACTTCCTTATATATCCAGTAAATCAACATCCTAGGAGTTGGACCCATTTCTAAATTCCATCGTTAATTTTACCTTTAGTGAGTGCAGCACAGCTCTGGTCCATACCATGGGTGACCACATGTCCACCCAGGAATCAAAGGCTCTTTATCCCCCACCCTTTAATCTCTTCACTTCCCAAACCATGTCTCTGTGAGTCAGGGCCGTTCTACCAAATCCCACTTCTGACGCCAACTAAAGTGTTCTGGGACCCAATGCCAATGGTGGGGGAGGGTTTCCTCCACACCACCAAGCAATTCTTGGACATCACCTGGGTGTCCCACAATTAAACTCAATTCTGACATTATCTACTCAGAGATAGCATTGGATCCCATAGGTCAAGGGCTCAATCTTACAAGACTGCCCCGACCCCCCTCTTCAGATGCCAGCCACAAGCCCTGGTTGTTGCCTGAGCTTCTGATGGACTAGGTATAGATGGGAGGTTCCAACAACTCCTCCTTGGGCTTGATTAATTTGCTATTGTGGCTCACACAATTCACAGAAACATTTTACTTACTAGATTACTGGTTTATTATAAAAACATATAACTCAAGAACAGTCAGATGGAAGAAATGCTTAGAGCAAGGTATGTGGGAAGGGGCACAGAGCTCTGGGTCTCTTCAAGTGCACCTCTCCCTGAATCTCCATGTGTTCACCCACCTGGAAGCTCTCCAAACCCAATCCTTTTGAGTTTTTATGGAGGCATGATTGATTTGACTCATTGACCATTGGCGATTGATTCAACCTCCAGCCCCTCTTTCCTCCCTGGAGGTCTGGGGAGGTGGGACTGAAAGCTCCAACCCCCTAATCACAGGATTAGTTCTCCAGGCAACCAGCCCCATACTCAGTGCATTCCAAAAGTCACCTCATTAACCTAAGGAAAGACACCTTTATCACACTCAGTCACTTAGGAAATGCCAACACTTTTAAGAGCTTTGTGCCAGGAACAGTGAATGAAGACCAAATATATATATTTCTTATTATAAGTCACAATATCGCACTTCCTCTGAAAGCACATGCTGCCTTATTTGGTTTCATTGTTCCCCTGTGATACGCCTTCACCTCCTGGGGAGATCATATATTTTTAGGGCAGGCACTGTGTCCCTACAGCCCTCTGGAGAGGGTTAGGCATATGGTAGGAATGCAACGTTTACCATGCTTCCTGGAAATAGGGGCAGCAAATAAATAGAGGGCTCAGCAGTCAGGATGCAGTGAGCCGAGACAGCCACTGGGAGGCAGTGAAGGACCAGACTGTAAGCACAGCTGGGGCCTCCAGACAGGAGCCCAGGTAGGATTCAGGTAGCAGTGGTCCCCTCACGGCACAGCCAGGGAGGATGACCCAGGGAGAGGCTCTCCAACAAGGTCCAGAGGATGGCTAAAAACCCAGGAGAGGAAATGACCCAAGGCCAGGCCCCTCCACACTTCCCACTCTTGTGGGTATGTGCCCTATCACCCCAGAATCACTGGGGCCGCCTCTGGGGTACCCAGAAATCTGGGGGAGAGGGAGTGTTTCCTCTAATTGAGCACATCCCCGATACAATGGGGTCCTGTCCTTCAGGGCAGCCAGCTTAATCCAGGTGCAGACCCCAGCCAGAGTCACAGGGAGGGGAGACCACACGGGAAGCCAAGAAAAATACCCCAGAACAGAGAAATCCACAGGCTCAACCAAGCTTTGCTCTGAAAGCTGCTGCTAAACACAGTCAGGGTCAATAGTTCCCAGGAGATACGCCAGACTGGCTTTATCCCTGCTGGCGTTCCCAGCATGGCTTTCCTGTCCCACCACGGGCCCCTGCTCCCTGCTCTGAGCTGACACAAACTGCCTCCTTCCCCTGGTGATGTGGAGAAGTCGCTCCCCACGGCCCCACCCACAGCCTCAGAGAAACCTTCAGGCCAGGAGGGGGATTTGCAGGGTGGCTGGGTGTTGGCGCACAGAGAGTGTTTCCGTATTTTTCAGAAGCCTATTTCCTTTAGGCCTTGACCTCAGGAGGAGGGCTACTTCCAGACTGTGTTCAAGGCGAGCAGTTTTCCAGCTCAGGACCTGCCAGGAGAGAAGCTTTGATTGCATTTGCAGGGGTTGAGCAGGGGTTGGTGGGGTTAGAACACACATGGACTGGGCTGGTGATGAACGCAGTGGGGTTGCTTCCCCCCAGAGTCTGGAAGGACGTGCCGGGGAACGGCCCTGTGCACGACAGCTGCTGTTCATCCCTATTTGTGGCCCCTGCGTCTGCGTCCATCAGCTGGAGAATGAGCTTTCAAATGGCTTTGAGCCAAGTGATGCTGGTAGTTCCATTCCTGGTGCTCCCTGTCCTGGTCCTGGCGGAGCACTGAGCACCCTCCCTGTGCTGGCCACGTGGAGGAGAAAAGGCCAGCCCGGGCTGCCCTGCCTGCCTCCACTCCCCTCCAGGTGGGCCAGGGTCTGGTACCCACAACCCATGACATCCCCCTCCTGCCTGCTGCATGGCGCTCCACCTGCTCCAGCTCTCTCTCTCTCTCTCTCTCACTGGCCTCCCTGCCAGACCATGTCTCTGCCCCTTTGCCACTAGGCCTTTCTTTGGCCCTGTCGGCACTTGCTCTTTCTCACAGGTGACTAGTATTTAGTGACATCTCGTCTCCCAGGCTGTGAACCCCTAGAGTACAGGGCAGTGGTTCCTATTCTTTGTTAAATTAATTTAACAAATGTTTATTGGGCAACCACCATGTGCCAGGCACTGAGCTCCGTGCTAGGGAGCAAGAGAGCCACGGTCCTGATTCTCATGGAGCCAGCAGACTAATAGATAAACAAACAAGTGAACAGAAAGGTATGGAGAGTGATAAATGCTACCCAAAAAAACAAAAAAGTACAGCTTATGTGACTGGGAGCGGTGGGAGTTACTTTCAAAACTCAGGCAGGAGGCGGCCATCATGCTGAGACCTGAAGCAAGAAGCTACCTGAGGTTCACTGTCCTGTCTATCAGATGCTGCTCCCGCTGCCTATGCAGAGTGGGAAAGCAGCTGGCCGAGGGTGCAAGTGCAAACACCCTGAGGTCAAACGAACTTGGTTGTCTAGAAACTGATGGATGACAAATGGGAGAGGTCAGAGAGTTCAGGGAATGGTAAGAGATGAAATGTTGTACGTGAGGTGTCCAAGCAGAACTCCCAGTTTCCCCACAATACCTGTCCCTCCCGTTGTCTTCCCCATCCCAGTAAAAAGAAAGCTGCTCTTACATTGCCCAGGTCCCACCCCTTCAGTTACCCGTGACTCTCTCACACCCTATAGCCAGCTATCAGCAAGTCCAGTCCCTCCTCTGTACGCTTAGACTCTGACCACTCTTCCCACCTCCACTGCTGCCATCCTGGTCCAGCCCTACCTGATCTCCTGCTTCCCCTCTCCCTCCACACCCCCAGCAGCCAGACACCCTTTTAAATGTAAGTCAGATATGGCACTGCTCTGCCCACACCCTCTCACAGCTCCCATCTCAGGCAGAGTGTAATTTAAAGCTTGTATGGTGACCCAAGAGACCCTACCTGCTCCTGAGCTCTTCTCCTACCACTCCTCCTCACTCACTCTGTGCCAGCAGCCACCTTGCTTTCCTGAAACATGCCAAGCACACACCCACCTCAGGGCCTTTGCTCCTGCTCCTTCCTCTGCTGGAGAACTGCCTGCCCCCCCCCCCCCCCACCTCATGCACATGCCAGATATCTGCATGGCTCCCTCTTGTAAAGCCCTTTATGTCTCTGCTGAAATGTCATTTTATTATGGATACTCTGTCTCCCCCCGCCCTCCTCACTGCCCCCTTCACCCACCTTGGGCACTTTCTTTTTTTCCTCCATGACACTTGTCATTATCTGACACATTGCTATTTATTTGCTTGTTTATTGTCTGTCATTCCCCACTACGATGGAGGCTCATCAGAGGAAGGAACTTTGGTTTGTTCACTGCTCTATCTCTAGCACCTAGCACAGTGCTTGACATGTGGCAGATGCTCAAAAAAAATTTGTTGAGGTCAGAAACACAGGCAGGGCCAGACCATGAAGAATTTCATATACCACTTTATGTGGAGTAGATTTTATTCTAAAAGCAATAAGAAGCCATTGAGAAGCTTTAAGCTCTGGAGGAAGCCAGCTGCCTTGTATTTGGAGTTTGCTGTGGATGTGGTGTGGAGGATGACAGGAAGCAGGGGCCAGAGACCAGAGACGGAACGGGAGAAACAGCTGAGGAAAGATGCTGGGGGCTTGGACCAGGATGGTGTCGGTGGTGACTATGAAGGGAAGCTTGTGAGCAAAGTAATTGGCAGGTAGCTGGGAAGAAGCTGGTGTCCAGGGCCAGGAGGGCTCCTCATGTGACCCCAGCCCTCTGTGATTCACCCCCAGCAGGCTGAGCACCAAGGACAGCCCCACTGTACTGGCTCTCGGGCAGAGGCAGCTGGATTATACTCTGAGCTCATCTTCTGCAGGTGGGAGTTTGAGCTGAGCCACCCACACTTCTCTCCTCGCACCTAATAATGGGCATCTTAAGAGCAAGGACTGTGCTCTTTCTTTGCATCCCTCCCCCACCCCACTCCTCACACACGCATACTCCAGGAGGTATTCCATACTGTCGCAGGTTGGAGTCTCTGAGAGCAGATGCTGAGACAGACTGAGTACAAGATGTTTATTAGGGATCAACACCTGTGAAAGGAAAGGGAGGAAGCAGCATTGTGCTGAGGGAGAAGTCAAATTATGATGTAGGTCCCTCAAAGCCTCAGTCAACCTGGTGGGGAGCTCTGGAGTCAGCATCACCCATCCATGCTGGGTGGAAATGGTGGGGCCTTGCACCACTGAATACGGGCTACCCAAGAAGGGTGTGGCCTCAGGTGAGATGGCTCTTTGCAGCTGAGACACATCCTGAAGGGGCTGACAGTGGGAGGCATCTACTGCCAGCACTCCCCGAGCTGGGCAGCAAGTCCTTCTGGGATCCAGGTGGTGCATCTCTTTGTCTACCATGAGGGCATCCAATTGTTGTGGGCTGTTAGGGCGAGGCTCACAGTCCCTCCTGCCATGACATGAACTGGCTCCCAGGGAGAGTTGCTGCAACAGATTGCCTCTTTCTAGGCCTCTGAGCCAACTGGCCTGATTGGGCTCATGAAAAAGCCACTATCCTTGTATCAAAGCATCCCTCCACACTCCAGGGAATGCTGACAGAGGAGGGAGGTAATCTGAAATTCCCTTAGAGGGCCCTTTCAGAGTCATTTCAGCATCTGCTGTGTCCTGGAAAGATATAGCTTTGTGGTCAGATAGTCTAGTGTTCGAACCCTGCGTCTGCACACACCAGCTCCATGACCCCAGGTAAGTTAACAAGCCTTCTGGAAGTATTTTCTCTCTTTTGTTAAAATGTGTGGAATGGTGCTCAAAAGGTAGGCAAGTTGAGATTAAGGGCTCTGTCTTATTAGCCTTGTCTTCTCATTGGCCTACAGATGTTCGTTGAATGAATGAGTGCCATTTGCCCCCAGGTATTTGTGCCTTTGTCTTACGCAGGCCACGGCAGCTGTAAGTTCTAGAGGGCAGAGGCTCTTGTTCACACTTGCAGAGGTGTGAATAGGACCTACCTCTACTTTAGCATTTCTCACACGGCATAAAGTTTATTTGCCTGACTGCCACTTGACCAACTTGTGGGCACTGCCAGTTTCACGACTGAAAACTTGGGCCCAGCCCGGAGTCTGGCCCACAGCTGGTGCCCGCCACACATTAGCCGCCATGATTGGAACCTGCCATAACACACTGGGGTCTCAACAGCACCCTAAGAGGCAGCTCATGACATGGTCTGGGAATAGGTCTCCATTTTACCCTGACCTCTGCCCATCCTTCTGGAATCTCATTTGCATGGCAGGGAGCATGCCGCCCCCAGCTCGATTATAAAGTTGTTCATGAGTGAAGTGCTTGCCATAGCTCACCGGTTCACTGGCGATTTAATGTCAGCCTCATAAGCCTTCCTGAGCTCCTTCCTGTCGGCTCTCTTCCGCCAGCAGACATTTGTTTTTTCTTTAGGTTGTGAGAAGAAAGACTGTGCTTCCACAGAGGAACAGCACAGGCTTTATTAAGACTGCCAAGAATCTAGGTTTGTTCATTTCAGCAACTCTCCCTGGTTTTTCAAAATAGAGCCCTTCCTTTTGCTCCATAAAGTCTGGTGTAGTGGGATAAGCACCTGCTATGGATCTAGCAAGATCTGAGTTCAAACCCACTGTGGTCTTGAGCAAGTCTGCCCGACTTCTGAGGGCTTCCATTCCCTTATTTGGGATGCTTATCTTGCAGGTTGGTTGAGAGCTTAGAAAAGTAATTGCTGAGACACAGCACCTGCTCAATAGCGAGCAGTTGTCACTTCCTTCTGCTGAGGGGAGGGAAGAAAGGCTGAGCAATGCTGGCATGTGTCTTAGATAATGCTCTGTGATTTGCACTCAATGTGGGAAGATGGAAAGTTCTGGCATCTGCTACACTAGATGATGACTGAGGAGGTCAGCAGGTGCCTGGAAGGGTGAATAGCTGTGGAATGGCCCTGAGAGGGACTGTCACAGGCAGTAGGAGCCTCTGAATAGTGAAGCAAAAGACAGAAGGTTTTGCTTCTTTCATGCGACTGCCATCCACATTTACATTATCTTCTCTGCAGGTAGAACAGGAATATGGCTCAGACCTTTTCTGTGTCCTCTACCTGCAGTAGATGCTGGCTGTATATCCCAAACACTGAGAAAGAGACTCTCAGGTGGATTTCTCCAGGTGGGGAAAAGGAAAGGAGTTAGGCTTCATGAACTTATAAACCTAACTGGAAGCTCCTTAAAGGCAGGAAGCATGACTGCCTGGTGACTGCTGAATTCTTAGCACCCAGCACAATGCCTGGCACATAAGAGCTATTCAATATCTATCAAATCCAGGCATTGTGTGTAGATTTTATCCATCCATCCATTCGGCAACCATTTGCTGACTGCGTCCTCTGTTCTTAGTGTTGGGCTAGGTTAGACTTCACAGAGACAAAGCCAGATTCTTGCGGCTCACAGCCTAATCGAGGGGGACAGGCATGTTTAACCGACAATCCCAGTGGGGAGCCAAGTGTTCTGAAGAGAGAAGCCTAGGGAGCTGTGGGAGCACAGGAGAAGACACTCAACCTATGCGGGGGAGCAAGGAAAGCTCTCCCAGAGGAGCATGTATCTGGGCCACACCCCAAAAGAAGAACAGGCAAAGAGAATAAGGACTTGGGGTCAGGCGACTCATCTAGTCCCAGCTGTGTTTTCCCATTGCCTTTTACAAAGTCTCTCTGGGTATTAACACAATAAAGTCTATAAAAGGTTAGCACATGGTATTTGCTCTCCAAAACTCTGCTATCATCATCATCGTCATTATCACCATCAACATCATCATCACTGTTTCCTTTTGTAGGGAAGGTAGAGGAGAATGCCTGCACCTTCCTGGTCTTTGCTGCACTATTTTCTCTACCCTGCCTCAGCTGAGCTCAGGGCCAGGGCTCTTTCTTCACTCAAAGGTCAGAAGGGCTGGGAGAGACAAGTGTCCTGGGCAGGGATGGGGGTGTGGGACTTCCAGGGTCCACCTGGGACAGCCTTGGGATCTGGAGGAGCTGTGCAGGTAAGCAGGCAATGCCCTGAGTGGCCAGGGCTTGATCTCAGCTGTTGACCTTCCTTCTCAGGTCTTCCTCTCCTCAATGACAGTTGGGCCTTAAGCCCATAAGCTCATAGCAGATTTGAGAAAAGTAGGGAGGGAGTCTGGCTCTGCTATGGACCTGTGATTTCAGGAAGGGGGACTAAGGGACACCAGTAGTGGCTTCAGATAACACACATTGTCCAGGGCGCTGGACACATGCCCAACAATCTAGGTTCTCCCCAAGGCTCCTAGTTCTGAGTTCTGTCCTTATAGTGGACTGGAGACACTGCAGACAGTCACACGAGGGAAGAATGAAGGGGAGTCCAAGCTCCTAGACTACCATCAGACCACACATCCTCAGCCTTAGCATGGTGAACACCAGCCCACACCAACACACTTTTGCTTCTTCCTTTTGGAAGGTAGCACTCGGACATGGAGTTTTCTAATTGATCCAAATGCCAGCCTACAACATTCACCTCTGGTCAGTGGGCAATTGAGCAGTGAGTGAGGTCTCCTATGACTGGCTGTGCTCTAGTTACACGCAAAAGAAAATCTAATAGATCTACTCAAACTATTCAAATAAATCCACTTCTGCTCAATCTAGAACAGAGGGGCTATAGTGTTCAACATTTCTATTCTCTTAGTGTTCAGCTTCTAAAATCACTAATGTGGATTTGTTAATCCAAAACATGAAATTTATTTTTTTTTTACAAACTTTATCTGTGTGTTTGTGTGTGTGTGTGTGTGTGTGTGTGTTATAAGTTATTTTTGTGTTTATAATTACCTTTGACTTAAATGAACACATTGCTAGAATTTTCACTTTTGGTCTAAAGAGCTTGGAGGCAAGAAATCCAATACTCAGCCTTTCTACAGAGAATTAGTGAATTATCAAGTGAAAAAGTTCCAGCTGGTAGGAAAAGGAAATCATCATATTCCATTGACAATTCACTACATTTCTCTCTCTCATGCTCACATGATCTCATGCTTCCTCTCAGTCTCTTGCTGTCTGTCATGTGTGCGGTAGGAGGTAAGGAGAAGAGAGTTTTCTAGAAGGTTCTGAAAGCTTAAGGAGCTTGTTTCCCTTATTCAAGTTTTCAGAGATGGAAGGCAAAATACTACGTACTTTTGATTGTGGCTCTAAAGGAAGGACATTATATATTTTTAAGGACTCTCGCCCAGACCTATGTACCCTAGTGAGTGTTATCCATTTCTAAGTAGCCACTCTGAAAGGCTGTATATTTATTCCAAAGATGCTTTAGTTGCTTCAAACAGACCTTCCAGTAACTCTTCTACACTTCTAAGATGTTCTCCAGGATCATTTTACAAATTACACATGAAGTTTAACTTCATTACCTCACAATCACATTGCACGGGATCAGGGAGAGTGGTAGGATGGTATAATTCAATTTACCCAACAGATTAGACTCTTAATGACCTTTGTCTGTTTTCCAAAATCTAAATCCATCCTCTGAAGACAAAGATTAGGCATCATTAAGGAGATATCAAAAGAATGTGTCATAATATTGAGAAGTAATTTTAAAGCTGGAGTTGGCCAAACATTTCAAGCTAAGAAGCATTTTTAGAATAAGTATCAAGTCTGCCAAGAAGACTACTTTGAAGAACAACACTCATTTGGTCATGTGATTTTTGACTCTTATGTTAAATTCCCAGATTCTTTACACCACAAATACCACTATGTTTCAAAGTCTTCATATTCTGCTACTCTGCATCTAAAGTTCTTGAGAGTTCATGGCTCATGGCTTGACTTTTCCTCTTTGTTTCCCAGGGTTACTGACAATCTTGATCATTCTTTCTCCCATTCCTCTGCAGTCAAGACTCACATGTGGATATGGATATGCTTGTTCTATACCTGCCACTGATGCTCTGGGATAACAGGTTGGGAGATGTCGGGCTTCTCAGAGGCTGTTTGGCATCTTCCCTACCTTCTTGGGCAGAAGTAGGCATTGCTGGTAAGCCAAGCTTTACTATATACTGCCATTTAAGATCTGTTGTTTCTTCCAGGCCCTATCTAGAGGACTCATTCAAGCAATGGGGTAGAAGTGAATCACGATTTAACAAATGCCAGAGAAAGTTATTGTTGGCAGTTGCCTATTTGGGGCTACTTCAAGAACTCCCAAACAATCTTTCCTCTAGTTACTATGACACTTTTAGATTATGATGTTGTCTCAATGGACAACCTAGAAAAAAAAATGGATAAATTAATAGAAACATACAACCTTCCAAGACTGAATCATGAAGAAATAGGAAAATCTGAACAGAACGATTACCAGTAAGGAGGTTGAAACAGTAATCAAAAACCTTCCAAGAAACAAAAGTCCAGGATCAGACAGCTTCACTGGTGAATTCTACCAAACATTCAAAACAGAATTAATACCAATCCTTTTCAAACTCTTCCAAAAAATAGAGGAGGAGGGAACACCTCCAGATTCATTTTATGAGGCCAGCATTACCCTGATACTCAAACCAGGCAAGGACACCACAAGAAAGGAAAATTACAGGCCAATACCCCTGATGAACAAAACTTCTCAACAAACTATTAGCAAACCAAATCCAACAACAGATTAAAAGGATCTCACGCCATGATCAAGTGAGATTTATTCCAGGGCTGCAAAGATGGTTGAAAATCTGCAAATCAATCAATGTGATACACCACATTAACAAAATGAAGGATAAAAATCATATGATCAGCACAACACATGCAGAAAAAGCATTCAACAAAATTCAACATCCATTTCTGATAAAAACTCTCAATAAAGTGGGTATACAAGGAACATATCTCAACATAATATAGGCCATAAATGACAAGCCCACAGCTCACATCATACTCAACAGTGAAAAGCTGAAAGCTTTTCCTCTGAGATCAGGAACAAGACAAGGACGCCCACTCTTACCACTTTTATTCAACACAGTATTGGAAGTCCTAGCCACAGCAATTAGGTAAGAAAAAAAGAAATAAAAGGAATCCAAAATGGAAAAGAAGAAATAAAGCTGTCACTATTTGTAGATGACATATTATATGTAGAAAACCCTAAAGATTCCACCAAAAAACTGTCAGAATAAGTTAATTTAGTAAAGTTTCGGGATACAAAATTAATATACAGAAACATGTTACGTTTCTATATACTAACAATGAACTATCAGAAAGAGGAATTAGGAAAAAAATCCCATTCACAATTGCATCAAAAAGAATAAAATACCTAGGAATAAATTTAAGCAAGGAGGTGAAAGACCTATACACTGAAAACTGTAAGACAATCACGAAAAAAATTGAAGAAGACACAAATAAATGGAAAAATATTCCATGCTCATGGAGTGGAAGAATTAATGTTGTTAAAATGTCCATACTACGCAAAGCAATCTACAGATTCAATGTAATCCCTATCAAAATTCCAATGGCATTTTCCACAGAAATAAATGAACAATCCTAAAATTTGTATGGAACCACAAAAGACTCCAAATAGCCGAAGGGATCTTGATCAGGAAGAACAAAACTGGAGGCATCACGTTCCCTGATCTCATCCTACATTACAAAGCTCCAATAATCAAAACAGTATGGTATTGGCATAAAAATAGACACATAGATCAATGGAACAGAATAGAGACCCCAGAAATAAACCCATGCATTTTGGTCAGTTAATTTACAACAAAGAAGCCAAGAATATGCAATGGGGCAAGGACAGTCTCTTCAATAAAGGATGTTGGGAAAATTGGACAGTCATATGCAAAAGAGTGAAACTGGACTGCTATCTTACACCATACACAAAAATCAACTCAAAACAAATTAAACAGTTGTATGTAAGACCTGAAACCATAAAACTCCTAGAAGAAAACATAGATGGTAAGCTCCTTGACATTAGTCTTGGTGGTGATTTTTTGGATTTGACACCAAAATCAAAAATAAACAAGTGGGACTACACCAAACTAAAAAACTTCTGCACAGAAAAGGAAACCATTAACAAAATGAAAAGGCAACTTATTTAAAGGGAGAAAATATTTGCAAATTGTGTACCTGATAAGGGGTTAATATACAAAATGTATAAAGAACTTGTACAACTCAATAGCAAAAAGCCAAACAATCTGAAAAAAAAAATAGTCGGAGGATCTGAATAGACATTTTTCCCAAGAAGACATACAGATGGCCAACAGGTGCGTGAAAAGATGCTCTGCATCGCTAATCATCAGGGAAATGCAAATCAGAACCACAATGAGATATCACCTCACACCTGTTAGAATAGCTATTATCAAAAAGACAAGAAAAAACGAGTGTTGATGAGGATGCAGAGAAAAGGGAACCCTGGTGCACTGTTGGTGGGAATGCAAATTAGTGCACCCACTGTGGAAAACAGTATGGAGGCTCCTCAAAAAATTAAACATAGAACTACCATATGCTCCAGCAATTCCACTTCTGGGTATTTACTGAAGAAAACAAAACACTAACTAAAAACAGTATATGCACCTCTATGTTCATTGCAGCATTATTTCTAACAGCTAAGATATGGAAACAAGTGTCTATCGACAGATGAATGGGTAAAGAAAATTTGATATATATGTACACATAATAGAATTTTATCAGCCATAAAAAATAACGAAATCTTGCCATTTGCGAGAACACGGACAAAACTTGAGAACATTATGCTAAGTGAAATAAGTCAGAGAAAAACAAATACCATATGACCTCACTTATATGTGGAATCGAAAAAAAACCAAGCTCATAGATAGAGAACAGATTGGTGGTTGCCAGAGGTAGGGGGTGGGGGCTTGCCAAATGGGTGAAGGGGGTCAAAAGGTACAAGCTTCCAGGTATAAAATAAATAAGACTTGGGGATGTGATGCACAGCGTGGTGGGCATAATTAATAACACTGTATTGCATATTTGAAAGTTGCTGAGAGTAAATCTTGAAAGTTCTTATCACAAGAAAAACAAATTCTGTAACTATGTATGGTAATGGATATTAACTAGATTTACTGTAGCGGTCATTTCACAATATGTACAAATATCGAATCATTATGTTGTACACTTGAAACTAATATAATGTTATGTATCAATTATACTTCAATAAAAATAAATAAAATAAAAGGGACTGCATGATTTAAATAAATAAATAAATAAGACATTAGTGACAAATAGGAAGAAAGATGTGAGAAAGACTTAAAAAAATTAAGAAAACAAAAGCATCCATCAGATTATATATATTTTGGGGTCCTGTTGGGAAGTGTTTTAGTTAGATTGAGACTTTCTTGGAGAATACACAGGGGAGAATCAATCACACTGAAGAACAAAAATTGGAAAGTGACTGATTTCAAAGGAATGGTTTAGAACTATAATTATTTGATCTACAGAGAGGAAAACTAACATATAATGTCATAAACGCCCCAATGATTTTCTTCTTTTATATAATTTCTGTCTTAATCAAAGTGATACATGTACTTGGTTTCAAAAGGAAAATAATAAAGAAAAAAAAAGATGTTGTCTCAAGAAGCCCCTGTTGAAACAAGAATACATTACCTCGTAGGTGGAACACATTAACCAGTACCAGCTACTAAGAGTGATGCAGGAAGCAGCTCACAGACTCCCGGGAGGCTGCTTCAAGTTTCTATGGGAAGAGAGGCCAGGCGGAGTCTCCCCCAGGAGTGCAGGGTGGGAGGGAGGGAGCAGGGATGCCAAAGGTCTAGCACCAGGGGCTCTGCCCAGCAAGGCATTCCTCGGGGCACAGAGGGAACAGAGAGAACCTCTAGGACACAGACCGCAAAGGAGGATTCTGGCAAATCAAATTCTTCCCCTCGTTTACCAAGGCATGGCCTTGACCCATTTGCAGCATCACTGTTCCGCTCCTACCCACCTACCTGGGAGAGCTGCCGAGGGTGGAAGTACTAGGAGGAGATTAGGTTTGAAAAACGTCTACTTCCTATTCCTTCCTAGGATGGACTCAAGGTGATATTTCTCAAAGGGATGATGCAAACCTATTCTTTGAAACTGAGTGTAATGTTGCTAAAATGCTATCTTTTTTCAAGTCAGGAGGTGCCTGGAGCCAAGCGGGGCACTTCTTTGTGTCTTCTCAGCTTGGTCTTGTGATTTCTGGCAGTGCCATGGGCCCAGGCAAGCTGCCATCTGGGTCAATGACCCTTCAAATGTCAACAAACCACTCTCGTCGAGAGATGAGAGGAAGGAAGTCAGCCTGAGCATGGCATTTGGAACACCCTTTGCCAATACCGCTAAGATCTTTGAATGCCCTTATTTACAGTTAAAATTTTATCAGTCACCCAGGTGTGCAGAATTCTAACTATATTTTTTCATCAAATATCTGCTCTCAGAATCCAGTCTCATCCCACTCAGGAGAGTGCTTCCTTTGCTGTATAATGGTGATAACCATGACAGTAGCTGTATAATGATGACTCATAGATTGAGGATTAGATGAAGTAATGTTTGTAGAAATCTGGAACCCAGGAGTCTGGTCTCTGCTGCTGTTGTGCTGTATGACCTTTGACATTTTGTGTAATCTTTTCTGGCTCACTTTTCTCAATGGCAAAATAATAATAATAATTCAAGGGGGGGCCGTTTAGTTTTGTTTCGTTTTTTAATGCTTGTGTTTATATAGTGTTTTCAAACTCCTTAGTGTTAGGGGAAATAGAAGCATTAAAATGAGAATTGGGAAGGTAATGGTTATAAAATCTTATTCAATAACAGATGGAAAGGAGGAGGGTGCAGGCAATGGCCAGCGAGGCTTCCTCACGGCTCATTTGGATGCAGCCCACTCCAGTTCAGCACGGAATAAGACCAGGCCTTTAAAAATTCACACTAAATCTCATCGTCTCTGTCCATGTACAAATTCCATGCTGGCTGCAGAGTGACTGTGCCTTTCTCATAGTTTATGTTCTCTTTTCACTCTGTGGGGGCTGAACGCTGATGCCTGCAGGAGTGCGGGTTTGATTAAGTCATCCCAGGCTCTAGCCTGCGTGGGTGGCTCTGCGCTGTTCCCGGCTGGGCTGGCGCTTCCAGACCCCACTGGGCAGAAGGGCTGAAGGAGGACAGTTCTCGGTCTGTGCACCAAGAAGGGTGTGATGGCTCAGCTATCAACCCCAACAATCAAACAAGGAAAAGAGGGGCACTATGCTCCCTTAGTCAGAGCAAGCTCTTTTATATTCCTCCAAGGGACACCCTGGGCCTAAGCAAGCTGCTGGGGAAGTCAAAACCTGATTTCTAGAGTAAATATAATGGGTTTCAAAGCTTTTGGGGAATTTCCTGATCTAGGAAGCATGGGCGTGGGAGGGAGGGAGGTGTGCGTGTGCTGGGGAGGTAGGAATGGAAGGGAATGCCCTTGCTGAGAATCCGTGGTCATTTTGGGAATTGGCTGCTTGCATCTGTGAAGCCAGGAGGCGTATGTCCCAGAGGCTTGAGTCAATAGTCCCCTCCAGGGAACACAGGGCCAGTACTTTGACTTCCAGACATTTCGGGTGAAAGTCTTCTCTTGGCATTGAAATTGAGCCTCTGTGGGTAGCTTATCTCACCATCAAGACATTGCTCTTTTATCTCCAGTTCTGGTGCCGTGAAAGGATGGTACTCATTGGATCACAATTCTATTCAAGTCACCAAAGGATACTGAACACCTACTCCGTGTCAGGCATTCTGTGTCAGAAACTAAAGAATTTACAAAACAATAATAGCTTCCCATGTGCTAGCTATAGACCAGGCTCTGTCCTAAGCCCTTAACATTTAATCCTCACTGTAACTGTAGGTAGTAGATGTATTAATACTATTCCTATTTTATAGATGAGAAAATTGAGTCACACAAAGATGTTAATTTACCTAAAATAACTCAGCTCATCAATTGCAAAGCCAGGATTTGAACTCTGGCAGTCTAACTCTAGAGTCTATGCTTAGACTATTACAGTTTGCTGCATTAGGCCATCAAGGGATGTCCGGACGAGGCAAATACGTGTTAAGTGCTGTGGTGTTAAGTACAGAGGCTGTGCAAGCAAAGAGAATCACGCGTGGGAATATGAGGTGACCAGACACTGCTTCCCAGGGAAGGTGATGTCTACGCTGAGACCTAACGTATGATTGCTAGTTAGCTAAGCTGGATGGGGGTGTGGGTTCCAGGCAGAGGGAAAAGCAAATGCAAAAGTCTCATGGTGAGAGAGAGCATGGCTTGTTTATGTTCAAAGAGAAGGAATTCAGTGTGGCCGAATCACGGTTTTCACAGCAGGAAATATTTAGACACGAGATTGCAGAGGTTTACTCATCCATTCAACGAACATTTATTTAGCACCTGCTGTGTCAGGCATTGTGCTGGACTCTGGTAAGACAAGGTTAATTGAAACAAATAAGGTGATGCCCTCATGGAGCTTGTAGTCTATAAAATGAAACGATACTTCCTTGTCTCACCTGTTAAGAAAAAATTAATTAAACTTGGAAGGAAGGCAAAAAGGTGAGTAACATGTCCTTTCCATGTCAGCTGGGGCGTTGTTTAACAGATTCACTCAGATTATTTAATCACCTGGAGTCATATGCCTATGTTTGACTTTGCTATTTACTATTAGCTATGAAATCAGACTCTCATGAAGTTAAATGCACCATGTAGGCATCCATCTGGTAGAAAAGGTAACCTCAAAGCTTATAGTTTTATTGTCTTATCGGATGTTAACAAACTTTCTCTCTGTCTCAGTGTGTTTGCTTTATATTGTTGCCATAGCAAATTATTACAAATCAAGAGGCTTAAGACAACACGAATTTATTATTTCGCAGTTCTGGCAGTCAGAAGTTCGATACAGGTGTCACCAGACGAAATCAGGTTGCTGGCAGGCTGCTTCTTTTCTGCAAGCTCTGGGGGAGAATCCTCGTCCTGCTCATCCGAGTTGTTGGAAGAACTCAGTCCCTTGCAGGTGTAGGACTGAGATCCCTGTGTTCTTGCTAACTGCAAACTGAGGGCTATCCCAACTCATAGAAGCTGCCATGTTTCTTGGCTCACGGTCCCCTTCCTCCTTCTTCAAAGTCAGCACCAGCAGCTCCGTCTCACATAACGTCATTCTGACCTACACTTCTGCCCTCCCCACCCACTCTTAAAGACTTGTGACTAAACTGAGCTCACCCAGCTAACCCAGGATTCTCTCCCCATCTCAAGATCCTTAACCTACATCATGTCTTCAAAATCCTTTTGGCCACGTAAGGTGACATATTCACAAGTTCTGAGGATTGAAGTATTGGCATCTTTGGGGAATCACTTTTTAGCCCTACCACACTATAATAATCACCGTTATTTCCGAATAACTGTTTTTGGTAAACTGTGTAACTCCTGTTCCTCACAATGCAATTTTAACTGTCTTCACCATATTACTGGCTCCCTTATTGATGAGTCAGGAAATCTTCGACACATGTTTATCCTATATTTGTATGCTTTTAACTTTTTGAAAATTGTAGTAATTATAATGGTCAGTTTTGGAAGCTTCTCCGAGACTGCCAAGGAGACTAACCCGCCAGCGCTGATTCCACTGTGCTGCCCGGGAAGTGCCCCTCGTGGCTGTTCAGCGATGCCTGCTATTTTGGCTTCTGGGATGGATTGCAAATGGTAATAAAACTTCACCTCCATGACTCTTGCTCTCTTTGATCTAATTCTCTGTTTTTCTTTTTATTCCTGGTTCTTGACCAGCTTTAATTCTTGCTCTGGCGTGTGCATGACCAGTACCTTATTTGCCGTTGGTGACTCCAGTGACCGGGACTCTGGTTGAACGGTCTCATCATTTGGTGATTTCTACTGGGATGATGGGATCTCTTCTCTGTTGGATGAGAAACAATGGAGAATCCAGTTCGTTAGTCTTTTCTGTTTGTTTGTCTGTCTGTCAGGCCATTTGTGAGCTCAAATCAACTAAGAAAATATTTTGCTCTTCCTGGAACTAAGAACAACCCTTTGAGGTCTAGAGCAGTGAATTTTGTGTTTCTATGTCTGTTCTTGACCTGTGGCTGAGTGTGTAGACTGATGCTGCTAGCTCTCTGTAGGTTTGCGTGTCTGTAACTAAGAAGAGCCTTTACTCCTCACCGTGTGAGTGTGAAATATTTTCCTTTTCCTAAAGGGTATTAATAAATTAGATTACAATGTCTCTTAAATGAAATTAATTAATTGGTTTGTAGAGATTTTAAGCACTTACACATATTACATACATTCGCAGAATTCCTCAAAATAAAGAAACTGAACTTCTAATATCTTAAATGGGTGGGGTTATGAAAATCCTTCTTACAGAAAGGCAGGCTAAGAGGCATTTTTATAAAGAATAAAAGTTCAAATAATCAAGGTCAATCCTAAGGCAAGTCAGATTTATTTAATAGTTTTCGCTTGACAATAGTTATATATATTTTCTCTGGTTTTACAATATGGGGTTTAATACAAGATTTTTTTTGTGTGTGAGGAAGATTGGCACTGAGCTAACATCTGTTGCTGATCCTCCTCTTTTCTTTTGTTTCCTCCCCAAAGCCCCAGCACGTAGTTGTATATCATAGTTGTAGGTCATTCTAGTTCTTCTATGTGGGACGCTGCCTCAGCATGGCTTAATGAGCAGTGTGTAGGTCCGTGCCCAGGATCTGAACCAGCAAACTCCAGGTGGCCGAAGTGGAGCACAGGAACTTAACCACTCGGCCATGGGGCTGGCCCCTACAAGATCTTTTTAAAGTAAAGTTTTGGTACGTTTTTCATGAAGACACTAGTTAATCTGAACTTCCCAAACTTTTTGTACTAATTTACTGATCACGTAAGCTAATATTACTTCTACATAATATTTAGAATTGTGAAAAATGTAAAAATTTCAACTAAATTGAATTATAACTAGGACAAACCCTTTATATCAATGGCAATTTTGATTGTAGTATGTCAATTTGAACATAATTTTCAACATTCTTAGTTAACTTTAAAACTGTAGACTAATATTAAGTTGAGTTAATTAATGAATAATTTTTGGATACCTGGATAATTTCTAAGTAAAATAGAAGATAGAAATCTTGGTTACTGAATATAGTCTTAATATATAAATAGATATACCTTTGCTTCTGATTTTCACATGTTATAGAGTGGCTGTATCTTTGGGTCATGTTAACGGATGTGTTCATTTCTGCTACTTTGAGAAGATGTGACAGGCATGTGGGTAGCTGTAGGGGTCATATTGTATGCTCTTGTGAGCCTTTTTGATCAACTTAAATGCTTGTGTATGTACGTGGGTACTTCTCCATAACCTCCCTACCCCTCAGTTCTCTCTTTAAAATAGAGTTTAGTTACTTTAGTTAAAAGTTCTAATCAATATAGATGGTTAAGACTATATACCAGGAGCAACGGCAAAGAAATTTAACGACTTGCAAGATAATGGGGTGTTGTCTCTCAAGGGAAAAAAAGGGGTAGTTCTGACTTAAGTGTCTAGGTGTTCTTGAACGTGGAAAAGAATAATGAAAAATAAAACTTGGACATAGGAAGCCGTAGAAATTAAATTTTATTCACCTTGCTTTATAATACCTACAAATAACAAGTCTGGAATAATCAAAGTAGTGAAGTTTGCTCAGTGCTGGTGGGCTTATTCATAAGACAAGTTTAATAAAAGGGGTGGGAGGAGCTGGAGAAGCCATACTGCCAAATCTGATGTTAATGTCAAACTAGAATTTGACTTCTCTCTTAAAATGATCAATTGATTTTAGAGCGTTTAGTCAGCTTTTACAACAGAGAGTAAAAGGTTATTCTTTACATTCTGCGTGATCTGCCTGGGTAGCAATAATTTCAGTTCTCACCAGAATAATTTTCTGTGCTTTGTGGTGACTTTATCATGCTTTTGATTCTTAAGGAGCTAAGGTTCCACAAAACTGCGTCACCTCCTCCTACGTTTATTTGAAATATTCTATCGCCCCTTGGATTAACAGGGAAGCAAGCTATCGTTCTACCTTCATCAAGTGCCCAGATTTCCTCTCACAACTCTTGATTTTGCCATCTTCAAATCAGATCATAATTTTTTAAAAAATTTTAGGATTTCTTTTACACCTAAACATCTTTGCCACATCCTAAAGTTCCCATGGGAACTTACAAAGATTTATTCTTTAATCTTATTTAAAAAGGGATACTAGACATAATTACGTTTGTTTTACATATTTCTTAATGAGCTCAACGCAGTCGTAAAAGCTGAAGGACAAAAGTTGGTTTGTCAAATCAAAGGATAGTTTTGCACAGGGAAAATGTTATCGATATGAATGTTTCAGGAAGTGTCCATGTTATGGAAGGATGTGGGAGGACCCAGAGATGTGCCAATGCTCTCATTCTTCAGAATGTGTCTTTGCCCAAGAGGAACATTAATTGAATTCTCAGGAAAAAAGTTATGCATTATATCCCAACAGAGAATTTAACTCTCCTCTATTTTGATATATTATTTCCGTACAAAACGAACCACAGACACATAGGTTCATCAAGAGGTGGGTTCCACTTTCCTCTGATGTTCTCCCAAAGGCCCACAGGCTAGAATCTGTATCTTCAACAAAGAACAGACTCAGGGTCTTGAGGAAGCGACGGTACCGGGTACCACTAACCACTGATGGTTGAAGGCCCAGACTTATGGGTACGAGCTCCAAAGTGTAACGCTGACATTATTTAGATAACTGTCACGCTGTATCAGGGGACTGGTCAGAATTTCCAGAATTACTTTTAGTTCAGAAGCAAACGATCTTATGAAAACAGGTGTTGATCCAAGATCCAGTGGAATAAACTTGATCACATAGAACTGATTTAACTGATGAGAAAAATATAATCGTATTTATTTACTTTGGAAGATTGTTATTATTTTTTTACTATTCTATTTCTGATAGGTACATGAGGACATCTTTTCTCTTTCTTTTTAATCGATCTCTAATTTAGTAGACTATGCTTTGGTAAACTGAAATATGACACTTTTTTTAATACTATCTGATTCTCGCCTACACCTCAGAACTCAGAAACTAATACTTTTACTGAATTTCTTTACTTTGCACAGCAATATGGTTATTTGCATAGGTTCAATGAGAATTTGGTCTCCTTTTTACCAGGATATAAATTGACAAACCAACTGCAACCAAGGCCATATCTGGAGTGTCATGTTGAAAATTAACCTCATTTAATCAAGTATGACAAGCTCACCTTTAAAAGGTTATATTTAACATGTGGTGTCAATGTTTACAAAGTCCTCCCAGGAAACCTGGCCTGAGACGTGTTCTATGGCTCACAGGGTCCCAGCCTCACAGGAGGTGTGGAGGTCACTTCCTCGCATGCCCGTGGTCTTAATAAAATTGGGGCATCTCGAAGAGACAAGAATTTACCAAAATTTACTCGTCCTGAATGTGAAATCTGATGGAGTTTCTTAGACCCAGTTTCCAGCCTCAGGAGAGAGGAGCAAATAAACAAGTCTTCTGAAAAGCCCAACCAGAGATTCCTTAATGACATTTCGAGACAGAAATTAATTCTTCGGCTTACGGATTTGCTCAACATTGTATGCTCAAGGATGATTATATGGTTAATTAATACCTCTTGCTTCACCTTTGTAAATAATCAGACTAAAACATAATGAGACCAGGCTTTTTGGCAATCAAGAATAATCTTTGGGTATTATTTACGATCAAATAGAGGGATTCTTAGGAAAAATATTTTAAACCTTGGAAATAAGGCAAAGAGGAGGGCAGCGTGTCTCTTCAATGTGATACTGGAGAATTGTTTCACAGGCTTACTGAGGACTAATTAATTATCTGCTGGAATATGTCTGTACTGGGCTCTGCTATTAAGAGATTAGACCCAGGGAAGTTACATGGGACATGTAGGTTTCTCTCAGGTGAAAAAGAGAACCGGGAAGGTTATGTTGCACTGCCCTGAGGGAGACTGCAGGTTTGTGTCTGACTCAGCACATTTATTTCAGAATGCCTTTGCTGACAGACTGTGCAACCCCTGTTCCTCCAACTGCTCTTTGAACCAGCTTTGCCATCTTACTGCTTCCCTCGTATTTAGTTAGCAATCTTTGACAACATATTCATTCTATATCATGAGTCGTACTTTTATTGTTTGAAAATTATAATTGTCCATGCCTTACCTCACAGGATGGAGAATGGGGTGGGAACAGCCTCTTTCCTTCCTCACTCCCGGAGGTGCCATTGTCCTGGCTTCTGACTGAATAGCACTTCCATGTCTCCCTGTCTTTCCCTCCTCCCACACAGGAGCTGGGCAGGGGCTGTGGGTCGGTCAGTCTCTTTCCGGGCCTCTCGTTCACGGCCTCAGTGAGTCCTATGCCTGCATTACAATTTTGTCTCACTCCTCAGGGAGTAAGGCAGTGGGTGCTCTAAGCTGTTCCAGACATAGCTAGGAAGGCAGAGGGAAGACAGTTTTTGCTATCTTGCCCTCCCCTGGCAGAGCTGTTTATTTATTTCTCCAATGATTTCTTTCTTTATCCATTGTTTACTTATCCAGTGATTTATTCAGTATTCATTCATTTGTTCATTCATTCATTAAGACCTCAGAACCTGGTATCAGAACCACAGTGGATGGGTTATTGACTTAATTATGTGAAACCTTGAAAGCTACCATTTGACTGAATGCCATGAAGTAATCAATAATGCAAATTTGTATGTAGGAAAACATTTTTTTCTTTTGGAGGAAGATTATCCCTGAACCAACATCTGTTGCCAATCCTCCTCTTTTTTTGCTAAGGAAGACTGGCCCTGAGCTAACATTGTGCCCTTCTTCCTCTACTTTATATGTGGGACAGCTGCCACAGCATGGCTTGCCAAGTGGTGTGTAGGTCTGCACCCGGGATCCAAATAGATGAACCCCGGGCCACTGAAACAGAACACGCGCACTTAACTGCTGTGTCACGGGGCCAGCCCCAGGAAAACATTTTTATATGCAGCTAGCTGCTATCACAAATAAACTCCAAATTTTCTGCTGTTGAACACAAAAGTTTATTTCTTACTCTTGCAGAGTCCAGGCTGTGGTGGAGGCATTCATTCGGTGAACCCAGGCCATAGATGCTCTGCCATCTTCAAGGTGTGAATTCTTCCAAGTTTGCCCTGGGCATTGGCATTCAGCTGACAGATAGGTGGGGAGAAGACCGGGTGAGGGGTTTTCATGAGTCAGGCTGGAAAAGGCATCTTCCACCCACATTCCATAGGACAGACTCAGTGACAAAGTCACACCTACCTGCGTGGGAGGCAGGGACACCTGGTCCAGCTGTGTTCCTAGATGGAGAGGGAAATGGCCCCGGAAAACAGCTACCGAGTCTCTGCCACAGCTTCCAGTACCCAGAATCCCAGAGTCCATTCAGCGCTCGCTGACATTGACTCTGGAGGTCCCTAGAAGGGGGTCCTGTGGTCATGTCTGTTGGAAACCTCACCTGGCTCTGTTGAGCTGCTGGCTCAGCAGCAACCGCAATGTTAGAAGGTACAATGATGGAAGTGACTTAATTTCTCACTCACAGACCCTGGAGGCAGAGCTGGTCCCTTTCCTTCTTCTTTTCCTTTGCCTTCAGAGTCAGAAAGCTTTCAACGTTATTCTCAGAACTTCGTCCCATAGGGATTGGGAAATGGTGGACAGTGTCGGGAAGGGATTGAGAGGATCACAGCTGAGCTTCTTGAAGGTAACTTCCTCCTGATGTCTCTGGCTCACTTGTCGCACCTGATTCAGCACATGGAAGGCACCCAGAACTGCAGGGCTTCAGATAGTCTCTAATGTGACACCTTAACTTTCCAGGTCAGCATTCGGAGCCTCAGAGAAGTTAAGCCGTTTCCCTGAATAGCCAGTCTCCTTCACAGCAGAGCGTAAAGGAAGCCAAGTTGCCTTGTTCCCAGCTCCCACTATCATCCCAGGCAGCGTTCCAGGAGTCAGTGAATGACTGATCTCTCATTTTAATGCAAAATATAACGAAATATTGAGTCACCAGAAATATCAGTGAAAATAGTATTTTCTGAACTGAATTTTCTGATTAACGCAGTTTTAGCCATAGAGGTTTTTCATTTCAACCTGAGAGGTTGAAAATCATCCTAAGACGTACCAGCTGGCATTCCTGCCTTAATAAGCAGTGTTTCAAAATGAGCAAACACCATTGCCTTAATGTTGTTCATATGGACAATTATTATTCCACAGTGGGGAACGGAATGGCAATTTTCAACCACCTAAAGCTCAATCATGGTGACCTGAATAAATTGTGAGAACCTGTTTTCCAGTATTTTCTGTCCTCAACCATCTTTAAATTCCAGAATTCAAATCAGAGTTCAAACTGCTTACTAAATGTGCTAGACAGAGTGTTCTTGCTATTAGCTAAGGGATCCTGGGAAACTAATACACCGTCACCTCTGCCACTTCATCACCCACAGTGAGGGAAAAGGCCTCTATAGGTCTCTGGGAGCATATCAAAAATAACACTTTGTGCCTTGTTTTTGAATAATATTCATCAATAAGAACCAAGCTAATTATGGTTTCCATATTCATATTTCATGATGACAATGTAAATTTTAGGTCATAAATCTATTCAATGACTGTGTATTTTGAATAATGATGAAAACTTTTTCTTATAATTATCATTGCCTCTCACTATTGCACATTGCCCTAAGCTTAAAATCACAGTATCTTATTGCTATAAGAGACTTTAGGTGTGCTTCCTTCTAGCCATGGAGAAACTGAGGCCTGGAAATGTGAGGTGACTTGCCCAGGGTCACAGATAGAATTTGTGACATCCCAGTTCTCCTGATTCCAGTTCAGTGTCTGTCTCTCCATTTGGAACAAGGACTGCCCAAAACCATGCATTTTCCACTAACGCCTTGGAATGTGTCATCCATCTTTCCCTGGTACTTAGATAATCATTGTTTGTACAGCAAAAGTCCCGTGGCCATATAATTGAGTACTAGGATACCCTGATGGAATTTCCCCTTCCTAGATGGGAAGGATGCTAAAGAAGAGAAGAAAAGAATGTTTGGTGCCTTACATGGGCCAGGCAGCTCTGCCAGGCTCTGTCCCCTCAGTTTATTTGCACATTGTTATAAGAGAGGTGTCACTGTCCCCACTATAGAGATAAGGAAACAGCGGCAGTGAGCTACAAACTCGCCCCAAATCATGAAACTGGTACGTGAAGAAACCTGACTGGAACCCAGCCTGTCTGGCTACATCTCGAGGGTGACTCCTCCCTCCCCTCTAAGACACCAGAAGGCCCTATTTATTCCCTAGTTCCTGTTAGTCCTCTAGTCCAGCCACACCGCAGGGAGGGCCTCCTAAATAGTGACTCTCCCAACTTGACCAGGAGGCCCCACTGAGACAGAATACTCCCTGAGGTGCCCCAAATCCTCCTACCACCTAAAGAAAGATCTGGGTAATTTTTAAAGTGCCCAGGTAGTGGGAGGAGAGTCCACCAAACCTGACAGCAGGTGAATATTCTCAAGAGAAATCACCTTGCTGACACAAACCTGTAACCTGGACTTGTGGAGGAATTTCAAATTAGCAGAAGTTTTTCTTCTATTCATTCTCTCTCAAAAACATCTTATTATGGAATTATTTTGAACACATAGAAAGGTACTCACCATCTAGTTTTTAATTTTTAAGTTAGCCTCTTGTCATGTTTATTCCAGGCTTTTCTTTTTTATTTTTAAAGGAAAATCTGCAATTGATTTTTGTTCTTTCGTCCATGTTTTTATATTCTTACTACATAGATATATATCCATACATGGGCTTGTTTTGTCTTTTAAAGGTTCACAAATACAGTTTTATCTTTCTGCTACTTTCTTTTTGCACTGGACCTTACGTTTTCTAGATAACCCCCTGCTGATACAGTTAGTTCTGGCTCATGCATGTCCTCTGCAGCAAAGTATCCCAGGGAATGACTATACCATGATTTATTAATCTATTCCCCTTTTGAAGGATATTTAGGTTAGTTCCAATTTTTTTTGCTATTATAGACTATAATGGTTAATTTTATGTGTCAACTTGACTGGGCCATGGGGTGCCCAGATATCGGGTCAAACATTATCTGGGTGCTTCTGTGAGAGTGTTTCGGGATGGGATTGACATTTAAATCAGTAGACTGAACACAGCAGATGGCCCTCTCTAGTGTGGTGGGCCTCATTTAATCAGCTGAAGGCCTGAATAGCACAAAAAGGCCGACCCTTCCCTAACCAAGAAAATATTCCTCCTGCCTGACTGCCTTTGAACTAGGACATCTGCTTTTTCCTCCCTTCAGATTCAAACTGAAAGTCACCTGCTCCTTGGTCTCGAACCTGCTGATCTTTGGACTGGAACTACACTGTTGGCGTTCCTGGGTCTCCAGCCTGCCAACTCACCCTGCAGGTCTTGGGACTTGTCAGCCTCCTGAGTTACATGAGCCAATTCCTTATAATAAATCTCTTTCCATATATACATGCATCCTATTGGTCCTGTTTCTCTGGAAAACCCTGACTAATTCACAAACAAAGCTGGGCCTTTTGATGCATGGCTTCTGTGCACATGTGTCGGAGTTTCTCCAGAGTATAGACCTAAGAAAGGACTCTGGAACCATCTCCCTCTATACACTCAGGATTCCCTTCTTCATTCAAACCATCAGAATCTCCATTTCCTTTGTGAAGCTTGACAAGTTTCACAAATCTCTCTGACTTCTTGGCTGTGCTGGCCTCTTCCTCGCAGTGCTGGCCCCCACAACACACAAGGAGGCCTCCTTCATTCTCCACCCCAGGTCTTCTCAGGTAGCTGTTTTATTTTGTCTGGGTCCTCTCTCCTTCCCTTCCTCCCTCCATCCCGCCCTCTCCTTTGCTTTCTGTCTTCTACCATCAGTTGCTGAATTATATAGATCCAGGCACTTTCTGGGTGTGGGACATTCAAACAAGTGTTGGCATAGCCCCTGCCCTTGAGGAACCCCGAGTTCAGGAATAGTGATGGACAGGTAAGCAAACCCCATAAACTAAGGCGGTGCCCACAAAAAGAGCCACACCAGATGCAGGAGAGCCCTGAGGAGGGAGTTCAGCCAGGTTAGCTCTCAGGAAGGGGAGGACCATCAGGTCAGGATTCCCCAAATAGAAAAATACAGCCAGGTCTGAGAGAAGTGTGGGGATTTCTCAGTTGCACCAAGGAGAAGGAGAAGGGAAAAGACATTCTGGCAGAGAGAAGAGCTGGTGCAAAGCATGGGCCTAGGAAATAGCTGAGCAAGATCAATTCAAATGAGCAGAGTGAGGCCAGAGAGGTAGGTGAGGGCCGGGTCGTGGAGGCCTGCCTCCCCCAAGGGGCCGCCTCTGAAGGCTTCAAGCAGAGGTCTACAGCACGGCCTCTCCCCGAGCCCTGGGCCACCGTGGGTAGACCAGTCCCCTGGTTTGTTGAGCTTTCATTTATCTAACCACTGCCTAACATTTGTGACAAAACTGAAATAAATTGTGTGAGGTGCACGTCCACATGGGTGAGATTTATAAACAAAAACAAATTTGAGCTAGAAATCATTGGAGGTTTTTCCTACTTGGGTCTCCAGGTTTTCCTTAAGCCCACATTTCTGATAGTTGGAACGCAGCAATGAATCTGGCGTGGGTCTGGCTGCGTTTGTTTTATGGTGAGGAGGGGCCTGGGTGGGGGTGTGGGACCTGAGAGATCGAAGAGCGTTCCTCCCACAGGAAAGGGCCTGAGGCCTCACCTCCACTGTCAGAGACTCGAACCGTCTTACTTTAGAAACACAATTAACTTCTCCTCTTCATTTGATCAGCGTTTTCTTGAACTAGTAGGGAAAAAAAATTCATTTTGAGGAATTGCTGTTTCATTGGGTTTTCCTGGCTCCTTCTCCCAGAAAGGAGGTTCCCTTGTCTTAATTACAGAAAGTTGGGTTTCGGCGTGGCTGCCAAGGAAGAGAGGGCTTGCCAGCGGCAGCCTCTGATGTCAGGATGCTTTGTCACCACAGTGGAATTCATTCACTGAAGGAACTTATTTCTACCTGCTGTTAAAATCACCTACATTATGCCATGCCGAGTAGACAAATACATTTTGTGAGCTCATTTCCTCTTTTTCCTAAAAAAAACCCCTCATCAGGTTCTTTCTCAGAGCAGTGAAAGGAGGAAAGTAAGCACAAGGGGTGACTCAGACCTGGCAAAGCGACCTTTCTCTTCCCACCTCTGTTCCCCTCTGTCCAGTCCCTGCAGGTGGTGACCTGTGGAGGTGAGTTTGCTTTGGGTCGTTCTGCCGGATTCCACCCGCCTCTCCCAGCTGCCTTTAGAGAGGAGAGGATCTTTCTTCTTTTTCTCTTCTCTGTCTCCACCCAGAGCTCAAAGCGCAAGAGGTGATTTTCAACACGCCATTCCTGCCACGGTGGGCTGTTCTGAGAAATCCCACCTGGAAGTTAAGTTTTGCTAACAGTAGTTAGTTAAATAACGAACATTTTATTGAACTCTTACTGGGAACATTGTGCTAATTACAGAGAAAAGGACAACGATTCTCTCCGTGGCTGCAGAAGACCAAACTAAGGGAAGTGAAACGTGTGGAAAAGAGTGAATTTACACAAAACTAAAAAGAACATGATATGTTTTCAGGGCATAGAATAATTAAATTGCCGACAGCCACCCATTTTTGAGGGCAGAGTGGCTTTTGGGATGCTTGTCTCCAGGTGTCGGCTCTCCGTTTAAAGAACGTGCTCTTCTTCTTGACCGTGACACCTCAGCACTTAGCTCAGCTTCTCGCACAGAGAGGTGCACAGGAAGTGTGTGCGGAGAACAGAAGGAAGGAAAGAGGTTGCATGGGACACAGTCCTGTTCTTTTTATCCTCAAAACTCCCCATATGCACATTTCTGGTATCAAATTCAGTTTTACAATAGGGGTGTTGTTTTCGTCACCTCATTTCATCTTTCTAACAAAGCAACAGTTTCAGTGATAAGGATCTCACATCTGAAGCCACACATCTAGCGCATGTCAGCAGTAGGGTTCGATTCTGAGTTACTCTCTGACAGAAACTGTTCTCTTCCTAGGGTCCTAGTCACCTCCCAGCAAAAGTGGCTGGAGTGGGGTTGCAGGTGGCTGCCCTGAGAGAGGAGGACCCTGCGAGACAACAGGGGGAGGAAAGCACGGCTGAGAGGCTCCTGGGCGTCACTCCCACGGTGCTCCTTGCAGGCCATGATGGCACAGGGCTAGGAATGGACATTTCAGGGATCGAAATGCTTGCACAAAATGAAGAGAAAGTTATTCCTTAACAAACTCCTTCTCCAGTCCCAGTGTCAGAGACAGGGGATGTCCTGTATGATCCTCTGACGGTTCTGAGCTTAGGCCACAAACAGTGACTGAGAAGTCATCCCTTCTGCCGATATTCAAGGTCAGGTACAGGATATTGCAAATCAAGACCATTAAAACTGAGGATGAGTCAGATCACCCAGTGGGGAGCCAGAATGCCCACCTCTTTCTCCAGTTGAATCACACATCATTTAAAACTGGGGAACTGTATGAAAGTTCTCCTCTAGGCAAAGAGATATCATGGAGAGGAAAAAATCATAACATAAACACTGTGCTTATCTAGCATTCCTGAGTCATACAGATGGTTATCTTGCCTTTTTGATCCTAAAAAGCCCATTTTATGGCTTTTGCTTTTGTTCTTCACTTACAAAATGAGCATGGAAAGGTCAGCCAGCACTGCCGGTCTTTGGAGCGCTGGGAGACGGGAGAGAATGCTGGGAGACCGGAGAGAATGCTAGAGTCTTGAGAAGCTTGTCTCAGAGTGTGTGCTCCATAGAGGAAGGTCATCCTGGCACAGAGAGAGGACAGGGGGAAGGGAAGAGGCTGCATGTGGCACATCTTTTTTATCCACAAAGCTACCTGGATACCAGTCATGTGTATGGTTTTCAGATTTAGTTTTATGATGCCTCAAGATGAATGATTATTTCAAAATTTGTCACAGAAGATTTTTAATGCTTTTGAAATAAAAGGCATTTGCTAGTGCATGACCCCAGTTGGGCTGGGGTGCCCAATTTACCCTGCTTAGTTTGCAAACAAGGTAAGGAACACAGGTTATTTCCTCTGCTGAGATGTGGACCCCTCCTGGGTTCCCCACACAATGTTGATGTCTTTTGATTGCATAACGAGGGCCAGCACCCCAACCAGCAGCAGACACTAGTTTTGGATGTCTGTGCCTTTAAGACCAGAGGAGGTAGAAATCCTCAGAAGAAGGGGCAGATTAAAGATGGGCTTGGCCTCTCTGGCCTTCTGTGCCTTAGAAGTGATTTTTTTTCCAGCTGGCCAAGGATCTGTCCCGAAAGCTGGCCCTGACTTCCTAACAAGCTCTGCTTGCCCTTGAATCTGACTCCAAATTCCAAGTTTCACACTCTGCTCAGATTAGGCGTCTCCTGAGGAGCTGACCTAGCCTCAGACCCCAGACCCTCCATCCTCCCTGCCCTAGCTCGGCCTCATTTCACACTCCCAAGTCTGACATTCAGTCCCACTCCCCCCACACCTGCCCTCGGCTCTCCGGCTTCAGGCTTCAGGCTTCTCCTGCCTTAGTGCTAACAGCTGGCTGTGACTGCTTCCAATTGAACTGCTAAGGAACAGAGGCTCCTTCCCATCAGGGGACCTCTGAGTTGCTTCTTAATCAGGCCCAGAATCCTGGAAAGGAAGATGGGGCCACCTATACTCTCCAAGCTGTGCTGTTGGCCTCCCCCAGAAGTGGAAACAGATCAGCTATGCCCTGCTGGGGCCCATGGCACCACCATCCTGTCCAAAAGCAGACCCAGAATTCTCTGCTTGGGAGGAGACCACACATGCACTTACTAAACGATGCGGAATGTGGCAATCCTACAAGGGTTGACCTATTTTGCAAAACCCTTAGATTTTTTGTTTTCTTTAAATTGTTTTCTAGTTGCTTTTCATTTTTCTGCTCACTATCATAGCCCCACACACCCAACCCCCCAGAGAGGCTGAGGTATATGTTGCTCTTTATCAACCTGAACTCTCTAATAAGTCATGGCTTGGGGGCATGCAGGGGTCACTCTTCCCTAAGCAAGACCACTTTTCTGATTCTTGTCCCAGATGCCTGAATGTGCTTCCCCCTTCCGAGAGTAGACATGTTATCAGATTCACGTTCATAAAATCACTACGGCTTCAGTGTGCAGGAGGGGTCAGAAGACGGCGAGGCCGGAGAATGAGACTCGTGAAGACTCAGTTTAAGAGTCCTGATAAGACACGTGGAGGACAGCTGTTTCCCTGAACCTTTGTGATGACTTGGTTGAGCCTCAGTAATTTTAGACAAAAGGGGCCACAGAACAGTCTGCCTATTCTTCACCTCTGCTCCCTCAGCGCCCAAGTCTGAATCTTACAATGATTACACAAGAAAGACATCCACCTGCTACAGGAGAGATGGAATCAGAGAGAGACTGCCCGTTCTCTAGGGTTTGTTTATGCCCTTAAGGCTTGTTGCTCTCTGGAAAATGAGTCCCTGAAATCTGACCAATCAGATTAACACCCCCTCAGAGTGAAATCAATGAGTTAGAGGGAAACATTGATCTGAATTCCATTCTCTAAAGGAAGCAGAAATTATTAGTCAATTCCTAGAGCCTTTGGGCTTAACAGTAATTGAGGCTACTTATGCCCATTCACTGGCATCTTCCCCTGACTTCCTTCGAGGGCGGAAAAGGGAGATTTAGGCCCAACCTGGGAAGCCCATTGGAGATATGGTCAAGCAGAGAAAGGAACTTTTCTGAAGGAGGCAGAGAGGTTTGAGACTTCACTGAGAGGAATATTATCTAACAAGAGCTTCAGAGACATCATGAGATAGCAAGACGTAAAACATCCCTGAGACAGTGAGCGACCGCATTTTCAGATACGAATTAAGAGACATCGGAGTCAGAGGTACCAGCACATTTAACACATAAGACTTTCTGTGCTATTAACAATGAAAAAGAAGGTTTAAATCAGTCTTTGTTTAAACTTCCAAGATTTGATTTTTATGAATACCCTTAGACAATATGAGCTGGTGACAAACAGATGATAACCAGACAGAGGGACATGACTCAAATCAGAGTGAGGGGAAACACAATGGAATGTATGTGACATTTTTCTTAATAGTGCGAAATCTAGGGTATGCAGCCCAGCTCAGAACAGCAGGTGAATCCAGTGAGAAGCAAGGCAAGGACATTACAGAGCAAGGTTCACTCATCCTCTGGGCCAAAAATGGCAAACGGGCTTAATCTTTGTACTAATTTTATGAATTAGGAGTGGTTTCTTGAAGTTTTGTATTGAAAAGGAGTCTGAGGCTATGTCTGGGATCAACGGTAGAGTATTGCAATTGATGAGTGATGTCTGCCATGGGCCCAGGGATGGAGAGTGGGCTCAACTAATGTGGGAGAAAAGTGTGCTACTTGTGGCCCCATCTAGCTTACTGAACTTCTCTGTATTGGGGTTTAGGTCAAAGGTCCAGCTAACACTAAAGTGAGTCTGCTTTTGTCCTGCACATTATTTCTCTAGGGGATTCATAGGGAGAGTATTGCATTGTGGGTAGGATGTTCTTGGATACTTTGGCCCTGCAAAAATCTAATAGAACCTGCTCTTAATCCCTGAAATTTTATATGCAGATATTTTTGGAATTTTGGACCTAAAAATTTTCCCTGTTAGGGCCAGGCAGGGCTTCCAGAGGTCTTGTTGATTCCTTGGAGAGTGGGATAGGGGTGGGATCTCTAGATGGGCTTCAATTGCCAAGAATCATTCCCAGGCTCCTGCCCTCTCTCCTATCCGAGAGAAGTGATGTTCAAGTTTTTGGTCCTATGGTCCAGCACATCGTTCATCCTGGATACCACTGGCCCAGCCTAGGGACCTAGGGGATGTAAGGACTTGAATTAAGATGACATGATTCACCTTCATTTAACACACAAGTGTCATGTAGGGGATGTTGACATTATCTATCTGGATCTAATCACTGCTTTTCCCTCTGACAGCCATAGATAGATGTTTAGGCATCCATGTGAAAAGCTTCTTGGCATAAAAGCAGATTGAGTATTGATTCTCATTTATGGATTCAGGGGTCCTCCTCCAGGAAATAGGATAAGGACCCAACAGCTTAACTGCAAAGATTGATCTTTCTCAGAATGACAACTCATGTTACATGGCCTAAGTATGGGTCCAAACAGAACAGCTCCCAATTGCCTTTGGGTCAGAGTTTATTTTATTTTGTTCATAAGAATATATATCAAAACCCTGGTCAAGTGCTAAGTACCAGGTCAATAAAACTTTGGTTTTGTTGTAATGTTTGCACTTTGTCATCACGAAAATAAAACAAACAAATAAAACAAAACAATGATCTCTTTTTCAAGATAAAATTACAAAGTTGAAAGGAACACATCATTATTTGTGCCTGTATACAGTCCCCTTTCCTATATCACACGTATATTTTGAAGGCAGCATTGTATAACTCATTTCTGTATTCCCCAAAATGTCTTGTGCATAATAGGTATGTTCAATAGTATTGTTAACTTGAAAGGATGGGTTGCAGTGTTGAGAAGTGGAAAGAGCCCTGTCCTTGCATTTGAATTTGTTTCCTGCTGTATTCCCAGCCCCCAGAATAATACCTGGCGTATGGTAGAAGCTCTTACTGAAATATGAGCAATATAGTTATCGGCCAGCTTTTAACCTGTCTGAGCCTCAGCCTTCTAAGTAAAATGGGGATAAGCATGTCTACACTGCTTCATGCCTTTCCTCCATGTCTTTGGGCTCTTCCAGGACTATCTTGACTCTCATTTCAAGACCTTGCTTGGGTGTCACTTTTTCTTTGAAGCTTTCCTTGACACCTCTTGTTTCCCAGGAATAACTGACATCTCCCTCCTTTGGGCTCTGCTAAATTCCATAATCACTTCTATCAAAGCACCTACAGCCTTTTATGACATTTATCTACTTACAAGTCTATCGACCTCTGCTAGACAGTGATTTTCTAGAGGGTAGGAACCATGTCTTATTCATTCCTGTATGCCCAATGCTGAGCAAAGCAAAAACTTGATATATAACTCCTGAATAAATAAAGGGATGAGTAGCAAAGAACTATAATCAGCCAAATGACATGATCCATTTGGGGTTTTAGAAAAATCTCCTTGGCATGGTAGGGCAGACAGACTAGAGTTCATAGGGGTTAGATCAAAAGCATCAAGATTATTTGGGGTTCAGACACTATATCCAGAAGGTGTCTGTTAACTTCAGAGGCAACCCTGGGTCTTGCAAGCCATTACCATGCATTGTATGTTATCTGAACACTGAGGCTGCAGAGCCTAAGACATAGAGCACCTGCCAGGAGGGGGTCCAGAATGGGGTAGATAATGTTGGAACATGAAGCCCCTTGGGAAGGGATCAGCCTTAGTGGGGGTCAAGGTGTAGTGGGGACAGCCTGTGGGGACACTGGTTGAGCAGGTGGGCACCTGAGACCCTTCATCCACTGCACAGCTCTCCCAGGGCCCTTTGGAAAGAACTTATGCTCAAGGCTAGGTGGTAAAATGGACCTGTTCTCAAAAGTAGGGGCTGGCCAGTCTTTTATTTAGGTCCTGACAGCTCCCAAAGAGTGGAATATGGAGGGTTACCAGTGCCCAAAGCTACCTGGGGAAGAGGAGGAACCAGCTTGGGCTCAGAGGCAGCATCCATCCTGTCCTCTGGGGCCTGGTCATAAAGGGGCAGATGTAAGCCCAGTGGGGTAGGGAACTGGGGAACGGGGTGGTTCCTCCTCCAGCTGTTTCCCTGGGCAGCAAGTGACTTAGTCATTCGATTCTAGAGAAAGGACTAACCTAGCTTTTTAAAAAAGTCTGTATTATGTCTACAGAGCCAAGCTCTGTTTGTTTCCGACCTATTCTATTTTTTTTAAAGGCAACTTTATGGAGGTATAGTTTGTCTACAATAAGCTTCACTCAGCTAAAGCATACAAACTGATGAATTTTGACAGATTTATACACCCATTGATATGGACTGAATTGTGTCCACCCCAAATCCATATGTTGAAACCCTAGCTCCCAATGTGATTGTGTTTGGAGATGGGGCTTACAAGGAGATAATTAAGGTTAAATGAGGTCATAGTGTGGGACCCTCATATGACAGCATTAGTGTCATCCTAAGAAAAGGAAGAGACAGCAGACTCACTTGCACACGCTCCCTCTCTCTCTCCATTGAGAACCTGACCATGCTGGCACCCTGATCTCAGACTTCCAGCCTCCAGAACTGTGAGAAAATAAATTTCTGTTGTGTGAGCCCCCCAGTCTGTGGCAATTTGTTACGGAAGTCTGAGCTGACTGATACACCCATGAAACCACTACAGTCAAGACAAGAACAATTCTCCCCCTCCCCTGAGTTTTTATTCCTTTTTACAATAGACTGAAAAACTAATAGTAACCGTGGGCCCTCCAGGACCAGTTCAACTGACCCCATCTCTTATCAGCAGAGTGATTAAGAATTGCCTTTCAGAAAATCTGCAAAGTCAAGTAACCAGGGCGTGTATCAAAGAAGAAATCTTGACCTGAAATGACAGAGGAACCAAAGATCCTCCTTCCCACAGAACTCAAGCACCGGGATATGATCGAAACTTGAAAGTCTGAGTCTTATCAGAAGCAAAGGCTCCCTCATTCAGGAAGATCCAGGGTTAAAATTCCTTCTCCACCTCATCAAAAATGTTTAGAACCTCTTTGAAGCCCACCAATCAAAACCTGTACCCCCAGTACTTCCGAGTGCCAGCCTGTTCTCCCTAACCTCTTAAATTTTGCCCCAAATCCTGGATCAGAGAGATCTGAAGGCACACGCCCCACCTCCCTGCAGGTCCATCCCACAGAATAAAGCCGGTCTCTTTTCCCAAAGCCTGATGCCAGAATTAATTGGCTTGTTTATGCAAAGAACCCCAATTTTGTGAGGTAACATAACCTTGAGACTAGGAAAGAGATGTCTGCTATAGGAAAAAACACAATCCTTTCCAAAATGCCCATTGAAATCTCTTATTGCCTATGATGTCATTATGCCAAATTTTAATGAGGAAAAGAAGCCATCATACAATTAAGGTAAAGAATTCATGGTAATTTAGCCCTGAGCATCCCGTTGAGCCGGGCACAGTCGCCAGCTCTGAACTGGTTCTGGTAACCTGCATAAATTTCCCAGCTGAAGCCTGACAGCTATCCATCAGAAGCAAAAGGCCCTCTGAGCATAGAAAATTCCAGAATGTTTTGGAAAAGGGAAGACTTTGATGTTTTCTGGCCTCTTCCTCCCTCACTTCCCAGGAGTCAAATTCCCTTCTCTTCTTTCTGGAAATGCTTTCTTAATTCTTGTCACTCCTCGCCCATCCCCACCCCAGGCAGGGTCAACACAGCCTCCAAACCCTGCTAGCTCCCTTAGGGAAGAGTGTCCTGTGGTTCCTTGCTGTGGTCCCTGGGCCTGACACAACGTCCTGCAAGAGTCTATGCACAAGAAATGTCTGTGGAAGGAATCCCTGATTAAGTGAAGTGAAAAGGAGTAGACCAAAGGAACGGTAGCCATCTGAGGTCATGGAGCTTGATATTTGACACATATTAAGACAGCCTAGAATGTCGTCTAATAAGTTGTCTTTTGATTTTTATGAGATCTCTGGGCAGGCAGTGCTGGCAGAACAGAGACATTTTTCTCACCACCCAGAGGAGATGGCCTGACCACCATATAATGGCATGAATGGCCCCCTCTGTCTGGTCTACTCCACATTTCCAGCTCCATCTCCCACATGCCTTGTGTGGACCTGACAGTCCAGATACCACGGGCTGCTAATTAAAACAAATATATTGTGTGTGTTCTGTCTTTGCTTGTGCCCATGTTGTTGCCCTTTGTAGAACCAAGTTAAAATTGAGTCACTTATGTCAGAGACAACATGGAGTTGGCCAATGCAGGCACATTAAAGAAAAATGAAACTTAACCCCACCTAACATAAGTTGCAGGAATTTATAGCTCTTCTCAGAGACCAGCAGAGGACGCCAGCCAATCCCCAAACACCAAGTCTCCTCAAGCCATCTCTGTACTTCTTTTTCCCCTGACTCAGCTACCATGATCCAAATAAGGAAGAAAACCACTAGGCAACCAATCAGTTGAAAAAGCCAAAAACGTCTGCATTTACTGCACAAAAAATCCCTTAGTCTGTGAGCAGCTCGGGACTCATTGTTCTCATAGCCTTGAGTTTCCTGGCTTGCAGGTGAAAACCCTTGCAATAAACTCGTCTTTCTGCTTTGCTTTACTCAGTGTGCACAGTTTGGGTTTTGACACCTTTCACATATGCACTTCCAGCTTTGTCTGCTGTGGCCTCCTACTCAGTCTTCAAGTCCACACTCACAGTTTCCTTCCTCTGGAGCCCTCTCCGACCCCAACTCTTGCAGCATGTTGCCTGCCTGTCCGCCACAGGCTGTCTCACATTGTTTCTACCATCTGCCTCTTGTTTGTCTTTCCCGTTAGACAGTGAGCCCCTTGTGGGATGCTGTTGAGTCTTAATCATCTTGTAAACCCACTGCCTAATCCAGGACTATGTATGTAAAGACTCTCAAGAAACATTGCAGAATTTAATTGTCCAGTAAGTCCCTCTCACTTTCTCTTCCCCGATGGAGTGGAGGGCAGAGAAGGCAGCTGCTATACTGGCTCCAGACAGCCTCGAGTGCAAATTCTGGTTCGTCACCTTCTGTATTCATTTTCTGTCGTTGTGTAACCAATTAACAAAAATTAAGCAGTTTAAAACAATACCTGTTTATTATCTCCCGGTTTCCATAGGCCAGAAGTCCAGGCACAGCTGAGCTGGGTTCTTGGCTCAGAGTTTCACAAGGTTGCAATCAAGGTGTCAGCTGGGGTGAGTTTCTTTCTAGGGCTCGGGGCTTTCAAGCACATGTGATTGCTGGCAGAACTCCCTTGAGGTTGTAGGACGGAGGTTCCATCCATTTCTGGCTGTTGGCTGGGAATGCTTAAATTCCTAAGGCCACCTGCATTTCTTCTCACATGCCCTTCTTGAACCTCAAAGCCAGCAACGGAGAGTCTCCCTCATGTCTAAACACTCTTGTTCTTCAAATCCCTGACTTCCTCTCTTTCTGACCTCTCCACACAGAGGTAAAGGGTCATGCTATGAGTCAGGTCCACCTGGATAGTTTCCATTTTGATAACTCAAAGTCAAATGATTAGTAACCTTAATTACATCCACACAATCCTTTTGCCGTGTAACATAAGCTAATTGCGAGAGTGCTGTCTCATCATATTCACAGGTTCTGCCCACACTGAAGGGGAAGGAATTATACAGGGGCGAGGGTCATTGGGAGTCACCTTAGAATTCTGCCCACCCTACCTCCTCAGGCTACATTACCCCCTTTTGAATGCCAGTTTCCTCAGCTGGAAAACAGGGATAAATAAACCTACCTCCCAGACTTGTTGTGAAGATTAAATTAAATTAAAAAGGTGAAAGAGCCACTCAGTAACTGCAGGTCTCTTCCCGTTATTTCTGGACCTCCATCTCATAACTGTTCCTGGGTTATCCAGAGAACAGACACCAGCTGGACTGTATGCTTATGAGCCGACTGTATCAAATACTTAGTAACAAATGCAGATTAACAAAAAGAATAATTGGTAATGTCCAGTGATCTGATTTTTGGAGGGTGGTGGTAATAGCTGAGATCACGCAGGATTAGCCCATGACTCAAGTGATGATGATTTTATAAAGATTGAAATCCAAGTTCCTTAGGTAGGAGGTTACTTCTGTAAAAGGCTTAGACTATTCTTTGTCTTAATAAAACAAAAACAAAAACACTTGTCCATGGTATTGGGTTTTAATAAACTAGATGCTATGAGCCCAGAGATAAGGATGCTGTCGGCTTTCAGGATACTTCTGATACAGGATAAGGCAAAGTTGGTCCTCTTCAGCTCTCCTTCTCAGTCAATCCTTGCTGTGGTGTCTTCTGCTGACTCTCTGCCTAGCTGCCTGGGGACTGTCATAGTGGGGAACTGGGCAAGTTCTCCTCCAGACATTATCTGATTCTTCTCCACGAAACTTATCATTCCTGTGTTCTATCCCTTCAATGCCCAGCTGGTACCTGCTCAGTTAGGTACAGGAAGAGTGGAGATGGCAGCCAAAGTGAACAGCTGAATATGATAACCTCTTCCTGGTTATATCTGCACTTTACAGAGGCCTTCAGTGTTATCCAACCAAAGTAGACTTCCCTCCTTTTTAGGGCTCAGCTTCCCCAAACACACAAAACCATAGCTCTCCCCTGCTGGAGCAGAAACCTATTGCTTACAAAGCTCCATTGGTGTGTCTGGGAGACACCACTCCTACAGAAGGTCAAGTGCCATCACTCCACCCCCTCACCCTAGATGTGAACTTACCATTTGCATTTTCCAAAGGGCCCTTGTCCTTCATATCACACCTATGAGACAAGATGGCACCTTTGCATCAGAGACACAAATAAATAACAGCAGAATGCAATTTTTAAATATGAACTGGTACCAAAGCTATTCTGTAGGTGAAAGAAAACTTGGCCACATCCTCTAAAGACTGTATTTTGCAAACATCTATTTTATTTAGATAATAAAGAGGAGTAAAACACCAGTGTTCCTCCTTTTTGGGCTTTAATAATGAATTTAGAGACATAAAAATTCAATTAGCCCTCATCAAAGGTGTGCGTATTTCAGTCTAGCGGTGGTCAGGGACCTGCACCCGTTAGGGCTGAGCTCAGCAGCAGCAGACTCTGCACAGCCGGAAGCGCTGAGGCGTCTGTGTCACTGAAGCCAGCTTGATTGTCCCAGGGAATCAATGGAGCTGTTTGGGTGGCTGAAGAAGGCTAAGGCGTAGCAATTGGAGCTGTGAGCCTTCATTGTCTGCTTTGGAGACACTTTGGGTGCAGTCTGGAAGTGGTAAGTGGCACCCCCTTAGAACTCTGCAGCCTGTGGCAGGAAGGGCTCCATCAGATCTGCCCTGACTTCTCCCTCTCACAGCCCAGCCTTGGCCTGGGCCACCACCGCTTCTCCCTTGAATTGCTCTCTTCTGTTCCATTCTTTGTAGCCACAAAAACATCGCAGTGCACCCTGATTGCGCCCCTCCCCGCCACCCTCAGGATAAAGTGTTAATCACTAGGTATGGTTAAGGCCATTTAGAACCCGTAGACTTGCCACTTGGTCTATTTTTTGTCTTGCTGTGATCCTCATTCCCAGCCCCAAAGACACTTCCTGGTATATTCTTTGGACCCTAAATCCAAGTGACTTGTAGTCCCTCACATGTGTCATGTGCTTTCTTACCCACAGCCCTTTGCACATGCTGTTCTCTCTGCCAAGAGGAAATGACCTCCTCACACTTTACCTGGCTCATTTCTGCTCCGTCTTGAGGATTTGATTTAGCGGTCACCTGCTCTAGGAATCTCCTCCCCTCTGCAAGGCTGGGATCGGTGCCCTTCCATATGTTCCCTCAGCCCCATCACGGTATTTATCACACAGGTGGGGAAACTGCTTGTGGGCCCACCTGTGGCTTCCACTAGTTGGAGAATCATTTGAATCTCTAGTAGAGTGCCTGACATTTGCTTAGCATTCAGAAAACTTTGTAGAAGGGAAGAAGGAGAAAGGGAGGAAGGAGGAAGGGAGGAAGTAGAAATGGAGGAAGGAGGAAAGAGGAAGGGAGGAAAGTAGGAAGGGAGGAAGAGAAGAAGGGAGGAAGGAAAAGAAAGGATGCCTATAAGAACATTAGATTGACATGGGCTTTGAGGCAAAGCAGTTGGATGGGGAATATGGAGGAGTGACAAGGCCATTCCGAGCTCTTGGAATGCCCTGAAGGAGGAATAGTCACAGACACCCTGTATCAGCATTTCAGTCCAACCTCAAGGGCAGGCAGCCAGTCCTGGCCAACAGCTCTGCCACACACTCACTGTGAGAATCTAGACAAGTCTTTTCCCCTGAGAAAAGTCTCAGCTTCCTTCTTGAAAAATGTGTGGTTTAGCTGGATTCTCTGGCTTCTGCCATCTGCCAGGAGAACTTGAGCGATAGCACTGATGCCCCGATCCACCAGACCCTAAGCATCCTCTGTGCCCAAAGCCTAGCCGCGAGTTTTCTGCTTGTTACTTAGTCTGAGAGGGCTCGCGATTGGGTCAATGAATGAGCTTCCCAGACCAGAGATTTCACCAATCAAGATCTAAGCTCATTGCAGCCCTTAAAATGGCCAAACAAGCCATGGCAAATGAAAACTGACTGGGAATGATCAGGGGATGTTTTCTAGGTCAGATCCATCAGCTTCCCCATTAACGTGTTTCATCAGCAGCAATGATACACGGTTCTCAGGAGAGGAGTCAGAGAGCAATGGAGAGGAGTCCACGCTGGCTTCACACAGCAGCGTCTGACTCAGTGAATTGGTCCTCATCTGGCACAAAGGCCAACTCAGGGCAGTTTGTGAGCAGAATGTGGGCTGTCAGGGTTCCACCAAGCCAGGGCAGGAGGGTCGATGGCCCCCACCTTTTCTCTCCCATCTCTCAGAGAAGGGGCTGTGCAACAAAGCAGACCACAAAGCAAAGGGTTCACTTCATTTAGCTAAAAGTGCCCAAGAAAAGGGAGTGACAAGTAAACTAGGAACCCTGGTCTCAGATTATGTCACTTACTTGTGAAAATGCTAGATAAATCATGGGAAAATGCTTACAGGGTAATATTAAGTGAAAAAGAAAGACAGATTGTATTTGTAATGTAGTTATAATGACACACACAAACAAAAGCAAAATTCCCTGAAACCTACGGATAAGGAGAAATGGTAGCACAGAGATCTCTGGCTGGTAGAATGACTATCATTAAAAAATTCTATTTTCTCTACGTTTCTGATTTTCCTAAAAAATGTCTATATTTTATGTTGTTAAAATATAATTAAATATTTTTAAAGTAATTCTAAAGTTTATTTAGTTCAGTGGCTCCGAACATGGTTTTGCTGAGTACCCAGCTGGCCACCTCAGCATCTCCAGAGAAGCTTATTAAATATGCAAGGATCCAGGCCACAACCCTAGAGACCCTGACTTAGCAAGCCTGGCACTGGGCCCAGGAGTCTGCAGTGACTAAGTTAAAAATGGAAAACGTGCCAGGAAATTCCAAAAGTGGAGCCAGGGTTGGAGGTGGTTGCTCGAGTACAGTCCATCCTCTCACTTTGCAGAATGAGGGAACTGAGGCCCCAGAGAGGAGTCACCTGCCAGGTATGTGACAGAAACAAGACCAGAGCTCAGCCGCCATTCTGGTGGAGCACAGTAGACTGGGTAATTAGACAAAGAATTTTGAGCTGTGAGAACTCTTTGGCCCTTCAGTGTTTCTTGTCATTGGGTGATGTGGCTTTCCAAAGGCCAAGCCTTTGGAATAGCCTGACCTGGGACTGCTTAAGACTGCTTATTGGAGTCAACATGCCCTTCTTGCAACCTTTTACGAACAAAGGCGTCTGGCCCTCTGGATTTGAAATGTTAATATGGAGGAACTGGATAAAAAGGCTTTGATTCTTCCCCACTTCCCTAAGGGCTGGTATTACAACGTCTGTTTATTTTGGCCTTCAGGGCAGAAAGTGAAATTGCTCATCCTCCTTTGATGTTCAAGGTTGGTGTGTCTAAGTGGGGTGCTGGAAGGGCAGGCTGGCCCCAGTCCCTAGCCAGATCTCCCCTCAGTCAGGGGGTCTAACCTTCAGCCTGGGAAAGGAGCAGGAAGGGCAGGAGCAGCGGAGATGGCTTCGGAGATGCAGCCGCAGTCAGAGCTGCTGAGTCAGTTCTGCGCACGTTCCTAATAATCACACCACATGCCGTTCGGCCAGGTCCTTCCCAGCAGAGATCCATCAAAGCTGCCTTCTTTCCTCGTGTGCTTCTCATTAAAAGAGAAGTCACTGGAGAGGAGAGGTGTCAACTCTGCATTTTTCGGCCTCCTGTGGAAGCAGCTGCACCTGCATCGGGCTTCCTTCTCATCTCCTGCAGCATAAGCAACTCGCCCCACTGTCAAGATGAGAGGTGTGGAGATCAGCTGGTGTCTTGGCCAGAGGCTCACTCAAGTTACTTGAAAGGAAAAACGGGTTTATGGCTGGGATACCCAGGGTCTGGAGCAGGCACAGAAAAGCAGTCAAGATGCAGGCAGTCCTGGGTGCCAGCAATAACAATGATAATAGCGACAAGAGTCATAGCTAATGTGGCAAGATAGGGTTTCCTTTCACCCTCACTTCTTCTTTCCTTCCCCTCCTTCTCCCTGGTGAAGGAGGAGTCGGTGATAAGGCCGTGTAAGGAGACAGAGGCTCTGCTGCAAGTCTCACAGAGCTCCGAGAGGGTCCACACCGCAGGATCTAAAAGACCCAGACAGCCAGGGAGGCTTAGTGACCCCGAGCATTTGCAGCACATCTCTTGGATGGATATGAGGGTCCTGAGGAGAGGACTGGGGCTTGACTCAACAGCATAAAAAGAGGAAAGACTTAGGGGCAGGGTGAGTGGAGAACACGGAGAAAAGGGTCTCCTGGACAGACCATCAAGGCAGACTTTATTTATACTGCAAGTGACTCAGGGGAAAAGTTAAGAAATATTTTGCACCACCGTCTCCATTCAGTGTGTTTAGTCTGCTGTCCTTTTTGGTGATGCTTATAATGTCACTTGTTTATATTATTAATATTAAATAGTATTTAATTTAAAAATATATACATATAAAATAAGGAATTGGCTCATGCAATTATGGAGGCTGTCAAGTCCCAAGATCCTCCTTGGGCAACTTCAAGACCCAGGAGAGATGATGGTGTAGTTCCAGTCTGAGTCCAAAGGCCTGCAGGTTTGAGACCCAGGAAGAGCTGATGTTTCAGTTTGAGTCTAGAGGCAGGAAAAAACTGATGACCCAGTGGAAGGCAGTCAGACAGGAGGAAATTCCTTTTTACTCAGGGGAGGGTCAGGCTTTTTGATCAGTTCAGGCTTTCAACTGATTAAATGAGGCCTACCCATGTTAGGAGGGCCATCTGCTTTACTCACTCTACCCAACTCAAATGTTAATCCCATCCAAGCACCCTCACAGACACACCCAGAATAACATTTGACCAACTATCTGGGCACCCCATGGCCTACTCAAGTTGACACATAAAATTAACCATCACAAGTATACAGGATAGTTTCACCACCCTAAAAATGCCCTGACACAAACTAGTTATTCTTCTCCCCTCCCCCAACTCCTGGTAATCACTGATCTGTTTACCATCGCTGTAGTTTTGACTTTTCTAGAATGTCATTGAGTTAGAATCATATAATAATCACACAGAGGAGCCAAGACTGGGAAAAAATATTTGCAAAACACTTCTGATGAAGGACTTGAATCCAAAATATATAAAGAAGTCTTCAAACTCAATGATAAGAACACAAACAACCCAGCTAAAAGTGAGCAAAAGATCTGAAGAGACACCTTCCCAAAGAAGATGCAAATAAGCTTAGGAAAAGATGCTCAACATCATATGTCAGTAGGGATCTGCAAATGAAAAAAATAATGAGGTACCACTACACACCTATTAAAATGGCTAAAATCCAAAAAACTGACACCACCAAATGCTAGTCAGAAGCAACAGGAATGCATTCATTGCTGGTAGAAATACAAATGGTACAGTCAATTTGGAAGATCAGTTGACAATTTCTTACAAAGCTCAACATATGACCCAGCAATCATGCTCCTACGTGTTTACCCAATTGTGTTCAAAACTGACGTCCACACAAAAACCTGCATGGGACAGTTTATGGTAGCTTTATTCATAATTACCAAAAGCTGGAAACAACCAAGAGCTCTTTCAGGAGGTGAACAGATAAACAAACTAAGGTGACACAGGGAGGAGGGAGAGAGGTAGATGGTTTGTGAGATATCCACTGCTACAAAAGAGGTCAGAGCCACACCTCACACCTGGGTGTCGGTGGTGTCCCTGGAATCTGAAGGATGATCTGTTCTATTAGAAAGCTGAGCATGGTCAGCTTAAATCTGGAAAGCACTTAGTTTTGTCTGGAAAGCAGTAGGTGCCTAACGCACATTAGTATGCATTCCCTTCCTACGTATTCACAAAGTCGGGGGAGGAGGGCTTGTTGCCTTGCGGAGGTGTTGTCTAGGCCCCATCTGCTTCTTCTTCTATAGCTTGTCTTTCCAACTGTATCAGGATGGTGGAAAAACCAGAGTCTGACTTGAAAGATACCATAAGGCCCACCACTCAGTTCAGTTCCGCTCACCCAATGATTGTCGACACCTGCTCTGCCAGGAAGACCATCTCAGAGTATCTTTCCCACTGGCCAGAGTCACACTTTGGATTTTAAGGAACTCAAATGTGGGCTCCATTCTAGTGAACTAAAAGCCCCATTGAATTCAACTTTCTTAGCAGGCAGAGGTAGGAGATTAGTACCCGCTAACAAGAACTAGAAGGAATCAGGGTTTAGAGAAGATGGGACTGGAGACATTAGGATTTGGCAGTAGGAAGCTCTAGAGATCAAAGGCAGGATGTGCAAAGTTGAGGCTGGAGGGCCTGTGGACCTAGAGGCAACATGTGGGTTTCAAATGGAGTGTGGATTTCTGAAGACAACCTGACCTGCTCTCTGTTTGCTAGCATGTTATTTGGGCTCTGGAGACTCTGAAACAATGTTTATCGCAATAATTTTTAGGGAAAAGCAATGGGACTTGCTCAGGGTGACCAAAGGAATTCGTTGTAGGTCTAGGTTAAGGACCCAAGTGTCGACCCTCCATCCAGGGGTCTTTTATCTAGACTGTGTGACTGCTACTAACCTCAGTTCTTGGGATGTAAGTAATCTCTCAACTGGGTGTCCTTTTAGGATGTGATGGAGGAATGGATGGAGGAATTGAAACTGTCTTGGGAAGAGAAGAAGAAAGAGTAAGTGAAGTGTGAAATATGAACTTGGTGATGAAGAAAAGATAACTTGCTGGCGTCTCAGAAAGGCCAGAGTAGAACCTCGGGGGAGCAGCAGAGTTCACAGGGTGGTCTGCCAGCAGTGCCAGCACGGCAGGTGCTCTTGCACAAGGAGGGTCTTAGGAACTCACTCAGGGAAGCGGCAGGGAGGCCAGCCTTAGAGAAGCAGGCGCAGCCACAGGCTGCCGCGAGGGTGGGAGTTTCTAGCGTGGCCAGTCACTCTTTCATTTCCAGTGATAGACAACTTGAGGCTTCAGCCAGGCATTTATTACACATCAGTTCAGGTTAGGTGTTTTTCATTCCATTCTGGCCCAAATTGATGTTATATATTTTTTTTATGCGAATTAGGTTGGAGTACTCTGAGAGGCAAACTCTGTCTCCCAAGTTCAGTTTTCAACACTCACAATAGATTATTTCCTGCCAGTGGTGGATCTAACATGACTGGCTGAACATGAATCACCATAAAATTGATAAAAGATTATTTTCCCTGAAAGAGGAAAGGAGAGCAAGGAGCCAAATTATAATTCACCGAGTTGATATGTTTACACAGTCACATCTACTAGGGATGTGTATAATATATCTAGATGAATTGTTGGATAAAAACATCATTGGAAGAAATGTGGAGTGTGGCTCTTTACAGAAAGACCTCATTTCTCAGTCAGCTATGATGACTTGTCTAACGGGAGTATCTTCTAATGAGCCTAACATCCCTAGAGAAGGAGTAGACTACCACGAGTGAGGTTAGCGGCCACAGCGTGGATCAAAGACCACTGGACGGGAAGTGGAGACTCGGGTCCTCGACACTGACCTACATGGAATTCCTTTCGTAAACTGGAGCAAGTGCCTTCCTCTCTCTGTACCGCATGCCTCTCCTCTCAACTGAGGTGATGGAGTAGGTACAGGGAGGAAAGCGGGTTTCAGCTCGCGCCCCTCATCCACTGATCTGAGACTAGCTACCTGGAAGTGGATGCAAACATTACTTCCAAAATAGACGGAAGTAAGCATCCTGATCAACTAGTGATGATCAACTAGCGTCCTGATCGATTAACGATGTCGCCTATGACTAGGAGAGAATGTGTTTGACTTTCTCACACTGTATAATCTTCACAGGGTCAGCCTTGTGATCTCAGCACAGAAGGTGAATTTGCGACTTATGACCTTGGTGAGTTATACAGAGCTGGACTGGAATCCTGACTCTGCTTCTTCCTAGCTGTGTGACTACTTGAGCTTTCCGAGCTCAGTAAAGCAGGAGTGATAAATGTAGCTACTTTATAGGGCTGTTGTGAAGACTAATTGAGACAATAACTGTAAACTGGCTTACCACATTGGAAATGCTCGAAATTCAAATCTGCTATCATTGTTGATACTAATGACGATGATATTATTTATATTAACATCAGTGCACTCTCTCCAAAATTCCTTTCAAAACATATCTCCAGGGCTTCCTCCTCCATGCTGACTATCAGGCTAAGCTGGGGGTGTAGTGATGCCTTCAAAAGTGAAAGAGCCCAAGTCTAAGTGAGTGGTTTCCAGAGGTGCTTTAGGAGGGCTGGAAGGGGTACAGAGACGAATCAAAGGAAGCGAAGAGAAGTCAGCTTTGCTCCGGAGAGGAGGGAACGCTTCATGGAGATGGGATAGCAGAGCCTCGAAGGGTGAGTTCACCACATGTTTAAGGAAGAAACACATTTAGACTGAGATGACACAAAGGTCAACAGTCTGCTGTCTTGCCTTGGTCACAGAGGGACACCTGGGTCAGGAAGGTGGTGGCAGGACTGGGCCATGGAATAAACACAAAGAAGAGGAAATTATTTATTAACGATCCCCATCCTCTCATCCATACCCTCTGTTCCCTCCAGACAGAGGTAGTTTTCCCTGAATCAAACAACACTTATGATTTAGGCCTGAGAGGGACCTTGCAATGTCTCATATTGTCATGTGTTTTTGTGAAATTTGAAAAAATAATATATTTGAATTACCGTTGGTTGAGACTGCTGTCTCTTCCCATGCCAACTTCCCTTTTGTTACTTTTTCTTTTGTTTTGGGTGGTGCTGGAGTAGCTGTGAGAATTTCTTTTTGCATCTGGCTAAGGAGAAGCTGACTTCTGAACACATTTAGTTTGGGTCTAGTGGGATGTGTTTATGAAATGTGCCACCATCTCCGTGTACAGTTGCTGCTGGCCATCTGCTGTCAGGATGGGATCCAGGCACACTGCTGCTGCTCTCTGACGACTCACCTGCTCTCATGACAGCAAAGGTGCAGGGGACCAGCACCGGCACGTGCTTCAGGGGACTGGCATTGGAAGCCAGTGAAGAGTGGAGAAGAAACAAGGTTTAAAATGTAGAGCCAGAAGCCAATCCAGGACAACTTCTTCATCAGATGTTTAAAATTCTAAGCAGAGGATTTGGTTCTCATTGATACCTTGTCAAAATGGAAGTTCTCTCCTATCAGGAATATACTCAAAATGCAATTATAATTATACCATACACGTTTTTTCCTTTTCTGAATGGAATTGTGTGAAAGAGAATTTAACCAAATGCCCATGTCTGTAGGGCACGAGCCTGGAGCAGTACACGAGCAGCATGGACATCTGCATGTGAAGGCATACGTTTTTGTATTCCAACTCAAAAAAAACACTTTTTTTTTTTTAACCAACTACGCTGGAAGAGTAGCTTGCTATAAGAAATCTTACAAAGTTGTCATCAATATGAAGAGGTATTGAGTACACAGGCAAAAATGAGGGAAAACTATGAAAGAGGTGTGTCAGCCAGTTAATTAAATAATGTCATTTTCTGGATTTTTATTTGTCATATCTTAAAAATGTGTTATGTATTGGATTTATTTCCTCATTCTAAATGGATATTCACTTTCATATCTAATTTTATATTTATAATTTTCTTATTTGTCTTAAAAAACGACCCTTCAAATTGCACAAGTTTCAGATCCCTGAAGACCGGGACTGACTTCCGCCCACAGGCCGAGTCTTTCTCCATGTGCTCCTCACCCCATCATCCTCCTTCTTCCCCAGAAGAAACTGCTGGGAACCTTCATAACCCTTTCACTATGGAAAGCCAAAAAAAAAAAGGTGTTGCTTCTGCCTCCCATACTCAATTACTCCTGCCCTGTTTGCATTTTCATCCCTTAATTTTCTATTCCTGTCTCTACCCCTCCTCTCTCTTGCAGGGTTGTTTTTCTTCTCTGCTGTCTATACCTCATGCTAAGGCCTCTCAAGCAGTGGATCAGAAACCTGATGCAGGTCTTAAGGCCTTACTTAGGATGCTGCCGATGGGATTCCACGAATATTTGACATTTGCTGGGCACCACCTTCTCCATTCTGGGTATTTCTGTTTCTAGAGCTCTGTGGCAGATGCCCTTCCCTCAGCCACCCCTGCATCTTCCTTGCAAACAGAACTGTATTTTGTAGGCAGCCACAGGCTCAGGGAAGACTGGCATTTCCATATCCCTGGGGAGAGTGGTTTCAGCTGGCCAGCTGATCCCAATTGTCTCCATTGAGGATTGCGCTGGATGTGGGTATGTGACCCAGTCTGGCCAGCGAGACTAAGGGGATGTCTGCTGGGGGAAATTCTCTTTCCTAATAAAAGAAAGCATATTGCAGGAGGAAGATCCCCTTTGCTACTCCTGCCCCTACCACCTGCCTGGGATGCTATTACCTAAGAACACGTTACAGAAAGCTTCAATAATCATCTTGTCACTCTTAGTGAAAGGTTCAGTCCTTTGAATCAACCCTGGAATCACTGTCTCCAGACTTTTTGTATTTGTTGTAAACAACAAATATCCTTACAGATTGAAGCTGTCTTTGTTGCTGTTGTTGTTACTTGCAGCCCAAAGAAATCCTAATAGATATAAGTATCCAGCACAGATTCTCATATTAGACCAAAGTCACTCCCAGCAAGTCCTGGGCCTCTATGTCTATCAGTTTGGAGGACCTGTTATTCCCATTTAGCAAACTAGTTACCCTGATGATTCAGCTGGGAAACGCTGCTGAAATGTTGCCTGTTGAACCTCAGGGCAGAGACCACGTGCCAGAAGAGGCTGTTTCATTAGGGGAAGTGGTGGGAAAATGCAGACTGTTGGTATGCTTTTAGCCACTTCTTTCAGTCTTCAGCAAAGTCTCACAAGAGATAAGTTTAGGCTTGCCTGGACTCTAAGAGCACAGAGAGAAGAAAATGCAGCTTTACTAAAAAGAGGCCATTTTTACTCCTGTGCTAAAATCCAAGTTGAATGCAAATCCAATAATTCAGAGATGTTCAAGGTCAGAAAGGCTGAATTCTCTACCCTAAGCTAAAGTTAGACATAGAAGAGGCAGAAGATTTAGAAAGAGATAATACTGGAGGGGAAAGATAAGCCTGTTCCTATGGGCCTCTTGCCACCACCTTCTCGTAAGTGTTCCCTGTCTGACAAAGGGGACTGCCATGCCCATTGAGAAGACATATCTGGGATGAATCTTGGGTCAAGGAGAGGATTACTGTTGCTGCTTTTACAAATGAGGCCATTGGTTTGAAATGATTCAAGGTGAGGAAGTTAAACTTTAGGCCGGGGGATGAACATGGCACAGTGGCAGAGAAGACATCTAACTTTGGGTACTTGAGTGCCCGTTGAATTTCCTAGAAGTAACTAGACCTGAAACTGCTAAATTTACAAGGGACATCTATTACCAAAGAAAGCCCTGGGCTGGCTGACAATAGCTTACATGCCTAATTCCTAAGCAATCACTTGGCCTTGGAATGTGTTACATCAGGAAGTGGACTGAAAAAGCTGTGCATCCCCAAAGCGAGCCACATCATCCCCCAGGACTCATGCCAGGGGTGACCACAGAGGAAATTGGAACAGGAGGATTGTCCCACATAGTAGAATCAGGGAACGTCAAATTGGCTGGCCCAAGATTCATTCTATTGCCAGAACAGAAGGTTCTCACCAATTTTGTCCAGCAGCAGGAGATACTAGTGCTGGTAATCACTGTGCATGGTTCCTTTTCTCTCCTTTCTAAACAGAAAGTGTTACAACTGATTCGCCCATTCCTTCTTCACTATTGAATAATGTTTGGTTTGGGAGTTTTAAGAAAAATTGTCTTTTGGCTGTGGGCAGAGATAGCCTTACTGTGAAATTAACGAAGTTTCAGTGCCAGGGACCCTCAGGAGCATGGGCCCCTCCCAAGGCTCAGTGTATTCTTGGTATTGTGGAAAAGACAGGACACAGTAGCTGGAGGCATGGAGACTGTCCAGTCTGGGGTTTACTCCACACTAGGTGTGGTCCTGATGCTCCAGGCAGGGTCACTGGGCTATCATCTCTACTTCTATATTTGCCTGGACCCCAGGAACATCCACCTCTGCTGGACCACTTTTCAGCATCTGGAGCTGGGATGGATAATTTTATGTGTCAACTTTGATATTGGTCAAACATCAGTCTAAATGTTGCTGTGAAGTTATTTTTAGATGAGATTAATATTTAAATCAGTAGACTTTGAGTAAAGCAAATTACCCTCCATAATGTAGGTTGGTCTGATTAAATTAGTTAAAGGTCTTAAGAGAAAAAAGATAAAGGTCTCCTGAGGGAGGGGAAATTCTGCCTCTAGACTGCCTTTGGACTCCAAGCTCCAGCATCAACTCTTCCCTGGGTCTCCAGCCAGACAGACTACCTTGCAGATTTTGGACTTGCCAGCCTCTACAACTGTGTGAGACAATTCATTAAAATCTCTCTCCCTCCATATATATACACACATCCCATTGGTTCTGTTTCTCTGGAGAACCCTGATAATACAAGAGCCTATATTCAGCCCATAGAAGAAATATCTGATTAAGAGGCTATTCTGCTCATTGCTTGGAGGCCAAGACAACCCAGGATTCATCACCACCTGCCTATCCCCCTTACCCAAGATCAAGAGTGATGGGGCCGGAGAGAAATGAGGGTGCCAAGGACCAGATTGAATTGGCTGCTGTGGAAGCTATAGTCTGTGAGATCCAAGGACTGGAATTCTCCTGGAGTTCGTCTCGAAGCAGAAAGATCTGCCTGAGTAAGAAAATGCAGAGTGTTACGACTGTGATATTACAAATAAGAAAACAAGTTGTAAAGCTGAAAGAAATTTTCTAAACTTTCAATAGTAAAAAAATAAAGCCTGTATTATCTTTCTATTCTCTCTATAGAAATTTGAATTACAAAATCATTGTCATATGAAGAGGTGATGAAAGAAAATACAGACAAGGAATGTAGGAAAAGAAATGTCAGGCAGTCAATTAATAAACATGTTCATTCTACAGCAGTATATTATTTTTTCTATATTTTTTTGATGTTTGGGGTATATGTCAACTTTTAAAATTTTGTAATTTCTTGTGATTTGTTTTCTTATTCTAAGTAAATATTCCCTTCTGTGTGCCTAATTTTGTATTTATAATTTAGTATTATTTTTCTTAAATAGGGCCTCCCAAATTATATAAGCTTTAGGATCCACAAAACCTAAATCTCTCCCTGGCCCTATGTCACCAGACCATTCAGATCTGAAGGGAAGGGCTGCCCATCACCCAGAGATCCTGGAGCTGGGGCTTGACGCATCAGCTGGACAAGACTCAGGAGTGTGAGTGAGTTTCTCACGCATGTGTCAGGATCGTTGAAGTACATGTGTGGAAGGCGGTGTGTATATATGTTGGGGAATCAAAAAGATGATTGTGGTGAACACCATCGCTTGCTTACTCAACAGTCATGTCCTCTCTTTTCCTTCTTAACCAAATCCCAATTGTGTTCAGTTATCCACCTTTCCTCCCATGACACACAGTACACTGGCTCCATTCTCAGATCCCTGGGGTGGATTTTGATTAGTTAACAAAAAAGTACATGGCATCTCCTTGGTAACTGTTATGGCTCGGGAGATTCAGGAGGGGGCACACAAATTGACTTTGTCTATCTGAGAGAAGGGAAGGACTTCCATTCCATGATTCAGGTAGAATTCCCTCTCCTATCTGATATGAACAAAAAACCTATTTTCTCTAGTTGTTGCTGGCAGCCATCACAGGACCACAAGATGGACCAGACTTAGGATGAATTTGATGCTGTAGACGGCAGTCCAGACAGATGAACAAACCATGGCTCCATCGTGATGTGGTTGAACCCCCAACTCCATTAGCCCTGATCCTGCCTTACCTCCTGATTTGCTGTTATGCAGCATCAGTATTTTCCTCATTTTTAAAGTCATTTGGCATGAGTTAACATTTCTTACATTTAAAAGTATCTTAACCAACACAGTGTATGACTTAAATTCAATACATCAAGGTTCTTGTCAGCTTGTTTTCTTCAAACTATACCATTTAGGAATTCTACAATATTCACTCACATGTTTAGCTAAATTAGACTCTTTATTTCACTGCTATACCATTTATGATGATGAGATTGCTTTTATAACTTGTAGCTTTGAAAGCATATACATTTCTCTACATCTTAATCTACTTGGTGTAATGTTCATAGCTTATTTCACACACCATCCTTTTGATCTTTGAACAAGTAACGCTCCAATTGTCATTTTTAATAGCAAATCAAACTGCTACACATTTTAAAACTTACTTAAATGAAAAATGTTTATTTGCTTTCTGAAAAAAATACTAGCATCTCTATTTTTAACTGTTTTTTTAATAATCTAGGGAAAGAAAGCAGGTTTCATCATTGTTTCTGTAAATACGCTAGAGGTAAGATTGCATGTTGTGAGAGATTTGAGCAATTCCCCATGAATCTAATGATCAATTCCCCTTAAATTGTTTCTGTAAAATGCAGGCAGCCAAATTCTGCACAGTTATTGTGCTCCCAGATAATCTGGGACGGAAATAGGGAGCTGAATACTAGAGCGGCCACTGAGGCAATGTGAAGTAGGCATGAAAGCAAATCGCTTTCCCTATAGTCACGTCTGAGCCTTTAAGACTTGGATCAGATTCTTCAGGGATTACGAAATCCAGGCCCCTGTCTGGCTAAGCTATCCAGGAAAGGCGGTGGGTCAGTTTCCCTCTTGAAAATTGCCAGCGATGGAAACCCCTCGCCTCCACAGCATCCACTTCTCGGGTTATCCCCCCTGGACAGCTGAGAGACTCTACCTCACGTCTCCTTGAAGTTCTTCCTTTTTCGCTAACGTCTATTCTTGTCTTCTTTGGTTCCACTCTATCTCTACCTCAGGAATGGACAAGAAATGATTCTAAAACCCATCCTTGTAAGGCAGTAGGTAAGCAACTCTTCTTTTTTCTAGAGCAGGCAGAGTGGGAAGGCTCAGACAAGGCTGCTTTCTTTCTGGTGTCTCATTCACGTCATACAGGGTCACAAAGTCGGCTTCTCCTCCATATGCACGTTTACATTCTGCTTTGTTAGGGTTACTATTTTGGTGAACATTTGTCCTTGCATATTGAATATTTTTAATTTGAAAATATTTTTCAATCTATTGTACGTATATCGAACTTTCATAAATATGTATATCATAAGCAGGTATCGTTATTTATTTGACCATTGTCCCCAAGTTTAGCAATTATAAATAATGTTGCAATGCACATACCAGGACACAAATTTTTGCTTGGATTTCTAGTTTCCTAACATAGACTCCAGAAAGTATAGTTTCCATTTCACAAAAAGTGGAAATTCTATTAGCATATTTGGTTACAGCCGCAGGTTCTAGAGTCACAGACAGAGAGCTAAATCTCGGCCTTGCCATTGTTTAACGAATGACTTCGGCAAGTACATAACTTCTCCAAGCCTCAGTTTCCTTACCTGAAAACAGATGAAAACTGTCTCTACCTCACAGGATCATTATTAGAATTAAACAAATGTTGTGTTAGTAGAGCCTTTGACACATAAGCAACACTTAATAAATGATGTACAAATTCTTGCAACAGAATAGGAAGAAGAGTAACAGAATGTAGATCTTGAGATTTTGAAAAATGCAGTAAAGAAGAAAACGTCAATTACCCATATTATATCAACTTTTCACAAGTTAACATTTGCCTCAAATTTTTGTCATTTTTAAATTACTCAAATAAGATATGAATACACTCTCCTTTATAACAATTATATTACAGATAAATATGAAGCCAAAGTATAACTTTCCCAATCTTAGCATAATCACAAATTCAGTTAAATTTGTTCTTCTAAAATCATCTTTGTTCTGACAGTTTGTCTTAGGACTCTTGAGTCACTTCTGTTGTCACCTATACTTTAAGATACTCATCCTAGGCCTCAAATCCATCAATTACACCAAAATGCACATAAAAGCCTACTGCTGCCCTTTACTTTTGTTCATAGTTCTGTTTCCTCTCTTGGACCATTTCTTCCCAATCCAGCACTGAAGGAGACCATTCTCTTAGTTCTCTTCAAAAAGTAAATCACATCTGTGTTCTCTGTTGCAGTTTGAAAGTAGAGGGAGCAGTTGGTCCAGGTGTTGTAAAGGATTGTTAACTGCATTGCTGTCACAAGTTCTCTCCAGGGAACTCTCACTTTGTTCAATTAACCATAGCCTCTGGGCCAGCCTTCAGTCTTATAGGTTCAGGAGCCTGATTTTGCTGGACTCTCCAAAGAAGAGCTACCACTCAGGGACAGACTCAGATCATTCCAGCCGTCATAGCCTGAAGTAGACTCATAAGGCCAATTTCTAAATTTATGGTGAAAAACCTCACTCTCCCTGTGCCATGTATTCCCAGTGCTGTCTCTCCCCAAAAGACACAAACATAAGAATCGGCATTTAAGCTAGAAGTTGTTTGTGCATATGAAATCAAGATTAAAAGCTCTTAGAACATATTGACCAGTCTGTTTCAAGGGGGGCGTGGTACCAACTTACAATCTCGCTGGTTGTATGTCACGCCTATTTTAATACACTCTTGCCAACACTGGTTATCATTGATATATTTTTAGTTAATTTGTAGGCAAACATCCATTCTCATTGTTTCAACTGGTATCAAATGACATTTTGAACACTCTTTCCATCTTTGGATGTATTAATGGTACCATGTCAATCAATGTCATACACAGTTCTAATGAAGAGGTCATTTTAGTCTCTGTGAGCTCCACAGTAAGACAACTGGATAGAACTGACCTTCAGAGTTTTATCTGAGGGAGAGTTCACCGGACATTCCTACAGCTGAATTTGGAGAGAAACTTTTTGCCAGGGAAACATAAAGAAACACTTCTGATTCTGATTCTAAAGCACTAGGTTATAATCCTTCCCAAACCATATGCACATCCTATACTTAAAATACTAAAGCACAGAACTTTGTTTGTGCCAATTTTTATACATCTATAAGAACTTCAGCTATAGTATGAGTCATTTCTATTAGTTGTTATTATAAAAAGAAGAAATTACGGTTTGGGAATGGAAAAGCAAAAAGCAGAATGGCAGCTTTTATGGTGAAGACTTGGGAGGGAGGAAAACAAGCTGAAAGAGGTCAGCCAAGGCTCAGAGCTACACCTGGATGTCTGTTGGAAAGAGAGAGCTGAGTTGTACAAATCTCTAAGAGGATACTGACTGATGTGCTGGCACTTAGGGCTCAGTCACTGGGACAGCAACACGACCAGGGAGATGGAGTCAAGAAGTCTGAGTCATTTGGTCAAAAAGGAATTAAACATTTGGATTGAAAGTCAAATAGGAAAAAGTTATATCTATGACAAAGCAAAATGAATTTCCAGGCATTCTTTTGAAGCTTCAAGGAAGGATAATATTAAATTATTTTAATGACACATAAATTAATTGTAGAGTACCAGTTACTGTTAATTTAAAATATATTAAATGCAGCTGATAGTCTTTGCATTGAACTGGGTTGGATTTACTTTGCATTGATGGATGTGAAGGTTTTATAAGGGTGTTCAAAGGGTTTTCTGTGACTGCGGTCCTCTTAATTCTATTTTTCCTATGGTCTTAAGATTCACAACCATGCATTTGTCTCCCACCATGAAAATTTTTAGAGAAGGGCCTCCTTATAATGAGTGATTCTTGGATAACCATGGCTTTCTTCCTCCTGACATGGTTTCATTCCCATAAGTATCATATTGTTAGAATGCAGTCAGCACAACACAAAGGTGTGTTTCCATTTTTCTCTTAGGAGCCTTTAGAAGCCACTGAATCCACAGCTTCTTGCAGAAGAGACCTCTTGGGTGGATTGTTGTGAACTTCATCTTGACTTCCAATCATTCGACTTGCTCAATTTCCTCAGTGCCTTACTCTCTTTTGGCTTCATGTCAGTTTCCTAACCCTCCTTCCTCTCTCTCCCCTACCCCCGCACCCACACACATGCACACCCTCTTGGCTGTAGCCATTTCACAGACAGCCATTTCAACAGAGCACTCCCTGGCACCATGAACTTTGCTCTCTCTCATCTTCCTGCCTCATTCATTCCTGCCCTCAGTCAGACTTTCTGTCTGAATTCTCTAAGCCCATTAAAGTTTACGGCTAAAGCCATTGAGCGTCACTGGAGAAAGTCCTACAACAAAGGGACAGGTCAATATGATAAAGTAATTAAGTTCATGAGCTTGAGCATCAAACTGATATGGCTTTGATTAAAAAACAAGTATTTATTAGTTATGTGACCTTGGGCAACTCACTTAAGCTGTCAGAGTTTCAGTTTCCTCTTCTATCAAATAGATATAAGAAAAGTACCTTCTTAGAATGGTAAACTAAGTGTCAGGTATACAGTTGGCGATCAATAAACATTAATTCTTATAACTGCTAAGTGAGGATGATAATGAACCAGAGCCCTCTGTGAGGCACTGTGTTATCTCATTTAATCTTCCCAAGAATTCTTTGAAGGTGATGTTGTCTCCATTTTATAGATGAGGAAGATGAGGTTCCCAGGGTAAATGAAGAGGGATTACTTTGTAAGAAGTGTTGCTGGGTCACAATTGTAGGACTCCAAAGCCCATTTTCTTTCTCCTAGACCATACTGTGCTCTCAGTGTATGTTTTAAAAGGAATAGAATGCTATTTTTTAAATTATCCTTTACTGAGCTAAATACCAGGCACCATGCTGCCTGCTTTCCTTGCATCATCTCGTCAAATCCTTACAACGCTTCTCTGAGTACTAATACAATTGTTAATTATACCAATAACTAGAGAACCCATTCATGACTCCAGCGAGAGGTTTAGGCACAAAGGAAAATCACATTTCCTCTCCAACCAGGGAGAGGTGCCACTTGACCCTTCTGCATGCCTAATAGGTGCTGGCACCCAGATGCTGCAATTCCTAGTTCCGTTGTTTCCTGGCTTCACTGCCAGCTTATTTTGTGCTGTTTTCCCATATCCTTCAAGCTGGAGCACTTTGAATTATTGCCACACAGATGCTAATGTTTCAGTGGTAAGACTATGCAATTAGAATGAAATTAACAGTGTGTCAACAGCGATGCATAATAGAAGGATTAGTGGTATTTTCCGGTTAGATATGGTATTTTGTTTCCTTGTGGAATTCAAACTAACTCATAAATATTGGATGGTATATGATAAATATCCCTTTTAAATAAAGAATAGAGACTCTTCGTGAGTGCCAAACAGGCGAGATTTATGTACCTGTTTGGGAACACCCCACACCAGAGCTGTGTTCAGTGCTGCAACTAACTCTCAGCGACTCCCCGGCAAAGTGGGAAGGGTGCTCTCCTGAGGTCGCAATTGTTCTAATATAATTCAGGTGGGATCTTAGCGGAACACTAAGCTGGGGTACTCAACGGCAGGCAAACAAAAGGCAAAAACCATCTGCATGGGGGACTGAGGACTCACATGGGAAAGCATTCAACCCGAGGGAAAGTGGATCGAGGCTCCATCAGTTTCACCTAGTTACAAAGCTTCGTTATTAGACTGGAGAGAGCTGGGTCTGAGCATGGCATGGTGGCAGCCCTGCCCCTGGATGTCTCAAGCTTGGCCTCACCCCCATGCACTCATGTCTGGGTTTTAAGGAGAGAAGACTGTCAGCAAATACGGAAAGTGCTATATTGCTAAAATAAAACAAAAAACAAAACCCAAAATGGATAGTCCCTTCAGGACCATGTACACATTGCAGTGGAGATGTGCGCCTTCACATCAACCAAAACTACCACATGGCTCTTGCACCTTGAGAGCTCCAGGATGGTGCTAGCAGTCCTCATGAGAGTTGGCGGAAGTGGCAGCAGTGGACTATGGGAAAGTTTGATGGAAAAGTAGAGGCATGCCTGGTAAGAGATAGCAGAGAGGTCTGGACAAGGCAATGATATTCACTAGAATTGGAGGTACCCAGTCAAAAGGGATGGCAGTATGTAACAGTGGCTGACTGAATTTGGCTGTGAGCTCATGTGAGGCCCCCCTGGTACTTCCAGGAATGGTGTCAGGGACTTTACAGAGCGTGTAGCAAGGGAAGAAAGAACCTGGAAATTTATCTTATTACTGTAACCATGATTCCATGCATGGGTGACCAGGTGATGCGTGGCTGTTTCAGGCCTTGGGGAACTATGTCACATAACAGTATTATTTATAAAAGTGTGTGCCACAAAATAGATCAAAGATCTAAATGTCAGAACTGGAATTACAAAACTCTTAGAAGAAAACATATGGAAAAAGCTTCATAACATTGAATTTGGCAATGATTTCTTGGATATGACACCAAAAGCATAGGCAGCAAAAATAAAAATACACAAATTGGACTACATCAAAATTAAAAACTTCTGTGCTTCAAAGGACACAATTAACAAAGTGATAAGGCAACCTATGGACTGGGAGAAAATATTTGCACATTGTATAGCTAATAAAGGGTTAGTATCTAGAAAATATAAAGAATTCATACAACTCAACAACAAAAAAACAAATAACCCAATTTAAAAATGGGCAAAGGATTTGAATAGACATTTCTCCAAAGATATATAGGCCAACCAGCACATGCACAGATGTTCAACACCACTAATCTTTAGGGAAATGCAAATCGAAACCAAATGAGATATGACCTCACACCCATTAGGATGGCTACCATTAAAAAAAGAAACAGAAAGTAACAAGTGTTGGCTAGGAATGTAGAGAAATTGGAGCCCTTGTGTGTTGTTGCTGTGAATGTAAAATGGTGCAGCTACTATGAAAAATAGTACGGCGGTTCCTCAGAAAATTACAAATAGAAATACCACATAATCCAGCAATTCCACTTCTGAGTATAAACCCCAAAGAACTGAAAGAGGGTGTTGAAGAGGTATCTGTTTACCCACATTCATAGAAGCATTATTCACAACAGTCAAAAAGTGGAAGCAACCCGTGTCCATCAATGGATGAATGTGTAAACAAAGTGTGATATATACATACAGTGAAATATTATTCAACCTTAAAAAGGAAGAAAATTCTGGCACATACTACAACATGGATGAACCTTGAGGACATTATGCTAAGTGAAATAAACCAGTCACAAAAAGACAAATACTGTATGATTCCAATTCCATGAGGTACCTAGAGTCGTCAAATTCATAGGGTCGGAAAGCAGAATGGTGGGTGTCAGGGGCTGGGTGGAAGGGAAATGAGGCACTGTTCAACGGGTACAGAGTTTCAGTTTGGGAAGATGGAAGAGTTCTGGACATAGGTTGTACAACAATGTGAATAGACTTAAAAATGGTTAAGATGGTAAATTATATGTCATGAGCATTTTAACACAATTTAAAAAAAATGTGTGCCAACTTGAGACTGCCACCTGAGGTCAGAGTGGTGGGGCATCGGCTCCATCTCCCTCCCTCCCCAGCATTGTCATGAATGCCTAGCGTGGTCCCCTGGAGTCAGGTTAAGGCAGTTGAGAAGCACTAGGGAAAACTGACAATTTTTAGGGACATTTTTGGTTGTGATGACCAGGGCAGCACTACTGCACCCACTGGGAAGAGGCCAAGGATGCTGCTAAATCTTCTGCAACGCATAGGGTAGGCTCCCGGAACCAAGAATGATCTGCTTCAAAATGTCCACAGCGCCAAGGTTGAGAAATCCTGGTTAGAGCAAGCCCATTCCTCCTTCGGGGGAAAAAATTCCCCACTGGGGACTGGTAACTGACTGCGCTTTCACAGGCAGAGGAATGTGGTAATTGGTACTATCTGTCCTTTCTCCCGTGAGCTTTCAGTCAGATTTTAATGTACCCCCGGAAATATGTCTCCAAAGCATAATCTGTCTTATTTTGTCCTCAGTGACTCTGCCTCAGATCAGTCATCATCTTTGGCCAATCTTCAGAGAGCTGAAGCCTGAGAAGAATAAAAGGAAAAAACTGTTATCTCTGCAGGCGTGCAGTGAATCTGTCCTGGCCGCGTGTGACAATTTTATCCACATGTCCAGATTGCTGTGTCACACTCAGCTTCAACGCACGGAAGTGGCCCGCCCCTAACACTAACCTTTCTGCGAGGTGGAGAAAGCCATAGCTCACCTCTGAATGGTTGTCCAGAAGGAAGCTGAGTTAAATTATTTGACTGTTCGATTCACAATGGGAAGTATTAGTGTAACAAAAACAACAAAGTGCTGTTTTCCCTAGCTAATGTCCAAATTCTCAAAACCAGTGATTAAATTTGGCAGCCAATTAAATTCCTGCTCTATGGGGGCTCATGTTTAGGTGGAAACTAGGGGACGTGTTTGCATTAGAATAAATTTTTTCCCAAATAAGTGCCAATACAAGGATCAGGGACCCAGGAATAAGATTTCCCTTTCCTTTTCCCAGTTATAAGGTCACCTAAATGCAGTAATTTATGCTAACTTAAAAATTACATATCTTCAGGCTGTTAGAGCTGGAAGGGCGAATTGTGATAGGCCCTCATTTTTATAGACAAAGCCCAGATGCCCCAGAGGGAAGTGATTAGCCTAAAGGTCACTGAGCTAGTAGGTTGGGGCAGAGGGGTGGCAGGGGGTGGGGGTGGGGGGCTCTCTACCCTGAAGTGCATCAGGTCACTGACTTCTGATGCATGGGTTCTCCTACTATTCCACTCTTGGGGAGAGCCTGGGCAAGTCAGGGTTAAATGACAGGGAGCAGGTACAGTGTGTGCCACATTTGAGTGCCCAGTGTGTGGTTTAATGCTAATTTAGAATTTCCCCAAGTAAACTAGAAGCTCAATAAAGCTAGAAGCAATGCTTTCTCCTTTGTAACCTCACTCACTGCCAGGAATGTAAGGTTTTTTTTCCCAACATCTCATTATGAAAATTTCAAACATACAGCATGTTTTAATTGCTTCCTACTCACTCCATCAGTGAAGGAGGGATTCTCACCATAGGGTTATGGGGATGGCTGAACACCCAACACCCAACACTGGACAGAGGAGATTTATTGGTCATGTGTACTGACAACCTGAGGGAGGAGGACACCTCATGCCATGCAGGGCCATGGAGGGGTTGCATTTGGGAAAGGAGTGAATGACGAGGAGCTGTGGGAACAGCCTCAAGAAGATGAGTGCCCCGTGGCCCTACAGGAGTATGTGACTGACTTGTTTGAATAATTCCTTGGACTGGCGGGGAATTGAAACCCCCTACTCAGGGATAAGTAGGAACTGCATCTGGTCCCTTGCATAAAGAGGATTATTCAGCTAGGGGGCATTATCCACCAGAGCAGAGTCAGGAGGGGAACTTGAGGTAAGGCAATTCAAGGCCCTCCTGATTTTATCAGATGTCAAGGCAGCACATAATATTGAGCCTTTATTGAGCCATAATATTCAGGCCTTACACCACAGAGAAAAGTTGAAAGAATTTTACAGCGAATATCTGTACATCCACCACCTAAATTCTAGCATTGGCACACTCCTATACCTGCTGTCTCACACACTCACCCATCTATCCATCCTCTATTCATCCATTGATCCGTATGATATTTTGTGTTTCAAAGTAAATTGTAGACAATAGTATACCTCCTCCTAAATACTTCAGCATGAAAATCATTAAGTTAAATAATTGTGCACAGTTTTTTCTTTTGATGTAATACATACAATGAAATATACAAGTTTTAAGTGTACATTCTGAGTTTTGACAAATGCATATGCCTGAGTAACCCAAACCTCTATCAAGATATAGAGTATTACCATCATCCCAGAAAGTTCCATCATGATCCTTCCTAAGCCATCCCCATCCTCAGCTCCCTCAGAGGCAACCACTGTTTTGATTTCTTCTAAGTCAGTTTCCCCTGTTCTAGAATTTCATATAAATGAGATCATACAATATGTCCTCTTTTGTGTAAGGTTCCTTTCACTCATAATGTTTTCCAGGTGCATCCATGTTGTGGTAAATATCAGTCGTGTGTTCCTTTATGCTGCTGTGTAGAATTTCACCATAGGTCTATATCACAGTTAGTTTACACATTCTTCTTTTGACAGAACTTAGGCTGCCATGTACATTTGAGTAGTCTTTGTATGGACATGTCTTCATTTCTTCTGGGTAAAGGCTTAAGAGTGGATCACAGGGTAGATATCTATTTAGTCACGTAAGAAACTGAAAGCCTTTTTACAAAGTGGTGGTTATACAATCTTATACTTCTACCAATAGTATATGAGGATTTCTGTTGCTCCAAATCCTCACTAGTGTTTGGTGTGTCAGTCTTCTCATAATTTGTTTTGGAATTGAGTTTGAAAGTTGAGAACGTGTGTGTAGAGGAAGAAAAGACAGTGGGGTCTGTACAGAATTTTTATAGAACATTGCTCTAAGCCCGTCATTAGGTATTTTCCTGGTTAAGACCAGGGTGGCACTGACCCCATTTTCTTTGATATTTAAGAGCTATGATGTCCTTGAAACCTAGTGAAGATACTTGAGAAATTAGCAATAAGAAGCTACAGTGTTGGGAGCCATGCCATTTAGAGGCCACGGTTACGCTTTCTGACACTTTATTAAGGGCACTTTCTGCATCAGCTAACGATTTGCTAATGCCTTGTGATATACCCACTTAACACTAGTCTACAGACTTTGGAGACTGCTAAGCTTTCAGGGATCTGAGGAAGGTGACACACATATAGAGCCTCTTCACTCCCTTCAATGGGACTGAGTCAGCAAAAGCTGGCTCACACTTTCAATTTATGGCCATTTGCAAGCAGAACAGGTGAAAATGGAACTGGTCCTCTTCTACCTTCCCATCACTGAGGAAGGGACCTTTGGAACTGAGCAGCTGACAGTGTATGGAGGAAGATACAAATCCTGTTATACTGCCTGAGGAAAAAACTATCTAGAGCCCTCTATTTCATTAAAAGAAAACATTGGCTGGCATGATTGGTACTCAGAGAGATTAAGCAGGATGAGAAAAAAGTAAGTATGTCGGTGTAAAGCATGGAGGTGTCTCTCAGCTCTGATCCATGCTAAGCTGATAGCATTCCCCAAGGATGGGGTGAAGACAGAAGAAAATTCCACGTGCCTGTGTCCAAGTGCGCTCAGTGTCTCTGTACTCCAGGACTAAGATGGGCAGCAACAGTGAGAAATAAGCTATGATATCTGCCCCCATGGAATATATAGGATAGAGTGGCTGGCAAAGATAAATATGGAGGCTAGGGAGTAAATAGTGTGAGGGGTATGCTCTTGTCCCTCACAGAAGGGGTCACTCAATTCTAACAGGCACAGTCAATTCCAAAGACAGAATATAGGAGACCAAAGGCCATCATCCCAGAATAAAGAACGGTCCAGTTTGGTCGATAATCCCAGGAGCAGGAGGAGATGAAAAGGCAGAGGTACTTTGGAGACTTGAATGCAAATAAAAGAAGTTCAGTTTAATTCATTCTGCAATAATGAGCCAAGGAAAAATCAGGGGAATGGTGTCCTGAAAATTGTGGTTTCGAAAGATGAGTCAGATTTCAAAGTAGGCCTGATTAGCAGAAGATATTAGAGGTTCTAAAACCAGTTGGGAGGGAAGTCAGAAATCTATTGCAGCAAGCCAGGTGAAAGGAGGTCAGGGCCTGAACTAAGACATCAACAGAGAGGCTGGACAAAAGGAGATAGATGGGAAAGAGCGTAAAAATACCCAGGTGTTTGTTTATCCCCAAATGGCAGTCAGGAAGCATCTTCCCAAAGGCAAGAATCAAAGATCATCCTGGAAACAAAGACCTGCAACTCTGCTGTTGATATTGGCTCAACACAAGGTCGACATAAGGGAAGCCATTTTGTAGAAAAGAGACCATATTGTAACTTTGAATGACAGCTGATTAACTAACCCAGCTGCATATGCATCCTCCAGGAGATATACACATTCTGTAGATTTTATGGCCCCTCCCAGCTGCCATAAGATGATAACTTTAGTCTTCTGAGTTCCCTAGGAATGTGATGACCCCTGGACAGGGATTCTATACTGATGTCCATCACAACTGAAAGATCTGGTGTGACGACTCGCAGTCTGTAACATTGGCCTATATAACTGCTTCAAGATTCTGTGCCTCCCTTAAGATGGTTCTTTTGGACATTAGTCCCCCCAGCTTTCACCTTGCAAGAAAGCTGTAATAAAACCCTTTCTCTCCTACCACCTTGCCTCTTGACTGTTGGCTTGTCTTTGTGGGGAGCAGAAGACCCCCTTTTGGTGGTAACAAATTTGGCACCCCAGGTGGGACTTTAACTCCTACTCAAGGCCAGTTGACCTTGGATGGGCGACCTCTTGGGTAAGTCCCTAGCAGCTGCCAAGGCTCTCTTTGTCTTGGGGATCTGCCCTTCCTGCTCTCCCATACTGATCCCAGCTGCCTCCTAACGCTGACCGTGGTAGGAGAAATTGCTACATCTGGCAAGACCATAGGGTCAATCAGAAATACAATAAGTCACCTCGGGATGCCAGAGAACTCCCCTGCCCTCCATCTAGGGTCCTTCCGTTCACGGCAGGATCATCTGGGCATGCATTCAGAGTGGGAATAGTTGTAAGAATTTTCACTGGAAATCTGGGAACTAGTTCACTGGTGTCCGGTTTTTCTGTTTCTGTGTCTGTGTCAGTAAACAGCTCCAGGATCAGTTGTCTTTTGATGTGAGTAACCTCTTTAAAACATGCCTGTGCCAGGGCCAGTCACATGGCCTAGTGGTTAAGTTCAGCATGTTCCACCTCTGTGGCCTGAGTTTGGTTCCCTGGTGTGGACCTACATCACTCTTCAGCAACCATGCTGTGACGGTGACCCCCAGACAAAATACAGGAAGGTTGGCACAGAGATTAGCTCAGGGCTAATCTTCCTCAGCAAAAATTTTTTTAAAAAAATGATGGTTGTGCCTAAATTGTCTAATATCTTGCCAGGATCGTGGGTTAGAGGCCCCACTCGTAAGATTTTTTGCCAGGTTAAAATCCAAAGACTAGGATTGTGGGTTTACAGGAGACAATACAAAAGGGTTACAGCCACTGGGGCACTGAAAAGTTTTGGGTTAGAGTCCTGAGCTCTGGGGTGGGGTTCCAGAATGCCCTGGGTTAGAGTCCCAGAGTATTGTATTTCAGTGTCTGTTCATGTTTGTCTGCATCTGACTGTTTTATTTGTTAAAATTGGCTGTTTGGGGACTGAGTTTCTCTGTGATCATAATAAACTCTCTTTATAAATTTCCTTGTCTGTTGTGGCCACCTTGGGAAAAGCCTCCTAAAATGGGGATAACTGTAAACATCTGGAAAGATAGCTCAGGATGATTTAAAATTACAGAGGCCAATTTTGGGCTATTTCTGAGCCTCCAAACCAAGGAACAAGAAAAATCTTTAATCTTTCAAGAGTCAAGGGCTCTACCTTTTGACTGAAAGTTTCCAGAAGCTGTTAATGTTTACAGAGAACAGCAGAATCTTACCAAGCTTGTTTTGTGTCCTGAGGGTTTGGCTTGATAATCATCAGCTTTGGGGGTCCCCAAACTTCAGTGGGACAGAAATGCAGTTGCACCCAATTTTGTGGTCAGAGATAGTCAGACATAAATGCGGCTTGCACTCTCATTTGCAACTAAGGGTCCTACCAAACTGGTGTGGGTCTCAGGGGAATTACTTTGGCCATTAGAAGGAATGTTCCATTAGATAAGATCATTTAAAAGTGCACTTAAAAGTAAAGACCTAAAATCCAAACTAACCTTATTGAAAGTTTAGTTGCAGAAAGCTAATAGAAAATTAAGTTATAAAAGGTACCTTAAAGAAAAACCTATTAGGTCATGGTTTTATGAACATCCTGTAATCTACCTTCAAAGAAGGGCCCAAAAAGGAGCTCTTCCCAGAGTTGATGAGACTCAGAGATTTTCTGAGAAACTACTGTTCAATATGGCCAGGTATAGTTACTGTTTGTCGTAACTGAAACTTGACAAGATATTTGAAAGGATTTAGCAACTTACCATCAGAAATTTGGCCAAACTGGAAGCTGATATTATGAGCCTGATAGGAACTTTCTTTCCAGGTCTTCTTCCCTAAGTTAAAATAAAACCAAGCACCCAGAGGGAAAGAAGCAAATTAGGGATGATGTAGCTGGACAGGTAGATCAACCTATAATGTCATTTAAGTTACAACCCAATTTCAGAGGAATTACAACAACTGTCCTTAAAAAAATCCTTGCAAGACTGGGAATCTAGAGGCAGTTCAGATACCACCCATTTCTCTTATCTCAAAGAGCTAACCCTCCCAGATTCCTAAGACTGAAGGAAAGAAAAAAACTGAGAAAGGAAGCTCTTGGAGATGCAGACTGCTATGAAAGGACCCTTGCCCAGAAATCTAGGGATATTTTAAAAAACAGACGCTATAAACTCTTCATTGCATCTGTCTGTTGTTTATGTGTGTGTCTACATACATGTTATAAATGTGAGATATTTGCCTACCTCCAGATGGTATGGCCAAAATTAAGAGCTCTGTTTCCTAGCTTAAAGTAAGCACATACAATAAATTATTTCTAAATGCAGTAAAAACCAACCCAAATGTCTTTAAAGTTAATGTGATATTAAATAATCTTTGGTAAATAAAAGCTTATTTAAGTTTGTTGGTTTGATTAAAACAAGCATGTCTCCAGGATTATCAGCATTGGCTATGCACACATACAACCTGGGTTTACCACTTAAATAAGCTCACATCATCCCTGTTGAAAATTTGTCAGCAAAATAATAGTATGGAATGATAAAAATTTTGTCTGATGTCTCAAAGTTTTTATAGGCAATCTAAGTAATTATTGGAAACAGGTAAACTAAATAAATGTAAACAAGGTAAAAGTTTTTGGGGAAAATTCTTAACAATGATTATGTGTTACTTAATCACTTAAGATGTATGCACTTAAAACAACTGTTTTAGTGTCATGCAAAGATTTATGAGTAATCTAAATATGATTGTTACAAACAAACGGTCTAGATGTAATAGAAACAAGAGTTTACAGATAAACTTTTAACAAAAATTATAGTTTATGACATGAGTACTTAAAATAGCTTCCAAAATCTCTTTAGTAACTCAAAACATTGAAGTTTTTCTAGGCTAACTTAAGTGATTAATAAAATTCCTTGAATATCTGGGTCATTTTCAAATAAGATGAAATATGAAACATTATTGCTAAACACATCTATGTTTATCTACATTTAGCTTCTTATTACAAAGAAGTCAAAAGATGTTTCCAGTTTGATCACATGTTTTAAAACTTTTTAATTTAATTTAATTTTTTTGCTGAGGAAGATTTGCCCTGAGCTAACATTCATGCCAATGTTCCTCTATTTTTTCAGTATGTGATCTGCCAGCAGAACATGGCCACTAACAGAGAGTTGTAGGTCCACGCCTGGGAAACAAACCTGGGCCACTGAAGTGGAACATACTGAACTTAACCACTAGGCCACCAGGTCTGGCCCAAAATTTTTGGATATTTTTGATTAACTTCCCCCCAAATTAAAATCTTTCTTTTGACTTAAAAAAAGGAAACTTTGAGAGTTTCTAATTAGCCCTGGGACTTCTTAAAGAATTTGCTCTCTCTTTCTATAAGGAGGAAGATATTAAACTAATAAGACTTATTTGGTATGTTAAATTAAATGGGAAGCATTATCAAATAAATTATGATAAACTTTCCTATGTTATATTGTGTAGACAAATGTTATTAATATAAATGTTTTTTAAAAATTATATAACATTCCAAAAATTCTGTCCTGGTGATAGGTCATAATTCTAGTTATTATCTCAAAGTGTTGTATGTCACAGAAATAGCCAAGTGTTCTTGTCAATTGCCATTTTTGAGTTTTATTTGAGGACAGTTGTTGTTTTACTCTGATGTTTTTACAAATATGTTTCATCTTCAGAGAAATTCATGAGAAAGACTCTGACACTATAGAATACAGGGTTCTGATAAACTTTCAGATCATAAAACTGAACTGGGTAAGAAATTACAGAACTCTAATGGAGAAACTGATGACTTCATGAAACTACTAACAGATGATTAAGATCAAGAATTGAGAGCCAGCCCTGATGGCCTGGTGGTTAAAGTTTGGTGTTTTCACTGCTTCGGCAAGCCTGGATTTGGTTCCTGGTCATGGAACCACACCACTCATCTGTCAGCAGCCATGCTGTAGTGGCAGCTCACATAGAAGAACTAGAAGGACTTACAACCAGAATATATAACTATGTACTGGGGCTTTGAGGAGGAAAGAAAAAAAAGGAGGAAGATTGGCAACAGATGTTAGCTCAGGGCAAATTGTTCCCAGCCAAAAAAAAAAAAAGAAAAGAATCGATTACACAGGGATGAGTCAACTGTTGAGGATGATTATAAATCTTATGACATTTCATTTGAGATATTGCTGATTTTTTAATGTTTTGTTTTTCCAGGTTAAAAAATATCTTTTTTTCTCTTAAGCTAACTATAACTTACAGCAATTCAATAAATTATACCTCTATAAGCAGAATTGAAACATATATCTTTTTTCTCCCTACCTCATCCCTCCAGAATTTGGAACCTCTTAGTGATGAGTATTGTTTTCAAGGGAATGCAGTTATTTGCACAAGTTCAATAAGAATCTGTGCTCCTTATAGCAGGACATAATTGGAAGCCTTGGTTATATTACCAAAGCTTTTACTGGAAGGTCATATTTGAGAGAAACATGCAGACTCAGATATGACAAGACAAGTTTTGAGGAACAAAGGTTGACTTTATGAAATAAAGCCACTTGGAAATATTGTCCTGGTACCTTACTTACAAGATTCCAAGAAACCTCACCAGGTGAGTAAAGAAGGTCACTTCTATGGCAAGTTCAAGGAACCTTAGGATATTTTGGGGAATCTCAAGAGAAGACAGAAATTCACCCAAATCTATAAGTATTGCAGGTGGAGTCTGATGACAAGTCCTTGGCTTTTCTGGCCTTGAGAGGCCTTTAAAGTTCAATCTGAGATTCCTTATAAAAAGTTCCCACAAAGCAGATTTGAAAGAGCTTATATAATCATTTGCTATTCTTGTTGCACTTATGTAAGTAATTAGACCAAGTTTATTGAAACTAGATTTATTTTGTGAACAAATGTGTTAATTTGGCTATATTTGGTAAAAATGAGTGTGATTATAGAGAGAAAAATTATGTTTTGATAGAAACTATAGTATACATTCATGAATATTAGATTCTAGTTGTGTTAATTATGCGATGTTTTTGTTTTCTATCAGTAAACTGGACTGGATCCTGAAGTCTTCTGCTCTCCTAAAATATCTGGCTGCAAATCTCCAAACTAACATTTTCAATTTTTTTCATCACTTTCATTTGGAATCATTGAGAACTGAACCTGCCCTTTTTCCTCAAGCTCTGCAAACTGAAGCTGGACGACTTGATATAAACTTAAGAAAGATTTGTGTCTGTTGCTTTGTAAGCCACTCAGAAAGATACCTAAGCACCAAATGACAATATCAGAGACATTTCACACGGCAAAAGATGCTTCAACACTGATCTAGAGATCTTTTTGACTACCTGTTCCCTAGGCTCAGAAAATGCTTTATAATTTGCTCCCACCATTAACCTTTGTGTTAACTTTTTGTTTTCTTTTTGCTTCTCTAGAAATGCTCTTATTAAATACCCAGTAACTTGCTTACACAATATAGGCTTAACTTTGGGAGCCCACCTTCATCACTGTCTTACTAAGAGATTGGTTCAATGAGATGGAACAACCTATGCCCCTCAACAGCAGGATATCCCTCAAGAATGAGGAATGAACAACAAAAAGGGGGAATTTATACCAGCTCAACACAAGGTTGACATAGGGAAGCCATATTGTAGAAAAGAGACCATATTGTAACTTTGAATGACCGCTGATTAACTAACCCAGCTGCATATGCACCCTCCAGGAGATAAACATGCTCTGTAGATTTTATGGCCCCCTCAGCTGTTTAAGATGATAGCTTTGGTCTTTTGAGCTCCCTAGGAATGTGATGACCCCTGGACAGGGATTCTATGCTGATGTCCATCACAACTGAAGGATCTGGTGTCGCAACTCCTAGTCTGTAACACCTAAGGGTCAAAATTCCTAATCTCCTCCCCTATAACCCATGGGCCTATATCACTGCTTCAGATTCTGTGCCCCCTTAAGGTGGCTCTTTTGAACGTTAGTCCCCCATCTTCCACCTTGCAAGAAAGCTGCAATAAAACCCTTTCTCTCCTACCACCTTGCCTCTTAACTGTTGGCTTGTCTTTATGGCAAGTAGAAGACTCCCTTCTGGTGGTAACATTGTATCCCAGAGGCCAATGTGGATGTAAGTGAGCAACACAGTGGCACTGCCAACCTCCATCCTGGCTGCCTTATGCCTCCTGACACAGAAAACACAAGTGCTGATGCGCAGCAGACACACTTGCTTCTCCCTCGCCCCCAGGATACAGGCAAGAGAAAGGTGAAATGGGCAAGATGGGAAAGGATTCTAATAGCCATCACCTCTCACTTTCTCTCTGGTGTCTTCACATCCTTTTGTGCTTCTTCAATCCTTTCTCCTCCTGGAGGGCAAACAATCATCATGTAACCTCTCCACCACCATAGCTTCACTTAAACTTCCCCCAAGTTTTCCTATAAGGCTTAGGGTAAAATTCCAAATTTCCCTCCTGGTCTCCAAGGCCCTGAGTAATCTGACCTTGACCTCCCTCTCCCACATATCCCAGTATCCTTCTTGTCCAGGCTCACTGCCTCAGGTCATGCTAATTCCTTGATGAATGTGCTAAGCATTCCCCCATAATGTCCCCTTCCTGGAATACTCTACTCCTCCTCCTCCAGCCACATCTGACTCATCCCTTAGGCCTGGGGTGGCTTCCTCACTCCTCTTCCACCAGCCAATCTCAAGGAGATTCCTGCTGTTACTTTCTCTCATGCCACCTTACTCTTCTTCCCAGCATTTATCATAATTTGTAGTTATGTATTTGAATTTAATCATTTAATGTCCATCCTCCACATTAGCCTGTGAGCTCCATAAGGCAGGGGCCATCCCTGCTTTATTCACTGCTGGTCCCAGGGCCTAGCAGAAGCTTTGGCATGAGCTTAGTGTCATGAAGATGTTAGTGGAATGGATGGGTGAGTGAATCTGAGCTCTGGCTTTCCATGGCCACCTTTTCTCCCACAGCAGCCCATCAAACATGGCTCATTGGTACCAGCCTGAATTTCAGACCTTTTTCTGGAAGAGGGGCTGTTCTTTCAGAGGGAGAAGCCAGTCATTTTCTGGGAGTGACTGAGTCTTCTTACAAGCCCTAGTGCATGCTACTCCTCTGTGATTTTACCTGGGAATGTGGAAATTCCATGTACTAAATATTTTCTTGGCCCTGCCAGGTGGGAAAGGCTTCCCAGAAGCCATGGCAGGTGTAAAACAGAGATAAGTAAGTAGGTTTTTATCTTTACTGTAGTTCCACAGGAGCTGTGTGTATTCCACAGTTCTAGTTAGCACAGACTTTGGCAGATAAAAACACTATTTTTAGAAGAGCCCTTTATATTACAATGGCATTTATGAAATGACAGCTTCAACAGCTGTAGGGATTAGTATAAATAGTCTGAGACACAGCACCATGCTATTACACCTAAGCACATGCCCTTCAAGGGCCCAGCAGTGAAGGACATGCAAAAATAGGGATCCAGCAGCTCCAGGCACGTGTGTGGTGTTGTGTTATAGAACTGCGACATACCTGAATTTTCCCCTCGGGTGTGTGCCTAAACTGATACATTTTGTGCCTGTCTGCTTGTGTCACCAACACCTGGAAATAAAATCAGGTTAGATGGAGTGAGACCATTCTTTCCAGGTGAATCTGCTGATGGTCAGGTTTGTTAGAGCAGGGGTTCTCAGCCGTGCTGCCCCTTGAATCCCCTAAGGTGCTTTCAAAACCCCTAATTCCAGGACATAGCCCAGATCAATTCCCTCAGAATCTTCAGGATGAAACCCAGATATTACTACTTTTTAAAGTTCCCCAGGTGATTCAATGGAAATTCAAATCTGAGAATCCCTGTGTCAGGGTTTTTGAGATTCAAAGGAGTGGCCTGTATTAGTCAGGTTTTCATAACTCCAAAAATAAATCAAGGCCTCATTGGCAGTGCAGACAGAGCACATTATAGAAAAGGAGAAAAAGAGGAACTGACACTGGTTGAATACTTGCTAGGAGAAGCCATAATAGAGTAGTAGCTAAGAGCACCACCTCTGAGACCAGATTTCTTAGCATCAAATCCTGGTTTTACTACTCATCATCTGTGTGACCTTTGGCAACTTGTTTAAACACTCTGTGCTCTATTTCTGCCTTGTTTCAAAGCAGAGGTGCCACCCCCAAGTATTCCTGTATCTGCCCCACATCATGCATGGAGGAATGTCAGGAGCTGGTAGGAGCCCTGCCAGGAGTGTAATGAGCCCTAACAGGCCCAAATGCATGAGAACAAAAAGCAAGACACATCTATGAGAAGGTCAAATACTCTCATGGGAACTACCTTGAAATAAGAGTCATGGGGTCTTGTACCTGAATTAAAGTTCTGATATGACTCAAATTATTACCTGCAGTGAATGTCTAAAATACATGGGGGCCCAGAGACAAAGAAGGCATGTGAAGCTATAAAACAGAGTTTCTTTTTGAAATGCATCCAATTTGTGACTGAAATATGTACATATGAGCTTGGCATATAGAAGGTTCTTTCCCTTCCCTCACTACCTCTCTGAATCGTTCTTTGTACTGTAAATACGGTCAGTCCAAATTCTATGGTTCATGTCAATCACAAATCTCTCCTTATGGCCATTGAGGTTCTATTAAGTTGGTCCCCTGGCAGCCAGTACACAAAGGCAAAGATAAGTAGCTCAAGAGTAGGCATGCAAATCTGCACCTATGGCATGGCCCAGAGGCTGGTGGGTAAGGTGCTCCCCTAGGTCTCTGTTCTTGGGGAGCTACTGAGATCCCGGTCTGTGCAGAATATATGATTTCCAGGGCTGTCTCTTTCACCTGGAGAAACTTTTGACTAGTGAATATTAAGTGGAGAAGAAAGTGACTCCAGTGAAAAGAGGAAGGAATGTAATTGAGTGTGTGTGTATGTATGTATGTATGTGTATATGCATATGCATGCAGACTGGAGATAGCTGGGTATGGAAGATGTAAGTAGCCATCCACAACTGTCCTAGTACATTCACAGGTGCATCAGACTAAACAAATTGGCTGGCTGAAAGCTGAATGAAAAGAACTAGTCAGAGACTTAAGTCTAACCCCAGCTTATTATTTCTGTGATCTTGAGCAAACTATGCAATCTCTTTGAGCCTCAGGCTCCCCATCTATAAGGTGAAGATGCAATAGTGGTACCTACCTCCTGGGATGATTGCAAGGACTAAATGAGATGACATTTATTAAAGAACTCAGCACAGTGCCTGGCACCTAGATATTCAATATTCAGTTGTACTTAGCATTTCTCTAGGTACAATAACTATCCAGCTATTATTCTTTTCATAGTAATCTGACTATTCAATTTTTTTTCCCAGCCGCTATATTGTTTAGTCATTACCATAGAGGCAAGTGGTCAATATTCATCATTTCTGATATACAGATGAAGAAACTGAGGCCCAGGAAGGTGAGGGTCTTGACATCGGAATAAAGATTCAAACTCAGCTCTCTGGTGCCAGCAGTGAGGCTAAGCTTCTCTTCTCCCTTCTTCTTCCCACTTTTCCCATATTTTCCTTGGTCTACCTCCACAGGGATTCCATCTCAGAAGGACTCAAGCTTCTAAGACATTTGTTCCCATCTAGACCTTAGGGGAAAAGACGGATTTCAGATCATCTTTTCTTCCTTTAGGAGATGACGCTTCCAACCAGAAATAGCCTATGATAAAGAGAGGATGCAGTTCATTGTAAGAAATGATTACTTTCTGAATAGTTATCACTTATTGAGTGCTTACTGTCTACAAAGTCACGTGCTCGGTGATTTACAGGATTACCTCACTAAAGACCTGTGAAGTAGGGCTTCATGTAGTAGACAGCTGTAGATTGTTGGCCCTATATTATCTTTTGCTCTTCCTTTTGGTAGCAGCACTCCAATTTTCCTCTGGAGACCAGTCTCTTTCCTATTCACAATCATGTGATGCATGTGGAGTTGATGTATCCTTAGCTCTAAAGGCTCACGTGACCCAGGCCTGGCCAATCAGAACATCATGTTTCCATGGTGATGGTGATTGGTTGAAGGATGGGCATTTGGCTCAGTCAAAGGAATGATTTATATTGCATTGTTTGCTGAGATTGCTCAGGGAGAGGCATGAGCTTTCATTCTCTCCCACTTGACCTTATTCACCTGGGAGGACATATATATAAATGGAGCTGCTGGTAGCACCCACAGGGAGCTTGAGAATGGAGTCTACAGGGAGAACAGAGCCAAGAGAGGGAGAATATCAATAAAGAAATGTAAACTATAAGAAAAGAACCAAGTGGAAATTCTAGAGTGAAAAATTATAATAACTGAAATAAAAAAAAATCACCAGAGGGGTGCAACAGTTGATTTTAATTGGCAGGAGAATTAGCGAACTTGAAGATGGATAAGTAGAGATCATGAAAGCTGAAGAACAGTGAAAAAAGAATGAAAAATGGATGGAGCCTCAGAGAAATATGGGACACCATCAAGTGCATCAACGTGAAGGGCATACCAGACTAGAGGAGAGAGAGAACAGCAGAAAAAATTCAAAAAGATTATGGCAAAAAATTCCCAAATTTATTAAAAAAGAATAATCTAGACGTCCAGGAAGCTTGATGAACTACAAGTAGGATAAAAACAAAGACATCCACAAACAATCATACCATAGTAAAAATTCTGGAAACCAAAGACAAGGAGAAGATCCTGAAAACAGTAAGAAAAATTACTCATCACTTACAAGAGAACCCTAATAAGATCAATAGCTGACTTAGCAGCAGAAACAATGGAGGCCAGATGATAGTGGACAGCATTCAAAATTCTCAATAAAACAACCATCAACCAAGAATCCTATATCTGGCAAAACTATCTTTCAAAAATGAAGGTGAAATGAGACAAGACAAGACAACAAAAACTGAAAGAATTTTTGTTAGCAGGCCTGCCTTACAAGAAAAGTTATAGTTATTCAGGCTGAAAGGAAGTGACCCCAGAGAGTAATTTGAATCCACTTGATAAAGCAAAAAGCACTGGTAAAGGTAATTATAAAAAACAGTATAAATGCATATTTTTATTCTTTCTTCTGATAGCTGATTTAAAAAGCAACTGTATAAAATAATATGTAGTTAACATAATTTTGAGCCTATAACATATAGAAATGTAATATATGTGTAATACACTTGCCATAACAGCACAATGAGTATAGGTGAGACCAAAGCTGTATTGGGGTAAGGAAATGACTATAGATGGTAAAACAATAATTTTAATAATGTATTATTGGGAGTAACATTAATAGATGTAATATGTATAACAATAATACCAAAAAAATTGGGGAAAGGGAATGGAGCTTTATAGGAGTAACATTTATATACATCACTAGAATTAAGCTAATATAAATTTGAAGCTTATTCTCATAAGTTAAGATGTATGTGGTAAACCCTAGAGTAACTACTAAAAAAGTAGCTAAAAAAATCTAGTGAAAAAAAATTCAAGAAATAGAAATGCTATTTTTAGATTTATAATGTGGGAGTGATAAGACCTTAAAACTTAAAAATAGGTAAGGAGCAACATCAATGTAAAATTTTAGGGATTTTGCTTTAGACAGGAGGAAGAGGCTTGGGCTCTCCTGACCTGGTTGAGTTTCTCCCAAGAAAGCAGGATTTTGAATGGGTAGCATTTTTGGAGTTCTCCTGAACAGTACCCTTTTATCTTGTGCTATGAAATAGTCTTATTTTTATGTAAATAATGCCAAGTGGGAGATCGACTTACAAATATTTTTAAGTAATTTAGTAAACATAGTTTTATTTACACTATATTTATTTGAGGTTAAGTATGTCAAAGGGAGAAGCTGCATTTAACTAGTAATTGGTATGATCATCTTAACATGTCCAACCTTTGAGAAATTTTAGGTTTACTGGATGATGGTATCCTTACTTCCTTCTAAAATTAGACTGTCTAACACCTTGGCATTAGCAGAAAGTTCATAACACTGAGAATACTAATGAAAGATAAGTGTCTACTGTGATACTGCTCCTGTCTAATATGCATTCATATTTTTTGAAAGATTGAGAACCACGTAATTGACTATATTTAGTACTGAAGAGTTGCTACTGACATCGGTACTATATAATTTTTTAAAAGCAATGATTATTTGTCTGATAACCCATAGAGGCAAATGCATCACTTTTCTAAAAACTTAATCATTTGGAGAAAATGTTAAAAGTAATACATAGAAACTATATGCAGAAATCAAAACAAAATGCTGGGAAAAATCAAATAAGACTTAAAAGAATTGGCAGATGAAATGTGGTCCCAAATAGGAAGTCGGTAGGCTGTAAAGATGTCAGTTCTTTTTACATTACTTTAAAATTTTATTGTAATTCAGAAAAAAAAACCTAATAGGATTTTGGGGGACATTTAAACATGATTTTAAAACCATATATATAAAATAAATCAGTGAGAGTAACCAAAAACGGTTTGCAAAACAGTAGTGATTACCAAATAATAAAATATATTAAAGAGTTACAATTACTAAAGTAGTATGATTATAGTATGAGGAGAACAGATAGATATTCATGAAAAAGAATAGAAAATTCCAAAACAGGCCCAGGCGTAGTATTAAGATAGATAAGGATACTATGAATCATTGGGGGGAGTTTTCTCCCTTTCAATAAACAGTGTTAGGATTTGCCTACATTTTCAAAATTGGATCATATTATTCATCAAAATGTACATTAAAGAATTAATGTAAAAAATACAACCATGAAAGAACTAGAGGAAAATATAGCTGAATGTTTTCCGTGTGACAAAATACTTACTAAGCACAAAAGCAAATAAAGAAATCACACAAATAAAAGATTCATGTGTTAAATACAGAATATTTCAAAACTTCAATATGTTGAAAAGTTTGGAAGTAAAGAAAGTCTGTAAAATTTACAACAGTGTTAATATTTTAAATATGAAGGTATTTTAATAAATCAATATGAAGGCAATACTCCTGTAGGAAATCAGCAACAGACATAAGGGGCCGTTCACAAAAGAATCAACATATCAAGTTAAAAAAAAAGTTCAAGTTCACTGTCATTAAGAAAATGGAAATTAAAGCCATTACGTATTATTTTTGCATATTACCCACTCGTAACAAGCAAAATAGTAGGCTGATTTTCATTGTAAATTATAGAAAATCTGACTAAGTGTAGCTCAGAAAATCAGAACACTTACTATCTCCTACTACAGAGTGTGATCTGGAGTTGGTCACTGATAGTTAATTTGATGACTCACCAAGCTGTCAAGGACCCATTTTTCCCATCTTTCTCTCTGGTCCTCCATGCATGTCCCCTTATGGTCACTCTGTGTGCAGCAGCTCTGTCTAGATAGCCTCTTCCACTTCAAGAACAGGAAAAATGGACAGTTTTCCCTTCTTTGTCTCTTTAAATGAAAGAGGAACCCATTTCCTAGACGTTCTCAAGCAGACGTGCCTCCAGGTTCTATTGGCCAGAATTGTGTCACGGCCCATAACTAACCTAGTTACAGGTTGGGGATATGAAATTACTACCACCGGGGGCTAGACTAGTTAAGATTTACCCCCCGAGTCTGAATTAAATCTGATATGCTTTGGCAAAGTATAAACTGATAAAACTTCCCAGACAAAACATCAAGAGTGTTAGAACTATATATTCCCATTACCCACAATTCTAATTCCTCCTGAAGAAATACTCTCCAGTGGGCTCATAAATGTAGCTAGAAGGCCATTCATCACTTAGTTGTTTATAAGAATAAAAAAATCAGAAACAAGCCACGAGTACATAAATAAGAGGTGGTTAAATAACTAAGGACATCATTACAAGGTGGAATACTACGGAACCAGCAAAAGTTTGTTTTATATACAACTATTTATATAAACATATATGTTCTATTAAGAACATGATATGTTCTATTAAGTGGGGAAATTATGCTAAAATCTTATCCTATCTTTTTAATACATAAGTAAAATTCTGGAAAGATCTATACCAATATCTTAAGAGCAACCTATAAGTGGTGTGATTACAGTAAATTCCACTTTTTTACTGTATTTGGGGGTATCTTCCAACACTTTCTATAATAAATGTTAATTTATAATTAAAATGGAGATAACACTAAAAATGAAAAATATTTAATTTTGTTATAGTCTTTCTTTCCTTTACAGCTGAGATGGAGGAACCGACAACTACATTAGTTATTGAGCATGTTCGCCTCAATGAAGAAGAGACTGATTCGGCTCTGAGCTGCCGCAGTCCAGAAGCCTGCAGTGGGAGAGAATGCCAGCAGAGCCCACTGTGCGCAAGCGCGGGGACGACTTTGGCTCATTCTGAGCCTGGGAAGCACCATCCTTTCCTCAGGGATTGTCTCTCCCTGTTCAGTTCTTAAAAGGAAATAAGAAAGTGGCTTTGCGTTATTTTTAAGTGCAAATTTAAGTAGGTAAGCATCCTTGTTCCGAGCACCAGCTGGTGGCAACAGAAAGGAGGTGAGGGAAAGACTCTATAGAGGTGTCTACAATTTTGTTTTATCGTTCAATATTACAAATTTCCTCCCGTCTTTCACTCTCCCTTCTATGCGAAGTTCAGAACCAGTATTCCATGTCACTGCAGAAGCTCTCTGTTTGGAAGAGTTTCAGGAACAACTGTAACGAGAGCTTCCTGCTGTGGCGCACTTACTCTGGCCAACTTACTAAATTCTTTCTACATTTGATTGTGTTTAATCCACACGACTACCTTGCAAAGGTGATGCTATTTTTATGCTCTTTTCACTGAAATGAAAGCTGGGAACTTTTTAAGGTCACCGGGCTAGGAGGTAGCAGAGGCCAGACTGTATCCTTATCTGTCAGGCTCTGAAGCATCAGCTGTCCTCCTCTTTGCTGTGTTGCTCTTCACACTCGAGGAGACAGAGTTTAGGGTGATGATATGAAGCTGAAGAGCAGGGTCAGAGAAGGCACAGTATCTGTGTCCTATATTCCTCCAGGAAAGTGAGCATAAGATAAGAGCTGGCTGTGAAAGATGGAGACTTTAACGCTAGGGAGTGGGGGGGGGGGGGGGTGTGCATGTGCGTGCGTGTTTGGAAGAGAACTAGGCCTTTTCACTTGGGTGAAGTAAACAAGCATTTCACTTGGCCTTCGATCCTAGAAGGAGAAGCAAATTCAACTGCAGCTGCATTTCTCAAATTCTGTGGACGGTCTTCTCATTTTAAGCACCCAGGTTTGCAACCCTTGGCTCTTGATTCATAAAGTTGTGAGACTGTCACCCTACAATCATGGGTTTTCCCATGTGCTCCTGTAAACACACACATACTTTCACATACATTCACTAACTCACCAGGACTTCTCATTTTAAATTGTTTGGGTCCAGGGGGTGAAAGTATAGGCCTTAATGCTATGTGGACGTAGGTGGGCTCTGTCCAATCTCCTGGGCATATATGTTACCTTACGTTGGAGGCTTCCTTCTGAGGTTTTCCTTGTGAATGCTAAGCCTGGGGCACTTGAGCATGGAAGTCACTATGGCCACCATTCATGCAACAGCTTTTGTGGAATACCTACTATAAAACAGAAACAGAAATGATGTAAGAATGACCTTAAATATTCTCTCTCTTTCTCTTTCTCTCTCTCTATATCCTTGTATATTACATATACATATACTCATATGTTATATAGGAGTCTCTTATATATATATGTCTCTGAACTTCTGAGTCTCTTTGTATGACTGTTAGCTTAGTGTTCTGTAAGTATGACTTATAGAAATGACTTTCCAGATTCCCTGAAAAATTCTGGAAACTGGTCCCGGTGGCATTTATAGGTGGGCTATAATAAACTTTTATATTTTAGAATGAAAGGGTTTTCATTCATTGTCTTATGATAGTTACTTAGGACCTAAATTGTCATCATGTTGACTACTGGGAGACCTTGTTCTAACCATCATCAGATATCCATGGCACACTTGACATCCCCAGGGCTCACTGTGTTCCACTGGGCGTAGCTTCTGCTGTGAGGAAGCACTTGTCCATCATTGCTATTACATTTAATTTACTTTCATTCCTGAAAGCCAACAAAATATACCAAGAGGAATCGTATTCCCACCTTTATACCACAACTTATCAATTTTTTAATAAAGAAAAAAATTTAGAAAAGGCAGTTCATTAAAGAGGAAAAGCCAATAAATGTGTGAAAATGCTCAAAGATATCTAACTCAAAATGAAGATTTTCATCTTTCAAATTGGCAAGTATTTTTAAATGACTGTACTCAGGTAGCAATGGTGAGAGGAATTCACCTGACAAGAGCATAAATTGGTCTGGAATTTCTGATGGAAACTTTGACAGGATGCAACGAAAGCCCTAAAAAAATGTGCATATCCTATGACTCAAAACTTCTGCATCTAGAAGTTTTTATAACAACATAACAGCAATATGTACACATATGTGTGTTTCAAGATCTTTATCAAAACGTCACTCAGATTATTTTAAAAGTGGAAATAAATTTCAAATAAGTGATGAAGTCAACTTTGACACCATACAGCTATTAATTAGGTAGAATAATCCTTACCGATACGGAAATATTCACAATATTTCACTCAGTGAAAAAAAAGGGCTACAAAATATTCTGCATGTTAATATCCCATTTGATTTTGTAATACAGTGTGTTTGTGTGTGTGTGTGTGTGCGCGCGCGTGTAAATAGAGGGTGGGGTGGGTGGAGAAACAGACTGGAAGAACAGATATCAGAATATTACCTATGGCGTTCTCCATCTAGTGGTTATTAGAAGTGATTTAAGAATTGGCTGAGGAAAGCTATTAAGACAAAAATGTTATTTTGTGGCACAAGTTTCTGGGTTAAAATAACCAATTGTGCTGTGACTTCAGTGATCCAGTCAATGCCTTGTGGAAAGCTGATATTTAATTTCCTGCAACTGTAAATCCAAATACAGGTTCACATAAGTCCTGATGTCAGGGTCACAGTCAATTAACTTCTATAAGACTGGCCAGCCACCTCACTGAAGTCCTTTGTATTAATAAAAGCTACCTTGTAATAAATACTTAACATACCCTGAGCTCAGTGCTAACCACCTTTTGTTATATAAATTCATGTTATCTGTTCACTAACCCTATGACCTAGGTACAGCCAATCTCCTTAGTGTTGAGAAATCCAAGCTTGAGAGAGTTTAGCAGACCTGCTCAGCCCACAGAGCTGGTCAGTACCAGAGCAGGAAGTGAAACCAGCTCTGTGCAGCTATACACCTTTGGACATAACGTTCTGTAATGCTGCCTCCCACCCACAGGTGTCAGAGCACAGGGAACCTTCAGGGCAATCATCTCATTAGCTCTTCAACTCCATTACTCTCCCAAAGTACACTGGCTTCCTCTGTTCTTCGGGTCGACTGAAAGTCAACTGAATACTTTATTATAGATAATCTGATAAATATCTAGTGAGCAAAGAAGAAAAGGAATACTTTTGCCAAAAATTCTTTAAGTATGTGTTTATAAGAACATGAATCTTGGAAATAGGAAAGAGGCCCAATGAAGCTAATGTGTTTTGCATAAATATCATTATTCTTGTACCTTGGAGCAAAGCAATTATTGATTTATGCGTTGCCTAAAGAAATTGGTATGAAAACCATTTGCTTACTAAATGCAAACCTTAACTCACAAAAACCCAGCTGAAATAAAGATGGCACAGTGAAATAAGTCTGATGATAAATATCTCTGAAATGACCCAGGAGAAATAGAGGAAACCTCGCAGAGCTGTTCAAATTGTCCGGTTATCTGTGGGTGGTCCTCTGAGGCCTCATGCTCTGCTTTTTGCTTTGTTAGTTTGTCCTGTAGTGAGACATTATTAAACCAGGCAGGGGCAAACAGTAATCTTGGTGGGCTGCCTACAGAGCCAACGCATGTCAACCAGGAGGAAGAAGGAAAGCACATTAGACCTAGAAATAGCTTGGCAAGGCCAAGAGGAAAGACCGGAACGCTGATCATTCTCAGGGCTGGGCCCTTTGGCATTCACAAAACTCAATCCTGGCTCAGGACCTAGTTGAAACAATACAAGAAGAGCAGCCTTGCCACTGCCCAGCGTTTGCCCCGGCAGGTCTATAATTACTCACTTTCCTGAGGTTCAGTTGTGTTGTGTTTGTACCAGAACAACAGTCCAAAGCTAAGAAGGCCCTGAGTCCTAGGACTTCTCTGAATAGCACCACAGATCTGGGTCAGGTAAGGGAGGGGAGCTGGGAGTTGGGTTGGGGGTCAGATTTCTGCCAAATTCTTTGGGGACCCCCAGCTTTGAAAAACCCCCCTCTGGCCTTGCATTGCCATGCCGAGACCCCCTTTTCTTTGCTTTGTCTTTTTATACCAGCACGTCATACCTCTAGGGGCTGGCACTGTTGTCCCCCTCCTATGATCAGCCAAAGAGGAAGGCATGTAAGATGGGCTGACAGAATTTTCCAGCCCCTGTTCAAATCCATCATCTACTGGCGAGCAAATGTAGCCGGCTGATCACAGGGTTGGCAAAGGGATGCAGACTAAGAACTGATGCCCTGCATCCATCTGTAACAACCCTGGGAAGAATTCCCAAACAGCATCATTTATAAAAGAACCAGAAAATGACCCTTTCCTGACTTAGCCCACAGCTTGTCACAAAATCCATATGTGTCATTCCAAAAACCACTTTAATTTTGTACATTTTGTTTTCCTCCTTAATGATGCTGTTTGGATAATTTAGATTTTAGAAATATGATGAGTGCTTTAAACACTCTAAGGAAGCTTTATATGTATGTTTCTGTGGCTACTGTTATAAATAATGCTGTGTTAATCCTTATGGCTTTAAAAACATCTTTACTCCATTATGCTATTGATCAACATGGCCCAAGGAAGCAATCTGAATTCTACTGAGAAAAACCAGAATGGAATTTAACAAACTTCAATTCATTTTTCTTATGGATTGAGATATGAAACAGGTATTCTGTAAGACTTTTTTAGAAAGAATTGATTTTCAATTAGGCAGAATAGAAGAAAATAAGGGTGCTCTCCTCAGAATGCAAAGGATCAACCAAGTAAGAAAATTAAGCTCTAACTAACCTTAGCAAGTGGTTTAATCTAAGACGTAGTTTTTTCATCTGTAAAATTAAAATAGTAGTTGTAACTACATGAAGATTCAATTTAAAAAGAGGGTGCCTGTCACATATTAATCACTACTTAAATGCTCCCCATCATTATCACCATCGTCATTGTTATTGTTGCTACTTTTCACTTCAACCATTTGTAATTATAGACAACACTGAATCAAGGAAGATGGGAATGGTGTGCCATGGGAACACGCTTGGTTAAAAGGTTGGGACAATATGGCAAGACTCACATTCTGCAGGTGGACTGATGGGATCTTGTGACCACATATTGCACATCTAGTCTTGGAGAGGTGTTTGTAAACGTGTACCTCCAGTCACATATATGCCTATCTCTCAGGTAGCACATTGACAGGTAATGGGAAGTCAGACGAGTGACTGAACTGGGCCCTCTAGCCACCATATCTCTGGATGTCCACATCTCCAGACGAAGGAGTCTCAAGTGTCCTATTTTCACTGGGTACCAATGGATAGAAGAGCTTACTCTGGAAGACATAATTTATAAACAAGCACCAAAGTCTCTTGAAACTCTGTCTATTGTTACGTTGTGATCCAAGTTATTTTCCATTCAAGAGAAACTTTGGTCCTCTCACATACGGATTCTTATAAACTTTTTTCAAGTGCCGTTCATTCATCTTTCATTTATTGAGTTTTTTCTTTGTGTAAGGTAGAGAGATAATTGTTGGCCCTATAGACTTATGGTGATCAAGGGATGGTGTCAAGGATTCATTTAGGGGAGCAGGGGACACTTCATTACACTACTCCCTCAAAAGGGTTGTGGGGTACCCACTTTCAAAATCATTGGTTCCTCCTATGTCTATACATCCAGCTTCTTATGAATGTCCTGAGCCTAGATCCTGCATCCCTCCATTCTATGAGGTCCAATGAGGGTTAGGTGTTCTTATAAGACAGGCTTTCTAATTTCTCTAGTGGAATGTACTGGTGGGTATGGCACCTACTTATTGGGAATTGACAGCTTTTTGCAGGCAAGGCTTTGAAGGCCTGTCAGTTCACACAATATGACCAAGGGCATTGGTTGAATGAAAAAGAGTTGCATATAGCTTCCTGCCTCTAGATGTGTGGTGACATACAAGCCCACACATGGAGACTGTTGACTTCTTGAGAGATGGGAGCAGGATGTTGATATGAGAAGGACACAGCCTGGCATGGCCATTAAGCCAATCACAACTAACTGATATGATGACATCAATAGCTTCTTCATCCTTGAATGAAATGTTTGTGGACATCCTCAGGAAACAGAGACAAGGCTTGCCTTTTGCAAGGCTAATTTTTTGCATAAAACTATTTATCACACAGCTTGTAGAGCTGGAGGAGAGTGATTATTAAAAGGGAAAAGAGATTTTTAAAGATGTGAAGTGAAACTTACATTCATTTTTACAAGGGGTTGTCTGAGACACCAAATCCTTGTTTGGCAAGAACATATACCTGGGAGTCATCCTGTAAGGATGCTGATTAACGCCTTTCAGTTGAAGGATACTCATCACTATATGAGTTCAGTCACTCATGGCTCATGGAAATAATCTTTTAGAGAAACTAGAGCACTAAGGAGGGCAATTAAAAAGTCAGGTCTATCAGTACCGAACTTCTATGTGTTTGATAAAGTCACCTTGCTGGTGTTTTTAGTCATAAATTACCTTTTGCAAAGCCAGCCCTTTTCTTTGCTAAAAGAATGGCCACCGTAACTCAGAAATGGCTTCATGTAAGAGTGAATCTGATAGTTACAGGGTAATGCATAGAGAGCCCTTAGCACGAGGCCGGAACATAATGAGCATTTGATACATTGCAGGGAGTGGTGGTCTTATCATTATCATTGCCATTTCACGTGTGTCGGTCATGCCAACAGAGCCTCTATAAGTATTATGAGAATAAAGGATTTAATAGAAGAATTATTGTTTATACAAATAGTTATATGGGAAAGCAAAAATCTTGAAATGGGCATTGGAGAATCAGAGTTACTAGCCACATCCACCTGATGTACTGGTGAGGGGGGACAAGTCAGAGCTTGCAGGAAAAATGAGAAGCTGTGACAGCAGTCTCCTGGCTGTCAACACGGGACCACAAAGGTAGAGTTATTGGAGAGGTCTAGGAAACTCCTGCCTCTGTGGAGTCAGTTGCTCCTTTGTATTCACCACCTGCAGCCTGTGGCCAAGCCCCAGTGGGGTGCCTGAGGTTGCTGTTGGTTGGCAGAAACAGATGAACTGCATGAGCAACAGAAAGAAGGCAAGGGCTGGCTGAGGCTCGCCAGGCACTTCTGCGCTGGTTCGTCATCGTGCCTGACCACTCCACCTACGAGAGGGAGGCGTCTGCTTCACTTCCACTTCCCAAATCTCACACAAGTTCCGCCCTTGGCCCTAACTCAGAACCATACGGGGAAGCGAGTCCTGGGGAATGTTCCCTGCCTTCAACAGGAAAAGCAGTGCCACGTTAATAGAACAGTGTCTTAGAGTCCTGATGTCACACCAGGGCTCTGGAATCAGACTGTTCATTCTGAACATGGCCCTACCGCTTATCCACTCTATAACCTTGACAACTTTCTTAACTTTGAACAGCCTCAGTTCTTCATACGTAAAATGGAGGTAATAATAGAATCGATCTCATAAGGCTATTGGGAGGATTAAATTAAATAAGACACGTCAAAGGCTTTGTTCAGGCACAAAATAACAGCAAGAACAACAACAACAACATTATACCATTTGCTTTGTAATGACAAAAGTGTTAAGTCCAGCCTTCTACACTCCGTACTCCAGAAATTGGTCAGGACTGTACTGATTAATAGCTAGAGAAGTCCAGTCTGCTCCATATTCAGTCTTTGACAACATGCCATTCTCTGCAGGAGACTATATTTTATCCTATTCTTCTAAGCATGAGACCTAGCTAGTAAATTACACGAGGAAATGTGCTTGGATGCCAAGAAAACCCTCTGGGTTAGCTGTGTGCTCAGAGTGACATATGGAAGAAGTGGAGATGACACTCAATATGCTGTTTGACTTCAGAGATGCCTCAGAGAGACTGACTCACTGTCCAGCCAGACATGAGGAAACTGTTTTTAACATTGTGAGTTACTTCTACTTTGGATGATGTCTAGTCAATTTAATTCTCTTCAAACTAACAGCCATGTTTGAAAGTTTATTCTGTGTGTGTGTGTGTGTTCAGTAAGCTAGAATTTCCATTTAATGAACAACTTCTAAGTGTCAGGCACTATATTAGGCATTACCTATTTAATTAATATCATAATTTAAAATTAAAATTTAAAGTTATTTCAATATAAGTGATAAAGATGACATAGCTCTTGCCTTCAAGAAGCTCACAATCTAACAGATTGGGCCAGGAGATAGAGGCAAAATAAATATCATGGGGATTATGAGAAATATTTTATAAACAGTACAAACATGTTGCTGTGGGCCCCAGATATTCAAGTTGTCACACATCAGCCCACATGTTAACTCCCCAAAAAAGGCCTTTGCCCAAACTAAAGTAATCCACCTCCCTTTGTCACAGTACCTGTTTATTTTCCTCATAGCCGTTACCACAATTGTTGATTTTAAAAACCTTTCTCTTCACTGTTGTTTGCTTCAACTGAAAGATAAACTCCACAGGATGAGAGAATTTGTCTAGTTTGTTTGCTGCTAGTCCTTCAGGGACTAAGGCAATGCTTGTCACTTGAGAAATGCTCAATAAGTGTCTGTTAAAAGAATGAACATTTAGTTGATATGATCAGAGAAGACTTCAAAAAAACCTGAAATTTGAAGTGTGTCTTCCGAAAGGAAGGATTTCAACAGGCGGGATTTGGAGTTAGAATAGAGGGGTCATTATAGCGGAAAGGAACAGGGTGAATCCAGAGATGGATGTCTTAATTCTCAAGGAAACCGAAGCATTGGAAAATGCACACGTCTTTGGGTACGCATGTATGAATGCTAGTTTAAAGAAAATGTGGCCAAAGTGGGCTATGGTTGAAAGGACAGCTGAGTTTGATAGCAGGAACTCACTGGCCCTATAGACAGATCCATTCTCCTTGAGGGACTCACACAGGAGCCCTGACGGCACTAAGCTGCCACATGAGGTACGTGAGCTCTCTGATGGGAACAAACTCTTCCAGGTAGAATGGAACAATCCACTTCCTGCTTAGGACAGAGGCTGCTAATCCTCGCTGAATATGCAGTAACTCAGTATCTTTTGGGGACTCATATAACTAATTCTTGAGTCTAAAGGATCTGTTGCTTCCAGTCGTAGGCAATCAAGAATGGGAGCACTTTCTCTTTGGTCCCTCTCTCTGTCATCTATCTGCACAATGAGACGCAAAAGACCCCAAGACTGTGGAAGAGCAGGGTGGAAGAGGTCTGGGCCCCTGAGTCACTGCTGGAGAAGAGTCACTCAGGAAATCCCTGATCCACATCAGGCTGATGTAAGTGAGGGATAAGCCGTTGTTGCTGCAATCCTAAAGACGTGGGGGTGTTTTACTGCAGCCTAGACTAGACTAGTCATCCTGAACAATACATTCTTTAAAAAAAAAACTACTTTTGTCCTTTGTTTCTTTTTGGGGGACAGGAGGGGTTGGCAGCTCAGCCTTGATTAAATTTTCATATATAATAATATATGGGCAACCACTTAAACAATTTAGGCAATCAGACTAATGACCCTGCTTTAAACCTATCGTTTCCATTCAAACTTGGCACATCACAATATAATATTAGTAATATATAGCATTGATCTGATCACCATTTCCCATAATATTAGAGTCAGTAGACTTCTATTCAAAAAGCAAAGTTTAAAACACTTATTATTTTAAGGATTACAGAATCCTTAAAATTACAGATGTGGGTAAGGTCTGTCTAATTTCCCTACATTTTTGACTGGTTCTTCCTCCTATAATATCTATATTCACAGTTATTTTGGTTTCTGGTTAATGTAAACAATTCAATCCAACTGAATCAGGAAGTCTGATGGGAGGAGAGCAGTGAGGGGTGAGGTGGTACAGAAAGATTTATTAAAATTCAGGGTCCCTGCTACTCCAAGGGGAACTTCCATCAGAATGCCACGTGAAAAATGCCTTCTGGAGAACAGTTCCCCGAGACGCCTTGCATAGAGTGCTCCGGGGTATGCTGCAGATACAGAATGGGGCCTCTCACAGTCGTATGGTTTGGTGGCAACGTGAGCAATGTAGCAATAATCCAAAATATGTAATGAATTATATATGCCAACCTCCTCAAAATAAAAATGGATCAAATTAGACCACGGATTCTGAGTAGAACAAGCATTTCTTCAGAGGAAGACAGGGGCTGATCAATGCACAGACTGGAGCATCGCCTTCTGTAAATGGAATAACGTCCATCTCAGACCCTCTGGTGCATTTCAGCTGTGTGCCTTTGCATTCAGTTCAATGCGGTTTCCAAATAATTGGAAATTATTCTAGATATTGGTTCAATAATTGCATAAGCGTTTAAGCTTGAATTTAGAGAGAAATTAGATGAATATAAAAATTTATATTCACTTAAGCCTCAATTACTCTCCTCAGATTTTAATAAGCAAAGCTCCAGCTCTCAGGGTCTAAAGTTCCTTCTGCTATTTTTCAGTGAATGTGTCATCCACATTCGCTAATGAAAACTTAGACAAAATAGAAAAGAAAATTCATGGGAAAGAAAAGTCTCTCAGGATCCTGCCATCCAAAGCTACGTACTGAACATTTTTCTGCATATTTTACAGAATTAAGGTTAAATAAAAAAACACTATTGTGAATAAAATTTGTAAGTTGCGTTTTTCTTTTTACAATATGTACTGTGATTCCCTCAAATCATTAAGACCCTTTTGAAAATGTTTTTAAAGCCTGCATTATATTCCACACTCTAACTGCATCAGCACTTATTTAATCTTACCCATCCTTATTACTGCATATTTAGATTATTTTAAAAAGTATAGCTCATTCACTCATAAATACTTTGTTATATGCCATCATGTTTATACACTAATGTATTTTCTGTTTTAAATTACTAATCTAGGATAACCTAGTTCCTAGAAGTGGAACATTGGGTCAGAGGATATAGTCCTTTTTTGAAATATACTTTTAGCCATACCAATATATTTCTTAATATAAACGCAATTGTGGAAAATTATAATAACTCATGCTCCGTCTACCAGAAGATAATCACTGCTAATGTGTTTGCCTTTTTTACTGAAACATATATTTCTTTTCATGTGCAAATACAAACTCAAATATCAATGGAATTATGACTAGGTGATTACCTTTTATATTAAAATGTCCTGGTGACCCTCTTGTCCTAGCCTCCAGAATTCCCAAGGTTGAGGCAGGTAGGGGGAAATTGAACGTCTAGTCCTAAGGACAGGCCTGGTTTGCATATGAAGGAAAGGGGAGAGGACAAGCGGACCATGCTGGCTGTGTTTAAAGCAACCAGCTTTGAGCCAGCACCTTGCTCACTCCTCCATATTCAACATTCTTCTCTCAGAGCCTCGTTAGAAAGGGTCTGTCACTTCACTTCCAAATGTATTCTGCCCGGCAGGACTGGCTCCTCTCCAGACACCATCAACTTCACAGAAATCAATGTGGTGGTGGTTGCCCATTCCAAGAATAATCACTTTAAAGACTCCTTGAATATATAAAATCAATAACAGAGCAACTCGTTGCAATCCATATAATTAAATCATTCCCAAGTACCCTCATTTTTTTTCTGAACAATTGTGATAGGAGTCTGAGCTGACAGAGTCTCCACAAGCTACCTCATCTGAGCTTCAGAAGGGCCAGGGTTTGATTCAGACTCATCTTGTTCCTGTGGTAGTCAAGGCTTCTGACCTCAGACAACAAAGCCACACCAGCAGATACATAAGGAGAGAGGCTGGGTGGGAAAACAAACACTCCTACTCTTGTGAGAGCGGCTGACCATGTGTTTGGTGGGTAATTAGTCACATCAAAGTCAGTCACTGACCCTCGTCTTTAACAGCAGACAGTGGTGGGTGCTCACTCAAGGGATGTGACTGGTGGCAGGCTAACCTGTCAGCCAGGGGTTGGAATACATCCTTGGCATTTCCTCCAATGTGTGACGTGCTGAGGTGAGGCATGGATGAATTAAAATATAACGTCTTTGGTGTAAGCAGTGGTGGGAAGGAGCGCAAATGCAAGCAGGAAAGAAACAAGAGCATGACTTCCACTGTCAGAAATATAGCAGCCAATGGAGCAGTATGGAACCGGATAGGATATGCTGAGGGAAGAGAGTGGAATGGGGCTAATTAGGGAAAGCTTCATGGAGAAGTAAGTCTTTACGGAGTTGTGGGGGCCCAGGGCAGGCCACCCCAAAATATCCCACAATAGCATGTTGATTATTTTGAATTAAAGTTACTTGAGAAGTAAAAAGGGCATTCTGACCCTCCTGTCTCTGTTCCCCATAAAAGCAGGAAATACATCTCCCGTGCGAAGGGAGCTCTCCCCACAGCCTTATCACCAGAGCTGGGGATTTAGGCGGAGAAGCCTGCGTGAACAAACCTGGCTAATTTACCACCTCAAGCCTAAACTCTGCCTAAATTCCTCACTAACCACATATCTCAAATCTAAGTTTCTTTGTCCTGTCACTCTCACAAACTTATGTTTTTGTCTAAAAGATTTATAATCCCTGCTTTGTTCACTCTCTGAGCACCATTTCTTTGTGGTCTCCAGTATGTGCGTATTATACTGGGTTTTTCTCTTGTTAATCTAGCCTTGTGTTGATTTTATTATTAGTATAGCCATAAGAACACAAGAAGGGAAGGAAGGGGATTTTCCCCCGTCCTGACAGAGTATTCAGAAATAAAGATGAAGAGAAGTTCTGCTTCTGATAATAGGAGATTAAATATTTCAGACCAACCTCCCAACTGAGAACAACCAGACAGTGTGAGTGTGTCAGGATGTGTGCTAGCCTCTAGTGTCCTAGAAGATCATCATACGTTTCAAAATTAAAAGACATGGCTCCATATAAATGATGGGTCCATAAGGAAATTTGAAAATATTTGAACCAAATAATAAAAAAGATAAATAATTGGAACAGAATTGGAACATGGAGCTAAATGTGTCCTTAGAGAGACATTATGACCTGAAATACATAGAAGTACAAAAAAAGAAAGAGATAAATTCAATGATCTAGGCATTAACATAAGGCATTTTCAAAAATTTAGAAAAAGAAAAGCAAATTGAATCCAAAGTAAAAGGAAGCAAACAATAAACATAGCAGCAGAAATCAACAAAATAGAGAGAAAAAGGTGGTTTTATAAAAAGACGAATAAATTAGATAAACCATGAGGCATGAGATGAGGCATATAAGGTTAAAAAAAATGAAGAGCAGACATACTGACATCAGGACTGAAAAAACCACAAGATAAGGACATTATAAACAAATGTATGCAAATAAATTTGAAAGTTTAGATGAAATAGTCAAATTCCTAGAAAAACAAAAATTTCAAAACCGATGGAAGAAGAAATAGGAATATGAATTCTCCTATAACTATTAATGAAATTTAATCCATAATTAAAGATTTGGCCTCCGTTGTTCTGCCACCAAAATGTAGATTCAGGTGGCTCCTCATGTAAATTTTACCAAACATTTAAGGAAGTAATAAAATTATTTTTAGAACAACTCTTACTGATGATAAAAAAAAAAATGAAGAAACACTTCCCACCTCATTTAAGGAGGCTAGAATAACTCAAGAACACAGCTGCAAAAATTCTAAACAGAATATTGGCCAACCAAATACAGCAACACAAGAAAAGGATAATATCACATTTATTCCAGGAATGTAAGGTTGATTTAACATTCGGAATAGATCAATATATTTTACCCCTTTCACAAAAAAAGTAAAAAATCATGTGATCATTTTTGTAAATGTAGTAAAAGATTTGCTAAAATCCAATATCTATTGATAATAAAAATGCTTAGCAAAATAGAAATAGAAGGAAACTTTCTAAATATCACACTGAGTATTTATATACTTAGTGGTAAAACGTTGAAAGCTTTCCCTCTAAGACTGAGAATGAGGCAATGATATTTGTTATAACTACATCTATTTCACTTTATAAAGAAAGTCTGTGTAACAAGGCAGGAAAAAATATGACTGTGTAAGGATTGGAAAGGAAGAAGTAAAACTGTCATTTGTCATATAGGTATGATTTTGTACACAGAAACTTGAGAGGAAGATGCAGAAAGTTTATTAAGATTAATAAGTCAATTAGCAAGGTTGTTGGATACAAGGTCAATATGTAAAAGTCAATTATGGGGCTTACTGCTTAATTTCTGCCTCACGCCCCTCCCTGCAGGTGGGCTAGACTCAATGACTTACATCTAAAGTACAGAGGGAAAGGGGACAACAGTAACTTTGTGGTGGAGACACCTGGCAACACTACCTTAACCGAGTGATGAGGGTTAACTTCACCAGTGTTGTCACATGGATGTCTTGTGTCCCCTGATAGGTGACTTCGCCTCTGCGTATTCTTTCAAAAAACCCATAACACCTGTCTAATAATGAGAAAAACATCAGAAAAATTCAGATGGGGGGACTTCTACAGGGTCCTTGGCTAGTAACCCTCAAGATTGTCAAGGTCATGAAAAACAAGGAAAGCCTAAGAAACTGACACAGACCCCAGGAGACTAAGGAGACGTAACAACTGAGCGCAATGTGCTTCCTTGGATTTGATCCTATAACAGCAAGAGGGCGTTAATGGAAAAACTAATAAAATCCAAATAAAGTCTAATTCAGTTAATAGTAATGCAAACAAAGCCTGCACTCCCAATCAAGAATCTCCATAGAAGGAAAGACGACATTCATCAAGGCCAACCCTCCACCTAAAGTTTGATCCCCTTGACATAATCACTGAGAGGTTCTCTAACCTCAATTTGCCTTCTCACAATGACTAGAAGGTCACTGCCTATAAGCAGCTGGTCGTTAGGAAGTTCTTCCCTAGATTTTCCTAAAGACTTTCGATTATGGGTTCTTGTTCTGCCCTCTTGGTGCCGAGGAGATAACACCAATTCCCTGCAACCTCCTGGAAAGCTTTCTTCCCCAAGACTTCCCCTGCTTCTCCCTCACAGTTATTCCCATTGCTGACAGCTTGAGAGCCTTGGGATCTTGGAATGTATAATGGACCAGAGTGAGTGTTAGATGCATCCTTTATTGGGACAGCTGCCAGGGTCACTCAAGTGACCCGGCATGTCTAAGAATGCATATGTAATTTGAACTGCTTTCTCTTTACCCTGAAAGCTTGTAAGCACCTTGTGTGGCTGTCAGACAGGAAATACTGACTTATTTTTAATATCAGCCTGAACAAAGCATAATTTGGAAAGGAAGTTCGATTTCAGGATTGTTGGTTTTATCTTTAACTTACCCTTACTCTTAATGTCTTAAAAGGAATTTTTAGAAGTAACAACAGTATATGTCTTAAGCAAAAATGATTTGGTGATAAGATGCTAAAATTAACACCTTACAAGTAGTGGTCTTGAAATTAACATGGATCTTGAATATGTAATATGCAACTTATGAAATTAACATATGTAAAAATGTAACAAAATTAACATACATCTTAATATGAATATATAGTATCTTGAACTGACTGAATGAAAACTTCATTGAAATAAGTATTCTATGAGGGATATGCCCATTCTGCGTGAGCTTGAAATTATCAGAGCAGCAATTGGAAGGGGTCCTTAGAGATAACCCGGTCTAATCATCTCCTTATAGAGGTGAGACCTAGTATTCAAAAAGTGGAAGGAATTTGCCCAGGGTCACACAATAAGTTATTAATATATCTGGACAGAACACATTTCCTGCTATTCCCAGTCCAGGGCCTATTCTGAGTGGTCTCTACATACAGTAGAAAGTACTAGCTCTTAATTATCTGTAAATAATTGGGCACTGCCAGAAATCACAAAGGAAAAATTCCCTCCCATCCTAATCCTTTTCCTTTGCTTCTTGGGATTGCTTCCTTTTTGCCCACAGGCTTTTTTCTAGGTCTCATAAATCAAACAAACAAAACTAAAAAATAAAAACTAAGAAACAAAACTTTAAGCATTGTTATAGTAGTTACCATTGAATGAGTGCCTCCTATGGGCCATTTGGTGTACAATTTTATATAATTCTCCCAACAAATCTTCAGGTAGGTATTGTTTCATCCTTTTTATATGGATACCTGTGATTTAAGAACATAGATGTCCAGAGTCAGATAATTCCAAGTCTGAATTCCTGCTTAAGCAAGTTACTTGCCACTCTCAGCCTCAGTTTTCTCATCTGTACAATGGAGGGACACTTGGTCTATAATGTGCCAGGTGGCACAACTCCTGGCACAGAGCATCTAATTAATGTGTTTATAGAGAAATGGAAAATCCAAGGAAAAATTAACTAGGTTGTTTAAAATCATATAGAGTTGGGATTTGAGGCCAAGCTGGTCTGACATTAGTCTATACTATATGCATACATGCATGTACACACACACACATACACGCATGCACACGCAGTAAAATGGAGACTTTTTATCATGTAAAATAAGCCCAGAGTTAACAGTCGAGACTGCTATGATGACATTATGATGCCTTCTATGACCCAGTCTCCTTCTATTTTTCTGCTTTGTCTCCTTGGTGCTTGATCCCATCCTCAAGGTATCCTCATGGTCACAAAATGGTGGCTGTACCATCAGCATGTTCAAAAAAGGCAAAAGGAGGAAGGAGTAAAGGGGTAGAATAAAAGATGTCCCTTAGATGTCTTCTTAATATTTGAATTGAACTATACCACCTGTCAATGTGCATTATGCCAGGTACTAAGACATTCTCAGTTACAAAAGCAAAAGCTTAATAGGGAAGTTTTCTCCACCCAGGGCTATTTTTACTGGTGTGTAGTATTATGTCTAATGGAAAGAAGAAACTAGGAGGCGAGAATAAGTTTTCTTAGATCATACTGCCCCACTGAGTAGGACAGTCTTTCTCCCATATCTGTTTCCCTACCAGTGGAATGAGGAAGTTGAGTGAGATGATCTTTCTACGCCCTGTGCTGTATACTTCTCTATGCCAACATTCCTGGCATCCTCAGGAGGAGGAAGACTGGAGCCTTCCCGTTAACCAGCTGGCTACCTCAGCATAGAGCAGAACATCATTGCCAGTCATACAATTGTTCATTGGCTCCCACAGTGCATTGAAGGCCCACATCCTACTCTGAGCAATGGTGTAAGAGAGGCAAAGTTTTCCCTGGAGTCCTTCTATACTCTTCTCTGCATTTCTTTTCTTCTCCACGTGACTCCAAGGCCCCCACTTTATTGCTAGCAGCCAGTGGCGTGCAAGCTCTGGGATGCTCATGCTCCAGACACTGAGCATTCCTACAATTTTCCAATCATTTTTCTATTCCCCACCATTGCCCCTTGCCCCCAGCTCTCTGATAGGACCAATCTAATGAATTACTCATCCTGTGGTATTAACAACTGGCTGTGGGTCACAAGGAAAAGGGAAGGCAAAATGACATTTTAAAATACTCTACTAATTGCCTGCCATTGCATCCTGCCACCTTTCTACACAATGTCATATGAGATTTGTGGCAATATCTCCACTCTATGGATGAGGACACTGAGTCTTAGAGAAGGGAGGGGAGATCACAGGGCTAGTGTGGTGCCAGAGTCAGGATACCAACGGAGGTTCATCTGACTCCCAATTCATGAAATATTTGCAATTTAATTTCAGGAAATATTTGTATTTTATTAAGCTCTCCCAATGGTAGACACAATGGTAGAATTTCTGACTCTGTCTTAAGCTTAAAGTATGTAACATTTTGTGCACGGGCCATTTTCTTGCACCTCAAGGTCATCCTTTGTCTGCTCTGTGCTCTATTCTGATATTTGGTGGCAACAGATTAGCCTCATTTATTTTGGAGAGTGCCACTGAGCTTTGCTGCTCTGTGTGTCTCTTCTCTCTCTTCTTACCTGCTGATGCCAATCAGGGAATGCCCAAGACCTCTTTGGCAGCTGGCATGGTGGCCTCATTGTCACTTCTGAATTCTAAACAGGACATTTGCTCCCACCACACAGGTCCAGATGCCTCAAGCTGGCTTCTGGAAAATGCTGTCATCTCTGTGCTGTGATGGCCGCTGCATAACTCACCTAAATTCATTACCCCTTGAAAAGGGTCTCTTTTTATCCTTCTGCAGAAAGACGGAGTGAAAACTAGTTCCCTGACAAAGAGATATGAAGAAATGTACCAAGAAAGAAGTTCAAAGAGAAAGAATGCACCAATAGCACTGAAGAAAAAGATGAATGTGACACCTGGAAACACATTTTTCACCAGCAGTATTGTCATTACAATCTGAAGAATAACCAAATGAAAGATGCCTGGCTGCCAAAGACAGCTAATTACAGAGAAATATTAGCTTAGTTCAGGTCTCTGAAATGTGTTCAGCAGAACACTATTCTAAAAAGATGATTACAAGGTCTTCTGCAGGAAAAATAGTCTTCAGTCAAAACAATTTGGAAAAACCTAAGTTAAACAGGTTAAACAAAATTAAATGGATTTCTTTACTTCTTTATTGAAGATTTCTCAGTCTTTAATATGTTAATGAACATTATGAAGTTCTAAGAGGGGAACTACAGAATGCACAATTTTCCAGACTTCACAACCTTCCTTGACCTTCACAAAGTAGGTCCCACCTGTTACTCTCTCTCACCAAACCAAAATTCTCTTCCCCAGACTGTATCACAATTTGTAATGTTAGGTTTATTTCTTGGTTTACTGGATTATGGGTCTTCCTCATTGGACTCTGTGACCTCTCAGGGCGCTGGGTCCAGGTCGGCCTCATTTACCACAGTATCCCCGGCATCTAGTGCTGGGTCTGACACACAGAAGATGCTGCATAAACATTAGTTGATAGCTGTTTTTTTTCTTTTTATGCTTATATTGAGTGCTCACTATGTGCTGGACAGTTTGCCAATTGCTTTATGTGGACAACATCATTTAATCTTCACATCAACCCTACGGTGTAGCTTCCATTACTGTCCCCTTTGTACAGATGAGGAGACCAAGGCTCAGAGAATTCAAGTAACTTGCTCAAGATCACATAAGTAGTAAGTAGTGGAGACATTATTTGAACCCAGACTTTCTGGTACGAGAGCCAGCATTATCATATTAAATGAATGTATCAGGTCTCTGTCCAATCCCAGAAGGGAGGCAAAACTAAAGGATTATGGTAAGTCTTGGCTCAGAAGCCAGCCAGGGTCCTTTGAATTACAAGGGGATGGTCTGGGAGTTCTTACTGAGTCCTTACTATGTGGTAGGCCCCATTTACACATGTCCACTCATTTGATCCTCTCTGATACACTTCAAACATCAGATAATATCTCCTTCCGAGAACCAAAGCAAGGCTCAGAGAAGCTAAGGGACCTTCCCAGGGTCACTGGGCCAGTAAGCGGCAGAACAGAGGTTTGTCTGATTCCAAAGCTCCTGTTTTGGGTACACCCACCCAGGGAAGGTGGCCCAGCTGGAGTCCGGAGAGCACAGAGGCCTGTAGGGAGTTCTTGGAGCAAGAGCCGTCGCTCCCAGATTCCTCCTTCTTCTGTTGCCCACCGTGGCCTCATTCCAGAAAGCCATGTGGCATCAACACTTCAGCCCTGAGGTTGCCCAGATTCTGATCAAGGCTCAGAGAGGCTCCACTCCTCATCTCACTTTGTTACTCAGCTCACCCAGCCTTTCTGATCTGGTTAATCATGTGGACTCTAGAGCCTGAGTTCACACCCAGTTTCGCCATCTGTTAACCCTATGGCCTTAAGTATTTCACCTCTTTGAGCCTGACACCCAATAACAGGTCCAACTTCCTAGACTGTTGGGACAATTAATTGAAATGACTCCTGTAAAGTATTTTAGCTCACCGCCAGGAACATTTTAGATATTTATTATGTGATAGTTGTTATTAATAAAATAGTTAATAAGCCCTCATGATCCATACTGGTGACCCTGAACAGGCTATGGAACCTCAATACCTCATGTTCTGAGCTGGGGGTGCAAGGACATATGAGTAAACACAGCTCTTGGCATACAGATGGTGCTCAGTAAATGTTTGTTGAGTTAACTTGGCTTCTACCCCAATAACAGCAAAAATGTAAAGGTAGGAGGAGGTGGATAGGATCGTGGCACATCCAGAGCAGTGTGGAGCAGCTGCACAATGGCACAGCGACTTCTCTTCCCTTTTTTGCTATGGAAATCTTAAGGACTCTGGCTGACATGCAGGCTCCAGTGGGTCTGAGTGGCAGCTTTTGGAGTCCTTTTTCAGGAAAGCTCTGCTGTCTCCAGGAGACAGGTGTTTACTTGGCTGTTCCAAGTGGGATGCACAAGGTCGAAGGCTTCTCAGGCAGTGGATCAGCTCATTTGGTTTTGCCACCTTTGTGGGTTGTCTCCAATTATTGTATGAGGCAACCTTCTGTCAAATAGTAAACTCAAGACCCCATTTTTCAAGTAAATGCCACACCTGGGACCGGAGTGATTGTCTGCTTGTTCAGAGATGGACTAATAAGTGGTCCCTGCACTCAGCACTTACTGTGTGCCTGGCTGCCTGCTAAACCATCCCACATGTTACCTCATTTAAACCTCTCAGTATTCCAGGAGGCATGTCCACTTTACAGTGAAGTGGATGACGCCCAGAGGGATTAGATAATTTTCCCCGGTCACATCACTCCTGAGGGGTAGAGCTCTCTGACACCAAAGCCTGCCTCTTATACATTCTGCAACTCACTTCCCACCATAAATTCTCTCTCTCCACAGAGATGGAGTATCTGGCCAGCTCTCAGGAATCTTGGGTTCTAGTCCTGACACAGCCTCTAATTTGTGTATCCCTGATTGGCCTATCAGTGAATTAATAGAGATACTGACAATAATAATCATTCATTGAGCCATCACCAGACATCCCACGGAAAACTTTACATGTTACCTCATTTAATCTTCATAACCATGCTTTAAGGCAGAGTTAATAATTCCCCTCATTTTACAGAAAGAAAAGGAGGCCCACAGGGAGGAAGTGAATACTCAGTTTTATAGACTATAAGTCGCTGGACCAGGAGCCAACATGGAGTCTGTCTGACGCCAGAGCCTGGCATCTCAAGACTTCTATATCTAGCCTCCCAACCCTAGCCCAGGAGGGGTGGCACTGTAGTTGCTAAGGCTCCTTCCAGGTCAGTCTTTGGGATTCTAAAGCAGGCATGGTACCCAGGCAGTGCCCAGGTAGCCAAGACCCTGGTCCTCTGGACAGTGAAATCACTCCAGGGCCCACCCCTTATCTCAGCCTGTCCTTCTGGTGCTCAGCCCCTGTGCTTTTGCTCACACTCAGCCTCTACCTGCCTCACTCTGCTTCTTTACAGTATCTGAGCTCCCTTCCTTCAAGCCTTGAATCACGTCTCACTTCCCCTGGCCATCTCAGAGATTCTTGGGGATGTCTTTTCTTTTCACTCACATGACACAATCTTAGGTGACTGTGAATTGCTTCTAGACTCTCAGCCCCTAGCCTTGGACGTGGCAGGTGAATAGTGAGTCATGGGATGAAGACTCCACATGCATATTCCACACAAGCGCCTGCAGCCTGCATGCACCTACACATCCTTGGCGCACGTGTGGTGTGGTAGTACACATCTCAGGGTTGTATTTTCAAACAAATCTCAATTCATGGTTTCCAAACTCAGTTTCTTTTTGTAATTTTCTTCATCTTCCACTCCCTCTTCTATTGCCTTTGAGGTAATTGAGGTCCCTGTGGTCCCACAAAACCAGGGTGGTAAATGGCACTGGCAGAAGTTGAAGAACAAAGCAATGCAAACTGAGCTTCTCCATTCCAGGTTCTCAAACTCAGTGCAAGGGTAGGCAGAATGCTTCACTTTGGCACAGCTAATAATGGTGCCCTGTCACTCCTTCTTTACCAGAAGTCCTTTCAGCCTCTTCCAAAGAAGCCACACAGAGATGGAGACATGGAGAGGACTGTCAAGGACTGAATGGAGGGACGTGGGGTCTGCTGCCCCATTGGCACCCCTGCCCTCCAAGGACATGTGCTCATCTGGACAATTGTTGTTGAGAAATATCACATAGTTTCAGCTCTGCGATGAGGCCGCTGAGGAATGAAGTCATGTACCTAGGGTAGAGTCTCATATGATTGCTTAACGTTAATCAGAGATTCCCACTCTTCACCCAGCCAGGCCTGCCCTGTCATAGGACATCAGCAGATATCACAGACACCTAACAGATTGTGGAATCCAAGTGCAGAGGGACCTTGGCAAAGGAAATTCAGAAAAAGCATCACGCCCTGGGTGTGTAATGGTCAGAAGCCTTTGTCACCCACTGGAATTCAAAGCTGTGAGGGCAGGGTACAGAGTGATCCCCCGCCCCATATAAACCTTCTGAGAAATCAATAATGGACACACTAAGGGTACTGAGGAGGTGTTCTTGGTGTTAATGATTTATTAGGTCTGGGAATCTGAGCTGGGTAGGGAGTCCCATAACAAGATGTAGACTAATGGGTTTAATCAATTCAATTCAATTCAACAACCAACATAGCTTGAGTCCCTGTGCTAGGTAGTAGGTAGGAATGCAGAATTACAAGAGAGTGCTGTCATACGGAGGGTCACAACGAAGGTCTCTGAATCTACTGATGGAGCATGGAAGGGTGGGAGGTGCAGACTTTAAGAAAGAGACAGGGAATTCAGACCTGCTCCTCTTGCACCGTGAGACTGGGTGGGGATTCCTTTGGATGTGACTGGATTCCATAATGACCTGTGGTGGCTCCTTGAAACTGCAAAGTAGTTCTCAGAATAACATCCATTTGTTTTTGTTTTTCATTTAACACTGTTCTATCTGCTGGGTGCCTCCCCCAGTCTATGCTCTCTGCTGCCCAAGGCCGCCTTTACCAGGTCTAAGAAGGTCTGAAGAGATTTGACCGACCTGCTCAGGAGACGCGGCAGCCTCCTGAGGGGCCCTGAGGCTCACACAGAGGCTGTGGCAAGATCCTCTTCTCTTGCTGTCACTCTGCCTACCTCAACAGCCCACGCTCTTGAAGGGGCTGCTCTTTCATGTCTGTCTCATGGATGGAAAGTTTCGTGTTAATGTGGTTCAGTAATGATCGGAAATGAGAGAGATTTCCCCAAAAGTACCCCAGCCTGGTGGAGGCCCCTTGTCACTTTGGATTTCTTTTTCTTACGGTTTTAGGGAAGAAGCCCGCCGGTCTATTTTCACCTTCATCCAAATGTTCAACTTTTATGATAAATAGGCCTGAACATGACAATATTTTCCTTTCTCACTATGGGATCAAAATTTCTGCATGCTCCCCACACAACGCCTTAGTGAGAGGCTGTGAAATGTTTTATATCGTTCCACCCAGCACACATTATACTGAGGAATGAGGGCGGTGCACCAGAATCCCGCCTGTTGTTCAAGAGCCCAAATCGCACACCCTACATGAACCTACCTCTGATGTACGTCAGGAAGGACCTTACAAAGAGACCATGAGCCACTTGCAGGCAGGACTGCAATGTGCCCACACCTCCGCTTTCCTCTGTGGGACTTAGTGCTTATCCTTTAAAATAAGAAAGCACGTACAGGCCTGGGGTAAACCCCCGCTGTACCGATCACTGGCTGTATGTTCCCAGGAAAGTGAACTAACCTCTCGAAGCCTCTGCATGTTCATCTGCAGAACGGAGATGATAATCATAATTACCTTGTAGGGTTGTTTTCAAGGTCAAATTTGATCATGTATAAACAGTGCTGGGAGCCCCATCTGCCAATGCCTAATACATGGTAGCTGTCAGACGTGAAGACACAAAGATAACCGAGTCACAGTGAGGGCTATTCACAGCTGTCACCTCTCCTTGACTCTTCTCAGACAATCTCATTACACCGAGCTCAGAATCTCCTTTTGGCCTCCTACTAAAACACGGGGGAAGCTGTGCTGGAAAAAGGCTCCATGGAGGAGAGTGATGTCACTTGGGTGATGGTGAAAAGACCATTTGAGAAGCCCCGGACATAGGCTGGGTCTTTCAACTTGCCTGGCTGGGTCTTGAAGCCATTCCTAAGTGGAGCTGAGCTGCTCTGTGGATCTGTGATCTGGCAGGTGTCCATGGGCAGTGCAGCCAGGGAGAAGGCCAAGAGCTTCCCAGAACATGAAAACCTTCCAATCTGGCTGGGCTGTCAGCAACGCTCCCTCAGCCATCCTAACCATGCCCTGGGGTTTCTGCTAATTCTCTACTCAGCTAGGCTCCGGTGAGAAGTGGGAGGGGCATGGGAGTGTCTCCTGCATTCTTAATAAGAAGGCACTTTCTGTTCTTTTTTGAAAGAATTTTCAAGGAGATTTTAGGGGTTCTCAGATGAGCAAGATTCCAGGTTCCTTCTTCCTGCCTTTGACTGATGTACACCACCTTCCCTGGTGTTTTTGTTTGTTTGGGTTTTTTTCTTTTTCCTGGCTGTGGTCTCCTTAGTCTGTCTTGCTGAGTGAAATATTAGAAGAGGAAATATTTGGAGAGAAATTCTCTACTCAAAAAAGAAAATGGCGGAAATGCATTTCTTATGTGCCACAAAGCTAAAGGAAAATTTTATTTACCAATACACACATATATACATATATATGTATATATAGTGGGACAGGGTTTCAACTTTCTCTATAGGCAAAGTCTATTTGCCTGCCACGTCTGTCAAACAGGAGCTAAGAAATGCGGGCAAACAAGAGCAGAAGGGAAGCAGAAAGGGAAAATAAAATTCGCTGAATGCCTATTATGTGCTAGGAATAGGTCAACGGTTTTCATATATTATTATGCCCCCAACAACCCCATAAACTAGATAGCATTACTGTCCCCACTTCACGGATGTGGAGATTGAGACTATCCCCAAATCACGTAGTCTGCAAGTGTGCGAGTCTGGATTTATCTCATCTCGTTGTCCGTGGTCTTGACTACTATTTTGTTTCTAGATCCCAAGAGAATTGAGGAGAAGAAATTTTGCATTTTTCCAGCAAAAAAAATTAAACACCAGCACTCAAGTATACAAGGTGTGACTGTATTGCCTTTGACCGTTTCCAACCTTAATATTTTAGAAGCTGTTTACAACGGGCGGGCTCTGTTGAGGCAGGAAGACACTGAACTGGGATAAATGAAAGTTAATAAAAGCATGCATTTTAAAATCATTATTATTATATTTTATTATAAATAGCTATATTATTATTAATAGCTACTCAGTTGGTACCTATCCAGTTGTATTGAAACTGAACAGAGGAAGAAATGTACAGTGGATGAGACTTCAAAACTCAGTGAATCTAAGTTCAAATCTCTGCTAGTTTACAAATCAGCTATGTCATCTTAAGGTAAATTACTTATTTTTCTCCTCTTAAATTTGCTTATCTGTTAACTGAGGGAAATGATACCTCCTTCAAAGGAACAAATCATTTAAAATATGTACAGCACTTAGAACCAAGCATACATAACACATAATAGACTCCAAGAATGAAACTGTGGACAACACTTTGATCATTTATTCACAGATATTTATTGCATCCCATGTACTGGGCCTTTGCCAGATGCTAGGTTTACTTTTAAGCAGATCGGCCATTCAAAGACAGCTGCACTAAACCCAGCCGGTCAACTGGCAAGTAGTGAAGGGTGGGAATATCTCCACTACAGGACAGATTGCTCAGAAATATCCTACTGGCAGAGATTCACAAATATCACCTTTGTTTGCAAAAGTGAGCACCTTTTCTCCACGGATGGCTATATTTAGTTTTCTTCTCATGTTTATATATACATACGTATTTCGAATTTCCCATCTCTTCATACTCAATGAGTTTTCAAGAGAGAGAGAATCCATATGAGCTGTTCCAAAAAGTACACTTTGGGAAGAGATTTGCAGCCATTTGGGAGAATCCCTCACCCGTCCTCCCCTTTGGGTCTAAAGTCATCAGGCACTTTGTGACTCTTGATAAGTATTACCAAACTGGTTTCCAGTCTCTTGGCCTTATCCTCCCAGCCTGAGAGCTCCTGTTCAGAGCTGCTTAATTAACCTGGGCCCGAGTTACTGGTTTTTTAGTTGCCTGTTCAAATGATGGAGAGTTCAAAGTAAAATTTAAGAAGGCAGACAAGGGAAGCTGCTATTTGCCCTGGTGTCCAGGATTTTTATTTGCTTTTTTCTTCTTTTGGGGCAGACCCAAGAACTTCTTCTGAACCCCCCCATTAGCCATCCCCTACTATAAAAGGAATTCCATTTTGACAACTAGTTAATAATACTCCTTTTGAGGAGGAAAAAAGACTGAAAACTCTGCCCAAAGCTCTTTGATCACTTGTTCTTAATGAAACAAAACAAGTCAATAACTATAAGGCAGAAATAATAGCACCGAAGACCTTAACTGAGGCTGGTTCATAAGAGAACAGGCATTTAATGAATTTTCATGTTTTCCTTCCCTATGCTTATAACATTTTGAAACATTTGTTGTTTGTCAGAGGGAGAAGTATTGGGGAGGTTAGAGAGGGGGAATTAGCCAAAAGGAAATATGGCTGGCTGATTTAATTATTTCTCTTTGCGTATAATAATATCCTTTGTAGGAAAGAATTGTAGTGTATTACCCTGTATAAATTACTTTCTGTTAGTTTCCCTGCCCAGTGGGAAAGAAGGAGGAGGGAGAATTACCACTCTAACTAAGTCTGCCTAGGGGGACGGCGTCGTGGGACTGTGGCTAATGTAGTTAATCACTGAATGTACTTTTGATTTCTAGGCAAAGAAAAGGGGTCTTTGAATAAAGGATGTCATTGTTTTTATATTCCTAATCTAAACCTAGTTCCACCTTTATGCATATATTTATTATATGGTAACTCAGGACGTGGAGGGTCCATTAATTTGGGGGAGATTAACTCTTTTTATATTTATGCTTTGAAGTCATAAAACACGAGTAGGCCCAGATCTAACATTCGTCGACACTCAGTATAAATGTTCTCAACTATGGCTGGGCATAAGAAGAACCTGTGGAAATACAAAAACTCACACATTTCACCCTCCTACCCTCACGCTGAACTTCCACACTGAATTTCTGATCCAGAGGGCCTGGTGGGGCTCAGATGTCTGTATTTTAAGAAGTGCCCCTGTGATTCCGATGATTGTCCATGTTTGGGAACTACAAATCTAGAATAGTGGTTCTATAGCTTCAGTGAGCATCAGAATCTCCTGGGGCTCAAGTGGTGGAGCCCCAGCCCGAAAGGTTTGGATTCAGTAGGTCTGGGGTAGAGCTGGAGAATTTGCTTTTCTACCAAGTTCCCAAGTGATACTTATGCTGCTGGTTCTGGAACCACACTTTGAGAATCAGTGATCTAAGACAGGGGTCAGCAAACTACGGCCTGTGGGCCAAACCCATCTTGCCTCCTGTTTTTATAAATAAAATTTTATTAGAACACAGCCATGCTTTACATACTCTCTGTGGCTGCCATTGCAATATAATGGCATAGTTGAATAATTGCAACTAGATAACCCATAAAGCCTAAAATAATTACTATCTGGGCCTTTACAGAAAAAGTTTGCCAATCTCTGACCTAGGAGAGAACGGTCTGATTCTTGGTTTTCATTTGGGGATAAGGTTACTAGATAAAATATAGAACACTCAGTTAAATTCAAACTTCAGATAAACAAAGAGTATTTTTTTTGTATAAGCATATCCTAAATATTGTTTGCATAAAACCACTTTGGAAAACAGTCTGGCAGTTTCTTACAAAGTTAAATATACATGTACCATCTGATACAGTTATTACCCTCCTAAGTGTTTACCAAGGTAAATGAAAGATGTGTCTATACAAAGACTTGTATATGAATGTTTATAGCAGCTTTATTTTTAACTGTCAAAAACTGAAAACAGCTCAAATGTCCATCATCAAGTGAATGCATAAACAAACTATGGTACACAATGGAATACTACTCAGCAATAAAAAGGAATGAACTGCTGATTCATGCAGCAACAGTAATGCATCTCAGAACAATAATGCTAAGTGAAAGACATCTGACAAAAGAGAGTGTATACTGTATGATTCCAGTTATGTAAAATTCTAGAAAATGCAAACTATTCTATACAGAGAGAAGGCTGATGGGTGGTTGCCTGAGGATTGCGGAACACAGAAGGAGAGAAGGAAGGGTCTAAAAGGGTCACAAGGAAACTTTTGGAGGTGATAGAAATATTCATTATTGGGGCCAGCCTGGTGGCATGGTGGTTAAGTGCACATGTTCCACTTCAGAGGCCTGGGGTCACTGGTTTGGATCCCAGGTACAGACATGGCACCACTTGGCAAACGATGCTGTGGTAGGTGTCCCACGTATAAAGTAGAGGAAGGTGGGCATGGATGTTAGCTCAGGGCCAGTCTTCCTCAGGAAAAAGAGGAGGATTGGCAGATGTTAGCTCAGGGCTAATCTTCCTCAGGAAAAAAAAAAAAGAAATGCTCATTATCTTGTTTGTGGTGTTGATTTCACAGGTGTATATAAATGACCGAACATATCAAATTGCACATTTTAGGAGCTGGCCCCATGGCCAAGTGGTTAAGTTTGCACGCTCTGCTGCAGGCGGCCCAGCGTTTCATTGGTTGGAATCCTGGGCGCTGACAGGCACTGCTCATCAAACCATGCTGTGGCAGCGTCCCACATGCCACAACTAGAAGGACCCACAACGAAGAATATACAACTATGTACTGGGGGGCTTTGGGGAGAAGAAGGAAAAAATAAAATCTTTAAAAAAAATTGCACATTTTAAGTATGTGCAGTTTATTTATGACAATTATCCCTCCATAACACTATGTAAAAACAAGTCCAACACTTCACCTTCTGGTTTCCATCACTCTCTGTCACCTCCAAGCTCTGATTTGAGAATTAAGGCTGGAGTAGATGCTGACTTGCTCTAACAACAACTGCATTTATCTGCATTCTTTGTAGCTTGAAGTCTAATCTCTCCTGTTAGATGAGACGGTCCTGGAAGCAAATACTCATACTTAGATGTCCCCGGGGGCTCAGCCTGCTGGCTTCCTGCTCCCTTGTCTGCCACCTTACTGGCAACTCCAATCTGTATTAAGTGTGTCCTGAGTTTATGCCGTGTAATTAGAAGCTGGCCTGGCCCCACCTCAGCAACTGGCTCCTAATTCTGCCAGAAATGCCTGCTGGCTGCCCAGCATCCCCAATTCTCAATCCTGGCCTGAGTCAACCTCAGGCCATGTCACTGAAGGACTTGCATGGCTTTTGCTGTTAGGTATCTGCGTCTCTCCAGGAACATCTCTGGGCTTTCTGGGCAAAGCTTTTCCACCATATCCCAGAAAGTGGATTGAGGAGCAACCTTGATCTAATTTTGGAGCAAGATCTGAAGGTTAAAAACTGAAGCTGGTGTCACTGAATCAAGGTCATTCCCCTTGGTTATCTGCCCTGATGGGCTGGCAGGGTCCAATGAAGACAGAGCGTGGATAAGCAGAGTGATGTCTCAGACTTGTCCATGCCCCAGAGAGCTCTGGCCTGTGGGTCAGACAGACATGTGGGTCCTCTCTCTCCAGCAGCAACTGAGTCAGGAATTCCAAGGGGAAAAGACAGCACTACATGGGAGCAGTGTTTCCCTAGTCATCTTTCTGAAACACTAATAATTTCCCCCTAAAGTAATCTCTGTACAGTCATCTCATCATGATTCACAATTAGATAAAGCAATATAAAATGAAATAGTAGATGCAAAAAAAGTCTTCATAAATGAGTGATGATGTGGTACATTCCTCGTGTTGGATGGAATTAGTAATCAGTACTAATCTCTAATTAATAAAAAGATGACCAATCCAAATAGCCTTGATTTCCTGTTCTGCAGCTTGATCACGGATGAATTATGTGCAGTTCTCTGAGATCCTCCAGGAGATTTCACCCAGTTCAGATAATGGACTTCACAAAGTGAGGGAGGTCCACGTGGGCTTCACTGAGGGGCTGGCTCAGGATGGCAGAGCACTGCTTCTCAGCACACACTTGTTCTTAGCAGGGATCAAGGCCCTTTAAAAAGCAGAGGGCTACTAAGCCTGCTCCATTACAGCGCCCAGGGCTCACTCGGGCAGACCCCTTATTGGGGGCCACGAGAAACTCCTGCCCCCTCCTGGGGCGACATTCACTGAGCAGAGCAATAAAAATGTCCCTATCCTACAGCAGACACTTTGAGTATGTTGCCTGATTCAAGCCTCACAACAACGCTGTAAGTCAGCACTTACTCTTCCCATTTCACAGCTGAGGAAGGTGAGGATTAAGGAGACCACTGACGCTTCTCAAACTTTAGTGAGCATCCTAATCACCTGGAGATCTTGCTAAATGCAGATTCTGGTCTGGGGTGGAACCTAGGATTCTGCACTTCTAACTTCTAACCTGTGTAGGTGAGTAGCCAAAGGCTGGGTGACCCCCATGTAATCAGCCATGAGGGCAGAGCTGGGTCTGAACCCAGTTCTGTCTGACGCCAAGGCCTGGGCCCTTCTACTTGCCAGTCAGTCGAGTGAGGCACTGGGATACTACAATGAATGAGGACACGTGCTGCCTTTGAGGACTCCCCACCACGTCAGGGAGGCAGGCACCTCCCGGGGGCGACACAAGGGGTGAAGTGCTGCCTTAATGCTGGGAACGAATTCCTGCTGTTGGGAGCCATGGATGAGGGGGAGGGAGTGGGCCTGTCTGGGGAGCAGAGGCTCAGGGAGGAGAGCTTAGCATTTAAGGAGGAGCAGAACTCAGCCCCCAGGGAGGAGAGAGTTGGCATCAAAGGACATTTCAGTCTGAGAGGACAGCACGGGCAAAAGCCCAAAGCTGTGACAGTGAGTGCTGTGTTCTGGAATGCTGAGATTTCTCGTGTGGCTGGAGTGTGTCCTCTGCTTCCGCTCTGCACAGCATTTGGCTTTTGTTAACAATTTCTGCTGTCCTCCAGTCCTGAGTCCCTCACACCGCGGGCCCTGAGTAAGTAGGTCAGGAGGGAGGGGTGGGGGCTGCAGCCAGGCACTGGGCGGGCACAGGGTTGCCCAGCTTCTGCCTGGTTCTGGCCACCTGCTCAGGCCCACTCCCTCCTCCTCTCCCTGGTCAGACCAGTGAGGCAGAGAGGGAGGCAGGGGCTGAACAGGCCGTTAGCCACTCACTCTCCACTGTGGCTGCTCCCCAGGAAATGAATCTGGGGGCTCTGAGAAGCAGGGAGATAGGGCCCACTGTCCAAAGACTGTCAACCCTGGCTGTACAATAGAGTCACCTGGGGGACTTAAAGAAAGGTGTGTGTGTATATATACACATATACATATATATCTGTATAGCATCTGCTTCAGCGGGCCTGGGGCCTGGGGGTGAGGCCCTGGTATCAGTATCTGCAGTGCTCCCCAGGAGATTCACACGTGGAGCCAGGGTTGAGAAGCCCTGATATGCACAAACTCAGAAACGCTTGGGGCACAGGGAGCCACACGATTTCTGGGGGAGGAATAAATATGTCAGACATCTGCATAGCAGGAAAAAAGTAACAAAGTATGCTTCTTTTATAACATAAAGAACTGAAACCAAAGAGGGTGAGAGGAGAGTACCGAAAACATATGCAGTTTGTCAGGATTTTCTAAGATTAAATTTTGTTTTTAATAATATTTATGGATTTCATCTGATTATATCAGAAATATACAGCTGCTGCAGAATATTTGAAGAATTTCAAAAAAGTGTAAAGAAGAAAATAAAAATCTGACCACCCAGAGATAATCGCCCTTATGGTATATGTCTTTCTAGTCTCTTTCTTCGATACGTTTGTAATAAACACGTAACCACACGAAGCCATCAATATAGGGTCACGCCACCGATACAACTCACTCCCTGAAACTACATTTCATTTAAATTCATGGTTCCTTGTTCCCCCCACATCCTGAAAGAAATCCCTACAGGTAGAACTTTGTCTACTTTTTTCTCCTCTGGATCCCCAGTGTGTGAGGAGCTAGCACACAGCAGGTACTCCGTAATCATCTGTTGAGTGGTGAGTTTATTAACTGTTCAGGGTCAAGGGCGTTGAAGTCAGACCTAGATCTGCCACTTACTCGGATAAATTTCCTATATCTGCTAACCCTCAGTTGCCCTCATCTATACAATGGGCATAAGAAGAAAACTGGCCTAGTGTAGCTTCTATAAAAAGGCTCGGTACAGGGCCTGGCATGTAAGAAGTCCTAAGTAAAACGGTAATCATCACATCATTTATTAGGCAAATCCTCTAGGAAGTTTGAAAAGAAGGTATGGGCAGTAAAGTCTACTGGTCTGGAGGGAGGGTTTGTATATCTTAAAGACACACAGACCTGAGAAAAAGAAGCACTGGACTTCAGTTGACCTTATCTACAAAATTCTATTTTAGAAGACAGAAAAAAAAAAAAGCAGCAGCAAATTCAGGGTATCCTATTTCCTTAGACCCTATGTGCCTTCTTTAAGACACATGAAAAGTAGCCCCTGGGATAATGCTTAATAAAAAGCTGAATGTTATTCAACAACCTTTTTTTTTCCTTCTCCCAAATCCTTACTCAGGGCAGAACTGGCCAGGCCCCCTTATCTGATGCAGAGGGGGCTCTCCTGCAGCTCCATCCTCTTGAAGACAGCGCTGCTGTTTCACAATGTGGCCCAGGCCCTGTGTGACCCCTGCGTGGAAGAGAGAGGCTTTGTTCCTGTTCCGGGGGAAGCTGACTTGGACCTCATGTCACCTTTTGGTTGTCACCAGTTGCCTTTAATTATATCATGATCTGAGAGCCATAATGGAAGATTGAACAGAGGAAAAACCTCTGGGATCTAGGACAGAAGCTTCCACAAAGTAAACTAAACACTCAATAAACATTTGTTGAATAAAAGACTGAAATCATGCATACCAATTTTATGTGATTGGGTTTTCTTTTACTAAATGCTACCTCTTTTATCTCTACTGAACCCAAATGACTGGCCTTATGAGTATTAACTTCTCTTCTATTTCACCCAGAACATGACACGCTTTCTCACATGTATCTCTTCCTTCCTTAAAAGTGCTCAAAACCCTTCACCTGGAAAGCAGAGAAAGACTGCATTTTCCCTGGGTTAATTCGAAGTGATTGTTGTCCCTAGTTTACCTGGGATGCATTCTTGATATAGAACCCTTACTTTGGCCAGGGCTGTCCTCTACTAATGATCACTCTGATGTTTTATCCCTGGCAAGTTTGGAAGACCTATAGAAACTACAACTGGCTATATGCTGGGACAGGTTGGTGGCAGGGGCCACCTGAGTTGGAACTGCCAGTGCTTTCCAAGGGATGTTTAACTTGCTTTTATGGAGGCCAGAACACCACAGTGGTAAGGAATATGAACTTTTGAATCAGGCAGACATGGCTGTAAGTCGAGGCACTGCCAATTTGTTTTCTGTGACTTTGGGCAAGTCATTTAATATCTCTAAGCCTTAGAAAGTGACAGTATGAATGCTGAACCGATAGAATCATTGTAGGGATTAAATGGAATAAATGCATAGCAAGAGTTTAGCACAGGGTCTGGAATATTGAAAACATGCCATAATGGTAGGAATCCTTCAAATCATAATTACAAGTTAAAGGAACTATAGCCAAGGTCCACTCTTGAAATAAAGACAGTATGAAGTCTTTCAAATGGCTTCCAAAGACCTGGTGCTTTTCTATCCCTTCCTTCTTGTTAGCTGACCAATATGGAAACGAAGCTCAGAATAAAGCAACGAAGAGACCAGAACTTGGCCTGGAGTGGAAAACACTCCCTCCCTCGACTCCGCCCTCCCAAGATGGCAGCGAGACCCCCTTCCAAACTACCCCCCTGGTTTAAGTTTCATTTTCACTAAACCCTAAGCCTTCCAGAAAAAGAGGAAAATAAAGCCCCGTATGATATTTCATCTAAGGTGGAAATAGGTTCCTGGGATGAACCCTGTATGACAAGCTGTTTGTTCATTATAGGTTAAATTCTTGGCAGGTTCAATGTAGAATAAATTTAAACCGTAACGTTCAATAGCTAAATAGCTACACAGCTACTAAATTGAATAAAAATCTACCGTCAGAGCACCTCTGATGAATGCAGTCTTTGTGCAAGTTGCTTTTTATCATTTGCTTGCTCATTTCTTTCAGTAGAATTGCCTTCGGGTTGAGACTTGAATCATTTTTCCTCCCATGTATGGATGTTTCAAAAGCAAAGCCTGGGGTCAGAAAAAGATGCAGATGGAGAGGGCGATTGCTTGGAGGAGGCTGCTGATGAAATTGGGTAGAACCTGGCCAAACCTGACTTCTCTCTCAGGAATGGACTCATGTTTACTAAGTGCCTGGAGACTGGTATATAAGTCAGAACACCAATTTATCACTTTCCAGTGAAAATTAGAAATTCTAAGGAGATCAGAGACGTTCCTCTTTTGACCTGAATCCCTCTCTCCCTGTGTACCCCCTCTTTATGTGAAGACCAATGATATTGAGAAAGTGGCTACCTAAACAGGGGATCAAAACAATTTATTCGTTCAACAACCATTTATTGAACAGCTGCTATGAGTCTGGGTCTGTGAGAGGCACTGTGAATGATGAACAAATCATACCTCATTCTTTCCATCACATAATCCACAATCTATTGAAACGTATAAACAGGTAGGTAAGTAAATATGAAATTCTGTGAAACTTGTACAATGTTACATGGAAAGTATACAATGCTATGGGAGCCCAGGGCAGAGCCATCTGCCCCAGTATGAGGGGCTGGAGCGGAGAGGAGTTGGGAAAAGCTTGTAGGCAGTGATCCTGGAGCTAAAACCTAAAGGATGGCTGAAAGGTGGCAGGTGAAGAAAGGAGAGGGCTGGTGGGGGGTGAAGGGGAGAGGGAAGCAGAAAAGAGTGTCCTATGATTCCAAGTTCTTCTAGCTCATAAGCCATATGGCTTTTTCTCTGCGGGTATGTTTGAAGCTGGATGTTATTTCCACGGTAGAGATATAGTTTGCGCAAAGTCCAACCAAGTGTCCTTGAGCACCTTTCCCTATGGAAATTGCTAGGAAGGCTGATGTCAGTGCCTCCCTTGGTGAGTATCACACTGGGTAGCATCCTTGTTGAAAAATCAAACCAATCTCACTGGCCTAGAATATTTTCTGTCTTTGGCTTTGTACATATCCCCCCCGATCTATTATGTTTTTGTGTTTTGCTCATTTCTCAGAAGGCAATTAGATATTTGTTATTGCCAAGTGTTTGTCCCAGGAACATATCCCTTGATCTAATACCTATGCATTACCTACATGATGATTTCCGAAAATTGTAAGGAAGATCCCCACAGATTTGAGGACCAGTGAAATGTAATAGGCTAATAGCTCAGTGCATGCAGTTCTCTGATATTTTAGTGGATACTACACCTTCTTTGGACAGTTATTCACCCTTCATTTGCTCACTGGTAAACGAATCACATAGGTATCCTGTCCCACAGAGCAAAGATAAGATGGTGAGCAAAAGGTAGATGCAATCGTAGCCCTAAGGGAATTCACAGTCTAGTAAGGGAGACCGTTAACAAGCAAGTCATCGAGGACTTAAATATAAAATTAAAACTGTGCTAATGCTATATATAAATGAGAGACTACAGAATAATGGTGGCAAGAGAGAGAGAGGAGAAGCCCTATTACAAAGAGTGTACAAATTTTCCATATGATAAGAAAGGGGTTAGTTTCGGTCCAGGTAGGGTGAGTGGAACCAACTCAGATCAGGCAGTCCAATTGTGAAAGAAGTTACAGTTTTTTAAGAACTAGGAAAGGAGGCAGAGCCTGACTATAAAGTAGAGCTCAACTTTTAAATCTGAGGCTCAGGTAGAATCATTCTGGGCATGTAGCCAAATCCATCAGTGTCCCGTGTCTTAGGCCGGTGACCTCAGCTGGCCAGAGATGACAAATCTGCTCTCCTTATTTGGGGAAGTGTCTTTGCCCCTTGGGAAGTCGGGAAATAAGCCCAGAGTTGGTAAAATATGAAAAACACACCCATGGTATTAACACTTTTGTATTTGGCTTTGAAAGGTTTTGCAATCATAATAACTTGTGTGTGTTTATTTGTTATTTACGGCAGGGCTTCCCAATCTTTACCATGTCGTGAGACATATAATATTTCAAAGCAATATTGGGGCTGCTAAATGGAGGGATTTGAAACTCTATGTGAGGCTGCTTTTGGCAAGATGCAATCAGACCACGGACTCTGGCCACCTCAGGCTCCACCTGCCTGCCTCATAGATTAAGGGCATCAATTCTTACAGCACATTGGCAGACTGGTGGACAAATGTTAATTTAAGATGTATGAAATGGGTAGGCTAACCAACCCATTGGACTCATTATTTTTATTTTACATGATTAATTGGTAAAATACTTGTGATTTTAATTTGAAATATTTAAGATAATTTGATTATTGCATTTGTAAACACTGTTAATTTGCTAATCTGATCTATTACATACAAAAGTTGAGATTTCTCAGTTTTGAAAGTAGTGTTTAAATGCCTAGGAAAGTTCTGTTCAAGTTGTTGGTCTGCCTATAACTGTGCCCTGCGACAATCAGATCTCGGACATCTGTGATTGTAATTTTAATCATCTAAGGATATATGATTAATTAAGAAAGTTAGGTTAAATGCTACGGAGAATTTTATCTGTTAAATTTATAATTAGCATTATTATTAATCAAATTACATTAATCAAATAAATTAAACATTTCTTATTTTTATACAGAAAATAACTAGATTTAAAATAAAAGAACATGAGTCATCACTGAGATTAAACCTTAAGAAAAGCTGGTAACTTAAAAATTAATTAAAATACAAGTAGTAGTAACTATTCCATTGAACGTGTAAAATTCACCTACATTCAACACAAAACTCCACTGTCAACACAAAGACAAGGACATGATCAATAATAATACATAATAACAGAGTTTGACTTGGTCTAGGGCGCCAGGAAAGTTTTCTCTGAGGAAGTGACTTTGGCCTGGATTTGAACATAGGGAGAAAAGCAGGTTCAGTGAGGGAAGGGGAGACAAGCATTCCAGGACTGAAGAAGAGTGAGGAGGGGGAGAAGGACAAGGAGCAGGGGAAGAAAGAAGAGGAGAACGAGGAAGAACCAGGGGCTTGTTTAAAAGCCTTGGGGTAGCCTCGAGCACTGGGGAATATAGAGACAATCAGCCAGTCTAGAGCACAGAGAAAGAGGGAGAGCAGAGAGCTAGGGCCCCAGGCATGTCCTCACCATCTTCAGTGTTCTGCATGAGAGTCCTCTCTTCAGAGAGCCTTCCTCCGTCTACTTTCTAAGTTTACTCCTAGCTGGTTACTCCCTGACCCTTTTTACTACTTCATATTTCTTTGTAGTACTTATCACCCCTGAAAATAAATTTCTATTCTTCATACTCTTTGATTGTTGATCTACGCGACTAGCATATGTATTCCACAGCTCCTTGAGGTCGGGGGCTTTGTTTGTTTTGTTTACCACTGTTCCGTGGTACTTTGAATAGTATGTGCCTTCACAACATGTTTCTTACAGGAAGGAATCAAGCAATGCATGAATGAACATAACAAGGGACTTGTAGACCACGTTAACGGTTTTGGTCTTCAACCTAAGAGCAGAAGGAGGCCTGGACAGTGTGCATTTTGAAAATATTTGGTTAACTGCATAATGGAGACAAGGAAAATGATGGACACTTTGACTAAGAGTGTGGCAGTGGAAAGAGACATGCACAGATATGGAAGTTGAGAGAGGTTGCTGAGAGATTAGATATGCAGGGGTGAGGGAGAAGGAGGTCAAGTTTGGCTCCTAGAATTCTGGCTTATGGAACTGGATGGATGGAGATGCTATTCCCAGAGACAGAGGACATTGGAAAGAGACTAACCTGGTATTTTGGATTTGTTGAGATCAAGGTACCTAAGAGCATTTGGATTTGTTGAGATCAAGGTACCTAAGAGCATTCAAGTGTCATGCAGGCAGTCAAATCTACGTGTTAGGAGCTAGGCTGAAGATTTGCATTAAGAGGTCATCATACAAGAGTAACATAATGAATCCAAGGGTATCAATGAGGCAATATAGGCAGAAAATACAGAGTAAACTGTACAGAGTGATAAGAAGAGGGGGCCTATGATTAAGGTTTGACTAATTCTAATATTTAATGACCTAAAGAGGGATGGACAGAGATATTAAAGGAACATCAGGAAGATGTCATGTCACAGAAGACAAAAAGAGAGTGTTTCAAGAGGGGAGGGAGTGGTCAGCTAACACTAATAAATGCTACAGAGAGGTTAAAGAATGGAGAGCTGAAAGACGGTCATTGGATTTAGAAATGTGTTGGTTATTGGTCATCTTAGCAAGCATTGTATTGCTGACTGGGTGTGATCATAAGTCATTTTGGAGTGGCTAGAGAAGTAAGTAGGAGGTGCGGGAGTAGAGACAGGGAGTAAAAGCAACTCTTACAAAAAGACAGGCTGTAAGGGGAGGTAAGAGGAGGTATCAGGAGAGGGATTTTTGAGGAGAAGATTGTTTTTGCTTGTTTGTTTTTAATATAAAGGGACTCGACCATGTTTAGATGCTAACGGGAAGAATCTGGTTTCAAGAAAAAGACTGAAAGGAGAAAGAGAAGGACAATCTACAGTCCACGTACAGATTCTGAAAAGAGGGAAGTGGGCATGAGAGAAGGAGGAGAGGGTGAGAGCAGGTAGAAATAGGTCTGTAAATTTGGGGTTGGGAAGCTGAGAGCATTTCCCGTATAATGGATTCCGTTTTCTCTGTAAGGCAGAAGTTGGGGTCAACTACCAAGAGGGAGTTGGAAAGAATCTAAGACGACTGAGGTCAGATGATGGAGGAAGTTTGAAATAATAGTTGTTATTAGTCAACAATGACTAAATAGGTGCAGTAGGCTTATGAGAATGTTGACAGTGTATTTCATTTTATGATGCTTCATTTTTAGTGAGACAAGGTGTCTCACTGTGTGATTTTGCCCAGCCATACACAATTGCTCAGTGCAGGCATGGAGAAAAGACATATGTAGTCCCTTCCAAATTGAGGGTTCTGCTGGATGGCTGTTTTGAAAAGACAAGAGGCAAAGGAGTTCAGGATAGTGAGAACAGAGTTGTTGAAGTGAGGGTCAGGCATAGAGAAATGTAAAGAAAGGAAGAGATGTTTCAGATGGCTGAAGAAGAGGAAATGACCATCAGTGAACCAAGAAGAGGGAAGCAAAAGTGATGGTGAGAAAGGATGGGGAATGCTGGAATTTGCAATTTTTGAAAGATGGAAATTTTAGATAATGATGTGGACCAGACTGGAGATCTGGGGTAGAATGGCCAAGACTTGAAAGATGAGGAGATCAAGGAGCTGAGAGGCCAGGTTGTTGGATGGGTTGTCCATGTAGCCAATTGAAGTCACGCAGGACAATAGCTAAGCTAGGGGTTGACAGGACAATAAGACAGGGGCCACTTTGTTTGTTTCATAAATGGTGGAAGGGTGATGGCAGGAGGAAGGCATTTGAAAAGAAGAGGTGGGGAGTCTGAATGTCATAAGGCTCAAGAGGAGATGTTTGTTTGATGTCTGTTTGCCAGGTGGCTGGGAGGAGATGGTTTGGAAATGACAGTGGAAAGCAAGGAGGGTCACACACTCCACTGACTGACCCTGGAGTCCTGGGTAAAGAGAATGAATGGCCTCTTGACAGGGCTGTAAGAGAAGCAGGTCCTGAGGAAGGAACCCAGGTTTGAGTTAGAGAAGGAGAAAAGGTTTTGTTTATCCAGTTATATTTTTTCCCCTTACCTTACCCACTAGTACAGATGAGAAAACTTGAGACTCTGGAGACAGGGGTTAAACCCACCCCTCTGGCATTTTCTTTCAAATATTGCTCATCTACTACTCCTATACATAGCATTAAAAGGCATATCACATGCTAGTTCACCCCATATTTGCATGGAATATCTTAACCATGCTTGTCACCTATCTTTTAATCAGGAGAATTAAACCAGCATTAGCATATCTAGGACCAAATGTAATGAACAGTCTCATAAGACGTTTTGGATATTTTTTGCATATATTCGACATTCTTGAATCTCTGTTTCAAGTACAACCTTTCTTTTTAAAAATATACTTTTGGAGAAATAGTGAAATGTAGAACTTATAAAAATATGATTTCTTAACATGAAGAAATAGACCCCAATCAAGTTTTTCTTTCAAATAGAGGCTTACCATCAGATGAAGCAGACCTCTTCTTTATCAAGCAAACTTGGTGACATAAGGAGGAAATTCCCAAGGACCAAGACTCTGAGATTCTACCTGTGAGTTCTGTTCCTCGGAGAGTGGGAGACTCGTGAATACCTGCAACACCAACATCACAACCACTTTGATTCTAACTGAAGAATGTCCTTGTGGGTGCAGACCCTCCTTCCCTGTTGTTCACATATTTCCTTCTCTTTGAGGAGACAAGGAGTCCCCAGCTCCATATTTAATGTCCGTTTTTCAGAAACACAGCCGCACTGAGGAGAGGAGTTTTACAAGTGTGAAATAAACTTTAAAGATAGAATGAAATTTGCTTCATTACTATTATTGTGCCACAAAGACATACACCGAATTCAGAATTCAGAAAGATATGGAATATTTTGTACATATTTATCATCAAATCCCTGTGTATCAGGAATCCAAAAGGAACATGTTCTAGTAAAATGTGTTACATCAAAAGCTGTTTGTGTGTAAAGAGAATTTCTTAATCTATCTTTATATAACTCAAAATATGCTCTCAAGGTCAGCATCCTGTCACTGTGCATCAGGTCCAGATAATGTGATCAGCATCGTGGCGGAAGTTCACAAACGTTGGCATCAGGCCCGGGTGGAATCTTGACTCTTGCCCTGACCTTAAGGTGGCCTTCAGAAAGTCTTTTGAACTCCAAAGGCTCCTTTCCTCATCTTCAGAAGAACGCAACAGTGTCACCCACCTCGAGGGCTATTGGATGGAGCAGACAGGGTGCTTTGCAAAATGTTTGGCAAAGTGTATGACACAACGAAGGTCCCAAAAAATCAATTCATGATAGCTAACTTAATAATAATATTATTAATTATAGATAATTGTAAATAATCATTGGACCCACTTCTTTCAAGATCCCACTCATGTTCCACTATCTTAATGGACGCTCACACCTCACCAAGTGCCCTAACCCCTTTTCCAGTTTCTGAATTCCTACAGGCAGACCATCTGATCCACATGATACAGTTATTGATCATGTACTATCATGAATTATTCTCCATTAATGTCATATGTGTAATTCCTGTACAGTCATGGATTATTCTTCGTTAATGTTACATGTGCAATTCCTGTACTGTTATGGATTATTCCCAGTACTGTTATATGTGCATTCCTGTCACCTCCTCTAGGAAGTCCTCCATGATACCCCTTAGGTCTCCTCCACGCTTAACCAGGTGAGCTTTGTGCGTCCCTGTTATCCTGTGCCTTTCTCTCTACTGTAGCAAGTAATAGTAAATTATAAATTTTAATTTATATGTAAATACCTTCCCTATTTTACCATGTCTTCTTGAGGGCAAAGGCTGTGCTTAACTCACCTCTCAATCCCAGGACTGGCACAGAATGGGGTGCTAGTGAACTGAATTGATCCACACTCAGATTATAAATTCCTAGAGTGTGGATACTGCTTTTTTTACTGTCTCTTGGCCACTCTCTGGGAGGGTTGAGTGTCCAGGTGCATAATGCTCTCTGTTTAATGATGCTTCTTCCACTAGCCATCCCACTAGTGTGATAACCATTAGAACACAAGTCAGGTAAGGGGTTCATAAATGAGACAGGAAGAAAGTTTCCACATCAAAATAAGTTTGGAGAATTCTTAGTAGATAAAAAAGTTATTGCAGGACTTTCCAGAATCTTTCTTATGATAATATCAGTTATGACTCTTTCAGAGGTGGGGTATAATTGAAACTCAGGGCTCTTTTCATTGTGGCCGTGGGGAGTGGGGTCTTGTTCCCATGTTACATTCCTTTAGGAATAAGATGGACACTGCCCATCGGCGAAATAACCCAAACCTCCCAGGTCATCTAAGGCCTCTGAGCTTTAAAATCACGTGGCTCTAATTCGTATGTTCCTCTGAACCAGAGTTGTGATATATATAAATGCCATGGTTTACACGCATATAGTCTCTCTCTTGTTTGTTTCCCTCGGAATTCTTATGGCTCCTTCCTTCCTTTTTTCTATCCTTCTTTCCTTCCCTCCATCCCTCCTTTCTTTTTTTCCCTTCCTTCCTCTCTTTCTTCCTTCCCTCTCTTATCACCCCCTCCACTTCCTCTTCTTCCTGCTCCTGCTTTTTCTCTTTCCCTGTTAATTCACTTACTGTGACTCTCCCCCAACACACGTACCATGAGAGAAGAAAGTTTATCTGCCTTTTTCTACCAACAAAATTCCAGGGCCTAGAACATCATCTGGTGTAAACTAACTCCTTGATAAATACTTAGAAATAAAACAATTGTCCCTCTTTGATGGGGCAAAATTTAAATGACTGTGGATCAGGCATCAGCCCCAAGCGATCTGTTTGCTGACCTGACCCATTATTTGACGTTTGAAAGAAAATCACCTAGTTGTTTAGGCACTCAGCATATCAGTAGAGTAAATCTCCTATTGAAACACCAAATCAATTCCTAGACAAATTATATTTGCCGAGAAAGGGAAACCTGAGGCCATGCACAGAGATGAAGCACAAGCTCAGTGGACTCAGGGCCTTGATCCATCAGCCGGCGGCTTGCATTGTACAGGGAAAGAGGTACCTTTGAATCGAAACAGAAAACTGTCACAGATGGGCCCATGAGTCCCTTGGGGAATTTCTATTTTGTTTGAATTTCTTTTGTCCAGTTTCACATCGCATTTTGCGCTTTTTATAAGATGATTGATGGCAAATCTCTGTTTCTGTTGTTGGTAAGTCATTGAGCATTTGCATTTGTCATTATCACTTAGGACTGAAGATCTAGTCAATCAGTGGATGAAAACACAATATGTGATGGTGTTCATATTGCGTCATGTTGCAATAAAACAGATAAGCTTCCAGCGACAGATGCACCTGTCCTTTCAAGAGATTTCTCCTAAACTGTGGTTGTAAATGACAGCATCTAGCCTAACATCTCAAGAAACCAGCCAAAGTAATTTCTTTTTGTGTCTCTTGTTACACTAGTTTGACTGGTCAGATATTGAAACATATACTACTTAGATTAAAGGAAATGGCAGCATTATATTGCAATGCCAGGGAAGCGATTATTGCAAACGAGGACGTTTACTAGAAAATGCCTATCCTGAAATTCACCTGGTCAGGAAAAATGATGTAAGATGTTCTGCCAGAGTCCTCTCTTTTTTTCAATATCACAAAGGGAGAGAAAGCTTCTGAAGCTCACCAAGAAAGAATATTTCTAAACTAACCTCTAGGAAATTTGTCTTTTCACCTAATAATACATGTAATTTACCTTTGGGTCTCTTAAGGTCTGTTAAGTTTTCTGAATTCTACGTTTGATTCTCTATGGTGAAATTTCTATTGTCTAGACTTAATTCGTGGCAATGGCCAGCTGTGTCCACCAAGGCCAGTCCCCATGGGTCAGAAAATGGGGTCTTCATTACTTTGATTTCAAGTTTATTATGCAAAGGGAAATCTCGTTTCCTTATTTCTCATTTATTTGGAGATGGGAGAGAGTCTTGTATACTGACATTTGGTATATTTAAAATCTATGTGTTCTAAATTATATCCAACTGTGTATATAACAGATTACAAAAAAAAAAAAGGAAAACAGTGATTTAGCCATCTTAAGTTGTTCACTATGAGGGCTGGAAAAATTTTGAAATCAAGGTAATATGCATCATTGATCAGACACATGGTGTCTACTGGGTGATGATTTTCATTAGAAAGTGTCAGACGAATATTCTACCCCCATTCTCTCCCAATGCCTAACACAGTGTTATATTGAAGGTGACTGCAGATTTTTTTTAATTTTCTTTGTATGAGTTAGAAAGTAAATGAATGAATGAATGAATGATTGATACAGCAAGAGAGAAAATGAGGTGCCTTCAAATTCAAAGGTGGTTATTTCTATAGCCAGCACCTGTTGATAATGAGTTATCATAGAATTGGGGAAAGTGCCCCTAAGTTACATATTTGCGGAGAGGATTTTTCTCTACATCAAAGGCTTTAGTTCCATGAAATGAAGTCTTCGTCTGTTTTGCTTACCCCAGTTTTCTGAAAGCTCTAATATGATATTTTTTGAATCAATGAAGGGTTTTTCTCTGTAATATTCCATGGTGAACCATTACTCATTCTTCAATAGTTCCTCCCAGGCCTCTACTTCTGAAAATGAACTGGCATCCCTTCTAAAGACAATCTGCTCCCAGGTACTTTGTTTGAATCATCAGTCTTACTTTAAGGAAAGTGATGTGCCATGTGGAGTTAGCAAGGGACTCAGGAATGGGTAGCCTTCTAAAATCTTAGGGGCTTTATTGGGAAAGGGGGTTAGACAAGATTGTGTCGAGTTTTAAGATAAAATCGCACCACCAATATTTTTGTTGACCTTACACATTCACCTCAAATTTTGGTCTCTAGGATTCTATTTTTTCAGTTTCTCAAAGAAAACAAACTTGGGCAGCAAATGTGTCCACCCAGAAACTGACGAATGGTGAGAACTTAACATAAAGGCAACCATGCCAATAAAATGGAGGCATTGTGCCCATACCCCAGGAGCTTAATGCCACCTGGGGAGATAAGATTATCATTCTGACACACAGGGAATAAAGTGAAAATAATCACAGGGCAATGTATACCCAAGAATGCAGTGTTGTCTTACAATATTTTTATTGTTGTAAAACTAATGCATAACCAATATAAATATTTTGAAGAGAGTAAAGAAGAGAATGAAAAATAAATGGTAGTGCCACGATGCAGAAATTTCAAACAATATTTTGATGCGTTTCCAGAATATTTTTTTTATGCCCACCTGCAAATGTATGTGAGGATGAGAACTGGGATCATATTCATGCTTAATTTTGTAACCTGGTTTTTTTTCACTGAGCATGATAATATGAGCATTTGTCCATCACTCACTCTGGCCTCTTACAAGACGCGACGGCTGGGAAACGACTTGTGGCTCACGGTGGTTTCACTGTGGTGATCCCTCCCAAAGGTTTTCTCAAAGAATTATTTTTGCCCACTTTCAAGGCCACTGATATATGAAAACCTAGAAGGATCTCAAAAGAGTTCATCGGGGATTCAGATATAAAATGGCATTGTAGACCGTGAGGATCACAGCTTCTCACTCTGCCACATCTAAGTCTTCAGCATGTGTGTTCATCATGCCTATAACTTGACGAGATCTGAGCTTGGGTCCATTGTCATTCCTCCTCCTCACATTATCCTAGGCAGGTCACCCAGCCTTCTCTCTGTTCTTTTTGTTATGTAAACATTATTTATGAAGAGTGGCTAAAATTCTTTCTGTATTCAAAAGCTGTTCTATATTTCATTAATTAAATCCAAACATAGGTTACAACACATCCGTTTTCGTGTTGAATTAAGCCACAATTACACTACCCACTCCATGTGCCAGGTCTTTTAAATGGCTGGAATATTGGTAGGGTTCTGGAGAGCAGAGAAAAAAGGAGGGAGGGACAACAGTGCTAACAGTATAATCATAAAACTTAGTCTTTAAAATCATTGCATTAATTAGTTCCATGTTCACTTTTTCTCACCATAGATGTGCATTTTCATTCATTATCACACAATCTGCCTTTAGTATAATAAAGAAGTTGTCTGATCTTTGTCTCTGGTTCCTGGTATGGAGCTTCTAAAACCCTTGAAATTCCTTGAGTGATAGGAGTGTCTTTGTTATGTTAATAAGGTGACTCAAGGTGGAGCCCCTAGACAGCTTCAGTTGGGCTAGATGGGCTGGTCACCAGAAAGACTGCGGGTGATTAGAGAGTTGGGACTTTGAGCCAGTCCAACCTCAGGGAGGGGAAGGAGCTGGAGATTGAGTTCAGTCACATAGCCAATGGTCTAATGAATCCTGCCTAGGCTACATAATGGAACTCCAGTAAAATCTCTGACCACCAAAGTTCTGTGGAGTTTCCTGATTGGTGAACACATTGATGTGCTGGTAGGGTGCACAGCCTGATTCTGTGGTGGAGAAAGCACAAAAGCTCTGTAGTCTCTCCCAGGCCTCACCATATGGGCATCATTTATGGTGAAACAATAACCATACGCATTGCTTTCCTGAGTTCTATGAGTGGTTCTAGTAAATTATCAAACCTGAGGGGCATCACAGGAAGCTCTCAGATGGGCGGCCTTTTGGTCAGAAGTTCAGGTGGTCTGGAATCCCCAGAACTTGTGGCCAGTGTCTGAAGAGCAATCTTGTTGTGGACCATGCCCTTAAACCTGTGAGGTCTGACTCTAACTCCGGGTAGTTAGTGTCAGAATTGAATTGTATTGCCCTATATCTATTTGGGGTGCAGACAGGACTACTTCCTAACTTTCTGATGTAGGAATTATAGTTCCAACTTTATAGGAGAAAATGCTAATTTTTAGAAACATTAAGTAATTCTCATCAGGTAACATGGGTAGTAAGTGCCAGATCTAGAATTTAAACCCAGATCTATGCCCAGATCTATGTGATTCTAAGAACTGTAATCTTTCTGCTTTATGCCAACCTGCTCTAACTCTCACAAAGTTCTGGTATTAAAAATGCTTATCCCAGTGCTATCACTTGGAACAGTGCTGAAAATAGCACTGCTAAGGGAAACATTTCTGGTCCTAGATCTTCAGTCTCCTTAGTGTGAGAAGTGTTCAGAGCAACGTAAGCCTGCAAGCACTCAGACAAAGGAGACTGTCCTGGGATGTGGCCTGAATAAACGTCTTTCTCAGGTGACACAGAGGTTTCCTGATTTCCTCTAAGGAATGAGAGTTCCACAGTGTTGAGTGATAATCAATAATTACTGAGCCCCTTATGTTCAAGGCCACTGTGCGAGGCTCTGAGGATACAGAGAGTAGAAGCTAAGGCCCTTGCCCTTGTGCAGCTAACAACTCAGTTGGGAAAATAGAACAAAACAGAGCAGGATAGATAATTCAGACAAAAAAGATCTTCAAGGAAGACATCCCTGAGGGTTATGGTGATTATAGAAGGCTTCTTGGAGGAAGACAACTTGGAGCTGGGCCTTGAAATGTGTGTAGGATTTTAAAAGGATTGATTTCCAATATCGGAGTGGAGCAGTGTACAATGTGCCTAGTATAGTGTCTGCAGTGAAAACGACGATGATGGTGGTGATGATGGTAATTCAAGCAATTCTGAGCTTATAGATATGTACACTCCTTGTTAGAGTGCCCAGGAATAAAATAGCTAAGTATACATTTTGAAATGAGACATACTCTATTTAATTTTGCTCTAGAGGCCTTTGAATTAGAGGCACTTTCATATCTAGAAGGAGAACTTACCCCAACAAGAGGGAGAGGCCCCTGGTAAGGGTGAAAGATGCCCTGAAGGGAGGCATTGGTTATGTGATAAAGAAAATCCCAAAGCCTGGGATCTATAAAACAAGGAATATATTGAATGTGATGCAACTTTAAGTTCCATAGTTAGGTCATCATCCCCAGACAGTGTTAGTAAGATGTTAATCCTGTATCAGGCCAGTTTCCCCTGACCGTGGTGAGAACTTCCCCCTCCTCACTCCATCTGACACTATGTGGGGTTCAGGTGGGGTTGACCCACCCTGTGTTCCATGGCCAGGCCCTGATGGATTTAAACCAATCATAGTCTCCTCTCCCCCCGAGCCCCCTGATTGGCTCAGGATGGAGATGTGAACAAATCTAAGCTAACGAGAGAAAGGGCATCTAATGATGTACGCAGGAACCATCAGAGGGGACCCTTTCTCTTCTGTCGGACAGTGTAGTTCAAGGCTGGCCGTGAGTTTGCAGCTAGCAGCAGCCATTTATGAAAAAGAAAAGAGAGCTGAGAATGGGGGCAGGGGCAACGTGTGGAGCCTGAGGATGAAGCCAACACTGCAAAAGACAGAACAAAAGAGACAAATTGGGTTCTGGTTACAACATACATGTTACTGGATCAAGCATTGCCTGAACACAGAGATATTTCGGAATCTTTAAGTTTTGTGAACCTAGAACTATCCTATCCCCAACCCCTGCCAATTTTTGCTTAATTTGGTTTGAGTTTTTTCTCTCTTTGCAACCAAAACATTCCTAACTCATGAGGATAGACAGCTGGCTCTGAGATTATTTAATTTGCTTCAATCTACTGCCTGAGAATGTTCACTCCAAGTATTAACCACTTGTGTAAAACAAATACCTAGCAATATTTTCTAAGCATTATTCAGTGGATATTTGCAATTTCATCCTACATTTGGAAATATATGTGACTATCTGTCAAATCTATCAGATCATAATGATTACTGCATAATGGCATATTTTAATGAGATTTTCTATTCAAAATTGAAGTTTATCTGTTAAGATAATTACATTTGGAACATCACAGGTTGACAATATATTCACATGTGGCAAATCTTAAAGCACTATGCAGACGAAGTAACTTAGATAAAGCATTACCACCACATATTCTCATTTTGAATTTAGTGACGCACTTTGTATTCAGGCAATTGGACCCTGCCTGACATTACAGCCCTTAGGGTCTCCTTGAACAAGAATCTCAGTTCAGAATGTGAGCAGCCACTCCCACAGTGACATCCAGTGTGTGTGAAGCAAAGAGAGAGGACGTGCTTGCAAAGCACTGCCCTTGCTAATGCCCAGGTGCCCACACATTGCATCTTCTCATTCTGTCTTCAAGGCCTAAGGCAGTGTGATGCGCAGAATGCAAAGCTGCTCCAAGGGACAAAGAGGACCATCCAAACCACCCCATCCTCACTGGTAGCTCCACAACTACACACCAAGGAAAATCTCTCCACCTCGCCAAGTCCCAGTGTTTTCACCAGTAAAGAGCCACTCCTGTAAACCAGCTCACTCATATCAAGAACACCTCATTCTATCTTTGCCTCTGACCTTTGCCCTTTTCCACTGTCCTTGCAAAGGGTAAATGACAGGGAGTCTAAAGAGTCCCTCAGTGATTTCTTATACAGACCCACTTGCTGCTGAAGCTCAGGAGGTATAGCTCTCTCCTAGTGAGCAAAAGCCCCTCCAGGGGGTCTGGACAAAGACTTCCAGGGGCTGTGGGAGGAGGAGGAATGCAGCTTTCCTATGGGGGCAGGGGGTGGTATTCTCTAAGCCCAGTGTTACGTGGAAGACTGACTTCTTTCCTTCATAGGGACTTGCCCCTGCCATTTATCTCTCTGGCTATAGCAGCTAAGATTAGAAATCGCTGTTTTGATGGAGGCCACAGCCAACAGAACAGCCTCATTAACCTGCCGAAAGAAAATAAAATGTTGTACTCGCCCCTGACGCAGGAAGGGTTAATAATCACTGGAAAAGGCTTGCCAACAAACTGTGACCCAGAGGTGAGAAGGCCCGTCAGCCAAAGACCGGTAAGACCTCCAGGGGGAGGCAACCTAAGCCAGGTGCGGTCCCCTGGGGGCACAGATGGAGACACGATATCGATATCGGGAGCAGGAGGGGCTGTTGCCTAGGAGGCCTTGCCTGCTCCGAGATAAAAATATACGAACACAGCAAAAACATGATAATATCAAAACAGAGGCCAAGGGAGGGCTCCTTGAGAAATCACTAAGAGTTCTTGGCATTCGCTAATTACTTCATCCAGAACACCTGTGTATGTTTAACAGATGTAAGCTATGTATATATTGAAACGCTGGTTATAGTAAACTCAGAGTGGCCATCAGCCCTCTCCGCATCTATCCTGATGTGTACATTGGATTGCAACACCGACAAATGTAATATATACTATTATTAATGAGTAATAATTAATAATAATGTATGTAGAAATAAGCATGTTTATGTACGTTTGTATTTCTTTAAAATATTATTTACCTTTTTATTATCTTTTTAAATATAATTTCTTAAAGATTATTAACTTTTTCTCATTTTTAAATTTTTTTGAAAGACAATTAACTGTTTAAAGAAAATCTAATAACAGCATATGTGGGGTTTATAACAGACGTAGAAGTAAAATGTATAACAAAAACAGCACAAAAGTCAAGTTGGGGTAAACAGGGTGATAATCTGGCCATAGTCTTAGAACGCTCACAAGTGGTATAATATTACATGAAGGTGGCTATAGAAAGCTAAAGCTGTGGCTGGTAATCTAAAGCAACCAGCAAAAAATAGCATGGAGGTATAGCTCAAAAGGCAACAAAGTATAAAATGGAATACCAAAAATATCCCTGATTTATGCAAAAGAAGACAGGAAATGAGGAACAAAGGAACCCGGAACTTGTGGGATGTTGTTGGCTGAATTGTGTCCCCTCTTAAATTCATATGTTGAGGTCCTAAGTCCTAGTACCTCAGAACATGACCGTATTTGGAGACAGGGTCTTTAAAGGGTAATTAAAGTAAAATGAGGTCGTATGGGCGAGCCCTAACCCAGTATGACTGGTGTCGTTCTAAAAAGAAGAAATGTGGACACAGACAGGCACGGAGGGAAGACGATGTGAAGACACAGGGAGAAGATGGCCATCTACAAGCCAGAGAGGGGCCTGGAGCAGATTCTCCCTTCACCACCCTCAGAAGGAACCAACTCTGCTATCACCTTCACCTCAGACTTCCAGCCTCCAGACTTGCCAGGAAAGAAGTTTTTGTTATTGAAACCCCCCAGCTTGGGGTACTCTGTTACAGCAGCCCTGGCAAACTAACACAGGCATACAGCAAACAAATGCCAAGAAGCTAGACTTAACATCCAACCATAGCAATATTTTAGATGTAAATGGATTAGCACTACATGTAAAAAGCAGACGTTGTCAGGCTGGGTTAAAAAACAAGACCCACTGATATGCTGTTTATTAGAAACACACTTTAAACATAAAAATATGGATAGGTTGAAAATAGAAGGGTTGAAAAAGATATACCATGTATACATAGGACTTAAGAAAGCTGGCAGGGCCATATTATATCAGACAAATTACACTTCAAACTGGTAGTTATAACTGTCAGAATGTGTCAGATTGAACACAAGATCTGTACATTTTATTGTTTACAAATTGTACACAATTTTTTTAAAGAACTATTTTTCTATGACAAAGCGGTGCCTTGTCAGAGCTTTACGATTTAATTATTTCATACTTCTACCTTAAGATTATAATAAGCCCTAAGGAAATGTGATAAAAAAATAATGTGCAGTCTGCCATCAATGAGTTGAAATCCAGCAGAGAAGAGAGCATGTACGTGGACACCAGATCTCCAGGGCAATGAGAGATGTTTCTTAACAGAGGCAACGCGGGTACACCATTAGGGTTCAACAGATGAAGAAATTAGTGAAACGCTAGATAGTCAAGAAAATAAATGAGGTGTATCTCTATGTCTGATGCAGAATAATCTCCAAGATCTATGCTAAAACGAAGAAGAGAAGGGGCAGAAAAATGTGCAGGGCAAACTTCTATTTGCTAGTATAGACAGAGAAGGTTGGGTGGTGGGGAGATATATTTTCATTGTATGTCCTCCCAGTCTTGATTTTTTTACCCTATACAACCATGACTTTAAAAATTAACCATGATCATGGGGCCAGCCCAGTGGCACAGCGGTTAAGTTCACACATTCCGCTTCTCGGCAGCCCAGGGTTCATCAGTTCAGATCCCGGGTGCGGACATAGCACCACTTGGCAAAAGCCATGCTGTGGTAGGCATCCCACGTATAAAACAGAGGAAGATGGGCATGGATGTTAGCTCAGGGCCAGTCTTTCCTCAGAAAAAAGAAGAAGATTGGCAGTAGTTAGCTCAGGGCTGATCTTCCTCAAAAAAAATTGTGATCAGCAAACAAACAAAAAAGATGGAGATATTACTTCTGGTTGAGGGGGATGAAAATTGGAGAGGGGTTCAGTAATGGCTTGATGAAATAATGGGCATTTGAACTGCACCTTATAGGATGGGCAGGAGGTGGAACTTAGACATAGGAAAAAAGGGAACGATAAGAGTCAAATTTCCACACCTTGAAACCAGCAAACAGCGTACCATCTCTCTCTGCACCACAAAATACTAATGGCCTCTTCCCTGTGCAATCTCAAGACTAAGAAACAAATGCATGCTCCATTCCCTGGAACAAGCTATCTATCTTACTTAGGAACTCTTTGTATTTTGAATGAATTGCATGCATGTTCTGATTGAAATGTTTGCTATAGGTAATGTTTTGTTCCCTTCTTGGCATAATAGATGGAGAGAAAAAAATAAACCCACCCAGCTGCTCTGAAATCGCCTCTCAATATGCAGTCCACCTCCTCAGGGCTTTCTCTCTGACAGAAACTCTGCCTGCTGGACTGAGTCTGTGTTGATTGATCTGCAGTCTAGGAGGGGCCTGGAGGGAGAACCCTCTGTCCAGCAGCTTGCCCCACCTCCTCCCAGTGTGAGTCCAGATTAGGGACTGCTAGGGATTCTGCAGATTCACTTGTGCTTAGTTCCCTTAAAACTGCCCCACGCCCTCATGTAATTTCTGTACCATATCAGGAATTCCTGCAAGTTTCTGACATAAGTATGGCGCCATCTCCGGTTTCCTGTACTGATACAGGTTTTCCTTCCCGTTTTTGGAATCTTTTGGTCTTTTTGGTCAGTTTATGAGAGAGGAGGGAGGAATTTGATTTCTAAACTCAAGTCAAAATTGTTCCTAGACACCAGCCTGAGTTATTAACCTCACAGTACTGGACATTACTAGGAACCTGTCAAAAACTGGTCTGGGGTTTATATGTTTCAGGCAATTAATCTTATTGTGTTATACAGCAATTTGAAGAGGGGGTGTGTGAGATGTATAGACAGGGTTCAGATCCCAGCTCCACTACATTCTCAGGCAGCAAATTAATTCTTCTGAGCCTCGTTCTCCTCATATAAATGGAGGTGTTAATAGTACCCACCTCATAGAATAATTATGAGGGTAAAATAAGATAGCGCATCTAAAGCTTCATCACAGTGCCTGGCACACAGTAACGGCTTAATAAATGTTTAAAAGAATTTTCCCAATCTTCCCTCACTGCTGGATCTGGTGACTAAACTCAAATGCTCCTACGCAGGTTCGGATTTCTCACACCTGAATTTTTTCAAGAATAGATTTTTTAAAAAGAATAGTTCATAGTCAGATTGACTTTGATATAATCTTAAAAGCAATACAAAAAACCTTGAAAGATGCATCCTGGCTGTCTAGACAGGACTTTTTGGAGAGCCAGACCATGTTTGAGTCCCAAGGTCTCTGGCTCTCACCTTCCTCATCTGGAAAGTAAAATTCTATTTTCACCAAAATTTCGCAAAGATGCAATTGGCCACACTCCTGTACAGATGGAACTACATTCTCAGGTTATGGGGCTGGGGAATTTTCCTAATAAATGAGAGGATTTGAGCCTTCCCAAGTTTAATATGTAGGGAAGGAGCTGAGGATTAAAAGGGAGAAACGATGAGGATTTAAGCAGATTTATTGCAGATCATTATTGGAGTGCATGAGTTACAGGCCCAAGATAAAGTCAAATCTCTCTCTCAAGAACATTTTCTTGGGTAGTAATAGACAGGCAAAGCCTTTTTCTTTTTAAATCATTCTCTAATGAGAAATGGTTTGAACTGGGAACTTCTCTGCACAGTAAATTGGACAAATTCAGGGACACGCTGGACAGATCATTCAGTAACAGAACAAGACTGCTTTGTCCAGCAGGAGCGCGTCAGTTAGAACTGGAATGTGACGTCCACACAACTGACAGCCAGCATGCTGAAACATCGGCCGCAGGATCCACCTGAGACTCGTGTGCTCACATTAAATCCTGCCCCCGATCCCTCCCCGCTGCTACCCCTCGAAACTCTGTTCAAAACCCAGGGGGGGCTTCCCATTTCTATCAGGATAAAATATCAAATCCTTAGCACGCCCTGCAAGTTCCTGCATGGTCCAGACCCTGCTCCTTCCATAGCGATTGTGCCCTCACTCGCTGCATTCCAGCCACACTATCCTCAAGTGGAACATACTTCCCCTGCCACGGGGCCTTTGCAAATACTGACCTCTATTGGGAATACCCCAGGTGGTTCCTCTTCATGCTTTAGATCGTAGCTCAGCTCTTTACAGTACCATTGGCCATCTTCATAAGTCTTAAAATTGTAAGCAATAATTGTGTAATTAATTTATTAATATTATCTGTGTCTAAACTCCCCACTAGAATAGAAATTTCACGAGGACAGGTACCGTGTTTACTATACTGCCTATTCTATTCCTATGTTTGCACAGGTCAAGTGTTCAATAAATATTCACTGACAAAGTAAACAAATGGATTTTCATCCTCTGTCAACATCAGAAGCTTGGGCTATAAATCTCTAAGAGCAACAAATCTTTGAACTGAAACTTCTGAGTCACTTGGTTCCAGAAAGCAGGCTGACATAGACTTATATAATGTTGGTGATATGTTGTGTGTGTACACAGATGGACATCTGTTGATCTGTGTTCTCACCCTTTCCTCTGTTCTCTCTTTCCCTGGGTCGCATTTCTGCTCCTAGTTCCCCTGCTGTGTAGCTCTTTGTTTCTTCATTTCCTCCGTTGTGTGCCTATTACTGGTCATTTTTGCTTTTCTCGGTGCCCTCCCTCAGAGGCCAGGGCCTTCCTGTGCTTTGGCAGCCTCGCTGGCATTCACTGTTTATGGCTCCAGGCTCCTGATTTGATGGCTCTCTTAATTCCAAAGTCTGCCTACTCTGCTGCCAAGATATTTAGGAGTTGTTATTCCTAGAAAAATACTTAAAAGATTCTCTCTCTCTCTCTTAGATCATAGGAGTACTATTCTTGGTTTTAGGGCCATGAACTTTAAGGCAAAGATGATTTTTTTAACCCTGGAGTGAGTTTTAGGAACTCCATGGTATTTTCCACTGAATGTGTCATGGATCTCTTTAGTAATCTCTTTAAAAACAATAATAACATATCTCGCTCTTCAAGAGGATGAAAATTGCACAAGTAGGACTTTGGAAATGAAAGCAGGTTGGAAAATAATTGAAAATTTCATGTAATTGTATTGTGTCTGGGAAACCATTGTAGTAGTAGGGATTTATTCATTTCTGTGTTCATCAATTTAATGAGCATTTATTGAGTGTTTAATATGAGCCAGACACTGTACACAATGATGTACAGGCAGATGGGAGTTGTGCCCTCATGAGGCATACATTCATGTAGCAAGAAATAGACAATAAACAATGAAATGTACATTTCTGGCAAGTGCAATGAATCAGGTTATTATGAGTCAGTTACAATCACTGAGAATCCATTTTCTCTTCCACAGCAAGGAAGGCATTGCCTTGGCCATGCTATTTGCACTGTCCAGTTCGTGCAGTGCTTTCCACAGTGTGGGTGAAGATCCCCTAGTGAGTCAGGAAGCTAAGTTTTTATAAACATTTTTAATGAATAAAATAGAATAGAAAATATCAGCAATTATCTCACATACTAAAGGTACTATTTTTGTTCAGATTTAAATGTATAGATATACTGGTTCTGATGTAGAATATGTCTTACAAAGGGTCACCATCAAAAATGTGTGAGAGCATGGCTCCTTGCACCAGAATCTCAGTATTGTCCCACCTTGTATGAGGTGCTTAGGGACTGTTTATAATGATGGCAAGACAGATAGCTGGTTCCCTTGGGTGACAAGAAATGAGCATATTCAAATTCAGCCTCATTTCAAAGGACCTGTCATTTCTTTAGGTTATGAATTAGAAAATATTATTTGAATACATGCTCCAGGAGGACTAAAAATAAGTTATCACTTAACACAGGCAATTTTAAGAAAGACATTATGGGTTAAAAAGCATCGGTAGGCTTTTCTAATTATAGATATGCCACGGGATTGCTAAACTACTCAATTCATTCAGCAAGTCTTCACTGCGTATCTATTATGTCCCAGGCACTGGTGTTGAACAAACCATGCATGGTTCTTACTCTCATTAACTTTGTAAACTTCCTCTTCACTAAGTCAGTGACCCTCAACCCTGGCACCACAATAGAATCATCTGGGGCAGATTTTAAAAAATACTGATGCCTAAACCCCATTCCCAGAGGTTCTGGCTTAATTAGTTTGGGGTAGGCACCCAGAATAGATATTTTTTAAACTGTCCAGGTGAGTCTAACGTGCAGCCGGTATTGAGAACCAGTGGCCTACAACCTTCCACACGAATCTTGCAAATTTGTATATTATTTAACTTTGTCTAAGATACCTAGAGCATTTTCTTTCTTGGGTGGTAAAATAAATTCTTCTTACAAAAGTAAAGACTTTGAATACCTCTAAAAATGTCAGCATCTGTAAAACCTTTAAATTATTTTCATCATTATTCTCCAGCTGAATACTCGTTAACAACAAGTTTGTCATTATTGGTTTTGAATCCCATTTATGAAAGTACGTCAATTCCCCATTTTAACCATTTCCCCTAAATGATTAATATTAAGGACAGAAATCATCTTTTAAATTCTATATTTAGCGTCAATTATCAAATTAAAGTTCCACATCTATACATTTCTAGATGAAATATTCAAATTAATAATCATTTGTATATTTGTTTCATTTTTGCCAACTTTTTGTCTCATTACTACATTAACTAATTGCCACTCCTCTCACCTTCCAATAATGAATCTCCAGATAGGGAAAGTTTATCAAAAACCTGAAAGATAATCTCTGCCTGATTCATGTACCCATTTCCCTGAGCAAACCTTGTGTTTCACCTTTTCAAGAATTTTCAACACATTAAAAAAAAGCCCCTCTCATCTCCAGCACGGTGTTCTGCCCTCCCTGAAGACAGGATTAAGGTATCTGATTGAAGAATTCCATTCCTCCTTTTTTCTGTTCGAATGAAGCTGAGCAAACCAGCTGAAATATTTGGGAGTTTTCTGAACTTCCCACCGTCTTAGGCTCGCTGCCTGTTGATGATATGCCCATTTATTCCCTTCTTCGGAGACATCTGGAGGTACATTTCATCTTCTCTCATTTCTTGATTTAATCCTTGAGACTGTATGTGGGCTACAGAAACAGTCAGCTTGGCTTGGGAGCTCCTGGCTGTGTAGTCGGGGCCAGTCACTTCAACTCTCTGAGCCTCACGTTCCACATTGGCAAAACAGAGAGAGAGACAATGTAGTTAGGTATCAGATATTATGAATATAAACTACTCTGCACAATGTCTATACCTTCTAGGGTGCAACAAATGATAGATAGCATTAATATTGCAGTGGCAGTCTTCTCACATTTAACAGCAATTCACTACATTGATATAGGGCGTGTAGCATTCTTTCCTGCAAATAATTTCAGCCCATCTCTCATTAGAAAAAGAGGGATTAAACACTGGAGAATTGGTTCCCCAGAAGCATATCTGTTACAGGAACACTTGTTCACTCACTTGACAAATATTCATTGGGTACTCTCTCTGTGCCAGACTGGGCTGGGAGCCAGGGTTCCAGCAGGGACCAGGGCAGACACACACTCAGCAACTTAGAACTTACAGTCTTGCCAGGGAGACTAAAATTCTCATGAGTGTGCTTTAGGATGACATGGAAAGTTGCCTTTCAGTGCCCCAGGGGCTCGATGATTGAGAAGCCCACCCTTGACAAGTACAGAATTAATGATGATGGTGATGATGATGATGATGATGATGACGACGGTGACTACAATGATGTCTGGCATCATTTGAAACGGTGATGGCCTTCTCTATTATAATTCCTTTTAAGAAATGTTAAGCCTCCTTTCCTTACTTATTACAAGAGCATCTGAACCATGGAATGAGCTTTATAGACATGGTCCACAGTGAACATAAAACCTCAGAGTGTGACGAGGGCCACCTGCTGACTTTGCAGAGGAGCTCTCATTTCTCACAGGCTGATTTGAGCACAGTGTTCTGACATTTGTTTTCATCGGGAGTCATACAGTTTGCATTGCTGTGTTTTTTCCCAGGTTTTTTACTGTGCACATATAAATCATTTTAAACACTCGTCTTTCTTGCTTTTTTTTTTAAACTTAACACTATGGCACATTTCAAGCACTGATGCTTATTATGTTTTTTCAAAAGTATCTTTAATTTATTGCATGTTATTCAGCCTTTTCCTTTACATTTAGGCATTATACATCCTCCCTTAATTACTTCGAATGATACTACATTGCTACACCATAAAACTTTGTCTATACATTTTTTATCATGTCACCACTCATTCCTTAGATTTGGTATCTACAGGGAGTGTCACAAAGAAGTTTACAGCTTTTAAGCATCTTAAAATTTATTGTCAAATTTCTTTCCAGAAAAACAGTACCAATATCTATTTCCTCTAAGGTCCAAGTAATCATGCCTTATCCTGTTCTGAATACACACACACATATACACACACACGTAGACACATACACACGGGTTCGGATTGTATCAAAACTATAGGAAGCAAACAATGTCTGGTGTGCCTCTCATTTTATGATGTAAGCAGCCTTTGATGTCGAATGCCTAGATACATTTTTTAATTGGGAATTACAGATGGCAATATTCTATCTTTTCATTTTTGTTCATGGTGAGATCATTCTAAACAGGTAAGATGGATCCCCATCCAAAACTGGTTTGGATGTCGAGACTGATAACACTACACACATCCAAGAGGGAATGAAAAGGTTTATTGCGTACATAATGGAGCTTTTGGAGGAGCAGGGCTAGCTTTCTAAGCTGGTCCCAAAATGTCTTGAGAGAGCAGGGAAAGGAGACTGGCTTGTGGTTTTTATTGTGATTAGAAAGTGGGGCTGGGGTGAGGGTTTCGGTGCACAGCAGGTGCTTGCGTGGTTTGAACCTTCCATAGGTGCCAAAGGAAAGAGCACCCAGGCTTTCTTATCGTCTTGCCCAGATGTGGGGCAGAAGGCAAAAAGTGAGAGGATGAGGCTTATAAGTTGTCAGCCATCAAACCTCAAAAAATGGTTTGTTAGTTTATTTGATGAAATATTTTATAAAGAGACACGTCCTCTTCTACTCTTTGATTACTGTGGTACTCATAAAGGAAAAGTAGGAAAATGCTTCATCCTTTTCATTTATCTACTGGTTTTCAAGATAATGAAGTGATTTCCTGTCATCCTCTGAAGGTGATTAATTTTTTTAATGCTATAAACTCATGGGTCTAAACATATTTGCTGGGTTTCAACCCATTGTGATTTTTATCATTTTTAAAACACAATTCACCCCACCTTTAGCCAGTGGGAGCCTCTTTAATTCGGTTCTTGAGTCCTTTTGTCATCCCCAGGTAGGATTTGATAACTTCCTGGTAACTGGCTCTGGGTGTGAAACAAGATGTTCCATGCCCGTCTTAGCTTTCCTGTTCCAGACCTGGAATCAGCTGTTTCTGCAAGAAGCCCAGGTTTCTTTTAGTGAGAAATTTTACTTCGAGACCACAATCTGGGTACTAACTCATTGCTCCTGGGTTGGTCATTATCTCTAAAGGGCCTCATGAGATCGTTCTACTACTTACAGTTCAAACGTGAGCCTGCAGAACTTTTCCTTCACCTTTGCTCTGTTACATATGCACCTCCTTTCTTCCACGCTGAGAATCTTGGCTGTTAAGTTCAGCAAAGGTGACAGAATAAGAATATTCCAGAATTACTCATTTGTTTTTTCACGTAGTGTACACATGACAGTATTGGAATAACAATATTGATGCTAATACTAACCTTGGTGACAATATGATTACTGAAAATGTTACAATTAGTTTCGCATATGCTCTACACATCCTCCTCCTGTATTTATTAGAGTTCTACTGTATCTACATTGTCATAGCATCTGGTAACTATAATCTACAAGTTCTCCTTAGCTCTCATTTTGTTTCAGTTCTACAGGTACCTATATGCTGGTCCTCATATCTATGTCTCTTCATCATCCTGTGAGAAAAAAATTTATATGAAAACCACAATTTGGTATATCACCTGTGGTCCTTCCCTGAGTCTTGCCATCTCATTTCTGAGTTTTTCTACTTCTGATTTGCATTGTTCTTTAATGTTCTATATCCTTTTCTCAATCTCTTTTAGTTTGTTTTGAAATAGTAGGCTAGAGTTTTGTTCTGTTTTGAAAGCATATCTTTCTGGCATGCTTTCATTGTCTGCAGGGATGTTATTCTGTGCTGTATTCTCTTCTTTCTTAAAATAACTTGTTACAGATATGACCTCCATACTTTTTTCTGCTGCTGATTTTTGTGTGAAATTGGTTTCCTGAACTTTTAGAATGAGCCATGGTTCAAGACAGCTTTTATAACTCCTCAGAGCTCCCTCTTCTGCTGTTTTGTAATGTTCAAAAGTAGGGCAGCCTGCTTCCTGAGGCTTCCTGGCTCTGTTCTCCTCCTCTCTTTTGCCTTTCTTTGTCCCTATTGTCTTCGTCCTGCTCAGTTTTGATTCTACTCCCAGGAGATACTCCTCAGGGTGGTGCCCTGTCTTGGCAGGAGCTCTGGCTCTTTGGTTTTGAGAATTCACAGGGGCTGGACTGCCCCTGCCCCCTCAGACCTTTTCAGTGTGGATTCCTTGCACCATCCAGTACCGAAGAGTGGAAAACCCCTCCTCATTTCAGCTGCTGTCCTCAAATTAGCCTGCTGCACTTTTCCAGGGAATTCCCATTGACTATTTTGGGGTTCCCCTAGTCCCAGCTCTATCAGCTGCTGCCCTGTTGTTTTATTCTTCTTCCACAAAAATACCAATACCATAGAGACTTAGTAGCCATTGGTGGTTTGTCCCTATCTGTTTGTATTTAATACTGCTTAGGTATTAATTTGGCTCCGAGACCCAAGGTTTAGCTAAAGAAATGATACCCTCAAGTTTCAAAGAATTGATCGCACCACCTTCCAGCACACCTGCTTATTTTATATTAAGAACTGTGGCCCCAGAAGCTGTAGATATCTACAAAAATGGCAAAATCTTACTAAGACCTAGGATTACAGTGGCCATTATGGGGAATGTTCCAATTAGACAAGATTGTTTCTTTAAGAAGAGCACTTGAAAGCAAGGGCTCCCAAACCACACAAACAGAATGGGACACCTATTTTAATTGGCTTTCAGGAGGCTCCAAAAGCGTTCAAGATTCCACAGCAGCTTCATTGAAAAATTCATTGCAAAAGGCTAATGAAAATTAAAGACACAAGAGGTACCTAAAGCAAAAGACTACAAGCCTGACGTGATTCCTACTGCTCTTCTCTCTCCTCCTTTTCTTGAGCACTCAGAGTCTATTAATCCTCTCTCTCAACTGCCTTTCCACTCTGAAGAGAACACAAGTCCATAAACAAAGGTCCACCAAGTTAGTGGCCTTACAGCCACCCCCATATCTACCCCGGAGGGAGGGCCCCCATACGGGCCCTGTCCCAATTGAGGGGACTCCCAGGATTCTCTGGTAAACTGCTACCAGTTATTCTCTTAAACAACCAAGGGAAGACTAAATTAAAATTAATAGAAAATCTTGCCAAATTCTGGTAGATAGGAGGGTTACACTTTACTTTAAAACCGACTCTCTTGGGAACCTAAAGACTGGATCCTGTAAAACCTGGCACAGGCCAGTGAAGGATGAGAATTCTTATCAGAGTCGGCTCTCCCGGCTCTCTGTAGTGCCTGGTCAAGAAAGGAAGATAAAGTTTCAGCTTGTCCCTTCCTTTCCAAATTCAGACTCTTATGAATGAATTTGGTTTGGGGGTACCCATTGGTTGTGGATCCTTTCTCTCCCTGGGAGAGCTAGTTCCTTCTTGTTCATCTCATTTTGTGTCTTGAGAACTTGGCTTGGCTTTCTGCCTGCCTGGGAAACACAGGTTGTTGGTGCTTGCATATGCAGGCAGCTCAACCATCAGGTTGGGAGCCCAAAACTATGCCTCGGCAGAAATGTGGGTTGCACTCCTTTTGCAGCAAGGGTCCTACTGACTGTTGCCAGCTCTCAGGGGCGTTTTCTAAGCCTTTTTTTCTTTGGGCTATCTTTGGAGTGGCCCTGGGTCCTGGGAGGGTAATATCCTTTGCACACTCTTTGGGGATGACTCTTGCATCCAAGGGGTTGTTCAATACTGTCAGGAGTATTTATTGTTTGTCCCAGCTGAAATCTGATAAGATATTTGAAAATTTTTTTTTTTTAAGTAGCTCTATGGTCAGAAGTTGGCCAGATTGGAAACTGATATTCAGAACCTAATAGGAACTTTTTTTTAGGCCTTCTCCCCTAAGCTAAATGAAACTATGTACCTAGAGGGAAGGAAAAACACTCCAAAGACAAACAGCTCTAAATCTGGAACATAGGAACCAGTGAGCAAATGATCTCCCTAAGACTAGAACATCAGAGAAGGAACGCAGACAATGACTGGCTTACAGCATGTGAACCTGATCTAGTGGCCTGTGAATACCACACAGAGATTGAACAAAAACAGCGAGAACTCCAGAGCAGTAGCTGAGAGTAGTGCTAATGCCTTAAACTTTTGACCTCATCTCTCAGCTAGGCTGAGAGTCTCATCAAAAGAGAGAAATTGTTAAAAGCAAGACAACAGGCTCAAACGGAGTCACTTATGCTAAGCCCCACATCGCGAAACCAAGACTGAACTTAACTACGGTTTCCACTCTCCCAGAAATAGAATCTTAAACCAGTTAACCAGAAATTGCCTGATCAGCAGTAGCTATGGTAATCTGCCTGATAGACCCCTGCCATTCCCCAAAAGAAAGTAACCTTACAATAACCAACCCACTTTTTTGGCTAGTATAACTTCCTTGTTCCTGCTCCCTTCTGCCTCTAAATGTCTTCCATTTTGCACAGCTCCTTGGAGCTCCTTTCTATCTGCTAGATTGGATGCTGCTCAATTCATGAATCATTGAATAAAACCAATAAGATCTTTAGAATATGCTCAGTAGAATTTTGTTTTATAACGGTAAACAGGGAAGGAAATTCTAAGCATAAAAGCAATGGAAAAAGTCACAAAGGAAAGTTTTGATAGAGCCACCCAGGTGAAAAGTAACATCCCTCTTCGATATTCAATTATCATATTGCCACAGCATTCAGCAAAGACTTACATAGCTAGCAGAACTTTACTCAGAACTTAGGATGAAGTGACTTAAAGATGTCCTCTGTTGGACACGGTCTTAAAATTGTCTTGGATTCAGGCTTGTACTGGCCAAAAATGACCTCATGACTTACTGAAAGGTTAAAACCAAAAGATTTGAATACTGTTATCCAGATTGGTAGAAATGCCCTTGTTTGGCAAGGTGCTAAATTAAGAACCCTGGAATAAGAGAATCAAATTTTCCAGGTGGTTAGCAGTAGGGTCCCAATTAATTTGACCCAGAGAGTCCAGGATCTTTTGGGTACTGTAAGACATTTTAATGCAGCGTATAGCCTTGACCTAGAGTGTATGCAGGATGGGTGGGCAGTAAAGACGAGTGATGGTCACTCATTTTGTTTAGCCTCTTGGTTGGTCTGTGGGGCAGTGAATTGCAGGAATCCAGATTTATCACAGGTGGTCTCGACGTACAGAAAATCAAAACATAAAAACACACTTGTAAGACAGGTAAATTTAGGAGGTTATCATTAACATCCCAAGATTATTCTTCTTTTATCAATCCATTCAATGTCAACTTCTGGCAGTTCATTTAAGGTTCTCTGCATGAATCAATAAGAAAAATATAAAGTCAACAGGTGAGGGCTATTTCCAGGGGAAGATCCTATCCTAGGAAACAGATGAAGCTTCTCAATATTTGTGAATAATATTTAGGAATACATTTCCTGGATAAATGGTGATCAGGTTGCATAAAATGTCAAAGCAGTCTGGGTGTTTGTGAATGGAACACTGAAACTCTGGACAGGGAGTAGAGTGAGGCTCCTGGGGACCAAAATTTAGGGAGGCACTCACTTCTGGGACAGACTGCATATAAACAACCCTGAGAGAGCACCTCCTTAAATTTTGGCCTTAGGTACCTTACTCACCTCAACCTTGTGCTGACTTGCTGAGGCTGATTGTTTAGCTACAGTAGTAAATGGACTCTCTTCATCCCTAATTGTGCCCCTAGACCTTTTCCCATGCAAATTTACATTGTAACCCCCTACAGACCAAGTTGGAGTCAGCTAGTTATGTGTTGGCCTAAGGAGAAATTTCACTCAGCCACACAGGGAAAGAGTATGGGCTCTATCTAGTCCCTGAAGAACATCTTTTCTAAATTCATCCCCATCTCCCATGCAAAGAACTGTTAATAGGAATTTGAACTTTAAAAATGAGAGAGAGAGGAAAAAAAAAATCCTGTTAAGGAACGTGCCTTGATTTATAAGACCAGAGACTGATTGGGCAGGGGACATTTTGCATCAGCTTGCATCAAAAGGTTACTCCCACCTTTTAAGCCTTATTAGTCTGCAAAACAAATAACTAAATCCAGTTTGGGGCTGGGATTTCTAAGTGTGATCCATACTTCTAGGTTCCTTTTCTGTCCTGGAGGAATGAAACCGGCTTTCTGAAAGAAGATGATTTTGCACAATTTCTTTCCTCCTTCTTTCCTTGAAACATTTGTGGGCAAATAGGGCTTACATATAGAGTGCTTTATTTGGCTCTATTTTCCATTAATTTGGAATCCTTCATGTTGTCTTGGGTTCCTCACCATTGTGAGGGAGGCATGGTTCATACTCGGGCTGGCTGGCAGGTTTCAGATCTCGACGAAAGAGCATGCCCCATACTTTTCAACAATGGCTCAGGGAGAAGCGCATTAGGGAAAGGGAGACAAATTCACTGAGCTGAGAATATGGAACAAAAGTCTATGTTGGCTCTGCGCTCTGCTTCTGAGCCCAGAATGGATATACAATTGTCAGGGAATTGATTTCTGTCACTTGCATTTCCCAGTTCATTCTTGGGCCACCTTTTATCATCACCCATCTCAGCCTTTCTTTCCTTGTTACATTGAGAGGAGAAAACAGTATTTTCTCTGCTTCTATATTTCTTTCTTTAAAGAATGATTATCTTCTTATTCTTCCCACTCACTACCTCTCTCTTCATTATTCTCAGCAGGTTCAACATCAAAACCTGGCTGAATCTGTCCTGGGAACTCATTCTTTTTTTGGAGAGCATGGTTTCACATGTACTGTTCTGCATCTGCTGCAAGCTTTGGGGTATATTTCTTGCTTAAAATAGCAGCCCAATTTAGCCACAAGGCCATGTTCTGCATCATTTCCCCAACCAGGTCTCCAATAACTACAATAATATAATAATTATAATTTGCTGTGTGTGTACATCATGTCGAGCACTTTTGCAATGTTTACTTCAAGCCTCCTACAACCTGGTCCCGCCCTTATCTCCAGCCTACATCTCCTGGTTCTCCTTTTCCATAACTAGCTTCTCTCTACTTCCCCCAAACACCCGTATACTTTCCCACTTGAAGCTTTTTCCCGTGCTACGCTTTCCCCTCCCTATACCTCACCTGGAGTGTCGTAATCCCCAAGTCCGCCTTTCCCATCAGAGCACCGTTCACTAAAATATTAATCATTCTCGTAGACCTGATCGAGATGTGCCCTTCCCCATAAGGACTTCCCTAAACCCCAACTACTCCCTGGATACACATAGCTCTGACATTTGGCCCAGGCCCTTTCCAAATCTACCTGGGAAGACCGCACTTCATAATTTTGAAAGAGCAGGATCAGAGAAGGAGCCCCATTGTTCCCTAGGGCTAGCCACAATGAAATGCACTCTAGTGCTAGATGCTTGGAAATTGGAGTTTTTCACGTGGGACATGATGATGTGTCTCTTAGCACTGAGGTGGCATGTAAAGATACACACAGAACTCAACAGACCATGCTCACCTCAGTCTGTTGTAGAGGGCAGATGAAAACTGATTTATATTCAACAGATATTTATGGAGTGCCCTCCTCCCAGGCCCCGTACTAAGCACAGGGGATACAAGGCAAATGTCTACACTAGAAGATTGATAAATGGGCTAAGCAATTTGTGTTTACTTTCCTTCCTTGGGATGAGGTAATGCAGAGATTCTCAAACCTGGCTGTGTGGCAGGATCACCTAGGGAATGTGATTTATGTATTTGTTTACTTATGCATTAGTTTTGAATTTCATTTTGTAGGAATAAATAATACATTCACCAGATATAAAGCCAAAAGATTGAAAAGAGTATACAGTGAACTGTATCTCTTGCACCACTATTTGAGTTGCCCACTTTCCCTCCCTGGATACCTTGCCAATTTATTTGCTATCATTGGAGAATAGTTTAATTCCACCTGTCTCTCCCACCATAGCAGAGTTATTTAAATAGGGTGGGAAGGTCATCGAGAGTTTGGAAGGGTACCTGAGCAGGCTGCCTAAGCCAAGCACAAATTAGGAAACCAGGCTGTGGTGACAGAGGCGGGATCTGTGCCTACAGGATCTGGGTAAGACCAGGAAATGACCTCCTGAAGGTGTCTGGAGTCAGGAGCCGCTCCTGCTGGTCTTCCTAAGTAGCTAGCTCCCGATGAGGTCCTCAAGATCTGTCCCCACTAAGTCTCTCAGAATTCAGCACTACACATTCTTCCATCCTTCTTAGACACGGGAGTGTCAATGCATCCATATCTGTCACTGTTTGACTATTCTGTGCTAGAACATAGGCATTAAGCATGATAGAAGAGCCTTGCAAATTAGGGTCAATATTTGTTCTTTTATTCAATAATAATATAATATATGCCTCCTTTGTGCACCAACAAATGCATGCAGTATTGCATTTGGTCCTCACAACATCCCTGGGACATAGACACAGACATAGACATAATTACATAGGAGGCAGTATACAATAGGGGTTAAAAGTACGGTGTGTAGAGACAGGCTGCTAGATGTGAGTTCCTGCTCCTCTACATGAAAATGTGGAAACTTGAGCAAGTTACTTCAACTCTTGGGGCCTCAATCTCCTCGTCTATAAAAGATAAGATGGATGTAACACACTTTGTACAATGCCAAGCACATGGTTTATACTCAGTTCATTTTACTTCTTTCTGTTTTTGAAGAGGAAAAGCTCAACAACTTTATAGGACCACTGACATCCAAGATACCAGAAGCCATCCAAGTTATTACTAAGCCAGAGGACCAGAAGGCAGCATCACACACAAGGTATAACAAACAGAATTCAACAGCACATTAAAAGGAACATACACCAACATAAGTTGGATTTATCTCAAGGATGCAAGGATGGTTCAACATACAGAAGTGAATAAATGTGATACATCACATTAAGAGAATGAAGAATAAGAATTATGATTATCTCAATAGATGCAGAAAAAGCATTTGACAAAATTCAACACCTTTCATGATAAAAACTCTCCACAAATTAGATATAGAAGAAATGTACCTCAACATAACAAAGGCTATATATGACAAACCCACAGCTAACATTAAACTCAACAGTGAAAAGCTGAAAGCTTTTCCTCTAAGATAAAAAACAAGACAAGAATGACCACTCTTGCCACTTCTGTTCAACATAGTACTGGAAGTCCTAGCCAGAGCAATTGGGAAGAAAAAGAAATAAAAGTTATCCAAATTGGAAAGGAAGAAGTAAACTTGTTTGTTTGCCAATGACATGATCTTATTTATAGAAAACCCTAAAGATTCCACCAACAAACTGTTAGAACTAAGAAATGAATTTAGGAAAGTTGCAGGATACAAAATCAATATACATAGATTGGTTGCATTTCTATACACTAACAAGGAACTATAAGAGAAATTAAGAAAATAATCCCAATTACAATAGTATCAAAACACACAAAATATGTAAGAATAAATTTTCTTTCATCAAAGAGGTGAAAGACCTGTACATTGAAAACTATTAAAACATTGATAAACGAAATTGAAAAAGACATAAATAAACAGAAAGATAGCCCATGTTCATAGACTGGTAGAACTAATATTGTTAAAATGTGCATACTACTCAAAGCAATATAAAAATTCAATTCAATCTCTATCAAAAGTCCATTGATATTTTCACAGACATAGAAAAAAACTACCCTAAAATTTCTATGGAACCACAAAAGACTTCTAATAGCCAAAGCAGTCTTGAGGAAGAACAAAGCTGGAGGCGTCAACTTCCTGATTTCAAACTATATTACAAAGGTATAGTAATCAAAACAGTATAGCCCTGGCATAAAAACAGACACATAGACCAAAGGAACAGAATAGAGAGCTCAGAAAAAAACCCCACACATACAGTGATCTTGGACAAGGGTGCCAAAAACATACAATAGGGAAAGAATAGTTTCTTTAATAACTGGTGTTGAGAAAACTGGATATCCACATGCAAAAGAATGAAATTGGACCCCTATCTTACACCACTCACAAAAATTAATTTGAAATGCACTAAAGATTTAAATATAAAACCTGAAATTGAAAAACTCTTAAAAGAAAACATAGGGAAAAAGCTCCTTGACATCCGTCTTGGCAATGATATTTTTGGATATAAGACCAAAAAGCACAGGCAACAAAAGGAAAAATAAGTGGGACTACATCAAACTAAGAAGCTGCTGTGCAGCAAAGGAAACCATCAACAAAATGAAAAGGCAACCTATGGAGTGGGAGGAAATATTTGCAAACCATACACTGACAGACGGTCCTCAACTAATGGTGGTTCAACTTAGGATTTTTCAACTTTACAATGGTGTGAAAGCAATCCGCATTCAGTAGAAACTGTACTTCATGTTTTGAATTTTGATTTTTACCTGGGTTGGGCAGTATGCAGTACGATCCTCTCTTGTGATGCTGAGCAGTGGCAGCAGCTGCAGCTTCTGGTCAGCCATGTGATCACAAGGGAGAACAACTGATACACTTACAACCATTCTGTACCCATACAACCATTCTATTTTTTACTTTCAGTACAGTATTCAATAAATTACATGAGATACTCAACATTCTATTATAAAATAGGCTTTGTGTCCACTATTTTGCTCAGCTGTAGGCTAATAAAAGTTCTGAGCATGTTTAAGGTAGGCTAGGCTAAGCTATGATGTTTGGTGTATTAGGTGTACTAAATGCATTTTCTTTACCTTTTTTTTAAAGACTGGCACCTGAGCTAACATCTGTTACCAATCTTTTTTTTTTCTTCTTCTTCTTCTTCTCCCCAAAGCCCCCCAGTACATAGGTGTATATTCTAGCTGCAGGTCCTTCTAGTTGTGGCATGTAGGACGCCGCCTCAGCACAGACTGATGAGCAGTGCCGTGTCTGTGCCCAGGATCCGAACAAGCAAAACCCTGGGCTGCCAGAGCAGAGCATACAAACTTAACCACTCAGCCATGGGGCAGGCCTTGCATTTTTGATTTAAGATATTTTCAACTTAACGTAGATTTATCGGGACATCACCCCATCATAAGCTGAGGAAGGTCTGCATCCGGTAGTGGGATAATATCCAAAATATATAACAAACTCATACAACTCAATAGCAAAAAATCTCCCAAAATGAATAATCTGATTAAAAAATGGGCAAAGGACTGAATAGACATTCTTCCAAAGAAGATAGCAACTACATGAAAAGGTACTTGACATTGCTAATCAGCAGGGAAGTGCAAATCAAAGCCACAATGAGTTATCACCTCACACCTGTTAGGATGGCTTTTATGAAAAAGACAAGAGATAAGAGTTGGCAAGGATGTGGACAAAAAGGAAACATTTTGCAGTGTTGATATGAATGTAAATTGGTACAGTCTTCACGGAAAACAGTATTAATCAAAACATTACAAATAGAACTATCATTTGATCCAGCAGTCAGTCCCACATCTGGGTATATTTCTGTAGGAAATGAAATGAGTATCTCAAAGAGATACTGGACTCCTATGTTCACTGCAGCATTCACAGTAGCCAAGACATGGGCATAGCCTTAAGTGCCTGTTGACAGATGAATGAAAAAAGAAGATATGGTGTATATATACAAGGAAATGTTATTCAGCCATAATAAAGAAAGAAATCCTGCCATTTGCAACTACATTGATGAACCTAGAGGACATTATGCTGAGTGAAATAAACCAGAGATAGACAAATATTGTATGACTGCACTTATATGTGCAATCTAAAAAAAAAGTCTAAATCGTAGAAACAGAGCGTAGAGAGTAGAATGGTGGTTACCAGGGCCTGGGGTCGGGGAAATGGAGAGATGCTTGTCAAAGGGTATAAGCCTTCGCTTATAAGATGAATAAGTTCTGGGAATCTAATGTTGAGCATGGTGAGTATAGTTAATAATACTCTATTACATACTTGAAATTTGCTAAAAGAGTAGATCTGAAGTGTTCCTACCACACACACACACACACAAAGGTGACTATGTGAAATGAATGGATGTGATAATTAACCTGACTGGAGTAATCATTTCACAAAGTATATGTATATCAAATCATCACATTGTACATTTTAAATGTATATAATTTTATTTGTCAGTTATCCCTCAATAAAGCTGAGGGAGGAAACAAAGAATGTTTTCCAAAGTGTTCTGAGATTCATTGAAACATTCCCAAATAATCATCTTGCCCTTTTCTTTCTTAGGGTCTTGGAATTATAAGAGCTCGATGAATTGAATTCACAGCATCACAGACCCAGGAGAAACCTCCTAGATGGTGGATTAGTCCAGGACTTTTGTCTTATAGGAGAGAACCCAAAGTTCCAGGGATAGGAGACAGACTTCACTACACCATCCAGCAAAAGAGTGTCATCAGCCACACCTGCCACCTTTCCAGTGCTCAAACAGAGCTCCCAGCAACCCTAGGGCCTCAGCACGCTCTACCTCTGCGTCAGTTCCTTAGACTGCCATAACAAAAGACCTCACGTTGGGTGGCTTAAGCAACAGGAATGTATTATCTCACCGTTCTGGAGGCTATAAGTCCAATATCAAGGTGTCGGCAGAGTTGATTTCCTCTGAGGCCTCCCCACTTGGCTTGCAAGTGGCCATCTTCTCACTATGTCATCACGTGGCTTTCCTCTGTGCTCCTGTACCCCTGGTATCTTTTGTGTGTCCTAATTTCCTCTTCTTATAATGACACCAGTCAATTGGATTAGCACCCACCCTAATGGCCTCATTTTAACTTAATCACCCCTTTAAAGGCTCTATCTCCAAATACAGTCACATTCTGAGGTACTGGGGGTTAGGGCTTCTGCATATGGATTGGGGGAGGGGAGGGAAACACAATTCATAACAACTCCCTATGTCAGGAATGCTTTTCCCTATTCACTTAACTACCTCCTAATCATCTTCCTGATCCCAACTTAAATATCGCTCTTGAAGAAGCCCATTCTGACTGCATCCTCACTCTCCACAGACAAGCTCAAGCCTTTTTAGGCACTTCAAGATGCCCTTTTACTTGTACCTATCGTAACTGCTACCAAAGAAATAACTGTGTAAGTAGCTGACTCGCTTTTGTCTCCTTCAATGAGACTTCATCCTCCGCAGGGCAGGGAGCCAGCTGGTCCTGCTCACTGCTGCATCCTCGGAGCCTAGTCAGGGCCCGACACAGGTAACAAGCCAACAAATATTTGTTGAATAAACAAGTAAATGAATAATGCTCTAAATAAGTAATTAAAACGATGGAACCCTCTTTGGCATTAGTATTTGCAAACTATTCATGTTTTCTCACTTTTGCTTATAATGTCCCTGCTGTAAAATTCTGCTCGTGCCCCAAAGCCCAACTCAAAGAGCCTCCCCGAGTTGTTCTCCTTATCTAAGACAGAGCTAATTCTCTCTTCCTCAGCCATCCTGCAGTGCAGCATTCACGAGGCTGGTTTCATGCTCAGTCATACTCAGGGTAGATTGTTAACGAGTTTTTCCCACACACACCTCATCTGAACGGCGAGCTCCTTGAAGATAAGGGCAGAGTTTCACTTAACTCCAGACCCCTGGTGCACAGCATGACGCCTGGCATAAAGTGGGCACTCGATAAACAGTCAGTGCTTTCTAGGAGGCAGGACATGATTACAGCCCAGCTCGCATGGAGAGAGGCAGTCGTGAAGGTTCTGCAGTTCTTCCTGATTCCAGAATCACTGAGGGAGCCTCTTGCTGCTCTGCCACCGCAGCCTCCAGCAGGGCTGTGTCAGTTGCTGTTCCCATGCTTCCCAGGAACAGCTTGTGGTGCTGGCTCTAGGCTAGGAAGGCCTCTAATGACCGAATACATCAAGTTTCTGAGACCATTTTCCTCAAAGGAAAAGAAAAAGCCAGAAAAGAGGAAAGACAGCTTGTGAAGCCCTTTGGAATTTAATTTAAATTCTGACGAGAACTAACACTGGTTCTTCGGTCTGGGGTTACACAGACTGAAGCCCAAACGACTGATCCAGCTGGAAGGAACAGGGAGGGAGCAGGGACCCAGCTAGTCCAGATCCTTGTGGTTTCCTGTGGCTCAGGATCCTCCCCTGTGAAAAGAGAATAATTGCATCTGCTCCGCACTTCATAGCAGCATGTGAGATTCAGATGAGACGGCACGAGAAAGAGAGCTCTAAGAAGGTTAACGAGCAATTCCAGTTGTGGGGGTCCTTGGTTAGCCCCAGAGTGGTTCAGGGATAAAGATAAGAAAATCAGGGTTCCTTAGAAGGAAGGATCCAGGCTTGACTGGCAGTGATGCCCTCCAGTATAGATCTACCCGATGCACTGGGGCATTCTGAGGTTTGCAGTGAGTCTGGTTTTTATAAAAGCTGAGGAACCGTCCCTCCAATTCTCCATCTCCAGACATGCAGATACCCTGCCTCAAACCATCTTCAACTCCTAGTGAAAATCACTCCATCCAATCCCACTTCGCTTATCTCAACCTAGAGGTAGAGATGGGGGACAGCATGCCTCCTGCTTAAAATCAGGGCTTCTGCATTCACTCAGGCCAGAGTTTGAATCCCAGATCTGCTGCTTACCAGCCCTGTGATCTAGAGAAAGTATCTGATCTTCAGTTGCCTCATCTTTAATATGATAAGACTAATTGTGGCTACCCTGTGGGATTGTTGAGAAAGTTAAACCAGATGCTGCATGCTCTGGGAGTAGCACAGGGTCTGACATGTAGAAAGCGCTCCACAAACGGGAGTCATGTTGTAATAGTGTAACCTCAACTAGAGTTAGGTGCTTTCTCTCCTTCCAGATTTGACCTCTTGGTCCATTTTGTCTTCGTTCCTCCTCCTTGGACTTTCTTTTTCAATCCAGAATGAACCAATTCGGCCCCAGAATTATACCTCTTATTGAATTTCCTGTCCTGGGCACTGAGCAACTTGTATAGGAGACAAAAGGTCCTCAGACCATCTGGAACTAAAGAATGAAGAAAACCAGGTTCCCTTCTTATAATAGGGATCCCTGATAGTGAAGGGGCTTCACTACAGAGACCCCAACATCAGGCAGATGCCTCCTTGTCTCTTCCCTCCACAATCAAGCAAATCCTGGTGCTTTTCTTTTGTAGACCATGCTCAGAAAACGCATAGTCAGGATATAGAAGCTTTTGGCTCATATTTCTCAAAGAGTTCCCAACTCGAGATTCATTGTTTTTTCTTAAGTAAGCAGCATAGTTATTAGCTGCAGGATATGTAAAGGGCATGGAAAGTTACTGAAGCATCGAAATGAGAAGTGCAAATGTCAAAGGCAAAAAGAAAACTGTAAATATAGTCACAGACTTGAAAGTACAGGAAGCAAAAACAGCTGTGGGATAAAATGTCCTTGGAAAATAGCTAAGATGCTGATTCAGGATGCTGTTACTGACAATAGGCATTGCTACCTATCAGTCTCTTGCCATATCCTGGTACATGGTAGGAGCTCAACAAAAGCTATTTGAATAAATGAATGAATAAGTTGTAGACAGAATAACTATTTATTTTATTGATAAAATTGGAATAGCAGAGTTGAAATAGTTTAAAAATTATGCTCTCTCCTCAAGCTCTTCTTTTCATGATGTATGAATCCTGTAACATTCTCCTTTTTTACCATTTCATCAAATGCCTCTCTGCTTCTAGCTATCATGACTATTTGATGGCCAGCTCAAGCTATGACAATGCACTAATAAAGTCTGGACTTTCATACACTTTATGCTGGGTTGACCCCAGAATGCCTCATCCACCTCCCACAAGTTCATAAAAACAGTCTCGAATGTTAGGAGACAATCTAGGTTCCTATTTCTCTATTCATCTCCTCTCCCCTGTAACTATCATGTGGGTTCAGACATAATACTATTGTATTTCTATATAAAATCACTCTTAGTCACATGTTTTGTTCCATTAAGGCTCCTCATCCATCTCACTTTGTTCTGCTTTTTCATGTCTTTGATGAGTGCTACCTGTGCAGCCTCTTTCTTCATGGTCCTCATGCACTCCACCTGCATCTCTGTATTGAGCGTCACTGTGACTCACCCTTGGTACATCAATGTTTGTCTTGAGTGAACTGCTCCTAGCAACCACCTCTTCTTGAAATTGTCAATGATGCTTAAATGACTAAATATAATTTACTGATTATGAGTCAAACAGGCAATATTTTCTTCCATGTTTGTCAACTGACAATACCACCTTCTTATCAGGGATATCCGTTTATTACAAACCATCACAGAGGCAGTTGTTGGACAAGTGAAGTTGCCCAGACTCAACAAAAGGCTGACTTATCTGCCTAAGTGAGACAAAATTTTACTGGATAGATGTTGGCAGTTCTCTCCCTCTCTGTAGGAGGTGATAAGATCATAGGATATCTTTTATTTAATTTATCTTCCTCTGGCAGTGGCGGATAGGTTCTTTGCATATCACATGGAGTGAATTTGTGGTCATCTTGGCTATGATTCTTAAAAGGAAATGTGGTATGATGGAATACTACACAGAATGAACATGGATGAATCTCACAGAAATAATGTTGAACAAAAGAAACCAGAAACAAAAGGGTACATACTTCTTGACTACATGGTTATAAAGCTCAGAAACAGGCCAAAAGACTTCTGTGGTGATAGAAGCCAGAATATGGTTACTGTTGAAGAGGTTATTGACTAAAAAAGAGCACAAGGGAGCTTTCTGGGGCCACCGGAAATGTTCTATATCTTGATCTGGATGGTGGTTACACAGATTTATACATATGTAAATATTTATTGGGTTGTTCACTGACGATTTATACTCCTAACTGACTGTACCTATGTTATACCTCAAGTAATAAGTTAAAAACAAAACTTTGCAACACAGACACTTGATAATTAGGTCATATGGCACCACAAAATGAGACGTCACCAAGATAAAATCCAGAATTTAGCTTTCGAATTTGCCTTCCATGTAGAAAGGGTGTTTACTTCAGATGACTATCATATACTGTGGTTATTAGTCAAGATGGAGGTATTGACTGTCCTTTGTGGAATTAATTCTGAGGAGGTTACTAAGCCTCATAAGGTAGTTCTCTTCCCTAGTCAATAGAATCACAGTACATTTCTGATGACATTCTTGGGAAAAACTGCATCAGGGACAAGTGACATTAGAGACATTCACATTTCCATTCACAGAACATTACTTTTAACATTATTTCACTTAAACCTAAAGAAATGTGTTTTTTTTTAAATAACAAGAACTTATATTTCTGCTAATGTTGACCAGTTATGAAAAATAATCCTTCTGGAAGAAGTGCATTTGCTGTGAAAATGACATTTCAATATGTAGAGTGCAGTTAGCTTAAGAGGGAGATTCTCTCTGTGGGCACATGTAGGCTGTGTATTTCTCAAATAGTTCAGCCTTTTAGAACTTGTGAAGTCCATTTAGTCTGGAAATTACTAGGTTTTAGTTCAATCAAAAAATAAGCCTGGGTTGCTGAAGGGTACAAAAGCCATCATAGGAAAAAAAAAATCAATTTTGGAAGGCCTTACAGAGTTCGCAGCTTCAAGGTCTGAAAGCTTGCTGCCCATGAAAGGCAGCAACTACTGTCAGAGGACATTCCCAGCCAGCCTCTTGGGCAGCTGTGCCTACCTGGACAGCTGTTCTCAGAGGTCATTTACTTTACCATGTTGGGACATGGATTTTCTTTGTACCTTGTTTTCACACAATATTTTATTCAATCACAGACGAGGCTTTACTTTAGTACTCACCGTGGTGTGGTAGGAAGCATACTTGCAGGCTTCAGTTCAAAATCCATCTCTAATGTGCATTACTATGTGTGACCTACAACTCAATTTTCAGTTTCCTCATTTGTAAAAAGGGCTGATAACATACACTTTTTTCAGAATTTCTGTGAACGTCAGTAATAATGTAGAGTCTGCCACTTAGAAAGTTATTCAATGATTTCTAGCTATTGGGATTATTATCCAAAGAGCCCTAATTGACTGTAGGGACCTCTGAGTGTTGGTAGAACTGTGGCATGCAGTGAGTACTAATCATTCAGTCAGGTGGGCCACGTTCAACAAATGTCATTAAGTACTAACTACAAAGCACTGTAGAGGTGACAAAGGCAATTCACTCAAACTCTTGGCCACAAATAACCTATAGTCAAGGAGATGAGACAGACAAGGTGTCAGCTGTACCTAGTGCAATGCCTAGCATATAAAAACACTCATATTTATTGAATAATTACCTCTATTGTTTTTCTATTCTCTATTTAACTTATTCCTGCTCTAATCTTTATTATTGCCATACTTGTTGCTTTGGGTTTATTTTGCTATTCATTTTCTAGTTTCTTAAGATGAAAAGTTGTTGATTTGAGATCTTTACTCTTTTTTTTTTTAATACAGGCATTGACAACTATAAATTACCCTCTAAACACTGCTTTAGCTGCACCCCATAATTTTTCATTTCATTCATCTCAAGTATTTTCTAATTTCATTTCTTCTTTGATCCATTGGTTATTTAGGAGTGTGTGGCTTAATTTGCATATATTTGTGATTTTTCTCAAATGTACTTATGTTATTGATTTCTAATTTAGTTCCTTTGTGCTTGTGGCAAAAAAGATGCATGATTTCAGTTGTCTTAAACTTATTGAGGCTTGTTTTATGGTCCAACATGTGGACAATCTGGAGAATGTATCATGTGCACTTGAGAAGAATGTGTTTTCTGCTATTATTAGCTAGTACTCTATAGACGTCTGTTAGGTTTAGCTGCTTTATAGTATTGTTCGAGTCTTCTATTTCCTTGTTGGTCTTCTGTCTAGCCATCCTGTTCATTATTGAAAATGAAGCATTGCCATCTTCAACTATTATTGTTGAATTGTTTATTTCTTCTTTCAGTTTTGTCCATTTTTGCTTCATGGGGCTTTGTTGTTAGGTGCATAGATGTTTATGATGATTCTATCTTCTTGATGCATTGATCCTTTTATCATTATAAAATGTCCTTCTTTGTTTCTACTAACAAGTTTTGTATTAAAGCCTATTTTTTTTCTGATTTTAGTATAGCCATTCCAGCTCTGTTTTGGTTATTGTTTTCATGGTATATCTTTTTCCATCCTTTTACTTCCAACCTATTTGTGTCTTTGAATCTAAAGTGTATCTCTAGTAGACAGCATATGGTTGTGTAATGTTTTCTAGATTTTGCCACAGGTGTCTTAGACTTCATTCATTTTTCTTCATTCCTTTTTCTTCCTGTTCCTCATACTGGATATCTCAATTGACCTACCATCATTCTAATATGTGATGCAGTCACCTTATTATAATTTCTGCTTAATTCTGGAGATTTTCAAGAAAAGTATAGATAACTTATCTCTGCAGTCTTCCCCACATCAAGTTTTTCAAGTCCTCTCCTTAGTGATGTTTTGTTTTCCTGTCATATCTTTTAAGGCATCTCATTATATGAGGAAAATAAAATTTACCTAGAGCTCAGCTTCATAAAGATGACACATACCCAGTAGTTGCAAAGAACAGAGCTTCTGCAAGTTCACAGGAAAATATTTGCCAACTCTCACCTCCACTTTTCTTGTTGTTTCTCCCACTTGAAGATCTGTATCCATCTCTCTGCACATTTCAATGGTTTTATTATTGCTGTGGCAACTGTGCCCAGAAAGCAGCCTACTGGTTCTCAATAGCCCTTTAATCCAAAAGGCCTTTTACTCCAATTTCTTGGTAATCCGATTGCTAAACAAGATTTGACCTTCCCCTGTGCTCTTCAGTCTCCTTCGAAAAACTTTCTTTCATTTTAGCATCAATCAAATGCTCTTTCTATGTGTTCTGGACTCTGTTATTCTCATTTGCTAGTGGGCTTATGGACCATGGGATTTTGCCATTCTCATCCAACATTCTTTGAACTAGTTTTTTTAAAAACGTTTTCCCAGATGACTCTATTTGCATCTGTCTGATGAGAAATATCTCCAGCAGAGATGATCTGAAGGGGTCCTGTTTTTGTACCAACTCATTGTGTGAAGCACTCAAGCACTGTGCTTGCAATTATACAGCAGTTACAACATATAATTGCAGAGTTGTTTTGTCCTGGAAATTCTATGGGAGGATAGTAATCAGAAAAAATAGAGGAAAGGAAGAGACAGTGTGTGAGTTGGGAGAAAAATCAAAAGAAGTACTCAAAGAACTGTATAAGAAATATGCAAATCAATATTTTCCCTGAAAATGTAGTTTATAAAAACTGAAAACAAAATTTTCTTTGTCCTTTAGAAAAGAAACACGCACATTTATAACCAGACACTGACCAAACCTAAAAGGTATCCTCCTACAACTACCACAGTGAACCTAAGGAGAAAGAAAAGCCTATGTTATTTTTTTTTTAAAGATTTTATTTTTTTCCTTCTTCTCCCCAAAGTCCCCCGGCACATAGTTGTATATTCTTCGTTGTGGGTCCTTCTAGTTGTGGCATGGGGGACGCTGCCTCAGCGTGGTTTGATGAGCAGTGCCATCTCTGCGCCCAGGATTCGAACCAACGAAACACTGGGCCGCCTACAGCAGAGCCCGCGAACTTACCACTCGGCCACGGGGCCAGCCCCCCTGATATGTTTTTAAAGAAACATCAATTTATATATATATATATATATATATATATATATATATTTTATATATATATATATAATGCTATTAAAGAAAGATCAAAAGATGATCTCTAGATATGATAGGAGACCTCTCCTATTTGTCTGTCCCCAAATAGCTTTCTCACTAAGTAAGAGATTTTTGCAACAATTTTTTTCCCTCTTAATGGGAAAGGAGTCCAGCTATCACTGACATCTTGAAAGTTCTTTCCTCTCAGCTCTCTAAACCAATGGCAAAATCCTGGCTTTTGTAGGTCCCAGGCAATATTCTGACCAGGGTCTAGTAACAGTCACTTCCATCATAAATTTAGAAATTTCTGTTGAAAAAAGCCTGAGGAGAAGATATTTTCCTCTAAGATGTTTAAAGATAGGTCTGAATGGAGTCCTCATATCTTACAATGCCAGCAATGCCACACCATCATACAGAGGGCATCCTCAAGAGGGCCACCCTTTTCTCACAAAATATAGCTCTTAAACATTCCATTCAAATTTGACACCATCTATATGTCTCAGAACTTGCACACCTAGATTTTCTCCAGTAGAACATTTACAGGAGAAGCATGCAGATGTGCACAGCTGTTCCAGTATTCCTATATTCATCAGTTAGTAGAGAAGTCTACCAGCAGCCATGTTAAATTGTTTGGAGCTTTCCTCACCTTTTAACTCAGCGAACAGAAAAGAGTTTTAGACCAACTTCCACAGATTGACTATCATTTCTATTTTTTTTAATTAAACTTTATTTTGAGATAACTACAGATTCACATGCCCTTCTACGAAATGATACAGAGAGGTCCTGTGTACCGTCTAGTCACTTTCCCCCATGGCAACAGCTTGCCAAACCAGGATATAGACATTTATATGGTCAAGCCAGGGAACATTTCCATTGCCTAAGGATCCCTCATATTGCCCTTTCACAGTCAAACTCACCACCCTCCCCACTACCTTTCCTGGCCCCTGACTTCTATTTTGATGCTTATACAGATTGTATTCACTCTTCCATTCCCTCACTCACTTATTCATTCAATGAATACTTACTGAATCCCTACATACCTAGCACCGAAGATACAGCGACGTGCAAGAATCAGATGTGATTGAGCTTCACCATCTAGAATCCAGTACGTGAGGCAGATACCAAGCAAATAAGCATTCAAATAAATGTAAGCTTTCAAATGTGATAAATACCACAATTAAGCAGCAAATACTATGAAGCCATAATAATAGTGAGGTGTAATGGGGAGAGGAATAGAGTAAGCTTCCCAGAGGAAGCAAAAATTGAACTGATATTTGAAGGGCAAGTTGGAGTAACTAAGTGAAAGGTTGTCCTGAGGGTTCCAGGCAGAAGACGTAGATGCAGAGGAAGGAGGTCCTTAGAGAACTACAGCAGCCTGCTCACCAGTGTTCCTCCCTTCAATTATTCCTCTCACTCCCCTCTTTTTACTCTTATAAAGGTGAATTTTGTGGAATTGAAGTTTTTAATTTCAATGAAGTTCAACTTATCAATCTTGTGCATCTCATTTAAAATATATTTTCCTACTACAAGGTCATGAAGATATTCTCCCGTTTTATTCCAGAAGATCTAATTCAATTTTCTATTTCTTCTTGGTTCTATTTCTTATAAAGTTTTATTTAGAAATTGTCCAATTCATCTAAATCTTCAATTTCATTGGCATAAAGTTTTCAGAATTTCCTTTATTTTTTAATATCTGTAGAATACTAACTCATCTCCTTTTTCACTGCTGACATCATCATTCATTTTGACAGAGGTTTATCAACTGTATTAATCTTTAAACCATTTTTGGCTTTGTTTATCCTATTATATATCTGTTTTTTATTTCATTAATTTCTGGCCCTATTTTTTAAATTTTCTTCCTTCTACTTTGAGTTTAATTTGTTTTTTAAAGTTCTATTTTCTTTTTAGATGGATATTAGCCAACTGTCATCCCATCTTCTTTTCTATGTATGCATTTAGGGCTATAAATTCTACTAAGTTTGGTTTTAGTTGCATCTCATAGGTTTTCATAACTTTTTTGTTATATATAACATATATATATTCTTGCAACTTACAATATGTAGTTTAAATTAGTACAACCAGCACTCCAGAAGCCCTCACATATCCCCTTCCAATCATTGTTCCATCCTTTCTGCTAAAAGAACTACTATCCAGATTTCTAACCCCACAGATTACTTTTTTCTTGTTTTTGAACTGGAATTATAAAATATGCATCAATTTGCATCAGGATTCCTTCATTCAAATATTATATTTGTCCAATTCGTCTATTTCACTGCATGTAGGTTTAGCTCAATAATTTTCATCGCTGAATGTCATCTCATTGTATGAATATATGTCCATTTCTTTAACCACTCTAGAGTTGATGGATATTTAGATTATTTCTCGTTTGGAGCTTTTATGAATAACGCTGCTCTTAATTTTGCGTAAACCTTTTAGTGCACACGTGTAGGCAGTTGGGAGGTGTTATATACCTAGGAGTGAAATTGTTGGTCATAAACAATGCATATGCTCAATTTTAATAGATAATGACAAACAATATTGAACATGGTTTTACTGATAGCAGTGTAAAAGAATTCTAGTTCTTTCGCATCCTTGCTAAACATTTGCCATTGCCAGTCTTTTAAGTTTTAGACATTCTGGTGGATGTGTAGTGTTAGCTCACTGTGATTTTATTTGTAGAATCAGCTTGTTTTTATCCACAAAAAGCATTCTGGGATATTGATTGGTGTTTCCCTGAAACATAAGGTCAATTAAGGGAGAATTAAATCTTTACATTATTGAGAATTTCAATTCATGAAAATAATATATCTCTCCATTTACTTCCATTTACTTTTTTCCAGCTTTACTTGTATATTTTAAATTTTCTTTTAATGATATTTCATAATTTCCAGAGTAGAAGTCATGCATATAATTTTTAGCTTAAATTAGGTATTTGATATTTCTGATGCTACTGTACATAATATTTGTTTTAAATTTTCACTTTCTTACTGGTCCTGGTATATTAAATACAAATTCTTTTTTGTATATTGAACTTATATTCAGCAACCTTGTTGAATTCATAATTAGTTCTAAAAGGTTATCAGTATTTTTTTGCTTCTTATGCAATTATATCATCTTCACATAATGACAGTTTTATGTCTTCCTTCCCAATATTTACACTTTTAATTTCCTTTTCTTGCCTTATTGCACCATATGGGACCTCAAGCACCATACTGAATGGAAGTCGTGGTAGCAGGCATCCTACTCTTGCCCCTATCACAAAGGGGAAGTTTTAATATTTTACCATTAAGTATGTTTGCAATAGGTTTTCTGTAGTTATCCTTTATCAGTTTAAGGAAATTTCTGTATATTTCAAGTTTCCTAAGAATTACTTTTTTTGAAGTCATGAATCAAAATTTAAATTCCTCTCTGCTCGAAAGTCTTCCTCCTACATGGCCATTTCTATTCCCTTTACCCACTTTGGTCTGGCTAATTTATCTTAACCTTTCAAGTTTCAACATAAACGCCACTTCTTCGTGGAGGCCATTGCAGACCTCTGGACTAGGTTCAGAGCCTCTACTATATCCAAGTCTTCACCACACTTTGTTTTAATTCATTGCTATGTATCACCTTCGCTAGTCTGTACACTCTCAGAGCATAGGCTCCCTGTCTCGAACTATTCACCACTCTTTCCTCCAGGTCCAGAACACAGCCTGACACCCACATAGTATTGACCATAAATACTTATGGGAAATGGAGTGGTGAAAGGGAAGAAGTGAAGGAGGGGCCATCCAAATAGAGCAGTGTTGATCACAGTTATTTCTCCTATTTACTCAGTGATCCCTTGAGTTTCTCCAACCTAGAAGAAGTGAAGAGTTTTTCCTCTTTTGAAAACTAAGAGCAGACGACCGAAATCCTAGCGTGAATCATTAGCTTTGAAGTTTTACTGTAGGGAAGGCACAGACAACATCATTCCCCAAACAAGCAACATTTTCAATAGCATCTAACAGAACAGGGAGCAAAGAAATGAATTCTAGAAGAGCATAGAAAGCAGCTTTGGTGTAGCAATGATCTGTCTTAATAGATTCCCCTCACGTCTACCAGGTGATAGCAGAATCTTAGAACAGGGACAAGGAGAGCAGAAGTGAGACAGCAAAACCCATGCAAGAAGTTATTACCAATCTCTGCAGAGGGTCTAATTTGTGAGACGAAGCCACTATCCATTGAAAATGTGCCTAGCTCCCCTAGAAAAGAATTTCCAGGACAAAGAATTCTGTTGCCTACTATTGAGATGTTCTCTTGCACAGTCTGAATTTCACTTCAGCTTAATGGGGAGACGCAATACCGAAGAAGTGTCAAGGGCCTTAACAATCATCACAGCTTTTGACTTTATAGTCCCATAAGAATATGTCCCAAGGAAAAACCCAGAAATAGAAAAGAAGATTCATATCTAAACTTTTTCATTACTTTGCTATTTACTACAGTAAATAAGATATTATCTATGTGTCAAACAATGGGGCATTGATTAAATGAATGACAGAACATGCATATGACGTAATATCACTGCCGCACTTTATAATTATATTCTCACACATTTTATAACAGCATGAAACAATGCTCTTGATCTAAGTTTAAGAAAAACAAACCAAACAACAAAAACTAGGGTAAAAATCTGTATACACATCTAATTCCAGTAATATTAAAAACAAAGAAAATAGAGCCAACTAATGGCAGAATACTAGTGGTCATTTCTGAGTGATGGGATCTTAGAAAATTTTTATTTTATTGCTCAGATTTTTGTTTATATGGGCATTTTCTTATTTTATATTCAGAAAAAGTCAATAAACTATTATATATTTTTAAAAGCCAGTAATACAATAGTTGGAAGGAGTCTTAACACGGGTTTCTAGCTTCACCTTTGACTTGACGAGATTTGCGATTTTGGAAGAGCCAATTAACTTCTCATAATCTTAGTTTCCTCCCTCGTACATTGGGGAAATTGCCCTAGCTCCCTCACAGAGTTGGAATAAAGAAAGAAGTTACAAATAAAAATGCTTCATATAATAAAATCGTAAAGCTTCAAAAGCAGCATCAATGACAATATACTGCTAAGTGCCACATGGTACAATAATTAGTGATTTTCCAAGAAGCCTGCCCTCTGATTCCTTGGCATCTAAAATGAAAAACTAGAGGAAGCACAGAAATGTAGTAGGTAAATAAATAATGTATCAGTGTAGTCATTTTAAGGCCGGCATTCCTTCACAGTTGGCAATAATGATCTCTGATTCCTCTATATATCCTCAAACATTTTGTCCAGTGTGGGGCTCTGTTCTACTCTTTCGTTTATGCATATTCTATTTTTACAGCATCTTCTTAGTCAACTCTCAAGATTCTCAAGAGGTTAGGTGGAGCTTTCCTTTTCAAGATGAATATTTGACAGCTAAAACGTTTTAAGCTGAATACAAAACTTCAGTTGTGCTAGAGAACCACGGCATACATACCTCATTTAATAGGCTAGCTGGACTTGTAGATTTCTGAAGGGAAGAGGTTTGGAGAATTTCACCATGCTTGCTTAGAAGCCAGAGAAGTTCCCTGTCGGCTGCTACTCTTTCTTAGCAGCCTGCTAGCCCTGCTTTCGTGAGGACTGGCAGCTGTATATACTTCTACCTGCAGTTCAGCCAATCTAGTTACTGGTGTAAAAGGGGCCCCGGGAAGCACATCTGGAATTTGTAAGCACAGCTCCGTGGTTAGGGAGAAATGCATCCCAGATGAATTTGTGTGCCCATCTTCAGTAGGTAGCCCTGAACCAGAAATCTTTAGCCTGGGGGAAAGAACCAGCTTTAATGCCGATCTCAAAAGTGATAATAATGAAGCAGACCAACCTCTTGATATAAATGGATTTCCTCATAAGAAGGGTGCAGGGGACAAGCATAGGACTTGAGGTGCCCCCATTCCACAGCTATGGGACCCTGAGTGAGTCATTAACTTCTTTGGGCTTCTAATCCCTTATCTGAAAACAGGAGATCACACACTTCAAAAGTTCATCATGAGGATAAACGAAATGCAGAATGTGAAAGCATTTTGCTAATTCACAAGCATAAATCAGATGACAAGATGTTGGACAGGCCAGGGAAAGATGATTATTTCAGAATCAGAAGACTTTATGCTTCATTGGTCCTTTATAAAATAATGAATTTGGGGGCTTCTGTTGTGGCAGATTGAAAATGATCATAAATTCTTTGCAGCTTCTCCCATCAAGAGACGGAATCTACTTCTCCACTCCTTGAGTCTAGACCAGTCCTGTGACTTGCTTTGGCCAATAGAATATGACTAAGGTGACAATGTGGGACTTCTGAGCCTAGGTGTCAAGTGTCCTCATATCTTCCATCCTCACACTCTTGTAACAGTGTCTACAGGAAGAAGCTTGAGTTGGCCTCCAGGGCTCCTGGGCTCCTGGGCTCCTGGCCTCCTGGAAGATGGGAGACCATGAGGTGAGAGAGGGCCAGCCTTCACAGCCACCTCAGGTGTCCCAACTAAAGTCTCCAAGTGACACCAGGTGGGGCAGGCCACCCCAGCCTAGCCTGGCCCTAAGTTCTGACCCACAGAATCATAAAGATTGTTATTTCAAACTCCTACATTTCAGGGAGGCTTGTTATGCAGCAAAACCTACCTGATACATCTTTCACACCTCCCCTCTGACAAGAGTGGACTCTGATGCATGCATCAAAGCAAGAACAGCCTGTATGACCTCAGTGATTTCCACAGATTTCTGTTGAGATGATTAACAGTTCATGGGATGGGGAAAAGAAGCTGGGTAAAATTTGAGAGAAAATAAAATTTGTTTCTGAGCATAGTAACATCTCCTGTGTGTGTGTCTGGAGTCCAGCTTTGACAACCTCATCATTTCATAATGCAACACAAAACTCATTTTATAGGAGGGAAGATGATGCCACAAAGTCCACGCACTGAGATGTTTGTACTTTATCCACAACCAAAGCCCTCTTCACTCTTGCTTTACACTTAAACAGCTTGACTTTCTGGTTTCTAAGCCAACAGAAAATTAGAAGAGCGATACAGTGTGCAGACACACAGTCAGTGGTGGAAATGAGAAATAACTATTCAAAATGGAGGAAGTGGGGAGGGAGAGAAGTCTAGAAAGCACAGAGGCACTCGAGTAGCACAGGAATTGGTATAGGATCAAACATCTCCACATGTCCCCAGAAAGGGGTGCTGAGGGCACCACTGCATTATAGCTTGATGCAGAAATTTAAAACATGTCAGTAAATTTTAGAAAGCGTTTTCAACTAAAAAGCATAAACTCCATTTGGATGCTTAGCTTGGTGAGCCTTCGGTGAGCTGATCAGCTCAGCCCACACATCCCCACAGGGTCCTGCCAGCCTGCGCAGCTTCAGAGACCTCCAGCAAGTGCAGATTGCTCCTCAAGCTGCCTGCAGCTAGCTCCCTGGCTTTTTTGCTTATGGGAGTCTTGTTTCTTTCTTCTTCTCTGGGGAATGCTCCCTTATGTGTGGAAGCTTCTGGTGGAAGGAGTACCAGAAGGAATGGAAATGATGTCTGTAGAAAGGCCAAGCTCAAAGTCTCATTTCAGAGCCCATCTATCAGATGGGGTCTGAATTTGGTCTCTTGATTAAAAACCATAGAAATCTATTTTGGTGAAGTTCAGCAGAAAGTGAAGGCTGAAGGGTTTGGCTTGGAATATTCAACTGCAAATTGGAGGACACATGCCCGGGATTCACCAGCACATCATGACCGCACACAGTGGAATGCAATGATTCTCCCAGAAGAAGCTGGGGTGCTCTTAGAAATAGATTATGAGTGGAGGGAAACCCTAGCAAAGCCCCATACTCAGGATGGCATATTTAAGCCCCCACTGTGTGCAGCTTGGAATCCTGAGATGGGTCCTGGCAGTGCCCACCTACCTCCAGGGCTGAAGATGATGGAGGAAGGCAGACTCTCTCTGCTCCACTATCATGCTGTAGGTTCCATACTGCAACTCAGCTGTGTGCCTAAAAGCCCTGTATTTGTAAGGGGCATGTTTCCCTTTGAAGCTGATAACTTGGATTCGATGCAGTTTTTCTGTTTTGGCTCTTACGCCTCTGTGCTCATCTCCCCAGCGGCCCCTCCCACAGCCACTGTAAAGGCTGATCTGATCAGACACTGCTGGACTGTGGTAGAGGGTCAGTCACACAGGCATCCAATTTCAGGGAAAGGAAAGGCATTGTCTCCTTGGCTGCCTTGGCTCACCTGAACCTGAGGGAGCAGTTTTGAGATGAAGGGAAACAGCCAGAACAGCAGCTGGATCGACAGCAGAGCACCTCAGAAGGGTTAAAGGTTTGGCTGGATTACACAGTACAATTATACGTACTTAGAGTTTTGCAGAGCTCAAAACAAATCCCCCTCTCATTGACCTAGTATTTGGGGCTTAACAGACCCTAATGAAGCTTCCCGTTGCCTCTGCCGGGTGGTCCTTCTCTCATAGCCCAGACTGATTTATTTCTCATTCTCTCCTCATACTGCTATTCCTCAGCAGCACTGATGGGGAGAGACTTGTCCAGATTTTATCTAAGTTGAGCTATTCAAAGAAATGGATATATTCCCTTGTGACTCTTATGTATTTAAACAAAAATACTATATATGTCTGTGAACTCAATCTTCTCACTTTGGCTATACTGTTTCATTCTTTTGAGTTTCTGAGAGCTTCACTCCAAAAGAGGGCTGTGGGCAACTTAAATATTAAGGAAGAGCGTGAAGGTGTAAGAATTCCATCTGACAAATCTTCATTGTGCCCATGGTGTGTGAGAGATTGGGGAAAGCACCATGGAGGACTGGACAACGAACTGACACATCTCTTCCATCGGGGAGCTCATGGTATAATGCACAGAAAAGCAAGAACAATGAAGGTAATAGCAAACGTTTGCAGAGCACTCACTCTTCCCAAGGCGCTCTGCTGAACGGTTCCCTCTACGTAAACAAACCAAGAATGTGCTAAAAACAACCTGATGGGGGAGGCAATTTTAGTTTCCCCATTTTACAGAGGAGGAAGCTGAGGCTTATAAAGAGGCCACATTAGCAAATGGGAGAGGTAGGATTTGGATGCAGGCAGAGTGCCTGGGCTCCTGACCATGACGCTATGCACCCTCCCTACCAACAGCCATGATGAACAGAGCAACTGAAGTATGAGGAAGCAAGAGACAAAAGGACGGCAAGAAGGAGAGGAGCACTTCTTTTTTTTAAAAGGGTTCTTCTTCTTCCTTGTTTTTTTTTTTTTTGGTGAGGAAAATTATCCCTGAGCTAAGATCTGTGCCCATCTTCCTCTATTTTGTATGTGGGATGCCATCACAGCACGGCTTGATGAACAGTGTGTAGGTCCATGCCTGGGATACAAACATGTACACCCGGGGTCACCAAAGCCGAGTGCACGAACCTAACCACTACGCCACCACGCCAGCCCAGGAACACTTCTTGCTGGAATAATCAAAGCAGTCTTCAAGGAAGAAGCAGCAATTGGCCTTGTCCTTGGAGGATGAGTAAGATTTCCAAAGGAGGAGATGAAAAGGGTAATTTAGGTACAGTGTGGAGACACATGAACACACAGAGACAGCTGTATGGGGCGTGTGTCAAACAACAAGTCCACAGGTATGGTGCAGCAGAGGCAGACGAGGCAGGAAAGGGAAATTGGGAGGAGACGTTTAAGTGCTGGCTGGTGAGCTAGGACTCTCCTGAAAACAACAGGGATTTTCCAGTTGTGGAGAACTTTGATCTGAACGGCACTGAGAGGAGAGTGAGCAGCAGCACATGTAAGATGGCCAGGCTGGGATGACCAATGAGGAGAGCAGTAATGGGGCTCCCCACGAAGGAGCACAGACAATGGGGGAGAGGCTAGAGAGAGTGGGAAAGTACCAGCAACAAGTCAGAGCAGTCACCTGGCTGGAGAGGTGGGATTCCAAGGTGACTGGGACCTGGGATGGCACTAATCAAGAGAGGAAATACAGGAGGAGGTACAGGTCCAGCGGGGAAGAAAACAAGTCAGGTCTGCAGTGGCAACAGGAAGTGACAGGGAGCCGTCCTTTCTGTGCTGGACATGTAGCGAGTGAGTGAGTCCCGAAGTGTTGACGAGGGATCCATTTCAGTGGGGAGAGGGCTACAACTGGGAGTGGGACTGGATGCCCAGTAAAACTTTCATTCTATAGTTAAGATCAAAATTCTGAAATGCAGAGTTCTGAAAACAATTACCTTTATTCACTTATTTAGTTGTAGTGTCAGGCACTTGGCCACAAAACCTGACACGAGGCTTCTTATCATCTCTACTTATCCCACCGAGAGTAAAAGGTCATGCATTTTGCTGCAGAAATATTCCCGCCTTTGATTTGGTGTACTGTCCAGACCCCATTGAGGAAGCTACATCATAGAATGTATATGGTATAGACACCCTGTTGTCTTTCTAAAGCCCCCAAATTCTGAATGAATTCCAAAGCATACCTGGCTGCAAGAATTTTAAGCAAGAGATTTTGGAACTGCACTTACTTTCTGAAAACAGCAGAGCAATAATCCTAATAGCTAATTGAGGGCTTACTCTATGCCCAGCATACTTCGAAGTACTTTATTTTAATTTTCACAGCAATCGTCTGAAGTGGGAACTACGATTACCTTTATTCTACAGATAATGGATCTGAGGGTCAGGCAGGTTAGCGGGAAGAGGCAGGGCTGGTACTTATCCTAAGCAAGCTGACTCCTGAGGCTGTGCTCTTTACCACTACAGCACGCTGCCTCCAAATTAACTTGTAAAACTATTTAGAAATGAATTGAATCAATCCTTTCATTAGATTAGTGAATAGCTGGGAACAAATATCTTTTACTACATTTCCACAAATGATACAAGGGCATAGTTCACCCAGGTCATTCTCTCATTTATATTCTAGCAAAGCAGAGGGAACAATACTCGAGCATATCCCAGGGAAGGTGTTTCTGTGAGGGCCCTATGGTCGATGTAGAGAGTTTTCCACAGTTTTCCTTGACAGGTAAAAATCTGGGGATTGAGGCAACAAGGCAGAGCTGATCAGAGCAGGGGCTCTGGGGCCAAACTTCTTTGGTTCTACCATCTCTTAGCTTGTGACCCTGGTCAAGTTAATGAACTTCTCTGTGCCTCAGTTTTCCCTTCTGTAAGGGACAAATTACAAACTACATCATAGAGTCATTGGATGGTTTAAGTGAGACAATTCTGATAAAGTTCTGGAAGAGTGCCAGGCTGACAGCGAATCATCAATAAGCTTTGAATATTTGTACAGTACTCCCTTCTTACCTGCAGTTTCGCCTTCTGTGGTTTCAGTTACCCAGTCAACCGAGTGCAAAAATAAGGCTACATCACAATGCCCTCATCATTCACCTCACCTCTTCTCACCATGTACGCTCACCTCCCATCATCACAAGAAGAAAGGTGACTACAGGACAGTAAAATATTTTGAGAGAGAGACCACATTCATACAACCTTTATTAGGGTATATCATTATAATTGTCCTGTTTTACTATTGGCTATTGTTGTTAATCTCTTACTGTGCTTATTTATAAGTTAAAATTTATTATAGCTATGTTATGTATAGGAAAAAACATAGTATATATAGGGGTTGGTACTAGCCACGATTTCAGGCATCCACTGGGGGTCTTGGAATCTATTCCCTGTGGATAAGGAGAGACTGCTATATTTGGCAAGGTTCCCATAGGGCTAGAACTCCTGGTGGAAATCTCTGATGAACAGTAAGTTTTGTGCATTTCCCTGTATATGGGGTTATTATTTGCCAAGTGTCATCCTGTTCTCTTCCAGCTTTTTGAGGTTCAAGGACATCAGTCCAATTTAAGAATCCCTTCCAATTCCACAGTCAAAAGGCAGATTGGTTCAGGTCTATCTGTGAATAGCACAGCACTGACTCGGAAGGATGATTTTAGCTTGGTTTTTCTCCACAGTGTTTTCTATGGCTGTGTAGTCAGTGGGACACGGGTCTGTATCCACCCTGGAATTCTGGATTCATCCCTTAGGGTAAGCCAGAGTGGACCTGCCTGGAGAATCAGGACTAAGCCTGATGCATGTTGTCCCATTCCACGCAAACATCTGTATGATGTCTCTGGACATGGGAATAGAATTACACTTCTGCTCAACTTCATTCCTAAAGTACATTTTGAATTGGAAAGAGTGATTGGGTTTTGTCCAAATTCTATCCAGTAATGATGAGGTTTCCCACACACTTTACACATAGTAGGTGTTCAATAAGTGTCAGATGGCACAGGATATGACCAATGACCACAAAATGGGACTGATCCAGAAGTTTTGTGCTCTGCAGCCCTGGGTTACCTTGGCAATGCATTCCACGGATAGTGGTTTTTCAAATGTTAAGTGATGCTTGTCTTCTCTGATCAGAATAGGTTGTTCTAGTTCAGGGAAAATTAATCATCCGTTTTCTTTGCTTGGCTCTTTACTTACCTTCTGGTCAGTGGTACAGCTACTTGGCTTGTGATGCTCTTCTTGATTCTAACATAAAGAAGAAAAACAGAAGAATCCAGCAAACACTTAATGGGAGGCTTGGAAGAGTAAAACTCGGGCTTATTCTTGCAGTAGAGTAGCTGATAATTGCCCATATTATTCTAGGCTAGATTGAGGTCATTGTCTGATGAAATTGGACAATTTAGAAAATGGGAAAAAATGAACACAACATTCAAGTTTATTTAGACAACTTCTATATTTTATTTTACTTTCTTATCAACTTTTGGCTTTTAGTAAGAGGGAACAGAGGAGAAGGAGAGGAGAGAGAGGAGAGTCTTATAAATAGGGAGGCAGGTATTCAGGAAATAATTTTTAATACATTACGTATTTCTTTCATTTAAAATGGCAAGTAGTAGAAAAGCAAATAAATAGAAATAATTTTGAATCAGTACAAATACACTGTATTTTATTCCTGGAGTCTAGCGCAGTGACAGTTTTATGACATTTCCATTCCATTGTCACATGTTGGAGTCCTAATCCTAGCCTTCCAGACTTCATGAATATCTACTTCTGGCAAAAGGAAGGAAAGAAGGAAGGAAGAAGGGGGGGAGGGGCGTAGAGAGAGAGAGAGAGAGGAAGGAAGGAGGGAAGAAGAAAGAAAAGAAAAGAAAACTGCGTAGTTCACAGTTCTTCCTACAAGGAGTGAGCCTCAGTTAACTAGAATTCAGTTAACCAGATTCTCGTCTCCTCTCCACTTTAATTAATCACTTTGGCTAAAGTCTCTGAATTCCATCATCCCTTTCCTCTCCTCCATTCCACGGATACTCAAATCTTGTCAATTCTAGCTCAAATACACCAAGCTTAACAAAAAACTCTGACAGCAGCTCCTCAACACCCGAGTTCATGACTGATTCAGCTCTGTGTCCCTCATAGCACGTAACAGAGACCATCTCACCCAGCCCACCATGAGTACCCGTGTTATTTATTGGAGAAATATTTTTGGGAAGGTCAGTGGGCATTTAGCCTCTTCTCTGCATTTGGAGAGGAATGTCCTCTGGACATTTCCAGCACTGGATTTTTCCGGCACCCTTGTGACCCTGGCTAGGTCTTCTCCCTTCTGTGGTCCTCTGTACAGCCTTCGATGGTGCTCAAGGACATTAGACTCCTCCCAACTGATGCTGGCAGCCAAGAAGCCCTGTTTTCTACACTTTGAATTCCTCAAGTATCTCTGTTGTCATCAGAACTCTATCAAGAGCAAAGGCTATGTCCACATCAAACATTCTTAAGAGGGAGAAAAAGGAAATTATTTGCTCAGATAATTGAAAAATCTTAAAAATGGTGATATGGAAAGTATAACCTCAGGCTTGTCTGAATTCAAGTGCTAAAACCATGTCACTGAAATCAGTCTCTGTCTCTGTGTCTTTTTGTTCCCGTTTCTGTGTTTCTTTTTCCTCGAGTTTTCTCCAAGTGAGTTCTCCCCACTAAAGGCCAAGATGGCCACCAGCAACTCCAGGCTGAAGTAACTCTGGTGGAAAGAGGATCTCTTTCCTAAAAGTTCTATCCAAAGTCCCAGGCCTAACCCTCATTGGCCTGAAGAAGTAAGCTGTTTATCCTTTAACCAATCACTATAGCCGGAGGCATTTGTTCCAGTGCCCGTTCCTAGAGCTGGGGAGGGGGTTAGCCCCATGGAACCAGATGGACTGGAAATGGAGTTGAGGTGATTCCTGAAGTGAAAGAGGGGCATTGGCACAGGGCACCAGAAGCTGTCTCCTTCAAGGCCCTTTGTGCCATCACCAGCTAGTTAGTAGTGACTTGTTGGGCTCCTGCTGGCCACAGCCTCATTTCTTTCCCCCACCTCTACCACCAGTGTTCCGAAGCTGAGTATACCTGAGACAATGACCCTCCCCAGCTAGTGCTAGAAAGGGAGGCAAAACTCCTTGGAAACTACTTTTCCCAGAAGGACTAAAGACAGGCAAGTATTTGGGGCTGTGCTTGATTCATCAGGTCAGTCCCCTCAAAAACTGTTTTTGAATTTTTAGTGGATGTGTGGTGTGTTGCTGAGACCCCCTTTCAGAACCAAGGAACTACTTCTCCCAGCCGTCAGGGGTATTGCTTGCCTGACAGCTCACAGCTGAGTCTCTCTGGGAATTGCCTTTGGGCACACGGAGCTGCCTCACTCAAAGCTAAGCCACTATCCGGGCAGGCCCACATTTAATGACAGGGTTACAAAGGTCTGGCCTTCTCATGCCAACTCAGGACACTCTGAAGCAACCTCCTGCCCATCCCTGGCTCCAGAACTCACCGCGGAATCAACTGAGGCCATCGTCACCATTGCTGTGCTGATTAACTCCTCCCTCTGCCCATCCTGTCTCTATGCCCCTGCCCCACACCCACAGAGGCTGTGCCCGAGAGTGCTCCCCAGGAATCCTCCCGCATGCAAATCTCACAATCTGAGAGTCTCTTTCTGGGGAACCAGCCTAAGACAGTTTTAGCATCTAAAAACTTAAAACCTTGGAATTTATCCACTATTGAAGCAGTATGGTTTTTTCAGTAAAAACTCAAGATTTCAAATGGGACAATCTCAGTTTCAAATTTGCCACTAGTACTAGCTGTGAGAGTTTTAGGCAAGTTACCCGCCATTCTTGTCTTCATATCCTCATCTGAAAGATGGGGATGCTAATAACATCATCTCCTAGGATGGCTGGGAGTTTTAAGGGAGATATTTATTTATAAAGCGCTCAGTATAGGATCTGGCCTTAGAAAGGGCCAAGTGTATAGCTGTTGTTATTTTATAATTCTCCAGGGTGGCTAAATTAACATGACTTTAATATAGACATGAAAATGCACCAATGGTTAATACCAATTATTGGCAAAGATTCAGTGAGCGGGCAATTGCTCACACTGCTTGAGTCTGACATTCAGTTCCCTTTCTGGAAGGTAATTAGATAAAGCATATTAGAAGCCCCTAAAATGCTCGTAGCCTTTGACCTAGAAAGCCCAACTATAGGCATTTTCTCTAAGAAAATAATCATAGTTGTGACCTCAAATTGATGGACTGGGATATTTATATCAGCATTTTTTAAACAAAAATCTGAGAAGTACCTAATATCAAGTAACAAAGAACTGTTTCAATCAATTATAGCGTATGCTTATGATAACATAAAATGCAGCTATTAAAAATCTGCTGTAGAAACAAAGTTAATGATATAGAAATAAATTCATGACAATCTTAAGTGAAAAAAACAGCCCATAAAATAGTATTATGTAGGCTGTGAGCCCAATTTTTATAGTGTGGAAGAAGTAGGTATACATACACACACTCACTCAGACACACACACTCTGGAGAAAAGGATAAATGGTCACAAATAAAAATCCAAAATGTTAGCAGTCATTATTCTTGACTAGACTACTGGTAATATTGATTTTCTCTTTTGTGTTTTTCTGTATGTTGCAAATTTTCTACATTGAACATTTGTGCATCTTGTAAAAGTTTTTTAAAATGTTATTCCTTAAATGACATCTATCGAATTAAAATTAAAACCAAAAGTACCAACGGCTAAAAACCAGTAATTGCCCAATCTTACTAGAGACTTGACTTCTAAAACTTTAAAAGCATTTTCGAAATGCCAGTTAAATGAAGCTCACGTGGTCCCTAAGAAAAACAAAATTGAACACAGTACAAGTTAATTCCAAGAAATCCCTGCCGACCGTAATTAATTGAGAGAAGCAATCACAGAGCTAATGCTGTCTATTGTAAGCTGTATAACCCCCTCGCTCTCAATAATAGCTTACATTCAACTTGCTTACCAGGACCAGAGGTTGATTGTTAAATACGTTTTCAGGGTCTACGTAACTTGGAGGGCATTTATTTTTATGTACTGTCCTTCCGATGGCCATTTTTTAAAAACTAAATTTAAGATTCACAACCTGATGATAAGAACAATGATTTGAAATTAAAATTTTCCTGGAAAATCCAGGGCATAAGTCCCCACGTCCATTCAATTTAGGAGACAAGTTAAGGCTGCAGCCGTGGACATCACTGAGTGTCCCTTCCTCACCCTGCCCTATGACGTGAATCTTTTTCTTCTTTTTCTCCCTTACTATTCCTATTTCCATGCCTTCATTTTTCTCTGCATTTCCTTTCCTCTCCTAGCACACAGCTGCTCCTAGGCATGGATTTTCTCTGCCAGGGGCTTCTGAGATTGTGGAAAGCCCTTCATAAGCCTCTGTGGGTGCTCAGAGAAGCCACAATAAGCCTGGGGCACAGTTAGCAACCAGATCAAGTGTCATGCTCCTCTCCTCAGAGCAACCACAGAGCTCCATCATAAACAGCTCCTTCCTTCCTCAGCAGCACGGAGAAAGCAAATTACTGAGCAATACTGGTGCATGGTTGTCCCTCAACCGTTCTGATACATGCTGTGGATGGACCCTAACAATACTTTTCATATATATCCTGCATCAATCTTGATGTCTCTGTTAAGTCATTCGTGAGCATCCATGAGCAATAAATCCATGGGCCTCTGTTACTCCCTTTGCTCAGGAGCATCCTTGGTTGCAGAGTAGGGAGAGTTGTTTGGGCTTTAGCCTCGGTTAGACAGGAAAGAAATCTGACCCTCGAGTTCAGCCACAAAAATAGTCATCAACTTGACTTAGAATTGGACTGAGCCAGAATATACTGGAAAGCAGAGGAGTCATGGGGCCTAAAGATCTTACTCTCTCCTTTAGACCAGAACCAGGACAACAGGAGACTAATGCTTGGTGAAACAATGTGGGGCTGACCAATTTTATTGCCTGTGTTCCTTGGCTGTGAATCTTGGGGGTTGGGGGTGCTTACTCACAAGGCTGTTTAAATCAAGCTGTGAGTCTTTACTCTTGCTGTCATTTTTGCTTTGATTAAAAATCCCAATGGGCTACATCACATGCAATTTTATTGTCCAAGGCAGACCAAAATAACTTAATAAAAACACATAGCCATGCATGTAGAGTCTGGAATGAGGTCAAGATTAAACCAAGGGAAGAAAAATGCCATAGGGACCAAGGATATTTAAATTAATGTGAAAATGACATAGAAAATTACATCTGTATAGGTCCAAGAACCAAACAGGCTTGGATGCATATTGGAATCAACAGGCAGGAGGAAGATGGAAATATGGGTAAAGATTAAAGAGCTCAGTAAATAGATTAGTCATTTTTCAATTAGGTTGGAATACAAATGAGAGGCCAAGTGCCTTTTATTGGGTTTGTTGTGATTGATTACAAAAATGTAAATTTTTTGAGAAATAACTTTTTCAGTAAGACTCCACACTGTCACTTTGCCAGGGACTTCTTTTAATTTCCTTACATATCTTATTTGCAAATGCAGCAGAGCCATGGGGCATTAACACGACCCTGCAAGCAATCGGTACTGCAGCAGGCCAACTCTCTGCTTGGCCTTCTGCAAGTTTCCCTCACAGCCTTCTTGATTGTTTGAGATGAGAAAATGCAATCTTCTCTTCCACGCTGTAGATCCTGGGTGTGGGACCCGTGGGGGAGGAAGAATGTTGCCTCACTTCTGACAAAGAAAATCCAACTGAACCCTTTTACCCTACTGTTCCCAGGGATTTCAATATTTGAGCGCCCACTCTCAATAACCACTCTTTACTGGAAAACCTTCCCTGTCTCCTTATTTCTTTCTGCATCAAGTTGGAACATCAGCCAGCCTTGTATGGCCGTTTTACCTAGGCCCATCACATCAGCCAGCCTGACTCCCCACAACCTTGTAAAGTGCATTCTTCCCTCTAGCCAGCTAGTCTCCTCCTGGTCCCCACATACATCTCTGCTACTGCTGCTTCTCTCAGCTGGAGTGCTTCTTCTCCTCCACCTGTCATGGTAAGCAGCCATCTGCCACAAAGGTTGGGAAGTTTCCATGTTTTATTTCGCTTAATCTTTGCAACAACCTGTCATATGGGATTATTATAACTATTTTATAGATGAGGAATTTGAGTCTCAGAAAGATTCAGAAACCTGCCAACCTCAACAAGATGTGGAACTAGGATTTGAACCCAGGCCTGTTGCATGCTGGAACCTGAGCACTTAACCACTGCCTCTCCGCCCATCTCTCTGACCTTGGTGCAACTTCCGTGGTCCAGCTCAGGCCTAACTCTTCTTAGAAGCTCAGGCTGGTCAGTCTGGTCCACTTTGTTCCCACCCAACCTATTGGGCAGAACCACAGAGCTGAGCACCAAATCGTTATCTGATTGCTATGGACGTATTTCTTTCATCTCCCAATTGAATTTTCAACTCCTCAAAGGAAAAGGCTGCCTCCCATAAGACTCTCTATATGCAAACACGCAAACACACACACACAAAAGCACAAACACACAGCTCTTAGCTAACTGACTTACATTTTAGTAAGGATGTAGGTATGCTTCCTGAAGAGAGAGAGTATTATCTGCTCTTCCTTACTCTTCTCTTCTCTTTCCCTGGGAAGAAGAAATAGTAAACTGATCAGATTGGTCTCCAAGACTGTGATTTGGCCATGTTCACTAGTGGGTGCAGTCACTGTGAACCTCCAGGATGCTCTCTTTTACTCCTCCTTTTCTCCTTGCGGTTTAGGTGGTGAAGTAAGGCAGAGTCCACTCCCTTGTGGGAGGAGACTCAGCCATCTTGCTCTCTCTTTTTTTCAAACACATGGTCTTGGGTACTCTTGCTCCCTTGTCTCCTGTCCCATGCATATGCCTGGAGGGTAGGTAGATTCTGGAATTTAGGTTTGAGCTAAAAATTTTGAAGTGTCTATGAAGTCTTTAAGACTAGGTTGGGTGCCCAAGCCCAGCCCAGCCCAGCTGACTAGAAAGCTCTTCATTGCGTTTAAGCCAGCCAATAATAAATATTAAAGGAGTACATTATTACCCACTTGTTGTTGTTTCCTGTATATATAATCTTCTCTTAAGGAGCTCTAGAGATAGAATTCAGGCTCCCTAGTTCCCCTAGCCAAATACCACTTAACCGTGCCCCAAGCCTCGTGATCTCTCCAACACCCCTCTTTGCAGCTTCTTGGTTGTTCAGTTCCCTCTCTTAACTCACAGGAGTTTTAAAGGAAGATTTACTAGAACTGACTTTTGTGGAAATTTGTGCGCATATGTTTGTGTATGTGTGCATATGTTTTCTTTGCAAGTGACAATCAACAAAGTAATATTAAGCGTGCGCTTTTGTGTCAGTCTTGGTTTTCCAAGAAGAAGATGCCAAGAGTGATGTGCAGGGACTTTATTAGGAAAATCACCACATAAAGGAAATAAGGAAGAAGCCAGGATAGGCTAGGAGAGCCATCAGACTGTGATGCAAGTCAGATCCCAGGTGGGAAAGACAGGGAGAGAAAGTTGAGCAAAAGTGTCTGAGGCTGCCATGAAGTCAAAGGAAAGTTCAGCAAACACATTGAAGAGTTCTTGGGCCAAAGGCTGCTGTCGGAAGCAGAGGTTTGCTCATGAGAAGTATGCCCTCAGTGCAAAACCAAGACAATTTTCAAAGAGTAGCATCTGGGGCCCTTAGTCAATTATGCTCCATAAAGTAAGAGGAGGACCGTAAAACACATTCTCATGCCATCACAGCTTCCATCCCTCGTCAATAATTTCTGCCTGCCTTGACCTTTCGTTGCAAAACCATTCTCATTTCTTCCTTTGATTTCTATTTCCAAGTAGCAGAAGGAAACACATCTTTGAGACAAGAAGTATCTTAAAAGAAAAACAGAATCACAATTTATTCAGGACAGCTTCAAGCTGAGCACATGCCAATGGTGCTGAGGCCATTATCTCAGAAGGTCTGAGGGAAAGCTCCGAGACACTATACCTTCTTCTAATGTTTCCTTCTCTGAAAACAAACTGAGTTCTCATATCCCTCATGCCTACTCCTGACACCTACCAACTTTTACCGTTGTTGGAAAGGTGTGGCCCAGGCCCAGTACTCAGGGCTCTGTTATAGCTGAGGTCTTCATTCTCCAAAAAGGAAGCCGCTTGTTATCCTGGCACTTTGTGGTGGGAGCCACAAACAGCATGTTGTGGTCTCTATAGCATTCTGATGGTAAACAGACACATAGGTTCTGACTCTTCTGGCACAGTGCCTTGCTAGAATAGGTAAAGTTTTGCTAATTAGATTAACTGTGTGGATGCCTTTTAGTTAGAACTGTGTAGAGGAAGCTGGTCCTCACCAAAATCCATGAGTTCCTTAATTCCTCGGCATAGAGCTTGGCATAAAGCTAATATGGTCATGTGGCTAAGTTCTGGCCAATAGAAAGTGAGTGGAAGTGATGTGTGCTGCTTTCAATCCAGCCCTTACTTCCAATATGTGTTCCTCTCTCTTCTTCTGCATTGGCTAGTGAGCTGGAAAGAACTCCTAGGACCCAGAGGAGGGTGGTACCTGTCCTAAATGACCAACCCTTTCCAACCTTCATCAGACTGTGACACAAGAGAGAAATAAATTGTACTGTGTAAAGTCACTGGGAATTCAGAGTTATCTATCATAGTAGCTACATTTATTTATCATTAATAATATAGCATTTTCCCTTAAAAGCCATGACTTGTTCTAGTCAGACTTTTCTATGTGTCAAATGCATACAAAACAGGCTAAATGTAAAAATCCTATAATTTATAAAAAGTAATCATACATACTCCAAAAAATGTTTATGTGTAAAAAGGATTCTAAGTGGGATTTCTTTTTTAAAAATCAGCTTTATTGAGGTATAACAGATCCACAAAAATATTTGGGACATATTTAATGTATGCAATGTGATGTGTTTGGAGATAGGCATTCACTCATGAAACCATCACCACAATCAAGGTCATAAACATATCCATCACCTCTAAAAGTTTCCTTCTGTCCATTTGTTTTGTTTTTGTACTGTGGTAAGAATACTTAATGTGAGATCTATCCTTTTAGCAGAGTTTTAAGTCCACAATACAGTGTTGTTACTATAGACACAACGTTGTTCAGTAGATTTCTAGAACTTATTCATCTAGCATAACTGAAAGTTTATACTCACTGAACAACACCCCATTTCTCCTATTCCGGTAAGCCATCACTTTTACTCTCTTTCTATGAGTTTTACCATTATAAATAACTCGTATAAATGGAATTATGCAGTATTTATCTTTCTGTGGCTAGCTTATTTCATTTAGCGTAATATCCTCCAGGCTTGTGCATGTTGTCACGTATGGCAAAATCTCCTTTTTTAAGGCTGGATAATATTCCACAGTATGTATACAGCACATTTTCTTTACCTATTCACCTGTAGGTGGACATTTAAGTTGTTCCAATATCTTGTCTATTTTAAATAATGTGATAAATGAGCTTTCTTTAAATATTCTATTCCCCAGGTATGCTGAAGTCATTCACAGCTGTTTGGGACCATATCTATTTTCTGGAGTGAATTGTGTCTGTAGCTGAAAAAGACGATACATTTCTCTCATGTATGCCTTACCCAATTCTTCATCTTCTTACTGACCAGCACTGTCTAAACAAGTGAAGCATATAGCTTTCCCCAAACATACATATTTTCATTATTTTGTGGAGGTAGACTGATTGGGAAAGAGTTCTGGGTTGGGGGTGAGGAACCTGATTTGCAATAAGTGTTCAGGACCTTTTTAGCTGAAAGCCCAAGAGCTTCAGAACAAAACAGAAGTTGTTTCAGTGCGTGCTCCACCTGTCCATAAAGCTTGCCAGGACACTGTGGTCAGGAGATTTAACTTACAGTGCAACCATTCAAATTCAGTCACCACTAGTACTTATATTTCCAACATGGGCTCACTTTTATACTGTAAAAATCTTATTTTTAACCACTGCTCACTAATTGACCTAACACAAGAGAAAGACAAAGAGCAAAATCCTAATTCTAGTGTTTACATTTCACTTGACAAATGAATGACAGCTTCCAGAAGGGAAATTTCCACACATTTCTGAAAAGAAAGAACCGTAGGCATGGATCATTTACAGCAGAGCCTCCCAATTGCTGGATTGTCACAGTCACCACAAATGGATTACAAGTCCATTACAAGATATTAACCCTCAATTCTCTGTGGAACTGATGCTGCCAAAGGCCTCAGGGCCCCTTTCCTCTGATTAGGAGCAATGTTATCCATCTATGCCAACATGTTATAATTATTGCCATTTTTCTACTATGGCCATCAGGTCAAAAAAAAATGAGGAAGCATGAATCTATATTAGCAACCTACATCATCCATCCTGAATCAATCATGATGCTTTGGACTGAAGTGTCAGAGACACCAATTCAAACTGGCTTGAACTGTAAGAAAATGCATTGGCTCATGTAACTAAAAGTCCAATTAGAATCGGTTTAATGTTTAGTGCAGATCTCTCTGAACTTTTATCAACTTTCTCCTCACTGTGAGGGCCGCCTTTGTCCTCGGGTTGCCTTCCCTAATGGTACCAAAGTAACCACAACAGTTTCAGTCTTCGTATCTGCAGCCTCTACATCTAGAAAAAGAGAGAGAGGAGAGGCCTCCACTTCTGTTGGCTGGCTCTTCAGAGTGAGGGAATTTCTTTCTCAAAGTCCTTGGTAGACCTCTTCTCATTGGTCTGAATTGATACACGTGCCCCCTCCTGAACCAACCAGTCTGGCCGAGGGTGTGTGACTACCCCATTTATATCCTGACAATGTGGAATACCCATAACTGCGCAGTCTGTAAAACTAGGAGACTGTGGCATTACCTGCTCTAGCCCATCCTGGACAGTGACATCCATGAAGTCGTGGTTGTGATAGGATAATTTGTTCATTCTCTAACACACATTTATTAAAACTTTACATATTCAAGTTTTAAAAAGTTTGGTCTACCACCTAATTATATTGTGTGACACCAGAGATACGCATACCACACTTTGGCAATACCGGGCTTGATAGAAGAAGAGGGAATGATAGTGAATGGTATTAGAGGGTGAGCCACAGAAGAACAGAGGGTGTAATTTGACTATAAAAGAGGATCCATTGAGAAATGGTGGGAAATGAGAGTAAAAAATTGATGGATTGTGAAGGACCTTGAGTTCCAAGCAGAGGAATTCTGATATTACTGCAGAGGTAATGGGAGCCTTTGGAGTGTTTCATCATGAAATGGTAAAAGAATTGTTTTAGTAACATTAAATTGACAGGTCTTTGAAGGACTGATTGGAGTGGGAGATCTTTGCAATAACAGGAATAAAGGTAGCAAGATTTAAAATAAAAAGAGGAGAAAACATAAGATAACATTTCAAAGAGAGAATTGACTAGAGAAGAGAAATATGGTAAGCGGCATGAAAATAATGAGTAGTCTAGATTGATTCCAAGATTTATTAGAACAAGTTCTCTAACACAGCAACCCGTTTAGCCAATTTAGAGTTGCTGAATGTGTGTGTGTGTGTTTGTGTGTGTACTCTGATTCAGATTTTTGGCTAACTCAGACTCAAGTTCCCTATACAGCAGACTCTTAAGTCTTTCCTAATACATCACTGCTCTAAAACAAAGGAGTCAGGAGTTGGAAAGCTTAACCTTAAAGGGGCAATGACATCATTGAATAAGTGGTTTCACCAAATCATCCCTGAAAGTCAGGCCCCATAATCCACCCTGAACCTCCTTCTTCCCCAGTCAAGATCAGGGCTGGCCACCTCCCTTCAGAAAAAGAACCTGCCGCACTTGTGACGCTGCCCCTCAGTGGTGTCACTCCCTCCTCCCTTGAGGGGTCCCAGCCCATGCCCTGCACCATGGAACCAAGAAGGATCTTCCCTTGGAGAACTATCAAAGTCCTGTCTCTAGAACAGGAAATCTTCCTGATGCCTGCTGGGCATCTTCTTAGAAGAGTGGACCAAAGAAGCAGGTGCTGGAGAGAAGCTGCTGTGGGATCAGTCAAGCTCAGTGCAGAATTGCACTGGCAGCCTCTGGCTCACTCACTGTAGGATACTTTACAATGATTTCCACCCTGTATCCTGGATTCTGTGACTCCTGTTTCTCAGCATTGCTGGCTATTAGCCACCACAGTCCTCTAGGAACAGCTCCTGGCAGCTGCATCCTAGAGCAAGGGTGAACAGAGGCCTAACTGGATGTTGCTGCCATGCTGCTCCTGCAGCTCTGGTCTCAGAAGTCAGGAGCACGCCAGGTGGCTGTGCCTGGACTGAGGGCAGCAGAACACTTGAGTTCCCTGGCCGGGTGGTGGAGAGCTCAGGGTTCCAACTATTTTGTCTCTGAGCTGCCAAGAACTGTAGAACTGTCAGGGTGACCTGGGAGGTCTTCTCTTGACAAACATCTGCTCATCTGGCTGACACCACTTAGGCAGAATTGTGTCCTAGCTTATAAACATCTTCTTGATTCTGCTTTTCTGAGGCTATTTCCCGAGATTGAACATTATTGGAAAATATACAAATACAGATGGTCAAGTCTAACTTTCTGCCTCCTAATCTTTCTCACTGCGATGGTCAGAAAGGATATCCTGAGAGCAAATAATAATGTAACAGCAACTATTATATTCAGGTTTTCTGTGTGCCAGACAATATATTAGGCACCTTAAATGTGTTATCTCATTAAATCAACACAACAATGCTATGAATTACATACTATTTTCATCCCTGTTTTACAAATGAGAAATCAGATTTTCAAATGTTAAATGCCTTGCCTAATGTAACACAGCAAATAAGTAGCAGAGCCAAGATTTGAACTCAGGTTTGTGAGAGCCCAGAGTGAGAGCATTTACTGAGCATGTATACCACTCAGACCATCTGTAGGAACTTAGTTCATGCAACTCACACTGTTTTTGCAATAGCCAAATGTATGGATTTCATGTAGTCAAATATATTTTAACACTCTGAAAAGCCTTTTATCCTCTCTAAAGGTCAAGAGGAATATTGTCATATACTGTTGGTAAAAGTGTCAAGTGGGATAACCTCTTTGGAATACCACTGGCATTTTTTACTAAGGTTGAAGATTTGCATATTCTATGATCCAACAATTTTACTCCTGGGTATATGCACCAGAAAGATGTGTGCACATGTGCATCAGAAGAAATGTACAAGAATGTTCATAGCAGCTTTATTTGTAATAGTCCTAACCTGCAAATAACTCAAAACTCTATCAACAAGAGTATGAATACATAATTGGGATATGTTCACACAATGGGACACCAAACAGCAATAAAAAATAATGAACTCAGTTACGCACAATGACACAGATCAACGTTGTGCTTACAGAGCCAGACGCAAAGAACACATGTACGATTCAATTTATTTAAATTTCAAATACAGACGGAATTAAACTACAGTGTTTAGTGATTCATACTTAGGGGATAAAATTATGAAGTAAAGCAAGAAAGTGATTACCATAAAAGCCAGAAAAGTTGGGAGGGGGAGGCAAGTGGTCATAATGGATAGAAGCTGGGAGAGGCTTCTGGGATGCTGGCAATGTTCTGGGGTGTCGGCTTGAGAAGGTAGTTACATGTGGCTTGCTTTATAATAATTTGTTAAGCCAAACGTATATTTTTATGCATTTTCTGTATGTGTGTAATATTCTACAATAGAAACGGATTAAGAACAAGATTAAGGGAGAAAAAGGTTTAAAAAAAACAAAAACAAAAACAAGGAAATGTGTGCTTTCAAATTGAGGCCAAAGCAACTTAGTAAGCATCTCATTTTAAGACATATTTTAATTGACAGACTCTGCCACCTCTGGAGTCACTTCCACCCCCTTTGCTGATCTGATCCTCTCCCACTCTTGCCCTCTTTTATCATTAATGTTTTTCTCAGGAAAGAAATGTTTCCTTGCTCACATTATAGGTGACTGCACTCAAGTCTCATTTCTCTAAGAAGGAACTGATTGATTTTTCTGGTCGGCTCTTGCAAAAGTAATCATGAGCCTTTTGAGACACCCTTGACTCAAGGCTGCTTTTGCAATAGGAAAAAGGTAACAGCAACGTTTATTGTTTTAATTAACACATCTGACTAAAGGCTTGTCAGAACTAGAAACATGGGCCACTGTGATACTAGGAAAGATGCTTGGACAGAGCTGGGGATGGAGGTGAGATGGCAGGAGGGACTAGGTCCAGTCCCAACAGATGACCAACTAGGTTGGAGCCCAGCTTCTGTGGGTTTTAAATGTCTAAGTAGGCAGCATAGCAAGATATTCAGTTAGGATGACCCTAAACGCTAAATTTTAAAGGACAAGGCTTTTAAGCTAAGAGAATTCACAACAAGTGGAGGATTTTTTGAGTTCCAAGTTCAATGACAGAGAAAAGTAAGCGGTAGTAAGAACCTTGGTTCATGTTCTGCAAGGTAGCTGGCTGTCTTGACTGCGATTTGCACTGTCTTCTTCTGTTGGCAATCACCTCCACATTCACATGCTTCCTCAAACTAAGCTTCGTCTCATTGTTCTCCTCCATGAGGAACAGGAATGAAGGAAACCTTTGCAAACCCGTATGTGGCTCTGAACACTTCATTCGGCATAACAGAAGTACAGGGAGTAACACTGACTGAACGCTTATGTCCTCCGGACACTTGTTCTAAGCTATTGAGATACAGAATTTCATCTAATCCTCACAATAACTCTATGAAGTTGGTTCTATTTTTATTATCTCATTTACCAAGGAGAAAACTACGTAAGGCACAGAGAAGTTAAGTAGTTTGTCTCATTATAAACCACATTACAATCCTTTTGGGAAGAATGTTAGTGTGCAAATTAAAATGAATCTCTGAGTTTTCTTTCTTCCTTTTGCTTCTCCAAATCTTCTCCAACTTTCAAGACCCACTTAAAATTCTACATCCTTCATGAAGCGTTAATTAATAGACTTATTCTTCTCTGAATTACATAGTATCTTCTCAAGCTACACATCTTGACATTGTTTGTTATCCTGTCTATGCTTTATTTCCCAAAACAGCATATAAACTCATTAAAGACAAGAGCTGTGGCAGGTATGTCTGTACACCCCTGCCCCCCTACCTTGCCTCACTTCCCAAATGATGATGCTAGCAGACACAAGGGGCGGAATTCAGTTGTTAAACTGAACTGGAGTCACCTAATCAAAGCATATTTTTGTTATTTTCTTAAGCACCAAGAGCAGGACTATACACATACATAAAAATTTCATATGTGAGGAATCAAAGAAAGATGTTAATTTTTACTCCATGTAATTCTATATTATTCAGATTTTTACAATGAAAGTTTTACTTATAAAACTCAAAATTAATTTTAACCTTGAGCTTAAAGTTGCTGGCAGGAAGAGGGGGGCAATGAGTTGGAAGAGGATGAATTGGAGGTAGAAATGCTGATCCCTCGTGTTGGTTCCAGCTTGGACAGGCCTTAAAGCTTCCCTGGGCTGAAGACTAGGGATTAAACAGAGAGACCATAGAGTCCTGTCCCCACTCCTTCACTTGAAGCCTACAGATACATTTAATTCCCAAAATTTTCTCATTCAATCATAGGTATTTTAAGTGATATAATCCTATAACTTAGTAGCTTTTAGATTTTTCCTATTTGTTGTCAATGTCATTCACTGTGTACATGTGTGTGTGTGTATATATGCTTCCTTAGACATGCTTAGGAGGAAATAAAATGTGTTAGGAGCCGGGGGTAAATTTGTTACTGGAATTTAGGCACCAAAATTTTGCTCTGCGCTTTCTGAGAGTCAAAACCAAAATGTAAATTAAAATTACATTTAATTACAAAATTAAGCCATATTGTTTAGAATTGTTATTTCCATTTAAAGGGTGTTCACACACAGCATTTACTTCTTACAAAAGAACTGGTTCTGTAGGATGTGTTATTCCAATCTGCGATCTTTCCTGGCCAAATGTTTCAGCTTGTTTAAATTGAGAACCTTGAACACCCATCAGTTACCTTCCAAAGCAGGTCTGAGTTTCTAGCATGAGTTAGTGTAAGGGAAACCTGAGCCACTTAGGGGTTTTGTAATTGTCAAAGACTGATGTCCACAGAGCACTTCTGTTTGTATTTTATTCGTGGAAGATCATGCAACAACTGATAAAGAGAAAATGTGAATGTGTGTGTACACAATATAATTATTTCTGAATCAATATGCTTTTTCTATTAGCTTTTAAAATCTGTTTGCATAAAAAGTTTCTTTTCCAACCCAGCTCTTCTGAGGGTTTTTGTGGGCAGAAGTGACTAGGGACATGATCTTTGCAATATTTCATTTCGTTATCTCTTATTATTACATGGTGGCCCAGAACGGGGCATGAATAAAGCTGTCTTGTCATCAAAATGCATTCATTCATTTAACAAGTTCCTGAAAATAATGGAATGGTTGCTAAGCAATGGAGAAATTATACATTCCCAGCGATCTGTGCAGATTTTAAAAGCAAAAGTAGTTCTGGGAATAGGGATTAGTGTCTCTGGAGCCCAACTAAATAAAAAGAAGAAAGTGACATGCTCTTACCTACCAGTCAAGAGGCAGTGTCTTTTTATTTTTCCTTCTTTCAGACCCGAGTTTCCAAAGTAACCATACAAGCAGAAAATTTCCTATCATACAGTTATCTGTGTCCATTTATGGATTACAGATAGCTGGCAAGTTTACATCACATTTATTTTAAAAGAACTATGATATGAGAGAATGTATTCTTTTAATTAGGGAGTAAATTTATCTTAGATATATTCATCATATTTTAATTGCAGAAATACATGGTTAATGCAGAAAACAACACACAGACACGTATTTAAAAAACAAAATTAAATTTAAAAAGATATCGTCCATTATCCAGCCCTTGCCCAACTAGCTAATGTTACTATTTTGGGATAAGTCGCTTTTATAGACATATGTAAAGTTATAATCTATTTTTATGTAACATACTGCACACACATTATATGTACACATACATTCGTTCTAAATGCTATGGATATATCATTCTTTTTAAAACAATTTTTAAACATTTAGTTGTTCCTGGTTGATTACTATTATAAATAACTCAATTATCCTGTACAAACATTTTAAAAAGTAAGTACTTTTTTCATTGCAAATGTAATGCATATAGAGAAGCACCTCTGGAATGGAAATAAACCCCTGGGGGATGGGGCTTTTCCTACTGAGCAAGCTCTGAGTCAGTTCAAATGAAGACAAATGCCTTGATGGGGATTTTCCAAGAAGCTGCTAGATAGGTCAAATAGTGACAGTCTTTGGAGATGGAGCTTTCTGGAGAGCTCCAAACCCATTTCGTCCCCTCCAGTGGATGCTGGGCTGCTGTTTTTCAGCATCTGTGGTGGTAAGGCTGCTGGTTTTCAAGGTTACTACAGATAGGAGAGAGGGATGGGAATGGTGAAGGTACAATTCCACAAAGCCTGCTGTTCTTCTTGAGATTCAGCCAGTTTTCTTAAATAGACCCTCATTGTATTGTTCCAAGTCTTTGGTTAATTTCCAGAATTTTCCAGAGAAACAGAGCAATAGGGTATATGTAGATATATATGAGGAGATTTATTATAGAAATTGATTCATGTGATATGGAGGCCTAGAAGTCCTACAATCTTCTGGCTGCAAGCAAGAGAACCGGGAAAACTGGGGGTATAATTCAGTCTGAGTCTGAAGCCCTAAGAACCAGGGAAGCCAATGCTCTAAGTCCAAGTGCAAAGGCCCAAGAATCAGGGCAGGGGGTGGGGTGGAACGTACAAGTCCCAGTCTGAGTCTGAAGGCCTAAGAACCAGAAGCACCCATACCCAAGGGCAGGAGAAGATGCATGCCCAGCTCAAGCAAAGAGAGCAAATTCCCCCTTTCTCCACCTTTTTTTTTCTATTTAGTCCCTCAACAGATTGGAAGATGCCCACTCACGCTGATGAGGGTGATCTTCTTCACTCAAGTCTACTGATTCAAATGCTAATTTCCTTCAGAAACACCCTCACAGACACATCCAGAAACAATGTTTTACCACCTGTCTGGACATCCCTTGCTCAGTCAAGTTGACACATAAAATGAACCATCACACTTGGCTTAACATCCAAAAATAATTCAATGTAATACACCATATCAATAGAATAACAAAAAACACATCATATCAATAAAGGCAGAAAATGCATTTGACAAAATCCAATACCCTTTTATCATAAAAACTCTCAGAAAGCTAAGAATTGATGGGAACTTCCTCAATCTGATAATGGACATACACAAATAGCCACAGCTAACATCATTGTTAATGACGAAAGACTGAATGCTTTTCCAGTAAGATTAGAAACAAGCCAAGGATGTCTATGTCTGCTCTCATCACTTCTATTCAACATTATACTGCAGGTTCTACCCAGGGTAATTAGGCAAGAAAAAGAAACAAAATTCCTCCAGATTGGAAACAAAGAAGTAAAGCTATCTCTATTCAAGAAGACATGATCTTGTGGATAGAAAATCCTAAAGAATCCACATCAAAAATAACTATTAGAGCTATAAACAAGTTTGGCAAGGTTTCAGAATATAAGACCAATATACAAAAATCAGTTGTCTTTCCCTAACAAGCAATGAACCTGCAAAAGTGAAATTATAAAAACAATACCATTTATAATACTATCAAAAAGAATAAAATATTTAGGAATAAATTTAACAAAAGAAGTATAAACTGAGAACTACAAAAGATTGGTAAAATAAATTAAGACCTAAATAAATGGAAAGACATCCTATGACCATGGATTGGAAAATTTAATATTGTTAAGATGGCAATACTCCCCGAATTGATTTTCAGATTCACTGTAATCCCTATCAAAATCTTGTCTGGCACTTTTTGCTGAAATTGACAAGTTTATTCTAAAATTTACAGGGAAACATAAGTCACACCAAATAGCCAACGATTCTGAAATAACTAAAGTTGGAGAACTCACACTTCCATGTTTTAGAACAAGCTTCTAATAATCAAGAGACTGTGGTATTGACATAAGGATAGACATTTAGATCAATGGAATATAATTAAGAGTCCAGAAATAAATCCTTACGTTTATGGTTAATTGATTTTAACAAAGTTGCCAAGATAATTCAATGGGGAAAGAACAGACTTTCAACAACTGGTGCTGGAACAACTGGATAGACACATGCAAAATAAAGATGTCAGACCACTTCCTCACACTACATACAAAAATTAAATCAAAACAGGATGATAGACATAAGTGTAAAACTAAAAATCTTAGAATAAAACATATCAGCAAATCTTTGTAACCTTAGGGTAAGTGAAGCCTTTTAGATATAACACCCAAAAAACAAGAAAAAATGGTAAAAAATAGATATATTGGATTTCATTAAAATTAAAAACTTTTATTCTTCAAAGGACACCATCAGAAAATGAAAATACAACCCACAGTATGGGGGGAAATGTTTTCAAATTGTATATCTGATAAGAGACTTGTATTCAGGATACATAAAGAACTCATAAAGCTCAACAATAAAAAGACAAAGAACCCAACTTAAAAATGGGCAAAGTATCTAAAACAGACATTTTACCAAAGAAGATATAAAAATGATCAATAAGAACATGAAAAGATGCTCAAAATCATTAGCCATCAAGGAAATGCAAATCAAAATCCCAATGAAGTACCACTTTCACACCCACTTATATGGCTATATCAACAAGCTGATGACCACAAATGTTGGGAAGGATTTGGAGAAATTAGAATTCTCATACACTTCTTGTGGGAATGTAAGGTGGTAGAGCCATTTTGGAAAACAGCCTGAAAGTTCCTCAAAGATTAAACATACAGTTATGTTATTACCCAATTTCACTCCTTAGTTACATACCCAAGATAAATGAAAACATATGTCCACACAAAACCTGTACATAAATGTTCATAGCTGCATTAGTCAATATAGCCAAAGAGTGGAAACAATCCAAATGTTCATCATCCTGATGAATGTATAAATAAAATGTAGTATATCAATACAATGGAACATTATGCAGGCACAAATGGAATAAAGTACTGACGCATGCTACATGTGGATGAACCTTGAGAACATGATAAATGAAAGAATCTAGACTGCATACTCTATGATTCCATGTCTGAAATGTCCAGAACAGGCAAATCCATAGACATAGAAAATACATTAATTGTTGCCTGGTGCCAGGAGAAAGGAGAAATGGGTACAGCGTTTCTTTTCAGAATGATGAAAATATTCAAAAGTTAGATAGTGGTGACAGTTCCACAACTCTGTGAATATACTAAAACCTACTGAAATATACACTTTAAAAAGGTGAGTTTTATGCTATGTGAATTATATTTCAATAAAGTTGTTATAAAGAAAAATAATGCATGACCTTAACTTTAAAAATAAGATTATATAAAAAAATATATACCATGAAAATTCCCTAGATCACCCCAAACTTGTATTGCCCAATCCCCCTTCCCAGAGGCACATTACTACTGTTTGGTGTGTCATTCAATATATATTCTTTGCATTTCCAAGAATACATATAGGCATAGATACACTTCTGAACACATTTTTGGTTATTTTTATAAGATAAATTTCTAAAAGAAGAATTGTTGAGTCAGCATGATTGCACATTTTTCATTATCTATATTTATCATTAATATATAGCCAAATTACCTTAAAGAAATATTGTATCAACTTCCTTTCATTCTAGCCATGTTTGAGAGTTCACGCTTTCTTATAACTTCTATAGTCCTGAATATCATTCATTTTGATCTTTGGCAGTCTTACATGTGAAATACTTATATCTTCTAATTTGCATTTATTTATGCAATGATAGGAATTCCCTGTTCATATTCTTTGCCCATTTTTCTTTTGGGATGATTATTGTTTTCATATTGATTATTTCATTATAATTCAATATGATTTCATATTATTTCATTATGAAATTTTTAAAATACAGAATAATGCAAAGAATAATAAACATACATGGACTTACCACTCAGAGAAACAAATGTTAACATTTTTATCATATTTGCTTCATATTTTTGAAAGAAAACGCTGAAAATAAAGCTGATGTCTCTCCTGTTCTCCACCACACCACATTGCCATTCTCTCTCCCTGGAGGTAATCCCTATCATAAATTTGATATGTAGCCAGGCCACTTTGTACTTTAATTACGTATATATGCTTTAATTGATACTATGTAATATTTCTACATAAAACATATTATACTGTACATAGCTTTTGGCAACTTGTTTTTTTTAACCCAATATTGTTTTTGAGATCTACCTATGTTGATCAAATAGATTTATTTCTTCTTTCTTACTGCATAATAGTGTGTCATTTTGTGAATATACTACAGTTAATCACCTCTCATATACTAAAGAACGTTTGGGTTATTATCAACTTTTTGCTGAAACAAATAATTTTGTAAAGAATACATCTTTATTTAGGCTTCCTGGTGCACATGTGCAAGAATTTCTCTACAACAAGTTCTCAGGAGTGGAGTGGCTGGCTTATAGGCTCCACTTATCTTAAATTTTACTAGCCTTTGCCAAATTGCTGGTACAAATTCACATTCCCATTTGGACAAGCAAAGCCTCTGACCTCAGAGAATTTGCATTCTGGTGCGTCTGGAAGAGGACGGGAGATTGCTGAGTCCTACCTCCTTGCATCCTTGACCGCCCCTGGCATTGTCAGATGTTTTAAGCATCTAATTATTGTTTTCGTTCATTTTCTTCAGATTACCAGTAAAATTGAGAGTCTCTTCATATGTTTATCAGTGAATTTTATTGATTTTAAAACACAACTCCCATTTTTAAACAGATGGCTTTATGATTTGACACTATTCTAAATAAGCCAGATGCATGGATCCAACTGTAGAAAAAATACTTTGTAATAAGCATATAAAGTAGTCTCATTGTCAGAAACTAAAAGTGATTTTTTGGGACATCTGGCCTCTTGAAATAATAATAACTGATAAAAATAAAGAACCAAAGTTTCTGATTAACACAATTTAGGAAATTGATTTCTAAAGAGAATGGTCTACACCTTTGGTTCCTTTCTGATTGAAAAGATATTTTTTTAAATCAAAGAAATCAGTCTATTTAATTCTGAAAATGTCATTCCAAAGGATGTTCTACCTTGAAAATGCCTGAATTATTTAGAATTGGGGTAGCTTGGGTAAGAGTGACTTGAGTGCAGTTGGGGATGCACAGTATGCTGTCTGGACAATGGGAGGATTACTAGTTGTGCCTCGGGTCCTCACGCCTCTGATAGGGAATGGAAAGGAAAAGAGTTTTCAAATAAAATCTCTCAAACTTGAGTTCGACCTGGAAAGGATTTCCTCGTTTAAACACTGGACACAGCTTTCTGCCCAAAGCCACTTAACTAGCATTCAGAGAGGATCTTTAATTCTATTTCAAATAAATGCACTAATAAATTAGTGCAACTCAGTGCATAGCCCGGGATGTTATTCATGTCTTATCAACTGTGACTTAGTTGTGATTTGTTAGAATTTCTCATGACAATATTAAACTGATGGATTATAGCAACTATAAAGTAGTGATCACAAAGCATAGCAGGGTGTTTTTAGAAGAATACTCCAAGGATTCTTCAGTGGGGCTTCATCCTGTCTGGCTATTACATTCTGATGGGTGATATAGACACACTCCTGCAATTTTTAAGGCTGTAGTACAGTTTCCTTAGAGCATGCAGATAATTGAACTCTTATATGTGGCTATTCCATTATAAAATAATAAATACTCTGAGGTTCCTCAACCACCACTTCTAGACCTTTGAGGGCATTACTTTCTGCTGCTTCTTGCTTAGAGATTTCCTCACCAGAAGCTCTGCTAATACTCTGCCTCCTCACCCTATACTGCCAACTGCCTGTTTGAAAATGTTAAGCTCCAAGAGGACAGAATTCACTTCTGCTTTTGTTCTCCCAAAGAAGCCTAGCCAGAAGGCAGCTCATTCTGTCTCACAACCAAACCAACCAGGTGCTCACTGGTTTTTCCCCGACCCTGGATATGACTGGGTTGTCCTCTTCTGACTCCCTGACTTGCCCAGAAGTCCTAACAATCCCACAGGCTGCTGCTGACAGTTGGGGACATTTTTGCAATGAAAGCAGCCAAACTCCCTTGCCAACGTGCCTCTGGAATCCTGTCCTAGTCCTGCTGCAGCGGATGCTGTTGGAACCCCCCCAATCTCCTCAGATGCCCTTACTGGTTCTGTGGACCCATTCTTCAGCTTCTGTACTGTTTGCTCCTTGTGGCTCCTGGAAACCTTTATCAGAGAACTACCAGCTGGTTATGGGAGCTGCTTCACTCAGATACTGAGAGCCTAAAATCCAAGGAGTTAACATGGTCCTGGGGTAAAACTTAGCCAATGACTGACTGTTGCAAGAGGATGAAAGCCCAGCTCCCCTGAGGGGGAAAGACTCTCCCGATCTCCTAGGGAATCAGGCGAGGCTGGGACTTAACCTGGAATTGGCCCCTCGCTTGGGGAGAGGGACAGGATTAGAGGTCAGTGAGGTAAGGAGGGCCCAGTCAGGTAAGGATTTATAGACCACATAGACGGTCCTTTAGATTATATACTAACTCCACAAAAGGGTGTTGAGGAAGAGAGTGGTGTACTTTATGTTCTGGAACAATCATTCAGACAGCAGGATGCAGACTAGTTTGTAGATAGCAACTTGGAAGCACAGGACTCAGCAAGAGGTTCTCTGTGGTGACTGTCACCTGTCTTGAGCAGGGACATTTTTTAGCACATGAGCATAGCAGTGAGAACCTATGAGCAGGCTATGACACATGGAGTACTGCCATGGGAGTGGAGGTCCAAGTAAGTTGGGTTGCCAGATAAAATACAGGACACCCAGTTAAATTTGAATTTCAGATAAACAACGTATAGTTTTTTGGTATAAGTATGTCCTAAATATTGCATGGAGAGAAACAGTATGGGACATTCTTATACCAAAAAGTTCTTCATTGCTGATCTGAAATTCAAATTTAGCTGGGCACCTTGTTGTTATTGTTGTTTCTTCCCACGTCTGGCGCCCCACAAGTAAGGGTTTCTAAAAGAGGCTGAGTTATCTAACAAGAAAATAGTTGGGATGTGCAGAAATCTCTTAAATCTCAGGATTATTTTTTGTAGGCTAAAATCCAAATGAAAGCATCATGTCTCTAAAGTTAGAAATAATTTACAATTATTTCCACACTATGCACACGTGCTATGGTCATACTAATTTACGGGAAGACTGAGGCCACTAAATGAAAAAAAAAAATCTCTGACGATCTACCTTCTATACCATCCAAATATCTCTACTGTGACTTTCTGCCCAAGAGAACATTTTGTCATACTTTCTTTCTGCAACAAAACTGTGCCGAGCTGAAAACAAGGGTAGTCCTTTAAAAGCAACTTGGGTAGATGTGAGAACAATCCAGCAGAATACTGAGTCACACACCGCCTCGGCTGGGCAACGTGCATGCACCTCAGATTGTACCCAAGAATGCCCAGGGGTCCTGAGAACAATTTCTGATGCTGCCACAGAGCTCCCTAAGCCTTTTCTGAGACAGAGTAGCTTCGTGGTTACAGAGCTTGGGCTCTGGAGTCTGTAAGACTTTCTTTGAATCCCATTCTGGCCACTGGGAATCTATGTAAACATAAACAAATTAAGCTTAGTTTTCTCATCTGGGAAAAAAAAATAGAGATACCCTATAATATGTGGATTAGACGAGATATTTCATGAGAAAGCATTTAGCATAGTGCTAGATTCATAGTTAAATCTCAAAAACATTAAGTGCTTGTAGCTATTATTAGCCATTAGAGTTCACAATATGAAGGGACCTTCCCTGACATCTGACTTTAATTCTACACGTGATATATGTGTCTTAAGCGGCATTCCCGAGAAACAGATTCAACAACCAGCAACTGTGTGAAAGTGATTTATTAGTAAATATTCTCAGGAAAATGGGAGAGGAGAGGTGGAGACTGAAAAGGAAAGATGTCAGGCTAGGGGGTGAAATCCAGCAAATCCCGTGAAGGGTGGGTTTGGCTCAGTCCCGCAGGGGAGCTCCAAAGATGGGACAGATCACACCTCAGACAGGTCCTTCTCAGGGGACCAGGAGGCTGCACAGCCACAGTCATTGGTTAAGGAATGCCCCTAGGCATGTGTCCATAGGTCCCTGCAGGGAAAGTGAGTTAAGACAGCAAGAGGGCAGCCCCTCCACTAAGAGATGCAGGTGCTGGCTGTTTGGAGTGAAAATGCACTGGGAACTAGTCTGCATAAAAAAGGTAAAGGGACCCAAATGGATGTAGGAAAAGCACTGACAGCATCCTCCGACTCAGGTGGAAGCAAAAATCCTATACAAGAGAAGAAAGATGTATGGTTCTCATTCATTTGACTATGGTGTGCCTACTTAAAAAAAAGATGGAGAGGCACCGATGGTAAGCTATGGAGAAGTATTTGCAAACTTTGCTTAATAAAATGGGAGTTATTAAAAGCCAAGTATTAATATAAACATCTTTAGTGTTTATTAACTAGGAGTCCAGGATAGTTGGCTCACATGGTTTTCCCCTTTTACTCAACTCAACCACTAAAAAATACTACATAGAAAATCATCTTGCTATTCACATCCCAAAAAACAATGACTACTTTAATAAGAGAAAAGTAAACACACCAACAGAATAATAGATAAAGGACACAAACAGGCAATTTACAAAATAAAAAGTAAAAATGGACAATAAGCATAAAATCATTGCTGAAACTCACCAGCAACCAAAGAAATTTAACTTAAATTATGTGATACTAGTTTTCACCTATCAGAACTGGCAAGTATTTTTTAAGTAACCATACTTAAAATTGCCAAGAATGTAGGGAAAATGAGCACTCCTACACAATGTTATTATAAGTGTAAGTTGGTATAACTTTCCTAAAAGACAATTTGACAATATACATCAAAATACATAAAAATGCAGACCCTTTGACAAAGCAATTAAACCTTAAGTAATTTTTACTTTGGAAATAATCAATGCATATAAAAAATTCATTCAGGGGCTGGCCCCATGGTCGAGTGGTTAGGTTCGCGCACTCCGCTGCAGGCGGCCCAGTGTTTCGTTGGTTCCAGTCCTGGGTGCGGACATGGCACTGCTCACTGAGCCATGCTGAGGCAGCGTCCCACATACCACAACTAGAGGGGCCCACAAGGAAGAATATGCAGCTGTGTACTGGGGGGCTTTGGGGAGAAAAAGGAAAAAATAAAATCTTTAAAAAAAAAATTCATTCAGTAACATTTATTGTGATGCAACTTGTAATATTTAAAAATTGGAAATACTACAAATGTTTACCAATGGGGGGTTTGATTAAGTGAAAGGGGTATACAAAGTACCATAACTAGCTATGTAGCGACTTCCAAATGTTGTAAAAATATATTTATTGACAGAGGAAGTTTTTGATTATATATTATTAAACCAAAGAAAATCATATTGTAAAACATGAACAGTGTAATCCAATCTAAACAAAGAAACAAGCAAAAGTATTTACATTAAAACGTTAATAACAGTTGTCTGTAGGTATCAAGGATGACTTTTAATTTCTTCTTTCTGCCTATCTGTATTTTTCTAATTTTTTTGCAGTAAATATGTACTGCTTGAGTAATAAAAAAATGTTATAAAATAAGATATTTCCTCTCTACACTTAGTTAAAAATGAAGTGCTCTCAGAGATTGGGCAGCAATACATGTTTTTCCATTGTGTTAATTTCCTGTTCCATTAAGCATATATAATGAATCGTCTGCCATGACTCCAACTGGTTGGGGGAGAGCCAAGTGCTACACAACAAACAAGGCAACGGAAGCCATCCATCCCCAGCTTTGACTTCAGCCAGCAAACAATGACCTTAGGACTGAATCCATAAGGCTTCACATTTAGAAAAAAGTCTTCAGTCATGTTAAGGATTTATGTGAGCTGAAGTAGGCCCTGGAACTTTTCTAGTACCTGCTGCCTCACTGAATTTAGAATGTCATCAATGACTTAGTCGGGAAAACCTAGCAAAATGTCCTATATGTGGTAGATGCTTAAGCAATGTTTGGACTGCAATTTAATGACCTTAACTTTAGGAGTGACAGAAGCAAATTTGAAAAGCGATGATAAAATATTTTGTATGTACCACCAGGAAGCTAATAAGTAATCACACTGGTTGTTTTTTTTCTTAAATTCAAAAATTGTAAGGCAGTTCCTGACTGATAAACCCTTGTCCATTGCTACTGCTGCCCAGCTCACTGCTGCTGATTTCAAACAACAACAACAATTGAGTGTTTTAGAAAAGCTGTAGGCTGAGATGCAGAGAAAGAAAGATGGCCATGAAAATCAAAAACAACTGCAAGGCATATCTCAATGGCAGAGTCTGAACTGATTCAGGCAATTACTTTCTTGCCCAAAGTACACATCTTCTCATCCTTACCACCACCCGCAGAGATAGAGTGGACACTTACCCACCTGAGAGTCTTCTCTGTCTGTTATCTTTCTCTTTTTTAAAAAGGTGATGCTTCATCAATTTCCAAGCTGGGGTTTTTGTAAATTTTATATCTAGAATGAAATACAGCTGTATTTTGCCCACTATTTAGTGGATTTCAAGAACAATTTCATCTCCAGCCTGTGTTTAAGTATATACATTTCTTTGAAAAGTGTTTTGTTTGCCTAGTAAACCACAATGGAACCCATCACAGAAAATCTGTATTCCTCCCCACAGGGGCTTAACCAATAAATCCCATCACAGAAATATTTCTTCAAATGAGGCACTGCATTTTAGCCCCTTTTCCATAGCAATAACATGCAGGAGTGAAACATTCCATTAGCATGCTGTCTATACATGGGAGGCTAAGAATGAGTTTTGAAGTTTTAGTGATTGATTTCTAGATGGAAAAGCAAACAGAGGTAGGCTGTATCACCACCCACAGTGCCATCCAACTGTGACCCTGGGCCAGAAATCTAGGCTTGCAGCCTCAAGTGACGTTGTGGACACACGCTCAGAATTAAATAATCGACATGTTCCATCCCAAAAAATATGAGTGGGGAAATGACTCAGGGACCCATCATTAAAACTATTACATGAGAGAGTACTTGGAAGTGTGGTCAAAAACATAAGATGATATTTGAAAGTAGATGAAGCCAACTATGGATACCATGTAACATTGGTCACAGTTTCATTTAATCTTTGGCAGCGCAACACTGTGTCCTCCTTTCTCTTCCACCACCTCCTCTTCCTTTTCCTGGTTCAAGATGCCTGGGAGAGTTTGAACAGGAGTCGGAAGAGCCCAGGTAAGGAAGCATCTTGGGATGCACAGGTGCTTCAAAGACAGAGACAGTACACACCTACCCCAATTAATTTCAGCCATGCTACGCTTCACTCCACCATTGCCATTGCCTCCAGTTCACGAATTTGGTTCTCTCATGTTCTCCTGTCTTAAGGCATTTTTTTTCTTTAAGGAATTGCATGTATTTGTAAAGTCTGAATATCTGCAATGAATATTTTACTCTCCATGAACTGGGTTCATTTCTCCTGCTTTGATAGGGCTTTAAGTTAAGATCTTTAATTCCATAACATATCCCATTAGCACATAAAACAGTATCAGGGAACATGTAGAAACTCAGTAAACAGCAATCCCTTTAAATTAAAACAATCATTTTCCCTCAACCCTGTGCATTAGTCCTCCTTACTTTATATGATCAATAGTCAAGTGGTCTGTCTGCCATAAGGCCCCAAATTACTTACTCTAGGTCAATTCCCTCAAATTCAGGCCTACATTCTCTAGAAACAAGAGCAGAGGCTACTCTCACTTTGTTCCCACCAAGAGACTCAGGTACCGCTGCTGCCTGGTCGAGCCTCAGTGATACAGAGAAGTCTGGTAGATACACCATGCAGAAAGGTGACTCCCCTTTCTCACTTCTCCTAGGAAACTTCCCTCTCTGCCATGTATCGAAGGAGTCCCCGCCTCATATATTAATCTTATTAGTGTGGACATCCAGAAACTTCATCTCCCTGGAGACAGGGAATAGAGTCTGCATGGACAGTGGTGGGCCCTTTTTTACTGATTATCACATAATTAGTCCTCTTGTTCTGGGCAGAACTCCTATTTTTTACCAAAAATATTTGGCTTATTTAAAGTTCCTTGTATCCAGGATTTGTACTTTCAATGATGGAGGAAATTAATACTACAATTGAAAAACGGAGATATCTTTAATTAAGGAAACAAGTCACTCATATATGGTAATATAAGGGACCACAGAAAAAAGTGATGGCACTAGACAGCAATATAATATATGATTCCTTACACTGTATTAGTCCTAACACGTTTTGTTAGTTTTATATGTAAATATTTCATGTTTTCTGGTGCTTTTGTAAATGGTAGTGTGTATTTTTAAATGGTCAGTTGTTCATTGCTAGTAACAGTTATATAATTCATTTTTGTACATTAACCTTCTAGTCTGTAAACTTGACAAATTCGCGTACAGTCATGCATTGCTTAATGACAGGCATGCATTCTGAGAAATGTGTTGTTAGGTGATTTCATCGTTGTGCAAGCATCACAGAATGTACTTAGCACAAACCGAGATGACATAGCCTGCCGCACACCTGGCTATATGGTACTAATGTTATGGGACTGTCATCATATATGCAGTCCATCGTTGACTGAAACTGCATATTGCAGCGCATGACTGTATTACTTCTAAGAGATTTTTTTTTAGATTCCTTGGGATTATCTGCATGTATATTTATATCATCTGTGAATAAAGACAATTTTATTTCCTGCTTTCCAGTCAAGATGTCTTTTATTTATTTTTTCTTGCCTTATTGCATTGACTAGAACTTCTAATACAATGTTAAATACAAATGGCAGAAGATGTACTTACCTTGTTTCTAATCCTTAAAGGGAAAGTATTCAGTCTTTCACCAATAGGTGTGATATTATCCACAGGTTTTGGTAGATGCACTTCATCAAATTGAAAAAGTCCTTTCCATTCCTAGTTTGTTGAGAGTTTTGATCAGGATTTGATGGTGAAATTTGCCAAATGCTTTTTCTATGTCTGTTTCTGTGATTAGAAGCTTTTTCTTCATTTGTTTGTTGATTGATGAATTACATGTATTAATTTTTGAGTGTTGATCCAGCCTTGCATTCCTGGTAAAAACCCATCTGATCTTTGGGTCTAATTGTTTTTTATTCATTCTGAAAACCTCTGTCTCTTAATTGGTGTTTAGATGAGTTACATTTTATATAATTCTTGATATGATTGAGTTTAGGTCTACCATTTATTGTTTTCTGTTTACTCCACCTGCCCTTTGTTTCTATGTTCCACATTTCCTGTCTTCTTGGATTCTATGAGTGTTTTTTGTATTGCTTATTAACTTATTGGCTTTTTGACTATATATCATTGCATTATTTTTTTACTGTTTTTTTCAGGGATTAAATATGCACAAATTTTCACAGATCTACTCAGGGTTAATATTTCACCACTTCAAGTAAAATGTGAAAGCCTTTCAAACTTGTTTCCTTCATCCTCTTCCTTTATGTTACGGTTGTCAGATGTATTACATACATTAAAAGCCCCACCAGACACCGTTATAGTTTTAATTTTCAATAGTAATACTATTTTAAAGAATTTAAGAGGAGAAAAATAGTCTTTTATATTTACCACATTTACCTTTTCTGTTGCTATTCTTTCATTCCTGAAGTTCCAAGCTTCCTTCAGGTATGATTTTACTTCAACTTGGAGACCTTCCTTAAGTGTTTCTTGTAGAAAAAGGAGCTTGTAGCAAATTCTCTTATTTTTCCTCCACATGATGATGTCTTTACTTTGAATTTATTCATGATGAATATTTTTATTGTCTATATAATTCTGGGTCTACAGTTCTTTTCTTTCAATATTTTAAAGATATTTTCCCACTGTCCTCTTGCCTCCATGATTTCTCATGAGCAATCTGCAGTATGTCAAATAGTTGTTTTGATTTTGATGGAGTACAATTAGTGTTTTTTGTCTTACATCTGTCTGTGCTTCTGCTATCACATCTAAGAGTGCTTTGCCTAACCTAAGGCCACCAAGATTTACTCTTGAATTTCCTTGTAATTGTTTTTATCATTTTAGCTCTTGTATTTAGGTCTATAATCCATTTTGAGTTTATTTTGTATATGCTATGAGGAAGGGGTCCAACTTTATTCTTTTGCATGAAGATATTCAGTTGTTCTGGCACCATTTGTTGAACAGACTATTCTTTCCTCATTGAAATCTCTTGGTAGCCTTGTCAAAAGTCAACTGACCATAAATGTGGGGTCACAGCAAACTTTTAACGATGGTAATATTTAGGGTTATCTCCATAGGCAGTAAGATTGGCAGAGCATAAGGACATGTGGAAGAAATTTTTTTTTAATTTTACATATTTGTATCATTTAAATGTTTACAATGACCTTATGTGACTTTATAATTTAAATTTTTAGTTTTTAAAAACACCACATTTGATGCATCTTTTCTGATGAGTAAAACCTACAGCCCAAATAGGTTTTGTGCCTCAGAGAGATATATTTTCTAAGAGGAATTTTCTAAACTCCTCTAAAAGTATTTTAAGATTAGGTTTGTATATTCAAATCTAAAAATATTTTGTATAACCACAAAACGACGCTCGTATTTTTACTCTTCAGGTCTAAAAACTGCAATTGAAGATACTGGAGGGGCATGTTGATACTCTGACAAGATAGATAAAAGAGAGAATTAAGTTTTATTTAAAGTGCCTTTTGTGGTTCTCTTTGAATGACCCCTCCAGTCTTTTTGGTTTGCGTTGCCTGTTTTTATTATTGAATTAGAAAATTTGAGTTGGTGTTTTTTGCTTAAGAATTTCCCAATGTCTCTCTCTATCGTTTCATTCAATTTAATGAATTTAAAGTGATTTAATTTGTCCAATAGTTTCCTAAGGAAATCCAGCATAATCAAATTATTTTAATAATAGCCCAGAAAGCTTATTTTTTAGCACCTAACTGTAATAGTGGCTTTCTCTTATTTATGAACTGCCAGGAGCTTATGTTCTTTTTGGAACAGAAGAAAATCAACATGGGTTACCCAATGCTTTTGCTCTTCTTTTCTGGGCCCACAACTCTGTAGCCATTGCCAGTTCTCCCTTTTACCTACTTACCAGAGTGAGAGGAATAGTGAGCAAGGGCCAGACAATTCTCAGCCCTGCCAAATTCAAGTCCAGCTCTGCCACTGTATACCTATGTGACCAGGGCCAAATTACTTAACCTCTGTGAAGCTCACTTTCCTTATCTATAGAATAGGGATAATAAAAATACCTGCCAGCGCTGGTAGTCTAGTGGTTAAGATTCAGAAATCTCTCCGAAGTGCCCAGGTTCATTTCCCTGTCAGGGAATCACACCACCCATCTGTTGGTTGTCACACTGTGGTGGCTGTGTGTTGCTGTGATGCTGAAAGCTATGCCACTGGTATTTCAAATACCATTGGGGTCACCAAGGGTGGAGAGCTTTCAGCAGAGCATTCAGACTAAAACAGACTAGGAAAAAGGACCTGGCTACCCACTTCTGCAAAACTGGCCATGAAAACTCTATGAGTAGCAGTGGGGAATCATCTGATATAGCACCAGAAGATAAGAGAAAGGCACAAAAAGACAGGCAGGGTTCTGCTCTGCTGTACACAGGGTCACTAGGAGTCGGAATCAATTTGATGGTGCTAACAACAGTATCTACTTCACTGATACTTTGAGGAAGTCTAAATGAGATATTATACATAAAGATACATAATTTCAATCATACTCTCTCAATAATTAAACAACAGAGTTATTAAAGGTTATTCCTAACTGCTCTTTCTACTCCTTCTCTCCTCTACAATCAGTTCTCTGGTCATTGAGATCCTCCTGATGCATTGCTAATCATATACCTACATCGCTTAAAAAATAATAATCTTCCCTCATTGTCTACAGCAGGAATAGCAAATTGGCTTCAGCTCAAGAACCAATCTCAAGTCATTACAGTAGATTTCTAGGTTGAGGTTGCTGGACTCAGTAGCAAATATTCCTATAATTGATTGGTAATGTCTGCCATGAGCACTGAGTATAGCACACAGCAAGGTGCCATTCCTCATCCCAGAATATCCCATAAGTACTTCTTTTATTTTCAATTTTTTTTTTTTTTGAGGAAGTTTAGGCCTGAGCTAACATCTGCTGCCAATCCTCCTCTTTTCACTGAGGAAGACCAGCCCCGAGCTAACATCTGTGCCCATCTTCCTCTACTTTATATGTGGGATGCCTACCACAGCATGGCTTGCCAAGCAGTGCCATGTCCACACCCAGGACGCAAACCGGTGAATCTCGGGCCGCCAAAGTGGAACGTGCACAACCAACCGCTGTGCCACCAGGCCAGCCCCGCATAAGTACTTCTTGAACTACCTCTTTCCTGTTTTTCAGTCTCCTTCTCAACCGTCTTCTGTCTTCCTTCCCAATTTCTAACTCCAAGAACCATGTACCCCCAAACACTAACAATATGTTACTCCTTGCACCTACTGTGAGCACCCTTCATTCCACTACACATTGGTTTATGCTATTTCTTTTGTCTGGAACACTCCTTCTAACTCAAAGAACTCTTCCTCATCCATAAAATCCTTGTGCGTCCTGTTTGAGAAGTCTATGCCCCTGTTGTTCTAGGTCTGGCCCCTTGGATATAGGCTGTCATAGAAACATGCCTCTTTCCTTCAGAGACTGTATCTTCGTTTGAAGTCATGGAGTCAGCATATGGTGATGTGATTACCATCTGTGTCCCTCATCACACTCCCAGCTCACAGAGAGGGAACTGTACCTGTCTGTGCCCTCTCCATCTTCCTCTGCATCTCCAGCACTGAGCACCTAGTCTGCCATCCATTGTTAAGTGGATGGATAGCCCTAAAGTACTTCCTTTCTCACGGACCCTTTAGTAAATTTCTCACCAACCAAATCAATATCAATGCCAAACTTTAGGAAAGAAAAAAAGACAAGTGAAGTATTTATTTAAAATTTGCATGGACTCTTGGTGGTTCTTACATTTCAGTGAGTGGCAATGGCTATACCCTGACCCTCCCTGGCCCAGACTCATCCATCATCCTTGACTGAAAGATCTGTCTAGATTCCCCAAATCATCATCAGAATGCATGTGTCAAAATACTCCAGGATCTAAAGGAAAAATTGGGATGTCTCTCCCTTTCTCCTATTGGGCCCTTTTGATGTGCTAATTTGTTATGTCTCAAAGTCATAGGTTTTGTTTTATAGTGACCTGTGAAGATCAAAGTGAGAATTCTAGATTTGTATCCATTATTAATTCTGGATTCCTACTGAGACAATTTTAGGTAGTATATGGAATCTATTACTAATATCCAGAGTTCTGATAGATTAATATCTAGGATAGAGAAAGTAAAGGATATACTCTCTTCAGGAACATTCTGGTTCCTGTGTTTGCCAGCTAATAAAACCCTTCCTCCAATAGACCTTAGATTTTATTGACAATAGAGTTCCAGTTTTTAGCAAGGAGGGAAAAAGAACACCTGAAATACTGAGGAAGACTCTATGGGAAAGTGCAAGTTGAGACGAATTTTGCTATTTTATAGACTCAGGGCCACCTTAAGAATGATGTCCCCTGGCATGATATTGTACATTACATGCATGTTGTTTTGGAACTCACAGGGATCTCAGAAAGATTCCAGTCTAACATTTTTATTCTATAGATGAGAAAATTGTGGTTACAATTCAATCTGTGAGACACTCCATAAAACAGCACTTTTCAGAGTGGTCCTTGAAGCCTAAGTTTTGTAAGATGTTAGCGTTTGTTTCACAAAAGGAGAAAAAAAGAGTGTCATCGAATTTATTTGGGAAGTGTGGACTTAAGCAAAATCCAACAAGTATCTACTACAGGAATTCCCAGAGCCTTCAATTTGCTGGTAAATGATGAAATTCTCCAAAACAGAATACAACGAACAATTTCGTAGTCAGAACCGTTTCTCATGGATTATTTCTCAGGATTGTGATTGTTGAAAAATGTTGAGCAAGAAATGCTGCTTTAGCCCACATTTAAAGGTATTACTTCAGGAGAAAGCTGGTAATTGAAAAGGGGGAAGGTGGTCAAATTAATTGAGCCTCTGAACAGACTGACCAGCAAAACAAGATGAAAACAAAGAGAGAAATTCACGAGAAGAATCTCGATGCTGAAAGAGAGAAATTCAACTGTTTTGGAGAGAGCATCTCTTAGTCATGAGACCTCTTCTTGGTTCACCAAGGCAGGCTGGGCCCGGGGCAAAGCAAACAGCTTTCCCATGACTTGCACCACCTGCTTTGTTCTCCCCAAAAAGATTCAGGATGGAACCCAAATATAGGGTTGTGAGGTAACTGGACTCGTCTTAATGTCCCTTCACCTGGGATGTGAAAGGGAGATCAGGAGCATTGGAGGTAATTGCATTCTGCCTAAATCAATTCTGCTTTTGGTTACAATTGGATATTCCTGCCTTAAATTCCTGTCTAATGTATCCGTGGGTTGTTAAAAAGCCAGTGCCTTTCATTTCACAGGAAATGGCTTTTAAGTGTATAAAGCAATCTTTGTGGAAAGTTTGTATTTCTCTTTATGTTTGTGAAGTGCTTTGGGACAGAGGTCAGTATAACATCTAGATTTATTACTACTGTTAGCAACAGTAAAAGTGTTATGAAGCCATTTATTCTGCCTTTGATACTGATAGCTGAGAAAAGCCGATTCTCCTATGTTGAACGGGAGCTCAGCCTCAAATTATAAACATCCATCTTCTCCATGGGCTCCAGGTCCCAGTTCCAGGTGTGCACAGAAAGGCTGGGTGAGGGTTTGGCAGCTGAGCTGAGCTCCTGGGCAGGGGCTTTCTGCAGCTGAAAGCCACACCTTCCTACGTGGGGTGGAGCCATCAGACAGACAAGCAGAAACAGACTCTCCAAATGTGTCCAGTGCTTGTCCCAAACTATCAGAAGCAACTTTGTTTTGGTGCTCAGATTTGGGTTTTTTTTTTTTCTTTCTATATTTATTTATTTGTCTTCACTGAATGATATTAATGAAGTTGACTATAGGCTTTTAACATAGTCCAGAAAAGAGGGACAAAGAGTGATTTCATTGGCCCACTGGAAATTAGAGTCAAAGAATTCTACTTCTCATATCTTTTGAGTCCAAGCCGTTCATCTGCCATGCACTCTGACATTGGTTCTCATTAAGCATTCTTTAGCTTAAATTCTTACCTTTTCCCCATGATCAAATGAATACTTTCCACTCAAACATGTACCAATGAGGAGAAATGGAGAAAGAAGTGCCTTGCAAGAAGGTTGACTCTAGCAGCCTTTAATTATTTAATTTGTTGAGCTTGTTAATTTTGGTTATAGGAATGGAGGCGTTGTTTCAGTAAATATTAGCAAACATCTTATATCTCAGTCCATGAAGTCTTATAGCTCTTAACAGGAGTTAATAAGGCTGAGAGACACATGATTTCCTCAAAGTCCAGCTTGCGTTAGCTATCTCAACAAAATCACTGCCCATTATTTGGTGTTGTAGTAAACTAGAAGGAGTCTAGTGAGACTGGAGGAATGTTCAGGGAGAGTCATTTTTAACACGGGAGAAACCAGAACATGTTTGAGTGCTGCTAGGAAGATCAAATAGACAGGTCATATTAATGACACGTCAGAGAGCATGAATAATTACTATCATATGGTTCCTGAGAAAATAGAAGAGACAGAATACAAGTAGAGTTGAGAGGAGGAAGGCAAAGAAGCTTGCAGATAAGGGAATGAAAACACTTCCCATGCATTCTACTTCTTTTTAAGAGAAGATCTTCTGCTAAAAGGATAAAGGGGATAAAAGGAAACACACCTTCTGAGGACACCAGACCTGGATAAGCCAAGACAGGTCCACACTGAAGGCCCAGTTGAAGCTGAGACCATGAATTTATAATGGAACCAACTTGCCGGATGGTATAATTTTCTCCAGCAGTGCTTGGCTGACTAGGTATCAACCCAAAGAAAAGGGGCTGTTACCAATTTCCAGCACTATTCAGGGTCAGGAACGTTCAGACAAGAAAGGTCAAGTTTCAGAGGTGTTAGAAGTGAACCTAAATGAAATGTAACAGAGGGGAACCCTCAGCCGCCTTGACCTTGAGGGGCTGACTCTAATCCTAGCCAGCAGGGGAGGCCCCGGGCCAGGAGTGCGGAAGTCAGAGCTCACCAACACAGAACCCCAGGGCCTTTCCCCCTGTTCCAAAGCTCTACCTCCCTCCTGGCTTGGATATGAGGGGGAAAGTAGCTTAGCACACAGTAGATGCTCAAAAAGTGATGATTAAATGAGTAACAAGTCTGTAATGTTCTCTTTTAAAAAAGCAACCATGGTACCTCAGAACTTTTTAATTTATTATTTAGGACAAGGGATTGTTTATTTACGTAACTGCATTTTACCTTTGCTGGAGTAGTTCCCAAAGAAATCATGCCTTTTTTCCTTTCCTAGTAAAAATTAAAGGAACGAAGAATAGAAGGAAGAGCAAAAGGAAGGAAGGAAAGAAGAAAGGGACAGAGGGAGGAAAGGAGGGAGAGAGGAGAAAGTAAGGAGGGGAAGGGAGAAAGAGGAAATTAAAAGAAGGGCAATTTCTACATGTTTTGAAAGATGCCTAAGAAAATTACTAATAAAATGGTTAAGTGAATTCTTAAGTAATTCCAAGAACTAAACTGTCACCATTCATTATGGTTTTGGATTCATTTTAAGGTCCCATAAAGCTCATACTTGGCCTTATTACTTCGCTTTATGTACTCCATTTGTTCTGACAATACAGCTTTTTCCACACAATAGCTTGCATTGTCTATCAGCTTTGTTTCATCCTGATTTTAAAGATTGAGAGTCATAGGAGATCTGGTGGAGAGAAGATGGTCCAAGAACTAATGTGCATTAAATCACGTAAAGGAAATTCATACTTTCTTTAATTATATTTTAATATATTAGCACATGGAGATTTTTTTATTGCCAGAGCAGCTCCTTTCCCCTGGCCCTGTATTAGGTATAGAATGTAACAGATGATTAGACACCTAGGTACCTAACCATCATGCAGTACATCGCAACTTTAAAATACAAATGTGCGTATTTTTATTCTCCTGAGAATAAGGATATTTTTTCCTCGGCATGCCTTGTTAGGAATTATTTTGAGTTACAGTGATGAGCAAATCAAGGAAAGCATTTTAAGAAGACACAGGATGCCCATTTCAAATTGGTTATAATTGTAGGAAAAAGAATTGGCTCCACTAAACATGTTTTTTTCTTGTCTTTCATTATTAGAGCTGTGTCTAGATTCCAGTGGCATAAAAAACTTTGAGGGCTACAATGATTTTTATTTCTTTTTACTTCTTCAACTCAAATCTAAGGACCTCTCTGAAACAGCCATGCATTTCTGCAACTAATTTTAATATAGGGTAAGAAGATAGCATACGCAAGGGTGACTGGATTTTACAATTTATTGTCCTAGAGTTTCTAGCTTATTCCAGCTAGGTGGAATGCCTTGGTGTTTGAGTGGTAAATTCCAATGGTTCCAAATATCACTTTTATTTTTTTCTCGTTGTAAAAGAAATACATGCTTGTTGTGTTTTCATTGTTTCCACACACTACAACTATATCTGCTTTTTAGAGAGAAAGTAATCATAGTGGTTGAGAACAAAAACTCTGGAGTCAGGAAAAAACTAGGTTCAAATCCTGCCCCTGTCATTTATTAGAAGGGTCACTTTAGACCAACAACTCTAACTCACTAAGCTTCGTCTTCTTCAGCTGTAAAAGTGAGCTGAAAATACCTATCTTTTGAGATTATTGCAAAGCCTCAGTTAAAGTGCTTAGAACCACACTGAGCGCCTAAGGAGGACTCCGTAGATGCCCTGTCTTTGCAGGGATGGGAGGAGCGGGGAGGAGCTCCTAGCCATCCTTTACTGAGTTGTCTGAGAACAACTTGGCAGTTCTGAGATTCTCAATTGAAATGGCAGGGATGTGTCTGTCTTCTCAGTGCTGCAGCTTAAACCTGATGGGCTCCAGACATTAAGCCATCTCTTAGACACAAACAATCCCTAATTCATTTTCCTACTGGTTATTAAAAGAGCAAAATAATATTAGCATTGACTAGGCTGCACCTGCTTTCCAATGCTGTGCTGCTGACTTCCATCTGGATTCAATACATGGTCTCAGAGGTTCCCAAGGTCATTAGAGAAAAGCACCCCCATCTTGACAAGACCACAATATCTTGATATGCAAAGTGTTTCTCAGTTTACACAGCACTTCCGAGTTATTATATCACAACAGCCCTGGGAAGTAGCAAGGATGACTGTCATCAAAACCATGAGAAATCTGAGTTCTAGAACTAAAGTGATTAGCTCAGGATCCCAAAGCTTATAAGTGGAAGAGCCAAGACCCAATCTCAAGACTTCCAAAGATGAGTTTTCTCATTTCTTGCTTGCTGCCGCTCTGCTCTTGCACTTTAGTCTTAGGTAAACATCTTGACCAGCAGTTCTCAGATTTGGATTTGTACAAGGATCATCTGGGGAGTCTGTAAACATGCAAATACACAGGCCCTACCTCCAGAGGTGCAAATTCACTAATTCTAAGGTGAGGCCTGGGAATTTTCCGTTTTCACCAACTCACAGGCAATTCTGATGTGGCACCACACTTGGAGAAACTTTGAATTCTTAGAACTCTCTGATGTTCCCTAAGTCATGTCACTTCTCTGAGCATGTCCTCTGGGAAGACCAGACCATTTTCTCAATACCTTTCACAGATATAAAGACAATATTGGTCAGTTTAGGCTAAATTGAGCAGCAGTAACAAAAACCTCCCAACATTAGTGGCTTACAAAAGCAAAAGTTGATGCATGACTCACATTTATGTCCCTATGAATTGGATTTGAATCTACTACATAATCTTTTCATTTGGGCACCTGGGCTGAAGAACAGACTCTACCTGAAACATGCTGATGTCATAGTAGAGGGAAAAGAGAGATGGTAGAATCTCATGCAGGCTCTTAAAGCTTTTGCTGGGAGGTGCCATACGTCACTTTGACTTACACTTCACTGGTCAAAGAATATCATACGCCCAAGCCTGCTGTCAAAAAGGCACGAAGTGGACTCCTCCCTTGGAAATGGGCTGGGAGCTAGTACTAGCGAATATTTTCACAATAATATAATGAGCCATACATGCCTTACCTGCAATCTTGAATGATCCCAATTGCCCATTTTTCCTGGACTACCCAAGATTCCTTCTTCCAACTAACTATTTTGAGGGCTGGCTAAGCTTATTAGTTTGCCACCATAATTTCCTTTCATCCTTTAACTACCCTTTTCAGGTATTCTGTTTTCCACCTTGTATTGTCTTACACCTGAATACTTTCGATTGTTTAAACATCTAAGAGCACAAGTTCCAAATTCTAAAATTTCATAGTGTTGTTAACATTTCCATGTTAAGAAATGTGTTTTAATATATTTAAAGGTAACTCTGGGTCACACAGCGATCCTCTGTATCTTGTAATGTCTATTTCTGCTCTTGGAACATGCCAGTGGCTGCTGGCCACATGCTTCAATCAAAGGCAATTTTCCTCTCTCTGTTTAGCTCTGGTTCCCGACCAGCAGAGAGAATAACTTTGAAGCCTTCCCATTTTTGTAATAAACAGGCACTTCAAATGCCAGTGTCCTATTCATCATTAAAATGCATCTTGCATTTTGCCCCTTCCCTACACCATCCCAGATAGATGATGGTTGGTTCATGGAAGAGCTGAAGTGTCTGTTTTGACCCTGGGTCCACAAAGAATGAACTTGGCAAGAGTAATTCTTTTTATTTTCTCTGCTGAGTGAATAGTTGTTGGATTACATATGAATCCAATGTATCTACAGACAGGAGAACGTGATTAGCACAGCCAAGTCTTACAAGACATACCATCAAATGCATTCCCTCTCTTCAGAGCAACCGACACCAAAGTAAAAAGGCAGCTGACAGGGAGTCGATATGTGTTTCCATGATAAGCTGTATTTACTCACAATTTGATTTTCTGTTCTTGGGGAATTGCAAATTTTATTTGAAATTGTAGCTTTAACCTAATAAACTACAATCTCTGTAAAGCCAACGTACAATGGGAGCGAGGCCTGAAATACCAATACTTGTTCATTCTCTCTCTCATTCACTCTCTCTCTGTCTTCCTTCCTTCCCTCTCTTGCTCTCTCTTTTAAAAACTTGGCAATATTCCCAATCATTTTATTAATGAGCCCTGGCCCATCCAATCCACAAATGTATAGTGAATGTCTATTATGTATCAGACCCTCTCCAGGGCACCAGGGACAATGTGATGAGCAAAACTCAGCCCCTGCCCTCAGAAATGACATTCTAATGAGGACACATGCTACTGTGGTTTTTCTACTCACAATACATAGTTATTTATAACATATTTGACAAAATTTACTGAACACTTACTATGTGCCAGGCATAGTTCCAAATGCTGGGCATAGACTGGTGAATCAAACCGACGAAAATCCCTACATTCATGGAGCTTACCTTTAGTGAGAGGAAAGTGATACTGAACAAATAAATAAGGGAAACATAAAATACATCAGAAGGATGTAAGTGCTGTGGAGAAAAGTAAACCAGGGAAGGAGAAATACAAAGTGCTTAGGGTTGCAATTTAAATAGGATTCCCGACATTGATGAGGAAGAGAATGATGCAGGTGTCTGGGCTAAGAGGATTCCAGGGAGAGGTAACAGCAGGTGCAAGGGCCCTGAGGCAGGAAAGTGCCTGGCATTTTCCAGGGGCAGCAAAAGCTTCCTGACGAAGGTAAGAATATCCATTTACAGTGATGACATGTCTAAGCAGTTTCTACTTGTGGAATAATAAACATTGTATCATCAGCTGGAGTAATGCAGAAGTGGGCAGATAGCACAGGATTACAGCTGAAAGGGTCTTGAAACTATTCTTATCACCTAAAATAGATAAATGATAATGAGAAGGAGATTAATAGACATGACAGCAGGAAAGGTCTTCACAACCTGTCTTCACCTGAATAGCATCCTTTTTTAAAAAAAATTTTGCATCCAGATGTTGATTACAAGATAATCAAAAATCTTTATCCTAAATCCAGATGTTGCAAGTATTCAGTTAAAGAAAAACAATTACCTTCTCTTTCTGGAGACAACCAGCTTGAAGTGTTCAGTATTGAATAAAGTACAGTGACTTGACTCCATTTTTTTTCCTTTTTACAAAAGCTATAATTCTCAAGGAGCTCCGTAATTTTCTAGGTGTCTCGTTCCTAAATTTCTTCCTGTTTTTCTCCACCCTTTGTAAAATGACAAAAAGAATTCTCTGCACCAACATCCCGAAGGAGGGCTGATTTTATAGCAAACGCTAAAAATCATAAATGTGTCTATTATAAAATCATAAGTAAAAATATAACCTCTGACCCTAACAATCACCACACGCGATGGTTTCAGTGCTGGCGTTCTCCCTCAGTGCCTAGTGTTGGTTTATAATAAACATACAGTTTTCATGATGCCATTTTTATTGCTGTACGAGTCTTTTATTAAATAAGCTCCTTCCTACTTTGTTTTTAAAAACCCATCACTATCAGGCCTTTTAGGACTGATAAAAGAATTCCTATCATTTTATCAAACTACCTAATAAAAATATCAGAAGACAAAAAAGCACTGTCAAAAACCTGTGCTTTGAAAATAGGCCCAGAATTTGGATGCTGACACTGACACTTAGAAGGTGTATAATCTTGGCAGTTACTCAATCCCTCTGACCCCTGTAAAAACGAGGAAAATCATTATACCTGCCTCATCGAGCTCTTTAGAGGACCAGGTAATATCACCTGTAAGATGTTTGCGCAGTCCCTGTGCTCACACACATCAGCTAATATTAGGAACAAGTAACTTGTAGATATCTGCTCATTTACACAAGGATCTGGCCAAAAGCCATACATGAGAGAGATTATTTTTGCATACATCTGTCTCTGAGTCTTCCTTGGTGTTTTAGGGGGAGGGGTCGGCAAGGAAATCCTCTGGATTTCACGAGCAGGACACTGCCCAATTTCACCTTGGTCTGTTGATCACCTGAGTCACACTTTCCCAGACTGTCTCTTGGTTTTGTCATCCCAGTAGGAACACATTTTCACTTTGTGAAAATGAGATTTCCCCTTTGTTAATAAAATTCTACTTTATCTCAAATCAGAATTCTAAAGTGTATTAGTTTTAAAATGGTTAAATCATTTCTTCAATAGTTTAACTTCTTTTATGCAGAGAACATCCAAGAGGAGAATCATTATTAAACACTCAAAAGAAAAAAAGGTCTCTTAAAGCAGGACCGGCTGTTTAATAAATAATCCATTGAATTCTTGCAGTCCTTTCTTTCAGATAAAAAGCAGCAGCAAAGCCCGTTAAAGAAACCCATCACAGCAAAACCCACACCCAACAGAAAGTGTCTAATAGAGAGAGATGACAGTACAAAGGGCTGAAGGAAGCTTGTCTTTGTAAGGAGAACAAAGATGTCTCTGGCAATTAGAAGAATGTTTGTCTGTTTTTGCTAAGCTAAAGGGGAAATCGTAGCATTTGGAGTGCAATTGGGGTGCCCCTCCTCCAAGGCAAGTGGCAGGTGCACACTAACGGGGGGAGAAAATAGTGATCACGTCAGTCAACTTGGTATGAGACTATTTTAAATGTGTTATAGCGTAATTGTAGTCTCATGATTTTTATTATCCAGTTGTTCTAATGTTTTGTTTTTGTCTACTATCTGGATATATACTTGTATGCTGATGTGGAGATAGGCCACAAGAGAAGTGAAACTGAGACAAATTCATCTCCTGGGACCTTCACTAAGCCGGCAGGCAAACCCTTCGGATCCAGGACTGTTCTCCCATTTTCGAGTCTCTTGTCTCTACCTTCACATCTGTACCCTACGCTCTGGACAGACTGACGAGTTTGTGGTCTCAAAATAGGACATGCCCTCTATGACTTTTAGCAGCTGTTTCCTCTCCGACCTGCCCTCCTCCCCGCCCACAAGCATGCTGTCTTGCCGAATGCACTTCCACCCTCAGGAAGTCCTCCCCATGCAGAGTTCCTTGTTCTTGTTTGGTCCCCACTGTGCCCCAGTGAGACACTTTCTTCAGAGTTCAGAACCTCGCACAGACCTGTAAGTACTTATTTGTATGTCTCCCCAAGAAATTGGAGATTGTCACCTCCGTGTGCCAAGATCTGGCATAATTCTTGACACAGAGAGGGCCTCAATCAATATTTAAATGAATGAATAAATCAATGAATATAAGTAATGAACAAAATCTATCTCCATAAAATAACGGGATGCTTTTGGTTTGTCTTTAGCCCTCCTTAAATTGGCATTTGCCCTAGAGCTTCTTAGAGGCAAAGATGCTGTAGGCTGTTTGGTTTGGGCAGTTAAGGATTTGCAGCTCCACTCTCTTTTACCAACCTCCTGAGAAGCAGCCAGAAAGTTAGAAGCTGCTGTCAGGGAGGGCTCTGTAAGAGCAGGATCAAAGCCAGCCCTCTCATTTCTGGATAGGATTGAAAAAGCTAACTTGTAAAACAGAACAGAATTCGATCTGAAGTAATCGAGTGATCCCATTTTGTTCACTGAAAAAAAGAATGTGTATCCAAGTCTTCAATAGTTTGATGTAAATTATCAAATATACAAAATAACAGGATGTTATTTCAGATGTAGGACTGTTAAAATGAGTAACTTCAGGTCAAGAATAAAAATCTTGAAAAATGAAAGATAAAGGCATCCGCCTGAGGTCCTATCTGACTCACCTCTGGCTCTCAAGCCCCGGCCTCCGAGAGCACAAGGTGGCTGGTGAGCAGACATGGGCACAGAGATTGAGGCTGCTCGAGCCCACCCCAATAGCATGCCCAGACACTGGGATAGCCACAAACTGCTCTGGCGAAGGAAAGGGCCTTCCTTGACACAATCCTTCTTCATTCTAGAAAAAAGTATTAGAAAAGGGGCCAAGGTTTAAAATGTTAGCTCTATGGGCACCCTGTTCTTGAGTCCACCCAAGAAACTCGATGGTCTTGGTATTTCACATTAAAAATATTTATTCGATAGCTGCCCAAGTCCAAGCCCTGTGATGCCACCACCATGTGGTTGCCCGCTGCCTAGGAGGGGTTGTCAGTCTAGTGAGTGGAGACAGAGAAGTAAACAAGTTAATGGAGTAACCAGCCCTGGAAACCATTATAGAGTGGGTTTAGGCAGCCGTGGGGCCATTAAGAAAAACTCAGAGATTCCACCAGGGTGACTGAGAGGATTAAGAAAGAGTTCAGAGGGGAGGTAGCTCAAGAATGGAGATTTGAGAATTGATGAGGGTTACTATGGAGCAGGGCTTGGGTGGGAATACAGTGTGAGGGAGGGGCGCCATAGGGCAAGGTTTGCTCTCCAGGAGAGTATGTTTGGGGGACTTCCAACAGTTGATGGGACTAGAGCACTGACAGTGTGGGGAGAGCGCTGAGGAGTTGGGGCAGGCAGGAGGCTGGATGGGTAGATGGGCCTGATTATTAATGGTTTGATATGCCAGACTGTGATGGGAGCTCCTTTAAAAGGATCAGAAAGGGTGAGAGGCCCAGAAATGAAGCAATTTCTTTACTCTTTAATTCACATTTGTTATCCATGGCCCTCAGACTCTTTTGTAATAAGAATTTGAGCAAGCATTCATGCTGAGCAAGAAAAGCTTTCAATACTTGTAACTCATTTCCATTCATTTGCTCCTGTCCTATCTAACCTACTTGACACCTGTAATGCTTTTAATTGTCTGAGATACTCGATTAGCTCAGAACCAAACCTGTCCCTTCCTGCATGATAGTCTGTTCCCCTACTGGCCATGAACACTCACCCAATCACACGACTTAAAGACTACTATGACTACTATGCTAAAACCTTAGAATGATTTCCAAACCCTCACATTTAACCAAATATGAGTCCAGCTTTCTCTATAATATACCCCAAACCACTCACCAAGCATTTTATCCCAGATGCACCTCCATCAGGATCACACAGCCACAGCCCAGACCTCCTGAATGAAGATAAACAGGGAGTTGTGCCTGAGGCTCCGCTTTACAGCATGGTTCCCAGGAGGTTTTTAATCTCCTGATGTGTGCAAACAACTGGTCTAGATTTAAGCAAACTTTTGGAAAAACATAGCCTCACGGGTATTTTGAAGGTGACTGGCTCCAGTTTAAGTAAAAGTGATTTAGGCATTTCAAGGAAATATATGTTTATAGTTTCCCAAAATATTTAGTTCCTAAGCTGAAAGCATATTCTAGTAACTACTATAAAGGTTTGTGTTGTTCTGCCAAATTAAATGACCCTTTAGCGTCTCACTTCTCCCTCCCTCACTATCCCCACTTCTGATGTTGAACTTACTGACTTCACACCTCTTCTTTCCAATGTCAGTTCCTTTTGCCCAAAGCCTTACTTGAAAGCATCAGGAAAATGTGTTGGTCTCAATTCTCTCACCACAAAAGTCACCTATTCAGGAGGCTGTCCTTAACTCAACCATGTAGGCTCAACTTAGCTAGCCGTTGAATTACCATGAGTGGGAATTAAGGGGTATTTAGGGGCTCTGAGAGACTGGAAGAGAGAATGAAGGGCCTAGATCTTATGGGGATGGGCTGGAGTTCACCAAGAATGAGGACCATGGAAGGACCTTGGGAGCTAGTGCAGTGGAGGCACCCTGGCCAGGGAAGCATTGGGAGTACTGACCTTAAGATAGAATGTGGCATGACGGGAGTTAACAGCAAATTTAATATTGTTCAGTGTTCAAAGGAGCCTTTTCTTTGTGGAGTAAAAATGAAGCTATTTCACTGGATATAAAAAATGGCAATATTTCTGACTGTCCCTGCGTATTTTTAGCTGTTGAGATGAGATGACTATCTTATAACCATAGTTAATGCATGATTTTCAATGGTTCAGATTTTCCCTGTTGCAGATTTGGGTATGACATTTTGGGATCTCTTTGTGTTGAGGGAAGATAGATGTCTTTCTTTGTTAATGATTTAGAATAATTTTTATCTGAGTTCTAACAGATTTTGTTCTTTTTGAAGACCCTTTTCTCTTTTCAAAATGACAAAGGAGGAGGAAAAAATAGGGCTAGAAAGCATTTCAAAGCTATTTTGTCCAGTCCCCTGCCCCATGTGGGAACATAGTTCCATTTGAGCCATTTTGGACACTGATTTGTTTGGACATAAATGCCATGACATTCAAACAAAACATCCAAGTCTGTGTTGCTTCAGACACTCAGACACCAGAGGTGCTAAAATGAGGAACACATGAGGTTTTGAGAATAAAACATATGTCAAATCAAGGCATAAAAATACTAGTTTATTGATGTTAAGGAGTCCATGCTCACTTCCAAGAACTGTGGCAAGAGGGCATCATTTTGTGACCACTCATCCCAATGCACTGATACAACTTGGTACTGCATCTTCACATAGGACAATGTTGAAACATTGGGAAAGTTTTCATTTTGCAATTCAACAGATGTGAATATATGAAACACTTTAAACATTTTTAAAGGCATTTTGGAAGGAGAGAGTCAAGTCATATTAGGTGAAAGACACTCAGAGCCTGCTTACAGGAGGATAAATTGGACAACACCATAAGACTATAAACTTATCAAGGATGGAGACTGTGTGCCTTGTTAGCATGATTTTTCTCCAGTGCTTATTACTGCCTGAAAATAATAGATGATTAAAAATATTTGTTAAATAAATATATGAATTAATGGGAACTAACTGTAAGTTTGGACCCACCATTTTGCCTTTAGAAAGTATTCTAAAGAAATAAGCATAGACGAAATCAAAGATTTAGCTATGTAGGTTCTCGTCATGATGTTGTTAGTTACGTCTAACAAAGTATGAAGGATAAATGTAAAAATAGAGGGAAGCATTTAAATTATGGTACATCCACACAATGGAAAACTATGAAGTTATTAAAATGGTGTTATAAAAAAGTATGTAATGACAGGGAAAGATAAAATAAGTTGATAAATATAAAAGTAGATTACTAACCTTTAATAACTATAGTATTTATCAAAAAGGACTATAGTATTTATTGTAGGGTCTTGGAATTGGAAACAATTTTATTTCCTTATATTTGTTTATTCTCTACTTTCTATCACAAATATGTATTATATATGTATATACTATTACTACAAATGTAGCAGTAAGATATTAAAAATATAATACAAATAAAAGGTATTTGTATTATAAAATACAAATTTTATATTTTGTATAAAATATCTCTACCTCTCTACCTCTCGCTTGAAAACTAAACAATGATACCTGAAATTGATACCTCCATTGATTAAGCTATATCGAAGGTCATTAGAAAATTCCTTAGTCATTATTAGCTTCTGTTTAGTTTAGTTTAGACAAAAATTCAAAGACAGACTCAGAGTGTTAAAAAGGCAGAAGGGGAAATGTTTTAATTTGCATTAAGAAATGGCACTTGTGAAGTCGATCAGAATTTTTGTTGCCATTGGAAAACATAACAATAAACCACAATTTAATCAAACAAAAGGAGATTTGACCATCATCCAGAGCTCTGGGGAAGGGAAGACTTCACTGCGTGTGGGATGTTCTAAGAGCACCCGCTGTGTTGGCCAGGATCTGAAGTCCCCACCTATAGAGTGATGTCTTTGGAAGGCAGACATGGTTGTGAAGACCCCTGTTGAGATGCCAAGTGACTATCATGGAGTATCACTGTGTTCACACCAATGAAACTGTTGGATCCACACCAATGGCCATCCTTTCTTATCAGTTGGCATCAAGCTCACTGTCTCAGTCAGCTTGGGCTGCTATAACAAAATACCATAGCTTAAACCACAAACGCTGCTTTCTCACAGTCTGGAGGCTGAGAAGTCCGACATCAAGATTCTAGCAGGTTCTGTTCTTGATGAGAGCCCTCTTCCTAGCTTATAGACAGACACCTCACTGTGTGCTCACTGGCCTTTCCTCACGGCATGAGAGAGAGAAAGCTCTGGTGTCTCTGCCTCTTCTGTAGGAGTACTAATCTCGTCATGAGAGCTCCACCCTCGTGACCTCATCTAACACTAATTACCTCCCAAAGGCCCCAACATCTACCACTGTCGCATTGGTGGTGAGGGCTTCAACAAATGAATTTGTATGGGGGTCAGGGGTATGCAAACATTCAGTCTATAGCACTCACCCTTCATTTTGCTAGTTTCTAGTCAGTTGTAGCTGAAAATACTACTCTTAGGAAGGGATGAATGAATTTTGCATGATGGCACAAAACAAAGTCCAGGGTGTGGAGCTGGCTGGTGCACAGTATAGAGCAGGGTCATGTGTTGGGAAGGAAGCCACGCCAGAGAAAAGTGGAAGGAGCTAGCGTTTATTGAGGACCTTCCAAATGTCAAGCATGGCTTCCTCCATTATTTGTTCCAAGCCCCAAATAACTTCTATGAGCTGGAATTAGGTTCCACGTTTTACCTACGAGAAAAACAAGTCTCAGGCAGGTTAGTCCCACAGTTAAGAAGTGGTGGAAATGACTTTAGAACTCAGAGCTGGCTAGTGCTCTTTTCACTTAGTATTGTAAATCACTAGAATTTAATTTCTATGAGAACAGGGATCTCTGTCTGTCTTATTCACTGATGCATCCCAAGCATGTAGAACTATTCACAGAATGTTCAAAAAGGGCTCGTTGAATGTGTAAGTAAATGAATTAATCAAGACGAAACTGCAACTGGCATGGAAACATCAAGTCTTACATCTTTCTTCTTGAGCTGAGTCTTCACAGACATTGCATATTGAACCCACTGAAACTGGGAGGCTGTGTCTTGTTTTGCAAAGTGTTTAGAGTGACAAAGCACACACATCTCAATATTGTTCACAAATATAATTAATTGCTAAAACATGACTTGGCTAGAGAAATACTCATTCTGGTTGGAGGAATTTTTCCCATCTGACAGTAATAACATGCCGCCCTGCAGGCTTTTTCTCCTGAGGCTGCCCATTCAGACTTTCACCTGTCTTGATGGCAGCTGCCCACTGGGACAGGAGAGCTGCCAAGCAGTGTTGAGACCAGGGCAAGCTGCCATCAGCTGGTGCAGCAGACCTGATGTCTTCCCCCTTTGCAGCTGGCTTTACATTTTTTGTTTCAGTCTTGTCCTTGGATACAGCTCAAGTGAAGTGGCTTAACATTTCAGTCAGTCTCCAAATCAGCACATTCCCAGTTCAATTTAAACGATGCCAAACAGCATTTATAGTCATCTCGCATTGGCGGTTCCTCAGAGCAACTTCGCCGGAAATCTTCCCCCAAGCAATTTTTATTAGAGACCTTAGTTCAAAACCCCACCCAACGACTGCAGAAAAGGCCAGAATTGACTGAATTTTCTGACAGATTAGTTCTTACACTTGTGTGTCCAGAACAAGGCTAGACCTCTGAACTTGCATACATCTGCTTTTGGTACCTAGAATCAACACCAAAAGCAAATTTTCTTTATGTCTATGGGTGCTAAATTACAACACAACTTTGAACAAAGCATTTGAACTCTAGAAGCTTCAATTCCCTACTCTTTAAATTGGGACCAACATAGCATTATAAAATTCCTGTAAGTATTAAATGAAATAATGTAGTTCCTGGAATCCTCTTGTTACAAGAACAGTGATCAAGACCCTGAAAGGACACATGGCTTCCTCTAGTCACACAGCTAGTGGGAGGCACCTCTGGAATTAGTACCCAAGTCTCCCAACTCTGTGTCCACTTGTCATCCTGTTACACTTCCCAATTTTAATTAGAGCACATTTTGTGTCATATCCTGGCAATTTTCAGTCTAAAAAGCCATTCTAGTGTTTCTTGCAAGAATATACAAATTATATTTAAAATAATTTAGTTTTTTACTCTCAGGATGTTAAGATACGTCAGACTCCACTTGCATCATTTTGTCAGTCATCATATGAGCCTGGAGTATAATTATTATTTGTGTTATTCATGAAGTAGTAACTCAACCTTAATTCAAAATGTAGGTGTATAGAACATTTTTTCATTTTCCTACAGAAAAACAAAAACAAGCTATAATTTTTTTAAAAATTCAAATAAATAATTCCCAAGCCTGATTCTGCATTAGGGTAAATTTGCACTACTAGACATTTTAGTAAATGTTTAGTTTCAATCAAAATATTAGTCTAATTGGCTCACAAAAAAATGACTAATAGTTCATAATAAAAAGAATCCCTCGTGGGTTGTTCAGTTCTTTTGATGGCCAGCTTCGTTACAGAATTCCCAAATGGAGTGCCAAGTTACTTGGCATTTGAAATCATCAGGAAAATTCAAGGAACACAGGAACAGGCTAAACATGAAGGTGGCTGCCGAGGTTGACCATCTGTGGAGCTCTTGACACTGCCATGGACTTTGCTGCTGGCATAGGAGCCCTCATATCTGAAGGGTACTTCATTGACATAGTCAGCAAGTAGATAGTGCTTTGGGGTTTCCAGATCTGGATTCAAATCCTGGCTATGCCACTTACCAGCCCTGTGACTCTGAATAAACACACATTTAAATGTCAGTTTCCATACTTGTAACAGGGACAATAAAGGTAATCTGACAGAGGTACTGTGAGGATTGGATGAGATAATACATGACGAAACTTAAGGAATTGCTTAGCATGTGGCGAGTGTTCAAAAAACGCCATGTTTTTTTACTTGATATTTGTTTGTTTGTTTAAATAGCTGCTTAATACCAGGTTGATTACACACCCAGCTGGGATGTTCATGAAGCACATATGGATGGCCTCCAACCATCTTGTCCAGGTGGTTGGACAAGATGATCTTCCTGCTCCAGATTCCTATCAATGTTCACTGACTGTACGGAGTGCCACCTCCAGCATTTGAAAGGCGCTGTGGCACCAACTAGGTTCAATTCATTTTTGCTGGTAACTTATTAGCTCTTGGGCTGGACAAGTCATTTAAACTCTCTTAACTTTTGGTTTCCTCATCTGCAAACATGAGGAAAGTCTCTGAGAGACATTGCAAAGATTGATCAAAATAATACACATAAAGAACAGTGATGACATGGCTAACTTTTGTTAAACCTGTTGTAAACTTTTGTGGGCATTGTGATAAGAGCCACAACTGCATTATTTCTTTAATGTTTTCAACCATGGTATATCATGCCTATTTTACAAGGGAGGAAATGGCAGCTCAGAAGGTTAATTCCCATGTCCAAGGTCACAGAACCAATAGGCAATAGAACTGGGAACTGAACCCATTCAGTCTCACTCGCAAGGCCAGTGCACATCACCACCTCCTTATACCACCTCCCCTGGCCGCTTAACTAATATAGGTCACAGTTCAATTCAGTGTCTAAATAGTAGATTCACTAAGCATTTGACTGATTCCCTATATTGTTCCCTCTATGAAATTTCTTCATCCTGATACCAATATCAATCTTTGGACCAGTGGAGTGTGTGCATCAAAACTGTCTCACTCTGAATCTTGTCACAATATTAAGTATAAAGGATGTGTCACTCCCTTGGTTTGAGTATGTGAAGTGCATCATCATTGTATTATATATAACAACTAGTCTATCCTAGACATGCTGGGGAGGGGCTGTCAGAGTCTCTAGAACTGCCATCAAAATTAGTGTAGCACCAGGATGCACCCACACACACACATACAAGGACTAGAGACTGGCTGAATTCTTTGGGGAAAAAAAATTTGCAGGAAGCAAATGCAATCATTTACTGGAGCTCTGGAAATCAGCTAAGCTTCCTCTAAAAATCTCTCACCATTTAGGAGAAATAACAAGCTATAGGATAATGAGAAGGCAAGATCTTCCTTCCACTGTGGAAAAATGCTATTATCTATCACTGGTGAAGAATGCAAAGGACTTCCACTACATGAAAGATGTTCCCGTGCTCTTAGCTGGCTTCAATTTGGAGCCCAGCAGTGTCTGTTTTGACCAGAGAAGTTTTTCCCCGTCGCCTTATCCCCACTGACAGGAAAAAGATGAACTTCTTTGGAGAAATATTGTGCTGAGATTTTCTTGATACTTTAGGCCGAAATGTCTTATTGAATCTTACAACTCCATAAAACCTGAATTCGTGTGAGTACTACCTGCTCTCTAGCTGATCCATCTTCATGGAGAAGCACAACATCTTCCCTGGTCATTTCAAAAGTCTGCTGTTTTGCCTGCAATCTAATTTGGAAGCAGTGACTGCAAACTATCAGTAAGAATTGGGCCTTTGCGCATCTGGGTCCAGTCACACAGCCATAGCTCACTCTGGCAGCTCAGCATCCATCAAATGGAAGACTGTGGAAGGGTGGCCATTAATCCCCACAGGGCTTCCTCTTCCAGAAATTTTCAGTCCTGTTACTGTAATTGCTTTGGTTCAGGATATGGTATGCAGCCAGCTGGAATGACTAGACAAATCCATACAGGTGGGCATACATTATGTCCATTGGTAAAATACCACTCCCCAGAAAGATGGAGTGAAACATTACCAAGTAGAAGCTGTAAATTTTATGTAATTTGACAAATATCCAATGATTACCTATTAGCTACACTCCTACTAGCTCTGCTACTTATTAGATGTGTGAGCGCTTGAAAAAGTTACCCAACTTTCCCAAGCCTCAGTTTTCTCATCTATAAAATTGAAATAATAATAGAGGTCCTCATAAAGTTCTTGTGTGGCTTAAATGAGATAACCCGTGTACATGAATTAATATTTGTAAGGGCATAGAAGAATACTTGGCACATGGCAAATGCCATATAAATGATCGTTCATTAATTAAAAGCCTTAGTCTAGTGCCTGGCAGATAGAAAGCACTCAATAAATGCTTGATGTTATAGTTAATATAATCGTCATCAACATCATCACTGTGTCAGGCACTATGCTAGGCATCATGAGGGGAAACAAAGATTAAAAACATGCAGTCCTTCCTCTTAAGGAGCTTCTCTTTAGTGGGGGAGAAAAACATGCAGCATGTGGGAATGGCTCCTGCTGGTCACTGATCTGGAGAGTAGAACGAGAAACTCTGACAGCCCCTCCCCAATCCTGTCATCCCAGAAGAGATCAGTGATTAGCTGTAATACAATGACAGTATCCTTGAAATAACCAGACCTAGGAGCAGATACATCTTTCATGTTTCATGATGATAACAAAAGTGCAAAAAGCAATGGACATGTAAGGGAGAAAGAGATTAATTTTGATTGACAGTATTGAAGAAACCTCAAGGAAGAGTTGGCATTTAAGAGAGTCCTTGAAAGATGAGAAGAACCAAAAAATATTGTTGTGTTTGGTCTTTTCCTAGCTATTATGGAGTTGTTGTCCCTGGATTTCAGTGCGCTCTCCCACTGAAAACAACTATAAGACTGGTAAAATATATGAGGCAACTGTCTTCAGATATTGGCTAACAAGCAGGGCAATTCTGTGCTCTCCGAGGGAAGGAGAACACAGGAGGTGAGTCCCAGCCATCTGCTTAGGAACAATCCCCTGACCACTGCACAGTGAGCTAGAGTCCAAGCAGAACATGGCAATCCTGTTGAGCTGAGAGAGATCACAGTTTGAGCATCTGAAGCAACCCAAATCTCAAGAGCAGATCCCAGATATATGGGAATTGTGCAGAAGAGTCCCCCAGAAGCCTGCTTGGGAGTTTCCCACAAGGCTTTGGCTGAACACTGGGTTATGATTGTATAAGGTAGACAATATGAGATGCATCAGCTGCTACAGCGTTGAGATCAGAACAAAGATAACAGCAGTCAAGCTGTGCTAGGGAACATTGGAGGTCAAATCTAGCCAGAGAGGATAAAACTCGTTAATATCTCATTAACATCCTAGATATTCCACTGAGACATCAGAAAGGCTGAGCCTGAGGAGTAAAGACTGCCTCCGAAAATAAGGCGTACTCTAGTCCCATCCTAACAAAGCCAGACACCAAGACTGGACAAGATCTGTAAGGGAAGATAAAGTTTGGAGGCTGAATCCCACCAAGTTAGAGCAGCTAAACACTTCAGGTTTTCACAAATCTACTCTAAATAAAGCGTAAAACCAAGTCTACACAGCTTGAAGGTGAACAACCAGTAAGCGAACTGCCTAATAGAACAAAAATTAACATTTTTCAGAGTAAGACAATAGAGTCCAGAGTTTCTTTAATGTATCATTACCAACATCTAGTATATAATCAAAAGTTACTGGAGAAACAGAGAGAGAGAGAGAGAAGAAAATTAGGAATGTGTGACCCATACTCAAGAAAGAAGCCATCAATAGAAACCTACTCCAGATGTTGGACTCAGCACACAAAGATGTTAAAATATGTATGATAAATGTATTTAAAGAATTAAATGAAAATACATTTAAAGAATTAAAGAAATATTGTCTTAATAATATTAAATATCATGAGAAAATAAAATCCTTTCTTATCAGTTGGCATCAAGCACTGTTAAGAGAATCAAAAGACAAGCCACAATTTGGAAGAAAATATTTTCAAAAAATTTTTTTTATTATTGCTGTCAAGCCAATTCCAACTCCTAGTGACCCTGTGCTCAGCAGAGCAGAACCCTGCCTGGCCTTTTTGCACCATCCTCTCACCTTCCACTGTTATAGCAGACAATGCTCCATTGCTATTCACAGGGTTTTCGTGGCCAATTTTTCAGAAGTGGGTTGCCAGGTCCTTCTTCCTAGTCTGTCTTCGTCTGGAAGCTCTACTGCAACCTGTCCACCATGGATGACCCTGTTGGTATTTGAAATGCCAGTGGCATAGCTTTCAGCATCACAGCAACACAGTATGATGACTGACAGATGGGTGTTGTGGTTCCCTGACTGTAAACAAACCTGGGATGCAGCAGTGAGAGTGCTGAATCTTAGCTACTGGACCATCAGGGCTGCTTATTTTTTTAAATACACATCTGACAAAGAATTTGTATCTCAAATGTACAAAAAGACTCTTAAAACTCAACAATAAGAAAACAAATAACCAAATTAAAAGGTGGGCAAAAATTAGAACAAAGGCCTCACCAAAGGTATACAGACAACAAGCATAAAAAAAGATGTCCAACATCACATATCATTAGGAAACTGCAAATGAAAACAATGAGATACCACTATGCCCCTATTAGAGTGACAAAATTTTTTTAAAAAACCTGACAAAACCAATGGCTACTAAGGATGTGGAATAAAAAGAACTCTAGTTCATCACTGATGAGAAATGAAAATGGCACAGCATTTTAAAAGACAGTTTGGCAGTTTCTTACAAAGCTAATCATAGTTTTACCATACAATCCAGCAATCATACTTCCAAGTGTTTACCAAACTGATTTGGAAACTTACATCCACACAAAAGCTACACATGAATGTTCATAGTAGCTTTATTCATAATCACCCCAAACCAAAAGCAACCAAAATGTCTTTCAGTAGGTAAATGGATAAACAAATTAGTACATCCATACAACAGATACTATTCAACAATAAAAAGAATGAGGGTAGCTCCTATCAGAGAGCCTGTTTGGGAAATTGAGAGTGGCCTGGAGAGGCCCTCCCCCTTCCTGCCCAGGCAAGAAGGCCGAGACATAGCCTCACTGCTGTGGCTCCCGGCCCCATTTGAACAGAAGGGCTGGCCAGAACACCTGAAAGCTAAGTGGCTCAGCAGCCCTCCAGCTGAGAGGTGGGCAGGCAGAGCTGATTGCACTCAGAGCAAAACCAGCACCAAGCATGGAGGGTTCCCATGCTACACACAGAGAGGGGGATTAATTCATAGCCAAGGTGGAGGGTAGCTCCTGGACCCTCCCAATCAGAGAGTCTGTTTAGGAAAAACTGAATTGTCTGAAGTGGCCTCTCCCTTTCCCATCCAGGCAAGGGAGCTGAGAGCACCTGGAAACTGTGCGGCCCAGCAGCTCTTGAGCAGAGAGAAGGGCAGGCAGAGCCAAATGTTTGCAGAGCAAAGCCAGTGGACCCATTCAGCCAGGGAACTTGGGGCATGGGTCAGTTTGAGTAAAGACAACAAAGGGCTTTACCAGCATTAGAGCTGCTTCTCCCACTGTGCCAGGAAGAAAAACTAATTTGTAGCCCTGCTTATTGCTGAATACAGCCTCCAGCTTGCCCACATGGGAGGCTGCACTGCCAATCCAACAGTCCTGCTTACAGTGGCACTTGAACAGAGAGCACAGCTGTGGCTTTCCCCATCTGCAGAGCAAAACTGGTGGCTTCACCTGAGCAGGGAATTCAATGCACACTCTTGCCTGATTTGGGTCCCCAAACAATGAGCCAAACAGACCCTGGGTCCCATCCTGCTGCCCTGCCAGGGCAGGAAAGCTAATTCACAGCCCAGTCTAAAACTGAATATAGCACCCAGTAAGCCTGACCAGAGAATCCTTGCAAGCATGGAGCTCATCCTACAGCATCACTTGAGAGGGGAACTAAGCCAGTAGTCTTATCCAACTGTTCTCAGCCAGTGGCATACCCTCCCCCATCCCAATGTCAGACCTCAAACAGTTGCCTCATCCAAAAATAGACCGTAATAGTAGGGCCCATCTGCCCAAGGACATTACCAGCAGACACTCCCAGAAACCCAAACTGAGCTGATTGGTGAAAATCTGTCTCTACCAACACAAACCTGTAAAGTCTAGAAGAGGAACCCAGTTACTCAAATGCACAGAGACTCATGTAAGGAATCAAGGATCTTGAAAAACCAGGTAAATATGACACCATCAAAGAAAACTAAGTTCTAATAACTGATCTTAAAGAAATGGAGATCTATGAAATGTCAGACAAAGAATTCAGAACAATCCTCTTAAATAAATTTAGTGAACTACAGGAACATACAGACAGACAACTAAACAAAATTAGGAAAACAATGCATGAACAAAACAAGAAATTCAACAAACCAATAGAAAACATCAAAAAAGGAAAAAACCAAACAGAAATCCTAGAGTTGAAAAATACACAACTGAACTGAAGAATGCAACAGAGAGTTTCAGAGGCAGACATGACCATGCAGAAGAAAGAATCAGTGATCTGGATGATAAGACTTAGAAATTATCCAGGCAAAAGAGCAAACAGGAAAGAGAATGCAAAACAGTGAAGCATGCCTATGAGACTTATGGGACACAATGAAAAGAAACACTATCTGTTACTGTTGCAGAAGGAGAAGAGAAAAAGAAAGGGACAGAAGGTATATTTAAAGCAATAATGGCACAAAACTTTCTGAACCTTAGGAGAAACATCCAGATCCATGAGGCCAGACAATCCCAAATAGGACCCGAATATGGCTTCACCATGATACATTATAATTAAATTGTCAAAAGTCAAAGACAAAGAAAGAATTTTAAAAGCAGCAAAAGAGAGAAGTTACATACAAGGGAACCCCCATAGGACTATCAGCGAATTTCTCAGCAGAAACATCTAAGGCCAGGAGAGAATGGGATGACATATTCAAAATATTGAAAGAACACAACTGCCAACCAAGAGTACAATACCCAGTGAAGCTGTCCTTCAGAAATGAAGGGGCAATAGAGAAGTTACAAGAAATTCAAAGAGGAGTTATCTGAGTAGAAGTAAAAGAACAATAATTAACATCATAAAAACACACAAAAGTAATGTAAAACTCACTGGTAATGGTAAATATATAGTCAAAGTTAGTTCTGTAATTTGGTAATGAGGTGCATAATTCACTTGCAACTCTAGTTTACAAGTTAAAAATGAACATAGTAAAAATAATCATAACTACAATAATCTGTTATTAGTAATGCAAAATAAAAAATATTTAAATTGTAAGAGCATTAACCTAAAATGTAAGAGAGAGAAGAAATAAAAGTGTAAAGTTTAGGAATTCTATTGAAGTTAAGTTGTTATCAGCTTAAAATAAGTTGTTATAATTTTAAGATATTTTATGTAAGCCTCATAGTAACCATGAGAGAAAAAACTGCAGCAATTACACAAAAGAACATGATAAATAAGTCAAAGTGTACTGATATCAAAAGACATCAAAACATGAAAAAAAGACATCAGGATAAGAAATAAGGAAGAGTGGATCTATAAAATAAACAGAAAATAATTAACAGAATGGCAATTATAAGTCCTTACCTATCAATACTTACTTTAAATGTAAACAAATTAAATTCTCCAATCAAAAGACACAACAGCTGAATGGATGGAAAAACAAGATCCAATAATATGCTATCTACAAGAGATTCACTTTAGCCTTAAAGTAGACTGAGAATGAAGGGATGGAGAAAGTAATTTCAAGCAATGGTAACCAAAACAAGAAGGTCTGGTTATACTTGCATCAGACAAAATAGACTTTAAACTAAAAATGGTAAAAAGAGACAAAGATGGTCATTACATAATGATACAGGGGTCAATCCATCAAGAAGATAAAACAATTGTAAACATTTATGTGCCCAACATTGGAGCACTTAAATATATAAAACAAAAACTAGCAGAGATAAAAGGAGAAATAAATAGTAATACAATAATAATGTGGACTTTAATACCCCCTTAATTTTGAATAGATCATCCAAACAGAGAATCGATAAGGAGACAGCAGATTTGAACAACATTATAGACCAAATGGACCTAACATATATATACAGAACATTCCATCCAACAACAGCAGAGTACACATTCTTCTCAAGTGCCCATGGAACATTTTCTAAGATAGACTATATGTTAGGACACAAAACAAGTCTTAGCAAATTCAAGAAGATTGAAATCATACCAAGTATCTTCTCTGACCACAATGCTACGAAACTAAAAATCAATAATAAGAGGAAAACTGGAAGATTTGTGAACATATGAAAATTAAACAACACTCTCCTGAACAACCAATGGATAAAAAAGAAATTAAAGGGGAAATTAAAACCTTCTTGAAACAAACAAAAATGGAAACACAACATACCAGAATTTATGGCTCGCAGCAAAAGCAGTTCTAAGAGGGAAGTTTTCAGCAATAAATGCCCGCATTAAGAAGCATGAAAGATCTCAAATAAACAACTTAACTCAATGCCTTAAGGAACTAGAAAAAGAAGAACAAACTGAACCCAAAGTTAGCAGAAGAAAGGAAATAATAAAGATTAGAGCAGAAATAAATGAAATAGAGAATAGAAAAACAATAGAAAGGATTAAGCAAACTAAGAGTTGGTTCTTTGAAAACATAAATAAAATTGACAAACTTTTAGCTAGAATAACCAAGGAAAAAATAGGGGACACAAATCAACACAATTATAAATGAAAAAGGAGACATGACAACTGATACCACAGAAATACAAAGGATCATAAGAGGTTATTATAAACAAATATATGCCAAAAAAATGGACAATCTTGGAAGAAATGAAAAAACTCTTAGAAACATACAACTTACCAAGACTGAATCAAGAAAAATAGAAAATTGAATGGACCAATTACTAGTAAGGAGACTGAATCACTAATCAAAAATCTTCCAACAAAGAAAAGCCCAGGACCAGATGGCTTCATTGGTGAATTTTACCAAACATTTAAAGAAGAATTAACACTAATCCTCAAAATCTTCCCAAAAAATCAAAGAAGAGGGAACACTGCCAAACTTATTTTACAAGGCCAGCATTATCCTGATACCAAAACCAGAAAAGGACTTTACTAGAAAAGAAAACTACGGGCCAATATCCTTGATGAATATAAATGCAAAAAAAATCTCAATAAAATGCTAGCAAACAAATTTAGCAGCACATTAAAAGGCCCATTCACCATGTTCAACTGGGATTTATCGCTGGGATGCAAGAGTTCAACATACATGAATCAATCAATGTGATATATCACATTAATGGAATGAAAGCAAAGAATCGTGATGAATTCAATAGATGGAGAAAAAGCATTTGACAAAATTCAACATACATTCATGATAAATCTCAACAGATTAGGCATAGAAGGGACATATCACAATATAATAAAAGCCATATATGACAAGCCCACAGCTAACATCATACTCAATGGTGAAAGGTTGAAAGCTTTTCCTCTAATATCAGGAACAACTGATATTTGACAAAGAAGCCAAGAATACTGAATGCAGAAAAGACAATCTCTTCAATAAATGGTGCAAGGATAATTGGAAATTCACATGTAATAGAACAAAACTAGACCCCTGTCTTATATCACTCACAAAAATTAACTCAAAATGATTAAACTTAAATGGAAGATCTGAAACCATGAAATTCCTAGAAGAAAACACAGGAATGAAGATCTTTGACATGGGTCTTGGTAACAATTTTTTGGATATGACACCTAAAGCACAAGCAACAAAATCAAAAATAAACAAATGGGACTGCATCAAACTAAAAAGTTTCTGCACAGCAAAACAAACCATCAACAAAGTGAAAAGACATCCTACAAAATGGGGAAATAATGCAAACCATATATCTGATAAGGGGTTAATAGCCAAAATACATAAAGAACTCATACAACTCAATGGCAAAAAACCAAATAACCCTATTAAAAAATAGACAAATGACCCAAATACACATTGTTCCAAAGAAGATATATGAAAGGTCAACAGGTACATGAAAAGATGCTCAACATTCCTAGTCATTAGGGAAATGCAAATCAAAATTACAATCAGATATCACCTCACGCCTGTTAGAATGGCCATCATCAAAAAGACAGGTTCAAATTCTAGCATGAATCTGGAAAAAAGGAAACCCTTCTGCATGTTAGTGAGATTATAAATTGGTACAGCCACTAGGAAAAACAGTATGGAATATCCTAAAAAAATTAAAAACAGCACTACCACATGATCCAGCAATTCTACTTCTGGGAATATATCCAAAGGAAACAAAAACACTAACTTGAAAAGATATCTGCACCCCATGTTGATAGCAGCATTATTTATAATAGCCAAGATATGGAAACAACCTAAGTATCCATTGACAGATGAATGGATAGAGTTATGGTGTATATATATACATACAGTATATATATATACTGTAATACATATACGTGTAATGGAATACTGTTCAACCATAAAAAATGAGGAAATCTATTTGCAACAACATGGATGGACCTTGAAGGCATTATGCTAAGTGACACAAGTCAGACAGAGAAACACAAATGTTGTATGATCTCACTGATATGTGAAATCTAAAAAAAAACTCATGAAAAAGAGATTAGACTGTGGTTACCAGAGGCAGGGTAGGGGGAGGAGGAACTGGAGGAACGTGGTCCAAAGGGACAAACTTCCAGTTATGAGGTAAATAGGTATTGGGATGTAATGTACAACTATATATGACGACTATAGTGAAGATTGCTATATGATATATAGGAAAGTTGTTAAGAGAGTAAATCCTAGGAGTTCTCATCAAAAGGAGAAAATTTTTTTCTCTTTTCTTCCTTCTTTTCTTTTTATTGTATCTATATGAGATGATGGATATTAGCTGAGCCCTCTCTGCTAATCATTTCACAATATATGTAAATCAAACCATTATGCTGTAGAAATGAGTTATCAAGTTATGAGTAAACATAGATGAATCTTAAATGAATGTTGCTAAGTGAAAGGAGCCAGTCTGAAAAGAATTCTAATTATACAACATTCTGGATAAGGCAAAACTATAGACATCATAAGCATATCAATGGTTGCAGGGCTTCGAGAGGAGGGGATAGGGTTAAATAGGTGAAGCAAAGGGGATTTTTTAGAGTGGTAAAACCATTCTTTGTTACACTGTTATGGTGAATACATGATGTTATACATTTGTCAAAACCCACAGAATGTTACAGCACAAAGAATGAACCTTAATAAATGTAAATTTTAAAATCATTCAGGACATTGGGAGAGTCCCAAGATGAAATGCAGAATATGAAAAAACAATTACAAATGTATAGAACAACCCCACTGGAGGGACTGGAAATAAAAAGTGCTGACCTAAATAACTTCGAAAGGCAAAAGAAACTATACATAAGCATCGTGCTCTGTTGATGAAGTTGTTCCACGTGGGCATGCAGGTTAACAGCTCTGATCCTGCTACACATGTATACTGGAATTGAACAATTATGTAAATGGTTAGTGGATGGTGGGATCCAGCTTTCTTACTATTGGAGTGGGAAGTTACAGATATGCAAGGAGAAGAGCCTCGAATGATCAATGAATCAGAGTTGGAGACATCAGTGTAAACTCACGTATACCATAATACAGTTATAAGTGGCTACATATAGAAATATTTACAGATATGTGTATATACACAGGTTAGTATACACCCATATATTTCCTTGCTCTGTCTGCCAAGAAGAGCTAAAACAACAGCATCCACTATCAACAACCATACTAAGCATCCAGATTTCAGTTTCTAATACTGTTCTCCAATGAAAAGTGTTCTTTGGAGAAACGACTGATTCTAGGTCTGAGGTAGGAAATATACAAAATGAGTCTTGATCATCTTGTAGTACCAGAAAGTAAGGAAGTACTTTGGAAAAAAAAAAAGTATGCAGTGATGGAGGTATGACAAAGGGACACAGAAGCCAAATGAAAAGAGATCCCAATGCCCAAGGCTGAACAAGTAAGGTACAACAAAATAAATGAAGTAGTAATGGATTATAACCCAAAGTTTAAAATAAGTATCTATAAGTTCATACTAAAATAAATAAATTTGACAAGAGACAAATCTTCTGTGCAGTAGAATTCCAAATAATGCATGAGTATACTTCACTCTCAAGAAGTGGGGGTATAAATCCCCACTCCTTAAGTGTGGACTGCACATAGTGACTTCATTCCAAAGAGTGCAGTATGGAAACAGAAAAAAAACAGTACTTTACAGTAGAGAAACTTGACACATAGTATACACACTACTTCTTCCAGGTGAGCAAAATCAACATCAATAGTGACAACCATGTTGATCATACGTACACTTGATAAGATGTGATGAATATGGCAATTTACTTCTGTGGTCTCACTTCCAAGAACACAGAACTCCAATCTAATCACGAGAAAAACATCAAACAAATCTCAGCTGAGGGACATTCTACAAACTACTTGACCAATACTCACCAAAACTGTCAGAGTCATTAAAAAGTAAGTTTGAGAAACTGTCACAGGCAAGAGTAGTTAAGGAGACATGACTGCTAAATGTAATGTGGTATCCACGACTGGATCTTGGAATAGAAAGGGGACATTAGGTAAAACTAAGGAAATCTGAATAAAGTATGGACTTTAGTTAATAATAATGTATCGAGTTTGTTTTGATAATTGTAACAAATGTATTTTACTAATGTAAAATGTTAATAATAGAGGAAAGTGTGAACTCTTTGTACTATCTTTGCTATATGTCTGTAAATCTAAAATTGTTCTAAAATAAAACATTTACTTTTAAAATAGAATACAATTTACAATTGCTTCCAAACCATAAAGTTCTTTGGAATAAGTTGAACAAAAGATGTGTTAAGATCTCTACTCTAAAAATGAAAACTCATTTCTGACAGAAATTGACCTATAGTATCAATATAGTCTCAATCAAAATCTTAGCAGTCTTTTTAAAAATAGAAATTGTCAAGCTGAGTCTAAAGTTTATATGCAAATTTAAAGAATCTAGGATTCCAAAACAATTTTGAAAAAGAAGAACAAAATTAGGGAACTTTTACTGTCAGATTTAAAGACAAATTATAAAGCTACAATAATCAAGAGAATCTGATTTTGGTGTAAAGATAGACATGTAGATCAATGGAACCAGAAAAAGACAGTCCACAAAAAGACCTACACATATATGACAAATTGCTTTTTTTACAGAAGCATCAAGGTAATTCCATAGGGAAAGGATAGTCTTTTTGCAAAATGGTAGAAGAGCAATTAGATATTCATATGGAAAAAAATGAACTTCGATTCGTACCTTATGCCATACACAAAAACTAATTCAATGCGAATCATACACCTAAACTTAAACACTAAAACTATAAAACTTCTGGAAGAAAACAAAGGAAAAAATATTCAAAACCCTAAGGTAGTCAAAAATACTTTACACAGGACACAAAACATTAATAAGAAGACAGAGAATCCTATACTTTATTAGGAGACACATCAAAAGAGAAGATATATAAATGGACGATACATACATGAAAAGATTTTAAACAACAAGGGGAAGAGCTAACCACAATCACAAAGATACATGATGGCACACCTATTTGAATGACTACATTTTCGAAGAAGACTAATAATACCAAGGGTTGCAAAGTGTGGAGCAATGGAATTCTTGTATGTTGCTGGTGGAAATGTAAAATGAAACAATTACTTTAGGGAACCATTTGGTTACTTCTTAGAAAGCAAAACATACACTTATCCTATGACCCAGCAATTCTACTCCTAGGTATTTTACCTAAGAAATACGAAAAATATATCCCCAAAAAGACTTGCACAACAATATTCATAGCGGTTTTATTCATAATAGCTCTAAACTGGAAACAACCCAAATGTCTATCAAGAGAGGAATGGATAAACAAACTGTGGTGTATTTACACAATGGAATACTACTCAACAATGAAAAGGAAAAAAGTACTGTTTCACATACCACAGACAAATCACGCAACATTACGCTGAAAGTAAAAAGACAGACAGAAGAATACATACTGTGTGATTTCATTTATATGAAGTTCGAGAACCAGCAAAATGAACCCTACATGATACATAACAGATCAGTGTTTGACTGACGAGCGGAGTGACAGGTTGGCTGCAAAGGGACCTGAGGAAACTTTCAGAATGGTTAAAACGTTCTATATCTTAATTGGAGTGGTGGTTACATTGGTGTATACATTTATCAAAACTCGTACACTGGAAATATATACATTTTGTTGTATGTAAATCAACATAAAATGTCGATAAACAAATGCTTAAAATTCACGTGGCATTAGGACAGGGACTGTGTAGCAGACTACCAGGTGGCAGGAAGCGTGTGGAGCAGCAGGACTGCATCTCCTCCTGTGTCCGGTGAACCCTGCCAACGCCTGAGAACCCTGTGACAGGAAACCACATGTCTCTGCCTTCACTGACACCACTGGGTAGTGAAGTGAGCCAATAATTAAATACAATGGGAAAGACTCACAGGACTCGTCCAGGTGTTATGGGAACACTAGAGGGAGTGACTAACTCTGCCGGTAGAGGGCTTCACAGGGGAGGAGACAATCAGAGTTTTGAAGGGAAAAAATCAGATATGCTCGAGGAAGAAAGGGTAAAGCTGGGTGAGAAGAAAATTACTGGAAGAGGCAGAGCAGCAGAAAATAACATAGCTTGCTTGGGAAACGGAAGGAAGTTCAAGATAGACAAAGGAAGAGGCAGTGACAGAAGGGGAAAGTAGACAAGGACTGTGTGAGGCCAGGCCCCAAACGTGAAGGAATTCTGACTTTACTCTGCAGACAATTGGCAGGCATTCACCTGAGAAGAACGTGGTCAAGTTTTGATCTAGGAAAGCTCACTCTAGCATGGATTAGAGAAGGAACAAGGAGAGAAACTAGAGGCCATAGGAGACTGGGACAGTGACCGAGGCAAGGAATGATAACCTGGAGCGTGGATTGGCAAGGAGGTGGTGAATGGAGGAGGGGCAGAGCTCAGCGACTGCTAAAATGCCTGAAGCAGGTCACGAATTCATGTCCATTATCTCTCCCAAAATGCAATTTGTCCTAACATCTCAACGTGTTTCAGCTATTAGAAAGTAATTCAGTGTATGGAGTCATAGAGCTATAAGCAGCACCAGAGCCTCCTTGTGATTGAAAAGGAAGGGATACGCCTGCCTCTGAGCATTAGCTCATTAGCTCATCCCATTTACTACCAACACATCTGGCAGGACTGTCAAAACAGGGATCCTCCCCACGTTCTTGGGAGTGATTGCCTCTCTACGACATGTTGGATGGGAGACTCCTGTTTTCTACCATGCTGTTTGGTCTAATTCTTCACAGTTGATTACAATTCCCATGCACCTAATCTTGCCATTCATCTGTCTCCCACATCCTCAGGACCAGACCAACTCTCTTTATCCTAATGAGATCCGATTGCAGAGCAAGGCACTCTATTTAGTATCTGGTGGCAGCTTGGACAAGAGGCTATGCCCTCATCTCATGGCATGTTTAACTACTCAGAGGAAAATAGGAACAATAGACTGGGAACTCACTATCTGAATATTTAGTAGGGATGGAAATGTTCCAGATCACCCCTCCACTGAGAGTCCTCAGAATGAAGAAACAACCCAGGGTTGCTCTAGATGAGGAGTGTGGTAACGACTCCACCTCCAAGATTCCAGTATTCATCCATCCAGGAAATAATTATTGAGACTTGCAATGTGCTGGGCCCTGTACTGTATACTATGAGGGCCATCAGAGGAAGGATCCTGAGGGATCATTAAGGGACAGTAGAAGGCAGTGCACATGCTCCCCTCACAGCTCTCTGAAGGCACACCAGCTGCTTCCCTAGCTCTTGTGGAAAATGGGTTGGACTAAGACCGTAGCTAGGCTGGGCAGAGACTTGATGGATGCTCCAGGCACTCAGGGTCGGGGCGACGCTCAGCTCAGAGACTCTGATGCCCTAGAATGCTGGAATATAGGAGCGAATAAACCCTTCTGCCCTCAGAGACCTGCAGGGGAGATGAATCATTGCTCCTGAAGCTCTGACCTCCTGGACTCTAGGAGGAGGCCAAAAAGAATGACAAGCATGTCTTTCCTCTCACCCCGCTCCTTCCTCCTAGGGAGGCCTCTCTCCCTTCTCTGCCTCTTAATCCACCCAGATCTAATTCAAATGGCACCTCCTCCGTGAAGCCTTTCTGATAACCCAAGGCAGACTTAGATACTCCATCATCTGTGCTCATATAATTTCTGTATGTCATGGAGATAGTAGCACTGTAGCTGGGCCCAAAGAATGGGTAGGATTCTGGAAGAATTATGTATACAAAATATATACAGGGGCCAGTCGCAGTGTGAAGTCTTGGAGGAATGAATGCAGTCACTCAGTTATTCATACATTCAGCATATATTATTGAACTCTGACTAGGTGCCAGGCTCACTGCTCAGTGTTGAGAATTCATTTGGGAGCCTGATAGACGTGGTCCTGACCTACACAGAGAGGCAGGCTAGAGAGCAAGTGCTGGTCTCTCTCACATGAACACACTTGCTTTCAGAAAACAATGGTCTGCTGCATCGGCAACTGCAGCATCTGTGTCATCCTGACCTGCTCATTCAGTCTCAGGAAAGACACTGGGATTTCATGGCAGACTAACAGCAAAACCCTACAGGGATTTGCATACAGCAGAGAGAACCACAATCTCTATCCTATTTTTGTATACAAATAAGCCTTTTTCTTTTCTGTTCTTGCTATAGTCTAGAGAAGAATCTTCTTAGAAATTTTACATCTCTGGAACGGACAGCAGGATTATTTTTCTGGATTTCTTTCTGTTTATTTCTCCACAGAAAGAAAAGTTTTGTTTCTAAAAGCAAAGAAAATTTCCTGATCAGTTACATATCCCCCGGAAATCCTGATGAGCTGGATTATTCTGATTGAGTCGAATGCCACAGTATTTATCATAGTTAGAGAAAAAACATGGTTTGGATGTAGCTTCTCTTTAGGAACAAGTTAGAAAATTCAGAGAAGGGACTTTCAGATATTCATCTCATTTCCCAGGGCTGTGGTCCCCCAAATTGGAGTGGTTCTGACCACAGTTTGATTTTGTTACAGCTGTTTTCAGCCTCCTGTTCAATGAGTTACATGTCTTATTAACCTTCAGTAAGTGAACTCATGAAGTTTTCTTTGGAAGCAATGTGTGATGCTTTTTGGAATAACAGGTGGTTCCCTGGAGAAATAGAGCATGGTCAGAGGGTCAGAGGCTGTGGGTCTATGAGCCCAAAAGCTGACCTTACCAACACTGTGAAAGGTCATGGTTAGAGCTCACCAGGTGGGAAAGGGTTAGAGCTGACCAACCACTGCCCGTCAGTGGGCCAGGCTCAGGCTGCAGAGGGAACCATCAGGAGACTCTCACCATTTATTCATCCAACAAACACATTCTGAGAGGTCCCGCAGGCCATTGGCCCCAGTGGGGAATAATCAAGTACCCTGCCTCGTGTGGGAGACAGATAGGGACGTGAAGGATCTCAAATGTGCCATGGCAATGAGAGAAAGGAGCTTCACGGGGGTGGGGAAGTGCAGTGAGTGGAAGAAGGAAGAGATGATACCTGAATAAACCCCAAAGGGCAAGTAGGAGTGAGCTGGTGAGCAGGGTTCAAGACATCCCAGAGGGCGAGGGAGCAGCATATGCAAAAACATGAGGCGGGAATGGTTCACATTGCAAACTGCAGGTCTCTCTGCTTGGCTAGAGCAGTGGGAGCCTAAGCAGCGCAGAGGACAAGGTGGGGCTGATGGCACCTGTTAAATACTGTATTTAATCTTTATCAGGAAAAACCAACAATCCACTCTAGAGACTTTCTGGGCAAGTTACTTTACCTCTCTGAGCCTCAGTTTCCTCAGCTATAAAAGGGGGATAACAGCAGCACCTGCCTCACAGAGTTGTGAATGCAATAATAATTAACACAGTATTCACAGTCCAGCCCTCAGAGACTTTACATCCTAGTAAATAACACATTCATTATGCCTGGCCCAGTGACTAGCATAGTACAAGGCCTTAGAATATTATAACCACTTTCTTTCTTTTTTAAAAAACTTTTTGTCACCTTCATTATTATTACTCTTTGGCTTTTCTAAAGACAGAATGTTCTTCCTACCAATTTGCATTTTCTGGGGACTCAAAAAGTAACCTTGTGTAAAAGCCAATCAGATTCTTCTAGCTTTCCTAATTTATGCTCCAGTGTGAACGTACTGCCTCATGTGACTATTCAGTAATAAGTAGAAAGCACATTTATTTCCTTCCTAATTGGTAAATTAAAGGCATCTCATGGGGAGAGACATGAGTGACATAGAGAGTAAAACTATACAAGGAAACCAATCCCTGTAAGTTAACAGGGAAATCAAACAGACTGGAAAGAACTTCCTGTGTTTTAAGGGAATAGTCCATCCATCTGATACTAACCAAAGTTATAAACAAAATATTAGCAAATTGAACCCAGCACTAAGTTTAAAGAATGAGAACAGATGTCCGTGACAGAATGGTTCCATATTAGGAAATGTATTAATATAATTAATCACTTCAATATATGGAGAGAGAAGCGGAAATGACTGTTTTGATAATGTAGGAGCAGTTTCCACGGAGTGGAAGCTCTGACGGCAATGTGTCCAAGGGTGAATTAGATGAAGAAGTGGAGACAGCAGTTATAGGAGTCTTCCAAGGCTTGATACAAACGGGCACGGGAAAAAGAGAGATGGGTGGTAACTTGAGATAAGGACACAGGGACGAAGGATAGAGTGTGTGTGTCTTGTGTGTGTGTGTGTGTGTGTGTGCGTGTGCATGTGTGTGTGTGTGCCCTTCTTTAAAGGTATCAGATATTAGAACACATTTCTAGCCTACAAGAAAGAAGCTAATGTGGGGGGGGAGGGGATATGTAAATATGAGGAAAGGAAATAAAAGAGGTGAACTATTCAGCCCTCAGTGAGTTGCACATGTGGTTAAGAGCTCAGCCTCTAAGGCCACACTGATGGGCTTGAATCCTTGTCTCCAGCCGTGTGACTTTGCACAAGTTACCTAACTCTCTGTACCTTATATCTTCCCATGTGAAATGAAAATGATGGTGCCTTCCTCATATAGTTGCTATAAGGATTAAATGAATTAATATTTGTAAAATACTTAGAACAGTGGCTGGTGGTGTGTTAAACATAAATAAAATCAATGTCTTCTACCAAGTATAGAATTCTGACTACTACTAAGTATAATACTTAATACTACTAAATATAGAATAGATATATATCTATATCATTTTATAGAATAGGTATTATTTCTTTCTGACTTGGTACACAGAGAAGCTGGAAACAAGGAATTGAGAGGACATCAGACAATCAGAGGAAGAGCTGAGATAGAGAGTTGCTGAAGTCACCTGCAGTCATCATCAAAAAGGAGGTTCCAAAGAGCGTTGAAGATGATGTCAGCCAGAAATCCCCAAATTCCATTTTGTCCCAGGATGACCGTGATCGTTAAAACAAAATAAGGAAAAAGTATAAGGGAGGAAGGAGGTATAGCAAACTAGAGCAGGGCGCAGACGAGGACAGAGTCTGGGAGAACAGGGCTCAGAATGGGCCTTTACGCTTTGTTCTCTATACTTCTGTATTATTTGAACTCAAGACTATGACAATGAAAATGTGCTAATGTAATAGGTACTTAAAAAATAATAAAATGCAAGATGTTATCATCAGGGGACACTGAGTAAAGGGTACATGGGATCTCCCGGTATTATTTCTTACAACTGCATGTGAGTCTGTACGTACCTCATTACAAATTTCAATTTACAAAAAGAATAATAAGGACGAGTGTGCTTAAAAGAAAACCCTAGGTTGTCTTCCTCACTCTAATTCCAGCCACCACTGCAGAGAGGGGCAGATGAGCATATATTTTATATATACAAATTAAAACTATGGCAAAGACACACTTCTCTCTGTACATGTAGTGATGTACAGGGAGGAGGGCTGGCAGACAGGCCCTCAAGGGCCTGTCAGAGCATCCTTTGCTTTGGTCTGTATGCCACAGTTCATGGTCGTTCCTCGGTTTTGCAGCTCAGAACCCCGGTGTTGTCAGTGCACCAAGAGCTGGCCCAGTGGTCGGATGTAAACACACAGGAGCCAAGTTCACAACATTCACAGAAGCCCATGATGCCATGACAGCCTGGTAGCTAAGAACATGGGTTTTGTTAAAGGGTATCCTCGGGTTCAAATCTCTCGGCTGTCGCATACTAACTGGGTAGATTTGGGCAATTTTCTTAACCTCTTGGGACCTCCATTCCCTCCTCTGTAATAATCAGATTATAACAGTACCACCTTATTTGGAAGATGAAATGCCCTGGAGACTTTGAGATAAACAGTGGATTGAACAAGTAGCTTGATGTCTACCTCCGCCGAAACCTTTACTAAAATAATACTCAACGAATAAAAGAAGTATGATATACAAGGCCAAAGAGAATAGAGAGTAGCCAAAAGGGGACAGAGACACCAACAACATTTTCAGTATATAGAACATTGTTGAAGGAAGGTAACAAACCAGGTTGCACAGAAGAAGTGGACACCTAACTTGTAAAATCAAAGTATAAAAGAACTAAAAGGAATTTTAGCAAGTCAAAGTTCTCTTTTTAAAATGTGGAGCTAAGACCTAGGGAAGGACAGTAACTTATCCAAGGAGACATGGCAGTTAGTGCCAGAGCCAGGCCTAGACCCACTTCCTGACTCAAATCCTAATGCTTTGCCATCAGGCGTTTCTTCTTCCTTGACTTGATATGTAAGTGGGAATTTCCAGTGTTCTGACCAAAGTCAGCATTTTCTATTTTTCCGAGTTTATGGCTTTAGGGACACGAAGCAGGAGATGAAGGTCACCGAGATGGGAAGGAAGGAAGAGGTCTCGGGACGCAGGAGGGGCACTGGGGTTCCCTCTGTGGCCAAACAGAACCTTGCATTCTAGCTGTTCGATTTTTCCAGAAAGTATCTACAAAGGCATATCAGCGCTGTGGAAGACAGCCACACGAAGGAGGCTGCGCTTGATGCTTTGAAACTAGCAGAGGTTCAGAATTAATTTGCTGCTTCTCTGGTCCCAGGTGACAGCGCTGCTGGAAGCCTGAATGGAGTTCAGCAGATTAATCTCGCATATTTTATGGGTCCTGAATGCTCTTCACACAGCATTCCTGATGTTGATTACTGTCTCAGTCAGTGTGTGTGTGTGTGTGGGGGGGGGGGGTTGCTTTATGATGATTCCAACTACAGATAACCGTTAGACTGGAATCACACATCAGCTGCTTGTAAACCCGAACATGATATCATGATACGAACACTGGCTGCTGAAGGCCAAGGGCTGCTGAGAACATGCTTTTAATTTAAAGCTGATGATAAAGCAGCCGTTTCTAGAGAAAGAAGTTTTGTTCCTCCCACGTTTTGTGTGCTTTTCCATTGGTCTTTTCCCTGCTTTGGATTTGGAATCATGTACAAATGACAGCACTGCTGCTTTATGTTCCTGTCTGGTTTTCTACTGGGAATAACCAACATTTGAATATTGCTATCTGGTAGGCAGCAAGTTGGGTAGAGGGAAATGATCCAGCAATCCTGACCCCCTCAAGATGAATTCCTGGCATTATATAACAGCTTCCCGGCTTCCCACAAGTGACCTGGGGGAATGTCTAAGTATGGTGCCCAGAAACACCAGGGGGCGCTGCAGGGAGACAAAGGGCCATCAGGCAGCCAGGCTGTTCATTTTGTGGCACCTGAAGGCCAGCCTTCCTCTACTTAAGCCATCAATGTGTGTAGCTAAGGGCAGCACTTGAAGAATCTCAATGTGAGAGATATCAGGTGTCCAGCAAGTGACAGCCCCATCGCGAGGGCCCAGAGCTTCACGGCTGGAAAGGAACAGGTGCAAACTAAGCCTGACCTCTCATTCCTCTGGGGGGACCTGAGGGCCGGGGGAGGGGTGGAGGGAGAAGGGGGTTCCTCCAGGTCACAGAGAACTGGAGTCTCACCTCAGACTAGAATCCGACCTCAATGCTCTAAGTTCAGTGATTATGTTTAGAAACGCATTATTTCTATTTTCTCACTGGTTCCTTACATCAGAGTCTCTGAAAAGGCAAAATGTTTATGAACTTGTTCCTACAATCACACCTCCCAGCTCTTACATTTTCCACAAAATCCCATTCTGAAGAATGCCACACTGTTGGGTTCTCTTTCTGTTTTAAAAACCTGGTGGTCAGCACTGCCACTATCCCACCCCACGAACAATGGTGTGCAGTAAAGCAGAGAAGCAGAGAGCCAGCCCTGCCACCTTCCAGAATGTGTACGCTTATGGAATAAGGTGTTTCCCCTCATCTACACACACATAGGCTTGACCCTGCGCACAGCAGTCCTAACCCCTCTCAGCTGTCTTTCTGGGCCAGAATACTGCCTATGTTTTCCATTCCGGAGCCCTGGCATGAATCCCACACACCAATGTAATTTTAATTTTGATTTTTATGAAGAGAAACAGTGTATTGTTGATATTTGTGGGGATCCTCATAGAAACTGCTAAGTCCACATTCTCACCAGCCTATGACTACAAACCAAAGTTATCATTTTTTTATACTCAAATTATTGCAACATAAGACCCGCTTATATAAATCCCTCTAGCAAATCCCCAGCAATTTCTCCCAGCTTTCCTCTGGAACCTGCTTGTCTGGCCAGACACAGCTGCCTCTTCCTCCTGGTCTGTGCTGGTGATCATCCCATCATCCCAACTTCAGAGAGGGCACTGTGCTTCCTGACTCCCCACAGCACAGCTGTGATGTTAACAAGACAGCGTAACTTCTTACTGGAAAGGTAGCTACACTCTCCTGGAGCTGTTCTAAAGGCCCGTGGGCTCTGTCTCACTCAGTGTGCCTCTGGTAGCTGGTCCTTGCCTGTTTCCTGGCCTGTCCCAGGCCCAACTTTCAACTTCAGCAGAATGCCCCAAGCATCTTCATGCCCATGGCCTCCCCAACACCCTCTTCACTCTTGGCTCCAAATTAAGGAAGAAGGCCCTCCACATGCCTATCCAGTGCCAGCATCCCCCCTGCTGTAGAATAACTTCTCAGGTTGACAATGGAAACCTCAATGTGCTCAGGAGGAAACTCACAATCGCACCCTGGAAAAGAAAGTCATAATAATCAACAGCAAATTTAGGAACATCTGGCCTTTTACTCGGTTAAATAACAGCAGGAAATGTACCAGTGGTCCTGTCTTCCCTGTCCAAGCCTGATTCCAGTCCTCTTCACCATCTTTCCTCACCAGAAAGAGATGACTTGAGGCCTGCGCCCCCCCAGCCTTGTCTGGTTTGAGCTGCCCTTCTTCTGTGAGTAGATGCTGGAGTGAGAAGACTCACATGTTTTCTAAGAGCAGGTGCGGGCAGGACAAATTCAGAGGTAAGAGCAAAACAAAACGAAAGAAAACAGATCTCCACCTCTGCAGGGAGAGGACACACTGCCAGCTCTGCCAGCTGTCTTTTAGGACAAAACACTTAAAATCTCAGTCTGCAGCACTTCTGTTTAGTTCTTTAGCATATGTGGAGTTTCCCCAGGAGAAATGAGGGGGTAAATAATTGCCCTACATCTGCATGACTGAAAGGACCCCCACCCAAGAGATAGTCTTCGAAGAAATTTAGGAGATTCTGTTCCAAACACAAATTGCAGCATTTCATCCAGAAATGTTGAAACTGCTTTCAGCTCCACAAATTGAAGAATTTCTAGCTTCTAAAAAAAGTTTAATGTCTGTCAGACTTCCTGCTGCATTCAGATGACACTCTCAGTGCTGTCACATAGAGATCCCAACATGGATGCTTCTAGGCTCTTTAATCCACAAGGGTTTGCTGAAAATGCAGTTACGTGTTAAAAAAAAAAAATGAGGTCACAAGAGGGCAAGGACACAGCAGGACCAGATATTAAAGTAGACTTTTTGGTGAATTGAAGCCTTTAAGGAAAAACAGTATAATAAACATAATGGCACAATTTGGCACATAAGTTTCTTGAAAATGCTTCATTTTTTTTTTTACAAATAAAGTAGACTTCCAGAGCTAAATTAGTAGTAGATAAAGACCTAGTATTCTATATTTACATAGACAGATAAAAAAGAAAAAGATCAGGATTCAAAGATGTTACAAATGTTAGGAAGATGCTCACTTAGTTTAAAGGCACAGGAGAGTCGAATCTCACCATCAGGACCACACAACCTTGTAATTCGGGCCGAGAACCACCCCATGAACCCTACTTCTACTTTCCCTGGGCAGCACCATGTAGCTGGGCACAGCTGTGGCTTCTGAGGGCCACTCTGCCTTGCCAGACCCTGCTGCCATTTGTAAGGGGATGCTTCCCACTGTGAGGTCCTTGTGGGGCTCAAAGTGGCACCAGAGTTATGAAGTTAGCAGGGCTTCATATGCTCAGAGGAGTTTTTTATTGTCATATTGTCAGAGAAACAATGCTCCTTGGTCACCTCCTTTAGAACCACCTCCAGCTCCCCGCTCACCATAGAACTTAGTCAGATGTCAACCACAGTCCAGGGCCAAGAGATAAACGAGGGAGAAAGTCTTTCACTGTATCACACCCCACTCTTCTCAAGCTTGCCCTGCCTGGTTCCTTCTGCCTTTAGGATGAGTTCTCTCCAGGAGGTTCCTCAGGCCCTCGTGAAGAGAGAATTTTGGCTGGTTCACCTACCCATCTAGCAGACATGCTGACATGAGATCGATGCCCAGTGGACATTAAGCTCCCACACCCCAAAGACACATTTTATATATGATACACCAGCGTGGAGGGTGGAGCTGCAGTGTTTGCCCTTTGCAGTCATCCAAAACGTGCCCATGCTCATTGCCCTTGCACTCTCAGTGCCCATTTCTATTTCAGAACATGACATATGTTGGCTGTATGCATTGTTCTTTAACAGAGAAGTTCAGAACTAGACACCCAGGGCAATTGGAAGAGGGCTGGCTGACTGCTGGGATGTCCCTTCCACCAGCAGTTGGATTCCTTTCCTCAGGATCCTTCAGAGGTGGGCGTGAATGGGTCATTCTTCCCTTCCTCTTTTCTACTGACTCTCTGGGCCACCACCTCTGTGGGCGGCTGCCTTGAGAAGAGATAAGTGACATCACAAGTAGTGAACCTAGCACAGTGACCCTAATATGCCCGTGCTCCAACATGCCCATTCATTCGGAGATCTCTTGCACTCTTAAGCCCCACGAGTACCGGTATTACATGTGGTCCTAGCCTTAGGGAACTGAGAATAAAAGACACACCACAGACAAAGCTTCACAAACATACATGAACATCAGAAAGACATCTTCAAGAGAAGCAACCTCCAGTGCAATCAGAATGTTCTCCTTCGCACTAGAAGTAGCCACTGTCCTGGGCAAGTGGCTCCAGGCCCAGCTTCATCCATTTCTTTGGTGAATTTAACTTTGCCCCTTTCATTTATGAATCTAGGTGCCCTTCAGCTCCTGCTTGGGTTGACAAGGAAATGAGTTGATGGGGTGTAATCTTCCAATAAAGAAAGTACATATGGGAACATATGTTGGCTTTATAAATCAACAGTTTCCAACGTGACCATTAAATGATTATTTCCTATTGTTCCTCAAATTCTCCATGAGGAAGCTATCAAGAGGAATGATAGAGTGTGAGGGAGGAAATCAGACCCGAGGCAAAGCAAACACTCTCTTCCTTTGCCTCTCCTGCCAGTGTCACTACATTTATTGATGGCATAATTGAAAAGTTTGGCTTTGAACCAAGTGTTGTCTTCTGAATGAGGGGCAGCGCATAGAAGGGCCATAAAATGTTAATTGCTCCACATGCAAGCTCAGGGCAACCTGCCCCATGCTCCTCTGTCACATTAATCATCAAAGCCTCTAGTCTCACCAAGTGATGAGGCTTCCCTAGTAGGCTCCCAGAAGAAGAAGAATCAATGCTGACCTCCCCTGGTGTCTGCAGCTCCATAACTGCACAATTAATATTTATAATATGGGCCTGAAGTTATTTCCAAGGCTCTGGAAACTCCATTTTCCAAACTGAGTGAAGAATGAAACAGTGGCCAGGATCACTAAGCCAACAGTTTCGCAAGGACAGAGACCCAATCTGTCACTGCTGAACCCCTAGTCTGCTGCTTAGCCCCTGGCACTGAGCAGAAGCACAATAAATACTCGTGGTCTCTTCTGTCTGACTGTTGCCTTCACTTCTCCCCCTCCTACACCCACAGACTCAGGCAGGGAAATACAGATACACAGAAAGGCTCAGTCAGACACTCAACAGCACACAAATAGAGGCACACACATACATGCACACTCACATCCACACACATAGTCATCTTTACCTTAACAACAAGGTTTGGGGCTAGAATTACCACTACTTCTTTCATCAGTTTGACATTCCATTTTGATGGTGAAAATAGAGCAATTTATACCAGTGGGCTCCTGTTAATTTCTCAGTTACATGGGAAGAACCATTAGAGTTTTTCTAGGCCAATCTCTTCATTTTAAAGGTGAGAAAACTGAGCCCCAGATGAGGAAGACAATTGCTTAAGTGAATTAGTGATGGTCTGGATGAATCTTGCCCTTTGTTTCCTAAGCAAAATGGTCCTGAGTTCTTTCTGGTGACGACTTTGCAGCCATCACCCCCACCAAGGTTAACCTGATAACAAAAGGGGCTGCTATTTACTGAGTGTCCCCTTCTTGCCAGGCATGGAACTAGGCCTTTGACACACATTATCTCTAATCTCAATATCAATACTGCACCATAGATGTTATCATCTGCATCTTAGAACTGAAAAAATCAAAGTTCAGGGAGGCAAAATACTCAATTGGACCACATGAAATTGACAATATTTGATCATATTTGTCTGATAAAAATGTCAAATTAATAATTTTCCTGAGGCCTCAGAGCACATAAGTGGCCAAGCTGAGTTGTCCCTCCGGAGCCCTTTCCCCTCCATTGCAACCTCCCTGAATAGAGAGCCGAGGCTCCTCTGCCCCTGATGCTGGCCTGAGAGCTGGGCCTGCTCCATCTGCAACTCACCTTCGCTGGTCCTGTTTGCCTTCTTTCATGCTCAGACTAACCTGAGACTCGTTACCCTCCACTCTCAGCACTGAATCTCCATCACAGTTTTCTGTCTTTTCTGATTTCAGCTCTCTTTGCTTTGGAACTTTTCCTCTCTCATCAGGTTTCTAACCATCCCATTAACTCTTCTTGTATCCAAGAGGACCCTTGCGCCTACACTGAGCCTCCCCTGTCCACACTGGTCAAGATAGCTTCTCTCCTCTCCTACTCTGTCTGTCCTTTTCATCATTTGGAGCTTCTTAAGCATTTACTCGCATTTTTGCAGTTTACTTTATGATAGGGACTGTCTTAACCTTAAAAATATGTCTACAAAATGATTTGATACTCCTGCTTTCAAGAGGTGAAGCTCACCTCCCCTCCTTTAAGTGTGGGCTGGACTTAGTGACCGGCTTCTAACAAAGAGAATACATCAGAAGTGATGGTGTGCCACTTCTGAGAAGATGTTATAAAAAGACTGCAGCTTCTGATTGGATTCATTCTCTCTCTCTCTCCATCCCGTCACTTTCTCTGGGGGAAGCCATGCCATGCATAACCCTATGGAGAGATCCACACGGCAGATTCTTGCCAACAGCCACATGAATAAGGCTGGAAGAGGAACCTCTAGTCCCAATCAAGTCTCAGAGGCTACAGCTCTGGCCAACAGCTTGGCTTGAAAGATCCCAAGCCAGAACCACTCGGCTAAGTTGCTCCTAGATTCTTGACCCACAAAAGCTGTGAGATATGCTTTTAGCTGCTAAGTTTGGGATAATTGAATAATTAATCCAGGTACCTTCGGCTTTAATTGGCAGAAAGAGGCCTCGCTCATGTTGAAAATGACATCTTGCAGATGGGCTTCTTTATTCATTTTCCCTACTTATTCTCCACACTGCCTCCTTAATTGAAAATGGGTCTATACTTGCTCCCTTCCCAGCATCCTTCCTTGCCAGGTGCCCATTGCTTCCAAGACCTAAGTTAATGTGTATTTTCAGAGTAAACTTTGTTTTTAGTTCAATTTAGCTAAAAAGCAAACAAACTAATGAAGAGTAAAATAACAACAACAAAATCTCCAAAGATATGATGTATTTGTCTGGCATGAGTATATGCTGCTGCAAAATGACTTACATAGCTATAGCACCACTGAAATAAAATGTCTCATTGCTTTGTTCTTGGTTTCCAACTTTGAGCTACAAGATGAGAATTTCCCAGTCCACTGAAATGCATGCTGACATTAGAAATATGTCAGAGTGGTGACAGAGACAAAAGACTCGAATGTCTGAAAACTGAGTCCAATTCTCAGGAGTGTGCACCTTGCCCCGGGTGGGCAAATTATTTGAAACATTTATGCAGGGATAAAATCGTACAACTAGAAACATGGAAGGTCCCTCTTGGTTAGTTGGTGGCTGTGCAATTCTACTGAATAGAAGTTGATTTAATGTAAGTGGACTTCGAAATCCTGTTGGGAGATCAGAGGTTTTCACCGCTGGAGAGCTACTGTGACAAGACAGCACGTGCTTTCTTTAGGCCACAAAGAGGAATGTGCATGGCATTTTCTCTGTCACTCCCTTCACTCTTCTTGTCCCATCTCTGTCTCACACTCTCTTGCCTTGGTGTCAAGCCACTCCAGTCTTTTCAGGAGAGTTAGGGACAGGTTTCAATACTTGGTGCAGATCTATCACCATGAAACCAAGGCACATCATTTCCTTGTCTGCAGCATTCTTACCGGGTCTTTAAATTGACTTGGAACAATATCATTTCTAACTTTTGGGAAATGGACAAGAAAATCAAGTTGAGCTTTCTAGCTATTTCACAAATAGCCCATAGCAAATAGCTTTGGTTGTGGATACCATCATTCCTCATTCTTGCTCCATTTCATTCCCCAGCTCTGCCTGCCCCTGAGTGAAAAGCTAATAGTTGTGTGAATCTTCAGAAATCCAGGATGCTGGGTAGGAGGTGACATTACAGATCTGCCCATCCTCAGAACCACCAGGCCTAAACCTCTTCTCATACTAGGGGTGCACTGAGAACACTGCCCAGCTCCAAAGTTAAGCTTCTCCATTTTGACAGAAAGCAGGTCCTTGGCTACCAAGAAGGAAAGCTGTCCTATAAAAGAGGTGGCAGCATCTAAGGTAAGACATGGCTAGTCAGGTCATGTGAAGTAGATAAGAGCAAACCTTAATTAGAGACAAAAATAAGCCTGTTGGATTTGCTTTTGAAATAACAGATAAGGGATTTTCAAAATATAGCCTGTTTGGGCTTCCTCCACTCACCAATTCCACTGACTAAATGGATTTCTGAAGCAGCCAACTGGAAATGTAATCTGTATTTCAAGAAAACAAAATCAGCTTTCATCACTCAAATTTGGTGATTTAGTGTTTCCACAGAGGCTAAAGCAGGAAACAGAGTAAAGTAATTTGAGATCAGGACCTGAAAACACACAAGTGGATGAAAGAAAAAGCAACTGGGCCCATATCAGGGACACCTTTTATTGTTCCAACTGTCAACAAACTCTGGGATCTAGCTATGGGACTTCAGTTTTGTTACATAACCTTTCTGTGCCTCAGTTTTATCAGCTGTAAAATGGAGATACTAATAGATTCTTCCTCATAGGATTATTGTGAGGATTAAACAAAATCACACATTAGGACAACTCCTGACACAGAGGAAGCATTGAATACATATCAGCTATTCTTGCAGATGTTGCTTTTATTATCATCCCCTTCTGTCTCTGTAACAGATCCACATGAGGAAGCCACATCATAAACATAGTGTGGCTTGATGAGCATGGGGTCTGTACATTAGGATGAATCCAGTGTTCACTGGCATCAGCCAGAATGCACGGCGCCCCCATCTTTGTTCTATAGGGAAGGTTTTATCAGCAGGGTCAGAATATGCCAAGCCTGTTGCTTAAAGCTTCCTCTCTTCTGGTCCTACACACAATTTTACAGCCGTCCTCTGCCTTTCTCTTTCCTTTTCAATAAGTCAAACATTCTAGACAGTCTTTCTGAATAGAGAACCGCTGTTTCTCCTTCAGGTCTCTAGGTGTCTCTCTGGCATGACCAGTATGCATGGAGCTCTCTTACTTCCTTCACTCCTTAGTTCTTAGTGGGCACTACAGCCCCCCAAAATTTACCATCTTTCTTTCTGACAAATATTTTGCCCACAAAAAATTTTTGGAAATCTGTAGAATTATCCAAGGAATTCAGTTTAGATACTTCATAGGTTCCTTTCAATATTCTCTTTTCTGAGTTTGATGAAGGCACTTTGCCCTGATACTTAATACGGTTGTTTATTTCTACTTGAAATGGGAGGAGGAAGAGACCATCCACAAGTCTAATGTGACTTGAAATTATAGTCATTATTATATATAATCCTGCTAGAGTTTGGGTTTGCCTAGGCCAATCTCGGGGCATTACAGCATTACTGCCCAAGGGGTCACATTTGAGATTAGCAAAAGCAACTGAACAATACCAGTGATAATAGTTTCCATTATTTTTCTAATGATATTTTTCATTAATTTTTGAAACTGTCCTTATAAACAAATAGATGATCCTACTTAATTAAGTCCAAGGAATACTTCAGCCAGATCAGATTTCCATATCAATTATAGACAATGAATCCACTTTCTCTGAAATGTCATCCTAACATAAATATGGCTGATTAGGTCAAAGGTTCCTGGGTTGACATTGGAGGAGACCTTTCCACGCGCAAGATGCTTTATATATCCTGCACCATCAGGTTTTCACAACAAACCTCTGAGCTAGGTATTATGCTTATGAGGCATAGACAGGTCCATTAACTTACCAGAGGACCAGAACTGGCAAAAGATAGAGTTGGAATTATTTTTTTCAGTCATTATTCAATCTAAAAAGAAGCCATTCTAGATATTTCAAGTAGAGAGGGATTTAATGCAGAGAATTGAGTTACAAAATTGTCAGGAGGGCTGGAGGAGCAAAACGGGGGTCATGGTGTGATGCAAAGATAAACTATAGGGAGTCACTGCCCCACCCCAGAGCCTGAACTTTTCTGATCCATAGCCCTTGGCCCCTGAGCTGCCAGAGCATCTGCCTCAGGAGGTCATGGACCTCTTCAGCCATTGGCTGATGCCACTGCCACATGGCTAGATGAAGAAGTCCATTTCTCACCTAAGTGCCCAACCCTTCTCTCACTGTAAGAACATAAAAGAGATCCCTGCTGAAAAGAGAGCCTGGAAAATGTAGTTTACAGACTTTCAGACCGTATGGTATGGAGGACCAAGGGTGCCTATGCATAGAATTCAAGGGGCGCATGAACTTGGATGAGAAAAAATAATTCTGTCACCATTTTCACTAACCTGTTACTGAAATTTAGCATATCTTTCAATTATGAGCATAAACAACTATACACAGAAGAATTAATAGTACTGTGACATTTTTACCAATAGAAGGTACAGATATCTTCTTATCACATTACAATTGATATATTTCAAGGATGCATGCCTACCTCAAAATTAGTGGCTATTGGTTCCATCACTAGATCTCATTATTTAAAGCATTAACAAAAAAGCATACACATTACCATATCACAAATTTAATATTTTCAGAGGCAATATAATTGGTTTCCTATGAAATCTTGCAGGGTTTTTTTAGTCATTTAAAATCATTATCTGAAAAAAGATCCATGGGCTTCACCAGATGCTGAAGGGTCTGGGGCATGGAAACGTTAATTAAATTACCCTTGGCCTAGAAGGACAGGACTGATTCCTAAAATCAACACACAGAATCCAAAATCTGAACTCTTTTCTATCAGACTCCATCATCTGTGCTTTAGTCATCACACTACTGGGTTTTGAGAGTGAGAAAAATCTTTTTGGTATTTTGATACCTTCAAAACCCTGAGTGTCCCCCGCTTTCTTGTCATTGATGCAGCCTTGGGAATCCCCAGAAAACACTTGGAGTAGTTTTTCACCCAAAAGATCCGTCCTTTTCAGAGTGGGGGGGTGCCATCTTTCTTCATCTTTGAAGAATTTCACTATATTTTGCCACACACTGCCTTTTCATTTGCAAGATGCCTCTTCCAGTGACTTCATTAAGACATCTCAGAACTACATAGCTAAATCGTATTTTCATCAGGCAGAGTAATGGCATGTGTAAAGATTAAATGTTGTATGTGCTTAGAGGAAAAAGTAAAGGTGTTATCTTAAGACTTTTTCCATGAAACCTCCAACTCAAAATGCATGTGTGCAGTATTCCTTTTTCTGACAGGGCTTCCATCTGTGAGTATGGCTAAAAAAAAGGATGACCTGTTTGTCCTCAAGCACCTGAGAGTGACAGAACTAGAAGACACTTCATTTAACAGATAAAGAGACAAAGAGAAATATTGCGTCATGGTTAAGGGCTCAGTTGTAGAGTCAAATGGACTTTGAACCCCAACTTCTCACACTGCTTCTGGGTCAATGGGTACAAACCCTGGTTAGAGAGTCACTAAACCATAGGTTTATCATCTATGAAGTGGGGAGAATTTACTTCTCAACCTGTTTTTTTAATAATAAATGAGATAAAACTTCTGAGATGACTAGCACACACAATGAATATTATTACCACAAACAGAGATAAGACTAGTCAAGGTGATAAGATGGGAATGGTACAGGGCCAGGTCTAAGACCCAGGATTCCGGCTCTTTCTACAGTGTTCTTTTCTGCATGAAGACCTCTACGTGACAGTTTTCTTTCCTCTAGGGCTTGGCTAGGCAGCTGGTGAACTGCCTAGCCCCTTTCTAGCTTGTGCCTAGAGTAGGAAAGGTGTGAAAACAGCATGTTTATGTAACATGTAGAGACTCTATAAGCAAGACTTGCTTCTTCCATCACCGAAAATTAAAGAGTAATAGTGGTCCCAGAAAGACATCAAGGGAGCTTTTAATCTTGTACCTGTGAGTAATCAGATTTCTGGACTCTACGCTCCCTCTGATAAATTGGCTGTTCTCTTTTCACATCTCCATGATCCATTGTAGCACATGCTCAGCCAAGCCTTCTGCTCAAATCATAATCATCTTTGGCAAACATTTCCAGGTGATTGAACAGATTTCTGAGAGATGACATGTTCCAAAGTTGTCCTGTCAGTGACACAGGAACAGGACAGGCTTCCCCACCCACTTGGCTGAACAGGCTTGTAGAGCAGCACCTCCGACACAGCCCAGGTCCTCAGGGATTCACAGTCCAGGGGAGAGCACATGCAAACAGGCCACGTTCTCCTACACCCAGGATTCTGGGGGAGCGCATGGCAGAGAGTCGGACCTTAATGGAAAAGGTAGTTAGGGAGAGCTCCCTGGATGACGTTACCTGAGCTGAAGAGCAAAGGAAACAGCATATTCCAAGGTCCAGAAGTAAGAAAAACAGAGTGAATTTGAGAAACTAAAAATATACACATATATATTCTGTAAGATTCTGGGATTGGTGGATATTCAGAAAAATCTTGCATCTTGGATTAAGAAAGTTTCTTTTTTCCTAATACTCTGATATCAAAAAGAAGTTGTTTATGCTACATTGAGATGAAGCCAGTTTTTTCAGAGTAGAAGGATCATGCTGGTAGACCTCTAGCTTATAGCTGAGAAAGCAGCGATGAGGGATTTGTGTGAAACACAGCAAGGGCCTTAGAAGAGGCCCATCAGGCTGGGCCTGGCGGCTGAGCTGGCCTGACTGTACATTTACCACCCAATGAGAGTGGGTCGTGCAGGAAGAAAACAGCATTCCCACTGATGTGGCCACCAAGAAACTCCCTACTGGAGGATCTGACTAGAGGTGGGACTGGATTTCCACTGGACATTCCACTTAGTCTCTCAAGCTCTTGATAGCCAAAGGCAAGAGAGCAAGTCAGTTTTAGGGTTCAGTTTTGGTCGATTAAGCCTAGGGTGTCAATTACTACAATTTGTCTTGGACTTAGAGACTCCAGGAACATGGGACTTTCTGTGCTAAATCCAGGAAAGTGCCAGATGAACCAGAACGAGTTGGTCACCCTAGTTCAGCCCACTACAAGTGCACCTACTCTGTGCTGGTCCCCAGGCTAGGCACTGAGGATATGGAGATGGATAAGGCACAGTTCTTGCCCTCAAGATTCCACAGAAAAACGAAAAAGACAAACATGTAACCAAAATAAGTCCTGGGACCCCCATGTAGCCCTGATCTTGACTAAGTGGTGAATCAAATAAATAAGTCCAACAACTAAAAGTAATTAAAACACTATTCTAATTTCTATTTATATCTCCCAGAGAATATCAAAGGAAATTCAGCTCATCACTCACATTCTTCTTTTTTTTAATCACCTTTTTGCTTCTCTCATCTCCGAATCTCTCTGAACCTCCATGTGCCTGCGCCTCTGGGGCCGTCCTTGCACTCAGCTCCCTCCCTCGTTTCCCTGGCACCCTTCCTATGAGGGATCCTCTTCCTTCTCTCTTTCCTGAACGTGCAATACTATCTGCCTACCAGAAGTGGCTGCTGGGATGAAGCCTCCTCCTGGCTGGCTCCAGGAAGGCTGGGGGCCCAGTGACTCCACAGCCCATCCTCCTCTCTCCTAGAGAGGAGCAGTTATTTTCTCGTGTGATCACTTTCCTTGCAAGAAATTGTCTACCTCATTTCACTCCCATAAGCAGATCATTTCAAACTGTTCTGGGAAGGGCCATGATGAGCATAATGGGAGGTGTGTGGCCACAGAGTTGGGCACTTAGCTCAATAACACAGCAGACACTTGGCCCCTGGAACCACAGTAGACTTTGTCCTGCAGATTTGGGGTTTCTCACTGTTCCAGACCCAGAGGAATTCTCACCGTGGAGGAGGCGAGCCCTTCAAAGCCACATCCATTCAACCCACAAGCAAATGAGCCCAAAACAAAGTGAAATGCACAAACCAAGCCCATGGTGCTCAATTTTCTGAACCACTTAAGAAAAATAGCTTCTTAGAGGGGACTCAGGGGTAAGGACAGCTAGGTCTGCAGGGGATCATCTACCTGGCCACTAGAATGTGGGTTAATTCTGTCCCTAAAGGAACATAGAGCCTCACTATAGTACATGCTCGCGACATACTGGTTGGGGTGGAAGGAACCTTCTGCATTATAGTTCATATCTATACCTTCATGGCCCTTTACCATTGTCCTTTACGGAACATCATTAAAATCATCAAGCTGCATAGACTGATACAGAGCCAGACTGCTTGGGTTTGAATCCACGGGCTAGCTATGGGATCTTGAACAAGTTATTTCACCTCTCTGTGCCTCAGTTTCTACCTCTGGAAAATAAAGACAATATATTACCTATCTTATAAGTTTGCTAAGAATATTAGACAAGACAATATCTGCAAAGTACTTAGACTAGTTCCTGATTCATAGAAAGTATCACAAAAGTATTTAAATGACTTTAACATTTTCAGTACCATCTGATTTGTACTTAATTTGTGCCAAGCACTATTCTCACAACAATTTCAAAAAGCAGGCAGTTGAAAATTATCTCTGGTTTACAGCCTGGGAAACTGAGGCTCAAAAAGGAAAGTAACTCACCCAGATCACACGGTTGATAAACGGCAAAGTCAGAAACTAAATCCAGGTTTTTCCAGCTTCAAAGCCCGTGCTCTGAGCTCTTTTGCCATGCTGACTCTCCAAACCAAGTTTTGGAGAACTATCCCTCCAAGAGTTTGTCTAAGACCTGCCTCCCCACCGAAGTCCCTCAGAAACTGGGGCCAGTCTCCGAAGAACTTCGGGGAGCTGCAGTTGGTCCAGGGAGAGGCAAAGCCATGGGGCCATACAGCCTCCACCTGGTCCCTGGCAAGTGGGGTTTCAGGCCAGACTCCACTGCCTAATAATCAGCATAAGCTCCCAGTGCTCCTGTGGGAGCCAGCACTGCCATTGCAGCTGGAAAGATCGGCCCCCTTCCAGCCTCCCTGCTCCTTATTCAGGAGAGTGCCTCCCTGCAGAAGCACTGTCGTCTTCACTGCCAAGGGACCCAAAGAAAACCTTAGGTCCCCAGAGCCTGCTCCCCTCTAGCCAGTCCTCCTTGCCCAGGGGAGGAGTGCTACCTCTGACTCTGGGGACAATTCAGAGGAGTGGCTCAGGCAGGACAGAAGACAAGGTGATCCCTCGATCTAACACACTGCTGTGCTTGCAGATCAACAATAAGAATAGTAAATATAACAATGAACGAAGTGGTTATTACACATGGAAATGGGAACTAACATGAACTGAAGTAATTACTGTGTGCAGGGAGCTCTTCTGAGCAACTTACACGCATCATCTCATATACTCCTCACAACAACCCTAAATCCTTATTAATAACCCCATCATATAATGTGAAACTCAGACCCAGAAACGGGAAGTTATTTGCCCAAGGCCGCACAGCTAGTGAGTGGCAGAGCAGGGGAGAGGGCTTGGGTCGTCTGATTGCAGAGTCTGTAAGTCTCTTTCCCTGCTCCAGGATCCCCTGCTCCAGGAGACCTGGACTGAGGAACCCACAGGCCATTTCTCCCTTAGCTTTATAGATTCAACTTCTCAGCAACAAGTTTGTTTCCTTGCCCCACCCTCACCTCTCCCACATGTCTGCTTAGCCAAGTTGAAACTGCCCAAGAATTCTTTGGAGTACATCTGAGAAAAGCATGGAGTGTCCAATGCAAATAATGGTTCAGAGATAATTTACATAAATAAATGTGTCTGTTCCAAGGTGAGAGACTGTATCAAAGCTTCCCCTGGGGAAAGTTAGGCCAGCTTTGCAAGCTTAGCAGTCAAGTAGGCTCCCGCTGCTCTGTACCATCCCTACCTCTCTGCCTAAGTGATTTTGGCTATCACCCACATGGGACTCATCAGGGCATCTGCACCTTGCTGTGGACCTGGGCTGACAGGCGTGTCCCTAGGACAGCTTGCACCCTCTGCTTCTTCATACATAGCCTTGGCCTACGCTAGATGCTTGTGCTCTTCTTTAAGCTGCTGCACACTGAGAGGTTTCTGCCCAGGGCTTTCCTGGGGGTAGTGAAGCAGATTGCCTCCTCTGCCTGGTATGTATGCCACAATCCATCCCCTTGGCCACCTCGGTGATGGATATGCACGGCTGTCTATGATAGGCCAGATCATTCCTCCAAAATAAGGAGGAGTCCACTAGTGCGTGAGAACAAGTCTTCACAAATAACTTCTCAGCAGATGCAACCATGGTTGGGCTGAGGCTTAGCTCCCTTCTCTCCCCTGGAGCTGACACTCCAACTCCTTGCCCACTTTCCTGGGATGCACCAAGATTGGGTGGTTTATAGCTAAGAGCAAGGACTTAGAAACCAGAAAAAAGTCAAGCTCTGATTCCAGCAAGGCCATGTGTTGGTGATGTGACCTCAAACAAGTTGCTTACCCTCTCTGAACCTTGGTTTCTTCACCTGTAAAATAGAGATAATAACAACACCTACCTCACAGAGGTGCTCTAATGGTTAAGTGATTTAATGCACACAAAGAAATTAGCACAGGGCTGGAACAGAGCTAAAATTCAAAAACTGGTAACTGTCCACTCCACATTTGTTGGTAATTGTTCAAGGCACCAACCTCCTCATATAGGCTGGTGACTCACAAGTCTGTGTTTCTGTTACTCGCTGCCTCCTAGGCCTCCACATGTGGACTGTACAGATACTTCAGTCTCAAAACAGCCACAAAAGAACCCTCCTCTTCTCCCCAAATGAGCATAACACATAAGACCTTCACCACCTAGTCCACTCCCATCCCTGACATATATAGCTTTAGCTCTCACTCCACGGGATTAGTCACACCTTTCTAAAAAGAAAATGGTATGTTTGCACGGCTTTTCCTCTGTCCAGAATACCCTTGCCTAGTTTCTTGGGCTAACTCACTCCTATTGCTTTCCATTCAAGCATCACTTTCTATGAAAGCCTTCCCTGACACCCTCTCCCACCCCAAGCTGGGTCAGGAAACTTACAAGCTTCCACAGGCCCCTGTCCTTCTCCTACCATTGCCAGTATCACACTGAATCAGAATGGCCTGTGTAGTAGACAAGCATCTCAGTCTACAATCTAAATTGTGCACAAAAAATACCTTTCCTTTGTTGCTCAGTAACTGAGCTTAATTTCCATTCAAGCTCCCAAATCATAATCTCAGTCACTTCAGGTAATATTAGCTACCTTGAGATTTTATCAGCCAATTCGACCCCACCTCCAATCCCCACACCTTCTCCAGCTCCACTCTGGGCTCTGAGGGTCTCATACTGTATTGAGGGATGGGTTGGGTGGGGAAGAGATGGATGGGGCATCTACCCCTCAGTTATCATCATTAATTCATGCTGGCATCTGCTGAGATGGAGCCCACTCCTCTCTGATCCTCTGCTATCAATCTACAGAGGTCTTAGCTCTGCCCCGTGAAATACCTCCTCAAGTGCAGCACTACTTGGTTATTTCTGTGTCTCTTTGGGTGCATGGGAATCACTTTCCTGTTCTCCTTGCAATACTGAGCTCTAAGAAGCCATCTCAAGGCCATCTGCCCTAGACACTCCACTGCTTCTATGTGTCAGGATAAAGAAAGGACAACTCAAGGAGTCTTGTCATCCTCCCAGGCTCCAAGAAAGTCAAGCGCAGATCTCCTCCCTCCAGGTTGTCGCCTAAACCTACCTGTATATACTGTCAGTGTCCTAACTCATTCTCCCTAGAACTCATCCCTAGAGCCATGAGACCCCTTCTGAGGGAACAGCGCCAGTGTTCGTTTTTACTGTATTCCTTCCAATTCTCCTCTTTAGCCCAGAAAATCTTTATCTTTTATGGAGCAGGAAAAAAAATCCCAAACTCTGGTCAGTCTTATATACTCTAGACCCTGAGTCTGTTCAAGGCAAGATTTTTGGCAACCCAAATTCCTAAGCTTTCGGAAGGCAAAAGTCTTTTTTTCTTTCAAACTATTGTCTGTGTCTTGAATTTTCAAACATGTTTGGAAATTCAAAAGCCAAGACTCAACTCATATCTTTCTGTGTTCTGCTGTGAAAATCCTTCCCTGAGGCAAAGAATGCCTCAAGGTCTAGTTTGAATACGGAACGTGTCATAGGACAAAAAAAGTAGTAACCAAACACAGCAGTAAATACATCAAAATAGTATCTCACTACCTCTTAACTTGTCAGATTCTCCACCAGACTGAGCTCTCTGAAATAGATTATTTCATTTATTTTACTAACATTTACCATGTGCTCAGTAAATTTTAGTTGAAAAATAAATGAATAAAAGATTGATTTCTGTTTACAGAGTTTGGAATTTCAAGAAATAAACAATGTACTGGACTACTAAACAGAGTGTGGATAAACGATACAAAGGGAGCAAAGGTCTCTGTATTGGAATGGCAAAGCCAACAGAATAGACAATCTTGATTCTTCTGCACGACATTTTTTTCCCCAGCATTTACTAAGCAGTTACCATGAGCCAGACACTGTTAAATATTTTGCATACATTATCTCACTTAATTCTATCTTAGAAATGAGAACGTGGAATCTTTTAGGGAGCAAGACTCAGAAGTGCTTGGGGCTCAGATTTTTTACTAGAAAATGGAAGGGCTCTCTTTCCTCACAGAATAGCCACCAAGCTCAAAGGCTTATCAGTCCAGGTATAGTGAGATGGAGAACACGTGAAGTTATAGAAAATGCGCATCTTTCCTGGCATCTGCAGCTATGACCTTATTAGACCCGCAAGTGAAAAACCAGGGAACACATTTATTATTTCATTTCATGTCCTGTATTATCAACTCTTGCACTGAGATAAATTCATGGAAGTTAATATGGGGAAACTGGTAATAATTTCAGGAAGGCTCTTGGAAACCTCATATTCAATTTGCCCTGAGGGTCATAATTTAACTTTCAGTCAACACAGCTGAAATACGTGGCATGAAAATTTTATAGCCAAAAGAGAAAGTGTGTGCCAGGAGGTAGCTTCCTTTATGAGTTAATTATTTACTTTTAAAGGGAAAATATTGCAATGTAAATCACAGGTGCATTGTTCCTTAGATTCTGGCTGGAGAATGGAGATGACTATGCTCTCTATAATCAAATGGAGTCATTTATTCAGATTCGTCCTAAAACTACTGCTGTCCAGTTATATTGCCAAATTGGAAACGAGGGAGAGGGCAGTTTGGTACAGGGAACGACCGCAAGACTTAGACAAAAGACTTGGGCTCAAGCGAGGACTCTCGCCTTCCTCACTTGCTAAGTCACTTCTGATCCCGACCCTGTTTTCTCATCTGTCTCCTGGGGAGAAGAATAACAACACTACCTATAGTGCACAGTTGCTGTGAGGACCGAATCAGTTAATACATGTGAAAGAGCTTTGTGCACTGTGAAACCTCGTGCCCTTGTGAAAGGAGAGAACATAACCTGGCTAATGGGCTTATGCTTCCTGTCCCTCTTGTAGGAATAACGAGAATAACAACTAGCACTCCTATAGTGCTCACTATGTACAAGTACTAAGTGATTACAAATCTAAGTGATTACAAATTCAACTCATTTAATCCTTAAACAACCCAATGTGGTAGGTTCTATTATTATTCCCATTTATCGATAAGGGAACAGAGTCAAGGAGAGGCTAAGTCACTTGCGTCAGGCAGTAAGCTGTAAAGCTGGGGTTCTAGCCCAGGCCATCTGGCTCCAGAATTTCTGCCCCTAAAGCCCTTGGAAAGGATGTCTTCCAGTCCACCTCCCAGCCTCCTCTCAGACACCTTTATCCTTTGATCCTACTGTAAAGTCATACTTCTTTGGGCCATAAAATAGCTAAAAGAAGTGCATCTCTCCAGAAGAGAGTCTGCTTTGGAAACTGGTGCTCCTTTCCCTGCTTAGTACTATATTTACGTACCTTACAGAGATGTAACTGCTGCTTGCTGGTCCTCCCTCTGCCCTATGAGGTCATGCAGAGCAGGGTGGATCCCTTCCACATGGAAGCAGTTCAAATACTGAAAGATCATCCTCAATCCACCGTGAGCCTTTTTTAAAAATTAAGCATCCAGACTCTTCAACTTCTTATCCCATCGGATGGTCCTAGGACTTCTCCAAATGCTCACTGCCCACTTCTGTGTTCCTCTGATTTTGTCCCCTAGAGATAGGCTATGATTGGACATACAATGACAAGGGCAGTCTGTCCAGGGCAGAGGCCAGGACTGCCATTTCCTATAGCCAGGGCGGTACATCACACATTAAAGCACAGCTAAAAATCTTTCTTAATCTTCACACACTGCTATATCCATCTGAGCTCAGTTTCTCTCCAGCCTGGAGTTTGAGGGCTGTAAGATATGGAAGCACTTTCTGGTAGAGAACAACTTTCCTGACTGGAGAAGGCTCAACCAACTCCCATCACCCAGAGTTTGATTATGTTTTTAGATTATTTCTCTCCCCACCTCCCACAACCTCCTGGATTCTTCCTCCTCATTCTCCTTCCTTTAGGCTCCCTTTTTTCAACTTTTCTAATCATTTATTAATTCATTCATCCAACAAATATTTATGGAAACTCTACTAAATAACTAGTACCCCAAATTGGGAGCCAGAAAATATTAGAACTGTTTAGTAGTTCTGAAGAAGGTGGAGACTCAATATATTTTTTTGAAGTCTTTTGGGAATTTGCATACATCTGATTTATTCAAACTCTCTCTCTGCTTATACAGATATGATTCTACCTTTACTTATAGTGGGTATTCAATAAGTTCTTGCTGAGTTTAATTAAAGGTGTATAGATGTATGATGTATATATGGTGATCTATGACATGTCCAATTGTCAAGGAAGGAAATAGAGAGGTGTACCCAGTTTACTTTGTGGATTCTAACATTTCTATTTTCATCTTGCAACTGCATTAAGAGAGCAACAAATCAGATAATTTTCAAAGAAATGTCTAAATAAAGAAAAGCATTTGTAGATTTTCTCAAGGACGCCCTTTATTCTGTTGACTTTGGGGAGATATTGGGTACCAAATGATTTGTTTTAATAATAATTTCCTTAGGTGAAGGGTTTTCTTTGATTTCCTTTCTGTTTATGACACTGATCTATATCGCAAATTGTTTAACTCTCAGCAAACAACAAAGCGTGGAGTTGTTAAGTCAATCTATGCTTATAAAGAGTTACTAACAACTGTCTGTCATTTTTTAGGCCTTGACTTTTAATAGAATTTTCCTCTCCCTTTATATACTGTATCACCTATTTATTGCTACATCACACACCATTCCAAGACTCAGTGGTTAAAACAATAGCCATTTTATTGCTCACAATGTGGGTAAGCTGGGCTCAGTGGACACAGCTTGTGTTTGCTCCACATGGAGTCAACTGGGACGACTCAGCCAGCAACAGAGATCCAAGAAAGCCTCATCCATATTTCCGGAAGCTTTCTGCTGGCAATAGACTGGGGTTCCTCAGTTCTCCTCCAGATGGCCTCCCTCTCCACGTAGCCTGTCTAGAGCAAGATGGCCCAGACTTTTTTACATGGTGGCTGGGTTTCAAGAGCAAATGCAGAACCTACAAGGCCTCTTAAGGCCTGAGCTGTAAAGTTCCAGAACACCACTTCTACTACATTCTCTTGGTCAAAGCAAGTCACAGGGTCAGTCCAGATTCAAGGGGTTGGAAAATAGACTCCACCTCCCGATGGGTAAAACAGCAAAGTCACATTGCAAAAGGATATAGACACAAGAAGGCATAATTCACTGGATGCTATTTTAAAGAATCCTCTACATGCAGGCTCTCCAAATGGATGGAATGATGTCAGTCAGATGAAGTAAGACGGACTTTCCTGCTAAATCCTGGTGAGAGCTGACCTGGAATGTTTCGCCGAGCCCAAGTACTCCCACCAACATCAAAGCAGCCCACAAGGAGGACTGATGTGACTGAAGAAGGTCATCCTTGAGGTACACCTTGAGTCAGTGGACAGGGGTTGGCTGAAATGGAGACTACTGTTCAAAGCCCAGTGCATGGGCTTGGCAGCCTGACAGACCTGGGTTCGAATCCCAGTTTTGCTACTTGCCGTCCTGGGCAAGTTCTCAACCTCTGTGAACCTTTTCTTCTCAAGCACAAAATTGATGTAATATTATTAGGCGCCTCTCAAAGGCTCTTATAAGAATTAAATAAAGTTTTTCAGGTAAAATGCTCAGCACAGGACCTGGTAAAGAGCGAGTGCTTAATAAATGACAGCTCCCATTTCACCTGGATTGGAAGCTTTTTCCTGTAATGAAAATGCTCCTTCTATCTCCATGAGCCTGGTAGTAGAAGGCAGGCTGGAGTTTCCTTGGCCGGGAAGCAAGAGTGAGATTCAAAACATTGAACAATCTGTGTAGTCCTGGACTAGCCCGTCAGAATCGAAGCCTGTCTTAGGGCCCTGCTGTGCTGGCCATTAACCCTTCAGTTGCTGGATTGGGGGAGGTCTAGGAGACCCCAGGGGACAGGCCAGGGCAAACAGGGTGGCCGGGGAGCCCGTGAAGAGCTTGGAACAGTGACTATTTACTAACAAATACAGAAATATTTTGATGTTGTGACCCCAAATACGGCCATACAGGTGTGGACCAGCTAAAACAACAGCCGTGTCTGGGACAAGAAATGCCAAGGCCCCTCTTCTGCAGGTGACTTGATTAGTGCAGCCAGCCTGGAAGAAAGAAGCCGAAATCTCATCCCTCCCATCTTAAGGAGCGGGGTTTAAAAAGCAATTGATACCCAGCAATGATTCAAACCAGGTAACAAAAGCATAATCTGGCAATTTTGTCAGGGTCCTGCTGCACCCAACGGCCTGGCAGCCAGCAAAGGAGATAAACAGCAGCCAAGAAACAACTGAAGATGAGCATCAGAGGGAGCAGGTGAGATGTGGAGAGAAACTAATAAGGCAGGAACACAAAATGTGCAGCCACAAGTATGGAAGACACGTCAGCCAAAGAAGTCAAGCTCTTTAAAGATGGAAGGAGAAGAGGCTCCTTGGGAAATGTCCACACAACCACTGCTAAGTCCAAAGCTCTGTGTTTGGAGCTGTGGGGGCCAAGACAGTGAAACTGCTCCTGCCTTTGAGGGGCTCGTGGGTACAATGACCAGAGAGCTCACTGCCCGGGCCTGAAGTGGGGGCATGCAGCAAGGCCAGTGACTGTGACGATAAGAAGGAAGAGCCTGGAGAGTAAACTCCGGAGAGAAGGGGCAGGATGGAGGACATGAATGTGCTCTCAGGAAAAACAGGGTAAGTGTGTGAGGGAGCCTGCCCTGGGTAGGCCTTGAGGCCTGGGTAACAGGGACGGCTTGGCCAGGGATTCTCCAAGTGACTGGAGTAAAAGTCTCCTGAGCCTATGGAATAAGGCCCTATTTCCTGAGCCTACAGTCAAGACCCGCCACAATTTGGTTCCAACTTACTTTACCAGCATCATCCCCATAATGTGTAACTGCACAGAATGGGGAAATGAATAGCACGTACTTGATGGGGTAGTTATGAGGAGTAAGAAAGCTAATATATGTGTGAATCATTTAACACAGAGCCTGGTCCATAGTCTATACTTGGTAAATATGATGGTTGTTTCCACTACCATGTACAGTTCAGCAGTTGTGCACTACACAAAATCATTCAGCCGCTCCAAGTCATGTTCCCATGTGGTGTGCCTGCCCAAGGGGGTGCCATTTTCTCATTTCCTAAAATTACTGTATTGGCTAGCAGAGCCCTGATTTCCTCATAAGGTTTTGTGAGAATTAGTTGAGATTATTATGGTTATTATGTGCTTAGCTCAGTGTTTGACAAGAATTATATGTTCAATAAATGTTCATTGTCATTGCTTTATTGTTGTCGTAGCTGATGACGTTTGATCTCCGATAAAAAGAAAAATTTCCTTACCTGTTAAACAAGTTTGCCCACTGCCTGCTGAACATGGATTGTGCGCGGCCCTTCCGAGTTTTCATCGGCCTGTCTAGTGCATCTCTGATGGTGAGAGCCTCCCCACGCCCGAAACCCCTCTTCAGTTCCCACGCCCTCTGTAAATCCTTCCCTGACAACCCTTGCCTTCCTCTTTTGAACCCCAAGAGCATCGACTGTCGGCATAAATCACTTAGGAATTAATCATTCTGTGCTGTGTCATAGCTCCCTATTGTAGTTAAATTTATTATGCTGAACTGTCTTTATATCTTCTTCGTTGCCTGTGTCCCCACCCTACCCCCAACTCTTGGCTATCCCTGCAGCACCTAACCCAGTCAGTATCCAGCACCTGGGAAGAGCCAGGTGTGCTCATTTGGAGAATCACATGAGATATGGTAGTGACTTGAAGAGCTAAGAGCGAAGTGCCTATGGAAGGTCCTAGGATGATTATGAAGAAATCTGCAAAAAAGAGAATCAGCACGTCAATTGATCAAAATGTCCACTTCAGGGTGTCTGTGTGGACAGAGTCTAAGCAGGTGGCTCATGTCTATGTGTTGCTCATTTTCCAGGATGCTCTCAAATGAAATACCGAGTCCCAGTGAGCCCCTGTGAGTTCACCTGCAGTTCTGAGGAACTGTTTGTTCGCCACGTGAACATGGGAGCCTTGGGCCTGACTTAATGATCCTTTTGAAATCGAGAAGAGATGAACTCTTGCTTCACACTTTGTGCCTCTCTCCCTCAGCTGGAACCTTATTCATTGAATAAGCATGTCCTGAACATCTGACAAAGTACAGAAGAGGACCTAGGACCAAGATGAATGAGTTACAGACCCTAACCTGAAGGGGCTGAGGGTCTGTGGGGAGAAAGTTTGCACAGGAACTGCAGATTCTTACTCAACTAGGACCAAGTGCCAGAACCCATCCACATCAGGTGCCAAATGTCCAGGAGGGCGCAGAGGGGTCAGATGGCTCGGGTGCACCCTCATCCACACCAATCTCCTTCACCAGTTATCCCTCCCCCACCTCCAACACTCATTCCAATCCCAACTCCTTCTAGATCTTTTTCTGGATTCTCCAGCAACAGGAATCACTCCCCTATTAGGATCACTCAGCCCTTTTGGTCAACACCTGTAGCTTCCAAACCATCTCACAAAACATTCTGCATTGATACTGCCAAAATCCTACCAACATTTGCTTCTAGTTTCATAAGATGCTGAAGTGAATGTGAGCCTTGGAGTGTCACCATAATGCCCAATTTCAAATATCGGTGTTCATCAAAGTAGCCACACTAATTGACTTATGAATGTGTACATGAACAGTATAAACATAAAATCAATCTGTAATAATTAAAAGTTTTTTATCTGTTTTAAAATGTTTGAGATTTTGTTTGAAAATGGGTCCCATTGCTAACAACAAAATGAAACACAAGTTTGAAAAAGATTGCTTCCTATCATAGATCTGGTAATTAACCCTTAATGTCCTGAAGAATCACTGGTGTTGTTGTCTTGTATTTTCAATATGTGATTATCATGTATTAATTATTAACTGTGGCGGAGTTTTTCTAATGTTCTGGAAATTGCGTTCAGTGCCAGAAGCAGCTGAAGCTGGGGGTTCTGTCATTTTGAGAGAGGAGTTCTAGCTCTCCTTGCCTTTCTCCAGTTTGAGGATTTGGACCTGTTCATTTCCAAGGAGTGTGCACAGAAGACAGGAAAGGTATCGACATCATTTTTCTAAGCTTTTACAGAGATGATGCCCATCTGTTCTACTTCCCTAATCCATCCTAACATTGATAAAATCAGGAATTCCAAAGGGGTCACCGATGTTTCACCTCCTCTGGCTGAGCTAGCTCTTCATCAAACTGGTGTTCCAGACCTCCTTCTCCCAAGGAGCCTCCAGTATGTTTGCCAGGCTTGCGGAGTCCCATTTGAGGACTGTTAGGAACCATCCAGAGTTCTTTCAATGGTAGAGATCAAGCACCAGGGGTTGCCATGATCTATTGTCAGGTATGTTTCAAATTGTTTAACACTGGAAATACTTTAAGTAAGAGTTAAAATACTAGGAAACAGGGGCTGGCCCCGTGGCCAAGTGGCTGGGTTCGCGTGCTCCGCTGCAGGCGGCCCAGTGTTTCGTTGGTTCGGGTCCTGGGCGCAGACATGGCGCTGCTCATCGAGCCATGCGGAGGCAGCGTCCCACATGCCATAGCTGAAGGACCCACAACGAAGAATATGCAACTATGTACCGGGGGGCTTTGGGGAGAAAAAGGAAAAAACAAAATCTTTAAAAATATATATATACTAGGAAACAATTTAGCACAGACAATAAGCACATTCTGGAATCAGACTAATTTTTATTCCTGGCTTCTCCACTGATTTGCTGGATGACTTTGAGAAAGTGACTTAACCTCTTTGAGTTTCAGCTTCCTCATTTTTTAAACAAGTAATATTAATACTTACCTCTTAGACATTTTGAGGATTAAATAAGATGATACATGTAAAGTGCTCACAGAGTGTCTGACACTCAACAACTGTTAGCTATTATTTTTAATTAGTGAAGTTTATAAATTATTTGCTTTTATAAAGTTAAATTAACAAAGCTTCACTCTCACTGACCCACATTCTAAAATGCTTTCTTGAATGACAGGGAAAAGCTGGCAGTGTAGTTAGGCTGTGGGAAATGGCTCACAATCTCAGGAATACCAAATAGAGAGTCGTGCGCACATAAACATCATTCATTGTGTGTTATGGGGGCGGATTCAGACATGCTCCTTGGGGTAAAGCCAGAGGCATTTCTTTGGGAGTGGAGTTCTCAAGGCTCAGTGGTGATTTTTCTTTCATTTTAAAGTGTAAGGACTCAAAGATCATGTCTAGAGCCCAAAGACGTCAAGATGCTCAGCAGTAAGAAGACATAAGCTTTGTAAGCAGAGATATGGGTTCAGAGCCTCGCTTAACCACAAATTATGTGACCACAGGCGAGTTACTTAAATTCTATCAGTCTCATTTTCCTTTTTTATAAAATAGGACAAGTAAAACAGATCTCTATGAAGTGTTATAATGATTAAGTCAAACTACATAAAGCACATAAGCTAGATTTTTTTTTCCATATGACATTAAGCAAGATAACCTCTGAACATCAATTCCCTCATCAATATAATGAGGATGAAAATAGTCTAGCAGGGTTGTTTTTTTTTACACTTTTATTGAGTCATAATTGGCATACAATAAACTGCATCTACTTCAAGTGTACGATTTCATAAGTTTTGACATATGTATTCACCCATGAAACTACCACCTCAATCAAGATAAGGAACATATATCCATCACCCTCAGATGTTCTCTCACACATCTTTGTAATCCTTCTCTCCTACTCCTCCCCATTCCACTCCCCCCTATGAATTCAGGCAACCAACCACTGATTTGATTTCTATCATTGTATTAGATTGAATTTCCTAGAATTTTAGATAAATGGAATCGTACAGTATGTACTCTATTTTTGTGTGACATTTTTTCACTCAGCATAATTATTTTCAGAGTCATAATAGCGTGTATCCATAGTTCATTATTTCTATTGCTGAATAATATTCTATTGGATGGATGCAACACAGTATGTTTATCCTTTTTCCTGTTGATAGACATTTAGGTTCTTTCTAGTTTGAGACTATTCTAAATACAGCTGCATTGAACATTTGTATAAAAGTCTTGCTTAGACATATGCTTTCATTCCTCTCAGGTAAATTCCACTCCTAAGAACAGAATGGATGGGTCATGTGGAATAGGTAATGTTTAACTTTTTATTATTATTATTGAGGTCAAAACGGTTTATAACATTGTGAAATTTCAGGTGTACATTATCATTTATCAGTATTCTGTATAGACTGCATCGTGCTCGCCACCAATAGTCTAATTTTTATCCATCACCATACATATGTGTCCCTTTACCCCTTTCACCCACCCCCCCATCTTCTTCCCCATAATGTTTAACTTTTGAAGAAACTAAAAAACTTGTTTTCCAAAGTGTCTGTACCATTTTATGTCCTACTATCAGGTATGAAAGTTCCAGTTCTCCACATTCTCGCTAACATTTGGTGTGCTCGGCCTGTTTAATCTAACCATTATAATCGGTGTCCAGTAGTATCTTCTTGTGATCTTCATTTGCATTTCCCATGTAATTATGCTTGTTAGTGTTTCAAGTGCTTATTTGACATCCATACACTTTCATTGAGTGTATGATCAAACCTTTCACCCAGGTATTTATTGGGCTGTTTGTTTTCTTATTTTTCAGTTTTCAGAGTTCTTGATATACCCTGGGTACAAGCCCTATATCAGATATAGGTTTTGTAAATATATTTTGTCAGACTCTGGCTTGTCCTTTCTTTCTCCTACAGTGCTTTTCAAAGAGCAGAAATTTAATTTTGAAGAAGTCCAATTTATCAATTGTTTTTCTTTTATGGATCATGCTTTTTGTGTCATATCTGAGACCTGTTTGCTTAATCCAAGGTTACAAAGGTTTTCTTCTATATTTTCTCTTAGAAGCTTTATAGATTTAGGTTTTACATTTAGGTCTATGATTCATTTTGACTTTATTTTTGCATATGGTGTGAGGTAGGATGAAAGTCCTTTTGTTTGTTTGGTTGCTCGGTTTTGTTTTGCCTATAGAGGTCCAATTGTTCAGCGCCATTTGCTGAAAAGACGACTGTTTCTCCACTGAACTGCCTTTGCACTTTTTCAAAAAGCAGTTCTCCATACACGTGTGGCTCCATTTTTAGATTCTCTGTTCTCTTCCATTTTTTATTGGTCTATCTTTGCAGTGATACCATACATATTAATTACAGCAGCTTTATAATAAGTCTTGAAATCAGTCGTATTAGTCCACCAGTTTTGTTCATCTTTTTCATAGTTGTTTTGCCTATTTTAGGTTCCTTGAATTTCCAGTAGAATTTGAGAATCAGTTTTTCAGTATCCACAAAAAAATAAAAAGCCAGTCAGGATTTTTATTGGAGTTGAATCTATGAAACAACTTGGGAGAATTTGTCATTTAACAATATCTGATGACCAATAGTAATATCTTAACAATGTTGAGTTTTCTAACCCATAAGTACAGTACATCTCTCTACTTTCTTATGTTTTCTTTAACTTTTCCTGGTGTTCAGATCTTTCACCTCTTTTGTAAGACTTTTCCCTAAGTATTTCACACTTTTTTGACCCTGTTATAAATATTAGTTTTATCCATCTTTTCAAATACATGTTTTTATTTCATTTTGATTTTTCTCTATTTTTTGTTTTCCCTTTCAGTGATTTCTGCTTTGAACCGTATTATTTCCTTTTTTCTCTTACTCTGCTTTAATTTGCTCTTCTTTTATTGTGTGTTTTTTAAGGTGGTATGTGTGATCATTGATTCGTGAGTTTTCTTTCTTCTAATATAGGTGTGCAGTGTTATAAACAGCACTAAATAAAATACTATTTAGCAGCATTCCACAAATTCTCATTGTTTTTTCAATTTAATTCACTTAAAAATATCTTCTAATTTCTCTTTTGCTTTCTTCCTTGATCCATGTGTTATTTAGAAGTATGTTATCTAGTTTCCAAACATTTGGAGATTTTCCAGAGATCTTTCTGTTATTGATTTCTAATTCTATTATGATCAGAGATCATATCGTAATCCTTCTAAATTTATTAAGACTTACTGTATAACTCAGTAGTCTTGGTAAATGTTCTGTGTGCACTTGAAAATAATGTGTATTCTACTGATGTCGAGAGAGCTGTATAAATACCAATCAAGTTAGGTTGGTTGATAGTGTTGTTCAAGACTACTATGTCTTTGAAGAATTTTTGCATGCATGTTTGAGTAAGGGGTATTAAAATCTTTGATTAGAATTATGCTTTTGTTTATTCTTCTTGTAGTTCTGCCAGTTTTTGCTTCATGTATTTTGAAGCTGTGTTATTAGCTATATAAACATTTCATATTGTTATGTCCTCTTGATGTATTGACCTATTTATCATTATGAAATCACTTTCTTTATCCCTGGTAATATTCTTTTCTCTGAAATATATTTTGTCTGATATTAATATTGCCACTCTAACTTTCTTTTGACTACTATTACCAAGACGCCTATTTTCCCATTCTTTCACTTTTAATTTTTTGAGTCTTTACATTTCTTGTATGCAGTATATTATTGGTTCTTGCTTTTATATCCAGTCACACAATCTCTGCTTTTTAGTTGGAGTAGTTATGTTTAATGTGATAATTAACATATTAGGTTTAAGTTTTTCATCTTGCTGTTTTCTATTTATTCCCTTTGTTCTTTGTTCCCTTTTTCTTCTTTTTCTGGGATTGAGTATTTTTTATGATTTCATTTTATTTCCTTTGTGGGCTTAATAGCTATTACTCTTGCTTTGTTGTTTTAGTGGTTTCTCTAGGGTTTATAGTACACATCCTTAACTTAGCACAGTTTATCTTCCTTCAAGTGACAGTATACCACTTCACAGAGTAAAAAACCTAACAATAACATACTTCCATTTCTCACCTCTTGGTTTTTATGATATTATTGTCATATATTTGAATATGTATGTATGTACAGTCATGTGTCACAATGAATGGGTACACATTCTGAGAAACGTGTCATTAGGGAATTTTGTCACTGCAAACATCACAGAGTGTACTTACACAAACCTAGATGGTGCAGCCTACCACACAGCTAGGCTACAGGATAGTAATCTTATGGGACCACTGTCGTATATGTGCTCCATCATTGACTGAAACGTCATTATGTGGCACATGACTGTATTATAAACTCTCCAGCACATTATTGTTATTTTTCTTTAAATAGTCAATTATCTTTTAAAGAGATTTAAACAGTAAAAAAATCTTATATATTTACCTATGTAATTACCATTTCTTGTGTGCTTTATTCATGGATATTGATGCGGATTTCCATCTGTTATCATTGTCCTTATGCCTGAAGACTTCCTTTAACATTTCTTGTAATGTAGGTCTGCTGGTGATGAATTCCTTCAGCTTCTGTATTCCTGAAACAAGCCTTTATTTTGCCTTCATTTTTGAAGATATTTTTACCAGGTATAGAATTCTAGATTGACAGTAATTTTCTTTCAGTACTTTAAAGATACTCTCTTCTTACTTGTGTTGTTACTGATGAGAAATTTTCTGGCATCTTTATCTCTATTTCTCTGTACACAACGTCTCACTTTACACTGACTGCTTAAGATTTTCTTTTCATTACTGATTTTGAGAAAATTATGTACTTTGCTGTCATTTTATTTATATTTCTTGTGCTTGCAGCTCATTTAGTTTCTTGGATTTGTGATTGTCAGATGAGGAATATATAATCTGGAGTTTAAAATGAAGTAACAGTTTGCACAATCCAGAAGGTATTAAAGATAAAGCAACTTACAACTTACCAACAGCCAATCTGAAAAGTTTTCCTTTCTAGCCTTCCTAGACTGAAGGCTAGAATCAGGGATGATACCAAGCAAATAGATCTTGGAAGAGAGTGTCTCAAACCTTTGTTTTTTGGATCATTCAAGTACCATAAGGATTTCTATTAATGGGACATACTTCTGGCAGATTCTTGTGTCCCATGAAAAAAGACAAGTTGGAGCAAAAATAGAGAGTGGGCATAGGGAAATGAGGGAGTTTTGGCAATTTGGCGCACCCAAGGGAACTTAACCTATCAAAGGTGTCTCACAAAGGCTTCCCCAGACTGGGTAAATTTACATATCTCTCAGGTGGATATCTTCTGAGGTCTAGCTTTTTCTAAGAGTTTTAGAATTTACTTAAAAACCTTAATGCAAAAAGGAGAATAAGAATAAAGAGAAAGAGGAGGGGAAAAGAGGAGGAGAGGGAAGTGAAGGAAAGAGCAAATGTTCAAGCATATCACTGCATTCTAAAATCTTGATGTTGCACATATAATTTAAGAACACCTCTGCTGTCATTCCCAGTCTCCTTTCATAAGTCTACATTCAGCCCTTTAGAAAAGCTGCACCAGGACAGAAGATATAAGGAATGACTTTTAAACATTCCTTTATCATGGTGTCATCGCACAGACTGGTGTGGAAATAATAGAGCTAGGTCTAAAAGAAAGGGGAAATAATTATGTTTCTAAATTGTAGAATTTCTATGTCCTTTCTGAGTAAGAGGAACAAACTTATAAAAAACAGAACTCAAAAGGATTTTATGAAGAATTTATTCCTGTCTGCTGGCAGAGACAACAGCTGAGCTTGGGCAAAGCAACATGATTTTGGCAAAGCATTGAATCCTGGAACAGTCAGAATCAATACAGATGGGACACACTGGCTACTTGTGACACTACTGATGCAGAGAGGCCTCCTCCTGCTATAAACTTAAAGAAATGCTTAACAAAACATTCTTCACAAAGTGCAAACTTCAAAGTTTAATGTGAAAGGAAAGAAAGGAAATCTCTAAGGGTCAGAAATGAAGACGCAAAGCAGTAAGGGGAAGCTACTGTCATGGTGGATCAAGGGAGTGTGGGACCATATAGACGCTGTAGGGACTGGGAGTTAGGGTCTTAAGATCCAGTCAGTACCCCAAGTCACATGGGACACAACCTCATATTATAAGGATACGGTATCCCATGGGACACAGCAGGCAGAGGGGTATAGAATCCCTATTGTCCAGTATTCTATTGTATAATTACACCAAAATTTATTTATCCATTCTCTAATTGACAGACATTTGGTTTATTTCTGGTCTTTATGAATACAGACATTGCTGCTATGAACAGTCTTACACAAGTCTCCTGATGCACAAAAACAAGCATTTCTTTAGAGTATATGCCTAGGAGTGGAATTGCTGGGTAATAAGGTATTATAAGTTGTTTACAGAATGTAATATTTTCAGATGTTTTAATTTTTACTAACTGATAGGTATAAAATGGTATTTCATTGTAGTTTCTAATTTGCAATTATTTGATTACTAATGAGGTTGACCATCATTTCATGTGCTTATTGACCACTTCAAGTTCCTCTTCTGTGATGGACCAGTTTATTTTTTGTCCATTTTTCTACTGAGTTTTTGAGAAAAGTTATTTATATATTCTAAATACTAATACTTTGTCAAGCACATGTGTTGCAAATATCCTCTTTCATTTTCTGAGTGTTTTTAATTTTGTTTTGTTTTTTTTTTAAGATTTTATTTTTTTCCTTTTTCTCCCCAAAGCCCCCTGGTACACAGCTGTATATTCTTAGTTGTGGGTCCTTCTAGTTGTGGTATGTGGGGTGCCACCTCAGCATGGCCTGAGGAGTGGTGCCATGTCCACACCCAGGATTCGAACCAGCAAAACCCTGGGCCGCCGCAGCAGAGCACGCGAACTTTACTCGGCCACAGGGCTGGCCCCTGTTTGGGTTTTTTTGTTGTTGTTTTTTGAGTAATATTGTCACTGAGCTAACATCTGTGCCAACCTTCCTCTACTTTATTTGGGATGCTGCCACAGTGTGGCTTGACGAGTGGTGCAGGGTCCACACGTGGGATCTGAACCTGTGAAACCTGGGCCGCCGAAGCAGAGTACGCAAACAACCGCTACACCACCAGGCCAGCTCCCTGAGTGTTTTTCACTTTGTTTATGGCAGTTTTTGATGAAGAAAAATTTTTAATTTTACTGTAGTCAAATATAACAGTCTTTCCTTTCTAGTTTAGAATTTTTGCCATCATTTTAAGAAATCATTTCCTACCCCAAAGTCATAATACATTCTCCAATATTGTCTCCTAAAGTTATATGGTTTGAACTTTCATCTTAAATTTTAGTCATATTTTAGGAAGAGATAAATTATATATGTTTAATATGTAAATGATCCCAGTACCATTTATTGAAAAGCTCAGCCCTTCCCCCACTGATTTGCAATTCCAATTTGGTCTGAAATCAAGATTCCATGATTTGAAGTCTATTTCTGGATTTTCTATTCAGATTCATTGGTCCATTTTCCCATCCATATACTAATACCTCACCAAATTGCTTTTATAGCTTTAAAATAAATCTTGATATCTGCTAGACCAATCCCCTCCACTATATTCTCTTCCTTTAGAAAGTTCTGGTTATCATTGCCCTTTTGCGGTTCTGAATAAATTTTAGAACTAACTTAATTCCCAAAAACAAGCAAAACACCCCACCACCAGACACACAAAAACCTGTTTTGATACTATTTTTTAAAGGTTAGTAAAGAAAGATAAAGCAAGAAAATATTAACAGAAGCATGATGTGATAATATTAACATAAAATTATACTAAGGCAAAATGCATCTTTAGGGATAAAATAGGGTCTGTCTTAATGATGAAAGAAAAAATTCATTGGGAATATATAACAATCTTGATCCAGTATAAATGCAACCACACAGCCTCAAAATGTATAAGAGAAATAAGCAGATTTGAAAGGAGACATCAATCAGTCCCCATGGGATACTTTAACACATCTCTCTCAGAAACTGGTAGATCAAGCAGGCAAAACAAATACGGCAATAAAAGATTTGAACAACAAAATAAATAATATTGATCCAGCAAACATATCCTACAAATAGAGTAAACATTCTTTTCAAGCACACATGGATAATTCACAAAAATTGACCATGTTCTGGACCATAAAAGAAGTTTCCACCAAGTAATCAATACCAAACATTGAATGCTCTAACTACAAGGCAATAACATTAGAAATCATTAGCAAAACGACAGCTTTTCAAAGTCTGTACATGCAGCTCTCACAGGGTTTTTCACAGATTACCAAGCTCTTGGAAAGAGACAGAGTGAATGGCCTCTTCCGTAAGAGTAAAGATGTAACAACGCAGTCTACAGAATCAAGCAGACCCCAATGGGATTCTAGCTCATTACTTACCAGCCTTGTGACCTTAGGCAAGTGACACAGCCTTTCTCTGCCACTGATTCCTCACAGTTAGAATGGAAAATGCTTTTCTCACAGGGCTGTATGAGGATTAAATGAGATAATACACAGCACTTGGCATAAAGTAAGACCACACAGAATTATCTAATGTTTGGGTTTTTTAGGTTTTAATTTTTTTAAGTTGTTATTGTTGGCATTACTATTATACTATCTTTTGCTTCTCAGAATCACAAAGTGAATTTCTCTTAGGCTTTCTATCCTGGCACAAGGTACCCTCTCTCAAACCTGAATCATTGATTCAGTTTCAAACACAACATTACAGCAGAGGAGGCCAAGCAGAGTAACTAGCTTCTGGCTTCTCACACTTGGTTTCTCTGGGTGTTCATGGCTCCCAAAGAAACTTCTTTTCCAATTTCTCTATTTAAAACATCCAAAGAGATTATTCAGATTTGACTGCCTCTTACCAAATGTATGGACTAATGATTCTTTTCCCCTCTATTTTCCTTATAATTTCTTCTTTTAAATCCTTTGAGGTCCTTTATGGATGAAAGTGGAGCTGTGGATATGGGACACGCTGATGAACTAGCAGTAAGGTGCCTTGGGATAGACATCCCGCCATGTCTCATTTAGTCTCCTTGTGACTCTAAAGAAGTCTGTTTAACTCTGTGCTAGTGAAATGGTGAGCATTCTGGAGACCAAATAGAACTTAAAACGACATTTTTTATTTAAAGATTTTATTTTTTTCCTTTTTCTCCCCAAAGCCCCCCAGTACATAGTTGTATATTCTTCGTTGTGGGTCCTTCTAGTTGTGGCATGTGGGACGCTGCCTCAGCGTGGTTTGATGAGCAGTGCCATGTCCGTGCCCAGGATTCGAACCAACGAAACACTGGGCCTCCTGCAGCGGAGCACGTGAACTTAACCACGCGGCCATGGGGCCAGCCCCAAAAAGACATTTTTATGCACTACTTGAAGTTGTCAGCTTCTCTGCTCCCCCTCTGGCCCTCACAGCACCCCCACTCCAGTGTGCATTAGTTCTCCCTTCATATTGTGCCATAAAAATGAAAAGAGAGAGGGAAAGAGGTGTTTTATTGTAGCAAAGCTCAAGAAGATGTGAGAAGTGTTGCATAAAATCAAATTAGTAGGAGTCATGGAGAAGGGAGAGGGTCCAGGGAGCTTGAAATGTGGGCATAGATCATTGGATCTGCCACAGGACTTTTCCAGGCAACTCTGACAATAATGCCAAAGAGACATGGGTGATGATGGGTATAAAAGCCCCAAAACAGATGCTCCATGAGAGAATAGTTAAAACATAATGTACATATTCATGGAATAAAATACAGTTTTCCTGGTAAAAATCATATCTTCAAAGATTTGGTGATATGAGAGAAAGCTTCATATAAAATGATAAATAAATAATTATAAATGCACTGGAATGTGATCATTATTTTTTTCTTTATTTTGTTCTATATCTGTCTCATTTTGTACCATAAACATGTGCTACTTATACTGTCATAGGCTAAAGCCAATTTATGGAGGGTCATGAATGCCAAGGTCAAACACTGGCATTGCCTACAGTACAGTCTCCCCCATAGAGCCACGAACTCATTGGGGAGGAAGATTGTGCCTAATTTGTCCTTTTATCCCAAGTGCCTAGAACAGGATCTGGGCCTGGAGGGTGCTCAGAGAGTGCCTGTCCAAGAGAATGAATGACTTACAGGAATACATGAAAGAGTGAAGAGAAATTGGACTTGGTGAGCAATAGTTTCATGAGCAAGAATATAATGAGAAGACTATAAACAATGCATTAGACAAGCACTAATAGTGGGACATGACCAAAATGCACTTTATTTTTTTCTCCCACTGTCCCTCTAATTTTTTTCCTTATTGAAGTATGACATACAATAAACTGAAAATATTTAAATCGAACAATTTGATCAATTTTTATGTACATACACCCCCATTTAATCATCAGCACAACTGAGATAATGAACATTTCAATCACCCCCAAAAGTTTCCTCCTCGTACCCCTTTAACAGGCTTTGAGATGGAGGTCTGTGTGCAGATTTATCTGGGAGGGCTCTCAGGAGCAACACCTGTGCAAGAGTGAGGGCAGCAGGACTGGGGACAGGGAAGAGCTGGGACTGAACTGGGATGCAGAGATGACAGAGGGCCAAGCCCAGCCGACCCCACATGGAGGTCTTCAGAGTTGCCCCACACTGAGACAAGGGAGCCCGTCCTTTGTACCCTACTCCCACCAGTCATTGGATATGGACTTCTCCCTGGAGAGGAGCTTAACCTTTGCAGTTCCCTTTGGCCCAAGGCAATTCATGGGGAAGGACTCAGTGGTAAGCCTCAGCAGGCGACTTCCCAGTAGTTGTGGGAATAAGTACCTGTATCCTCAAGGGGGACCTGGGTGGGGCACTGCCACACACACTTCAATGGGTCAAGTAAGGAATACAAGGGGAGACAGACCTGATCTCCGCCTTCTTGGAGTGGGGAAATCAATAGTTTCTATTTCATAAGGGAGAATCCAGTCCAAACCAAAGCGTCTGCCTGCATTGTGCCATGCACTACTCTAAGCTCTGCACATTTATTACCTCCTTACCACAACCACCCCATCACAGCGCAGTACAGCAGATGAGGCAACTGAAGCACAGACAGGCCAAGTCATCACCACCACATAATTAGGGAGCTCAGGGCTAGCAATCAAAACTCCAGGCTGTCTGGTCCTATTCTACATTTCCAACTACTACAATCTGCTGCCTCTCTCAGCTTGTATTTCCACTCAGATTTTTTAATTATATTTTATATTGCATATCTTATCTTTTAAAAGGTACTATTTCTGCATGTTATGTTCAAAATGTGAAAATTGGTAGTTTGGCACATCCTCAATGCCTGTATTAGAAATTACCAAAGTAACATCTGCAACATTATGTGATATTTTGTCACCACATTAAGAAAGGCTGTCATTATAGTATGTAATCACTGATGGAGTGAAAACACCATCCTAGAATTAGTCTGATTCAAAGGAGTTAGAAATAGGAAAAAAAAAATATGTGTATATATATATATTACACACACACACACACACACACACACACACACACTCCACCAGGAAGGAGATCTTAAAGGCCTTTGTGCAGAGCCTTATTTCTTATGCCCTAGGAAATGGTGACCTTTTACTGAATTATCCTAGTAACTGAGAGATAGTAAGCTTGAGCCACGCAGTCCTCTGATGAAGCTCATTACCTGTTATATCCGACAAGGTTCAATTAGAGAAGAAAGCCACTATGACAGATTAGATATTCTAAAAGATGAGTCAGGAATTGAACTTCACACAGTTGGTGGAGCAGGTTAAGTAGTCTATGTGAAACTATTCCACCTCCTCTGGTCTGGAGCCTGAATCTGCAGACAAGGCTGTCGGGAAGAGAATATAGATGAAAATGGAGGAAGCAAGGACAAACTGGAACCTATGAGGATGAGTGGAAAGGACGAGTACACACTGCAGTCTCTCACTGCCTCCAAGCTCCTACTCGGATGATGGAGGCATCCTGCAGGAGAAACCGGCACCCTTTACCACAGAGCTAAGCAGACATCTGATCCAAAAATCAGAGAAGCTCCAAGGCAGAAACACAGCAGGACCAGGAGGTGAGCCAGCAGATCAACTGCAGTATGTGACAACGTGCAGTGGGCTATGGCAGCACCTCATGTCCTGCGCCGACCTTCTGGGCATAAAGAATGTGGCTGTTGCTTGACTTTCACCTGCCACATCTCCCGCAAAATGCCTCTTGTGGCCCAACTGACTCAGAATTATTCAGGGAAAGGAATTCTGGGAAGTGTAGTTCTAGTTAAGTTGACACAATTCAAATCCACCACACCTATTTCGGAGGGCAGACTAACACAAGAGGGAAGTGATGAGATATTCTACCTGAGAAAATGTCATCCTAGATCTTCTCAAAGCAGCTCTTGGTATTACGTAGGCAAAGACTTAGGTTTTTGTTTTTCCCAAAGAAATAATGGTAAGTTACTATATACTTGACACTGTGGATTTACATCCATTACCTCAGTTAATTCTTGTGGTTAGTACAATAATTATTACTCCTATTTTGCAAACAAATGCACTGAAGTTTAGAGAAGTTAGCAGGCTTTACTCAAAATTACACAGTTAAATTGTAAATCAGGGACCCAGGTCTCTCCATTTCCATAACTCCTGCCCATTACCAACTCATTCTGCTACTCCTGTGGCACTAGTTAGAGAAAATATTTTCAATCATCACCTTTTATGAAAACCTGAGAAGATCCAAACTCTTTATCGCATTGGTGTAGCCCTACTTATGTTTTCCTGGGTGGACACTGAGAGAGTCAGAAACCCACAGGGTATTAGAACTGGAAGGGAGCCAAGAGATGGTCTCCCCCCAGAAACAAGGAAGAAGCGGGGAAAGAAGAGGATGAAAAGTTCAGGAGGAAAGTGAGAGAGTAGAATCAGGGTCTGCAAAGGGAATATTTGGCAGAACTAAGGTGGCAAGAAGAAAGTGAATGAGCAGAGGAAGGAAAGTACTCCTAGTACCCGTGCATTTTCAAAAGGAAAAGAAGGATTTGTCTAGAGTCAAGAACAGATCAAGGTCGAGTCAGGAATTTTAGCGAGGGCCGCAGTGAGAGACACAAGTTGCACATCTCTCAGTCAGACCTCTGTAAACATGTATTGTCATGACCAAAATGGACTTCTCCTTACCCTAGCTTGACTAAACTTTAGACAGGTTTCCTTTTCTTAGAGCACTTACTTTAGAAAACTTGTAACTGTAAATCCCTTCTCTGATTCTTTGAGATGTAAACCTTTGAAAAAGCTTCTTACCAGTTTTACTACCCTGTAATATCCTTCTCAAGGACCTGGGAGCCATCCCTTTGAAATGTAAATATGAAGGTAGATAGCACCCCTATCTCCTAGTTTCTGTGGGAGGATAGGAACCTAACTTCCCATGGACACCCTGCTCCAAGTTGTAAAACTGTCTCTTGTCATGATGATGTAGAAAACTTACTTTTCCTTTGGGTTAGGCCAATTAGCAAACACAGATGGCCTAGGACCCTCCCCACCCTCCATCCCAGCTCTTAAAAATTTCCCAGCCCTTTGTTTCAGCAGAGTAGACCGACCTCAGATTGGGTTTGGGCCTCTCTCTCTTATTGCAGTAGCCTTGAATAAAGTCTTTCTTACCTATTTAGTGTTGTCCAGTGCAATTTTTGCTTTGACAATCATAAACTCAATATGGAATGGGCAGAAGTGATCTACCTATGGGGAATACGTTTATTATGCAAAGGAAGATAAGAATATCAACCAAAAAATGAGGAATTCAAGCACTTAGGGGCCAAACTGACAGAAAGACAGCAGAGAGGTTTAGAGCACAGACTTTGGGCTCATCAGACTCAGGTTTGGTCCCTTGATTCACCTCTTACTGCTCTTGCAACACTGGGAACATGATTTAACCTTATTTTCCTCTATGGCACAGCAAAACAGTGGTGGTAATTTTAGTGCTGGTTGTGCTGAGAATTAAATCAATGTACTTATATCAGTAAGGTCTAACTAGGAATAAATAAAATTACCCTAATTACTTACAAAGAGGGAGCTTTTTCTCTCCCAACTTTTTATTTTGAAATATTTCAAACCAAAAGAAAAGTTAAAGAATAGTACAATAAATAGTCACATTCCCTTTACCAAGATTCACCGATTGTTTACACTTTGCCTCCCTCCCTCCCACCCTTTTTTTCTCTCTCTCATTCTCTCTCTCTCTCTCTACCATTTGAAAATAAGTTGCAGACATCATGCCTAGATACTTCACCCCTAAATACTTCAGCATGCATCTCCAGAGAATAAGGATATTCTCTTACACAACCGAAACATGTTATTTCACCTAAAAAGATTCAATAATACCATCTGTTATTCAGTTCACACTTAAATTTTTTCAACTATTCCCAAAATGTCTTGTATTTATGTTTTTACTTTCTGATCCAGGATCCATTCAAGCTTCACATACTTCTCTGTATTGTTTTGCTTCTTTAGCCTTTTTTAATTTAGACAAGTCTGCATGTTTTTGTGTATTAAGTCTGTTTTTTACCACACTGACTTTGTAAAGACTCCAGGGCAGTTATCTTGTAGAATAAACCAGATCCTAGACTTGCCAGTTATTTTTCTCATTATTAGATTCAGGTTTCCAAACAACTGAAGAATATACATTCTTTTCAAAGTACACACGGAACATTTGCCAAGAAAGGTCATATGTGGGGCCATAAAACAAGTCTCAAGAATGTCAACAGATTGAAATCTTACAGAGGACGTCATCTGTAGTAAGCTAGAAATTAATAGCAACACAGTATTTAGAAAGTCCTCAGCCATTTGGAAATTAAGCAATATGACTAAATAATCCATAGGCCAAAGACAAAGTTATAGGAAAACAATAGAAAATAGACTGAATGATATTGAAAACAAAACATCTCAAAAATTGTGGGATGCAGCTGAGCATTGCTTAAAGGGAAAATTATAACTGTGAATACTTATATTAGAAAATAAGAAAGATCTTAAATCAATGACTTAAGGTACAAGTCAAACCCAAAGTAAACAGAAAGGACGAAACAATAAATATGGATACAAATTGATAAAAGTGAAACCAGACAAACAAGAGAGAAAATTAACAGATGAAACTTCCTTGGAAAAAAATAATAAAATTAATAAACACTCACCAAGACTGATCAAGAAGAAAAAGAAAGAGGCTGCAAATTACCAATGTTATGAATAAAAGAGAAGACATCACTGAAAAACCTACTGATGTTAACAGGATAATAAGAGAATATTACAAAGAGCTTTATGCCAATAAATTGGACCACTTTGATTAAACGGACAAATTCCTCAAAAAACACAACTTAACCAAAAATGACCTAAGCTTTAGAATAAATATTTTTATCAAATATACTACCTAGATGATGTTTTGTACTTCCTGTTACATTACTTCAGGAGGCACATAAGGTACATTATGGCACTTCTAGAGATGCCAGGCTTGATTACTCAGTTAAAGTGTGGAACATCAGATATGACCATTATAAAAGCACATTTTTCCTCTTACCCAAATAGCCTCTGGGATGATACTTTGAGACCATATAAAAAATATCCTATTCCCCAATAATGTTTCACCCAATGGTTTCAGCATTCACTGATCAACCTAATTTGAATAAGTGATTGATAATTAATAACTGATTACATTGGAGTGAAAACACTCATTTTCTAATTTATTATTATGCATTTATTAGCTCTTTTATTAAAAGAGCTTTTCTTCTCTTTCTTGACCTCTCTCTCGATATCTCTCTCTCTCATCTCATCGCTATGAACTCATTAATTCAGTTTTTACTCAACATGTTACAATCAATTATCATCATTCTTTTTGATGTGTAACTTGTGCCAATCCAGCTTTTGTACTTTTCCTTTTAATGAACCCATTAGTCTTTGTGCACTTAACTTGCTCTTTGACAAGGCTTACCTTGTCAGTTCCCTGCTCTGGGCCTGGAAATAGCCATTTCTCTAAGAAGGACTTTAGTGGTGATTGGTATTTGGAAATGCAGATCTAGGTGCCAACTGTACTCATTGCTACAGAAGTGAATTTGCTTAAAGCCCTTTCAGTGAACAGAGCTAGGAAGTACATGTGTGTCCATGTTATCTACCAATCTATATATATATATATGAGCTCATATTGAAACCCAACCCGGTATCATTTGTCCTCACCTATGAAAGTAAAAACCTTGCTTCCCAAAAACATCAGTATATTTACTCATTTGCTTTATCCTATTATACACACAAAACACTTTCAGAATTATAACCACCAATACCACCACCAAGAACAAAGCTGCTAAGCAAATGTCAATAGTTCTTTCCAGTTCTTTTTGATTTTATAATATGCTCTATTTAGGGTGTACAGTCAAAGCTCTGTGTCCAAAAGTTACTTGACTTAATTCTTCTCTTTGTGTGATTATTTTCAACTTGACATGCAGTTGGGTCATTTTTTCTGTTTATATTCAAATTTAATGTCTGCCTTTTCATGTTTTTTGTTATATTTAAAATATTTACATGGTTCAAAATTAAAGCTATATAAAAATGTTCCACTAAGAGAAATCTCACATTCATCTCTATATCCTCCACATTATCTCTACACACCATGTAAGTAAATATTTTCATTAATTTCTGGTTGATATATCCTGTTTCATTTTGCAAGAATAAGCAATTTCCCCTTCTTTCTGACATGATAGGTAGCCTATAATATGCACTCCATTATATCCTGGATTCATGAAGAACTTCCTTATTCTTCCTCTTTGGCTGCATCATACATCATTGTATAGAGCACTATATTTATTTCCATCATACTCCTGTGAGTGAATATTTAGATTGACTGCAATATTTTGTTATTACAACTTATTCCTGAATGAAACCTTGCACATATGCTGTTTCATATTTGTGGAGGTGTGTCTTCAGGGCAAATGTCTAGAAGTGGATTTCTAGTTCAAAAAAGGTAAATGGCATATATAATTTTGTCAGATATCATCAAATCCCCTCCAGAGGGTTTGCTATCATTTTGCATTCCAACTAGAAATGCATGAAAGTATGTGAATTTTCACAGCCTTGACAAACGTGTTATCTAGATTTTGAACTTTCAACCAATCTAATAGGTGAGAAATGGTCTTTCAATAAAGTTCTAACTTTAGTGAGCATTTTTTATGAGTAAAGTCAAATATCTTTCTGTGTTTAAGGGTCATTTTTATATATTTTTTGTGTACTGTTTGGGGCTTTTTGTCCATTGTATACCATATTTTGTGGGGTTTTTCTTGATTTTTAAGAATTTCTTTATTTGGTAGAGAAATTAGCCCTTTGACCATGATATAAGGCTCCTGGTTTTTCATTGATCTTTGACTTTACATGTGGTGTTTTGTCATGTAAAAAATACTTTTTTTTATTTTTAAGTAATTTATATCATCAATCTTTTGTTGTTTCTAGATTTTGAATTATAGTTTGAAAGTTTCTTCATGCCCAAGTCAAGAGATAAATCACCCATGTTTTCTTCTATTATCATATCAGTTCATTGTTTACATTTAGATCTCTGATCCATATGGAATTTGTTCTGGTGGTTGGTATGAGATACAAAACTAATATTTTTCCAAATGACTATACAGTTGTCTCAAAACCATTTATTTTAAAAGTCCATGTTTTCTAAAACAGAGGGAATTTGAGGCACAGAATTAGTCTTATGAGTAATTAATGGGCTAAGAAGCCAAACAGGGAGCAATGGGACAGTTCAGAGATTGGCAACCACAGGAAACCACCCTCAGTGCTGCGCTAAAGTAGCAAAGGCAGAAGGAAATGTTCCTGAAGCCCAGGATTTAGGGCCACCAAGCAAATGTGGAAATCACAGCAGTCTGTCCAGTAACATCCGAAGCCCTCCAGGAGCTGCACTTGTAGCCTAAGTACAGTCATGCACCGCATATCATTTCAGTCAACGACAGACAGCGCATATGGTGGTCCCATAAGATTAGCACCATATAGCCTAGGTGTGTAGTAGGCTATACCGTCTAGGTTTGTGTAAGTACACTCTGTGATGTTCACACAATGACAAAATCACCTAACAACGCATTTCTCAGAACGTATCCCCATCGTCAAGTGACGTATGACTGTACAGAGAGAGGTGTAGAAATGCCTCATTTCCTCCCGCCCACAAATCTCCCACCAATGGTTCTCATTAGCCAAACCAGGTGGAAGCCAGCTAATGGAGAGCCTGGGAAATGCATCCTGCAGAGTTTATCTGCCTTGCAAAATTGGATGGAGATGGGAGAGGGGGAAGAATTGCTCTGAGGGCAAAGGGCCAGCATAGCACTCAGTGAAAAGTATAAGAAGAATTCTTTATCTTTTCATTAAAATAAATTCCCAGAGGAGATCATGTAACTTATTAACATAACACTCCAGTAGTTAAATTCCTGTAAGTAAACTGAAAAGGCTTTAAAGACAGGTTTAAACATAGGTTTAAAGGCAGCGTGTAATACAATCTTCTTCTTAGTTCAAACAATCTTTCCTGAAAATAATCTAAATCAGTGAGATTCTTATTATGCATGTATTTTGGATAAAGAATAACTGAGGAAATAAAAAATGTGGGGATGGAACTAGAAAGATTTAAAAAATAGAATTAGCCCTGTGGAAATCAGAAGTATCCAAGAGAACGAAATTGAAATTAAAAAGTAATAACTGAAAATAATTAAATAAAAAAGATTTAAACTCTATTTTAAAACAATCAAAATTGAATTTAAAAAAAGAAAAATTATGAGCCATATACAATGAAAGCAGGAATTTAGATACTCAGAGGAAGCAAAAATTTCTTTTTTATCCTTTATAGTTTCTCTAGGTGCTGCATTTTAATGTAATGTTTCTAGAAATACGAACCTTAATAAATCTAATATCCTACTTTATACCTTAAGAAATCTTTATACTAATTATTTATACGTGCTCATCTAGCAAAATCCAAATATAACCCCAGTTTTGAAGGTATGTTAGTTGCCATAAAAGAAAGATTTTGATTCTTTGAAGGAATGATTTATTCTCAGAATGAATCCAATGAGACAAGATCGCTTTCTTGTAAGGAAGCCAATAATGTATTTCTTTTCAACTTCCTAGTAAATCAAGGGCTCAAAATCAGACATCTTGCTGACTCGTGATTCAGGTACTCAAGAAAGAATTCTCCAGTTGGAAGTTTCTCTTGGCCCTTCAGTGTTCCGCTTATTTCTTTCCCTTCTTCTCCTCTTCTTTCCTCCCTTCTACTTGTCAGTGTCCTCTTCTGCACTGGGTAGTGTCACCATTTTGGGGAAGGAGAATCAAAAAGGGAAAGAAATCAGCTTACGCAAAAACATCTTGGTGTATAGAAGGATGAAATAAATAATAGCGCGTGGGGTAGTATTAGTCATCGTGGTTCTGCATATGCCATCTCCAATAAAAACATCTTGACCAAACACTCTTGGATAATTGGTTCCAATGACTAATACGTGCTCACTGATTGAGAGCCTGAAGACTGTGAATGACAAACAATAAACCTGTTTAGGGTAACGTGATTCATTGTAATTCCATTTGAAGTAAAGGTATCAAATGGCGATGCACCATCTAGTTAACCATGCAGCACAACTGTAATTGTTAATGTTGCTCATTCCATTACATAGTGTCCTTTCTCAGAAAGTTTTTTTCTGCTCTTAGGATGAGGAATTGTTGTCCTTCACCTAATCACACGGTTTCCAGTGGGTATTTGGCTTGTTTTTATTTCACCCTGGCTTCTAGAAATCCTGAAGCCTTTCTTTAACCTGTGGATAGGACTCAGGGAGATACTAGCACTTTAGCTTAAACCAAGCAGTTTACACCCCTATCTTTATTATTGCCCTGTTCTTTTTCACCTATCTCTAATTTGTGTTGCATTTGATATATCCCTATAAGTCATCTGTTGCAGGCTGAGTTCTCTAGAAACAGATCAGAGAGAGTTTGGGGGGCAAGATATTTATCTGTAATCAACACCAGTGAAGAGAAGGAGAAGGAAGTAGGATTGGGTATAGGGAAAAATTCAGGCCTGATCAAAGCTTCATCAGTTTGGCAGGGCACTCTGAAGTGAGTATGGTCCTGGCCAACTCATAATGGCTGGTATGTACCCCCCTCAACTAGTCAACAGACACAGACTTCCCCAGCAAGGATGTGAGCTCAGGCAAGATGGGTATCTAGAGCTGAACAGGCTCTGAAGATGCTATATTATGGAGACTTTCTGCTGATTATAATACTCTCAGCTGGGCAACAAGCCTTCCTTGAGGGGAAAGCTAGGTGGCACATCCACCTCTTTTTCTACTTTGGTCTCCTTCTCCATACAAGATGGAAGAGAAGCTCCTCCAGGTGTCTGGTGTGCCTCTTTTCCTAAAAGAAGCATAATGTTAGTGTGATAACTACAGAGCCTAAAGCAGAAGTGAGTCTCAGAGTCCCAACTAATTAGTCTCAACTAATACTCATTATCTTCTTCTTCCACTATCCTTTTTAGATTCCATTAACCATCAGCTGCCACCTCTGCTGGCCTGGCTGCTTACCTGTTAGTGTGACCCAGACCTTCAGCCCTAAGGACCTGAGCCTGTGGTCACCATGGCCTTTGGCTAGAGTCACTGTACCAGCCCATTTACAGTCACAATTGGGCAAATGAGTACCAAGATAGGCCCAAGTGGATCAACTGAGTTCTATCCATATTCCTCTCTGTCTCCATTGTGCAATAGCAGCCCTCTCTCCTCCAAATGATCAGCTAATTACCCAACCAAGATGGTGACTCCTCTTCTTGCTTTTGTTCCCTGAACACAAGGAGGTCAAAGTGCCCACGTGACAATTGAAGCTTATAATTCAATGGGATTCTTTCTGTGTCACCTAGAGAAAGTGCTCTCCCTTTGGGGAAAGGACCTCTAACTCAGCAGAAACAAGAATTATGGGAAAAGGATACACAATGACCCTCAGTGGCTCATTGAGAGTGATGGTAATTGGGGTCACTACAGTTTCTACCCCTTTATTCCTATGTCCATACATTCTTCCTACTGGGAACACAACATCATATAAAAGTCATTGATTCAATGCATATATAGCATTCTAGAAGATGGCATCCCATCGGTGTAGAGTATTGCCTCTGAGTCTCCAATGATCTCCTGGGCTAGCAGTTTCTGCGTGGAGCATAAAGTGATATGGCCAGTGATTTTCATGGTCATAGACCTATGCATGAACTTCCTCTGCTATAAAGTAGGTTCCCTGGTCTGAGGCATGTTACACACAATCCCATGCCAATGAATCAAATGCTCTATAAGCTCTTGGATAGTAGTGCTAGCTGAGACCACATGGACAGAAAAGGCAAACTCATTCCCAGAATGCATGTCCATTCCTGTGAGATATGTGAAAATAAACAATAAACCCTTCCAAGATGAAATGAGCTTGGTAAATGGGAGTCCAGGCTGTTGGGGTCTTGCATATCCTTTATCTTTGCTGCCATCATTTATGTGCCCATTATGCCAGAACTGAGATGGCTGATGACAGAAGCTGGCTGATGTCAGCTGGATAGGTCACTTTGTTTAGTTGGTTGTTTAGTATCACTTCTGCAGTAGATGCTATCCAGTGGACATTAACATGTGGTGCAATGATCTTCACAAATCATATCTACTCCCATATGTCCATCCACATGGCTCTAACCCAGACTTCCTTGTCACCAATCTTCCATTCTTTCTCCTTCCAGGCCCCTGATCAGCTGGCCAAGCCATTTGTAACTATCCATGAGTCTGTACATATTTGACCTTGGGTTAGTTCTCTTTCCATGCAAAGGGGATAACAAAGTCAATCAATCCTCTATGCATTGAGAGGATTTCCCTTATATTTCAAGGCCATCTTTGAGTGAGATTCTAGGGTAGCTACCATCCATTTTTAACTTCTACCCAAATACTAAGCCAACTCATCTGCATACTGAAGTCAGACTTTTTCCTCCTTTTTCACCTGGTATATTAAATTCTCCATATAGCCATAGGTATGAGCTGAGGAAGGGACACTGATACCACAGTAGTGGGTGGATGGGCATTTGAGCTACATGCTCATGCTCGTGCAGTTTGCTTGTGTCCTCTGGTCCTGATATAATTCAGTCCTAGATATACCAGTTCCATTTTTCAATGAATTATTCCTGGACCTATCTGACCTTATGACTTGTGGATCTGATAGGACTCAGCTCATGATGATAAGTTCTGGACATGTGGTCACTTAGTTTCTCATGGTCAAATGGTCCATCTCTGCCAGGACCTGGTAGCATGGCAGAAGTTATTTTTCAAAAGGTATATAATTCTCCAGTACAAATGGCAAGGCCGTGCTCCAAAACCCCAAAGGCTCACGTTATGATTCTTTCACAGGGGCTTAACACAAAACACACATACCATCTTTTCCCATCAATGATAACCCCTATTACTGTTTGGTCTGCTGGATAGTGTGGCCCAAGAGCAGGGCTGCTTGCACTACAACCGGGTCCCACTGCAGAGTCTTTTCCTGCTGTGGGCTCCTTTCAAAGTTGGTAATCTCTCATGTTTCCTGGTACATAGGCTGGAGCAGAATCCTTAGATGTAGAATTTGTTGCCTCTAGAACCCAAAGAGGCCTACCAGTCATTTGTGCATCTTTCTTTGGGTAGGAGATTGTAAGACACAAAATTTGATTTTTACTTTGGGGCAGACATACCAGCATGCTCCTCATTCCTGGACCCCTAAAAGTTTTAGGGATGCAGAAAACCCATAAATCCTTATAGGTTTCATCTCCTACCTTCTGGAGTACACGTGTCTTACCAGGCCCTCCAGCATGCTGACCATCTCTTGTTCATTTGGCCCAGTCACCATAATATTATCAATCTAATAAATCAATATGATGTTCTACAGTATGCTCAGGCAGTCCAGGTCTCTTTGTTCTATATTATGACAGAGAGTAGGACAGTTCACATAAGTCTTTGAGCAAAACTGTAAATATATCCTGTTGTCTATTCCATTTGAATGATATCTGATCCTCTTTTATGATTTTGGATAGAAAATAACTATTTTCCAAACAATGACAACATATCTGAGTCCTATTTATCTACCTCAACAAAGATACCACATCTAGAACAGTGGCTTGATTGGGGTTACTATTTGCTTTACCTTGCAAGGGTCTACAGTTATCACCCTGGGGCCATGGGCTTCTGCAGGTGCTAGATTGACCAGTTAACTAGAGGTACCTTGGGGACTATTACCTTTCGTATCATTTAAATCCTAAAGGGTGCCATTAATTTCCACTACTTTCCTACTCCAGGATGTCATACTATTTTTTGCTTTACTATCTTGGCTGTGTATGGGGTATGGGAGATAGTTCAAGAGCCTTCCACTTGATTTTCCCTCCTGTGATAGTTCCCACACTACATGACTAGGACCCAATGTGGAGGTTGCACCAACTTCCAAGGACAGTCATGCATTGCTTAAAGATGGGGATACTTTCTGAGAAATGCATCATTAGGTGATTTCGTCGTTGTGTGAACATCATAGAGCATACTTAAATAAACCTAGATGATATAGCCTACTACACACTTGGGCTATATGGCACTAATCTTATGGGACCAGCATTGTATATACAATCATCATTGACCAAAACATGATTATGCAGCATATGACTGTATGCCAAACTCACTTAATATTCTGTGACCAGGGAAAGGGCCATCAGGTGGGCTTATGGACCCAGTGGAACTCCCGTAAGCTCAACCTTGGCAAGCACTCCATTTATTACTTGGTCACTATATGCTACCACTCTAACAAGGGGGTCATGATGAGGCTTTGGGCCCCTGGGTATTAATGTCAGCTAAGACCCTATGTCCAACAGATCTCAAAATACCTAAGCATTTCCCCTTTCTCTTGTCCCTAGTGCAAAGTTGTTCAAGTAAATGACCATAGGACTCTTTAGGAAAGGTCTAGAGGAATCATTGTCATGTAAAGACCCTAGGTGTTCTTTCTACTAGGAACTGACCCACCTCTTCAATCAATGGGTTCCAGACCTGAAAATGGGATCACATCCAGCAATTGAGCAAGGGATTGTGACTTTTTTTAAAGATTCTATTTTTTAAAACAGCTTTATGTTCGTAGCAAAATTAAATAGATGGTACAGAGAGTTCCCATATATCCCCTGCCACCACACATGCACAGCATCCCTCACTATGGACCCAATGTGGTCCTCCACCAAAGTGGTACATTTGTTACAACCAATGAACCTACACTGACACGTCATTATCACTCAAAGTCCACAGCTTACTTTAGGGTTCACTCTCGGTGTTGCACATTCTATGGGTTTTGACAATTGTAAATGACATGTATTCACCATTATAATATCACACAGAATAGTTTCACTGCCCTAAAAGTCTTCTGTGTTCACCCCTCCCTCCCTGCTAACCTCTGGCAACCACTGATCATTTTACTGCCTCCATAGTTTTGTCTTTTCAAGAATGTCATATAGTTAGAATCATATAGCATGTAGCCTTTTCAGATTGGCTTTTTTCACTAAATAATATGCATTTAGGATCATGTTTTTATTGAAGTAACACACCCTCAGCCTACTGGTCATTCTTTCTTGATTTCTCTATAGGCACAAACTGAATAGTATCTTAGTCATCTATGCATCTATTTTGTCCTTGGAGATGCTGTTTTCTATTAACCATTTCCATAACTCTGTGGTTATATCCTTTTGGCTCCCCTCCAGTCTTGCTGGTCATTAAAATATTTTAACAGCCTTGTTTAGAACATTTAAGTACCACCACCTGACCTCCATTGTTTCAGGGTTATCTCATGCCCATTTCTTTCAGTGGGCCAAGTTCTGTAACAGACTATCCTATTGTCAGCCCAGCCTACACTGAAAAATTTAGTGATATTGGTGCCCTTCTAGTCAGTGCATTTCTTATGCCTTTAGAAAAAGATGTGTCCTCCAGGCTCCATAAACATAATCATTTCACGGGCCTTTTAGCCAAACATATTAATCTCAGCATCCCCACATCTATAAGGTTTTTTATTCCCTTCCTCCATGCTCTGCCATGGAAATTCTGTCATTTCAACTTTTTGTAATGTGAGCCATTGTTTTTTTTCACATTTCCAGGGGCCATCTTAGTAGTAAGTTGACACTATCCCTTGGGATCCTTGACAAAATGTTAAATCCTATAATTCAAGAGAACATTTCCAAGTTAATAAACTCTTCACTATCCAATTTTTATTTCAGGCCCCCTTGATCAAGCATCCTCAGAATCCAGTCCCATACATACTCCTATGACTCCTTCCAGTATATGTTGACTAGTTCTTGCAGCTCCTTTGGAGATTGTCCATTTCCTGCCTTATCAGGCTCAGAACATCCTCTGCTGTATTATGAGTCTCTAAATATTAATGTCATCTCAGATCCTATGTACAAACTAACACTAGTTATAGGCCTTGTGGGCAATAGGGAAGATGGTGTGGGTCCTAGGGAAGGCATGTGATACTTCATGGATGAGAGGTCTATATAATGTCTTCCAATGTGGGATGATGGATATTAGCCCCTAATAGGAATGACTAGTCCATGTCTGCAGGCTCAGAGGGCTCAGAGATGTATGGGAACTCAAAATCTTCAGAGACATCCATGCAGATATCCTCATCCCATCAGAATCTTGGATTTTCCTAACTAAGGTGCTGACTGTGGCATGACAGACCTATTTTGGTTGGGCATTTAGTCATCTCTGAAATTCAGTCCTCTCAATAATAATTCCTAAACTTAGACCTTGACTTTCTCTACTCTACCACTAGAGTTTATAAGAGCTTTGTAGATAACCAAGAGGTCCTCTGGTTTTTACATCTGGATTTCAACTGCCTATTACACACCCTAAACTACTCGTTATCTTTCTGTTGGGCATCAGTGGCATTTAACAATAGCCATCCAATACCATTGTGCTTGTTATTACTATTTCTCCTTTAAATTTCAAATGCATGATACATCACACCTGCAAATGTATTCTCTTCCACCAGTACAACCTCCCCATTCAGCACATGTGAAAGTTTAGGAACTGGACCATCACCTTGTTCCAGGAGCTGTGTGTGCTCCACATATAACCAGTGATGGATTCTGCACCACTAGTTTGATGGTGGTGATCCAGCTTCAAACTCCATCTTACATCTACTTTCTCAAACCACACCTGGTACAAGTTAATCAGGTCAGATTTTCTGGAAGCAGACACTGAGACAGAGTTTGAGGTGAAAGGTACTTATTAGGGATCAACATTTATGAAAGGAAGAGAGCATTTAGAATTGGGCAGGAAAATCAGATTATGATAATTTGGCCAATATGGCAGTGAACTCTGGAATAAATATTGCTCATAAGAGTGTCCCTAAAATGGCCTGTAAACTCTAACCTTGTTCAGCCACCAGATATAGGCTGCCCAGGAAAAGATATGACCTCAGGTAAGGTGGCTCTTTGCAGCTGAGGCAGACCTTAAAGGATATGAAAGGTGGAGTCTATCAGTTGACTGCTATCCCTGCGCAAGTCCTTCCTTGAAAGATCTCCATGAATAAATAATTATTTCATATTAGTTTCTGTTTGATTTTTACATAAATCTTTAATAGATTACTGACTATTTATAGCTGATATAAATCCTATAAAGAAACAACCATTGAAATCCACAAAGTTACAGACCAAACCGGAAGATCAATAATTTTCCATAAATTGCATAAGAATGAATAGGATTAAATTAGCATTATTCTTACCATCACTTTGAGACATAGTGCCATTTCTAGTCACTCCCCACCTGTTTGTGAATAAAGACACAATTTTTCATGACTTGAGAACAGTCTAGAGGACAAAATTTTTACCAGATCTTGTGCTGACTCTGGAGAAGCATTGCTTCTCCATCAGCCAAGGTGAGAGAGATCCCCAATTCTTTCTGAATATGAACTTAATATAGTGGCTTCTGGCAATTTCAACCAGAATTTTTTTTTCTATGGGACGGATTTGCATCATGTTTTTAAGCCAAAAGTCTAAGAAGTCTGCTTAGTACATTGCTGTTTCTTTCCCGGAGAAATAGCCAGGTCTGTCCAGTAAGTGAACAAAGTAGCATGGGCTATTAAGAAACATTCTGTGAGGGGAAAAAAGTATAGAATCAGTGTTCCAAAGGATTCAGTCATTTGAAAAAGACTTTCATTTTCATGGCTGCAGTTTCTAACACAACCTAGTCTTGCAATAGACAGGTCAGGGCTTCTTCAAAGTGTGATTTATGAATCACCTGCATCAGAATTACCAGAAGTTCTTGGGAAAAAATACCAACTCTCTGTGGAAGGAGCACCAAACAGTTGTATTTTTATATTTTCAATAGGCTGGTTAGGTAATGAAGGAGCACACAAAGTCTGAGAACCACAGATCAATAGTATGTATGTTCACTGTTCGGTCATAGAATGAGTTGTTAAGCAATAATGAAAGCTGACACACACTGAGCTCTGACTACGGGCTGGGCATTGCTGTAAGCACTTTACGTGAGTTGTCTCATTTTATCCTCACTATAACTCCACAAGAGAGGGACTGTTATTACTTTCATTTTACAGGTGATAAAACTGAGGGAAACACTTGAAAAATGGAAGATTTAGAATTAAAACACGAGAAGTTTGAGCAGAAGTGGTGTGCACTCTACTGTGAGCCTAGGAGAAGACAAAGCTCAAGACCCTACACAGGAATCTTAGAGATCTATAGTCTTCTGAACTTTCACTTTGACAGCGAGGACCTAATTACTTCAGCGTTTTGACTATTGATCATATTTTGATATGGAGGTAACATTTTTAAGATTACAAGTATTTACCTATTGAACCAAATGTCATGTACGATATCCTCTAGAGTGATAAAGCTCTCTAATAATGCAGACAATGAGGCTGGATCCTTCACTAAACGTCATCTTATCCGATAACTTTTGAAGAGCTGTCTGGCCTGATTCTGACTTGTCTTCAGTTAATATATCTGTAAAATAATTAGCTCATTTCCTCCACATATATAACTGTTGTACCATCATTGGCACACTTTTAAAAATATGGTTTGTTTTTTAATGAGCTCATCATGAGTAGAAACAAGAACATAGTTCATGTCAGAATTTCATGAAAATATTCCCTTGGTTATTTGTTAAAAATAGAATATAATAAGACTTCATCTCTATCATTATAAACTAAAAGCCACAGCCCAGTATTCTTTTTTTTTTAGGAAGATTAGCCCTGAGTTAACATCTGCTGCTAATCTTCCTCTTTTTGCTGAGGAAGACTAGCCCTGAGCTAACATCTGTGCCCATCTTCCTCTACTTTATATGTGGGACGCCTACCACAGCATGGCTTGCCAAGTGGTGCCATGTCCGCACCTGGGATCCAAACTGGTGAACCCCGGGCCACCGAAGCGGACCATGCGCACTTAACCGCTGCACCACCGGGCTGGCCCCCACAACCCAGTATTCTTAAGAAAGCATTTTATAATTAAGAGTGTCTTATTCTATATTGCTTCACTAATAATTAAGATGAGGATCCAAATAGAAAAGATATTAGTGTCACAGCGATCTAACTTTGTGGTTGTCTAAGACATTTTTGTTGGCTTCACATATTTTGTTCTATACTTCAATGTAATACTTAATAGCTCTTAATTTGTTAACATTTTACTCAAATGAGTTAAACGTATTTGCTGCTGATTTTAATTAAAAATAAAATCCCGTTTTCCTTCAAGACTGTAAAATTTTTTAAAGTCTTAATTTTAAGCAAATTTCTTTTAAAAAAATATTTTATCCCGGGGCTGGCCCCGTGGCTGAGTGGTTAAGTTCACGTGCTCTGCTGCAGGTGGCCCAGTGTTTCATTGGTTCGAATCCTGGGCGCGGACATGGCACTGCTCATCAAACCACGCTGAGGCAGCGTCCCACATGCCACAACTAGATGGATCCACAACGAAGAATATACAACTATGTACTGGGGGGCTTTGGGGAGAAAAAAGAAAAAAAATTAAAATCTTTAAAAAAATATTTTATCCAGTAAAGCAAAATCATCAACATTGGAAAGCTTGTGTGGAGGCTTATAGGAATAAAATTAGTTTGTCGTCGTGCTTTTCAGAAAATTTTAACTAGAGAATTACTTTAACTTCTCTTGAGTAAGAAGGAGAGGAAGAACACTCAAACGTATTACGCACCACTTAAATGATAAGTCTTCCGGGTGCCTTGTAAATGTTATTTCAATTAATTATCACCACACATTTGGAAAAAAAGCATTACTACCCACAATTTACATATGAGGAGACTGAGATTCAATGAGGTTAAGTATTATTCCCAAGGTCAAACAGTTAACAAGTGAATGGAAATTCCAGGTCTTTACCCACACACCATGTTGTTTCCAGATAAAATGCTAGTACCATATTAATGAACCAATGCAATCTCATTTGCATATAAACCTAGAATGGCACTGTACAAAATACATTATAAGCCAACTCTTTAATCCTAAATATTGCATTTGCACACATAGACAGTCCTTACAGAGTTCACTTGTTAACCCATGAGTTAGTTTCAAAGAATAAGCACTCCAATTTATTGTCCAGTGACCCAGGTAGATCCTGGGAGTAATTCTGGTTTCTCTCACACAGGCAATATTTCAATTAAAGAAATTTCTCTCCAATGAGGCCATCAAAATACTTTAATGTTTAAGAATTGTAGACCATTTGTTAACCTAGCAATTGGTGAGGGTGGAGTATGGGAAAAATGGGTTTTTGCATTAGGAATTTTCTTTCAAAAATTGAAAAGTTACAAATGGAAAGCTAAAGCTTTTAAAGTCTGGTTATTAACATCAAACTTATTTATACCACTGACCTCTTCCTGATCCTAGACAATGCTAAAAGATCATGAAACAAAAGGGTACAGGTAGAAGATACATCACTTACGGAAGACAAAGGGGGATGTGACCTCAAAGCTTTCTAAAGGAAACCACTTTGGTCATTCTTCAGGTTACTCTGGTTTTAGTTTTCTTCTCAACTCCCTTTCTGTAAACACACACAGACACAACAGGTTGGAAACCAGTTCATTTCTCATTTTTCATTTATCTAAACAGATGAATATTCTGCCCCAGGAGACAGAACCTGCTACCTTATATAACTGAGGGGTGTGTGTTTGTGTGTGTGTGTGTGTGTTCGTGCGTGTGTGTGTGTGTGTTCTGTGCTGTCTGTGCTGTGCTGGGGCATGAGAGGGGGCAGGTAAAAATCCTGTAGAGCTATGGTAGAAAGGCAGAGTTGCTACCGTCCTTTCAAAGCTACTGTCTGGGAGAGGGGGTGGGGACTATAACCACCCATCACTACCCTGCATGCCAGTCTCACACACAGATCTTTCTTCGTCATGTTCCCTGGGAAATTTCCCCTAGATTAGGAAAGGGACCGTAAGGCGGGTCGGCCTCGGAAGGCGGGTTTTTACCATTGCAGCACAAAGGACAGCGGAGCGCGCTTTCACATCCTCACAACTCCACTCTCTCGACCAGCTCTCACTCGACCAGCTCTATACTTCAGCACCACGGAGAGCGGCATCTCCTCCGCTACCAACCATGGGGAGCCAGATTCCCAGGACTCAACACCGGATTCCGGTCATCTAGAGGAGCGACAAGTCTGCGTATTACACTCTCAATGTAAGCAGCTTTGATGATTCTTTCATATTGATTTTTTCAGCAGAGGTTGTTTTCTGGCTGAAATATGGAATTAAACTTTTATTTATTAGCACTCTCCCTCTTTTGCATTGCTCGGCTTTTTGGATATAAATCTGGATCAGAAATCTTTCTTATTTGTTGGGTTGATAGAGAATTTTTTTTTTCACTTTTCGTTGAAAGTCTAAGTTTACAAAGCCATTTAGAAATAAACAACTCATCCTGGTAGCTCAGTCCTTTTGTGCTGGAGCGCAGTTTTATTCCTAGAAGAGAATATGTGCCTTGTCTCTTCTCCTCCTACTTCACTGCTGATAGCCTTTTAATTCGATATTTTTTGTGGTTGTATTTATCTTAACACAAATATGGGGTAGGAGGAAGAAGAAGTCTGTATTCTAAAAAGTAGTCACCATTAAAGGATGATGGGTGAGAAGAAAGCAATTGCTATGTTTCTTTCCTCTTTTTTGTTGAAAATATGTCCTTTAGACACCCATTTCAACAAAACGAAAACGCTTTTAATAAGAGATGTAATCTGGGCAGGGTTTTGACACAAGCTTTGAAACTCTGGAAAACAGAATCTCCCTCTTTAAGTTTGAAGTTGTAATCACTTAAGTATGATTGAGTAGACATAACCAGGATGCTATTTTCATTCATTGTAATTTAAAGGCTTAATGGATTCAGGGTAGATTTGAAAGAGGCAATAATGATTGACCCTGTCTTGTGGCACTGAGTGAATTTTTGCCTCAGAATGCCACCTGCTGGTGGGTCCTATTTCTAAAGCACTGGGCACAAATCAGATTTATGAATGAATTCACATTTAATCCAGAATATTCATTATGGATATGATTCAAACTCACTCTGTAAGATCTTTTAAACAATGATATTGGTTCAATTATTTAACAACTTGCCAAGGTTCTATGTCACAATTATAATTTCATAAAAATTTATTTCCAAAAATACTCGCACCTAAGCTTAGGGGCATGTAGACCAGCTAACTCCTTTAGGCAGTAATTAACCCAGAAAAAAATCAGAACTATGTGGAGCCTCACTGAGGCTAATTTCGGATGCATGTGGTATTCTGGATGAGAGCTGCCAGGGATCTCTCGCTTAGGAAAAGCAATTGACATTTTCCCCAGATAAATATTCAGCATGCTTTTTTCAGTATTGTCATTTCACAACTTAAGAGTATCTCTTATTTTCTTGATGGTAGATGTTCACTTCAGACTCTTCTGTCACAGAGGTCAATGAAACAACTGAAAGGTTACACATATGTATTTTATTCCAAGACAAATCTTTGGGGGAAAATAATACGTAACTATTAGAACTTGTTGTTTCAACTCTATTGGGAGCTATACCCAGTGAGATATAGACATCAGGTTTCATAACTCCCCAGTTGCAAAAAGACAAGGATTTAAAAAGAAAGAAGAATAAAAGAAGCACACACAAAGCACTAGTTATACTTGGAGAGTTAATACGTAAGGTAGTTTGAAAATACTGAGAATAACTTCTTCTCAATGATATCATTTGATGAAAAATAAATTGCTGATAAAATCATTTATTAACATTCAGGAGTACTAGGTAATATTTTTCAATCCAAGATGCAATGGAAAAAAATATCCTGCATGTGCAGAACTGTTTGGAAAGTACACCGCAATATTGTAATGGATAAGCAGAAGGATATTTTGCATGTTTCCTGTAGAACCTCACTGGTGAGGTATATGAACTCATGTATATTCATGGGGTAAATAGGTGGATATCTTTTTTCTTTTATTTAAAATACATGTGTTGTACAAGCAAATTATTGTCGCCAGCTTAGGTGGGAACTTGAATGCTTTAGATCCACAATAATTATAATTATATTAAATTAAAATAGTTAATACTATCCAATGTTAGTACAGCACTTACTGTACTGCACTGTAATTTACATGCATTATCTCACTTCAACGTCAACAGAATAAGAAAGATGATACTTAGAAATAAGTTGGAAGCCTTTGGAAATACATAAAATTTTTCAGGAGTGTTTTAGAAAAGTGAGAATGCCTCAGTTTTCTGCCACAGTCATCCAAAGGGCTTAAAACACCTTCTGATATTGACTGTCTCATCTAGCAATTTATGGGCCATTATTTATAGCGGAGCTTACTGGAAACTAATTTTGCTTTAGAACTCATAACTTACTTAAAAAGTTGTCAGTTACAAATAGGAAATAGCAGTTACAGGATTACATGGCTCCTGTATTTGTAAGAAGGATGACACTGGTAAACACTAACATCTCTATTTTATTGGTCTTCTTTAATGACAAACCCAAATTCAAGTATTTAAGAATTAAGTTATTTGACCATGCACCAAATGCCAGGCATCAGGAGTACTAGGCAGCAGGTATATGCACCATACAAATAAATAATTTCCTGCCCTCAAAGATCCTGCAGTCTAATAGAAAAACTTACAGTCTAAAGAAACTTATAAAAAATGCAGGAGGAAGATGGATGGCAGCAGCATACCAGCCGAAAACATGGGCTTTGAAATCAGACAAATTAGACTCCTAATAGTGGTCTACTGTTAACAAGTTGTGCAGCCTTGGCAAAAGTGGACATTTATCTAGGCCTCATTTCATCATCTGTTAAGTGGGAATGACAGTAGCATCTATATCATATAGCAGTTTATGAGAATTCAAAATGATAATACACAAAAGTACTCAGCATGGTGCTTGCAACATGGTTAATGTGTAATAAATGTTAATCATTATGATTAGTCATCAAGGAGAATAGCTAAACTTATGATCTGTGTGAATTTAAAACAATAATTGATATAAAGTACTTAGCACAGTGTCTGGTACATGGCAAATGTGTAATATATGTTAACTATCACTATTATATAGTCATTTAGAAAAATAGCTAAGCTGAATATATTAGTGTAGAGTAAAACATAAGCCAATTTATAATCATTTACTTAAGTGTACTGATACGTAAGTTTTGATCATTATCATATGACATTTGTATAAGGCTTTCCAGTATCCAGGGCATTTGATATACATTATTTCAGCTTCACTGTGGTCCTGAGGCACATGGAGGATACATTTTATTATTCCCTTTCTATTAGTAAGAGAATTAAGGTTTAGGAGAAGACTCCAAATCACTTGACTATTTCATCACTGTTGCTCTTGACTAAACCTCAAAATATGTACACTTGGAGAGGATGCACAGACCAGAGGTAGGTTTTCCTAGGTGACTGACCTGACTCCTAGATTTCGTGTGGCTCTACGTTCAGTTCTGAAATGTGACAGACTGAATTGGTCTCAGACTGGGATAATTTCCATGGAGATCTATGGTGTATGCACCAATTTTCCAAAAGGGACAACAAATTTCTCTAAATAGACATTTTGATTAAGTTGCCTTTTTTCATCAGTAATTAACCACAATCCCTGTGTCCAAAAAGCTTTATGGTCGTGCTCATTTGCAGCTGGACTTAGGGTACAGAATTTATACTTTTCATGGATCACTGACATCTGGCTTCCTTCAACTAGTTGATGCATCTGTAAGAGCAGCTTGGTAAAAATAGCAACCAAAGGATCAAGAGGGAGTTTAATAATCAGTCCTCCTCTCAAATACGGTTTTGTTTCCATTGGAACCCTTCTTCTCAATGACATCAAATGTCAATGTATGCATTTATGGAAAATGAAAAACACAGTATCTTAATTGAGGTGTTTGATGAGTTTGATCACTCATTATCTCAATAATATATGCAAATAAAAAGGTATTTGCATTCAAAGTTCATTTTTAAGAAAAATATTAAAGTAATGGCAATCAAGTGCTAATTGCATTTTAGGAAGAATCATTTTCTTCATTATTGGCCCTAAAACTGTGATAAGATCTGCACTGTCCAGCAGAGCAACACATCTGATTCATGAGCGAGAGCTTTGGCCATCGGCTATTAGGGATCAAAAGACTTTATCTTTCTGACATATCATCTTTTGTGGATTTTTTCCAGCCCATATTAAATGTAGGGCTAAAGCCTACCTATAATGTCAAGACTGAATGGCAAGGACATGGTGGCTAAATATATTCATAGGTGTATAAATGTTTTAATGGGGGAAATAGGGAGAGCTTCATAAAAGGGTGAAAATTTTCAGCTATAAGATGAATAAGGTCAGAAGATCCGATGTAATACATGGTGACTATAATTGATAACACTGTATCATATAATTGAAATTTGCTAAGAGAGTAGAACTTAAATGTTCTCACCAAAAAAACATATACATATAAATATGTGAGGTGATGGATCTGTTAATCAACCTGATGGTGGGATTCCTTTCATGATGTATGCAGACATCAAATCACCACAATGTATACCTTAAATATTTTACAATTGTATTTGTCAATTATATCTTAATAAAGCTGAAAAATAAAATAAATGTTTAAAAACCATCATTACAGGGATATTAGGGTAAGAGAGAGTCAAAGCTAATAAGAAGCTCTCAGTGAGGTTAAAAGGCCTTTGTCAATAGCTGAATCACTTCCTGTGGCTCCAGGGTCTGCTTTGAAAAGCCCTCCGGTGCGAGCAATTTCATTGAGTAGTGTATCCCACTATATGCTTATAGGCATACATGACTTCAAGGCCCATAAGGTTTCATCAATGCCAAATTCTGCCAAGAAAGGAGCAGAACTGATATCCAAATGTATCCCCAAAGCTGAGGTTTTAAAGCCTGGGAAAGAGAGGCTTGTTTCTTACTACATCTGGGTGTCTGCTTTCAAGGTCATTCAAGAAAATGCATGTCAAGTGATGAGGACACTTTAACTTCTGACAAATACCAGCCATACGTGTATTTTTTTGATAAAACATAATTGTTATGGAAGCATCATGGTTTATATGATGTGCTACTCTTGTGCAGATAATTATTTGCGCTAAGGTCTAGTCACTTTGCTTCACTTACCTCAGTTTCTCCACCTAAAATATAAGAATGCTAATACCTTGTTTTTTATGTTTGTTTGTTTAATGAGGGGAATTAACAAATGATGCTTTAACATCCTTTAAGCTTGTAGGCTGCAGCGCCTATGATATTCCTATGGACTCTGAATTTAGATAGGGTATTTATATGTTCCTTGTGAAACGCTTCTCTGCTCTGACTTGGTTCAGTAGTTATATTTCCTTTGAATTAATCTCTCCATGGCTTGTTGCTGTGTAATAGCTGTGTACTCTTGACCTTGAAGTCTGACCTATTCTCCCTCTTGAGCAGACCTCTAATGAAAAAGTGACATGGAATCAAGCTCAATGCCAATTCCTTCTAGGATAGCTGACGTTTCATCTCTGGCGTACTGCTCAGATGCTCTTGAGTGGAAACTGCCTCTTCTTGGGTTGAGTTGTGATAGCTAAGTCCAGAGAGGTGCTCCTGAGAGGGGTAGAAGCCTCAACATAGGACAGGCTGAGTAATTCCATTAGAAAGATTACTAGTCTTTTGTGGGCTCAATTCCCTGCTGACTGTTTGCACCTAGATGACAGACCTTGAAACTGAGTTTATAACATCCTCTGAAACAAGCCCTTTGGCAACACAAATGAGTAAATTGCTTAGCTTTCAACTCAGTCTTTTCCTCGCCTTCTGAAATCCTATAATAATAAATGCCTGCATCCTATTTATGAGTCCCTCTCTCCTGTAAAGATCTTTGTTGGACTCCCAATAAACAGTCCCAATCTGCTTCGGCATCAGTGAGCAGCCTCTCTCCCTGGAATGATAGTATTGTTGAGAGAAACTGGCTCAGAAGGAGCTTATCAACTTGAATCCTGAGAATCTTTTTCCCAGAAATCTCTTACCAAAGTGTACTTTAGAAAAGTGGATGGCAGTTCAGACACTCTTCCTAAAGGAGCACAGAGCTCTTTAATCAGGATTTATGACCCACAGTTGCCTTTTGAGGGAGTTGCCCATAATTATTCCTTCTACTTTTTGCAGATGAAGAAACTGCTCCCCTGAATAATTTAGCAGCTTCTCCTAAGAAGTGTGACTCAGGCCTAGGCAGGATTAGAGTACAGATTCTGACCTCCAAGTCTTTGCTCTGTACTAGATAGGGCCCCCTAAAGGAGCTAAAACCAAAAAGGTTTGAGCAGGTCAAAAGGAAAAATGAGCAGAAACCTAAATGGAGCCCAAAATTTAAAATCTCAAAACACTCAGTTTAACTTAAAAGACTTCCTCTGCGATTACTTTTGTTTGCTTGCTTGTTACAATTGGTTTAAGTGAAGTACTGAGTATTCTTAATGCATGGAGACACGATCAGTAACAACAAGACAACTGGGAACGTGGAAAATAGATCAAGACAAATCCCCAAGTACTTACTCTTTAGAACAGATATTCCCTTTTTGAAATGTATGCCACTCATATTGTTCAAATAATATTTACTAGATTATTTAATATATAATAGATTTATTATAATATAATATAATATAGTATAATATATAATAGGTTTATTAGTTAGAATAGAAAAGGAAAATAGAAGATATGGGTAGGGGCAATTGGAGAATCAGAAAAGCTTGAGATGTTCAAGTTTGTAAAGAGTTAGGGGACATCTGGTCCAGCCTCTCTATTTAACAGTTAAAGCATCTTGAGCTGGGGACCTGCTCAAGGTTTCAAGGCTAGCTGGAAATGGGGTATCCAGCTGAAGCTCAAATTACACTATAGCTGTTATTCTCTTAGTCCGGCATTTTAAGATTTTTTATTTTTTTCCTTTTTCTCCTCAAAGCCCCCTGGTACATAGATATATATTCGTAGTTGTGGGTCTTTCTAGTTGTGGCATGTGGGATGCCACCTCAGTGTGGTTTGATGAGCAGTGCCATGTCCGCGCCCAGGATTCAAACCAACAAAACACTGGGCCCCCTGCAGCAGAGCGTGTGAACTTAACCACTTGGCCATGGGGCCAGCCCCTAGTCCGCCATTTTAAAATCCTGCAAACTAAAGGTTAGGTAACTTGTCCATAGTCACGAGGCTGGCAAAAGGTGGAGCCAGGATGCCTGCTCCAGACCTTTTTGACTTCAAATCCTGTTCTTCAGTCCCACTTGTCTCAGGATCTTCATCTGAGATAAGGATAATAATAATATCTACCTTATAGTGTTGACACAAGAACTACACAAGTAATATATGTGAAGTATATTAACTTCTTGGTATAGTTCCTGGCATACAGTAGGCACTTAAGAAATGTTAACTGCTATTATTAGTAGGACTAGTATTACCTCCACACTATGCCACAATGGGAAACAACGACAAGTTAGAAATAAACCCAACATATCAATTGACCTATTCCTCCATCCATGTTTGATCTTAAGAAGCTATGACTGAATTTCCTCAGAAGGGCTACTTCAGTGGTCAACAGTAAGTAGCAATGAGTCTAGGCCTGCTCCCTGCCACATCTTGCCCCTTAGTCGGTGCTTAGGCTGCATGGGGACCAGAAAGGAAGCATAGTCCCCATATAACATAGCACTAAATGTAGAAACAGAGGTATGTGGCCACACTTGCCTGTTACTGCAGTTTTGTCATAATGCAGGGAGCTCAGTGGTGACACACCTGAGCCAGTGGCAGCAGTGTCTGTGGTGGCCACCTCTATGGCAGTGCCCTTGGAGAACTAGGCATACCAATAGGCAGGAGGGGACAGAATAAAGCCAACAGTGACTGAACACTTTCTATATGCACATCACCTCATTAATCCTCTTATGGCGTCGATGGCACACAAAAAGTTACCCACATTGTATAGGTAAAAGCGCGGAGAAGCACTGTACCAAAGCACAGGGAAGTTAAGTGACATGCTCAACTTTGCACAAATGGAAATAAAACCCGCAGCCCTTGGCCTGTTTCCACCACATCACTACCGCACACTCTCCACCTCCATCTCCCATTACGTTCCAAGCAAACCCACACTTCAGCTCTGCTGCCACTCCTCCACCCAAGGGGCACAGATGCTGGATAACTAAGCCGATATTCTTCTTTTGAATAAGAATAGTTCAGGTTATCCAATTTTTCTTAATCTCAATTATAAGCTAATGATTTCTAGGAAAATTTCATAATTTCTCATAAGATTTCAGTCATGACTTCCTTGTTTATCTCAACAATTTTTGTTTGCTCTGCCCTGGGGAACCCACAAACAGAGTAACCCAGCATCTTTGCCTTGTCACCCCACAGGCTGGGGAGCAACGCCTTCAAAAACATGCAGCGCAGGCACACGACACTGAGGGAGAAGGGCCGCCGCCAGGCCATCCGAGGTCCCGCCTACATGTTCAACGAGAAAGGCACCAGCCTGACGCCTGAGGAGGAACGCTTCTTGGACTCAGCCGAGTATGGCAACATCCCGGTGGTCAGGAAAATGCTGGAGGAATCCAAGACCCTCAACTTCAACTGTGTAGACTACATGGGGCAGAACGCGCTGCAGCTGGCGGTCGGTAATGAGCATCTGGAAGTCACAGAGCTGCTGCTCAAGAAGGAGAACCTGGCGCGGGTGGGGGACGCGCTGCTACTGGCCATCAGCAAGGGCTATGTGCGCATTGTGGAGGCAATCCTCAACCACCCGGCCTTTGCGCAGGGCCAGCGCCTGACGCTCAGCCCGCTGGAGCAGGAGCTGCGGGACGACGACTTCTACGCCTACGATGAGGACGGCACGCGCTTCTCCCATGACATCACACCCATCATCCTGGCCGCCCACTGCCAGGAGTATGAGATTGTGCACATCCTCCTGCTCAAGGGCGCCCGCATTGAGCGGCCCCACGACTACTTCTGCAAGTGCAACGAGTGCACCGAGAAGCAGCGGAAGGACTCATTTAGCCACTCGCGCTCCCGCATGAACGCCTACAAGGGACTGGCAAGTGCCGCCTACTTGTCCCTGTCCAGTGAAGACCCTGTCCTCACCGCGCTGGAGCTAAGCAACGAGTTAGCCAGACTAGCCAACATTGAGACTGAATTCAAGGTAACTCTCCCACCCACCAACCCGCAGGCAGGTTTGCCCGGTGGGCTCTTCCAGGTGTGTCCAGTGGCCAAGTGGGCTGTCTTCCAGTCTAACACAGGGTAAAGGCCTTGGGGTCTTGCAGTTCGGCCTCATGGGGGACGATTAGCACTTCTTCAACCCGTGTCAGGTGTAGGCCTGAGGGAAAAGCAACCCATTAGGTAGAATATTTGAAACCACGTAAATGTGGTGATGAGGTGACTTAAGTACAAATCCATGCAGTAAAAGACAAGCAGCACACAGGCGGGAGGAGATTGTGGTTCTGGCAGAAATGCCTCAGCTCTGCCCCAGGGAGCTCAGGAGTGCCTGGGATGCCTGTGGTTGTTTCCCAGTCCAGGTCTTGGACTTCTTGATTGTCTCACCTGTATGATTTCAATTTGTCTGGTTCACCTCTCAGACTGTGTTGATCCTAGATCGTCTCATATCTAATGCTAGAAAGACTTGGCTGCAACCTTTCACAACTTAGCAAGCTACTACTATTGTCCTGTCAAAGGGCTGAGGAGGAGATACATGAAAATGGAAATAAAGCTGTCTCTGTAGAATTGAGTTTGGCATCCCAGTAGATGGGCCAATGGCACAGCCCTGTAATTCAGCCACCCTGCACATACCTGGACCTACGAGGCTAGCTCATGAGACGGGGACCCATCTCCAAAGTCCATTATTCAATAGTAGTCCTGTGCTTTTACTGTCAACTGAGACTTCCCTTGAAAGAGAAGACTGAGACTTAATTCTTTTGACACAGTGTTTAATAATAATTAAGAGCAAACATTAAGTGGGCACTTACCATATGCTGAGAACTAATTGCCTTACCCATATGCTGTTGTTTAATCTCCTCAACAACCATTGCTATGGGTACCACTATTATCCCCATTTTATACAAGGGCACAGACATAGAGAGAGATCATATAGCTAGTTAGTAGCAAAACAATTATTCTAATCTAGGCATTCAGACCCCAGAACCAGTTCTTAGCCATTCCAGGAAATTATGAGTCAGAGACCTTGTTCATCCCTTGGGCTTCTCAGAGTTTCATTTGTCTTTATCTGAATGATGAAGGGATTCTACACTGCAGAATGTGTGGCTGAAAGAGTAGAAACTACAACTTGGCTCACAATTTCTCACCCTGCCTTTCAATCAGAGCCTATGATACCATGGAGCATACAAAGAGGTGTCACATACAGGGCTGACAATGGAGCTGAGGAAAGATGTCACCTGCAGGAGAAAAGTTTATTGTCCAAACAAGACGTCAGTGCAAGAGCTGCCCCTACACAGGACCCAATTAGGTAGCCAAGGATGGGTATTAACTCACAGCAAAGGAGGCCCCATGGACCATGTTGTTCAGGGACATCTCAAAGGAGGAAACAGAATTAGGCTGGGCCTTGCTAAGCAAGAAGAATTGGATCAGTGGGAAGAGAAAGGTCAGCATTTTGAGGAGGCAAGTGAAGGTGAGGTCTAGAATGGCCCACAGCAGGCAGGGGACCGATCAGAAGCTCCATGTGACTAGAATAAAGACTTCCTCTAGGGGGACGCAGGGAAGAATGCTAAAGAGATGAGTTGAGGGCAGATCTCAGAGGGCCCTGCGTGTCATGCTGAGCACTATGAATATTATCCTGTAGGAAATGGCAAGCCACTAAAAGTTGGTGCTTAGGGAACTAAAATGATGAAAGCCACGGTTCTGGAAATTTACTTGACTGGTAGGTAAGATGAATCAGAGGATTTAGATGTGAGGCACTGGGACCAAAGATGGGGACAATTTAGTTGTGCGTGCATGAAGCCATGGAAGCCTGTCTATAGGAATGGGATCACCATAGCCAAGTTCAGAAAAGCCAGGCCTGCAGGAAGTTGCAGGGCACTGCAAATTGTGAATAGATGAAGAATTCTATAATTAAACTAACGTTACCCCATCAGCTCCCCCATCTTGGACCCATCTACTGAATTAGAGCCACTTCCCTAAATCCTGCATTGTTCATAGCCTCATCTAGAAAACCTGATGGATGTAGATGTAGAGATCACCCAAAGAAGCTCCCAAGGAATGGAGCTACTGGCTCTTCTTTCCTTGTTTCTGTACAATAAACTCCTCTTACCAACAATATGGCCAAAGATGTCCCAAGGAAACTTGGTGGAATTCTGTTTGTTCCCTGGGCTTCAGACTGAATCACCACAGGCCATGTAAAAGAAATGGCTAAGCCAATTAATTTAGATATGTCTAGCCAAGAAAAAAAAATTCAAGCAAAAATATTTTTTGGATCAGATTATCTGGATAATTGCACGATTGTCTACTTATCTGGAATCTGGGAGCATGCCAGCCTTACTAAATAAAATGATGCTAGACTAACATTTGGAATTACATCTCAGCCATTTGTTTCCTTTACTAAAACCCCAAATCTGGCATATTTCAGTATATATAATATCTAAAACTGGAAGTTTGTTGAAAGCATCTACTATGATATTTTGATTTAAAAAGTAGATTATGAAAATTGTGGACAATTAAGAACACTACTAACAATATGACAAATCCTTTCTACAATGCAATGATTTACTCAGAATAAGAGTTAGCATAAATACATTTGCTGGTTATTAACATCCCCCTAGTTACCTTTGTTTGAAATAATGTCTTTCAGATTGTCGACAAATGGCGCATTATAAATTAACATAAGTGTTCCTTTAGAACTTTATTACTTATTCAACTATCCTTGTATATGCATTCCTGACATTGTAAATCTTCTCAGAGAGAAGAGCAACTTAACAAGAGGGAAGTCAAATATAATAAAAGAACAAAGAGCAAGTGTATGTGTTCTAAAATGCACTCTTTAGAAGTGTGTTCTGCTTTAAAGGGGCTACCCATTGCTGGCTATAGCCATGTGTTATGGAGATGATCCAATGCCATCAACTGCGTAATAAAGCTATCAGGTTCTCACTGGAGACGTCATATGTCATCCTCCAGATCCTCTAAAACACTCATTCTGGGAGTAACTCTTCCTGACTAGAAAACATCATGCATGAAAACCTGGATTCAGTTGTCCAGGCTATTGTTTTTAGAGTCATTTTATCACTAGAATAGACTCTAGTCACTAGTAAGATGTACAGCCAATGTCAACGTCTTCAGTAAATTGTGGCTGGTGTCAGATGCCTGCTAGCAAGCCATTACTTTTGGGTGGAAATTATGCAGCTGTTCAAAGATTTTCTTATGTCTCTCTAATTTTCTTGGGTCAAAGGTATTAAAACTCAATGTGGCCACTGAGGCCTTCCTAGTGCCTTGAATGGTGCCCAGTAATCCAGTAAGTATTCTATAAATACTTGATGAAGGGAATGAAGGAAATCCTAAAAGGATAATCATTTCAACTGATGAAGCAAGTGATCACTTTTATCTATGGTTTAAACTCTTCCTACACATATGGATTTAGTAGAGCTATTTGACGGGTGTGGTGAAATGGGATGGTTAAGGGGATAAAACCAACATACACTAAATAACTGCAGACCAATCATATGCCGCACTGTATGGTGCCAATGGCCACTAAACACCTGGAGGGCACAGGGTCTCTTCTTGGTCTTGCCCACAATACCTAACATGTGGAGTCTGGGAGTACTGCCCACAAATGACATTTTGGTTGATTGGTTACCTATGCAGTAGGAGATAGAGAAGGGGAAGATCGGAGTGGGACAGACTATTCAGAGGCATTCCATCTTGCTGGAATGGGCTCTCTCTTTGTAGAGCCACGGGGAGTAGCATGGGAAAATAAGGAATTTTTCTATCTCAGTTCAATTACAGCTTCTGCCACCAAGAACACAATAAGGTCTCAACATTTCTCTTGAATTAGTCTGCTTGATTTTCTTCACTGGTCATCCTTCTGATAAAATTGCTCCAGGTCCCTTTATTTTGCTGGTGTCTTCCCAGTCAAATTCCTGGGCTTTCTGTCTATGCACGTTGTTTATCTGTGGAGCTGTTGTTTCAAAAAGATTATGGGTGTTAATCTTTCTTCCAACTTAGAGTTATGCCAAGAGCAATGCCTAGCAGGAGCAGGGAGGGAAAGAGGAAGGCAAGGACGACAAGGGAAGATTGTAGAGTGAGGTTTAGGGCTTTGGAAAGAAAGAGAAAGCAGGATGGGGATTGGAGGTATCCCTCTTGCTCTCTAACCTTTTGCTTAAATTTAAAAGTACCCAATGTTCCCAAGTCAGAGAATTGTGGAAGCCCAACACTTCACCTTAGGTATTTAAGATTTGGTCATTCTGAGTAATAAAAAGCTACAGCTGAGAAGGCTTTTCCTGTTGACAAAACATCAGCATGGAGGTTGCTGATGGTGCTTCAGTCCCAAGCAATTTATTCTTATAAACCACAGAGGGGAAGCGCAGGGCCAAGAGAGCTAAAGCTGTAACTTCGTCTGGCTTAAAGCGTTGATGAGTTTTTTGTTTGTCAATGGGATGTTAACCACATGTATTACGAAAAACAGATAATGAATTATGTATCAATGTTTATGTTTCCATTTTAAGACCTATAAAAAAAAACTCTCTGGGCCTAAAATACCACAAATTAAAAATGCAAATAATGATAAATCAGACCAATTTGCCACCTGCTATGATCTCTAGTGAGATCCCATTGTGGAAGGTAAAAATGTTGAGAAGACAGTTTGTAATCTGCTTGCAAACTTATCAAAATGAAAGAGGAGAGAGGTGGGAGACATGATGAGGAGTGACTTTGTATTGTTGGGAGAGCTCAGAGCACATTTGAACTCTGGTCATCTGGAGCCAGGGTGCCAGGAGGGTTGAGTAAAGGCCCACCCAGGGCCTGCGGCAGTACTGAAGGCTGAATAAGCCCACTGCCCCCAGCCTCCAGCAGTATCTGTATTTGCATCTCTTTCTCACATGCTTTGAATATTTTTAGGATTTTTAAATTCTACAAACCGACACCCCGGGAAAATCATTTCCTTGAAGTTTGAAAGCTTGGTATAAGTAGTATAAACAAATCCCTGCCTTAACATGTAGGAAATGACTTAAAAATTGTTTCCTTTTCCTTTGGGAAAATATTTTTTAAGCTGTGAAGGCTGCAGGTCTTAAAGGCAAGTTTTTTTCTTTTTTCTTAAGAGAATTTGGCAGAAAACTCCTGAAAGTATTCACTTATATATCATCCCCATACACTTAGGGATCTGACTGTGTCACCCAAGCCCTCTGCTTGAGCATCTGATGATGCAGAATGTAAGCAGAAAAGAGAAAGATCACAGATGTCAGGTGATGAGCTGTGATGGGACGGCTCCCAACTAAGCATGTGCAGGTAAGGTGTGGTCAGAGCATGCATGCCGGTTGACAGGTCCACACTGGGGTCAGGATCTCAGGCTTCCACATCTGAAAGCAAGATCCAGCGATTGGCTTATCTCAGGAGAAGGGACAGAAGTGACTTCTGCCCACGTTAGCTTTGTCTTTTTCTATTTTTCTACCTAAGTGTCTGGAGGAGCACTTTCACCAGAGAATTCATTAATGAGTCATCATGGGAAAATTAGCTAATTAATCTGTCCTTTAATGACAATTTTTCATTGGGTCACAACTAATGCCTAAAGTTAAATGATTTTCCTTTTCCAGGGTTTATGCTAAGAGTATCAGCCTCTAAAATACAGGGAGACAGTGTTCATTGGGTGACAGGTATTCAGGTGGATAAAGGAAACCACTTTGCTAGATGAGGACAAGGGCAGGAGACTCACTCTGGTGAGCACCCTGTGCAGCCATGCTTCATTTCCTCAAGGCTGTGGAGCGGAGAGGAAAGCTTGGCTGACCTGAATCAGACTGACCTGGGTTCCAGTCCCAGTGCCATCTCCTGGCAACCATGCAATCTTGGGCTTCTATTGGAAGTTGGTTTTCTTACTTGAAAAATGGGGGTTAGTTGCGAGGAGAGTAGGTATTAGAACTGTAACATGTCCAAAACAGAGCGCTTGTTTTCCCCATGCAAACACTTGCTCTTACCCTAGTCTCTGGAAATGACATCAGGATTCTCCTTGTTAGTTGTTAAGATCAAGAGCTTGCTATGCCTCATCCCATTTAACCTCCAGAAAGTCCTGGCACATATTAGGTACTCAGTAAATATTAGCTCAGTAAATAAATGAGTTTGTGAGTGAATTAATGAATAATAACCTCCCAGGGTGTTGGTGAGGATTAAAAGAGATGAAGAATAGAAAACTCTTTGCAGAGAACCTGACCCCTAATAAGTACATAACTTTCCCCCAGAGAGCTCAGTGGAGATCCCTTTTTTTCCCCAAAGCCCACTAGATTCCTCCTAATAAATACAGCTTAAGTTTCAGCACCTCCTCTATTCAGAGGGTTTTCCTGATTTCTGCTAAGCTTTCTCCCCTCACCTAACCCCCAGCAGATCTTTCCAGAACAAGAAAAAGTCTAGGCTGTACATGTGAGCTCCATGGTTAAAAATAGGCCAAGGGAATATTTTCCAATTGGAAAAATGCAGACCACTGAAACTGAACAAGCCTAGAGTGCTGCTAAAATACTGCTGTGAAAAGAAGCGACGTGGGCAGAAAAGAGAGAGGAGCAAAGGAGGAGGAGGGAGCAAACGGGCAGGCACAGCTCCTGCCAAACACAGACAGAGATTATTTCTTGAAAAATATCTCCGTGGAAAAGATTCATCACTAGACACAAAATAAACTGGGAAAAAAAATCATTTCCTATACAAGTGCAACTATCAGTCTGAAATATCAGAGATATGGAGAAAATAGAGACAGTTCTTAGAGAATATTAGTCAATGAGTAGTAGCACAAATTAAATGGAAATGATGGAAATACAGGATTTTTCTCTGAAAAAGAAGTTACAATGCTATATAAATTAATCATAATAGGATAATGTTAATCAAGTATGCGGCACACACCATCAACATAGAGGCTTGTGTTTTATTAGCAGAAAATTCACATTCAGCTTAATGTGGGGAATAGATGTCAGGAGGGTGGGATGCTGGTGTTATCTGTAGACCCACAGAATATCAGAGCTGGATGGACCCTAGTTACAGGGCCATCTGAAAATGCAGCATTCATGCAACAATCGCTTACTAAGCCTTTAGTTAGAGCCAGGCTCTGGGGTGGGTGCTGGGATGAAATGATGAACAAGAGAAACCAAGTCCCTGCCCTCGAGGACCTGACAGTCCAGGGGAGAAGGCAGGTCTTCTTCATAGAATCACACAAATAAACAGAGCTTTACAAATTGTGCTGCATGCTAAGCAGTAAAAGGGCAGTTTTCAAAGAGTTGATGAAGTGGGACAGCTGACTCTGTGTGTGCTTGTGTGTGTGTGTACATGTGTTTAAAGATTTCTCAGGGGAGACAATGTTTAAGAGAAACCTGAGGGTATGGGAGAGATAAACAAATAGTAAGGAATGGGAAGGATGGTTCCAGGCATATAAATTGCACATGAAATAACCCAGTGCAGAGAGGGGAAAGAGAGGCTCAGAGAATTGCGAGTACTTCAGTATGGGTCTACTGTAGGGAGTAAAGAGGAGAGGTAGCAGGTCACAAAGGAGCTGAATAACACCTCAGCCATGGCCTTACCATTGGTGGCTGGACTTCATTTTAAACTGAATGGGGAGCCACTGGAAGGTTTCAACAGAAGAGTGAGTGACTGATATCTACAGTTTGGAAAGATCCACTCTGCCCTCTGTAGACAATGGAGTGGAGGAGACAAGAGTGGGAGGAGTTGAATGATTGCTATAGGAAGCGGAGGTACTCCTAGGAAGGGGGTGAGTGGCACATGAATACAGAAGGACCAGAGCATCTCAACCAGCGGGTGAATCATCACAGATGGAGCTGGAGCAACAATACAGTCAGAGAAGGTGACCAGTTCCTGGCTGTTCCCAGGACAGCTTTCTTGTCTGTGAGTTCCCAGAACCCTCCTTCTCCTGTCCTTGGGGCCTCTCAGTGCTTCCCAGTGATGTCCCAGCAATGGAGAGCCACAGGAATAGGAGGCAAAAAAGAGCCAGCTCTTTATCTTTTCCTCCAGTGGAGTAGCAGGAGGGCAGGAGAGTAATGAGGATTCCGATTTTCCACCCTGACCTTTGGAGGTAGAGAAGGGCATGCCCCAGGCTTCGCCAAACTGATCATTACAAGGCACTGTCAGTGCAGAGGCATTAGGAAGTGGGTTCAGAAGTGATAACCCCAGAATAGAGAGGATTCCACAGGATTTTAATCTTTCCACTGCGTTTTCAGATTCTGAGGACATCTTTATCCCTCTGTGGGATGCATGAACCAAGTAAATTTTTCATTAAAGTAGAGGAAAATGGCTAAATCTTATCTCTGATTTTTGTTCAAGTGGAGCTGGTTTTGGCATGAATAAAGGCATCAAGTAGACCTCTCCCTCAGCTTCCCTTAAGGCTTTGGGTGTGGAGAATGCCAGGCCAGGAGGACACTGGGGGCAAGCACGGCTTTTCTGGGCACCCAAATCCTCCTGGTGGACATACAGTTGAGTCAAGGTGGATATGTCAGTTTCCTGGGACTGCTGTAACAAAATACCACAAACGTGGTGACTTAAACAACAGAAATTTATTTTCTCACAGTACTGAAGGCTAGAAGTACAAAACGGTGTCAACAGGGCCACACTTCCTCTGAAGGCTCCAGGGAAGGATCCTCCCTTGCCTCTTCCTAGCTTCCTTGGTGTTCCCTGGCTTGTAGACACATCACTCCAGTTTCTGCCTCTGTTGTCACACAGTAATCTCCCTGTGTGTCTCTGTGTCTCTTAACCTCTTCTTATAAGGACCAGTCATTTTGGATTAAGGGCCCACTCTACTAAGTTGAAGTAGGACTTCAACTTAACCAATTTTACCAGCAACCACCCTATTTCCAAGTAAGGTCTTATTCTGAAGTTCCAGGAAGGATGTGGATGTAGGAGGGGGAGGGACACTATTCAACCCAGTACAGTGTGGGTAGCCCAAGGTTGAGATGAACTAGGGAAGGCTGATACCAGGAATCCAGGCAGACTCTCGGAGCAGCACAGGATAAATGCCCAAGTTCCGTTATTCTGGGAAGCCAAAGACAATACCAAAACTGAGAGGTCAGTCTCGAGGAAAAGGGAGAGATTGTTGTTGCTTTCTATTGATCAAGGCGAAAGCTGAGACAGAAATACTGGAGTTCCATGAAAGTGTGTGTGGTGTTTGGAGGAGGTAGGGTGGGTAAGAGGTGGGAGGTAGCTGACAGAATCATTAGAGAAAACTTGGTTTGGGGACGCTGCCTCAAGCTTGAGAAAAACATTTTCAAGTGTTGGATGTGGGGATAATCAAAATAAAACACAGTGATTATAGAATTTTTAGAAAAGTAGAAGGAACAAAAAGGTCAACATTAATCCCACCATCTAACAACAATTCATATTTTGGTATGTTTTCTGCTAGTGCTACTCCTACCTCCACGTGCAAAACTTTTAATTAATACTATGACTCAGTCGATGGAACATTATCATCATATTTTTGTTTCTTTTTATACTTTATCTTCATTCCCACTCTCTGGCCCCCAAAAATCATCCACCTCAATGTATTTAATGCATTTATATATATGTATGTATATATACGTTTGTGTGTGTGTATACATATATATATATATAATGCAATCAAGAAATATTTCTTTTGCATCTACGGTGTACAAAGCTCTAGAGGCTGGGAACACTTAGATGTCATCAAACTGTAATCTCTGCCCTCATGGAGTTTACATTTTAATGGAGACTACAGAAAAATACATTGTGTGTGTGTGTTTATAAATTACATAAAAGAGATTATGGTATAAAATTATAATCTTCCATACTTTTGTTCACTCAGCACCATGTTTTTTACGGTCTCTCCCTGCTGCCGTATGTAAATCTAGTTCATTGCTGCTGTCTAGTACTCCATTCTCTGCATCTACAGCCTTTCACTTTTTCATTCCCATAATGATGGATACCTAGACTGCCTCTAACTTCTTATCACAAATAATTCTGCAAAGAACATCCCTGTACTGCCTTACAATCCTATTTAAGTGTTCTTGTGTTAGAGACCCAGGAAAGAATGCCCATGATTAATTTACTCAGCACAGTAGACTGCTCCCCAGAAGGCCTGCCCTTGGGGGCTTTGCTTTGCCACGTGCTGCCAGCTCTAGGTACTACCCTGCTTTCTAATGTTTGCCAGTATGAGGAATGTAAAGTTATTTTAATTTGCATTTCGCTGATTGCCAGTGAGGCTGGGCACTTCATATATTGTTCAGCCAAGTGGGTTTCTCCTTTCTGTGAATTGCTTCTTCCTACCATTCTTTCACCTACTTTTTAACAGTATTTCTATTTAAGGGCATTCTTAAGTTTTCTTACAGGAGTTCCTCATATATTCTAAATACTAGTTCCTTGTCTATTTCAGACGAAGAAATATCTTCTCCCAGTCTGCCACTCCTCTGTTAAATCTGTCTATGGCACCCTTTATTGAACGGAAATCCTTATTTTTGAAATGGTTTGTGCATTTAGTCTTATTAAGAAATTCTTCCCCACCCAAGGTCGCAAAGATATTCTCCTACATTATATCTATTTTTTTTCTTATATTACCTACATAGATTTATCATTGCCTTTTAAGTCTTTAGTACAATTGGAGTTTACTTTTACATGTAGAGTGAGTTGGTATCAGATTTCTGCTTTTCTCCATATGGGGAGTTAGTTTCCCAGCACCAAATACTAAGTATTCTAACTTTCCCCACTATTCTGTGATGCCACCTCTATCACACACAAGTTCCCAAACACACGTGTTTCTGCTTCTTGACTTTCTGTCCCATCCATTGTTCTGACTATTCCTCCACAGTCTCATTCTTAAGACTCTGTTTTATGACCTATTACCAGATAGGGAGGTCTAATTATTTTTTTCTGTGCACAGATGCGTTTGTTTTGTGCAATGATGACAAGACTTTATAAATAATTCGGAAACCTGGTTTTCTCACTGAATATTGTAACTTTGGCATTTCCCCCATGCAATGTCAACACTTTATAAATAACAGTTCCTGGAAAATTTTAGTGTCAAGTGATGGGAGGAAAACTTTTCCTCTACCATCTTAGGTCACAATGGTTGGCAGCCTGTGAATTAACAAAAAACAGATTAATGGAAGAAAAGACAGAGTTTAATTCATATGCATATAGAAGTGCATTAAAGAGGTGGCTTACACAACAGCTAAAGACAGGGGTTTATATACCAGCATAATAGGGGAAAAGGAGAGGGAGAAAGGACTTCTAAAGAAAAAGAAGACTTTTAGCTAATACGGGCTTTTAGGGAAACAAATGGAAGGTCTGACAGTTTGCGATGTTTGTTCTCATCTGGGTACAAGTGGTCAGTCTCCTTTCTGACTGTAAACCCCCCAGAGAGGGAATTTATGGTGGCTGTATTTTTGGGAGGCTCTGCTTAAATCAGCAAAAGAAGTTTAGCTGCTGTTTGTCCAGATGTCTTTAGCTTAAAATAATCTTCATGCCATTATGATGAGTCGAGAGTCCCTTTGTTGTTAGTGCCATGGAGTCGATTCCGACTTCTAGCGACCCTGTGTACAGCTCAGGAAATCTCTGCTGGGTCTTTTGGTACCATCCTCTCACCTTCTGGCCCTGTGTCAGACAATGCTCCACTGCTACTCACAGGGTTTTCAGGACAATCTTTTTGGAACTAGGTGGCCAGATCCTCCTTCCTAGTGTGTCTTAGACTGGAAGCTCTGCTGAAACCTGTCCCCCATGAGTGATCCTGTGGTATTTGAAATACTGGTGGCATAGCTTTCAGCATCACAGCAACAAGCAGCCATCAGAATAAAACAAATGACAGACAGGTGGTGTGGTACGGTGACCGGAAACGAACCCGAACTCAGGCACATCGGTGAGAGTGCCAAACCTTAACCACTAGACCTCCAGGCCTGGCTCAAGAGTCCCTACATAGTGAACACTATGCAGTCTACACAGAAACTGAAATACAATAATGTTATAAGCCAATATGATCTCAATGAAATAATTTAAAACAAACAAAAAGAGTCCCTACACGCAATCAATAAAAACTAAATCTCTGACAATTCACTGAGTCCCCACCAGGGAACTCCTGTGGCCCAGCATAGGAGGGGATGGGCCCCAAGGACTCAGGAAGGGCGGCCTGAAGAAGGGTGTTCCTAACCCTGGCCAAGGAGAGACAGACAGGCATGAGTAGGGGAGGAAAAACAATTTTCCCTCTACCCTTCCAGATTCTTGGCCGAGATCCCATAATAAAGTACAGATTAACAAGAAAAAAAGTTTGGTAGCATATATACTTCCTATATACATGGGAGACAACCAGGGAAAAATGACCAAAACTCTGAGGTGGCTTTAAAATTCAGACTTAAATACTATCTTAATAGAGAAAGGGGAGGGGAGATGTTGGCCTCTTAGCGGGGAGTAAACAATTTCTAGGAAAGATGAGTGGGTCCTTAGAAGAATAGATGGGAGGTATGATAGTTTGTGACAAAGTCCATCTCGGAGTTGTCAACTTACAAAATCAGAAACAGTTTAAGAGGCAAAGTATTTATTTAGGATCAAAGAATTGCAATTCAGGGAGCACAGATTCAGGTAGAAACCCAAATAGTGTTGCAATTACAGAAGAGGAGCTCAGAGTTTTTATGGGAAGAAGGGAGGATGAGGTGAGCTGTATTAAAAAGGAGTTCATTGGTGCTACATTAGGTAAGGTTAGATTTGTACTTCATGGATTGACTTGAGATTCAGTCATTAGGCAAAAGGCTAGACTTGTACTTCATTGATTGGTTAGCAATCTGGTCATCAGCAAAGTCCAGTTCCTTCAGTTCTTACAGACAAGATATTCTTGTCCTTACTGACTTCTTGGAATGTTGGTGGTTTGGTCCAGTTTGGAAGATAAAGAAAACAAGACATGCAAGGCAATTCCTCTGAAATGACTGTTCTGGCACTATTTTTATATGACTCCATTCATGTCACCTGTCACAGAGTGATGTTGACTCCTAGTGTCCTTTCCTGCAACAAGAGTCATCTTCCTTGGTGATGAAGCCTCCAGGGAGGGGATCTATGACAAGTGAGTTCCTCTTGGAGGATCTGTCTTTTGACAGACAAGGGGAGTTCAGAGAAAGCTTTTCTCCCTGCATTTTCTGTTTTTCAAGTGCCCATAGCTCAAAATAATCAATATATCAAAGTGGCATATTTTGGGATGGCATATTTTGCCATCCTTCATGGGTTATTGGATGATGTTTGGACCCAGACCTGGTTTCCACTGTGTCATCTTCGGTTGCTCTTAGGGGCTGGTGACAAGCCATTTAGAAGGGAGAAGAGCATCCTGATTTTTTGAGAGGTTCTTTCTCATACACATCCACCAGTTGCCAGCAGTGGGCAGAATTAGAAGACAGATCCCTGGGATCCTTGATACTCTGCAGATTGCCCTCTAGGACTAGCTTGGTGAGCAGAGGGAGGCATGTAAGCTTACATCCGTCCACTCACCAGCCCTGCCAGTGGGTGGACCAGGCAGGACCAAGGTAGCTTAATGGCCAGTGGTCCTGGCGGACATCTTACCATTTTTTTGTTGAAGTTATACGTAAAAGACACTTAGAAGACCCTTAGAAATTGCACATTAGGGTTAAATGAGGAAGTAGTGAAGTAGGGGTTGGGAGAAAACAAGAGGATGTGCATAGATTAGTTGAAGGGCTATAAGGAAAGAAAGGTGAAGGCTGTTTTCTGTTTCCTGAGGATCAACAACAGGGAGCTGGAATTAAAAATCAATGATAAGAGGGCTAAGATCAGAGATCTGTTTTCAAAATGGCTTCAGCAACAAGACCCAGATAGGCTTCATCTATTTCATTGAATTAAGCCACAAGGAGGACAAGAACTAAACCATGATAATCATCTGTGGTCCCATATTGCTGCTGGATATGTAAGTGGTGAAGAGTTCCTTGTCAGATGCAAGAGCTCAGCTTGGAGCAGTCACAAGTTTGGTTTCTCCTGGAGGTTCCCTTATAGTGAGTGGCGTGCAGAAACAAGGGACAAATAAAGAAATCAGTCATTTTCCTTTCAAATTTTTTGGAATATACGATGCAAAAAATACTTCAAATGGCCTGGTAGGCATAGTGGTTAAGTTCATACTCCACTTCGGTGGCCCAGAGTTCATGGATTTGGATCCCAGGTGCAGACCTACACACCACCCATCAAGCTATGTTGTGGTGGTGTCTTACATACAAAATAGAGGAAGATGGGCACAGATGTTAGCTCAGCAACAATTTTCCTCAGGGAAAAAGAGGAATATTGGCAACAGATGTTAGTTTAGGGCCAATCTTCCTTACCAAGGAAAAAAAGAAAAATTCAGATAAAACCTAACAATATCCAGTAGGAAGTAAGCTCCCCCTTCCTTAACTCTCTCCAACGCCCCAATCTCAATTCCCAGACTCAGCCTTATTAATATTTATTTCACATTTGGGCATGAATCTTTTATTCATACAGATATACATTCATATGTATATGTAAACATATGTATTTATTTACTTTTCATCTTAAATGTATTAAAACATACTCCACATTCAGTTCCCAACTTGCTTTTTTCACTCAATAATAAAATCTGCAGCAATATCTTTCCATATCAGCACCTACAAACCCACCCTCTTCTCCCCAACAGCCGTAGAGTATCCCACAGCATAGGTGCACTGACATTTACAGAACATGCCCTTATAGATGGACCTTTAGGTTAGTTGCAGCTTTTGTTTTAACAAACAATTCTGCACTGAACATCCTTATACATACAGATTCATGCACTTCTCTGAGCATATCTGTAGGCTAAGCTCCTCAAAATGGAATTGCTGGGTAAAAGAGCATGGACATTTAAATTGTGCTACAGACTGACGATGGTCCTCCCAAAGGGCAGTCTAAAATTATAGATGTCACCAACAGAGTAGGAGAGTGTCTTTTCCACACTCCCTTGCCCTCAGTGAGTATGATCAAACTTTTTACTTGTGGGTTTATTAGGTGAGGAAGGGTCACTCAATGCTATTTTAATGTGAATTTTTTATGAGTAAGATTAAACAACTTTTTGTTTAGTTTTCATTTGTATTTTTTTGTGTGTGAATTGTCTGTTCCTGTCTTTTGTCCATTTTTGCTTGGTTCATCTCTGTTTTAAATTTTGCTGTGTAAGAATGATTTTTATGAAAAAGAAATCAGACTTTTATCTATATTGTATGTTGCAAATATTTTTCAGCTTGTTGTCTTTTTATGTGTCTTATGGTATTCTTTTCTGAAGAAAAATGTTTAAATTGTATATTTCTTATTTGTCAGTCTTTCAGTTATGGTTTCCAGGTTCCATGGCATGTTTGAAAAGGTCTTCCTACTCAAAAATTATTTTTAAGATTCACCTATGCTTACTTCTAGTATTACTACAGTTTCATTTTTGTGTATTTAATGCTTTAATTCATCTGGAATTCATTTTGGTATAATGAAGAAATTCTTTCACCTTCTTAATAGCAACATTCCTCTACCCCTTCTAGTTAAGTACCAAGATTTGATCCATTTGCATAGTCAAAGACTCCTATCTGAAAATATCAACCAAGGGAACACATGCAATTAAGCAGAATGAAGGTGGCTGCCAGTGGAAGTGATTACCCATTTGCCCATCAATCCCCAGATACATATATTTAAGCCATAAGCTTTTAGGAAGGATCAGCCAAAAGCCACAGTCAATTTTTAAATTTTTTTTATAAGGCTCTTTTTACAGGCTTTGAATCATTTTAGTGTTTGGGTTTTAGGCTGTATAATGGTAAAAAGTTATGGTCCTGCTCTTCTTCCATTAGGCTGTAGGAAAAGAAACAAATCTTTTTCCCTTTACCCTCGTAGGTTCCTCAGCTAGAATCCTGTAAACCAGACTGACAAAGGACAGATTAACAAGAAAAAAACAAATAGAAGTTTATTAACATGCGCCTCTTGCAAACAGATGGGAGCACTCAGAGATGAGTAAGTCAAAGGGGTGGTTAGGACTTGTGTTTATACAGCATCTTAACAAAAGAGCAGTAAATTTTTACAGAAGTGACGAGACAAGGAAAAGGACTTGGAGCTTCCTAGGGGCATCAAATTGTGGGAAGGTAAATATATGGGGAAACTAATCGTAGGTGAGGGCGAGTTTGAGCAGGGTTTGTTATATAGATTCCTCTGGTGCTGCCTCTGGGCTGATAAGGGTCTCAGTCATCTCTCTGATCAACTTCTGCCGTTCCTGGTAGAAAGGGAAGGGAGGACACCTTCTACAAATTTATATCCTACTTTTAGCCACATAGGGGGAGGGCAGACAGCTTTTCTCGTATCTGCTTCTTAATTGCCTTCAGCTCAAAATAATCCTTATGCTAAAGTAGCATATTTTGGGGTGGCATATTCTGCTACCCTTCAAGCCCATGAATTATAAGAAGCTGGCAAATACCACTGCAGCTCCCGGATCCAAGGTAGAGTTCCATTTAATACCAATCAAGAAAATTGAGAGAACTGCATTTGATTGCAGAATGAAAAAAAAAAGTCTCCTTCATTGAGAAATCGCACTTGGCATTGATGAACCAAGTGTCTCTCTCTCTCCTCTTTTCCATTTATAAACTATGTGATCAGTACGTACTGTACGTGTTATACACTCAAATGCTGTGGAGGGATAAGACACCCTGCAATAACCACTCTGAATATCCTGTCACAGGCTTCCTTTCAAAACAGGTACCACCTGAGCGAAAGGAGGCCATGTTTTTTTTCCCTTGGCTCTCAAGAAAACAGATCAGGTGGTGTGGTACCGTCTACACTTTTTTGCCAACCCCAGGAGGTCTGGAGGAATTAGGGGTACAGGGTCTGGTCACGATAGAAGCAGTATGGTATAAGACCCAGGAAAATGAAGACAACTAAAGGTGTATACCTAGTCCTGAAATTACAGTGATGTAAGAATGACTGAAGCTAAAATTTTCTAAAGATTACCAATTCTCAAACAGAAAAGGCTCCCCAAATACTCAGTAGCATGATTATCTTTCATATGACTATGATTATCTCCATCTCCCATATCCACGGTGCGAAATTAATAACAATGACCTGTTTTTCTGGGCTCCAGAGCAGGCTTGTCAATCTCTGATGGATAAATGCTTGGAAAATTCAGAAGAGCCACACTGATATGCTAAGCACTGCTTCTCTCACACATCCTGGAAATAAACACACTTCACACTGACTAACAACACAGTGTCTTGGACCTGGGGGGTCAGAGCTCATGTTCGCATTCTTGGAAGCAGTAGCATGCAGCTGCTGGCCTTTTGCATGATGAAGGCCCGGGCTCTGCCGTTGAGTTAACAGCTCTCCCCAGCTTCTCTTACATGTTCTTTAAAAACAGTGGCCCAGGGATCTTTCTGATGACGATTTCTCTTATCTGGTGATTATTAATTTTGCTTAAAGTTTATACTCCAAAGGATTCACCCAACACCCTCCCACAGCACATCAGAAACCTGATGTTTTATGTGCTTAAAACTGATATTTTAACATAAACATGGAGATGAGTTCTAGGAAATGTGCAGGAAAAGGAAAAAATGTTTTAATTTAGCTGAAAAAATTAGGGACAAGAGTCTCTTTCCCTAAATGGTATCTCCTCTAAGATCACAAATTTAGAAACCAGATTTTACACACAGAGTTGGATCCTTTCTTCACCTAAAGCAGATATTTGAGGCGTGCTCTCACAGTAGTCAGATTTTGGAGATCACGTGAAGGAACCAAGTAGCTTGGAGCTTTGTGGTCACACTCTGCCCAGGACATGGCCTATGTCACATGTGATATGACATCATAAAAGAAAATCCTTTGAGGCAATACTAGGATGGGCCTCGACAGGTGAGGCTCCACAAACAGAGAGGCGGAAGAAAAAGGCATGGAGTGAGGAGACCCAGGCTCTACCGTGGACTTCTGTGAGACCTCGGCTCAGCCACTTTACTGCTCTGCAGTTCCTCCTCCTCACTCATAAAGCCAGGTGCTTGGACTAATGGCTCCCCGCTTCCCTAGCCCTTTATGCTTCTCATTTCTACAGAGACTTTGTCACAAGCAACAGCTAAGTTGAGATTTAAGAAGAGATTATTATTCACATTTTACAGATGAGGAAACGGATTGAGAGTGGTTAAATGATTTACCAGCAAAGGTCAGTCTTCCCTCTGTGTTCCAGATACTGTACTAGGTACTAGGGCTACAAGTGTAGGTGAGACCCAGACTGTCCTCGAAGCAATGGGAGAGACTGGAATGTTAAGGGATAATTGTAATGTGGTAGAGAAGGAGCAAAATGCTGTGAGAGAGCAACGAACTTCCTAGCAGTGTGAGAGAAGGCTTCCAGGAAGAGAGATTTTGAAGTGGTTCTTGAAGGATGTGTAGGAGTTAGGCAAATGGAGAAGAGAAAGAAAGGCAGAAAAGCAGAGGAATGGGCAGTGCAGAGGCATGACGGCCCAGTGTACTTAGTGGACAGGTGTGGCTGGAGGGGAGTTGGGTTTATGGGAAGGAGGCTGATATTGGTGAGGTATGTTGAGGTATGACAATAAAGATGCTTGGATTTTATCTTGTGGCTTTGTAATGAAGGGGATGATGGTTTGGCATCTGGGTAGAAGAAGGAAGTGTTGTTGGAAACAGACCAATCAGGAGGCTGGTTCAAAAGTCTAGACACCAAATTATAAGGACTTGAATTAAGATGATGACTATGAATATGAGGGGGAGGGGTCAGACATAAGAGATACTTCAGATCACAATCAACAGATCTTGGTAAATAATTGGCAAAGACAAAGAGGAACCCAGGGTTTCTAGCTCAGGAGGCTGAGTGGACAGGACCTCTATTTCCTGAAACAGAAAGCAGATCAGGTTTTCTTGTTAGACGGAAGACATGTTTAGTGTGGAGCATGCAGAGTTTGAAATGTCTGCGGAGCTTACCAGTGTAGATGACCACTTGACAGTTGAATATTCCAGTCAGCTCCTTAGAATACAGCTGGGGTTGGAGGTAAAAACCTGGGAATCACCAGCAGAGGTGACAATGGAAGCTATGGAGATAAATGAAATCGTGTCAAAGCCTCAGTCTCCTTTTTTCATATTTACAAAATAGGTATAAGTCCTATTTCCAAGTATTATCCCGTCATTCATTGGATAAATCAGTTTAAAGCAAAAAAGTGGAATCTGATTTTCCTGATTAGATTTGAACTTATTTAAACGCAATCACTTCCTCATCTTTTACCCATGTCTTCTGGGACTTTTAGAAAGTGACTGCAGTTGTCTATGCACAAGACAATGAGCCTTTAACAATCAGCTTTGGCTCCAAGACCATCTCTTAGAGCCAAGCATACCCCTCTTGCTGTGCCTAGATCAATTTCCTGGTAGCCACACACCAGCGCTTATTTGCTCCTCAGCTTCCTATAAATAAAATTCTTGAATCAGAGTATATATATTAAGTCATTTTATACAACATTTATTAATGTGTAATGCGGTATGCCCTGGACTGGAAAATACAAATGAACAAAGTTGATTAGTTAAGTATGAAAATGTCAAAAACACAGAGAGCACTTTGACAGGGCTATGGACTCAAAGAATAAAAGACAGTGAGCGCCCGGGCATGACACAGTGGTTCCCCAGGGAAATCAGGAAAGACATCCTGGAGTTCCCTTCCAGCTGGTCTTGAGAAAGGGTAGGGGTTCTTAGAGCTAGCAAAGAGGGGCATCAGTCCAGACTCGGGAACACAATTGACAGAGGAACCAAAGTGAGAAAAACGGAGTACGCACCTTTGATCCGAAAAATCACAAGTGCTGATTTGCCTAACTTGGCTTTTAGTTTTTGTTTTATAATGAGCAAGGCTCTACATTTTTTAATTCCTTCTTTGCCATCTAGTTATTAGCCCGTCTTAATCAATAGCATTTTCAGCAATCACAAGCAAACTTTGAAAAATTACTTCTATACATACACTGTGCTATAATTACTCTTCAATACAAGTCTCATGAACATTTACTATTCTGAATCTATAATCAGGTGAGTCATGACATAATCCTCTGGAAGGGTCTGATATCTGTTAATGCCAATTCTAAATCAGTGTTTATCTGAAATGTTTTCACATATAGTTAGTACAAATAAGATGGATAGGTCACATTTGCTCTGAATCTCTTTTTGAATCTTCTTTTGATTTGATAGTAAAAAAACCAAAGTTATTAGATATCAAGATTGCAGCCCTAGCCAAGCCAGCACCGAGGAGGGAGACTCCTCTCCAACATTGAGATTTAAGGGTTCAGCAAACTTGATCCAAGGGAAAACAGGCAAGTTTAAACACTATAATACACTCAAAAATTTTTCTTATTATATTGGTAATGCAGAATTAATGCAGAAAATGAATTTGTGTATAAGAAGAAAAGAAAAATCATCTGTAATTCCATCAAATGTGAACATGTTAGGGAATTTCCTTCCAGTGTTTGATAACCCAAGCATGCTACATATTGAGCTCTCACTTTCTCTCTATACTTTAAATCCTGCTGGTATTAAAACTTAAATGTTTCCCCAATCCATTTCCACCCCTGCATCCTTACCACCACTGTACTTGATCAGATGGTTACAATAGCTCCCACCCCGATCCCACCTCCAGGCTAGAACATTCCCCAACACTGAGGCTGCTCTCTGCACAGGGCCGCAAGTATCCTACGAGGGTGCAACTCAGACCATGCCATTCTCCCACTTAGAAAGTTCTGGCAGTTCCCCACTGCCTGTGAGAATAAAGTGCAAGCTCCTTATCAGGGAATACGAAACCCTCCATGACTCAGCTCCTGTCTGCTTCCCTAGACTCATCCTCCGCCACCCTCTGCCTCTACTTGCATAGTTCCCTGTATATTTATATGGCATGTTTCTTGTGCCTCTAGACTTTGCTTATGCTATTTCCCAGCTTGGAATGCCCTTCCTCCACCTCTTGTACTGGGTAGCTCTGATTTATCCTTCAAGACTCAGCTATGACTTATTTCCTCCAGGGTAACTTCTCTGAATATCTACACAGGGCTAAGAGCTTATCTTTGATGTTGATGTCCCAAAGAATTGAGCCTACCTCTGCCCCTTTATCAGTCAGTTATTGCCAGAATAATGTCATGTAACAAACCACCCCAAAACTCAATAGTCTACATGTCCACATTTATTGTTATGTTCACAAGTCTATGGGTCAGGGGAGGAGGCTGCTCTACATATCTCATTCTGGGGCCCAGGGTGGATAGGTAGTGGTGACATAGGGCCCATTCTTCTCTTGGCAAAAGTCAGAGGGCTGAGGGAAAATACATGATGCCTCTTAAGACCTAGGTTTAGAGGTCAAACACTGACACTTCATAGGCTAAAGCAAGTCCCATGACCAGCCCAACATCAATGGAGAAGGAAGTACACTAGTCTCATGAAGACGGGGAAGGAGGGAGGAAATACTATTAAACAATGAGCTAATCTAACATCGTGCTCATCTCATAGACCATAACTATGTTTCTAGCTGCTCAGGGCAAAAACCCCAGTCACCCTTATCTCCTCCCCTACTTTTTTCCTTTCTTCATAGTCAATTCATCAATAAATCCTCTTGCCTCTATCTTTCAAAGACATCCAGAATTCTACACTTCTCATCTTAACCATTTACCTTTCTGGTCCAGACCACCTTTATTTCCCCTCTGGGTATTGAAACGCCCTCTGAATTGGTCTTCATGCTTCTGCTCTTGCGCCTTACAATTTATCCCTTCCCAGCAGCCAGGCTGATCCTCTTCAAGGATACATCAGATCATGTTAACTCCACTTCTTGAAACCCTGCCGTGACTCCCCATCTCACCAGAGTAAAACCCACTGTCCTGACAAAGGCCTATCAGGGCTTTGGCCATCTGTCCCCTGCTGTTCCTCTGGTCTCATCTCTTCCCGTTGTCCTGCTTACCCGCTTTGGCCCAGTAACTGGCCTTCTCACTGTTCTTCAAAAACACCAGACGCTCTCCCTCTTTGGCTTTGCACTCTTCTCCTTCTATACACTGGTAACCCTCTATCTGGAACTCTCTTTCCTCCTACGTCTACATAGCTTCCTCCTTCACCAACTTCAACTCTCTATCCAAAATCACCTCCTCAAGGAACTCCTGCCTAACCACCTATATACAACAGCAATCTCCTCTCTGCAGTCCCCACTTTCCTAGTAAAACATAAGCTCCACAAAGGCAGGGGCTCTGTCTGTTTTGCTTATGGTTGTATATCAAAGATTTAGAAAAAAACCTGGCACAGAGTGGGTACTCAGGGAATATTTGTTGAATGAATGACTAGCACTGCCAAATAATATTAAAACGATTGGGTTATGTGTTGTCTCCCCCATGGGTGGGCAGTGACAACAGCTCATTCCTCCTTGCATCTCCAGTGCTGGGCACAGCTTCTAGAATGGAGAAGGCTCATTAAGGACATGTTGAACTAGGTGGAACATATTTGTAAGGATGGATTATTGGAAAGCACTCAAGGTTTATTTGGAAGAAAACATTTTCCCAGGAATTACTATGAGACTGGATGTAAAGACACTTGAGTCTGACTTAGATAAAAAGGAGAGATCCTCATCACACTTTGCTTCAGGACCTTCACTGTCTATCTTTCCCTCTAGTCTGTCAGCTCCATGAGGGCAGTGACCATGCCTGCCTTGCTCTTCATTGTATCTCCAGGGACCTAGCATAGCGCTCAGCACCTGGTAGATCTCTAATCATTTTTGTTGATTAAATGAATAAATGAATGAATACATGAGTTCTTCCATGAGCCAATCCATGGACCAAAGTGGCTTAAGTATGCTTGTGGATGAAAGCTTTGGAAGAATCCAGGAACAGAGTTGTTAATTCAGCACCACTCCGCAGCTATATTGTATGCTTCAATGCCAACAGAGCAAACAGACTCAAAAAAATAAGCTTGCTAAAACACAGTGAACAACAGTCACTGTGCTGCCACCTTTGAAATTCAGCTGGCACAAGCAATGCTGCCTCATCCCGCCACGCTCTGTTTCTTTGTATATCTAAGGAAAGAGCTGTAAGGTCCCCCAGCCACTGCAGTGGGGAAACTCTGCAAACGTTCTGCTTCCCACCCATTCCCATAACTTGTCACTGTGACGATTAGATGTGGCACGGGGATCCGTTACAGAATAGAGGTGAATGACTTCCTACTGAGAGTCATAATACCAGAAAGGATGTTGGGAAGTGGACAGACTGGCACTTTGATAATAGGCTTAAGGCCTTGGGAGCAATAGGAATGGCCCCTCCCATTAAGGATGACTTCCACCATGACTTCTGATTGCCAACACATCTGCTGGTAACTTACAGTGAAGTGCAAACTCAGCAACATGGGTTCAGCCAGTCTCACCTCCCTGGCCTTCCCCTGGGTGTGGATGCACAAGGTACTGCCTTAGTCGGTTTCAGCCCCTTTGCCTCTTACCAATAGGCCCTCATCTCTCTCTTCCTCTTCACCAGGAAGGACCTTGAACCTGCCCCTTCAGGGTGGTGCTCAGGGTTTTAGAGCACATGCCAGGGAAGTTGGTATTTTCTCAGATGAGTACTTCCCAGTGTTAGCATTATGGAATGTGCAGTCAACCACACTCAAATTCAAATCCAACCTGGTGCTGAAGTCTCTTGGCTTCAGTTTCCCTGTGTATAAAAGAGGAGTGATGATAGTGTCTACTTCCTAGGTTTGTTATGAGAATTCAATGAGCTAAATATGTAAAGCACTCAGCCTAGGGCCTGGTACATAGTAAGCATTCAATAAATGATAATAGTAGTAAAAACTCTAACAATCATGTTTTAATATTGTCTCCCATTCTAGTGAGTACAGAGACCAACCAATCATGCTTAGGCCAATCTCTTGTGGGGCAGGGCAGGAAGGTAGGAAAAAGGTGGGGCTGCTTATGTTCACATAAATGAAACATGGGGCTTCCTGAGAGTCCCTCTTTCTCTTTTGACTCACACATCCTGAGTGGTTTCCTGAGTCACAGCTTGGAGCAATCACCCTGCCATGGAGCACTGACCTATGGTTGATAGAGCAATGTGTGGGAGAGGGAGAAGGAGAGAGGGCTGGAGAGATAGAGAGACAGACAGAGAGAACAGAGTGCATGAGGAAAGAGGGAAGAGAGCCCTGGAGCCTCTCAGGGAGGCCCTGTGGCTGTGAGGTGTGGGGACAGGGCGAGGCTCACACAGGTAGACCTCCCTTTCAGTCTCCATTCCCTATGGTTCCAGCAGAAAAAGCAGAAAGCTGAAGTGAGACTCTTCTGGGAGCTCAGCGAGAGAGAACCGAGCAGCATCTTTAATCTGGGTAAGGACGTGCAGAGTGTACATGAATTCCTCTCTGGATACATAAGCACATTCATGTTTATTTAGTTATGAGAAGTTATGTGAAACAGTGGATAATGTGCATAACCCATGTATGCTGTGATTAAAGTAGCTGATACCCATCACAGTCCACAGGTTGGTGAATGTTCTCTCCACTCTGGGCCTCTGCACTTGCCAGTCTCTCTTCCAGGAATGTATATTCCCGGTTACCTCTCCTCCCCACACCTGCTTCGCCCCTGATAGCTTTACTCACTCCCAGGTCTCAGTTTATACTCTGCCTCCTCTTCGAAGTCTCCCATATCTGTAGCATCTTATGTCACCCTGTGGTCCATACTTGGTTACTTGTCATTCTCTCTAGCAAGATCCTGAGTTCCTCAAGGGCAAGGACTGTGTTTCATTTAGGTCTATACCCCCAGTGCCTGGCACACAGTAGGTGCTCAAATATACTTGCTGAATTAGTGAATAAAATACTTGAGTTGCTGATCTGTTTCCTTGAAAGACAGCCTCTATCCTCCTTAGGCCAGCCTCTGAATCCATCAGAGAGGACTTGTTATAAAATCAACAAGCAGAGCCATCCATTACTTCTGGGACTTCACAATGTCATGGTGATGGGTTAAGGAGCCCCTCACAATGTCAGTAGCTGCCAACTAAGTAAAGCAAAATCAGGTTGGAAACCAAAGTATCAACAGAGGCACTGTCAACACTGCCTGGCCGAGAAAGGCAGTGCAGTCATCTGCAGATTCAGGTTCATCACACAGGGGCCTGCATCTGCATTGTGAATTATCAAGGACTCTCCTCCAACCCCAGGCTCCTAGCTTCTGTCCTGCTGCTTTTACCTTCCACCTGAGGATTCACATGTGGTGAAACTGTGGAATCAAATCCAATGAGAGCTTTGTCAGCTTTGTTAGAAAAGGCACTTGAAGATCAATATACTAAAAGAGACAAATTTTTATACTCTGCTAACCTATGGCCACAAGTATCCTAATTTTGGCTAATATTTGTCACATATTGTGTTAAGCAATTTATATGGATTATCTTATTTCGTTTACTCCCTGCAACAACCTTATAAAGTAAATAGCATTATCATCCCTATTATATTACACTAGAGCACACAGAGAGATTAAGTCATATACTCAAAATCACACAGCCAGTATGCAGCAGAGCTGGGATTTGAACCCGGGTACTCTGAGTCTAGAGGCCAAGCACTAACCACCTAGTCATCCTTCTCATGCAAAGACTCATCAAGACTGTGCCAAAAAATTCTAAGATCACCAATGGCTCACATACAACCATCCTTCCCAAATCCTAAAACATTTAGGACGCAGAGATAGATCCCTTTGGGAAATGCAGGGAGTAAGTTTGGGATGAATAAAGGAAAGCCTCCTGCAGAGAGCAAATAATAAACTCAAGGAGGTAGTGGGTGACCAGTGGCAGTTAGAGTCAGGCTTTTGAAAGAGTCACTGGAACATGGAGCCAGCCCTATCCCACCCCACACTAGAGGCAGAACCCTGGATTCTGAGGACCTAGAGGCTGTCTAAATCCCGCCGGGAAACACAAGGCAAGAAATATTGGCTGTCTGACTCAGTTACTGGACTTCAACCACCTTCCTTGGATCTGTGTTCCTAAACGGAGATTAAATGCTGAAGGATATTTGCCTTTTATGATCCTTTGGAGCATGGGCTTATTGATATGGTGAAGGTTAATGAAACAATTAAGCGTATGCATGAAAGCTAAAACATGGATTGAAGCTTTTCAATTTTCATCTGCAATAATGAGCACCAGGCTCAGGTTTTTACCCAGCATTTCACATCCATTAATTATTTCAGTGATTCCAGTTATGACTAATAAGGATTTAGCCATGTGTGTTAAGTCTTAACATTCAGTTTTCTTATCCATCAGCCCAGTGAGGGGAAGTGAAGGGAAGTGCTGGAGGGCAGGATGTGGCTTTGAAGTCCTTTCCTAGCTAAAAGGTACTGAGCACTGAGCATGCCCTACGTGCCCAGAACTGTGTTATGTGCTCCACCTGCCTTGCCTCCTTGAATCCTCACAACATAATTTAAGCATGCATTTTAATCTCTCTTTATGTCACTGCTTTATGTTTAGTTGTATAAGAAACTGCCAACTTTGTATTTAAAGTAGGCTTCTTGTAGACAACATATACTTGGGCTTCTTTTTTAACCATCTTTCAACTTTCCTTTTCCCCTGGAAGGCCTATGTCCCTTCAAACCAGCCTCAATTCCATGGACTATCATTATAATCTCACTCACATACACCTCAATCCCTCTGCCCCTCTCTTGATTTGTTGTACACTTTGGCAAAAATACTGGTAAAATCTAATTCTCTACCTACTCCATGCCAGCAAGCAGGGAGGTGAATGTGATTAGAAAAAATCAACCATATTGGCTGGTTTCATTTTAAATTTATGACCATGAACCTTATTGTTCTCCAGCAATCATATCCTGTCTCCCTAATTCACTCACTCTTAAATTCTCCTAAAAGCTATTTCTGACCTCTTCTCCTCAAACTTCCATCACCTCCTCCCCAATTCTTACTCTCAGCTGATAATTTTTCTTCCTATTTCACTGAAAAACAAAATAGAAGCAATAGAAAGAAAATATCTATAAATTCCCATCACCAATGCATCCACCTACTAGCATCCTCACCTCTGTACTTGACCTTGCCTCCTTCTATAGATAAAGGATACGTGATTCTATCTAAATTCATTCCTCCACTTATTACACTACACCCAATCTTCTGTCATATATGCTACTGAAGTACTGGATTAATATAACAATCTGCTGATATCATACACAATGATCAGTATAATTATCTACTGGAAAATTCCCATCATTACAAAATATGATGGTTTCTCCCATCAAGAGGAGGAAGGAAGGAAAGAAAGAAGGAAGGACGGGAAGAGGAAGAAAGCTTCTCTTGACCCTACTTCTCACATCAGCCACTTAATCCATTTCTCTGTCCTCCTTTGCAATAAAACTCCCCCAAAGAGCTATCTATATTACTGGCTCCAATTCTTCTCTCTTCTCATTCTTTAATCCTCATCAGTCATGTCCTCCACTCTCCCAAAACTGCTTCCATCAAGGTGACCAATGACCTCTAAGTTGCTAAATCCAATGGTCAATTCTTAGTCCTCCTCAAATTTGGGAATAATAATACTATCAGCTTCATAGGGTAATTGTGACCATTTAATGAAATACTAAAATGTTTAGAACACTCTTATTGTAAAGTCTTATTGTAATCATTCTTTAAACTCAGCCTAAATGTCAAAAACAGAAAACCTCCTATGTTTACAGCAAGCACACATATGTTTATCTACCTCCATTTGTATTTCAATTAGAGCTTTCAATAAATATTCCTGCCCCATTACTGGGTCTCTGGAGGGAGGAGAGGGGGGAATACATCTGAGGCCCACACTCTTTTTTAATCTAATATCTAAGGTCTCCATTGAGGAATGAGTGTTAATTATCCTGTATTGTGTGGGTGTCTCCACAGCATCAGTCTGAGAAATTCATTTAACTTTTGACTGATCAGAATAATGAGCTTCACTCTCTCTTCTAATGTAATTTTTTCAGGAGTGTTGAAAAGTTTGATAGTTGGAGTTTTCAACTAAAGTCAAGCAAACTAATAATTTCCTGAAATTGGTATTGTCAAAACAATTGCTTCAGCACCAAAAATTCAAGATATGAACATATCCTGTTAAATGGTTTTGGTTTGTCCTCTGTGTTAGAGCCGGAAATTCATCTCAATAATAAATGCTTTTCTATGTAGAAAATTCCAAGGAATCTACAAAGTACCAATAAGTGAGTTTAGCCAGGTCACAGGATATAAAGTCAACATACAAAAATCAATCATATTTCTACATACAGTAACAAACAATTAGAAACCAAATATTTTTAAAAATATTTCCAACAGCTAAAAAAATGAAAGACTTAGATATGTCTTACAGAACATATGTAGAATCTATATGTTGAAAGCTATAAAACACTAATGAAAGAAATCAAAGACGCTCTAAATAATGGAGAGATATACCATGTTTATGGTTTGGAGAACTCAATATAGTTAAGATGTCAGTTCTTCCCAAACCAAATTAATCTATAGACTTAACACAATTCTAAGAAAAATCCCAGAAGAATTTCTTGTAGAAGTGAACAAGCTTATTCAAAAATGTATATAAAAAATAAAGATATGAGATATGGGTGGATATTTGGCATCCAAGTGGAAATATCAAGTTGGCAATTGGATATATGTATCAAGTTCAGGAGAGAAGGCTGAGCTAAAGGTATAAATTTTGGGGTCATTGGCATTTGGATGGCATCTAATGATCTTAGATAAGATCACTGAGTCAATGAGTGTAAATAAATAAAAGAAGAATTCAAAGAATGGGGCACATCTTTGGGGAATTCTAAAATTAAGACATCAGGGAGATAAGAATGAATCAACAAAGAATACAAAAAGTAGTTATTCAGGAAGAAAAAAACACTGTAGAGTATGTTATGCTGAGAGCGAAGTGAAGAATGTGTATCAAGGAGGATGAAGTTGTCAGCTATGTCAAAGCACTCAATAGGTTATGCAGCATGAGGACTGAGAACCAACAATTGGACTTAGCAACATGAAAGCCACTTGTGACCTTGACAAGAACAGTCTCAGTGGAGGTAGTGAGTGTGGGTGTGAAAGCCTTATAGAATGGGATAAGGAAGAGTGTAAGGAGGACAAATGGAAACAATGAGTGTAGACAGGTCTATTGAGGAATTCTGCTATAAAGCAAAAGAAAATTGGGGTAGTAATTGGAGAGGGAAGTGGGATCAAGAGAAATTCCTTTTTAAGACACGAGAATAGCAGCACGTTTGTACACTGAGCCAGTAGGAAAGGGGAAAATGGACAATGCAGGATAGACAAAGGAAGATTACAGGAGCCGTGTCCTGGAATAGGCATAAGGGGCTGCTATCCAGCACACGAGTGGAGGAGTTGGCCTAAGACAGGAGCAGGGGCAGTTCATGCACAGCAAGAAGAGGGAAAACAGAGTACGTGAGCACAGATGCATGTAGGTAAAATATGTAACCGTGTACGCATGTGGAACTTCTCTTCTGATGACTTCTGTTTTCCAGGTAAAATAGGAAACAAGGTCCTCATCTGAGAATTAGGAAGGAGGGGCGGTGTTAGAAGACTGAGAAGAAGAGAAGGTATGAAACACTTGTTTAGGAGAGAGGGAGAGTAAATTGCCCAGGAGCACTAGGACTTCTTGAGGTTGGAGGTAGTGAGTTTACAGTATGCCTGATCAGCACAGGTGTGTGTTCTCCAGCTGCATTTACTGTGCAGAGGCAGAAGCAGAGCGGTGGAGAGTTAGACTCAGCTGATGTCAGGCTTTTATCTAGTGAGGACGATGAGATAAGAAGAGGGCAAGACAGTTGGTGATACGTGCAGGGATGATTATAATAATTGACCAAGAAATATAAGCTCTACGAGGAGGGAGACAGAGACGTAAGGGGATGAAAACCAGTGAAAAGGCAGTATGGTCAACGGCATAAAGGTCTGGTGGAATCAAAGGATTGCTAGAGAGAGTGAGCTAGACATATCGGAGGTGGTAGTCAGAGAGAGGGAATCTTGAAGTTGGGGTCATGGAGGAGCTGCAGTTATTGGGAGTAACTAAGAGAATGAGTGGCTAAGTTAGGGTTGAGGATAAGGTCATTGGAAAAGATATTGTCAAGGAAATGAGAGGGTAGGGAAATGGGAGGGTCATCTTCCTGGATATTGAAATCAGCAAGATAACAACAGCAGTAATGTTGGGAGAGTGACAGTGAGACAGGAGCTAAAATGTTCAAGGAAGGTGAGAGAGTGACCCAGAGAGGAGTAAGTGGCTAATACATGGAAAAGTGGATTCGCCTGTTAGTCTATCTCTCTGAGTCTCAGTTTTCTCATTTATAAGTTGGGAATGATGATAGTCCTTCCATCATGAAGTTTTTATAAGGATTGAGTGAGATGATTCAGGTAGAACATCTGTCATCCATCAGGACTGGCAGTGTGTAAGGATATTAAATTATTTTTAAAAGGCAACTGTGAAGTCTTAGGTGTCTCATCCACTTCCAACTAAAGTTGAGGAGTGTGGCTTGGAAGGCTCACTAAGTTCAAGGTTGACCCAATAAAGCATAATCATCATAACTGTCCAGAGATGTTCACCTCTGGCTCTCCCTGGTAAGCCTGGGGCTGGCCATGACCCTCCCATCAGCAGCTATTCATGTCCATGTCACCTCCATCTTCCTGGCAAGCCCGGATTCTCTCTGTCCCTTCCAGTCATCTGTAGAATTGTTGCCTTCCAACTGGAGTGTCTAATGCAGAAGGCAAAAAGCAAATTGCATGCTTTGGCTGCTCTGGTGTGTCTCCCCTTTTTATGGCCAGGCTAGCTGAAAAAGAGCCCAGGGAAGTGAAAGTCTCTAATGAAATGGTACCTTCTGTTCTAAACTGTGCTGAACCCAGAAATGTGCAGAGGCTTTGGGACAGTACAGTCTGACTTGCTCTTGACATGGGGAGCTTGGGCCAAGCAGTAGGTAAAGCCCTTTCTGCTTCCCTTCTGTATCCATCTATGCATTCAGCTCTAGGCAGAGGTTTCCACCAAGAGATGAGGTCCTGTCTAGTCAATAGAACATTGTCTGTTTTACCAAGAATAGGCAATAGTTAGAGACTCTTCGTTCTCAAGAAAAAGTCAATAAAGTTGGTGGGGTGGGGGCCAGAGATTCAAGGAACCTGAGTCACAGCAGCAGGCCTACCAGAGTTGAATGGGTCCACGTGATGAAGTAACCGTCCATTTTGCTGACCCCAGTGACTCTTAAGTCTCCCACCTCTGGCTCATCAGGGCTCTGCAGAATATCTTATCTGAGACAAGCTCTGAGCAAGTTTTGCTTAGCACTGTTCTTGTGCAATCCTGAGAGTGCATTCCTAACCCCTACCCCCACACTACTCAAGAGACCCCATTTGCCTTGTTCATTGCCTGTTACATAGTAGGCCCTCAATAATGAGTGAACGAATGAATGGATAAGTGGGTGAGGGGGATGAGTGGGTGTTAGGGATGGAGGAGCACAGAGCACAGCTCTTCACGTCACCATCCAGCTCTGCCCTAGGTGCCAAAATCTAGAATCCTCCAAGTTATCTTCCCTGAGTTTTTCTCCATGACAATCCGCCCCAGCTGAGCGGTCATTTTTCTACCCAGCATTTCTGAAACTCCCTTCTTCTACCTAAGTTATATGTAAAAATGAAGGGCAGCCACTCTTGTCTGAAAACATTTTCTTGATTCTTTTCCTTTTCCTAGCAAACAAGCATTTACTTCTCTCTCTAATGCAAAGGGACATTTTGATGTAGCAGCTTTGGAAGGAGACAAGAATCCCTAATTCAGAAAAATGGCTGAGCTTCCGAAGTTTGCCAGGCTCCCACCTATTTGCTGAGGAATCCAGGTCTAGAAAAGCGAAACTGCACTCCTGTTTACTAACTACTACTTAACCAGCCTGAGGGCTGTAGACTTTGATTAACACTGAAAGTGACATTTGGCTCTTGTGCCACTGCTAAATAGACTCGTTTCAACTAAGAAACAAATAAGGAAGCCTCTAGGGGAAAATATTTTAGGGGAGCAGTGGTTTGAGGGTGACACGAAACATTCTTTTGTCTGACATCTTGGCTCTTATCTGGAGCTGAAGCAGTCTGTTTTAGGGGAGAGAGAAAATGGTATGTCACTAGTAAAGGAAGTCAGCCGCTTAAAGATAATTCAGAAAGGCATGCTTAGGGAAGAGAAGAGAGAGATCCAGAGGCCACTCATTAAAACAACAGAACAGAACAAAACAAAAGTCAAGTACTAAAGATGTTTATTCAACAGGTGAGTAATTTAAGGAGCCATGATTTGCAGTACAAAAGGATTTGTGGTAAGAAAGGATTCTGTTGGATTTAAATTACATTTGATTTTTAAATTTAGAATTTACAAGAAGATTCTCTGGCACATAGAAAACACACCTGTGTACATTTTTTTCCAATTTTAGCATATCAGCCATGTCTTTCCAGTAAACTTCCTGTGCAGAGCAGTTACATTAGCGATTGGCAGTAAATGAGTGAAGTGTTGTTTCCATCAGCCTTCAAAGTGCATTTCCTTATCACTCCTTCCTCAGAATTGGCTCAGAAATGGGCATGGAGAACTGCTGCTTTGAAAGGGCCCAGGGTGGGCTTTGGTAGGCATCAGAATCACTTAGAGAATAAGGTTAAAAGACAGATTCTTGGGCCTCATCCCCAGGAATTCTGAGTCAGTAAGTCTGCAACAGGGCCCCGGAATCTGCAGTTATAGCATGCACCCAAGATTACTCTGAGGCAGGTGGCCCGTGAAGCACACTTTTACAAATCTTGGCTTAGAGAAGATGTCCTCTAGGTTGCTGTGTCAAGAGAAATTGCCCTGCCTTCTGGATCCAGCACATCCCCTGGTTCCAGTGCACTCCATATGCTCACACTTCGTGGACAGTTGCCGATCTACACTGCTGTGCTGGGCAAGCCAATCTGTGGGGCTCAGTGTGACACACCCCTGATTTCTCTTTATTCTGTTAGAATGATTACAGGAAGTTATCTATGCAATGCAAGGATTTTGTGGTGGGCGTGCTGGACCTATGCCGAGACACGGAAGAGGTGGAAGCGATTTTAAATGGTGATGTGAACTTCCAAGTCTGGTCCGACCACCACCGTCCGAGTCTGAGCCGGATCAAACTCGCCATTAAATATGAAGTCAAGAAGGTAAGCTTCCCCACCTCTCCTGGCCTTCCCACCTCACAGAGCTGCTGGCCCAGCTTTGTGCTCATGCGTACTTTATGTTCCCGCGAGGTGACAGAGACAACGCCAATTACCGGAATTCTCTCTAGACAGGGAGCTGCACGCCTTGCAAGACTGTTCAGAACCCCTCTCACCACCTCCCTCCCTTCACCCCCAGCCTATCAGGAGAAAGAGAGGTATGATGATAGTCATTCCATTCCATGAACAGGTTTTGAGCCTGGGGGAAAAAAAGATTTGCAGCCTCCAAAGCACTGGCAAGGACAATGTCACAGTGAGTATTCCCATTAGCTAGCAAGCCAATCCCCAAGTTTTCATGAGAAACCTATTACTCAGCTCCTTCAGAAGAATTTATTGAGCTTTCTCTGTGTGCCTGGGGCCTTGTGTAGAAAACGTTTTAGGGTAGAGGCTTTGTAGGGTCCATGGTTCTGGGAGGCTTAGGGGAATTTCACTCCCAAGGCTTACAAAAGTCCATAGTAGGAAGCTAGAGTAGACTTTCACAAGAGTAAGTTCGTCCCACCTCCTCAACTAACCTCAAGGTGTCTTTAATGGCCACTGGCACCCGGTAGCCCTCAAACCTCAGTGGCTGGTCAGATTGAGGTCCTAAGGAGCAAAACTCAATTATGTTTCCACTTTGGATGTACTCTGGCTTCTTCAGAATTTGCTCTTATGTTAGATGACGTCATTCATCCTGATAAAAACTGCAGCACTCCAAAGATCCATGTGTTTAAGTATCAGCGTGTTTTCCACATAAGCAGGATGGCTGATTAGTTTTTAAGGGTTTTGGTTTTTTGTTTTCCCACTACTTCACTGGGTCAGTGCTGGGGGTATTTTCAATGCCCCCAAATTGGCCTCTGGGCATTTCTCCTCTTGCCTGGTTATCTTAATTTGTGTGGGGTGAACCATCCTTCAACAGACATCTATATCTGTGGAGTTCATCTAGAGCTTCCAAGTTTGAAAAAGTCTTTCTGTCCTTCTACTTTTAATAATAATCAAAAATTTAAGAAAAATAGGTTTTTTCAAAGATCTGAGTCCCACAGATAAAACTGATAAACCTTGGGAAAAGTGGCCTTAGATTAATCTTCAAAAGTGTAGAGTTATGGGAGCGTAGGAGTCAGGCTTCAGTTTCAAGTACAATCCTATTTTCTTAGCTCAGGGAAAATCATTTTTTAGCCTATGCCAAGAGCTCACTGAGGCTTTTCATCAAAGCCCAGCAATCCCTTCCTGAAGCTGGTGAGATGTCCGTGGCCTTGGAGTGCAGACAAACCCTGCTGTGGGGACTGCTTGGCAATGATAAAGATGAGCTGGAGTTTCCAGAACCACAAACATTTCCTTCCTTCCCCAAGCCAGAGTATCCTCCTGCCTCCCAACACAGGGTAAAAGGTGAGGATGTCTCTGAAACCCCAAAGAACATGAGATGCTTGGCATTTGCAGATTTACATTCACAGTTTTGGCTATTTATGAGCAATTCCAACAGCCCATGAAATGCAGGCACTCACCATTTTTCCAAAACATAAATCCAAATCTCTTAGCAAAACTAGTCAGCTAGTCCAGAAGTCTGGCCACCACCTCATAGCTACACGTTCCCTCTCATTGTCAACTACCAAGTACAAAACAGTCCTGGTGATGAATGAGAAGAAAGAATGAAGCACTCCATGAACATGACACTTTAGGTCAGAATAAAAAGGTTTTATGAGGAAAATTATTTACTCTAGTGGTATCTGCCAATTAGAGAAGTCATAAAGTTCTCAGGAAATATCCATCGTGGATGTCAAGTGTCTGCGGCAATCCACAGGTGGGAAGATGATAAATGACCTGCATAAAATGTCAGCCTTGCTCATTTTAAAGACCTCCAGTGGTTAAATTCTCTCAAACCATGTATACCACCATGAGGCAGCAGACAAACTCATAGTTTTCCTTGACATTTATTCTATCGTGAATTGCCAGCAAAAATACCTAATATTTAAAAGGTTTATTAATATTATAATGAGATTTCAATTTTAATTTATGAAGTTTAGCATGCTTACATGGGCACAATCTAATCCTGAGTCTTTGAGTTATGAAATTACTAGCATCAAGGCCTATTTACAAATACATTGGCTTTTATACCTGATACATATATGAGTCTTAAGGCTGGAATATAAAACCATAAAAAATTCCTAAAGCTCTGCCAACACGATATCAAAGCAAACCATTAATTCAGTGATTAAAGCAAACTAGTTGTTCTTGGCAGTTTCGTGGGCAGCTACTAAGTGTGACCTTCAAGAAAGGTTTTGTGCTCAAATAAATTTGGAGACCTCGAGTTGAGCAGAGTAAAACAGATTTCTCTGCTTAAAGACAATATAGAGCCTTTAATATGCATTGCTACTTTATGAAGGGTACAAGATGTATTACTTGACCACAGAACTCTATTTCTCATGAAGCATCTGGTGAAAGTAGTTTTCCATGTAACAGTCTTTGGGAAACTCTAATGTAAAATCAGCCTATATATCTATGAAATGCATAGATCTGAATGAAGCGGGTACTGCTCTGTGGTTGGAACTGTACTCTGGATCATGTCCTTCATTTGAATGTTTGCCTCTCTTCAGGCACCACCCTAATGTCTGGTCCTTTGGCTGGCTCAGTCATAATGTCAGCCTCCATTAGATAAAGACAATTATCCCACTGTGACACAAGGGACCACCTGGTAAAGAGGAAAGAATCAAGAAGTGGGTCTCAGAAGACCAGATTTCTAGTATGATTCTTACACTTACTAGCCATGCAGTCTTGAGCAAGTCTTTGAAGCTCTCTGGGTCTCATTCCCCATCTGTAAAGTGAGCTTATAAGTTTTTGTTTCACAGAGTTTTCTGTGAACTTTCAAATGAATTGATATGAGAAGAAAAGCTCCAGAAACTGCAAAGTTCTCTGCAGCTCCACAGGGAAGCATCATTGCTGTCATACAATGATGTCCCCCTTGCTACATGGGTCCTCTATCCCCAGAGACATTCCCTGGCTTGTCCTTTGTTATCTCCCCAGAGAATGCTAGAAATGTCCCCGTGGGTAAAGACATTGTCCTTACAGCCTAAAATTCCTCCCAAAAAGACCAAAGGCCTTGTGAGGATATGGCGGTTCTCCATGACTTTTGCCTTAAGAGGATAACTCAGCCTCACCAATAATCCAGGCAGATGTGTCATCTGAAATGGTAACCATTGTGCTTGGAAGACAGGGTTGGAGAAGTGGCTAAGAGGGTACCCTTTGAAATTAATCCTGGTCCAACCACTTATTAATGGGGTCACTTGAGCAAGTCACTTAGCCTCTCTGTGTCTCACTTTCCTCATCTATAAAGTTTGGATAATAATGCCTACTTCATAGGATTATCATGAAAATCAAATGGGATAAAGTATGTGTGCCTCAAATAGCCCCAGGCCTCACCAGCCTGCGGGTATAAATGAGGCAGTATTAATACACACATTGCACTGGATTAGAGTCAGTGTTCACATTACTTGAGACATTTCTGTTTCCCCTCTCAGTCCATCCCAGCCTTTACAGGCCACAGTCCCTTCAGAAGCCAAGATCGCCTCATGAAGAAGCAAGGATGCTTCTCTCCCCACGCTGAGTCACACTTAAGCTCAGAAGGGACTCTACTTGTGCCTCACAGATAAAGAAAACAATCCCCTCAGCTTTGGGCTGCAGCCTCCATATATATACAGGTCATGGTCCTCTCCTCCAGCGCCAATTTAAGTAACAGACATCTTGCTGTCCTCTCCATTTCTACTCTCTCTTGTCTCCAGGGAACCATGCCTAAATATCCTTCTTAAAGGCCCTCTTCACCACCTGCATATATACCCTAAATAAATGCTTAGAGGACTTCCAGCCCCACCAACAGGGAAGACCCAACCAGTCTCTGAGTATACTTGGTCGAAGTATACTTGGTCCCAGGCTGCACCCATGAAGGGGGTCCAGTGTCTGACACATGGTCATTGCTGAGTGACCAGTCACAGAGACCCAGACACAATCCTTGGTACTAACTTGGCTAACTGAAGACACACATCTGGGCACTTTACTCTCATCCCTCCCTCTCTGTCCTCTTTATCACTTCTTCACTTCTAGGCTTACAGGGATGGTACTTTCCTTTCTTTTCTCTCTATCTTCTCTTCCTTCTTCCTGACTCCAGGTCTGCCTTAATGAGGATCAAATGACTCTCCTGTTCACTCAAAGAACTTTCTGGGCATGAGTCATCCAGGCTCAATTGCCAAAGGAGAGTAGGACAAAGAGACCTAGAAGGTCCTACTGTGCTATCACAGAGGCCTTAATTCTGCCTGTAGAGGAGACGGAGGCCCCTTTGGACATAACTACGCAAAGGTCTGCTACCAATCAGAGGCGAAAAGGAAAACATAGGAATATTTTGTCCAAAATTATATTATTCCCATTGCAGAAAGCATGTCTGTTATCAGGCAATATCACCAACAAGGTGGTTAGTTCAACAGCCATTGCCTATGAGCTCTTCAGACAGTGATCAGCTGCCACGAATCCTAAGGAGAATAAGACACAGTCTTGCCCTCAAAGAGCCATCAGTGTGGTGGGTGAGGTGGGGACAGATAGGCTATGACTGCAGCAGCAGTAGCCTCTGCACTTCACTAGCTGAGCAAAGTAGAGTTCACAGCAGTTACTTCTTTCAGACTTCCAGGTGGCCCCCAGTTCTTGCATCTTGGCATGTGTCTTGATTTGAGGGATATAATCATGGTGCCAGTCATCTTTCTTTCCAACTGATGATATACTACTCACTCTCCTCAAGAAGTAGCTCCAAGTGAAGCCGGCCTGGTGGCATAGTGGTTAAGTTGGTGCACTCTGCTTCCACAGCCCAGGGTTTGTGGATTCAGATCCCAGGCATGGACTGACACACAGCTCATCAAGCCATGCTGTGGTGGCATCCAACATACAAAATAGAGGAAGATTGACACAGATATTAGCTCAGGGACAATCTTCCTCAACAAAAAGGAAGGAGATTGGCAACAGATGTTAGCTCAGGGACAATCTTCCTCAACAAAAAGAAAGGAGATTGGCAACAGATGTTAGCTCAGGGACAATCTTCCTGACAAAAAAAAAAAAAAACAGCTCTACTCCACCAAGGCTTCCAGACCATGGAATTTCAGAGATACCCTTTCCTGACTCTGCCAGGCTCCTGGGTGATTCCTGGCTCAGTGAGGTAGGCTCCCATGGAATAAAGATCTGGGACAGGACCATGGAAGGGGGGATGAATGCAGAGCTCGGGGAGGATCTTCTCTAGCCCTACTCAATAACACAGTTCCCTTTCTCTTCACACTGCTGCACAAAGGAATAGCCCCTGTGACTTTCATTCATTTACTCACTCATCATTTAACAAACATTCGTGATATCTACTATACCACGAGCTCTGTGCTGAGCCCTGGAGAAACTAGAATACCAAGACCCAGGCCTCGCCCTTGAGGGGTTCGTGTAGCAATGGAGAGAGAGATGTGCGAACACAGGATTACGGTCCTGTCTGAGCAGGGCAAGTAGGAATTGGAAGGGGCAGCACAGAGGTCAGAGGAAGCACTGAGCAGCTCAATCTGGACCTCAGGACCTCAGGAAATGTTTCCCAGAAGTGGAAATGCTTGAGATGGGGCTTAAAGGAGGAGAGGTGCTGGATGGGAGGACAGTTTAGGCAGAGAGAGATGAAAGGTGAGAAGCCACAGGTGCCTGAGGAAGAGTGGCACGTTTCAGGAGGGAACATCTTTAGAGAGGGATGAGTGTTTCCCTGTGGCTGTATCACTGTGGGGAAGAGAGACTGGGAAGCCTGTGAGAACTAGATCCTTGAAGGCATTACATGCCACGCATAGGTACTTGGACTTTATCCTGCCAGCACTATCCAATAGAGTTTTCTGTGTTGATGGAAATGTTGTATTTTCTACAGTCTAATATGGTAGCCACTAGCCTCATATGGCTAATCAGCACTTGAAATGTGGCTAATTATGGAGCTGAATTTTAAAAAATTAATTTAAATTTCAATACCACATGTGACCAGTGGTTACCAAACTGGACAGCATGGTTGCAGACCCTCGTTCACACGTTTGACAAACTTTCATTGAGAGACTTAGTATGCTGTGCTAATCACTGGGGACATGGTGGTGAATAAAAATGACACAGTGTCAGCCATCAGAGGGAAGACAGATATTAATCAAAACTTCACAGCAACAAACGGTAATGTTGCAATTGAAGAAAGTGTTATAAAAGAGAAGAACATGACATTACAAGTTCTAAAGGTAGATGTGACCTAATCAGAGAGGTCAGTGAAGGTTTCCATGAGGAGCTCGTGCTTGCTCAGATTAAAGTTAACCAGAGGTGGAGAGGACATTCTGGCAGAGAGAACATAGTCAAAGCATGTTCAAAGACCCTGTGGTGAGAAGAAATATAGCATACAAGAGGAACTGAAAGAAGGTGAATGTGGCCAAGTTGGAAGGCATGAGGAAGAGTGGGACGTGGGGTGAGTCTAAAGCAGCAGACAGGAACCAAACCCTGCAGAGAGGCCTGGAGATCACACTGAAGGATGATTTTGTTTCTTTTTCATTTTTAAAGAACAATAGGAAGCCATTGGAAAGACTTCAATGAGAGCGATTGGAAAGATTAGGACAGATGGAGAGACAGCTTTTCCTCTGAGAAGACTAGTAGACAAAAGGGATGCAGCACATTTGTTGGGCAAAAGGGGCAGTATATTAATCAAGATAAGTGAAGTTATGCTGTGTTGACAAGCAAAACCCAAGTTGTAGTGGCTTTTAACAGAAGAAGGGTTTTTATTGTTCATCCTATTTCCATGTTGGAACAGAATTCTCTCAGGAACCCAGGCTGCTGGAATAGTCACCGTCTCAAACGTTTCCACCCTGCCAAAGGGAAATCCAGTTCTGGGGGGACTCGACCAGCAACCAGGGGCTTTTACCTAGTGGTGACACATCGTTTCTGCTTGCAACTCACTGTCAGCAGTGAGTCACATCACCCAACCCACCACGAGAGGGGCCAGGAAGTACAATCCTGCCATGTGTTTGAAAGGAGAGAAAAATGGAGCTATTTGGCAATAGCACTAACGACTACCAACAGGACAAAAGCCAAAGGAATTCATATTAATAGCCTCACCTTCTCTGTAAATAGGAAGCAGAATTACCCTCTGAGGTAGAAGGCAGCCTGAAAATAAAAAGTTCTGGAAAAATTCTGTGGGAGATGGAAGAGAGACTTCAACAGTAGATCCAATAGCCCGCCCAAGACGAGATTGTAAATTCTCCGACGATAGCCTATGTTCTTAATAAAAAATGGAAAATCTCTACCAAAAATGGTAATACACCAAGTCAAAGCCCTTTGTGAACCTCAATTCCCTGCTATCAACTTTATTTTCAGATTCTTTCATAGACACGGGGCCCAGAAGTGCACAAAATATGCCCACAGGTCACAGCACACAGAAGGTTCCCCTCAGAGAAGAATGCCAAGGAGGGAGGGGCAATCTTGGAGGGGAGAGGCGTGGGGGGACCATTCCACCCACATCACCATTCTGTCTAAAGCTGGGCTAGAGCCTCCAACCCCAGAAGAAGGCCCTTTGCTTCTTTCTTCCAAAAATCACCATGCCATAAATGGGCCCATTTTTCTACCTAGAAAAACTCCCAGGAGAAGAAAATAGAACCTAGTGGGTAGCAATACAGTGTTATGGCTGGAAGCCGGCCTGCTCACATTCTCCACTTAGTAAATATGTGGCTTTTGGGGCTGGTCCAGTGGTGTAATGGTTAAGTTCGCGTGCTCTGCTTCAGCGGCTCAGGGTTCACAGGTTCGGATCCCCTGCCTGGACCAACACACCACTCATCAAGCCATGCTGTGGCAGCATCCCACAAATAATAGAGGAAGACTGGCACAGATGTTACCTCAGCAACAATCTCCCTCAAGCAAAAAGAGGAAGATTGGCAACAGATGTTAGCTCAGGGCCAATCTTCCTCACCAAAAAGAAAATGTGGCTTTAGACAAGTTACTTAATCTGCTGGCCTGCAGGGGCCTCCCACATAAGGTGGACACTGCTTCAACCCTCAAGAGCCTCCTGACCTAAATCTGTGCTGAGAGAGACAATGAGGCCCATTGAACATGCCGCATTGGCTGAAACCCCTCACCCTAGTGCAATGACCACGGACAGGGACACTAGAGAGGGCAGACGACCTCTGCTGGGGTTGTTCCATTTCCTCTGTCTGCACAGAGTACAGGGCCAGTGAGCAAAGGGGACCTGGGGACACCATGGCTCTCTAGAGGACGTCTGAGAGGCCAGTCAGACGCTCACATGCTCTGAGCAGACATTCTCCCACTGTGTTTTCCTGCTGAGGCATCGTTTTAACAGATGCTCAGAGTTAAGAAGATCAGAGTTGTCACAAACACAGTCTGGCTGGTCAGGCACTACCCCAAACTGCGCCACAGGACGCCCAGTAGCTGCCAAACGCTGTTGGAATTCATTGCTGTCAAGAGCATCAATCAGCAACCTCTTCGGGGATTCCTCTCAGCACTTCCGTGGCCATAGCCAGACCACATGGCACAAAATGATCAGTGTCCATTAATTGCTCAGCTCAGAGGCGCTGGGCTATCTTTTGCATAGGAAAAGAAGTTTTGTTTCTTTCAAGCAGCAAATCTTAAGAAGGACTAATCCAAGTATGCATGTATCCTTTTTCTGCCTGAAAAAACTCTCAGGTGAAGAAAAATAGAATCTGTTGAGCAGCAGTAGAGTGTTGTAACTGGAAGCCTGCCTGCACGTGTTCAAATCCCACATCCTTCATTTACTACATATGTGGCTTTAGAGAAGTTATTTCATCTTGGGCCTCAGTTGTCTTATCTGTATAATGGGAACAAATAATAGCCCCTAGTAAGTAATAATCAATGTTTATTAACACACAATGTAGCTAGAACATGGAAAGTGCATAAATGTCAGCTAATGGAAGCTGTTTGCCATGTTGGTTTTACAAGCAGAACCACCCTTAAAACTGAACCAGGGTTTCTCAGCCTCAGCACTGCTGATCTTTTAGGCCAGATAATTCTTTGCTGTGGGCACTGTCCTAGGCACTATTAGATGCTTAGCAACATCCCTGGCCTCTATCCACTAGATGCCAGTAGCATCCTTCCCCCAAGTTGTGTCAACCAAAAACATCTCCAGACGTGGTCTGTAATGTCCCTGGGGGAAAGAGTGGGGACAAAATAACCCCCTGTTGAGAATCTCTGGGAGGGTTTTCAGGATCTAGGCCATCCCCCCTTGACTGTAAAGCCCTGAGGGCAGGGATTAGAGTTCTCCAAGGACGCAATGCATCTCTCTAGAGCAAACTCAAGCTTAGAGCAAACTCAGACTCACTGTATCTGTCCAGAACAAAGTTCTCAAACTTGGCTACAAAATGGAACCAGCTGGGAGCTTTCTAAACACCACCACTGTGGTGCCCCACCCGTGGAGTTTCTAATCCACTTCTTCTGGGTGGCAGCCCAGGGACTGTTTTTTAAAGGCTCTCTGATGATTCTAAATTTTGTAAAACTGAGCTCCTAGAAGGTGGGACCTCTCCTCATTCATCTTGGTGTCTGAAGGCAGAGAACGAGAACGGTACTTGCCCCACACATAACGTCATGTTCTCTCTCCGTGTAAGTAAATGAATACATGAGCATAAAGTGTGAAGCCATAGGCTTTAATGAACTCCAAATATCTGTAATTCTCCCTGTGATTAAAAATCCATATAACAGAATTCAGATGAGGTCCCAAGCTGGTCTCAGAGTATAGAGCCATCATCTCCACTCCCGCCATTGCTGACCTGTGTCCCTTTGGGGTGTGTAACTCTAGAACAGAGCTCTACTCTCCACAGAAGCCCTAACACTGGTTCTGGCATGGCAGTCTTAGAGAAGAGAGGTTGTGGTTCCCAGGTGGCCCTGCACAGTCAAGGAGAGGCATGGGGCCTTTGACCTCCAGAGGGGCCCTCAGAGCACTCCACAGGGGGTCTCAGAAGTGCTCCCTCCACTCACTGGCCTGAGTTGCTGGCCTGGCCCCACACCCTGCCTGGCTCAGCTTTAAGAGGGAAAAGCAGAGTGCCTGATGCCTCCCCTCTGCCCTCCCTCAGGCCTCCTGTGAATCACTCGACACAACTTTCACTGAAGAGCAGATACTGGTGCACATTTGTAAGAGTGATTTCAGATCCTCAAGGTATGAGATGTCACAACAGGGCAGAAAACCATTGCTGCCTTTGGTTACTTTGCTGCCTATTCTTTAGCTTGTTTAATATAAAACATTTGCATGAAACGATAATCCTTTAAAGCATTTTTCTTCTTCTTGGCTGTCATCTTTCCTAACCCATGTAGGCTTAGCTTGTGTAACTATTGTAATATCCATCATGCGCTGCATTTGTTAAGATAGTCAGAGCCTGATTATTATTACATCCTGATGCGGGGGTTAACAAGAAGAGAGGAATTTGAGGAGCAATCAAGGGAGGAACATATATCCCAATGTCCCCAAGAAACAGATGCTTAATAGATGCTACAAATCTTTGCTGAATAGAGATGCTTTAATTTATGGAAATACAAACCATAGTCATATCTTGCGTGGGTTATTGCAATAGCCTCAACTGATCTACCTACCTCTGCCCTCTCTCCTCTCCCCTCCTCCCCACCACACACAAGCAACAGTCAAGAGAATTTTAAGCAATCAGATTGTGGCATGCCCCCTCTTAAATCTTACATCTAAAAGTGAACAAGACAGGAAATAGTCCCTGCCCTCAGGGAGCTCACAGTCTAATAATCGTGACTGCTAGAAGCAGAGCCTGAAACATGGGTCCTTGTGCAAGTGATCTCCTGAGCTATCTTAGGAGAAACGTGCAATGAAGGAGCAGAAGCACAATGGGGCAGGAAAAGAAGCTAAGACGTAGTACTGGTGAAGCCTAACTTCAGCCTAATCTCGTGGGGGAGTCTGGAGTACGAGTAGCACTGCAGACAGGCCCCAGACTGAGGCAAAGGGACTGGCCTTTTGTACATTTGTATCAGTCATTAGTTGCAGGCTGCCCTCAAGGTGAGGGCATAACCTCCGAGGCATTTCTGGACGAAGTAGCTCCCAGTGGCTGAAGGGAATCTCTGGAGAATGGTGTTTCTATGAGCCCTCAGCAGCCAACACCCCCCATAGCTGCGATGGGTGCACCTTACTGTTAAAGGGATCTTGGCAGGTCACCAACATTTCCTTGCCCCTAAAGTGCTTCAAATCCATACTACTAACCATGGTCTGCAGGTGCTGCATGGCCCGGCCGCTGCCTTCCTCTCCAAACTCACCTCGCACCCAGCTCCCTCCTGCCCACTCACCTCCAGCTACACTGCCCGCCTTTCTGTTCTTAACGCTCAGTGCTAGTTCCCTCCCCAGGGAAATTACTGATCCCTTCCCCTCAAATCTCTGCTGGCTGGGTCTTTCTCATCAGTCAAAACTCAGATCAACTGCCTCCTTCTCAGAGAGACCCCTGACCACCCTATCCGCAGAAGCAGGACAGGGCAGGGAAAGCTCAGCTAAGACATAGTATGGGTGAAGCCTAACTTCAGGCTCATCTCGGTGGGGAGCCTGGAGAATGAGCAGCACTACTGACATGTGGCCATGTTCTCCCTCCCTCATCAGCCACTCTCTGTCCCCGTGCCCTCTTTTGCAGGAAATACCATTTGTTTCTTTTGTTTACTTTTTTATTGCCTATTTCCCCCAACACAGTGAACTCGGTGGCAGCAGCTCACCACAGTATTCCCGGCCCAGAGCAGACCAAGAAAGTAGAAGATTCACAAAAATATTTATTGAATAAGTGAATGAGTGAATGAATGAATGAATACACTATACCCGAGTTTTCCTCCAGTTTTTACTTTTCTGAAATACAAGAAAATCCCACGTTCCAGGTGAGATGCAGTCCTAAAAGCTGTTGAGGAAACTCTCAGGGTTCTCTTCAGGATCAAAGGAGATAAATAGGAAAGGAGCCCACGGTGCGTTACTGGATCTTAAGCATTACTTGTCTCAGTCTTGAATTCCTACAACTATTGGCACTGAGTCCACAGGAAATCAGCTCATGACTGATGGCCTTATTTTATTTAAAAAAAGAAGAAAGGTCACTGAAATACAAAATTTGTTTGATTAGTGACATTAGTAATAATTTGGTCACCAAATTACATCCTGAAGAAATGACAAATTAGTTAATCTTTTTATACTTATTATTCTGTAATAAACCTGTCTGCTGTGTCATCATCTGACTGCTTTGCCTGCTCCCCTCCTGACAGGTGTTAGCTCTTTCTGAACAGGCAGACTTGCAAGCTTGAAGGAGGGAATAATCATGTGACACCTATAATCAGCTAAATCTGTGGACATTAAAAACATAGTAAGACCCAGCCCCTGCCATCAGGAGCTTACAGCCTGAAGGGCTACACAGATCTAAATTCAGCCTTTTATCCAACAAGGAAAGAAAAGATGAATTCAGGCAAAAATGACGTGGGAAAGCTTCATGGAGGAAAGGGAGGCAGCCTCGGAGTCAGAGCTCAAAAGGTGGAGCAGAGCTCAAAAGACAAGGGGAATGAAGACATTCCAGACGGAGGAAGCAGTAGAGGAAAGCACAGAGGTGTGAGAATGTTTGGAGAATTACAGATGGTCGGGGTGGTCGGGGTGAGGGAACACGGGAAGAGAGGAGACTGGCACAATATGAGGTAGGGGCCAGGGGCCTGGGCTTGGAGGAAACACAGCAGGCTGGGGAAGCGGGGCCAGCTGCGGTGGGCTGTGAGGGCGTGCTGATGCATACGGCCTTCCAGCCTAAGACTGATGTACCATTGTTTGTATCTTCTCTACAGGCAAACACTTTTTATATATTTTTTTATTTTATTATTTTCTCCATACATATCACCTTCTTTCCTCCTTTTCTGTTATTTCCTACAACTGAATTTCTGGGAGTGAGGCTACTGGATCAAAGGACACAAATACTTGCAAAACACCTTGCAAAAATTATTTTCCCGAAGGACTAAACTATTTTTCACTGTCAATAGTGTCATACAACTGAACCGGTTTCACCAGTACTTTGTAAGCATTAGGTATTATTAGGATTTCTTCCTTTAACTTGGTAGATGTAAAATACTATCTTACGTATATTTTAAAATGCATTCCTCTGGTCACTAGGCAGGTGAGCATTTTCTATGTGAATTCTCCCTGCCCAGAGCCACGCACCACCACACCACCAATAGCCTTTAGCATTGCCATCCTGGAGCCTTGATCTTTTCCATGTTGACTTGTATGGCTCTTGTGCAATACAGAACTTTTTACACATTTGTGGCCAAGTCAGTGGTATGTCATGACTGTAGGTTGCCTTGCTTGCATAAGACAGTTCTAGGAGCAAGGTTTGATGCTGTATACGAGAAGGGGGACTAGCCAAGATGCTACTGGAGGAGCCCAGGGGGAGGTGAGAGAGCCTAATGGTGGCGGATATGTTCACGAAAGGAAGGAATTTGTGTAACTGATATTTTGGAGGTAAAAAACAGGACTTTGCAATCCAGGGCACAAGTTCAACCTAGAAGCTTCTGTGAGAGTCTGGCCTACCAACCATAGGATAAATTGCATCACTCAGATCCCTAAGTTGCCCTCACAGAGATTTCATATGGGGGAGGAAGGGAATTGGAGGCATTTAGGAGCCTGGCGGACTCTGTGGTAGGAGGGAGCAGTGCAGAGCCCCGGGCCCACAGTGGATGGGGGCGGGATTGTGTGGAGGACAAGGAGAGAAGAAGCAGGACTCAGAGAGCTGCTTAGAAGGTAGGCGGGTAGGCTAGCTCTCTCTCTCTGAGTATGAGTCATGTCCCACTCTTCATGTGCAAGTCATATCCTCATAGTCATGTTCTCCCCATTTTACTGAGGAAGGAACCGAGGCCCAGAGAGGGAGAGCAAGTGACTGAACGTTAGGCAGCTGGTGAAAAACAGACCAGGAACTCCAGCTTACCTCCCTGGTGCCAAAGCCTCTGTTGGTAACCACCACAGTGTGCTGGGATCGGCAGGGCTAAGACCAGCTCTCCCTGCCTAGCAGGCTGCCAGAGGAATTCCTGAAGGGAGGTGGGGGGGCAGGGGGACAAGTGAACCCGCAGAGCCAGGAGCTCTTGCTCAAGTCCGCAAGCCCTGTGCGTGAAGGCAGAGCAGTGCCAGAAATGAGGAGGGGTCTGGCTGTATAAACTAACACAGCGAGATCCTCAGAGATACCAAACCTCTCACCAGATCCTCAGCTACCCCTTCTTACCTGGTTTCCCCAGATTATCTTCAGTGGACACAAAATAACACTTGATTTTCTAATAAGGACCCTCATTCTATGGGCAAAAAGGAGATGTTAAATGTTCACTAATTTGAAAGCTGCTTTCAGTGAACATCAGGCTGAAATTTAGTGAAATTAAGACCTGTTAGGGAGGATTTATAAAGACAACATTCCAACAACCAAATCCATTAGCACCAGTCACAGATCCTCCACTGATAATGGACCACTGCCCAGAGAAAACTGATGGTGTACTATCAGCGTGGGGGACAAACACATGTATATAACGTTCTATTATGGGCCAGCCCCTGTGGCCTAGTGATTAAGTTCAGCACACTCTGCTTCAGTGGCCCAGGTTTGGTTCCCAGGCACAGACCTACACCACTCTGTAGGCAGCCATGCTGTGCTGGTGGCCCACATTCTGCAAAATAGAGGATGACTGGCATGGATGTTAGCTCAGGGCAAATCTTCCTCAGCAAAAAAAGAAAAGAAAAGAAAAAGTTCTAATATAATTGTAATTGGTTATTATATTTACAAAGAGTGCACACATATCCTGAAGGTTCCTTACATGGTTGTTAAAGATTTCTTCCTGAAATAATTGACACCCTCTCAGATAATCCAAGAATGCATGTTTCTGCTGAAAAACAGACCTTTCAACATGATGTGGAAAAAAGACTCCATATGGAGTAGTGGTTAGAATCATGAGCTCTGGAGAGAGACAGCCTGGGGTCACCTTAAGCAAATCACTTAACCTGGCTCCTCCTTCATCTCTAACGTGGGGGTGATAATACTTGCCTTATAAAGTTCCAGTATACTCAGTACTGGATAAATGTGGGCTACTAGCATGGGACAAATGCTGTCTTTCAGGAACTGTTCTGGTCCATAGCAGGTACTAGTTCAGGGATTGGCTGCATATTATCCGGGTGGCAGGCAAGGCACAGCCCACTCCAAGTTGTTATACTCCATCACTAAAAACCAATTCTCTATTTCTAACGTTAATCTGCTCTGTTGGAATTACTTTATTGTATTATTAAAATTTTATAGATATTATACATGTATGTATATATAATATTAAATATGTAATTAGTGGAGAAACAGGTGTAACCAGTATGAATTTGCTTTGCAACTCTCAGAGGTAAGAAATCTCACATCTTAACTGCTGGTTGATACAGATGAAACTCTGGAGAGAGACTATCTGGGTGGTTCACATCCTGGCTGTGTGATCTTAGACAAGTTACTTAGCCTCTCTGTGTCTCAGTTTTCTCATTTGGAAAAAAAAAAAAAGCTAATAATTGTGTCTATGTCATAAGATCATTGTGAGGATTAAATTAATACATGAAAATCACTTAGAACAATGTCTGGTGCATCATAAATGCTCAATTAATGTTGGCTCATCACTTTTTAATTTTTCTAAATCATGCGAAATCTGGCCCAGTGTCTCCTACCCAGTTTGCCAGGAAATTCTGTCTTAGTCACTCTGGGGCATCCACCTCTGTGGACACCAGAGTCCAGAAGACTCACCTGTGTACTCAGAGGCGGGCTCTGGGCCTGTGCCCTTCTCCCTGTGGACACCTGATGTCCCTAGCATGCATTGAACACTGACTGCCCCAAGCTGTGGCTCCATCTTATTCATTCAACAGTTTGTTCTTTGAGCACCCACTGTGTCCCAGATACTACAGCAGGTACTGGGAATACAATAATAACAACAAAACAGACAAGAACCTCTGCCCTCACGGAGCTTCCAATGAAGCAAGATCTCCGGGCCAGACTGGTGTCAGGACCACCTGGCTCACCAGAGCCCTCCCGGCTACCTCCTCAGGATGTCGAGGGCAGAACACCAGTCATTCTCCCATGAGGAGACTTCAGCAAGAAAACAAAAATGGTTCATCTCCCGGGCAAGTTATTCAGACACTCAGTGATGCAAAGGGGGTCAAGGGAGGAGGTATTTATGGCTCAGCCGGCGGTAGGCAGCATCTGGGCTACAGAGCTGCCAGAGGCAAGGAAGACAGAGGACAGACTCACAGGTCTGACAACCAGAGCAAATTAACACAGCTTTGAGAGAACAATTGCAGCAGAGTTCAGGAGCCAGACTTCAGCTGGGCAGGAGGCGGTAGGGAAGATCAAGAATACAACTGAGAGCTAGCTGTGATTAAGAGGATGCTTCTTCCTCTGGGAAAAGAGAGGAGCAGAGGATTAGCATCATGGCAGAGAAAAGGTGAGGACCGAGGAGAGAGCTGTTGCCCAACAGCCCCGTGGAGAAGGAGACAAGATGGAGTGCTGGGGACTGGAAACTGAAGAGAGGCATTCAGCTTATCTTATGGTGCATAAAACTTAATGGTGTAAAAGAAACAATAGTCACATTACTTGATTACAATTCTGTGGGTCAGGAAATCAGGCAGGGCTCTGGTGGGAAGGTCTTACATGCCACAGTGCATCAGCTGGAGTCATGTGCTCAGCTGTGTTCAGTTGGTGGCTAGTCTGGAATAGAAGATGCCCGAAGGCTTCATTCACATGTCTGGCACCTCAATGTTCCTTCATATGGTCTCTCTCTCTCTCCACATGGCTATGTTGGGGTCCCTAACAGCATGGTGGTCTTGGAGAGGTGGTCTCTTACATGGTAGTTGCCTTCCAAGAGGGAGTTTTCCCAGAAGTGAAGGGAGATGCTGAAGATCTCCAAGGCCCAGTCTTGGCAAGTTTTGCAGCATCACTCCTGCCATATGAAAATAGGTCACTGAGACCTAGCCCAGCTTCAAGGGCAGCAGAAATAGACCCCACCTCTTGATGCGGAGAGAGTCAAGGTCACAATGCAGAGCATGTGAGATGGGAGATATTGTTGCCAACATCTTTGGAAATGCCATCTACTTGAGAAGGAAAGAAGGGTTAAGAGTTCCTATTTGTGGGGGTGCATTGTAGAGTTAAGGAGATGAGCTGGAAGATTCATTCATTCATTCACTCAACAAATATTTATTGAGAGCCTACTATGTACTAGACACTGTTCTGAGTACTATGGATACAATGCAACAAAAAAAGTCCTTGCCCTTATGGAGCTTACATTTTAGTACAGTGACAGACAATAAATGCTAACATACAGTCTGGTGGTTGCTAAATGATATGAAGATAAATCCAGCAGGGTAAGAGGACAGGGAGGGACTGAGTGGTAGGCAGAGGGAAGACTTCTGTTTTGGTTAGGATAGTCAAGGAAGGCCTTGGTGTGTTTCAGGAACAGTGAGAAGCCTGTGGGGCTGGATCATAATGAGCAAAGAGGAAAGTGGCAGGATGTGAAGTAGGCAAGGACCAGATTATCAAAAGTCTTACAGACATGGGAAGAAATGTGATTTTTTTCTAAGCATAGTGGGCAGCCATTGGTCTGGCCTCTCGTCCAGCTGAAGAAGGCTCAGTTCTTAGTAGAAACTCATCCTCGCTAGCCAAATAATGCCCCTTCTCTGCTCTTGGGGAGATGGGGGAAGGGAGATTAACAGAATCCTTCATTATCCTTGCACCCTCTGGCTCTTCCTGGGGTCATCAGGCTTTCTTTCTGGATTCTCAGAGCTTGGGAGTAGTGTCTTTGCTATATGTTTGACATTATAGTGGCCAGAAGCTATCCAAATTTGGTCTGGAAAAAATGTAAAAAGAATTCTTCATAGCTCCAGATGGCTTTGTAAATTAAATTAAACCCACAACTGGCCCAGGAACTTTCCCCATCATAATTACATTATTGATCATTAACATTTAAAGAGGTTGCAAACAGAATCCTGGACGCGGCAATAAATTACCATTGTCTACTGGGTAGGTTCCATGATTCAGGTGCCACTGGAGCCTTTTGAGACTGTCTGATGATGTAATTTAAATGTTGTTCTGCTCTTTGGTAAATGGGAGGACAGCGGGGATGGAAATGGAGACAAGTGTGTGCGCACATACAATCTACACTATGGGTATCTGGCCCACATATCTAAAAATAAAAGTCTATTATAACTCCCCCTACCACCCAAGGCACCCTGCTTTTCCAAGGCATGTTTAGCCTCCATCTTAGCATGATGCAAGCCCTTTGAGGGGCTCCCATCTCCCATCACTGCTCGGTGGTCCATCCACCCTGAGCTACCTGCACCTCTCCTGACACACCAGGCTCCGAGGCATCATTAACAATAATAGCAATAATTAATTAAGTAGTTAATCTGTGCCTTTCACCAAGTACCTTGAATGCAGTCATTCAATGCACCATCAATACTGTAGTCCCCACTTTACAGATGAAAAGATTCATCTCAGAAGCAGAGTCAAGATCTAAACCAAGATCTATCTGACTCTTGATCCCAGACTCTTTGCAGCTCCTTCTCCTCAGCATGACCTTCTCGACTCACTTGGTGGCCTGGTTAGAGTCTTCATGGCTCAGCTCAAGAACCCTTCCTCCAGGAACCCTTTCCCCACTGTGCTTCCACATTCCCTCTTGGGCTGGGGGTGCCTCTTCTCTGCTCTTTCATGGCATCCTGGATAACCCCTGGTATAGCACTGATTGAGCTAAGTTGAATTTGCCTGTTGTCTGTCTGTCTCCCTGACTCCCATGAGAGCCAGGACATTATTTTCAGACTTTGTGTTCCTGGTGTCTGGCTCAGTAATGGATGGATGGATGGCTGGTTAGATAGATCAATAGATATAAATTAATGTATATGTAGATATAACCTTAAATACATTAATAACTCATGGGACTCAGTTTCTATTTCTGAAGAATATTAACATGCTGAGAGGAAGAGAGATTTTATTTGCCATAGGTTGATAAAAACCAGCATTCAAAGTATGACCAAAATTAACCCATCAAGAAATTTTCTATATATATCATGGATTGGGGTTGAATGACAAAAGGGGACTACTGTCTCTCCAAATACTAAACGCTTGTGTCGAGGGGACCTTTGCATTGGTTGCTGAATATTCATACCCCTCATCTGACATCTAAGAACAGGGAGCCAGCAGGCACCTTCATGACTAGAATGTGCCTTCACCAGAAATAAACGCTACATGTTTCACAGCGTTTGGGGTGTTATGAATCTCCACATTTCCCAGTGAAGTGAAAGGAAGAACTGAGGATGTCCAGGCAGGAAACCTTGGGTGACAGAGCAGGCACAGACACCAGCAAGAGAAAAGAAACCAAGATTTACTAAGTATCTGGCTAAGGTACATGTCAGGCTTTTTGTCTAAGTAACAATGTCCTTTAAAGCACCAGAGAGTAGAAATGAGCAGTGTGATGTACGGAGTTAGGAGACACCCTTTAAAAGTTCTCAGTGTGCTCTAGATTTGAGGAATTATGGTGGTTGTTGGCGAGGCAGGTGTTCATCAGATACACCCTATTGTTTGCTTAGGGCCCAGAACCATGTGACAAAGAACTTGAACACTGTCTACACTGGGTTTAACTTTGTTGGTTAGGTTGGTGCTGGGAGGTGGAAGAGCAGGAAATAAGGTTAATTTTTAAGGAAAGTCTGAGAGAAAAATTCTCAGACATGAGAAGTCTGGCCAAGGCCTGAGCGCAGGGGATGAGCAGGGGTTGTGAGCGCAGCATAAGGTGGATCCTCTCCAACCTCCCCACAAGCCAAGAAGAGCTGTTCATAGGGAGCTGGGAGGACGGGCTCAGGATTTAACGGCTCTCTCCATCCAGCTTTTGGAAGGCTAACTCATGCAGTCAAATGGAGGTAAAATGAAATAAGACAAGTAATCCTCTACTTGGGATCATCAGAAGCAGAATTAGGCAGGCTTGAATCCAGAGAAGGAAAAATTGTGGAAGAATGGAAGGTATTACTTCACCCTGAGCATCACTTCCAGTGACTGTCAGTTGGGGGACTGCCCTCTAAAAAAGATGAGCATGAGAATATGCAGTCATTTCTGTGGTAAATAGATGGAGATCTGGAGAAAGGCATAGTGGAGAGCAAGTTGCCATCTTTGCCAAGAAAGTAGACACCCCACACTCCAAGGAGGCATTCAAAGTCCTGAGGAACTCAGCACCCACTACCACATGGGAGCCCACCAGCGCAGCAGCAGAACTGCAGGAGAAAGTCAGCCCCTCAGAGCACAGCAGAGGGCAGAGGGCTACGTGCCCTCCATAGAAGAACAGACCAGCCCCGGAGGCTTCAATGCAAGTAGAACAGCAGATCAGGGAGTGGAGAGTGGGGCAGCCAGAGCAGGGCTACAGAGGCACAGCAGCAGCTGTGCCTGTGCACTGGACCAGATGCCTGGGCATATTTCAGAGAACATTAGTGACAGGTGAAATGACTTGTGTAGGGTATTTGAATCAAGTAGAGATACAGAGGAGGAGGCTGTCATGAAAAAAAACCCTGCCATTAGCCTGAAAGGGCTCCAAACTGTCAAGATTTGGGAATTAACAAGCTTCCCAAAGGCAGAGGCCTTGACAGTCTTGCTCAATGATGTGTCCGCCATGCCTGAAGGTGCTTGGTGCACAGTATCAATCGGCATTTACTATCTGTCTGGCAGATGGATGGATGGATGCATGTCTACCAAGGGGCTAGGTCTGTACTCATCAGCTGTCAAATTTGGAAGATTCGGGTCACATGCACACTACTTCTAACTCTTGAATCAATGGCTATGCCATTATTTCAGCATTTATGTCACATATTATCAAAATACTGGTAATAGTAACATTTTGTAAGTACTGAGGATTCAAAAACTTAAATTAAAAAAGTGACTAAATCTTGAGTATGTTTTAAATATAAAACTTCATATACAAATCAAAACATCAAGAAAAAAACAGAGGCAAAACATATGTTACACATACATCAGCATTATAAGTTCAGAGGAGATGAAATTAATTTTAAAGTGTTATTTTAAAATAATTACATAAAAGTAAAATGTCAAGTGTGATTTTTAAAAGTAAAGTTATCAAATACATCACTGCTGAGCTATATGCCTATTTCTCTGCAAGAAAAACTTGGAAAATTTGGAATCATAAGGAGAATGTTATATGTAAACTCCAAATAGTTCCAATTCCCTCATCTGCAACTGACCTAATATTTCATTCGATAATTCGAGAAAATCTTCTTGAAAAATGTATGACCCCCCAGCCCATCTACTCTATCGTCAGCTCCATCTACCTACAATTATGGTTTTTGTATTGGATGAAAGCTGTGTTTTATATTTCCAGAAAGCATTCCCAGTCTATCTTTCTTTTGTTTAATTAAACATAGATGCAGATTCTCTATATCAAGGTCAATGCCTTTGGACGCACCTTCTCCTTACTGATAAAGTCTCTGAACTAGAGTAAGAATTATTCCTGCGAGAAAAACTTTGCTTTTATTGATAATCAAATTTCTTTCTCTACTTAACAACCACGAAAATTTTAGACAAATACAGTGTAAGTGAGCATTTGATTAAAAATTTTAATGTGTGATATAACTCTTTGGATGGGGCTAAAGATATAAATGATTTATGTTTCTGACTTTTATTACAGAAATAAAATATTATACCAATTAACAAAACAGCATTTTGGCACTTAAAAATTTTACCATAAACCAAAAATTGGAACTGTACTTTCTCAACCTGGAAACCTCCTTTGAGTTAGTCATGATTATGATCATTTTATAGATGGAGAAATTGAGGCCTGAGAATAAACTACTCTGTCCCTCATTAGTCAGTGGTAGAGCCAAGACTGGCAGCTAGGCGGGCTGACCCCGCAGTCTGTGCATGTTCTATGACCCCATGAATCTTTGCACTCAGGGGACAACACAGCCACCATGGAAGGTCTGCAGAGTTACAGATCCAACTTAGAGACATTATCCAGACCGTAGGCTCTGAGAATGATCTGAAACTATAGCTCTTCCTATTAAGATGTCAGTGTCAGGATGGATTTGGCAAGAACCCAAGATACTAGTTAGGTCCTTCAGGAAAGCAGTTTTCTGACTGGAGTCTGTACTTTTCAAGGCTGTAAATCTGGGCTTGAGGGCCTCACATTAACCTGGTTCCCGGCAAAGTGGTGACCAGGCAGTTGAGCTGTTGCTGAATCCGGTGCTGCTACTCTTGTCTGCATGCGGGAGAGAGCCCAGGATTTCATCTTCAGCGTGATGACTCACTCCTTTTAGGAAGATGGAGTTGTCGAGGAAACCGGCTTTGAGCCCAGCCCCTTGTGTAGTATTGATTTTTATCTCCACTGGGACTCAGCTGGCCCACAGGTAGAAGTACAGAGATGAGAATCCTAACAGCATCTTGAACCATGAGGTCCCCTAGTTTCCGTGGCTTGGAGAAATCACCGTGGTCCCTCATGCTTTGGCTGTCTGCCTGATATAAAATCTACATTGTGGGAATATAGGATAACAGTTCAAAACACTGTCTTTGAAGCCAGACTGGCCCAGCTTCAAGTCCAGACCCTGTCATAATCACCTTTGTGATTATAGCCAAGTTACTTAATTTCTCTGCATCTCATGATTCCCTATTTAAAACGGGATTATAACAATACCTATCTCAAGGAATTGATGTGATGGGTAAATAATATAGTAACTGTTAAGTACAGAGCCTGACACAGAATAAATGCTTAATAAACATTAGCTACTCTTTACTATAATAATAATTACTACCGTATAAATATTTTCTAGATTGATGTCAGTTTGCAGTGGTAATAGAATACATAGAAATTAAGCAGTCTTCATCCAATCCAAAAGATAATCCTCAAACTCTATTTTAGCCTTACATTTCAATCTTCTCCTGCACAAGAAGACAAGAGCCTAGTTTAGTTTCCATCACTCTCCCTGTCTGCCCTTAGTAAAGATGTGGAAAGAGGTAAATGTTCATCAAACCTTGAGTAACAGAGGATTTGTTGTATTTGGAAATTATTCTGGGATGATGAATCACAGAGAAAATCATGGAGCAATCTTAGAGGCTTTGGAAGAGTATGCAATTTATCCCTCAATAAATGCTTACTGAGCACCTATTATATGCAAAACATAAGGCTACACACTCTTGGGGACACAAAGGCAGCTGATTCCCTCAAAGAGCTTAAAAACAGCAGAAGAGGGGCCAGCCTAGTGGCGTAGTAGTTGAGGTTTCAGCATGCTCCACCTCAGTGGCCCGGGTTCACCAGTTTGGATCCTGGGTGCAGACCTACACCACTCATCAGCCATGCTGGGGCAGCAACCCACATACAAAGTGGAGGAAGATTGGTACAGATGTTAGCTCAGGGCTAATCTTCCTCACACAGAAACACACACAAAATAGCAGAATATATCAGATGTCAATACAATAGTACAGCTATTCACAGCTTGACCCATGAGCCATGACTCCCAAGTGAGTGGGCCACAGAACAAGACCCAGAGGAGTCCAAGCTATCTCAGGGGGCTGAAGGACTTGGAAGGACTTGAAGGCAGAGAGAAAAGTGGATCCCAAAGGCTGATTAGGAATCGAACCAGAGAGGAGCAGGATGGACCTTCCTTGAACATAGGCAGGAGAGCTACATAGGCCATCTTTGGGAACAGTATGTGAGCAGCCTGGCCAGACAGGAAGGTTCAGGAAGGTGAGTTGTTGAAGATAATCCAAGAAGGTTTTCTAGAAGCTATTTCCATTTCTCCTTTGGCTTCAGGCTAGGACATAGCCCTAAGTGGGGTGAAGAGAGTCAGTGCCCAGGTATGGAGAGTGGTGTCTTTGTGACACTGTGAAAGAGCAGAGGCAGTCCTCTGGAGCCAGGAAGATGCTCACTCTGAGCCCACAGTAGGACTCTGGCCATGACAACGTAACCAGACTAGAAACAGAGTCACTTCATCAGCACCCTCTGGGCTCAGTGCTGTGGGAGGACTCCTGGTGAGCACTGGAAAATCACACACTTGGCACTCGCCTCCAGGAGGGCCAGCCAAGGCCCCCCGGTGTTGCATGCGCACTCAGGAAATGACTCACCCACAGCTCTGGGAGAAGCCCAGCACCATTTGTTTGGGTCCCTGCACCCCAGAGACTGAAGCATGGGCTGGTTCATGAATAACTGTCTTCATCAGAAACACATTCTTTCTCTGGTCATTCTTTCTTTGCTGAGTCACATGTACAGTCCTGAGAGCAACCCACCAATCTGGGGCATTTTTGTAAGTAATGCCTGTTGGTCTGGAAAACTGGAGGTTTGCCTAATTTGAGGTGAGAGAGACTGTGACATGTCCTGCTGTTCCTGGGAAAGAGAAATAGAGAGCTGTCTTTGAGAACAATGGAGCAAGCTACTCAACTGAGGAGTCTTCAGATGTGCCCATCTCCTCTTGCTGCCCAGAAGACGTCCAGAATGGCTCAGTGGGCAGCTGCCTGGCAGGACCCTCAGCTGTGGAAATAACTAAGAAGCATGCCAGGGCTGGTTGGTCCTGCGGGTGCACAGGTGGAAGAGGAGATAGGGGAAGCTGGAATAGAGTGAGAGACATTTGTACAGGCATCCAAATGAAATCTCCCAGCAATGAAGGAGATATCTGAAAGACACCTACGTGGTCAGAAAATGGAGAATTTTGAAGGTGGTGCTGCAAAAAGGTGAGGAGAGGGAGGCAGTGTGCTGAGGCAATGCATATGAAACGAAGAACCAAAAATCCCCTTGAGCTGAGCTCCAGTCCCTGTCCCCCTCCTTGGCTCAGTTCTTGGGCACCCCCTGCAGAAGATGGTATGAGTTTTTCCCTGGTAAGACCTTTAAATTCCTAGCTCAACTGCCTTTGGGAATGAAGAAAGTTGTTGTTATCATTGTTTTATAATCTCTTGGCACATTTATACAGTGAAAATAAATTCACTGAAGACAAGAATTCAATCATTTATCTGCTCATCATGTTTCCTGGAGAGCAAGCAAAACTTTCATCCTCTTGTACTCCTGTGCCTCTTCCAGATGTGGCACCATGGCCAGAAGTGCTAGGAAGCTGCCATCCCACAGGGACAATGAGTACGGAAGGCCATTCTGGTCCTGTAGACGGCATCAGGTCTGGGCACCTGAACACAGATAACTTCTAGCAGCACCATTTACTCACTCAAACAGCATTGCCTGAGTACTTGCTCGTTGAGCATTATATTAAGGAGCCCCCAAGGAGGAGTTTTCTCTCTGGTAAAGGATCATACAGGCATATAACTATGACAAAAGGGAGAGACCAAGAATTACATGAGGGGAGAAAGAGATTCTCACCTGCGTGGGCAGAATAAGCTTTCAAGGAAGAGAGAGTTTTATTGAGCTGGACAAAACTTGGATATGTGGAGATGAGAAGGAAAGCATTCCAGGTAGCAGAGATACCTTGAGCAGAGGTTCAGAGATGCTCAAGGCTGGGGAAGGCTCTCTGAGAACAGCTTTGTTGGAGTTTGGCCAGAGACTAGCAATGGGAAGGAAAAGAGTAGGAGTCAAGCTGGAACAGCAGCTGGAAGTCAGGTTTTCAATTCCATCTCCTACTCTCCTTTCTTTTGCTCTGTTCTTCTCTTCTTCTTCCTTCCTTTCATTTATTCCTTTTCACTAGCATCCTTTCTTCCCAATTAAAATCCCCTCCATCTATACCTCCATCATTCCATCAATCCCAATAGTGCAAATGAAGCAGGTGTGGGATTAGCTCATAACTTCTACTGCTCTGGATAAGGAAGTCAGAGAACTGTCCTCCCCAAGAGGACACAGCCCACACCACAGAGTGAAAGGAGACACCCAGAAGTCTGGCTGGAAACCATGCAAGCCTCTCTGTGGCACACCTGAAATCTGCAGGCTCACAGAGATGCCCTCCTGCTTGGCAGTCAGAATGAGACAGTGACCTGACCTGCAAGAGATGCCGCAAACTTCAGTTGGGAGAGGCAATACAAGGAAGTGGTTAAGAATGTCCACTCTGGACTCAGAGCTGAACAGTCACAGTACCATCAGCTTTATAATGGGCATAATAGTTCCCACCTCATTGTGCAATGAGGATTAAATGAGAAAATGTTCATAATGTGCTCAGCACAGGGTCTGATCCATATGAGGGCTCAGAATACGTTGGCTTCTTATTGTTTTATTTATGACAAAGAACTAAGACCAGGAGGGTCAAAGACCAAGCCAACCAAATCAACAGAATTCCAGAGGGAATTAATGGAATGGACAGACCTCAGGCTTTGGAATCAGACAGACCCAAGTTGGAACTCTGATTGTAGCACTCCCTATGCGTGGGACTATGAGCAACTTGAGCTGATCCAGCCTCAGTTTCCTCAACTACAAGGTGAGGATGATAATGCATCCTCATTTGTATGTGAGGGTATAGATAATACATCACTTTTTGGAGGGTTATTGTGAAGATTACAGATAACATAAGTAAAGTTCCTTTATATGGTAAATCCTCAATAATTAATAGAAGAAACACTCAAGCTGTGACTTTAAAACTTTTTACTTTGTCTAGTGCCCATGCTTATAGGCTCCTTTAAAAAGGTATGATTTGGGGGGCTTCCCACCCAAAGCTCTAAGCCCCACACCTTTTTCTTCCCACTCCCCACCACCATCCACCCAGAAGTGTCATGGATTATCCTCTTGTGGTGGCCCCTTGGGAGCTGCATGGCTAAATAAATAGGTTCAATGAGCGTGGTGACAATGTTGGTCCCATACCAGAATGCTCCATTGATTCAAAACTTAATAAAACGATGGCAATTTCTACTTTTTTTTATTGTCATCAAGCATACTGAGTTCTTCAGGAATGGTTAACCCTAAAAACACCATGGCCACTCAACACTCTCTGCTGACGGCATAAACTCAGCAAAGGGAAGAGCTAAGAAAACTATTCAAACGGCCCTGGGGAGGGAGTAGAAGTGCTGGCAGGAACAGCAGCAGTAATGCCAATGGCCGCCGTAAATACCAAGCACCAGGCCATGTGCTGAGCACCCAACACACGTCTTCCTCTCATGTGGCTCACCAAGCTGGCAGTGGTGAAATGGCTTGCCCAGGGTCACACAGCAAGGAAATGGCAGATCTGGGATTTGAACCTCAGAGCCTGTGCGTGGAACCACTCTGCTAACTGCTAGCACAGAAAAGAGCAGTTTGAAGGTTAAGTCATAACAGGGGCAAACCAACCAGCTGGACCAAGGATGAGGGGCTCTCAGTAGCAGGTCTCACAAGGAGAAGGGACCGAGGAGAAGGCACACAAAAGGCACCCACTGGTAGGATGAGCATACGGTGTTGGTTCATTCACCATCCTGAATGAATGGGCCTACTCTAGAACTGGCAGGCTCCTACTACTAAGCCCATTCCACTTCCAGGGTCACAGAGCTGACAGCTCCATGTGGACAAGGACTGCAACTTCTCTCTGTATTTCCAGTGCTGAGCACAGTGCCTGGTGAGAGGGGCCACTGAGGAAAAGTTTATTGAATGAACAAACAAATGAATGAGCAAACGAATGAACAAATCAACAAACTAAACTAGTAAATGGCTGATATTTTCATTTCTCTTCTTCCCTCCTCAACTTCAAAGACTTGAGAGCTTTGCCAAGATGAATGGGAGGGAGGAACATCAGCACCACTGAACCCAGTCCTATGAGATGCTTCAAACAGGAAATGGCACTCAGAATTATTCTAATTCAGATTGACGGTCCACACTAAGAAAAGCCACTTGATGACTAGTACAGTGTCTGTCTCCCTTTGCCTGTGTAGACAGTTTCCAGGGGGGAAAAATAAGATTCTGTAAGGAAACGCTGGCGATCAACTAAGTGGAAAATCTTGACCACAGTCACATCGGACACCAGTTGGGCCTTCAATGGTTTATGCAGTAAACAAAGCCATTTTCTCTATAAGCACTGGATTTCATAATTCTCCCCCAGCTAAGTTATTCTTCAGCTTATCAAATCACGCATTGCCGCATCTCATCATTCTGTAAGTGAGGCCTAGTGTCAGAGAGGAAAACCTGTGCTTAAGGGATATGGAAATCACACAGCCAGCTCAAAGCCTCTGAGCTCAAACACAGCCCTCTTCCCTTCCCCCAGAAAGGGCAAAACGCAGGACCCGACAGCTTTTAAGGTGGAAGAGGGAGGGGCCTAAGGAGGGAGGAGAGGTGCTTTCTGCAGGTACAGTACCCACACTGCTCCTCATTGACAGAGGGCTCCATAATCAGTAGAAGGGCGAGTACTGGTGTGTAGCTAAACAGACCTGACGGTGACCCTCACTGTCCCAGCAGACACCAGCCCATTTTGAAGTAATTGCCTGGATAAATCAAACTGCACCTTTGTGAAGGCTGAGGACGGAGGGACTGGATAGGGAGGGAGTGGCCTAACCCACCTGGTTAGGCTACGGGGACCTTTCCAAAGGCACTAACGCTTCAAGAAACTGCTGAAACAACGTGGAGGTCAGAATAAAGACAGGAGGGTGAAGTAGAGCTGTAGGAAGTGGAAGGGAGGAAGCGAGAAACAAGAGGAAGAGGGACAGAAAAGATAGGAAAGGAAAGGAGAGTCATGGGCTTATTTTTATTTATCAATAACTAACATAGTGCCTACTATTTGCCAGGTACTGTTCTAAGCACTTTACAAATACTAACTCACTCAGTCCTCATTATTAGCCTCATTCTACAGAAGAAGGAAGCTAAGCATGGAAAGAGTCAATGACCTAAGAGCATATGGCCAGCATGTGGCAGGCCAGGACTTGAACCCAGGCAGCCTTGCACCAGTCCACGCACTTAACCACCCCCCATCAGGAAAGTCTTAGACCCTGCTGTAATGTGAGTATCCGGCCCAAGGGATTAACATCCCATGAAATAGCCCCTAAAATACTCAATAGTTAGTTAAGGAATGTTTATAGCTCTTCAACAACTATCTATTCTTAAAACATCAGCTATTTCCTTGTGCATGAATACAAAGCAGGGAAAAGAGTAAAGGGGATGGTTTCCCTTTGGGCTATAAAAGAAAAATAGTAGCCCACAGATCAATTAAAAGCAAAGTAACAGCCAAGATTTAGACAATATGCCCAAGAATTCCTATATGGCGTGTTATATTCTATGTCACTAGGGGCTGGGAGGAACAAGAAGTTTGGGTAGGATATTAACAGAAAACCAGCTTTGGGTACAAATGTTGTTATATTAACCATAAAGGCTGGTCAAATGTGCCACCAGGATAACTGGCTTGGGATAAATTTAAGAACAGGCAGCCACATGAATTCTGGTCCCTCCTGACTCTCAGGTCCTGTTTTCCAGTCTGTTCACCCTACCAGTCTCCTTTCTCATTACAGGGAATTCTGTCTCAGAGCTCCTTCCTATCTTTCTCTGCAATTTAACTTCTCCTAACAAGCCCCCCACCACCACCACCAGTTCTCTGGACAGTCCATCCCAGTCATGGATGTGGTTTGATTTATTTTTCTCTTAAGAGGCTGCTCAACTCCATGTAGGCCCACCTTAACAGAGTCTCAGCTCCAGGCCACTACAAACTCCCTGCTATGAAGAGTGTGAATCATGTCCCCAGGAAAACTGAGGTGTCACATCAGTTCTTCCCTTGAAGAACTTCCATACAAGCGTACCATGCTCTCAGCCTAGAATGGTTCAGGGGGGAATGGCCTGGGCAAAGCTCTTGGTTCTGTCATCCATCCAGCTAGATGCCAAAGAAAGCAAGCCCAAGACAACACAGATTTTCTGAGTTCCCATTCTATCCTAGCTGTGGGCTTTTTGCTGACCCTGCTTTTAAAAATCCTCCCTCTGCCCCTCGGCCCCCAGGAGTTCTTCCTGCCCTCGTTCCCTAACTGAGTGCCCTTTTGGTTAGGGTGTTCTTTGTGTCCTAATGGCATGCCTCATGTCACTCTCATCTTCCTTGAGTCAGGGATGATATTTCTCTGTGCTTCAAAAGCACAGCAGAAAAAATCCTTTGATACACCCTGAACTATATGTCATGAAGTTGTCCTCGAAGATCTGCCACAAATACAGAAAAGTGCCCACATATAAACAATTCGGGCTTCAGCTATCAGCTGCTGTCAGCTTTCTGGGAGCATTATAAAGTCTACCTACAAATAAATAGCATATTTGGAGCTGGGTTGCTTTACTATGGAGGAAGAAATGCAGCTGTGGAAATTAGCAAAGGTCTAACCAGAGAAGGGGCGAGTCTCAGGAAAGCCTCCTGTGTTTTAGTCAGGAGCGCTGTCTTCCTCTGAGGCTGGCAAGGGCAAGTGGGAATGGTTCTCCCTGTGTTCTCTCTCAGAATTTCTTCCCTCCAGCTCTGCTGCCCAATCTGTTGTGCTGACTTGTCTGCAGGAGGCAGCAGACGAAGCACGGTTGGGCTCTCTCAGGATACAAAGAGGCCAATGGAGGGGATTAGGACTGGAGTCCTTCCAGAGCAGCTACAGTGCAGGCAGCCATCGGGTGAGCCAAGTGGTCTTCTGCCATTTCATGAGCATATGTCTCACCTTCTAATCAAACTATGAGTTTCCCCAGAGCAGGGCCATTTCAGCACCTAGAGAATGCTGGCTGTTTAAAAAGAAAACTAAGGGGCCGGCCCCATGGCCCAGTGGTTAAAATTCCACACATTCCATTGTGGTGGCCCAGGTTTGCAGGTTCGGATCCCGGGTGTGGACTTACTCTACTCATCGGCCATGCTGTGGAGGCATACCACATGCAAAGTGGAGGGAGATTAGCACAGATGTTGGTTCAGGGCTAATCTTTCTCAGCAAAAAAAAAAAAAAAAAAAAAGAGGAAGGTTGGCAATGGATGTTAACTCAGAGCAAATCTTCCTCACCAAAAAAAAGAACAAAAACTGACTGCTTGGCACTCCCACCCTCTCTGAGACCTGTGTTGTGATGAGGCACTAAGAATTACTAAAATATTTGCAGGGTTTTCTGTTGTTTGCTCCACTTTGCTGTGAGGCAGAAGGGGCAGAGGAAAGCATATCGCCGTGGACCTGCAGGTTCCTACCTAGTCTGAGGAGAATCCGTTGCTCCTGTTCTTGGAGAGAAAGACCACAATGGAAGCTATAAATCCAATAATGCTACAAAAAAGCTTCCCTTGCAACTAATGTTTGAGTAATAAGTATTATCAGGGGTTGCAGCAGGGCCAAATAAACCTTCGATAGTGTCCTCGCCAGATTACTTGGCTGCTGCCTTGAGCTCCCAGAAACTGGAAACAGGAACATATTGCCATCTGCACTGAGAATTTTTAAAAACAGTTCTATTTATATTGTCTTATAATGAAAAGGGAATGTCTTGCATTTCCTCGGAGTTGTTGCACATGTCCCCTTAATACCCAATGAGGCAAACAGGATGAAAATTGGCACATTAAGCTCCGGGTAATCAGATGAAAAGTCAGTCCCTTTATAGAATGCCCAGTCTATCTGCTCTAGTCCATGGGTCCCAGCTCCTATGGCACATGGCTATCTTGAGTAAGGCCAAAGAGCAGTGCTGCGAAAAGCAAACGATGGCTTCTTCCTGTCACAGGGGGGATATAAGCAAATGAGTATAATTTTCTCAAATGTAAACTTTATCGGCATAAATTTTACTTATTGTCCCATTACCAGTTTTCACAAGCCAGGACTCAGAATCAACTAAACAAATGGCCAAGTAGCACCAAATATTCGCAGGAAAAGGCTGTCTGGTTGCAGCAAGTCAAGCCACCTTGCTGGATCAAGCAGAAAAAGGCAACTGTGGTATATGAATATAGGAGTGTCTCATGGACCACGCGGGCAGAGTCAGGCTGGGCCCCAGAGACGCTCTGACAGTAGCTGAGCCTCTTCCTACACATCTTCATTCTTCCTTCTCTCTTTGTAACTGGCTTGTTTTGCTGCTTAGTCCACATAATAGAAGATGGTTGTCCACATCTCCCAAGGTTACATGTTAACTCCCCAGTAAATAAACAAACTGCCTCTCTCAATCACAGCCTCAAATGCCAAGGCGAGAAAATGCGATAGGCCCACTTTAAGTCAGGGTTCCACCCCTAGTCCAATAAGCTATATCCAGAGGGGTGAGGTCACACAATACAAAATGGCCACAAGAGGTCCATCTTGTAACCTGGGCATTAGCGGAGGGCAGTTCCAAGAGAGGGGGGTGGTGGTGAGAAGCTACTGCATGACGAATACAGTGTGTCAATGCTACAGCATGTCACAAAAAGCTCCATGGATCCAAGCCAAACGCCACTGAAATTCAGTGGGGAAACACTGAGGAGTTTTAACATGTCCTCTGGAAACACTGTAAGCACTTTTCTTAGACAACATGCAAAAAGAGGGAAACCTTTCTATAATATCTCATTTAATTCTACAAGACAACATTACAGGCTCTGTTTTACAAATGAGAATATTGAAGCTCAGAGAGGTTAAGTAATAGGCCCCAGGTCACCTGGCTAGTAAACGGTAGAGCAAAATTCAAACCCATTTGGTACTCTAAAACCCCATTCATGCTCCATCCATTCTTCCGTGTTGCCTCCCAAATGAGCTCTGCCCAGAGATAAGTCCCCTTGGAGTGGAGACAAGCATTTACCCAGAAGCTGGCTCTCGTTTTCTGTCCTGAGACTTCTCTGGGCCCTCAGTTTGCAAAGTACTGATGTGGCCAGTCCTGTGAGGACTCTGATCTTAGCACAAATACCCCCAGCATCCCAGAGTCAGAAGGGCCAGCAGGTACCTGACCCATCTTTTCCAGCTCCAACACCCGGCCACCCAACAGGTGAAACATTTCAGCCCCGAGCTACTCAGAGGCCGTTTACTGTTCAAATGCTACCAATGCCATTTTCCTGTTTGCATTTTGTTTTTGTTTTTGTTTTGTTTTTACAGTTCGTTGCTCATCCTAACTGTCAGCAGCAATTGCTTACCATGTGGTATGAAAACCTGTCAGGCTTACGTCAACAGTCTATCGCTGTGAAATTCCTGGCTGTCTTTGGAGTCTCCCTAGGCCTCCCTTTTCTCGCCATAGCCTATTGGATTGCTCCGTGCAGCAAGGTACAGACTGCTGAAGGTGCATGTCGTTTGCAGTTCTTTCTTGTCTCTTCTTAGCATGATCTGAAGTCCATTTGCTCAAATCAGCAGCTGATCGCTTCCCACATTTAAATAGGCCTGGGATACCTAGCAAAAGTAGAAAACTACACAGACCTGCTTTTTTAAAATCATTTTTTAAAAAGAGAGATGAGTGATAAAATGGGAAATTTAAAATATGTGAGGCATAATCTGATCAATAACAGAATAGAGAGGGAACAAAGGCACTTTTCCTCTTCTGATTATGCAGTGTCCTAAATATGTCCTCCAAACTCATAGGAATAATCATCATAATAATGGTAATAGGAATAGCCAACATTTATTGAGTAGGGTTTCTTTTGCTAAGCCCTTTTCATAGAATATCTCATTTCACTCTCTTGATTACATTGTGATGCATATGCTTTATGAAGTAGGTTCAGAAAAGAGAAATAGGGGCAGCCCAGTGGTGCAGCGGTTAAGTACGCACGTTCCACTTCGGTGGCCTGGGGTTCACCAGTTCGGATCCTGGGTGCAGACATGACACCGCTTGGCAAGCCATGCTGTGGTAGGTGTCCCACATATAAAGTAGAGGAAGATGGGCATGGATGTTAGCTCAGGGCCAGCCTTCCTCAGCAAAAAAAAGGAGGATTGGCAGCGGATGTTAGCTCAGGGCTAATCTTCCTCAAAAAAAATAAAAATAAAAATAAGAAAGTTCCTTTCTATTTAAGGGGCCAGCCCCGTGGCTGAGTGGTTAAGTTCACGTGCTCTGCTACAGGCGGCCCAGGGTTTCGTCGGTTCGAATCCTGGGCACAGACATGGCACCACTCATCGAGCCACACTGAGGTGGCGTCCCACATGCCACAAGTAGAAGGACTCACAACTAAGAATATACAACAATGTACCTAGGGGCTTTGGGGAGAAAAAGGAAAAAAATAAAATCTTTAAAAAAAAAAAAGAAGAGAAACAACTAGTAGGCTGAGAGTCAAACACAGCTCATGCTGGGGCATTGCAGACCCATCGCAGCATCGTCCCAGTTTCACTGGCTTCCTTGATCGGGTTCTGGCTCACATGGGCAGCTAATTAGGTCACAAGAAGGAAAAGATAAATGAAAGAGAAGGAGAACTCGAAAGGTGCAGAGCTGGGCTCTTTTCTCACAGGGGAGGGGGAGTGTCTGGTGCCCACTGGTAACAGAAGGAGTGGAGCCTACAGGGGCCAAGCTTCCTGCTCCACTATCCCTACAGCCCAGCCATCTGATCCAAAGTCACAGAAAGTACCAGCAGTCACTCCAGCTTCAGGCAAGAGTTAGTGCCTATAAAAACAAACCATACCGAAATTTTGAAATATGTTTCATGAGTTAAGGCAATCATTAAAGGTTCCAAAGCTGTATTTACATAGTAATATATTAAAAAAGGAATTAAGCTTAGGTAATCAACATCAGAAGAAGAACTATGACTACAGGGAGATTAGTTCCAGAGGGAATTTGATCAGCCAATGCAGTCAACAAATGTGTCCTGAGTGAGTGGAACCTCTTGTCAACTGCACTAAGAGGGAACTCATGCTGGGATGATGGGCTCAAGACTTTAGGGCTGCTGAAGAGGCCACCTAACCAGGCAGGCAATGAACTGACTGCCTTAGAGTAAGAGGGTGTCAGAGAGAGAGGACAGGACTCCAACTCTTTCTTCTTTAGAATGGTATTTAAAACAAAAGTCCTCATACTGAATAACTGTGCTGTTCAATCCTATATCTATCAAGGAGTTTGTTTCCATGGCAGTCTACCATGACATGGATTTCTAAATCAGAATTCCCCAAATGTTACAGATGGAGGTGAAGGAAATTTCTTCTGTCCTTCATTATGAGCTGAAAGAGCACAGTGAGTGGGAAAAAGAAAACTAACCAGATTTAAGGCTGGATTAGAGCCGGTCATTGGTTTTAGGCACATGTTTTCATACTGGAATTATCTAGTCTCTGCTGCAAGTTAGATCATTGCCTTTACCCAGAACCTACATGGATAGGGACACTTGCCCCTACACTCTCTGAGCCCCAAACTAATTCTAGGACATTCAGTCATTCAAGTAACAGCCACTTGATTGAGAAAACACTGCCAATCCTCACTTTTTCTATAAAACTAAATGTGACAGCTTCCAGGAAACCGGGACTAACCAACACCAGCAAATTGGTTTGCCTCTGCCTGGCCAAGGAAATATTCAGAAAGAGATGATATGCCAGTTGCTGACAATCTTTTAGATTTTTCAGTACATCTGAGAAGAAGAATCTTGCCAATATCATACAGATGTGATGCAAAAAAAAGAAAGAAAGAAAGAAAGAATGTGTGGGAGAGGGAGGGAATTTTGGAATTTCTTGGGGGCCCAGTAAATCCAGGAGGCTGATGCCACCTTGGAACATAGGGGGTCAGATCTACAGCAGTCGTCTGGAACATTCTAGAAGAAATGATTACAAAAAAGTTTGGCCCCAAAGCTGGGGCTTCCTCTCCTCTGTTCAGATATATATCTGATTGGCATTTGGTGCTCGTGGAGCTTCCAGTAAGACTAATAAGACAGGGCACTCAAGATAAACATTAGCTGGTTATTAAGCCACTTGGAGTTTCCGTGCCCTTTCTGGGCTCCAAGTCTGAACTCAGTGCAGTGGAGGGTGAGTCCACAGCTGAGTGACAAGTCTTAGTGTGTGGCATGAGATAATTTTTGGTGGCAAGCGCTCATTCCAAGGAAAAATTTCCTTATTAAAGAGCTTGTCAAACTTGTTCTAAGGCAGCCAAAGGACAGATAAAATAGTCAAGATATTTTTAGTCTTTCCTTTCACCATTTAGAAAGAAATCTTTTCAAGTTTGGCAGAGATATTGTATTACTGGGGATTACGGAGGGGTCACATCTTCCATGTGAAGAAACCAGCCCTCTCTAAAGGCTCCTGAGGCCCAGAAAACAATGTCCCCCAAGAGGAGGGCACAGTGGAGAAGTCTGTGAGTGTGTAGTATCCCTCCTCCCAAGGAAGACGCCTTTATATCTGTCTAGTAATTCCATGAAACAGCCAGTGTCATCCCAGGACTTCCACGTTCTAATGACCTTACTATACCTCCCCTGAAGAAATCAGACCTTGATATTCTTTTATAAGTGTATTCATAAAATGTCCCTGCTAAACCTCATCAACCAGCTAATGTCCATCAATGTCCAGCACACGTTGGTACTTCTGTTTCAAACATAATGGTGCATTTACTTCCTGATAGCTGCTGTCCTAATTTAGAGACTATTAGGGACACTAAAATTCCTTGATTAGCCTGTCAAAATGACCTCATCATTTCTCTCCTATTGAATCCCTAAGGCTGTCAATTCTATTTTTACCAAGTTTCTGAGGGTCCCCAACAAAGACAGTTAAATAAGGAGATTATAAGGTCAAGGGTGTCAACAGAAGTTCAGCTACTAATATGGTGACTGAAGAAGCAACCAAGTCACAGATGCGTACACATGGTGATAACTGCAGGTCTGGAGTATGGGACAGGTTTGTCAGGGTCAGTAAAGAAAACAGAGATTTTTTTTAAGTTAATTTTTATGGAGTTTATGAGAGTTTACAATCTTGTGAAATTTCAGTTGTAGATGATTATTTGTCAGTCGTGTTGTAGGTGCACCCCTTCACCCTTTGTGCCCATCCCCCACCCCCCTTTCCCCTGGTAGCCACTAATCTGTTCTCTTTGTCCACATGTTTAAATTCCTCATATGAGTGGAGTCATACAGAGATTGTCCTTCTCTATCTGGCTTATTTCATTTAACATAATTCCCTCAAGAGAACGGTGATTTTTTTTCTGTCATTTCTCATTGTAATCATCAACATGGGTGAGGTCAGGCAGCCCACTGGGAAGCCGGTGAGTTCTCATCTGCATGGATGGTCTCTGGTAATCTTTTCCTAGAGAGTTCTTTATCCTCTCAACAAGGGCTCCAATGCCGAAGGGCCTTTATAACTGATTAGGCTGTTTTCTATCCTTTGCTCTTCCATTCTGATTCATAATTTAGGTTGTTTGCCTATTAAAATCTGGGAGCCGAAAGAGTAACTGTCACCCTCCAGGGCTCACACAGTGTCTCTATAGCAGGTGGACTGGGGTAGAAGTCAGCATCATGAAAGTGTTGAGAAACCACACACATTCTAAGTATAAAAGTGTGAGGGGGTAGCTGAGTTCCTCCATTACCTGTTAACCTTTGCTGTTCAATTATCCTTATAAATTAGTCCCGGGACTCAGGCAGGGAGAGCTGTAAAGAACTTTAGACTCCTACCTGATGTCTTTGCAGTGTGCAATCCATCAGTCCTTACTGCCACATCACTCGTGCCTGCAGAAATATCAGAGTGTTAGTCTTTACCCCCAACCCCCTCAGCCCCATCCCAAACAAAAACATCTAACGAGTAAGGTGCGAGGGACTCTGCAGCTTTTGAAGATCCCTGCTTTGCCAAAGCTGAAATGGTTTGAAACAAGGGTTCTCAAACCATGTGGTCCAGAGCAAACCTGGAGAAGACAGTGCTCCAAAGGCCTCTGTGTCCACCTCACTTGTCTCTACCATAGAGCTACACTAAAGAAAATCACAGTGCAATTTTTGAAGAATTGTCAAGGAGGGGAAATAGAGCACGGTGCCAGGAAATAGAGCATTTTTCGCTCTTTTGCTGCGAAACTTCTGCCCTCAAATCCAAAAAGAGAGTGTAACCCCTGTCACCCTGCTGGGATAGGACTTAAGAGTGCCAGAAGGCTGGTCACTTTCATACTTAGGTCAGTATGAAAGTGAATGAGCCCTGCAACATTCTCTCCCAATCTCTCCATCTGTTTCCTACCACAGTGTTTAGCTGTGTCTCTCCCCACTAGAAAATCAGCAACTTGGAAGGGAAGGACCAACTCTTCTAGTTTGTTTCATTTCCATCACCTCCAGTGCCCAGCATCATCTTGCACTGAGATAGTACTCCAAAAGGGCTTGTGACGTAAATACATAAGCACTCTGTGTAGGTGTCCCTCTGTGAACCCTTGCATATAAGCTTTTCAGGTCAGTCGAGTTTAAGTTTCTCCTTAAGAAAACTGCCTGAGGTGCTCCAGTGCCACATACCTTGTACTTCCTATGTGCAAGGCACTGTTCTGCTTTGCACGTATTAAATAATTTGTTCCTATGTCAACCCTGTGCAGTACTATTTTATTCCCATTTTACAGGTAAAAAAACTGAGACACAAAGGGATTAAGTAACTTACCAAAAACTATAGAGCTGTGATTTAAACCTAGGGTCTCTGGCTCCACAGACCTGCCCTTAACCACTGTACATGTGTGTGCGCGCACACACACACACACACACACGCACGCACACATGCACACCAGCCTTCCCCTCCAACCCCACCCAGTTACATCAGCAGCACTGCAACCTTCGATGCTGAATGTAGACATCTTAGTGCTGACTAACTGACTTTGGAATAGACTTGACTCAGATCTTTAGAGTTAGCCAGACTTTTCTAGAATGGGAGAGTCAAACCACTACATGACAAACTCTACTCTTTCCTTTTCTTTCCTTAGAAGTCCTACTTTTGAACTCCCACTATTACTCAGCACCTCTTCAGCCCCAGGACAAAGGGTGGATTCATACGGTAATGTGAGGACACCCTGATCAGAGACACCTAGTGAACATTCTCCTCACCCCCAAGAAAGGAAGATTCCTGAACCCTAGGTTAGATATTTTGAATAAGAATTTTGGAGGGAGCATTCTGAGGAATCTTCCACTAATTTAACCAGTCTTTCTCTAAAATTTGAGAACCACTCCAACCACAAGGATGTACATGTTTCTTTTTTAGTATGCTTGATCCAAAGTTGCCTCCATTCAGCTCTCCAGCTTTTACACTGAGCCCTTGCTTGAGGCCATCGGCACCTGGTGACAAGTGAGGGTGGCATTTGCTATGGGGGACTCTGGTGATACACTAGGGAGAGATGCTGCAAATGTTCTCTGCGTGCTCTACTGCAGTCATGGCCTACCTTGTGGGTACGTGGCTACCAGGTCCCAGTTAGGTGCTTACACCTGCGGTTAGGGCTAAGAGCCTGGTGGCATGGAACACAGAGGTGTGCCAACCAGTAAAAGCAGGTGCCCACCCCTGTGCTCTCATGAATGCAGTTCATTTGGAGCTAATTCAGGAGTGCCATTCAGTTGCTCTCACATTCATATACGTATTTTCCAGTGTAAAAGAAGAGTACCCAGGGAGTGTGGGATGAACCAGAGACTGAGCTGATACTAGCTTGGATTTCCTGGTATGTTCTCAGCTCATAAGGTCCAAATAATGACAGAGCTGCTCTAGCCAACATTTCAGACTCACCAGTTCTGCACTCCAGGCAGAGCAGGCCAAGGTCCACATTTCCTGAAGCGCTACCATCTCTTTTTAGGCCTAACACTGTTACCTGACCCAGCTTTAATGATTCCCCAGCTAAGACCTGCTGGTATATACTGGTTGACTTTCCTTTCTTTCAGCTCACCTGGTGGCCCTGTGAAAGAGGAAGTTTTCCCCAAGTGTAATTTGCTTCAAAAATTACCTTTCTGAGAAAAATAGGGAATGTCACAAAAAAAGAAAAAGAAAGGAGACCACTGAAATGATCTGATCTAATCTAACCTTTATCAAAGTTTTACCAGTTAAAAAGATGCATTCAAGCCCAGAAGAAAAATAGGAAAGGAGCATCAATTCGTAACCTCACTTTTTCCCCCTATGGCCTAGATCAAGTGGGACTGAACCCAAGGTAACCTTCCAAATCACCACAAGGCTGTATCAGGGCTTTTTCTTATGGTTTGCAGTAGATATAGTTTTTACAAACGCATCTTCTGCCAGAAGATAACAACTTGAAGGAGGTAATGAAGAGAACATTAAATCAATCCAGCTCTTCTGGGAATCTCAAGGCTAGCTTGGGCACAGTTGTGTGCAGATTCCTACAATCAGGTGCCTCATCTGGGCAAGAAGATGGAGAGGTATCCTGTATCCTCACCCAGGTAGTCACCAGAAGACGCTCCATAGAGCCCACTGATAAAGGATTGGGGAAATCTGGCCTTCAGTCCCTTAAGAGCTGTGTCTGTCTCTGTGTTCCCCATCTTTTTCTAACATTTCTGGGACCCTGCTGGGACACACAGGATCTGGGATCTCTTGCCATCTCCTCAACCTTCCCTCTCCCCACAACCTATTCCCCACTCTACACTCATTCTCCATCTTCCCTGCCTCTCACCATTACCCCAGCTAGGACACAAGTGACGAGAAACAATGTGATGACTATTTAAGGATGTCTCCTGGGTATACCAAAGAGTCCTAGCATCCTAGTTGAAAAATGGGGCTCCAAGATGCCAACACAGTCAGCTAAAACGCTGAAAAAATCAAACTAGCTATTTGACATCATACAAATCAAAATGAGACATGGTTTAATTCAGTTTTTATTGAATTTATGTGATATATTTTATTTGTCCTTATATTTAATCTCTGCATTCTGAATTTAGCACATCTACTTATGGCCAAAAATAATCTACAGTCCCTATTTTGTAAACAACAAAGTTAAACATTAAAAAGAAATGTCATTTGTAAGATGTTTGTGGGCCTCGTGGTTCTGAGGCAAATATCTTTTTCCATCTCTGAAGTTATTGTAGCGCTATGTGACAATTTGACAGTGCAGGTGAATCCAAATAAGCTTTTTCTAGCACAAGTAGGGAATCCCAATGTCCAGGCTTGAGATGTGGTTTTTTAACAAAGATAAAAACCATCTTTTGTTAATTTCAATAGATGGGTTCTATGGTATTAGAACCATAATAAATCATGTTACACTAATAACTAGCACAATTAAAGTGGACGATTACCATGCTGAGGTATATTAAAAGAACATTATCAGGCCATCTGATTTATAAATGTTATGTTGAGCATAGTCATAACTAGGGAAACCTTACCTGGAGAAACCCCTGTAACTGATCTTCTACTGAACCAATACTCTAGCTCCTGGGTGACATTTCACTCTAGGACTCCTGAACCAGGCAGAATGTGAACTCAATTAACCACTCACTGGCTATAATTGAACATCTGCCCTGGAGAAGGAACTGGGCTTCAGAAGAAATTTCTCTCTTTGTTCTTGTCTTATTAGTATACCTGGATGCTTAGGTGAGGGTGACGGAAGTGACCTGGAAGAGACCCAAGTAAGCTCACTAAGAGGAGGTCAGCAAAGATTCACTGTGCAGCCTCCAATTTAGACCTTAAAGATCTAAATGACCTTTGGATGGCATGCCAGGGATAGGGAAGATACGCCCAGTACTTGCTCCCTAACAGGGCATCTTTTGGATCATGTCAGGCTCACGTGGAACAATTGCACAAGTTAATTACGTCCCAGGCCACCCAGAAATCTCAGTGAGTCTTAGAGCAGCATCACAAGGTCTATGATCTGTCCACAGGTGGCAAGAAAATGAAAATTTTTAAAAGCAAGAGAAAAAGTCCTATATGTCTGGAAACTAAATAACCTCTGAGTTAAAAATGAAATCAAATGGCAAATTATAAAATACTTATAACTAAATATCAATGAAAATGCTACATGTCAAAATTTAAGGGAACACAGCTAAAGTGGGAAAACGTATAGCTTTAAATAAATTTACCGACATATAAGACACATCGAAAACAAATCATCTAAGCAATAAAACTCAAGAAAAGGGACAAAAGAACAACAGAGCATATCCAAAGTGTATTTTTTAAAATTCTGAACTCTATTGAGACAGATTGTTTTTCTTCCAGATCCAAAGGGCATAGAACTCATATCTATGTGGTTGGGCGTAGCTGTGCAGTCAGATTAAAACATGATGATATATCAGTGTGTTCTGCTCTTTTCTCTTATTACTCCCACTAAGTCTTCTAAATAGGAAAAAGTGAAGTCAGTAGAAAATAGATTTGGTCAAGCAGCATCTCACATAAAAATGCTAGATAAAATGTTGTCTGGGTTCAGTTAGCAGCTTCTGTCTAAGATGGAGGATTTTCTGGTTCAACTGTTGGCAAAAGTGTTTTCAAGAGAGACCTGCACCCACCTAGAGCTGCCAGTTTAACACGTCTTGTACATATTTTGATTCCAGCTAGGACGAACCCTGAGGAGTCCTTTCATGAAATTTGTAGCCCATGCAGTCTCTTTCACAATCTTCTTGGGATTGTTAGTTGTGAACGCATCAGACCGCTTCGAAGGCATTAAAATCCTGCCCAACGAAACCTTCACAGACTACCCGAAACAGATCTTCAGAGTGAAAACCACACAATTCTCCTGGACAGAAATGCTCATCATGAAGTGGGTCTTAGGTAAGCAAGTCACTCTTTTATTCTCTCCTCCCCCAATCATAATAGGATGTTATTCAACTCTGACTTCTGAACTTCTTCCTCTCTTCTTGAGTGCACTCTTGACACACAAAATGGGGAGTAATGACCAACAAGGAAGTCACAGTCAACTTCTGTATGTGCTGGAGTATAAGATGCACAGCCTTGTAACAGAAATCCCAACTTTGAAAGGGGATGTTTGCGGAAAACTCGTTACATACTTTTCATTATACAAGTATTGAAAGTGATTATAAAGTGGCTTTGCATGGGAAAACATATTATTTTGCTCATTTAAATATAGTCTACTGGAGGCCTTAGGAAATCAAGTTCTGCTTCTTAAAAAGAGTATAAAATTGCATTGTTTAAAAGATATTTTTCTGTTATTGAATCCTGATATATAGTATGATTCTGATGATGAATAGAAATCTAGGAGTAATATTTTCTCATTTTTTGTGTTAACAAATTCAACAAAGCTGTGAAATTCCTCTTCATGGTGATATTTTGTGCTGCCAAGGTCTGCCACTGGAATAGCCAAACAAATTGTTTCCATTTCCTCGCTGAATAGCTAAGAAAGGCTATCTCTCTTTTGCCCAAATCCTAAGAACTACTCTTAGTAGGGATAAGTAAGATAAAATACAACTGGCAATGGCTAAAATAGTACATGACAAAATGTGCTACAGATTTTTCTAACACTGAAAACCGCAAAATTCATTGGTAAAAAAAATCAGACTTAGTAGGAAAAAAAGGGAAAAATTGCAAAAGTTATAATAGTGATATTGCATACAACCAAAACCTGATCAATAAATCGTAAGATTTACATAAAAAGGATTTGAATTTGATGGGAATGTTTTGGAAAAAACAAAACTGAAGATAGAAAAGACTCAAAAAATTTAACTATGCAGTATCAAGATATGATTAATTAAACTGCTCTAATGGTATTCTCATCCCAGATTTGCTCTCTTGACAAAAATTCAGTATTGGTATAACTTTCATTATGTTTAAGTTCACAAACATTAAGTCAAAATGTATTTAGGGTCAAAGCATCTATACTATCAATCAACAAAATCACAAAAGAACAAATACTTTAAAAGATAGCCCAGCATATGGCCTGTGCTAATTAAATGATACAGCCTAAGAGAACCACAGAGGTGGACCACTAGAGAGCATCCTATAGTTGCCTAAGCTGAGAACTGGGAATATGGGCTCTAAAGTGAATCTCTCAATAGGTAGAGGGAGAAGAGGAGAAGAATGGAAAAGAATGGTTTGATCCAAAGGGCAGAGGCAAAAAAGCACACAATGCTCCTAGGGGCTTTCATTCAACCAGCAAGTCTGGGACCAAAGGCTCATTTAGTGGAGTCACTGGCACAAAGTTGGAAAGGGACATTAAAGCCTATTGCAGAGTGAGTCCTGTGGTCTCACTTTCACAGTGCAGCATCTATCCCAATTCTCCCTAGGACATCTGCCATGGTTTAACTAAACTAAGCACTCTAACACTAGAAACTTTGCAATGGACTGAATGTTTTTGTCCCCCAAAGTTCATATGTTAAAACGCTAATCCCAATGTGGTAGTATTAGGAGGTGCGGCCTTTAGGAGGTGATTAGGTCACAAGGGTGGAGCCTTCATGAATGGGATTAGCGCCCTTATGAAAGGGACCCCAAAGAACTCTCTGACCCTCTCTCTACCACGTAAGGATAGAACAAGCAGTCTGCAAACCTGGAAGAGGACCCTCACCAGAACCCAACATTGTTGGCATGGTGATCTTGGACTTCTAGCCTCAGAACTGTGAGAAATAAATTTCTGTTGTTTATAAGCCACACAGCCTGTGGTACTTTGTTGAAACAGCCCAGACTGACTAAAACATACTTTAAACAAACAAACAAAAAAAACCTCACATGTTGGGTTGATGAATAAAACAAAGTACTTATGGCATCAATCACTCACCCACCCCATTTTCCCTGGGTAGCTACCTGGACCCCAGGTAGAAGACTCAGGTGAGTGGAACCATACTTCCCCATAAGTAGTTGTAGCTACTATATGCTAATTGCTCCTACAGAACCCTGACTTCCTCCTGAGTTTCCTAGTATTTCTCTTCCTGGGTATCAGGCATTATCCCAATAAGAGGGATGCATCTCCTGCTACAGGGGTCCTAACTTTCCTAGCTTGGTCCCAGTTTCTGCCCACCAAGGCAGAGCTGAGTTTTCAAGACTGTTACATCAGAAGCTCTGTAGAGGGGACGACTTATTTCTCATTGATGTATTTCCTGCTACATTTCAAACAGAAGAAAGATTCTGACTACTTTTTCTTACTTAGATAATTTTTTCACTTTTTATTATGAATAATCTTAAGAACAGACAAAAATCAAGAAAAGAGTATAATGAACCCTGTGGACCAATCTCTCACCTTCAATAATTAGCAAGTCTTGGCTAATCTTCGTTTCATCTATAGCTCCCCTACTCCCCTCTCCCAACTCTGTAGTATTCTGAAGCAAACCCCAGGTATCATAGTATTTCACCTATAAACATTTCTGTGTGCATCACTAAAAGATAAGTTCTCTTTTTCTTTTCTATAATCTTTTTTCTCCCTGTACTTCAAGTTCACTGATATTTTTTCTGCATTGCTGGATTTTAACCCCCAACCAGTAAATTTTTCCTTTCAGATATCGTATTTTTCAATCCTTGAAATTCCATTTGGTTCTCCTTTATATCTTCCATTTCCTTCCTCCTGATGTTTGTATTTTCCCTTAAATCCTTGAATATACTGTGCATGTTTATAGTAACTGTTATAAAGGCCTTGACTTCTAATTTCATGATCTCTTTCTTTTCTGGGGTAATTTCTATTGACTAATCTTTCTCCTGATATGGATCACATTTTCCTGCATCTTGGTGTGTTAGTAATTCTTGATTAACTGATGAGCACCTTACACGTTATGTTATTGAGCAGCTGGATATTGTTCCTTTAAAAGAACTCTTCCTTTAAAGAATTTTTGGTTTTATTCTGACAGGCTGTAAAATTACTTGCACATGAGTTTGGTCTGTTTTAAGCTTAGAGTGGATCTGGAGAAGCTTTACCATAAGGACTGTTTATCCTTGTACTATAGAGACACGCATCTGGGGTCTCTACTAAAGGTCCTGGGTAATCAACAAGGACTCTCAACTCTGGATGGTCAGAACTCAAACATCTCTTCACTCTGCGTGAGGTCTGGAAACTGCTCAGCTTGCAGCTCTCTGGCTGTTGTCTGTGGAGTTTCATTCTATGCATTCATGACTTTGTATTCAGGAAACACTCTAAAGGACCCTGATGTAAATTTCTGAACTTTTTTGTTTGTTTGCTTGTTTTTTGTTTTGTTTCGCATAGTACCCTTCTCTCTGGAACTCTGCCACAAAATATCTAATCACCTCAGCATTCCTGAAGGCTAAGCCATCTCTCCAACTCAGTGGGACCGCTTCCATGCTTCTGGGATCCCTCTCCATGCGCTGCAGGCTTGCATGTGCCTCCAGAAAGACAGACACGACGACCATAGGCCTTACCTCACTTGTTTCCCTTGACTTAAGGATCACAGTCCTGTGCTATTTCCAAATGTCTGAAAATATTTTTTTTTTCTGTTTGTTACTCCATCATGGCTGGTAATAAAAATGATGACTCTTTCTAAAACAGAACTGCAAACATAAAAGAAAATTAATAATTTCTTCATATCTTCAAATATCTAGTCAGTATTCAAATTTCTTTGATTGAAGAGACACATTGAATAAATATCTGCATAGCTTGCTTTTCTCTCTCCCTCAGGTCTCTGCTCAAACTGTACCTTATCAGGGTGGTGAAGCAGATAAGGGCAAGCCCTCTTATCTCCCTACTCTGAGAATGTGAAACCTGAACAGAGACCTGAAGGAGAGAGAAAGCAAGCTATGCAGATATCTGGGTGAAAAGCATTCCAGACAGAAGGATCAGATGTGTTAAAGGCCTGGATTCAGGAGCAAGCTGGACATGTGTGAGGAACAGCAAAGAAACGAGTGTGGCTGGAACATAGTGAATAAGGGGGAGCGAGCAGAGATGAGGTCAGAGGGAGAGGCAGAGTCAGATCATGCAAGGCCTTTCAGGCCCAGGTCCAGGGATTAGATTTCATTCTGAGTGTGACAGGAAACCAGTGGGGAATTCTGAGCCAGAAGTAACATGGTATGATTTAAGTTTCTAATGGATCGCTGACTGCTGTGTAGGGAACAGATGATTCTGGGACAAGAGCTGAAGGAGGGGGGCCAGTTGGGAGTCCACTGCGGTAATTCAGACAGGAAATGGTTGGTTTTGAGGAGGTGGTAGGTGGTGATTACATTTTGAAGGTAAAATTGATAATATTTACTGTTGGATTTTCTGAGAGGTGTGAGAGAAGAGAGCAGTCAAATTCCAAGTGTTTTACCTCAAGTAATGTATAAAAGAGAGCCACTCACTCAAACAGGAAAGACCAGGGAGAAGCAGTTTGGAGAGGAAGTAGAGACGGAAATCCGGAGTTCAGTTTGAGCAATCTATTAGACATCCAAGCAGAAATGTCAAGTACCAATTGGATATACATGTGCAAAGTTCAGAGGAGAGGCTGCGGCTGGAGACATAAATGTGGGCATTCAGTGTATTTGAAGCAAATTATAAGCAATCACCTCGACTGTGAATGTGAACAGATGAACTGAGGACTCGTAATTGAAGAATGGAAACAATATGGATGGAAAGACGAGAAGAATCCAGCAAAGGAGACTGAGGTAAGAGGAGAACCAAGAGAGTGGTGTCCCAGAAGCCAATCAAAGTAAGTGTGTCAAGAACCAGGGAGTGGTCACTTAAGTCAAACGCTGCTGTGAGATCGAGTAACACCACGAGGCCTAAGACTCAACCACTGAATCTGGAAGCAAAGTTCCTGAGTAGCAAGAGGGGTGGTCCAGCATGCAAGTGGAGGACTTGGCCTTAGGAGAAGCATGGACACTTCATCTATTGTAACAGAAGGAAAGGTGGTGTTGAGAGCACAGAGCAGGTGGCTTAGTATATGCAGTGGTGGGAGCAATGTGGAAGTTTTCTGATATTTCTTCTATTTTCTCAATTTTGTTCTCAATAAATATTTTCTAGTTATTAAGCATTATATTATGTATCAGGCACTGTGTCAGATACTGGAAAGAAGCTATAAAATAAGACTAACATTATCTTACCCCTAAATATCTTCTGGAGCTTTTTAATTATTACAAAATAATAATAATAACCTTCGAGAGAAAGATTTGGAGCACTGTGTTCACTGGGTTCTTGTGCTGGCACACCCACCCTGAAGTTGACAATCTGATCTACTTTCTGCTCACACACGGAGAGGCTTGAAATGGCATCAGGTCCCTAACTGATAGAGTCTTCAAATTCTACTCCCAGGCACTGCTGAGAAGGCCTAGGATCAGCTAGAAACACAGCAGCCCAGTTCTTTTCTCCCATGATGTATCATACTCATAAAGGCAGTACTTCGGACAGACCGATTAGAAAAATACCCAAACCATTACGCACTCTCTACCAGGAGCTGCCCAAGAGCTGAAGAGAACTTTAGGACCTTAACAAGTCCAACCTGCTCCTTTTGGAGATGGAGAGGGTGACGGCAAAGAGGTAAAGGCCTTACCCAGGCGTCCCTGCTTCTGCCCTGCCCACTCCCACGTCTCAGAGTATTCTCAGCACCAGAGCTAGAGTGATCCGCTTAAAATGCAGCAGGTTTTGTCACACTTTGCCTCAAAACTCTTCAGTGGCTCCCATCTCCTGCAGGGCAAACAGCCAATGTCATTATAAAGGCCTGCAAAGCCCTGCACTCCTCCAGCCCACACTATGACCTATCTCCCACCACTTTCCACCTCACTCATTCGCTTTCAGCCCCACTGGCTTCCTTGCTCCATATTGTTTTTGTCTCAGAGCCGTTGCTCGGGCTGTCCCCTCCACCAGAGAATTCCTTCTCCGGGCAGCTGCAAGGCTCACTCCCTCACCTCCTCAGGTCTCGGCTCAAAAGTCTCCTTCTCCAAGTGAGGCCTTTTTAAACCAAGTACTTAAAATCACACGTGCCTCCACCCCCACTGTCCTCCTAGTCCCCTTCTTGTTTTCTTCCTAACACCTCTGCCGATACTCCATGCTTCCCTTTGCTTCCTGCCTGTCTTGATTAATATTAATATTTCTGTAAATTCCTGTAATCATACAAATTTGTAGGTGACTCTTGTCATCCTCTGTTAGCCCTCTGTCCATGTGGCCATATGGTTTTCCCAATGAGCTCATCAACGGCCACAGAGAAGGACAAAACTCTAACTTACTTCCCCAAGCCTCTACTCCTGTTGGGAAAGCAGGTCATTCTCCTTCTGCTGTACACTTCTGTGGGAAGGTCAAACCCAACTAGAAATATATTCTTCCTTCACTCCAGATGCTTTACTTGATTACTAGGAGAATTTTAAGAAAATTCTAGATTGCCAATCCAGGAAATCTAAGGCATGGGCACAGGAGGTAGAAGACACAAGCAGACTAAGAAAACACACCCAGACGTAAAAGAAAAACCAGAACACACATCAAGGAAGCCAAGAGAAGAGTACCACTGAGGAAGAAGGGATGAATCTGCTGGTAGACGTGTTCTGCAGCGCTGTCAAAAGAGCTTCTCTAGGGAGGACTAAATGAACCAGAGACCACCACTCCTTCCAGCCTGAATAATCTCCAACAATAATTCATATCATAGCAACCTATCTTTCTTGCCGTATCATAAGCATCAACTCTGGGTAGTTGTAAGACCTTATAATAAAGCTTTCCAATTACAGATTGTGGCTCTAGAGACACTCACCAGAGGACTGTGTAACAACATTAGTGGTTCCCACAGAGCCATCAGGCTTGGAGGGTGGGGAGCCTCGCCACAACGCATGTCATTTCTCTATCTAGGAATAGAATCATGTCATGAAGATTCTTTCTACAGCACTCCTAAATCTGGCATGTGTCCTTACACAGATGTCCCATTATCAAATGCTCAATTGATGGAGTGGGACGTAAATGCCCAGCATAGTAGGAACACACACTTAAAGGGCTGCAGAAGAGGAAAGAGCTTGGGACTAGGTGTCAGGAAACCCAGTCCTAACTGAGTGTCTTCCTTCTTGGTGGCTCTGCCTCTCTGAATTTCAGTTTTTGCATGTGTAAAATGTGAGGATAACGCTGCTCCCTCGTGCACCCCACCCCCAACCAAGGATTATAAACTATCTGAAGGCAGTGCTAAGTCTTAGCTCCAGAATCACACATCTAGGTTTGGCCAAGAACAAAACTGTAAAATCTTATGGGCTAGGTTCCTGGCCTAATTTGTTCTTGTGATGGTGCCTTCATTTACTTAGGTAAGATTTCCAAGCAGACTATTCCAACTAACTTGCCAAAGTTTCCCCAAGAAGTTCGATCATGTTGCTGCTCTGCTCATCACCTTTAGGGGCTGTCTAGCGCTCACGGTGAAGCCCAGTCTCTTCCTCATGGCCTGAAGAAGGGCCTTCCATGGTCTACTGGGCCTTCACTAACCCTCCCTGCTGCCAATCTCCAGCTCCACTGCCTGACCCTTGAGCCATACTGAGCAGGCTGCAGTTCCCTAGAAGGGCCTGCTGTCCCTCACTTCCATGGTCACCATCTGGAACACCTTGCCAATCCCTCCTCCTTCACCGAGCTAACTTATGGTTCCTCATGCAAAGTGTTACCTCCTCTGTGAATTCACTCCATTCAGTCAACAGATAGAAGTTGTTTGAGGCACTCTGCTGGGTCTCCTGATTATGACGCAGACTGCTCTTATCTCTCTGTCTCCACAAATGGTTCCCTGGACATTTTTTATTATAGCACTGTCACCCTGTAGCACTCTTGTCTGTGGATACATCTGTCTCCAGCACTAGACTGAGTTTCCTAGGGAAGGGATGTCATCTTCTTGGTGGTTGTATCCACAGAATGGTGGCTGGCACAGAGTCAACACCCAATAGTATCTGTTAGGTGGGTGAATGAGTTCCTGACCAGCGAGAGTAAGCTTGTGCCTAGCAGAGGGCATGGTGGGCAACAGCACAGTGGAGAGCAAGGGTCCTGGACTGCCTGTGTGTCTCTGGACAACTTACTTGCCATCTTCATACACAAGGTTTTTCATCTGTAACGCGGGAATAATCACAGTAGCTGCCTATTAGGCTATTGGGAAGATTTCGTGTTGGCAAAGTGCTTAGCACAGGGCCTGGCACCTAGCTGGTGCACAGTAATTGTTAGCTACTAAAATCAGAGAAGAGGAGGAGGAGCTTTGTTATTAATATCATCTTCCCGCCTGGAAAACAAATGAATCCTGAATGTATCTGAGGCCCAGATTTGTTGCAAAGGGCCTGCCACTGAGATAGTGTCTGGATGTTAGGGCTTGAGAGTTGAGAGCTTCTAGGCATATTCTCCCTCCTATGAGCTCACAGAACACCTATGTTCTGGCCCAAAGATGAGACACTGACCAGGAAGAACAGACAGGCCTCCCAGGAGGAGGCGCTCTGGGAAGAAGTTTGCTCTGCTAGGGCCCCTGGGACAGCACAGAGGAAGTCTTGGGGGCCACGATCACTTATGGAATGCATTTTTAAGTCTCACAGGATTTTGAAGGGGGATCCCTTCTGAATAGCATCTGAGGCAGGGATGAGAGTGAAGCACCTTTTGAACTGTCAAGCTCCATCTCAGCAGCCTGCAGGCCATTACTCAGAACCTGCCCAAATGAAGCCACTCATTTCCCCCAAGGCTTCCCAGCATTTCCCAGCCTGTTCCTCTCCCAGCCACCCTTGTTAATTATCAGTGACCTTGTTCTCTGGGCTCCAGGCATCCAGTGAAGGGGATTTTGTCTGAAGGAGGCTCCAGGGCCCAGCATCCTTACCCCCTGAGCTCCTGGGCTCCAAACACTCCTCTGATTGACACACTGGAGGCAAGAGACCACGAGGCTCAGCTTGGATATAAAATGCTAAACTGCCCTCAGCACGTTGGAAGCAGGGGGCCTAATTTCACTCACTAAAGTACTTAATTTCACACATTTCTTTTTTCATTAAGCATTCCTGCTGCTCAAACCCTTGGGCCCATGCTACTTTTACTCATGGCCTTGGAATAATTTAAATTAGTCTGGGTGAGTTAATATTTAAACCTAGGAAGACAGACATGGGCATTCGACCATGGAGGAAGTGATTTGCAATGCCCAATGAGGAGCTACTCTATTGGTCAGAAAAGTCTATTTTCTATAAATAATTTGCATTTCAGATTCATAGAGGTTATAGTGCTTGAAATTACCCCAAAACCCCAAGAAAATCAAGGACCTTATCTAAGGTCACAAACCCAGTAAGTAGCCAAGCTAGAACTTGAACCCAGGGCTTCCTGAGTTAAGGCCAGTGATGGCCTTAAGTGATAGCCTGTGATTGTCCTAGTGCCAGCTAAAAGGAGTTCACTAAGACATCAGGAATTTTAATTTGGGGGTAGAGGGAAGCAACAAACATTATTTTTTCTAGCCTGTAATGGTTTTTCTAATAACACTTTTAAAATATCTATTTGAACAGGCACAGAAGAAAGTACATTTCAGTGTTAGGAAAATTACTACTTCACTGAATTACCACACAAATTTTGAAAGGGTAAGCTTGAGAAGTGTGGCTTCGTTAAGGAAAAAAAAAAAGGCACGGTGGGGGTGGAGGTGTCTTGTAAACAGACCTGCAATGTTTGGGGATATTTCCGACTATGGGGACTCCAATTTGATACAGACATGCACATCTTAGAATCTGTTTCATCAAAGCCACAACTGCTCTAAACAGCTGCCCTCAAATTACTTTTCTCCTTAGAAAAACATTTAGTTTCAATTCCTTTTATTTAACGGACCATTTTCACCAGAAAAAGGAAAATTCCGATTAAAACAGTCCCTGGGCAGAGTCTCAGAGGAGTAGGGATAATCAGCTAATTACTTAAATTTGGCCAGATGTGGGCTGTGACCAAGTCAGCCAGGCTTCAGCCCCCATGACTGTTCATCTGCTCCTAATATCATCTTTGACTTGAGGCTTTTTAAGCGGCTGGGTCCTCAGAGCACCGTGCTATAATGTGGTCATCTGCAAGTCCGCTTGAGTTTGAGGTCTGCAGGAGACAGAGAACACAAGCAAATGGTTGCAGGTGGAACTGTCGGGGGACGGCTGGACACACCTGCTTTGCTGGAATATCGGACATATGGAGATAGTGGGAGATCATGGGAAGGTCTGATGGCCTAGCTTTGGAGTCCAGACCTTATCTTGGGGTTATAAGGAATATACTGCGGGGGGAAGCGACCATGATCTAACCTGTACTTTAGGAAGCAAGAAGATGGAACTGAAAACTGAGAGGTCAGGATGGATCTGAGAGTCCACCAGAGGAAGATCTGCAGAACTGTGGTGATCAGGGTGACAGCCCAAGGAATCAAGGCTGCAAGAGAGGGAGTACTGGGCAATGGTGCGACCGTGAGGTAGGGAGAGACAGGCAGGCCAGCTTAGGATATGCGGTATTTCTGGCACTGGCAGAACATCCACTTAGAGCAGTCTCTCTGCATGGCAGGAATTCAGTTTTGAAGCTCTTAAGAAAAATAAGAAGATATTCACCTGTGGGACATTTTTGCAAGGAAATGAAAGACAAAGCTGCAGGGGTGGATATACTTATTCAAGGAGAGAGGGAAGAATGAGAATGGCTGAAATCTTGGAAAGCAGCAGCCTTCAAGGGACGGCAGGAGGATGAGGAGCAACAAAGGAAGCTGAGGAGGAGCAGTGGGAGAGGCAAGAAGCACTTGGGAAGGCAGGCTGCCATGTCTGACGCGCAGGAGCCAGAGGAGTGCCAAGAGAGGTCAGCAGTGTTAACCTTTAGGTGCATGTGTTCAGTGAGCTAGAACTGTTTCACTAGCCAACCAGTTAGTGATTCTTTTATCACATTAACCTCCTAAGTATGCTGGTTAAGTGTAGCATGGTACAACACAGAATGGGCTGGTTCTGCATCAAATCTTTTCCAGGTTTGAGTAGCTATAAGACTCTCTGATGTCATTTACAAAATGGTCAAGAGTCTTTTCTAACATTACCTGCTTTGAACCCAATTTTATTTTCTGGAGAGGTGGAAGAACATAGTGGTCAAGAGTATGGACTCTAGAGGCAGAACTTTTGGATTCAAATTCCAGATCTCCTGCCTCTTAGCTGGGCGCATTACAATTTTCTGTGCCTAACGAAACATTAGCTATAAAATTGGGATAATAATAGAACGTACTTCATGGGGTTTTTGCAAAGCTTTAAGAGAGTTAATACATACATATATATACACAGAACAGTGCCTAGCCCAGAGAAGGTGCTCAAAATGTTACTTAATAGTTAAGCTTTAATAATCTAAACAAATTTAGTTTTAATAATCAGTGAAGAATAGCACTATTCAATAGAAATATAGTGCAAGCCACATATTTAATTTTAAATTTTCTAGTAGTCACATTATAAAAAGAAACAGGTGAAATTAATTAATAATATATTTAACCCAATACATTTAAAATATAATTTCAACATGTGATCGATATGAAAAATTATTGAGATATTTTACCCTTCTTTTGTCTTTGAAATCTGATGTGCATTTTACACTTACACAGCACCTCTCAATTCAACGGGCCACATTTCAGGTGCTCAATATCCACATGTGATGAGCGGCTACCATGTCGAACAGTGCAGGTGTAGAAGGAGACACTAAATTGCTAGTCTAGGCTACCTCACAAGGTTGGCTTAGAGGTGTGGTGGGTGAACTAGTAACATTTTGTTTACATACTTCTACACTGCTTAATTTGTAACAACGAGGACAAATGTCTTTAAAATCCAATGAGTTATAAAAGAGTAAGAAAAAATATCCCAAAATTAATGCTCACTGAAACAGTCACAGAAATACACAGGAGAACATTCTAATCCGGGAGTCAGGAGAACTGGGTTCTAGGTCATACGTGGAACCTTCAGAAAGCCCCCCATTCCTGGGCCTCGGTTTCCTTATATTTCATTTAGAACTAGATGATTCCTTAAGACTTGCCAGTTAAAATGTACAAATGTTAGCCATATATTTCTCCCGTATTGCCTGTCAGAACTTATCAACGGATGAGAACTCTCTCCTCACTTCTGGAGATGATTTATCTGTAAGCAGAGGGACAGGTGACCCATCTCGCAGTCTGAGGATTTCCTGATTCTAAATCTGCCTCTGAAGACACGTTTCCGTTTGCTGCTGGCTATCAACGTTCTCAGCTCCAAAGACTTTACATTTACACTTGTACCCTTCTTCCCTTCGTGCCCTCTGTGGTCACAAACGCCAAGGGAAGTGAAAAATGAGCCTTACCTTCTCCCTCGCCCACAGGAATGATTTGGTCTGAATGCAAGGAAATCTGGGAGGAGGGCCCACGGGAGTACGTGCTGCACCTGTGGAACCTGCTGGACTTCGGGATGCTCTCCATCTTCGTGGCCTCCTTCACCGCGAGGTTCATGGCCTTCCTGAAGGCCAGCGAGGCCCAGCTCTACGTGAACCAGCACGTGCAAGACGACTCGCTGCACAACGTCTCGCTTCCGCCGGAAGTGGCGTACTTCACCTACGGTAAGTCAGAAGGTACTCCGCATATGGTCTGCCCCACGCGCTTCCGGGGCGTGGCCATGGGTTCGACATGGTTGGTCCCATAGCTGGGGGGTTTGTAACGTGGCCAGCTTTGGTCGTCTCTACTGCCGCTGCAGACACCAGTCCGCAAATGTCCTGCTCCCTGCAGTACAATCAGCTGAACAGAAAGTGGGACTAGTGACTAGAAGAAATAAACTTTTTTGTGTTGTGAAGGGTGGGTTTGTTTTGGAAGGGCTCTTGGAACCTTTCTACGGAATTTTTTTTAAAGAAAAATCTCCTTTCTGATATGGATCTAGGAGCACTAAGGGCAAATGTATATATGGAAAAATTTTGTTTCTGTATTGGATGCCTGTGTTTTGTGCAAAGATAAATCCTACTTTCCCAGTTCAAAAGTTCTTTTCATGTGGCAAGATAGGTTCTTAGGAGATGCCTTAACTCTTTCACACCACAAGACCATACAGCGTGAGGTAGTAGACTGAAATTTTAGGATAAATAAGAGTTACAGCATTCATTCATCGAGGACCTCCTAGGTGCCGGGAACCATATAGACATTTTTGCACCGGAAACTGCAATCCTTGCAAGAGCCCTGCAAAAAGGATCTTCTTTGTCCCTATTTTATAGACAAAGAAACAAGTTTTCACGGCAGGGCTCACAATGTTCTCAGAAAAAGAGGAATGCCGTCAATAGCAAGGGCTCCTGGCCCAATGTGAACTGAAAACCGTGCAGAATGGCACAGTGCTTATGTTCCCAGACTTTGCAGTCAGAGAGACCCGGATTCAAATCCTACTTCTGTAGCTCTCTGTGAGACCTTGTTTACTTAACTCTTCTGAGCCTCCATTTTCTCATATGTAGAACCAGGGTACTACTTACGTCAGAAAGTGTGTTTTGAGGATTAAATAAGATAGTGCCTATGAAGAATTTTGCACCATGCTGTGAAAATATTAAATGCCTGCTAAATGGTAACAGTTAGTATGACTACTACGTCTTGAGTTACTCTCTTGCTCAACCACTGTACTTTGTGTACTAAAAGAGAAAGATGAGTGGGGAGAAGAAACAGTAGATATTTGTTATTGTTACCAGTAAACTACTTGGACACTTAATAGGCATTCGTTAATGGCAGCTGCTATAGCATGAAGGATTTGAGTGTCAAATGTACCTGATACGTGAAGCCACAGGGCTCCTCTGACCTCAGAATCTTCATGGTCAGGTGCAATGATCTGCAGAGGGTTGCCTATTTAACACAAAAGTTGAGTTCCTGCCCATATTTAATGTAGATTGTGTTATGCAGATTATGTTACAGTAAATGTGGTAGAGAGACACCCATTGAGAAATGGAGAGTCTTATAGTATTACAAATGACCCACTCTTCATTTGTGGGTTTAGCAAATTCAGACTTTTTAAAAGCAAAATGAGCTTCTATATTTTCCCCTCTGTGCTGCTCAGCGTTTGTCAATGAAAGACGAGAGAATCTTGATATTATGTTGGATACCTTTCTTAATGCCATGATTCAGGCTGCAGCATTGTCCACTTGTGACTTCTGTTCCTTTTATGGATTATAGTAAGGTCTCACTCCTCCCAAAGTATTGCACATTGTTGCCCTTGCTTTTATGGATCACCATGTGCCCTTGGAAATCTTTGGGATCTCTGTGTTCATTTGTGCTCTAGTTGCGGGAGAAGAGAGCCCTCTTGTGGCCAGCCAGGCAATGGTACCTTCCAACCTCTACAGCACCAAAGTAGGCAGATCCCAATTTTTCAGGTTGTGATGGGGCAATTTTTCTCATGGAAAGAGCTCCAAGAAGAAGAAAATCCCTTTGTCTGAATCATCACAGTCCTATTTGCCTTTACATCCATCATAACTCTTACAAGCCAGTCCAAGTAGAATATTTTTCACTAAAAGTTCTGACCTGGTCACCAGGGTCTGACAACAGCTAAATCTATCTTACTAGATTATAGGAGTAGCTTTTATCATTACAGCTGAGGTTTAAAATGGTAAATTATAGGGGGCATAAAAGAGAAATTCCTTTTTGGTGTCTGTTTGAAGAAGGCAAGTTTTATTTCATGTTATCCAAATGTGTTATTTATCCATGGAGGGCGACAGATATATTGGAAAAACATAATTTGTTCTCCTTACTTGTCTTTTGTGGACGAGTTATGATCTTGATGAGAACATAGAGTCTATAATTTTGTTATATTTCCAAATGTAATTTAAAATGCACTATGTGAAGCTTTGTGGCAAATAGAGACCTTGCTTCCTTTACTAAAGGTTTCTTACTGCTCTTTATTATTGTAATTGTTTAGCAGAGTCTAGGTTTGAAAATAAAGAACAAAATTCTTCCTTTTCCATCTCCCTTGGGGTGCCAAGAATTGCTATGTAATATTCTTACTATCTGCATTTATGTGGCTCTGAAAAGGACCCCATACCCCAAATCCAATCTTAAAAATGGCAATAATAGTATCTACTCTACAGGGCTGTTGTGAAAATTACAGCTAATGTAAGTGTAAGGGCTAATTTAGGTTTCTCAATGTTTCTCAATTTAAGTTTCACTTAGCATTTCTCAACAGGGACACTATTGGCTTATTCAGCAGAGCAATTTTCATGATACAGGTCTGTCTGGAGCATTGCAGGATATTAACATCCCGGTAATACTCCTACCCTGTCATTGTGACAACTGCAGACACCCACACACACTTCCTCAGGAGGAAGGTGATACCCTGGCTTGAGAATCATATATGTTCTGCCACATAGTAGGCAGCTTAGTAAGAGATGCTGCTCCTTGTACCGTTAGAACTGCAATAGGAACACCTTACAGATTTGCTGTGCTGTAGGCATAACCCCAAGACAGCTCAGACCTCACCAGTGACCACAAGCAAAATCTCTCCAACCCAGGACAGGTCCCAGGACTCTTGCCACCTGGAACAAGGCTGTCATAGCAAACCTGAATGACTGGTCGCCACTTTGGGGTCCTTAGTTCAACCGGGGAGCAACTCTCCCAGAAACACACTGCCTGAGGAACAAAACCCAAGAGCATTTTCTCAGGCAAGAGCCTTCAGATTCCTGAACCTCATGTGAACTCATTTGTTCTGATTTGTGGCGAGTTTAAACTTGTGGTTAGGATTTCATTTGATCATTTAACAAGCATTTATCAGCACCTGCTGTGTATCTGCCAGACCCCATTCTAAGCACATTACACGTATGCTTTCATGTCCTCCTCACTACAGCTCTGTGAGGTTGATGATATTATCCCCAATCTACAGATGGGGAAAATGAGGCTCAAAAAAGTTAATTGGCTTGCTCAGCATCACACAGCCAGTGAGTAGAAAGGCCATTTTCAACTTCAATTCTGTCTAACTCCAAGTCCATGCTCCTCCCCACTACCTCCTCATGGTGCTTCCCTGCAAATGGGACACCCCCTGCTTGTGGAGCTCAAACACTGGCAAGGAGGACAGACTAGCAAGCAGCATGGTAAGTTCCATGACTAAGGGGTTCAGAGGATACTGTGGGAGCAGAGAGGGGAGTGGGAAACCTGTCCCAGCCCATGGGCGTCATAGAAGGCTTCCTGAAAGAGATGACAGCTGTGCAGTGTCTTAAAGGATGATTGGGAATGAAGCAGACCTTGAAGTGAGGGAAGGGTACTTCCAGGCAGATGGGCCAGCACGTTCCAAGAGGGTGGGTGGCACCTTCAGGTATTGGGATTAATTAAAAGACAAGGGCAGGAATAGCAAGTGATGAGGTTAGAGACCTCTAAAGATGCCTAACTGGTTTCTCTTCCAGAGCAGATCCCGTCCCCCAGTGAGTAACCCAGACTGTTTTCTTTTAGCCAGGGACAAGTGGTGGCCTTCAGATCCTCAGATCATATCAGAAGGGCTGTATGCGATAGCTGTCGTGCTGAGCTTCTCTCGCATCGCGTACATCCTGCCAGCCAACGAGAGCTTTGGGCCCCTGCAGATCTCCCTGGGGAGAACCGTGAAAGATATTTTCAAGTTCATGGTCATTTTCATCATGGTATTTGTGGCCTTCATGATTGGAATGTTCAATCTGTACTCCTACTACCGAGGTGCAAAGTACAACCCAGCATTTACAACGTGAGTATCCCAGCACTCTCCCCTGAGGGGCTCTGTGGGTTTCCCGGGGACCCTTGGGAGTCTCTTGCAGATGGCTCCTTGAAGAGACACAGTGGTCCTTGGTATTTCTAAAGGTTAAAGGCAACTTTATTCAAGGGTGGCTTAGAGGTCAGTTCAGGAGTTGGAAGAACAGAAGAGCTGGATTAAATCCTCACTTTGCCACTTATATGCTGTGTGGCCATGGGCATGTTCCTTAACTTCTCTGAGACTGTTTCCCCATCTTTAAAATGAAGATAATAACAGTACCTGCTTCATAGGGATAGTATGAGGATTCAGTGAGATAATACAGCTGCCACACAGTAAACTCTCAATAAATGGAAGGAATTATTATTTTTGCTATTGTTACTGTCTTAGCCTGTGTTATCTAGAAAACAGAACCCTGGGCAAATCTTGCATGCCAGCATTTTATTGGAGCAAGGGAATTGCAATCCAAATGAAATAGTACTGAAGGAGAAAGGAAAGTGAAGCATGGGAAGAGGGAAAGCACATTCAGGTTGCTGACCTGGCCACCATCCCCTAGAATATACACTTGGTCATGACAGACTTCTCTGAGAAGATTATATAGAAACACCATACCTCAGAATGAGAAATAGAGAACTTATCAGCCTGATCCTTTCATCTGTTGCCTTTCGTTAGTCAAATTCACTCCACAAGACATTAACTCGCCTGTACATCCAGGGCAGCTCCTGGGGAAGCCGTATCCACACAGCGTGAGTGGTAGGTGTGCGAGTAGGTACAGGCCAGCAGCTCTCCGTGCCTGGCTGGGCAAGCCAGCATCTGTGCATGGGCACCGAGCAAGTCCTGCAGCATCGTGTGCCTCAGCAGCAGCAGAGAGGGTCCAGGCAAGGGAGACAAGAGGCGTGTGCATGAGCGTGAGGCACTGTCAGCCGGACTGACATTGGGACCCAGAATAGCTGCTGCAGCCAGAGCAAGACAATGCCATGGCCTCCCCTGTGGAGGTAGTGTTGGTGCTCACTGAGCCTGTGTCCACCACCCAGAGCTCCACCTCTCTGTGGGGGCCTGCCAGACAGTCTCTTGGAGGGCCGTCAGTAGCACTGAGCAGTGGTCATGTGGAAGAGTCAGGCACACCTGGGTTTGCATCCTGGCACAGGCATTTACTGGCTGATGACTTTATGCCAAGTCACTTGATTTATCTGAGCCTCTGTGTCCTTGCCTGTAAAATGGAAATGACTTCCCACCTTGTTCCTAAGTATCATCATGAATAAATGAGGTTGTTATGTAAGGTGCCCGAAGCATAGACGTCTTTCCAGTCTAGGTCCTTCCCCAGGCCCACCCTGTCCCGGAACTTCCTGCCTTCGCCAAGCTCCTGCTCAGAACCTTGAGGAAAGGACAGGCAGATCTCCAGCCACAAGTATAGCAGCTGGGATCAGCTGGGCTGAGCACCCTGAGTGGCCTGGAGATTATTTTCCAGCCAGTTAAAAGGACTCAGCCTCAACTACACAGGTTCCCTGAGCGATTCCCTGGGCGATTACAGCAGGGCCTCACTTCACCCTTCTTCTGGAGGAATCACCAGGTCAAGCGCAGCAGTGAATCAGTCAGAATGCTTTATATCACTCCAGTATGCAGTGATTAACTGTTGAAGGAAGGAAATAAGCTTGAATGCCCCAAGAGCGAATTTGCTCCTGATCTGCTGGAGGCAAAGCCAAACGTATCTGCTTGGTGCAGGCTGCATTGTTATTGAACAACAGTCAAGATGTCAGTCAATAAACAGAGGCTCTCACCCTCTGTAGCCAGGCCCCGACATCCCTCCTGTGTTTCCAGTCTAGCACAATGCCTTGTACACAGTATCCTCACTAAATGCTTCATAAATAAGAATGAAGGAATGGACAGGAGAAACAGCCAGATTCAAGGCAGGAGGGTAAGCAATAGACTGGGAATCTGACCATATGAACTTCTGTCTCATTTCAACGCCCTTGGTGTCCTGGGCAATGCCCCTTCCTTCCCCTTACAGGGAACCTGTACAACGGCCCACACTTCCTCAGAAGGTCAGTGCCATGACACATGGGAAAATGAGAAAGGCCGTGACTTAAGAGCAGGGCTGGCCTGGCCACAATTCTCAGCTGGATGCAGCACAGCCAATCTATAGAGGGAGTCTTTACTATCAGGAAAAGTCATGGGAAATGGTGAAAGCAGGAGAAAGGGGCAAAGCAATTGGCTTGTCCCGTGTCCCAGGAACTGGATGGAGCCTCTCTAGACATGAGGGACTCAACCAAAGAGGACCTCAGGCCCTCTTGGATGGGGAAGGGAAGAAAAGGTCCAGCGGCAGCAAGCACAGTGAAGAAACGACAGGACATTATCACCTCGGCGGCTCCTAAAATGGGCTGTGCAGCTGTGAATAGGATTTGATTGAACAGGAAAACAGTCGATAGAGCAGCGAAGTGGATAGGAAAGAATGGATTCCTGTAAATGTCATGCCTTACCCTTTGACTGCTCTCTGGAGCATGTCACCAAGAGATCTTCTTTGATAAGCAAAAAGCCGTGTTAGGATAAATGAGACTCGTGGTTTAGGAGACTCAGAGCTATTCTGAGCGCCAGCTCCACTGCTAATAAAGCTAAATGACCACTCTCAGGTGGACATCTGCTCTGAGCAGCTCATGCTCAGGCTGCTCTGCCCAGCTGGGGATCCTCCCTTTGGTCCACCCACAGGGGGCCTTCTCTCTGTGGAATTTTGAGCTTCTAGGGTAAGATGGGTCCTCTCATCTGTTTCTGTGGAGTTGGAAGATTCAATCCTACAGAAGGGAATTTGGGCCAGAGCACACCGCAGGTACCCTCCCCCTCGTTCACCCCTCAACCCCATCCCTGCCATGTTCAAGTCAGCTCGGGTCCCTAAAGTCTACTCAGGAGTCCACTTTGAAAGTCAGCTGTTAGGACCCAACAGAGAGCTTCTCATAAGAGCCCTGTTCACCCTAGGGGTACAGTCCCAGGCCAGCTCACAAAAGCCTGTCCCACCTGAATCCCACCAAGTTATAGTTGTGTCCCAAATGGGAGGAGTAGAGATATCTTGGGACAAAACAAAAGGTTTCTCTACCAACCAGAGACCCTCAACCCTCAGCCAAGCCCTGCACTATCCTCCAGTGTGTTCCAGTTCCAGATTCACGTACCTCCCTCCCCACCCCCAAATTCCTGTTCCCTCCATCCAGCAGACCTCAGTGAGGGGGTTAGACGAAAATAGATAGAATTAATTCTGCCTGTGGTCTGAATAAACACATAGTATGAACAGTCTTAATTGAGATCAGTGGATCTCTGGTGGGGTTGAGAACCCCACCTGAAGCATCTGGGAGATGGTAAAACTTGGGACTACCAGGCCTCACCCCTTAGAAAGGCTAATTAAAGTGGCTCCAAGTAGGGCCTAGAAATCTGCATTAACAAGCAGATGGGGCAGTAGGGATTCTGATACAGGTAGTCTTAGGACCACACGGTGAGAAATGCTGCTCTTGTCCAACCTCAGCATTACTCAGATGGGGAGATGGAACCCACACTCAGCTGTGTGCATTTCAAGAAAGAAGGACTTGTTAACCCAAGTGAGTATGTTATTGGTAGAATTTTAGGTCATGTGCAGGAGGGGTGTTTTTTAATAAGCACAAGCAAGAAGAGGTCCCCAGATCCACCAGGGAGCGAGCTCTGGAGTCAGATCCTATAAGCAGTTCCCAACTTTTCAGCCTCCTTCTCCTTCAGAACCAACGGTTTTCTCAGAGGTCTGGGTTATTTTTCACAGCCGCCTCTGTGTCAGGGGCTGGCCTGAGGGAGGCGCAGGGAGGTGTGTGCATGGGTCGTTGGCTGGTGAGCCCGGCTGTCTGGGCATGACAGATAGTTCACCTGCTGGCAGCCCATTATCTCCCAGCCACTTCTATTAGAAATGGCAGATGACCAGAGGGGAGGAAGAGAAAGGTGTTCCGACAAGTTTTATGCTCTCAGAGTACAAAATCAAAGTTTCCCAAGACGGGCGTGAGCAAGTGGAGAGAAAATCGCCTGAGACTGCTCTTCCTTTAAGACAGGCTTTCAGAAAAGTTCTCAATTCCGACTAGAAATTCCATTAGGAATTTTGTTCTTTGGGGAACATAGCTGATTTTATCATGGAAGTCAGTAGACAAATAGGATTTGCTTTTTAGAGGTTTGTTTTGTAGCCAACTTTGCTGAAATGCACATATTCCATAAAGCAAAGACTTTCTGCTTAGAGATTGTACGGAAACCCTGGGGTCCCAGCACTCTGGTTACAGTGTTAGAAAAAGACAGACAAAGAGTCCGTGGCTCACTGATGAAACACAGCCGGGTGAGAATGCACAGAAAGAGTGGCTTTCCCTATACTCTGATTGGTGACCAGGCTGGTACAGGTTCACAGAGAAGAAAGGGATGGTCTGGGGACAATGTGGTAACCCAGAGCAGGGAAGTGAGGGGCTCTCTAACATGACCCGTGATGGGCTCCTGGTCTCCCCTTTGGGTGAACTTGGCCTCCCCCACATAGCTCTGTTTGGAGATTAAATGTGGGCCCTCACCCTCTAAAGATGACCCCAGACAATCTTTTCTACAGGCTGTTGTGGAATCAGCTTCATAGCACAGCTAGGTTGAGCCTTTTCTAATCAAAAATAGTACCTCTCCTAAGGTTATTCTGTCTCCCCAGGAATCATTTTAATGGGAGGCGCTTCAGCAGTGCTAGGCAAAATTAGAAGCTTCTGTTTTTCCAAGACAGTTATGGGAAATTTTCACACTCTATGGACAGAGATTCTTATGCCCACCGGGGGCAGGACACGCTGATTCAGCTCCACCCAGCTCGACGGGGCCACAGAAAAGCCAGCTCCTCCATCCAGTGAACCTGGGGGCACTGGGGCTGAGGGAAAGGGTCCCTGAGACTCTACCCACACATACCTCCCCCCCCCTCCACCGCAGGATTGCTGCACCTCCCTGTTGTGGAACTCCTGATGAACTCACAATCTGCTCCCTCATTGAATCCACACAACAATGGAGTGACACAGATACTACCACCAGGAAACTGAGGCTCAGAGAGATACTGGACTTGCCCAAGATCACACAGGCAAAAAGAGAATTTGAACCCAGATCTCTAGGATTCCAAGCCCATCCTTCGCCTTTTGACCTGAAATGCCCAGAGTGGGACCCCCACTCCTGCACCAGGGCCTATGCTCTGAGGGGGAGGGGGAGCATCTGTGCAAGTTGGGTCACATTCCCGTGGCTCCAAACTCTGAAGAACAGCTTACTAAATTCAGATTTTGATTATCTTTGAAAACCTTGTGATTCTACACATCTCAGCTCTAAATAAGCAGCCTGTGATTGTCCCCTCAGTATAGCCAATTTCTATTCCAAAGCATGCTCATTCATGTGACAAACATTATGGAGCAGCCACTCCATGCCAAGTTCTGTGTTAGGCCCTGGAGTCATAGAGATTACTAAGACAATCCTCCCATCCCTGAGGAACTCATAAAAAAGGAGCAGATTCAGAAAAAAATAAAAGCATCAGCTGTTAGACCTTGTGATCATCATCACAGGGTGCTTGGGCAGCACAGGGAGGAGGAAACACTGAACTCTGCCTGGCAGGATCAGGGAAGGCTTCATGGAGGAGGTGACCCTACACAGAGGGTCTTGGAGGATGACTAGAAGGGCATTCCAACCCGTGCAAAGGAACGGGGCATTTTTTTTTAAATGAAGGAGAAAGCAGCTGCCTTACTGCCCAGATACTGATTTATTCAGATTGTTTCAATGCCTCATGATACATAAAACCACGAATAATTTTCTCAACAACAACGACAACAAAGCCACTTCCGGTGGCAGGGTCTGAGGAAGGGGCGGCAAGTGCTATGCCGGGCAGTGAAAGTGGCAAGAAGGAGCCCCTGAAGCAGCCCAAGGAAGAAGCCAACCAGATGGCTGAGAGAAGGCATTCAAGCAGAAAGAAAAAGAAGAAATTCGAGGAGCTGAAAGTGAAGGCCGTGGGGAAGGGCCCCATGTGACAGGTGGAAAACTGAGAAATCTGCCAAAAAGTAAGCTGCTCCTTGTGCCTGAGGCAATGGCGATCCTTAATTCCCTTCCTATTTAAACATCTGGATTCCCTGCCATAACATCTGTTTCCACCTATAGCTAAAATGAAGTGTTGTCTTGGAACCTGTTGTACATTTAAGAATAAGCTTTTGTTAAAAAAAAAAAAAGTAGGCAAGAGTTTGGGGAAATGGCAGATGACTAAATCAGACAATCCAGCAGGAGCCAGACAGTGAAGGATTTTACGAGTCCTGATAGGGTGTTAGAGTCCCCGCTAAGGACTTTTTGAGAGGAGGAAGGTGATCAGATTGGCCTCCAGAAAGAGTGCTGGGGCAGCTGTGTGAAGGCTGGGCTGAAAGCAGGGAGAGGGGAGGCCGGAGCTTGGCCTGAGCTTGGTGCTGAGGATTTTACGATGAGCAAATGCAGCCGTGGTTCCTCCCCTCATGGAACATGCAGACTGGTTGGGAAAACAGATGTTAATCAAGTAGTCACAGGAATGAGGGCATGTTTACAAATTGAGAAAATGTTCTGAAAGAAAGGAACTTGAAAAAAAGGCAGCTCTAAAGGGAGCTGAGCTAGATCCATTATGATAAAGGCGATGGCAGGAAGCCAGCGGAGAGACGATGCAAGCCTGAACAAAGGGAGTGGCGGTGGGGATGGAGAACGGGAGATGCAGAAGGGTGCTGAGGAGGTTAGAATGGATGAGATGTGGTGACCGACTGAATGTGGTGGGAGGTGTTCTTGAGTTTTGACACTGGGAATGCCCTACAAACATTTGGGGGAGAGAGCCAAAGAGAGTACGATTGGGAGGAAGGCAAGTTCCCTGGTGATTCAGGAAAGGGATAGGGGCTTTGACCTTCCCCAGGACCCATACCCAGCAGAGCTGAAGGCAGGCACTCAGATCTGGTGAACACTCAGTAACTTGGCAGAAGTCCGTGCCCTAAGGGCCTGGAGGAGCAGTTGGGCCTTGAGAAGGAGGGCCCCACGCTCAGCACCAAGGGCCAAGCAGAGCTTTGCTGAAGGGGTAAAATGGGCTCTTTAGCTAAAAATGCTGTATTGCGCTTTGCAAACAGAAGATAAGAGCCTGAGACTTCCCTGGCCCAAGGAAGGGCAAAGAGGGAGACAGTCAGATGAGCCGTATAGGCCCTGAGACGTCCAGAAGGGAGCGATGAGCCAGAGGGGCCTCCTCACAGCAAAGGGCCATCCCTGCAAGAAGGATCAGGCTGCAGAGGAGGTCCTGCTCGGGTAGCTGAGATTACAGTGTCTGGATCACATTATCTGCCTTTGTGAGACTCACCATAACCAATGGCCAGCGAAGAGAAACTAGGGAAAGGTCATAACGTGGCATCACAGGACCGTGGCCTACCGCCACGTTCTTCGTGCACAGCACGGTGAATGTGTGTGCAGGTGGGAACATGGAATGGAATCGGCCTTCTGGGCCTTACAAAGGACAGATTCTCCCAGGATCCCGGGTCAGTGTTGAAAGATGGGCATCTCTGATACAGAAGTGTCATCATCACACTTTATTATATTTTTGAAGTTATAATCTTGCCTTTCATCTTATAAATTCAAATTAGGCATAAGGGTTTGGGAGAATGAGAGAGCTTATTAGGCCCATTTTCTTGTGGAGAAACTAGCACAGAGAGGTTCTGAGACTTGATGGAGAAGGGAGCAGTGGCCAATGGTGGGGCCCAGGTCAAGCTCAGAGAGGCTAGGCATCTGGAAATGACCTTACGTGTCAAAAAAATAGTTTGGGTGTAATTGAAGTTCTCATCTTTGCATAACTCTCGAATAAGTGATAAAAATATAGATCTTTTCCTGGGCTACTTTAGAAGAATGATTATGCCTGTTACAGCAGACGTTGTACTATCATATGATGTTTATTTATACCCTCTCCTCATGTTTATCCGTGACATGAAATTTTAAAAGCCTGATGCCTTTGAGCTTCGGGAACAGGCTGAGAGCCCACAAAGTTCTGAGGGAAAAGACTCGATGACACAGAAAATGTGCTCTTTTGGGTGGCGTCTTTTCAGGCATTCCCCTCAAGTCCTCCGTCTTGTTCTCAGACAGAGTATAGCCATCTTAAAGGGAAAAAATCCTGGCCTTTTTATTATAGAATAGAAATAACGTTTAAACTGTCATTCCTCAAAGTGACAGAGTGACAGGAAACTGGACTGTCAGGGGTTAGCTCTAGAGATATTATCAGAAGGGGCAGTTCTTAGGCAGGTCCAAAGCAAGCTGGCTAAGACCAAATCACCTCGTGCCTCAGTTTCCCAGCATTCAATCATTCATTGACAAAAATTGTTGACTGAGTTCCTACACTGAGCCGGGCATTGTCTGGGCACTGATGACAGAGCAGTGAGCCAGTCAGCAGGAACTGCCCTCGTGGAGGTCACATTCCTCCATGAATGGGAAAAGAGGGAAAAGAAATAAAAATAAATAAACAGGTAAGATCATTATAGATTAAGTGCTGATAACTAGGAAGGAAATAAAAATGCTGTTCAAAAGAGTAATTAGAGGAAGGACTCCTTCAGACAGGTGGTCACAGAAGGCCTACCAGAGCGTGTGACGGTGAAGCTGAAGCGTTCCAGGCAGAGGGAAGAGAGGATGAGAGGGGCCAGGGCACAGGGCCCTGAGCCAGGGTCAACCGGCGGGGCAGTGTGAGGTGCAGAGGTCATTGATTCAATCGTTAGCCTGTGGAAAGCCGCTAAAGGAGAGAGACAAGAGCTGATTTACAGTTTTAAAGAGTTATTCTGAGAATTGATTATGGGGTACACGAGACTTTAGGCCTGATGCTGGAGCCTATCGCAGTTAAGAAAGAAAAAAAAAAGCTAACACTAATAATGAAATTAGTAATGTTTATTGCATATTTGTTACGTGCCAGGCAGTATTTTATACACTTCACAAGCATTCTTAACTCATTTAATCCTCACCACAACCCTATGAAGTAGAGATTGTAGCTTTCCCATTTTATAGCTAGAAAAAAAAGAGGTACAGAGAGGCTGTTATTTGGCCAAAAGCTCACAATCAAATCCAGGTTTGCCTGCATTCTGACTGCTTCACCAGAGCCCTCCCTGGACACTGGGATCAGGGCCCAGGGGGTCAAAATGGGCATCAGGGATTCATTCAATGGACACTGAACTTACTGAGCGCTTTCAGTGTGCCAGATTCTGTACTAGGTTTGCAGTTTCAAGAGTGAAGAAAACACAGCTCTGCCCTCAAGTAGCAGCCAGGCTACCAGGAGTAGAGTTGGACCCTCCATAGGATAAATCTGGGATGCACAGGCTTTGTGCACCCCAGTTGCTTGGCATTGATTCTTGGGCCAGATTCCTCTACTCCTGGGTTGTCTAAATCAATCTCCTCATTTAGGATCCAAGATAAACCAAGAGGTGATTCAGAGGACGCAAGCTTGCAGGGCATGGCTGGGGCGAGGTTCAGACTTCCTCGGGCGTTTGATTCTCCCCTGACCTTCCTCAGGTCTGGTCCAGCTGCTCTCAGCCTCCAAGTCTGGGCATTACAGAAACGCAGCCCTCTCCCAGGGCCTTTCTATATTCCAAGCACCTTCTTGCATCATCCCAGCTCGGATGGCATGGGAGCACTCTTTCCACTTCAGCAGACGTCTAGCACAGCACCAGCTATTGTCTTCTGAATTTGAGAAACAGCCTTTCAGGAGCTCATCCTCCTGCTTAATTTTAGCCTGCTATGTGCAGATTTGGGTAGGTAACTGAAAACTGTTGAGAGGCGGGCAGAGTTCCATGACACTGGGGGGAGGGCGTCATGGCATTCTGAAGAAGCAGCAATTTTCATAACAATTGCCCCAAACCCGCCCCTTGTTGATCAGTTTGTTTTCTGAGACCCATACACAACTGCCTCTCAGGCAACCTATTATTACGGTCCCATTCCCCAGGCGAGACAGACCCGGTAGAGAACTGATTATCCCATCCCTGCCTTCTGTATGACAGATCAGCCCCAACCTTCCCCCCACACACTCCCGCCCAGTGAGAGGAGGTGAATCAAGGTCTATTCAGCATCAGTCAGGGGCATTTTCCTCTTTCACTTCATTAGGAGCACTTCTTATGCCGGGGGTGGCCTATTGACTAAACTTCTCAGGCCCTTCCACTGCAGGCCAAGAGTCAAATATTAAAAGATAGCATGAGCTGGGGAAATCAGAAAGTATTTGCTTGAAATCAAGGGTTTGTGATGATCTTGGCAGATAGGAGGGAAAATGAGGCTTGTTCAGAAAAGTCAATACGCATCTGAATTACTAACTCCATTCGGCCTTGTGTGGAAGCACCTGAGAAGCTGACGGGGTTGTGTGTGTTCCTGGGTAATGCAAGGCAAACAGAGCCACCTTGCCCACAGGCTTGCAGCATTCTCTCACACTGTTGGGTTTGCTTTAGACTGGGACCTCCACAAGGACAGAAACAAGCTCTGGGCACCAGCGTATCCTCGTCACCTGGTACAGTACCTGGCATATAATCAGAGTTCAGTGAATATTTGGCAAATAAATAAATAAAAATAACAGCCACCATTTATTGGGCTTTTACTATATACTTTATATGAGTTGCTGACTTAATCTTCACAGCAACTTAATAATAAGGTGCCTTTATCCCCACTGATAGATGAGTAAACGCAGGCTCAAATATGTTTTGTAACGTGCCCAAACTCACACAGCCAGTGCATGGTGGAGCTGGGATCTGAACCCAGGCGTGCATCTTTGCTCTTCTTACTCCTCCAACTATCTCTGTGAAGCTTCCTGTGATTGACACAGTTGCAGGAATCTGTGGCAAACTCTGCAGATAGCCAGAGTGGGTAGGAGGGGGATGTGGAGCCAGTGACCGCCATGTCTTTCAGTAGGGAACCTCAAATTCAGCCTTGAGACCAGCTAGTTGACTCTAGGGGCTTGTTATGGGACAAACAGCTTCATGGTGAATATCAACTAGGCCAATTCCAAGATAGTTTCTTCGTGAAAGACAGGCCCTGACCTCCACAGTGACTCCCCTTCTGCTCCATGCCCCGGGTCCCATGGCTCCTGAATGTTGTGGGTGATGATTAATACATGACTCAGAGAGCATCATAACCTCATGAGACATTGGGGCCAGCTCTGGTACTCAAGCTCTTGGGATTAGTAATGTACTATGGGCTCCTTTCCAAGGCTAGCCTTCTCTCTGAGAATATATTATTGTAAGTTTCCAAGGTCAAGGTAAGAACACAAGTCTTTTCTCACTCAGGGCAGTGAGGGCAAGTTTCATTTATTTCCTGCTACATGCTAAACAACAAGGCGCCACTAGCATGGCATATCATGATAATTATGGAGCTCTTGTTACCATAAAAATCATCAAGTTTTCATGGAAGCTATTTTTCCCCCTTTTTCTTTCTGCTAGAATATCTGTCATTTTCATGTTGATTTATAAGAGCTCTTTATGTAAGAAAGACATCATCCATTGTCTGTTGTATGTGTTGCAAATAGAAATTCTCTTCTCACTTAGTCTTTTGCCTTATATTTTAACTTATTATCTTTTGGATGTATACAAGTAAAGTTTTATGTGGTTAGATCTCTCCGTCTTTCCCTTTCTAGTTTCTGAAATCTCTCCCTGCCCAATTGTATATAAATACTAATATTTCATTCTAGTTTTTTGATCATGTAATTTTTTAACATTGAACTCTTCAATTCCATTCAGAATTTATTTAGTAACACGATTTGAGCTATGGATGAAATATTGTATTGCTTACCATTTAGCCCAGCTAATCATGCATAACTCGGCCCATAAGGTCCCCTCTGAGAAACAACAACAACAACAACAAAATTAGTCTGTTCACTTAGTCTAGCTCATGTCAAGAGGGGTGGGAACAAATGAAAGACCCAAGCAATCCCAATGGTGAATCTAGCCATTTGGGATGATTCAAGCCAATAGACCTAGCTTTTCTTTAAAGAAGGTCTTTGCTACTGCAACCTATTTTGCCCCATAATAAGAGGAAGCAAGGGCTATAAACATTCCCTAAAGAACTAAGAAGAGATTGTTAAAAATGCATGCTTTGGCTAAGACCTCTTCCTGCCCAATCAGGGGCCATGGGCTATTGCTCTGGAAGGGGTCCCTTTCACTCTGCCAATCCCAATGAGTCTGGGCCTCTTGTAGTTAGATTCTCCTAGAGGTCATAGCCAAATTCAAGTCCAGAAGTTAATCCTTAAACTATAAAATAGAAATGAAATAGGTGTGAAGATTGTCTGTAACCCAGACACCAAATGAACAGATCAGCCTCCAAGCATGGAGGCCGTGGGCTGGTGAGGGGGAGGCTGGTAGGGGAGGGGCTAAGGCACAGGTTTAGGGATCTGTAAATACTCTCTAACTGGAACACGTACTGCTTAATGGACCAGCTCTGCCTCCTTCAGAGCATTGTCATAGAAAGCCTAAGTGTAGGCACCAAGGATAAATCAGAACTTAATGGCCGAATTCATAGCAAGACGCAAATGAGAAAAAAGTACATGCTGAATCTAGGCCATTTTTTCTAATCAAAATTCAGAAGGTTTTCCCTGAATGTGTTCTATAATTGCTTGCTTTGTTTGTGTCAGTCAAAGGTTTGTGGGGCTCTCCAAGATAAGAGAGGGAAGATGAATTTCTGTAGGACGTCTCTCAGCCACATGTATCATCCATTTCTTAGGTTGTTTGTGGTAAGAACACAAGCCTGGACCAGTACCCGTCTGCCCAGCCCCTCCCTCAGACAGGGTGTCCTCCAGTTTTCAGTGATTTCACTAGGAAGGGAACAACTGTCAGAGATTATGTCCTTCTGGCTCCTTCCAGTTTGGGGTTTGGGGCTCATCCAGTGGTTTTGGATTCTTTCTGCCACTATTCCCCTCCACTAGGGTGATAACCAAAGATTACTTCCTAGTGGAAGACAACACCTTCGGTTAATCATGCCCACACTTTGAGGGTACCTTTTTCACACAAAATGGATGCTGCATCTCGCATGAGGAACCTGTTTTCTCAGAATAGTGTCAGGAGCTGGAACTCTAAAATAACAGCTTGATACCCAGTCCTTACTTCCAAATCCCCAACTAAATTTTTTCTTACTAAAATGAAAATTATTTAAATATTCCAAACTCACAGTTTTAAAAGAAACCAAAAACAAGTAATGACAACAAAAACTCACTTCAATTTTTAGTTTCCAGCCTCTGGGATGCATAGGGAATGCGTCAAACAGCTGGCTAGACACACACGTCTACATCCACCCACACTCACAGCAGAGCTGAAAGTTCATGCAAGTCAGAGTTGAATTTTCAGCCAACGTGATGAGTACTAGTATTTTAGTACATCTTGTCAATTAAATATCAACCCTTAAAAAAATGCTTGGGGGTTTTTTGAGATCTAGCTAATCCTGGCCATTTGTGGGTAAGTGTCGGAAGTCTGAAAGGTTAAAGAAAAAAAAGAAAGTGCTTTCTCATAATCGTACCAAAAAATCTGGATGCAAGCTGAAAGAACTGTACTTAACCATTCGGATGTTATCAGATACACGTGCATATCCTAAACCATGCAGCCAAAATCCAGCTTTCTGATTGGATTCTATGTCATAAGCCTGATATAGGGTCATAGCCATGAAGTACAGACTGAAATGTGCTGGGATCTTATTCTTAAAGCCAGTGTATTTTGGTAACTTCATAGTCTCAAAAAGGTCAAAGGGCAGCGTCCTAAAATCCAGCTCTTCACTGAACTGCCCTCAAAGCACATGCAGTGTCTACCTTGAGTGAGCTGTAGGGTGAATTTGAACAATATGGACTCACAAACTCACCACTCTCATAATCTAGCTCCAGTTTAGAGGACTTGGTATAGGTGTCTGGCCTCACTACCCCTAGGCAGGGGGCAGTAAAGCACAGTGGTTAGAAGTACATGCTTTTGAAAACCTCAGACACGCCTGGACTTGCACCCGTTTCCAGTCGGGTGCCACTGGGAAAGGCATGGAAGGCTCTGAGTGTCAGTGCTTCCATCTGCAAAATGGTGGTAAGAAGCAAGCCCACCACAGAGGTGGGCATGAGGCTTAAGTGAGTTGCTCTGTGGCAAGTACCCAGCAAGGGCCAGGCACCAACGATGCCAGCTCCATCAGTCAACACCAGCTTCTTCCCCTTCACGTGGGGCTGAGTAGTCCGAGAAGAGACACTCAAGAGACTGCTGAAGGAAGCGTGTGCTTTCTGAGGCTAATAACATACAAGAACAAGCATTTGTCCTTGTGTTTAATTTTAAATGTTTAATTAATTACAAGATAAAAACGACAGCGCAGCCAGGACTCCCAATAAACGGCTTGAATGGAAAAGAAAGAGCCTGCCCTTTATCACATTCTTTCAAAGTCTTCTAAGAAATCTGAGCATCTCATTATTGCAGAATACAGGCACCAGCAGCCAGCCCCGGCCCCACTCCAGGGTAGCTGCTAATGTCTGCGTAAAGACAGCTGTTGCATGAAAAGCTCACGTTAGCTGATGCAAACTGCCTGAAGGGACTGTCTGCTTCTTTGCAGGGTTGAAGAAAGTTTTAAAACCTTATTTTGGTCCATCTTTGGCTTGTCTGAAGTGATCTCGGTGGTGCTGAAATATGACCACAAATTCATCGAGAACATCGGCTACGTTCTCTACGGCGTTTATAACGTCACCATGGTGGTCGTGCTGCTCAATATGCTAATAGCCATGATCAACAACTCCTATCAGGAAATCGAGGTAAGACCAGTTAATTGGAAATGTTCTCTCTCCCTTGGTTTAGGTTATATTGCTGTTTTCAGCAGTGAGGGTAAGGATGTTAGAAGCCATGTGTTATTAAATGTGAAGCCAGGATAGCAAACAACCAGCATTCTTCCTGGATTGCTCCAAGAAGACTTCCAGTCGACCTGCCTCATGGCATGGCAGGCACCACACAGAATGGCCCAAGAAGGGCAGAAAGAATAGGGGTCATGAATCTTTCTTGTTTTACGTGTCCCCTCATGCAGGTGAACCTCGGCAACTCAGAATGACTGTATCTTTTAACCCACATTCCCTTCTGCCTCTCATATGTTATTTATTAAGTACCTACTATATGCCACACTGGTGCTGGGAACAGGCGACACAGAGATTGACTAAGACACAATCTCTGCCCTTGAAGAACTCTATCCAGTGAGAAGAACAGACATGTAAATCAACAGATTGCAGTGCCCTGGGGAAGAGCACCCAGAGGAGTCCTACCAGGTGGAGGAGACCCAAAGCAGAGTCTGTGATCAACTGTGTAGGGAGGGAGCTTCCAGAGGTGCTGCTTGACGGCCATTCAAAGACTAACACAATTTTGCCGAACAGATAAGGGAGTCAAGGGAGTGTATCAGGAGGCAATTTATCAAAATCTAAAATGCACAATCCATAAGCTATTGACTGCAGCCTTGTTTGGAACAGCAAGAAATTTAAAACAAACTAAATGAGTATCAGTAGGAATCTAGTCAAATAGATTATGATACATCTGAACAGTGGGATACTGTGCAGCTTTTAAAAAGGATGAAGATGTTCTCTATACACTAATGTGGAAAGACCTCTAAGATACAGTAAGTGAAAAAAAAAATCAAGTTGCAGAATAATGTATATAGTGTGCTCTCTCTTGTGTAAGAGGGGAAGAGAAGGGAATACATATTCATTTTCCGCTGTATAAGTATTTGAAAAAGAAAAAGATCTCTGAAAGGATACACAAGAAATGCACAGCAGAGATAACTGCTGGGAGGTGGGGGTTGGGGAACATGGTGGTGGAATGCCTTTCTCTTTATACCTTTTTATGTTTTATAAATCTATTGTTTTACTTATTATAAAGTTAAAAAAATAAACTTAAACCAAAATAAAATGCACTAACCCTTTGACTCAACAATTCCAATTCTAGGAATGGATCTATGCAGAAATACGATTTTACGTAGATGTTCGTTAAAGGAAAAACTTGGAGGGGCTGGCCCAGTGGCATAGTGGTTAAGTTTGCACGCTCTGCCTTGGTGGCCCAGGGTTCTCAGGTTTGGATCCCAGGTGCAGACCAATACACAGCTTATTAAGCCATGCTGTGGTGGCATCCCACATACAAAATAGAGGAAGATTGGCAGAGATGTTAGCCTCACCAAAAAAAAAAAAAGGAAAACTTAAAACTAGCTCATCAATATCAGAACATATAGCATAGACCTTAGAATACTGTATGTAGGAGAAAAAATTTTTGTGCTGATATGGCAAAATCCCTATGATATTGTTAAGTGAGAAAATGCAAGGTGTGGCTTAAACAACAGAAAGTTATTTCCTTGCAGTTCAGGAGGTAAAGTCCAAGAGGAAGGTGTTGGCAGAGTTGGTTTGTGGTGAGGCCTCTCTCCTGGGCCTGTACACAGCCACGTTCCTGCTGTGTCCTCACATCGCCTTTCCTCTGTGTGTGGTGCACCCCTGGAATCTCTGCCTCTCCTGATGACACCAGTCATATTGAATTAGGGCCCCACCCTTATGGCCTCATGTAACATGATTACATCTTTAGAAGCCCTATCTCCAAATACAGTCACATTCTAAGGTCCAGGGGTTAAGGCTTCAACATCCAACTTTTAGGAAGACACATTTGGTCCATAATACCCACCCCCCCAAAAAGGAGTATTCTAAACAGTAGGAGCAACGTGTGCCAAGGCAGGGAGGGGTGAAACAATGTGGTATATTCTGCCTTGTAAGAGCATAGATCGTGCAAGGAAGGAGGCGAGAGGTGAGAGGAAGAAGTGAGCTGGGCCATGAAGCCTTAGCGCCCCCTGCCGACCTCCCGGACAAGTGCAGCACTGAGTCTATGGACAAACATATTTTTTTAAAAGTGTTTTACATATTTGGTCACCTATGTGGATGAGCTATTGCTCATAAGTCCTCCCTGCCCTTCTGGGCCTCAGTTTCCCCATGTGTAAGAGAAACCAGATGGTGCCTGAATGATCTGTGGTTCTCTGTACCACTCACCTGGGAAGGTCGGCCCCATCCTAGAAAGCAATTCATGTTTTGCTCCAAATGAATGTGGAATGTAAAGCCACGTGTTTGGCATGACATGCCCACTAGTTTGGGGCAAGAGTGGGCAAGCCCACAGCTATGATGTCAAGTTAGCCCACCACAGCGTGGTGCCATGAGATGGAGAGAGCACACTGCAGCCCACCCCCCCTCCACTGGGCTCTGGCCTTCTCCTTGACAGGTGAGAGCACATGTCCCCCACCTGTCTCACTGGTGAGGTCTGTGCAAGGACCAGAGAAGGGAAATGAGCCCCCCGGAAAGTGCCTGGTATTCACGGTCACATTCAACTCTGATGAAGTACATGTTTGTAAATCCTTCCATGAGAATGCTTGTTTATTCAGTCAGGAGATCTTGAGCACCCATTATCCCAATCCACAGACCCGCCCGCCTCTGCACCTGCCCTCCATCGAGAGCCCTGCCCATGTGCCCTGGCTCCCAGCCCTCCTGCCTCCTCAGGGGCCGCGCCTACACATTCTCCCTCTCCGCCAGCATCTTCACCTTCTCTCTCTCTGTCTAATCCTTCCTGTCAGCATTTAAATAAGTCTCTTGATCTTAAAAAGCAAAAAACAAAAAGTAACTACAAAAAACCCTCCCTCGCTCTCACTTTCCAGCTCTCAACCTCTTTCTCTCTTGTTCTTTACTGCCAGTTTTCTTGAAAGGGTTGTTTATGCTTCTCACTGCCTCTTCCACTAATTAACTCCTAACTCCACCCCACCCACACTTGACCTGGTTGAGAGCTAACTACTCGCCCCTTGGATCTCAGCTCAAACACCAGCCACCAGGGCAGCCTTCCCTGACCGCCGGGCCAGGTCAGGGGCCCCAGCACCCAGAGCCTCCCACAGCTCTTAGCACGAATGTAGGGAAGAGACTAGCTGATGAGCTCTTTAGCATACCCATGGCGCTGGCCAGCCTGTGTGTTCCATCGGGACATGGATTGTCTTCCCCAGTGCCTGCCTAGCACATGCCAGGTGCACAGTAGGTGCTCAATAAATGTTTTCTGAATGATTAAAGGTTGACCACTAGGCACTGTGTTAAGTTACAGAGATAAAAATATTTACTGAGGGGTTCCTAAGTGTCTGACACTGAGTGTTTTTCATGTGTTAACTCCTTTAATTCTCACAACAGCCTATGAGGTAGGTATTATTATCCTCATTTTACAGCTGAGGAAACTGAGGCCCAGAGCAGCCAAGCCACCTGCCATGGTCACGCAGCTAGCAAGGAAAAGAGGCAGGATGTGAACCCAGGCAGGCTTCAGAGCCGTGCTCTCACCACTGTACCACCCTTCCTCTCAGGTCGGATGTCCCGGGTACACCTCTCTGCAGTACAGCAGACACCAGGAGCCACCCCTGCCCTCACGAAGCTGCCAATCTAAAAGACCCACATAGGATGTCCCCATAGACCAGGCCAGGTGCTGATGGGGTCTCAGCAAAAGCAAATTAAATAGTGGGGCCTGCTGGTGATGACTTTCTATCTCATGGCACATCCCAGCAGCCTCACGTGGGCCCTTGCTGGGTTCATGGTCCCCTGAAGTGTAGCCATTGCCTGTGGGGAGAGGAACCCACGGCTCCTGGAGCACGTACTCAATGCCAGTCTCAGGGCTCTGTGAGGGACGCAGTGTTATCTCCATGGACAGATGAGCGCCCACGGCCCTTGCCTAAAGTCACACGGTTTGTAAGGGGCTGTGAGCCTGAGTCTGTCTGATTCCAAATCCCATGCCTCTTTCCTGGCCTCAAACCGCCCTCCTAGGACAGAGGCCTAAGGAGCCTGCTTACAGAGAAAACACACCTGCTGCCTCCCAGGGGGCCCCTCAGCATTCTGGCATTGACACCACATCAGAAGTGACAGACCTGGGGTTTAAACTTACCACCACCAGGGAAGAGAGCATGGCCAGACTCCCTCCTGCTAGCTACAGTCAGGTTTGCTCCCCGTGACTTCCATATGCAGAATCTCTAACATCCTCCTTGGCAGCACTCTGACCAACAGGAAACACACTGTGGTGTCCAATATAGTAGCCACCCTAACCCCATGTGCCTGTTGAGCCCTTGAAATGTGGCTCGTCCAAATTGAGATGTGCTATAGGTATAACAGACATGCCCATTTTGAAGACTCAGGGAGAAAAAAAAAAGGGAGCTATCTTATTAATAATTTTTTATAATGATTACACGCTGAAATGATAACATTTTGGATTATTGGATTAAATGAAATACAGCACTGAAATTAATTTCGCTTGTTCCTTTTTACTTTTTGTAATGTGGCTACTAGAAAATTTAAATTTACCTATGTGGCTCACCAAATATTTCTGTTAGGCAGCGATGCTCTAAAAGATTAATACCTTGACCTGGAGTGATTGGTGAATCAGTTAGGAGAGCTGTAAATGTTAACGGATCACAAGATTAAGTGACAGGGAGAAAAGTTCCTGGGTAAGTGGGAAGTGAAAAATGTTGGTGAAAATACCCAGTGGGGATAAGGGAGGAGGAACTGGCTGAGGTTTTCAGAGATGAATCCAGGGATTTAGGTGGAGATCTTTGCGGGTGACTAATTGCATAGGGTTTCAGCAAGAGCAAACTTCCCATCTGGTGTCTCTGTAGCAAAGGAGAACATCCACGAAAGCATCAGTCCTGTTTAGAGATCTCTCCGAATTTGCAGGCTGCGTCCCCACTCCTCAGACTGAGCTCAGTTGTTAAATCGTGGCCTTTGATGGTGTGTTGTTGTTCCCCTTGTTCCACAGGAGGATGCAGATGTGGAATGGAAATTCGCCCGAGCAAAGCTCTGGCTGTCTTATTTTGATGAAGGAAGAACTCTACCTGCTCCTTTTAATCTAGTGCCAAGCCCTAAATCATTTTATTATCTCATAATGAGAATCAAGATGTGCCTCATAAAACTCTGCAAATCTAAGGCCAAAAGCTGTGAAAATGACCTTGAAATGGGCATGCTGAATTCCAAATTCAGGGTAGGTAGCATGGGGTTTATGGGGCTAATAAGGCAGCCAGAGGGGAAGGAGGGGGTTGTGTGTGTTTCATTCAGATGGTGTCCCTGATAACAAGGGAAGTCAGGAGCCTGGAGGGGCTGATGCTTTTCAGAATCTGCTGAAGCGTCAGCAAAGCTGCAGCCCCAGCAGAGGCTGCCTGCAGAAGCTCCCTTTCCCCCTGCAGTTCCTCGGAGAGGAGGACGCCTGGGGGCTCAGCAAGCCGCCTGGCTGAGCCGTGACCTGACTCAGGGGACTCCTTAGTGGACCTGGAAGTAGAATAGCTCTTCCCAGAAAGGATCTGGAGAATGCGCTCTGGGAAGAAAGCTTCCCTGCCCATTGGTCCCCTTCCTGGAGATTCTCAGTGTTTATTAGCACATTAAAATCTTTGAGGAGTCCTGGCAGAAAGATACCCATAGAACTTTAATTCCATGCTTCCCAAATAAAGTTGACCAAACAATATTCTGTAACCTGTTGCCATCCTACAGAACTAAAGTCCCAAGGAACGGTGTTCTAGGAAGCCAAGCAGCGTGGGTATATTGGCCTCCTGAGGGTCCTCTTTTGAGAAGCTGCCCCATATGTGGGAGCGGTTCAAGTCCTACCATGTATGGATGTATGTATCTATTGTGTACTTTGTATTTTTTCCCCAGAAGACTCGTTACCAGGCTGGCATGAGGAATTCTGAAAACCTGACAGCAAATAACACATTCAGCAAGCCCACCAGATATCAGGTACCCACCCCTTTTCTAAGTGTGGGCGGAAGTGGACTCCATCAAGACACAATTTAGTCACATGGCTGTGTCATCCCTCCAGAACACAGCTTCATTCCTTCCTTACTTCAACAGATATTTATTGAGTGCTTACTACATGCCAGGCATCATGCTACTTCCTGGGGATACAGACATTGTTCTTGTCTTAGTGGTACTTCCTGTCCACTGAGAAAGAGAGACAATGAACAAGCAAACACGCAAATAAATATACAACCTGAAATCAATAAAAGTGCCAAGAAGAAAATAATGGGGTTCAAAAATGGAGAAAAATAGGGATCCCCTGTTTAGATATGGTTATCAGAGGAGGCATCTTCAAGGAGAGGACAGTTAGCTACGACCTCACAGAAGAGAAGGAAGCAGCCAGTGGAGGCTTCCAGGCAGGGGAAAAGCATCAGCAAAAGCCAGAGGGGAGAGGGGTGGACAATGAGGTCAGAGGAAAAGGCAGTGGACCAGGCCAAGGTCAGGATATGGATTTTACTCTATTCAATCTAGGAAGGTAGTGGGAGAAGTTTAACCTTGGGGAGGGAGAAGATGATAAAATTTTATTCATGCTTTAAGAAGATCACCTAACTCCTATAATGAGAGGAGACAGGTGGGGACAAGAGTGGAAGCAGGGAGACCAGTGAGGAGGATGTGACAGTCATCCAGGTGCAAAGGATGGTGGCTTGGATTGGGGTGTGAGTAGGGTGATGGAGAAAAGCAGACACATTCAATATATGTTCTGGACATACAGCCAACAGGACCTGACGTGTACCATTGGATGGGGGGAAGGAGAGGCAGGTCCCGGCATGATTCCCAGGTATCTGTCTTAAGCAAGCAGGTGGATGTTGGCGTCTTCAGTGAATACCTGACCTTAGGCTGCCAGCCTGCCAAAGTCTGTTGTTACAAAACTTAGAGGCCCTTTTATGCTTGCAATCCTCTCATTGCTTCTGGAAATTAATGCCGAATCTCTGAATCAGTGTGAATCAGCCTGAGCCCATGATAGATGGTAACTACAGGTTATTGATTATAAAAGTGCAGGCCATTCTTTTCCTGCCTTCCCCTTCTCAATGATCAGGAGTTTTATCCATGCTGATCATTTCTTATCAGATGTAAATCTGAAGCTGTCCTGAGTGTTCCTTTGGCCCAGGTGATGTGTCTCTGGTGCCACTGTCTCAGAGGGAGCAATTACAGACTTAGCGTCTTCCAGCCCAGGTCTCTAATTGAATCTCTGTCCATATTTCAGAAGCCAGCTGTGCAGTTAGGAGGATTTAAGTGGACGATTAAGAAATGGCTCATCCCTCAAAGTACTCACAGTTTTATCAGATGACACCAGCTCAAAATTGGCAATGGGCAAATCTTGTATTTAATTGTGCACAAAATTGGGCCTGACTAGTTTGATCTGCTTTGAGTTATTTTACAGGACAAATCCTTTAGTCAGTGGAAGGATTTTTATTTCTGAGCTTCTCAGAGAGAAGTATAGATTATCTGCATTACAGAAAAGATAGAAAACCCTAATGGGTTAGGGCCAAATCTCTCATGTGTTTTGAGCAGCATCAGCTGCTGAGATAAAGGAAGACTGATCGTGTGGCGACGGTCCTGTAACCAGAATGAATCCTTCATGAACGAGGCCATTTTCAAAAACAGTCTCAGAGCCATCCCATTTCTGTCTTCATCATCACTGGTTGAGTCCCTGCTGCCTTCAATCTCCCCGAGAGCTTCCTGCTGCGATTACAGAGACTGGCTGGTTTGCAGCTTCAGGCTACTGATGACTTTGGGAAGCTTGCTCATCCTGTATTTTGTGAATCCACCCAGAAAAGCCTGGGGCTACTTATTCAAATAGTTGTCACAGAAAAGAAGAAAGGAGAACTGGGCTAGTAGACCTCAGAGAGAGGAGGTAGAGAGGACAGCACAGAGGAGGAGAGAGCTCCTTGCATCTGCACGTTTGTACTTTGCTCAGCCCTGCTAGGAGAAGTCTCGGCATCTTCCTGAACCATCATCTGCTCAAATAAGAATAAACCATGAGATGGCACAAAAGGACAGCTGGGAGCAGGCTAGACCCTAACCCAGGTGTAATCTCACCATATTCCTGTGAGAGAGGCTGTGTCTTCAATCCGGTTTAACAGAGGAGAGAATTGAGGCTCAGTGGTGAAGGTCACACAGCTGGTTGAACTGAGATCTGTCTGACTCAAAGGGGTACCCTTCTTTTACGATATCATACTGCCAGGCACTGGGCATCCTCATAGTGTTGCATCTTATCCATCTTCATCGTGCTGCACCATCGCGCCTGTTTTTGACAGTCACTAAGAAGAGACCCATCTGAGCCTTTGGAGCCTGTGGGGAGGAGGCAAGGAGCAGGAGGAGCTACTTTTGCTATCACCGGGCAGCAACCAGCGGAGCAGAAGGAAGGATTTGGGCAAGGACCTGACAATGGCTCTTCTGTTTTCTTGGGCCCACTGGTGGCCTTCCAAGTTGCATTGCCTTCTTCCCAGAGCAACTTCCAAATGTGCCCAATTCACTCCCCCTTTCTTACTATCCAGGCCACACCTGGCACTGCCATCTCACTGAGTATGGATGCTGTCAGCCTCTCACACTGTCGTGGTTCTGAGGGGTTCTGTAGCCTTCCCAGTAAGGCAAAAGCCCCGTTGTTCATGTACATGTAGCTATTAAGCTTGTCTCCTTTGTGTCTCTTCAGTAGATCTTCTTGACTTTTCAAACTTAGTGCTTGAGCTGTTTGCTTTAAGCTTGTCAACGCTTCAGCTCTTTGGAGAGATTCTCCGTGTAAAGGAAGGCAGTGCCCTCAGAACAGAGGCTCTGCGTGCTTTGCTTTGCTTAGGCTTCCGGGGATCTGAATTGTTATTTTTCACTAAACTGGGTTCCTTTAGCAATGTTTTTTCTAGTCTGGGCTCTGTGGACATGAGACTAAACAATGGAACAAAACCATAATGCTGGTGAGGTGGCCAACATGTGCCTCCTCTCACAGCCACCGTTGCCTGTTCCAAGAGCCACTGTTCAATTCGCTGGGGTGTGTACAGACCCCACACCCTCACTCTGAGAGCTGCATTTCCTTCTGGGGCAAAGCAAACCACCTGCATTCCAAGTGAACCCGGAACCGAGGCACAGCCCGTCATTCAAATGAGCCCCAACCTTCATGATGCAATCCCTTCCCCACACTCAGCGGGGAGTCCCTTTTTCACCTTCTAGATGCCTCTTCTATAGAGGTCAAAGCAAATAGGATAGACAACTTGCCAATGCTGATTTCTTCTATCCTGGTGTGTGATAAATCCCAGTTTAACAAATGACTTGTCGTGGGATCCATTTTGCCCACTTTCTTCCAAATGCTCCTCAATTTCTGTTTTCCTAGGTGGCAACATTGCTTCCTTCTGGATTTACTTCATTTAGCATCTTCAACATCCTGTATGTGTTCTCTTGTTCGTTTTGGTCATAAGTTGCACAGAGAGAGTTGTCTCTTCCATAGAAAGACTTACCATTTTCCCCACAACCAGCAGCATCCCGAGGCCATCTGGTCCCTCGGAGTCTGGGCAGAGGGAACTGTGTGCCTTCTCCCCTGGATATAGGTCTCAGTGTCAAGGCCATTCTTACCCATGTGCATCTCACTCTCATCCTCAAGTGCTAGTTCTTTTGTCTGAGTAATATCGCTAAATATACTCATCTCCAGCACTTGCTAGATGCATGAAGGGAGGGTGGACAGAGTTGCCACCAACAGGGACAGGTTAACTAGGGGGAAGTTTATTATCTTCATGAAAGAAAGAACTCTATGGAAGACAGCAAGGAAATATCTCAAAATCATCACCAAGGAACAAGCTTTTCCCCTACATAGTGAAGGAGGGGAGACTTTTGATGTCCATTTATTCTAGAAACAGATATCCTCTATAGCCTCCACATTAAATAGAACTTTGGGCATTTTCTAACCATTTCAGACTTTCTGGGGCAAGACTGGCATCTTGCTCCTGCAGATCCCAGGTTGTCTACCGTGCACACACCAGAGGGGAAGCTAGGTCCCCATCAGGACACAAAGTCTCTAAGCAACTGACAGGAAGTCACACTGTTCTCCTTTAGTGTACCTATCGCTCCTGGGAGTGAAGTGGGGATGGGGAGGAAGGTTAAAGGCCCCTGCATGTCTGCAGTGCTCATGCGATTTGCTTCCATATTAAGCTTCTGTAATCCTAATGCATGGTGAAAGGCTTAAAAGCAAACCTTTGCACGACCTGCCCTACAGCGTAGCAGTTAAGTTCAGTATGCTCCACTTCAGCAGCCCAGGTTTGTGGGTTTGGATCCTGGACGTGGTCCTACACCACTCGTCAGCCATGCTGTGGTGGCATCCCACGTGCAAAGTAGAGGAAGACTGGCACAGAACTTAACTCAGGGAAAATCTTCCTCAGCAAAAAAAAAAAAGTAAACTTTTGCTTCTGTCCTTTAGAGCCACAGGTCTGCAGAAACCATAGCTCAGGTCAAGCATGCCATGTTCAAAAGTGGGCCATGAGCACTCGTGATGATGACATACCAGTGACCCTCTGCCCCAAGGGTAACAATTTTTTTAATTGGAATATCCCCAGGGTACTAATAAACAAAGCCATCCATCCTCTGAAATATAGCTGAGATTTCCTCCTGCATAAAAGACTGTGCTTTTTTAAAGGACAAATATGTACCCCAAAGTGGCCCAATCCCCCTTTGACAATGGGAGCCAGTTGCCTGCATCTCATCCCTAAAGCATCTTACACTTAACCCTTTTCTCAAGCTTGGACGAAGCCCCAGCTTTGGTTTCTATTTTGGTTAAATCCCAGATCTGCCACTTCCTTGGCTGTGTGACCTTAGAGAAGTCACCTTGCTCTCTGAGCCTTGGTGTCCTCATCTGTAAATGGAGATGACAACCCCCCTCTCACTGGGTTTCTGGGAGGATTCCATCAGGACACTTGGTCAAGGAGGCTAACACGACTCCTGTTGTGTACGGAGGACTCAATACATCTGTCTTTGCTTCTTTTCCACCCTTCCTCTCTTCCTCCCGGAAGGCTACTCTGCATTGAAAGGGGGCTTGTGAGCGGGGCCTCGCCTATTCTAAACAAACGGAGTTTGATGGGCACGTTTTGTATTGATAGTAAACACATACTACGGAATCTTTTTAAATAATCAGTTTATTCATGTTGCAGTAAAACACAGTGTGCACACTCAGCCAGGAGGACCACGATTGCTCTGTAGCATGAAAGGATGCCCCTCATCCCCATCACAGAAAAGACGACTCTTCACTTCCAAACTCTGGCTGATAATTTTACATCATCAACATACACACTCTTTAACTGATGGATCCAGAGACCAAAGAACACTTAATTCTTGAAATTTTCCTTAAAAAGTCAACAAACTTTAACTAGATCCCCTTGACTTGTGTCAGCCTGAAAGTTTACCATGGGAGAATACTTCTGAATTCCTTATTCAGTAAGAATGTTAGATATTTGGGTATCTGAGTTGTTTCTTTTTTCCCATGAGAACTGATTCAGGACAAAGATCTTTTTGTTTTGTTTTTCCCATTCAAAGTGAAAAGAGCATTATTGAGCCCCATGGAAAGGCATCTATTCTTAGAACGTAGGGAACCTGCCTTCTTGATGAGAAGACTGTGGTGAGAATTCTAGCACGCAGTTTAACCACTAACATGACAAGACCCAGGCCCCTCTGAGAAGGGGCAGCACGAAGGCAACTTACTACTTAACTGGTCAACCTGAAACAGGTCACAGCTCAAACCACAGAGCCAGTGACCCTGGACCACCGGCCCTCGGGCGGAGCAGGGGCAGCCCTGGCCTAAAGGAGCTGACTCAGAGCTCGCGGTCGAGAGCCCTCACCAGGTTCACCTGAAGTCCTGGAATCACAGGGCTGGGAGACGCCTCCTCACCATTAAAGGCACTGAGAGAGCCACCAGCTGGTGATAATAACGAGTTAAGCCCTCCAGCTCTTTGTGTCCCAGTAGGTCACTTCTTTTTCACTCACAGAAGCTTTTCCAGAGCCCAAGTAGTCAGAGAGACCCTGGCAACCTGCTTGACGTCACACAGCAAAGCTAGGGACAGAATTCAGGGCCCTTCAATCTAGAAAATGTTGCCTCTGTCCCCTCAGGCCTCAAGTATGAGCAGGTGAGCAGGTCCCAGGAAGGGATGACCAAGGAGCAGGGAATCCCTCTGTCTTTGCTGTGCTGCTCAGCTCTTTGCAAGAGCCAGAAGTCTCAGCTACCAGAATATTTTTAAATCCTGTGATTTCACAAGAACCCTGAAATGACTAGCTGGCAAAACCCAAAGTTCACCTCCTGCAGTCTTTCTCACACTTGGCTCTATTCTGGATGTTTCTAAAGGGTTTATTCATGCCTCATTTGCTGGAAAGAATCCAGTATCTGCATAATAAGTGGAACCTGCAGGCCAAACCCTTCCTCTCCAGCATGACTGGCAGCGCAGGGTCAGACGTGTGGGATTTCGGGGAAGCGGTGTTTTGGCAAAACCTCCTGAGGCCCAGCTATATCTGTCTCTGCCTCTGGTAGGAATTTTCCAAGGTACAGTGCACTTGTCCTCCACGCCTGGTCCCGACTCTGTCCTAAGTCCATCTCCTCTCATGCACAGCACCTGAAAGAGACGCAGCCCCACCTGGGCTGGCCTGCTAAGACTTCAGTACTCCCTCCTGATCGTGTCAGTTCTTGAAATAGAAGAAAGTGTTTCAGAGCTGAATCCCGGAGAAGAGCACATGACTGGCTAAGGTCACAAAGAAGGTCAGGGTAGAGTCAGGCTTAGGACGCTGGAGCCACACCCATGGATCTTAGAGGATTCTCTCTCTGTCTCCTTGGCTGGGCCTCCTGCCATTAGGTGTGTCCTGTTCTTACATCCCAGTGTCAGGAGGTATTGAATCCTGGGGGGAAAGGTTAAATAGATGCACTGGCCCAGCTTCCCCCACTGGGCAGGGCACCCCTCAAAAGTGAGGCACCAGGCGTGGGAGGATGCCCAACCGCTGACCCGGCGCTCTGCAAGAGGAAAGAGTCGTGTGTACCACGCAGGCTGCCTCTGTGCTCACCCAGGTCCTTTGATCCCTTCCTTATGTTCACATTTCAGAAAATCATGAAGCGGCTCATAAAAAGATATGTCCTGAAGGCCCAGGTGGATAGGGAAAATGATGAAGTCAATGAAGGTAAGTGGTTGGATTCGTTTCCTGCAGGTCAGAGGTCGGACATGGTCTCACGGGGCTAAAATCAAGGTGTTGTCAGCAGGGCCCTGCCTGGAGGCCCCTGGGAGGCTCGGTTTCCTTCCTCACTCGGTGTCTGCAGAATGCGTGGTTCCTGGCAGTTGTAGGGCTGAGGGCTCTGTTCCCCGGCTGGCTGTCAGCCGGGGCTGCCCTTAGGGCTAACCCAGAGGCCGCCCTCCAGTCTGCATGTAGCCCCTTCATCTCAGAATCAGCAACAGAGCACCGAACGCTTCTCACGCTGACACCTCTCTTGCCTCTTCTGTCATCACATCTCTCTGACCCACTCTTCTGCCTTCCTCTTCCACTTTTAAAGACTTGTAATTAGGTTGGATGATGCAAAATAATCTCCCTATTTAAGGTGAGCTGATTATCAATCTTAATTCCATTTGCAACTGTAGTTCTCTTTTGCCGTCTAATATTTCCATACTCACAGACCAGACACCAGGGATTAGGACCTGGCCATCTTTGGGAGGATTGCTGTGGGTAATTATTCCTCCTCCCGCAATGATGGCTGCCTTGAGTTGGCCTCTCACCCCTTGAGTTCAGGATGGTCCAGAATATCTCATTCCGTGGGGGCACATAGACAGCAGCAAGCTATACACCTTTTTCAGAGGCTGCCCCTGCCTCCGTGCTAGCTGGCTTTCTCCTCTCACTTCCAGGCTCTCAAAGTCTGACAACCAGCAGTGTTTCTCAAAGTAACCCCAGCGTCAGAATCACTTGTTAAAAATGCAGACCCCAGACCCCATCCAGCCCTAATGAGTCTGCATCTCTGGGCTGGTGCCCGGGGGTCTGCATTTTGAAACGAGCACCAGGTCTTTCTGATGCTCACTGAAGTTTGTGAACTACATTATTTCACTGTTTGGGTTATTTTCCAGACTATTTTAAGCAGTTACTCTTAAGTGAAAGCAAATTACCTTATACCAGGTAATTAATCTTCATGAGACACCAAGGACAAATATTTGCTACCTACAAACTGCTTCCTCCATGACTGAAGGCACTACGTCTCCCCCTCGCCTGGGCCACAGGGAGCTACTGGAAGAGCCCGGGCATTGAGTGGCCCTCTGCTTCATCCTGGGCCATCCAGGGTGCAGCCTGAAGACCAACAGTGACTGAACCCACCCCTGGGCTCACTCTCTAGGGGCTCTGGCCACCCGTGCTTTTGAGTCTTGAACTTAAAACTGCCAGGTGTCATGCCAGCCAGTCTCAAGCAGTGTGTAATTATGATTGACAGGAATGGAACTGATTATAGAAGGTGGGATTTCATGCCACTAGAATTATACCAGGAAATTGGGGCTCAGTGAAGCACCTGACAAAAAGTAGATAGGGGAAGTATGCATGGGTCAAAACTGGCCAAACTATATCCTTAAGAGCTCTGCATTTTCTGTATATGAGGCATACCCAGAAAATAGTTAGGAATGTGTTCCCCAGGCAGTGGACTCCCACTGGAGCCAAGTCCAGTATCTATAATGTCAGGAAAGAACCTTTCAACTCTCCTCTGTGGTTAAAAAGATTCCCGCAGGCCAAGCCCCTGCAGATTTCTAACCATGTGGTTCACTGTGGAAGTGAGTGGAAGTCCCCACTGGGTCATCCCCTGCTGTGGAAGGAGGAGGAGGCGGGCCTGTGGCAGCTTGCCTCGGTGGGGCAGTGCTGCCTGCATGGTCTGGATGGACCCCGGTCCTGCGAGGCTACCGGGGCTGTGGCCCCGTCCACTGTGTGAGCTGTTCCCTTTGCACTTGGGAGTTGCTCCTCTTTGCAAGTGACAACAACAGAACAAAACATGGAGCATCATGAAAACAAATATTAGGAACAGGGGTGTTGCTCAGAGTCTTGAAATCTGCCTTTAGTGGCTCCAGGATAACATTCTAACGATCATGATATGAAATAGGTACTAGCAGTTCACAACCCTGATCTTGACCCCTCCGTCAACCCAAACCCTTAACGGAGAGGACAGCTTTCCCAGAAATGGGAGGAGAAGGGTTTGAAATGGATGAATGTGTCCATCATGGGGAGGAACAGGGTGGTACTTAGGTCAAAACTGAGCTCCCATCCCCTCACCTCAACCCTGATGGGCTGGACCACCAACCCTACATTCTGCTGGAAAGATGCCCACCCCTAATGCATGTGGGATGAGCCCCTTCTGCCTGTGCATACTCACCAAGATCTCCTCTGTCCTTGCAGGCGAACTGAAGGAAATCAAGCAAGATATCTCCAGCCTGCGCTATGAACTTCTTGAAGAGAAATCTCAAGCTACCGGTGAGCTGGCAGACCTGATCCAACAGCTTAGTGAGAAATTTGGAAAGAATTTAAACAAAGACCACCTGAGAGTGAACAAGGGCAAAGACATTTAGCAGCTCGCGGTGGCATCTGTGATTTCTACCAGCATTCCAAGGCCAGGTTGGATACCCTGGTCACCAACCTGGTGGGGAAGGGTCCCAGGCCCATTCCTCTAGGACACTAAAGAGACCCACTGGCTCCATCCTGAGCAGCCTTGCTGACATCTGCAGCCCAGGGGCCTGCCTGGACCCAGAACTGTTGTGAATCTAGGCTGCTGGGTGAGAAACGCAACCACAGGAGGAGGGGAGGAAATGTCCCCCCGACACACATGTGAGACCTTCGGTCCAGTCACAGTGACATACGTCCCTGTGGCCAGGGCAGGAAAGGCCATCTTGGATGCACACATGTGCCCTCCCACTGCACACGGGATGGCAGCTCTGTCTGCATCCCTGGAAGACAAACCACCTCATCCCATGCTCCCCTTCTCCCTCCCTCTCCCCCCGCCACACATGTCCACACAGAACCGGGAGGTGACCTGTGATCTATTCTTAAGTGCCAGATGAGAACACAGATAGCCTAATAGCAAAATAGTTCTATTTGTTTATAAAAAAAAAAGTTTAAAAATCCTAAATCAAAAATTGTACTGTAGGTAACACTGTTTAGAGAACAACAACAAAATCCAAATGATGTATTTTTACCTTTATTATCTTGTATTTACTATTTTTACCTAAAATGGAAAGGAATAAAATTACCTCATAATAGCCGGAGGAGCCTCTTTGGATGCGCTGTTCCCTGGCCGCCCTGCGCCCTGCCTGGAGGAGGCCTTTGCAGGCGCTGCTCTGGGAGGAGAATGGGGCAGGTACAAGGGGGAAAGGTACTGCCCCCTGAGTCAGGCAGCCAGGACCCCACCTCCAAGCCCCTCCTTCTCTCCCCAGACCTGGTGACCCCAACCTCGCCAAGGTCAGGAGGGAGGCAACGGAAATGGGTGGGAAGCAGAGCATTTTTTCCTGCCCCACCTCAGGCCCCCTCCCACGGTGTGGGAGAGGAGTGGGTGCCTGGTGAAATCCAGCCACAAATCTTTCTGAGCGAGGGGCCGGGTTGTGAGTAGGGAGAGCAGCCACCAGAGGGCGCCCCGGTCCCGAACAATGCGCTTCTGAGCAGCCTGGAGAAGATGCCTTTGGATTCCAGGAGAGCCCACTGGCCCCAAGGAAACACTAGTAACACTAGCCAGATGTCTTGAGTGAGCGCTTGCTGTGTACCAGGCACCGTGCTGAGGGTTCTGCATCAGGCCACTGACCCCTCACAGCAACCCCGTGAGGAAGAGGTGGATGGGGATCCAAACTCAGATGTTCTGCAGACACCTGGAAGGGCAAAATATGTGTGTGCATGTGTGTGTGTGTGTTTTATACGTGTACATGTATGAGGGGGCTTGTGTTTTGTGATATACAGTATATCTTCAGAGGTAGACGTGTTTTGTGTAATACTGCCCTTAAAAAAGAGCAAATCAAATGGGGTGATAAACAGAGCTGAAGGTGGTCCCAGCATTGGGGCTGTGGGGAGGAACCATGACAAACTGGACAGCCATGCCCCACCTAAAGCAGGCCACAGACACTCAGCCCAGCCAACCGTTGCCATGAGGAATACAGACCCAGTCTTGCCAAATCTTCACAATTTTGGGGGGGGGGGTGTGCGAAGCTGGTGTTTGTTGGGCCCCTGGCAGCCCAAGACGGGTTACTGGGGAAGAGGCCTGGAAATGTGGCTCCCCCTGTGGGCCGCCCAGCTCTCCCACCCAGTGCTCAAACAAGAAGGAAGCAGAGGCGTCCGTGCATACAGGGGGCATACTGTATGTGCAAGGAGCTTTACAGATGTCAACTCTGGTCCAGGAGTTTTTCACTGGGGGTCCGTGGGGGCGTCCATGAATGGATTTCAGAGAACCTGCAAATCCTAAAGTGCTCATCAGCTTGTGTGCTTGTCTCAGTGATGGTGCGTTGTTCTGAAGAGAAGACGTGCCGCTTTTCTCAGATACTCATCCCCGGCCCCAGAGCCTGCAGATGATGACTGACTTCGTTCAGCAGGTATGTACTGAGTCCTTCGCCAGGTCCTGGGGATGAAGTACTTATGCATCCAGTGGGGCTCCTTTTTAAGCCTGGACTCTGAATGGGGAGGCTGATGTGCTTTGTAGGAAGAGCAATTGACTTATCCAGGGGACAAATTACCAACACTTCTGGAAGATTTCCTTTCTGATCCCTCACTTATCTTCATCAGAATGCTAATAAACATTTCTAAGATGCATTATTCAATTTCCCTATCTGCCTTCAACCAGAAGCAGCTGCCAACCCCATTTTCAAATCCTGGGGCACCCTTTTCCTATCAAACCTAAGTCTCAAAGCTGTCCCTTAAGGAGATAAAGAAAAACAAGTCCCTCTAAGTAATTAAAAACCAGAAAGGAAAACTAGAACCATCCATTAGGCTTTGATGTCGTGTCTGGGAGGTGAGAGTAGTCCAAGAACGGATTCATGGCTGCCAGATGGCTGTAGGGGGAGGAGAGAGACCCCTCTTTCATGGAAAGCTATTGGAGAGGGTTTGGCACTGAGGGCTGGCAGTGCTATCGGCCTGGAGCCGGGGCAAGAGCCCGGGGCATTTCCAGGCACAGACGCCCTCCCTCGCTGCTCCTCCATCTCCTTGGTGTGGAATTAGCCAGGCAGGAGAAGGAGCTCTTGGAGAAAGGAAACAGCAGGGGGAAGATTGGAGTCTGGGAGAGGCTCAAGGACAGACATGGGGAGGAGACAGGGCCCAGGCCCTCCCTGCAAAGCGCACAGACTCCGCCTGGACTTGCACACGCCCCAGAGCACCCTACCCGTGCCCCTGCAGCCCTCTGCACCTTTGTCACTATTTCATCAACAACATTAATGTGCGCATCTCATGTCTGTCTCCATGGCTCCCGGGGAAGCTCCATGAGGGAGTCTGGGTCTGTTTCATTCCCCATTGTGCACTAGCACAAGGCCAAAGAGTAGTCACTCAATGAGTCATTGCTGGACTCTTCAGATGGCACCCTGAACTCTGAAAATCCGGTGAGTTTGCAGGAAACGCAAGCCATCCCCTGCTGCAGCTCAGTGCAGCTTCAGCGGAAACGTGCAGTTTCCCTTCTAGCCACAGCATGGAAGGAGGCGCAGTTCTAGCACCTTCTGCTACTATGGGATTCTTCAACCCCCATGTAGACCCGGCTGGGGGCACTTATGGGACTCAGCAGCGGCAGCCCGGTCCAGGTCTCCGGGCAACCAGTGGTTAATTCAGCAAGTTCTCCAGCAACCTGTCACCTTCTGATGGCTCCTAATAGGACTCGACAAATCCTAGTGACACTTCCTGGGCAAAAACCACCAATTAGTCCCCAGGGCTGTTCCTAAAGGACGTTCACTCACACACTTGAGAAAGCACGGCCAGCCTCCTCTGCCCATCACGGAATATCCCCCTTCCTCCCTCCCAACAGAGCCCCGAAGACAAAAACTTGGCCAACACTCCAGGCTGGAGGAGGTTCCTTAACGTGGGCGCGACTCTGTGAAAGCTCCTCCCAGGGGCCACAGATCTGGGAAGGCCACAAGACCTTCACATCTGAGTGCCCCCAGGAAGCCAAGACACCCTGCCCTGCTCTGGAGCACCAAGCAACTGGTTAAAAATAAGCAGCGATGCCACCTGTCACTCCTCAAAGTGCTCATTGACACTTCTGTAAAGTGCAGGCGTTGAGGCCCCAGGGGCCGGCAGGAATCAGGAGTTTTGATCCTCTGAGGCAGGAAGGCAGGCCCGTTGGATGTTTACTCCATCTCTTTCCCTCGTCCCCGAAGGGTGAATGCACTAGAGGGAAGGGACTGTAGGAGACACATGGATGAAATCCACGCAGGCTTGTTAACTAGGCAGCAAAACCCCTTCCACCCCAAGTCAGCAGGCACAGCAAGTTCCTAAGGTTGGCCCAGCTCATCCTTGTCCTTGGGAGCCGAGGCACCTGGGCTGGCCCTTCCTGGAGAAATCCCTACCGACTCTTTGTCTAGGATTTCTCCCTCTGCCTCCCCACTGGAGTCAGGCAGCTAGGATGTCCTATGCCGTCTGCTTTAGGAAATGAATGATACAGAGACAAGAAAAAAATAAAAGTGTCCTGGGTTTAGGTTCTCAAAGGTCTGGGTCTTTATTGAATTTTCCTTCTTTTTTTTCGAGAAAGATAAGCCCTGAGCTAACATCTACTGCCAACCCTCCTCTTTTTGCTGAGGAAGACTGGTGGCCCTGAGCTAACAGCTGTGCCCATCTTCCTCTACTTTATCCATGGGACGCCTGCCACAGCATGACTTGATGAGTGGTGCCATGTCCACACCAGGGATCCGGACTGGCAAACCCCGGGCCGCCAAAGCATCCATGCGAACTTAACCGCTGCACCATGGGCCGGCCCCAGACCTGTGTCTTTAAAGAAGGGAGAGGACTGAGGGAAGAATCAATGGTTAAGAGAAATGGTGTTTGGTGGTCGAGGAGCGTAGGGCTCTCCCTACCCAGAAAGGCTCCCCTGAGACTGGGGTGGGGTGGAACAGAGGCTCGGTCCTAAGGACAGAGAGGTCAGGCAGCCTGGCCCTACCTGTGGAGGAAAAGTGGCCGGATGCCCAAAGAAGGGAGGACCACGCTGGAAGGCCACATCCTCGCCCAGCCTTTGGCATCCCTCCCTTTGGCATCCAGGAAGGACATCCAAAGCTGCCGGCCCCTCCAGGGCCCCTGAACCAGGGAGGCATGAGGAGGAGGAGGAGGAAGCCCCCCAGAGGGCAAAGTGAACAAAAATTTAAGAAGCGTGGATTCCACGTCCTCAGAGTGTCTGCGTCAGACAACTGGGTCACACAGAGCCCGCTGTGTCTTGACAGGGACGCAGCGTCAGCGAGGCCACTGACAAAAGAGGCCCTTGGGTCTGGTGGCACAGACCCCACACATACCCAGGCCAGTGGCCACCCACCCCCGCAGTGGGGACATAGAAGGCAAAAGAAGGCAGCTTAAATTCTCCAGGTAAAAGTTCACCAGGACGCTTGCTGGTGTCTAAGTGCAGACGGACACCATCAGGACAGACCCCCCTGCTAACTCTGCCACTTCCACTCCCACCACCTCCAGAGCAGGTGGACATGCAGACTAAGCTGAGGGAAGGCAGGGCGGAGGGCAGGGGAGGGCATGGGGCCTGTCAGCTCTGTACGGGGGAGCTGTGACCTCCCCTTTGGCGGGAAACAGATCTCACCTTCCCCCAGGCCAAGGCCAGCCTCTGATCCCAACCCAGCTGACAGAGTACCCAGTGCCTCTGAAACCAAGGCAGCCCCAAGCAAGGCGATCGGTTCCTGCCTTGACATTCAGATACTTGTGGACTGGGAAAGAGAAGTGCTTTTTTCAAGAAGGGTCAGGAACAAGAGAATGTGAATCTGTGACACCAGTAGACCCCTTCCTGCCACACAGACAGGGACTGTCTGTCAACAATGCCAGAGATGAGAAATGAAGGAGAGAGAAGTGGACATAGGAGGGGGAGGGGGAGAGGAGACCAGAGGGAAGGAGAGAAGCGGGGGAACGGTGGGGAGGGGAGGAGAGGGAGCCATGCGACATCCTCATCCAGGAGCTCTGCCTTACCTCTGCCGAACTGTTCCAGAGGCCTTCTCAGTTTTGTGCCAAATCAACCCCATTTTTGTTGAAGCTCTTTTGCACTGGGTTTCTGGATGTCATTTACATCCTCAGAGTCCTGATGAACACAAAAGTGACCTAGGACTTCTCTGCCCTACCCTTCCCCTGGGGCTGTTTGGCATTTCTGTGTGTAGAGGAGCGATGGCCAGAAACTGCCAGGAGTGTTTTTCTTGAGACCCTGTGAAGGTCTGGACAATGAGGGACCTCCTGGAGCTGATTCAACTATTCAAGAGTGGATCTACAAGATGCTGGCCATAAGGGCTGCTCTGGGGCCCCGGAGACAAATTCTCCTCAGGGCCGAGAGGAGAGTCTTCTCCCTGCTCTGCCCAGGCTTCAGCTCTGGAAGGATCCAGAATGGCACCCTGGGCACTTCTGTGACAGACCCCAGTGAGGCACCTCTCAACAGCTGTGCCAGCAGCAGGTAGTGGGGACACAAAGCGAGGGGAAAGCAGAGAGGGGGCAAGGCGGTCAACACAGTGACTCCACTTATCACCCTTGTTTGGGGAGTTCCTGCTCAGAGACTCAAGAAATAACCAGTAGACACTGTGAGGACGACCCATTTCTGGCGGTGAGCTTCCTGCCATAAGTAGGAGACATCAAGCCTTATTTTGTAGGTGCAGATTGGTGAAGTGGTCTCAAGTTACATAAATACAACTCCATATTGGATTTGGGGGACTTCTGCTGCTTCCCATAAGCATAGATCATGGACAGTAGCATGAACCCCAGCAGCTGTACCACTGACTCAGAGTTTCAGACTGGTCGATGCCGGGGGAGCATTGACTGCCCCAGATCTGAGCTGGATCAGTCTCCGAGAAAGGAAGTCACTCTTTGGATCATTTCCATGATAGAACAGAACAGAGCCCCAGGGTTTCTGGCTCAGCTCAAATCAATCACAGGACAGACACTCCAGCAAAATAGAGCCTCTGCGGCCTCCGCAGTCTGCAGAACTAAATTAGAAGCCCCCGGAGCCTGTGGAGCCCCACTGAAGGTGAGCGTTCCATCTGAGAGCCAAGCTGGCTTTTAGACACATCTTCACATAAAGACGCTCACAGCATCATCACTGTCTGTCACCAACAGCGTGAACAGAATGCGTATTCTGCGCTTTGGCAAAGGCCACGGGGGTGTGGGGCACGAGTGTCTTCTCATGACATCTCCCCTCCAAAGATACGCAGACGTGTCTGCTGTGCCCTGGAACTTCTGAGCCCGCATGTCCCCAAGCACCAGCTCAGAGGGGACGATTTCCATTGCCCCAAGGCTGCAGCGAGAGGATGCTATAGATCAGTATTCTAGTCACTCTGGACAGATTTTCAAGTTTTCTCCCAAAGGGTAGAAATACCATTTTCCAGATTCTTAAAGACTGTCCAGTCAGTCCTCCCCCTGCATACATATGACATGAAAGATTCAGCCTGAGGTGAAACATAAAGATCCCTTCTGGAAAATGGAGCTAACAGTTTGAGATGAGAGCACAGATGCGTGAGGAAGCCACGGAAACTGCTTCTCCCCACACTGCCTGGGTGTGCGTCTACCTGCAGGGTCAGCCGGCCGGTGCCTGGGGAACTCTGAAGGGACCCAGGGTTTGCCCCAAGCCCACAGGGCATCAATGGTCACCCCAGTGCCCCACCACATGGTCAGAGATGAGGAGGGGGATTTGGAGGTGAGAATGAGATCTGGGCCCACATCTCCAGCACTCCTGCCCCATATGCGTCCCCACATGGGTCCAGCTGGCAGCAGAGACCCGCAGGCAACTCAAGCAGGTGTGGAGGACAATGATGTCCATGGCTCCATCTTTGTGGGGCCTGGGTGCTGTGTGCACGGACTTCCCGAGGCTTCTCTGGAGGCCGCCCCCAGAAAGAGAAGGCTAGAACCAACGCAAAAGAGGCAACAGCTGTGTGAAGCTGAGCTCCTGCAGAGGGAAAATAATAGAGGAGCCGCTTACCCGCCAGGCCTCTGCGTCTCCTCCTACAGGCTGTGGTCACTCAGGGGCAGAAACCGCCACTGGCACAGAGCAGCGGAGCCTGCGTGGTCTGTGTAACCTCACCAAGTCACACCCCAGGCCGCCAAGCCCAGGCGGTGGCAGGGCGAGCAGCACAGGGTGCCAGAGGAAAGAGAGCAAGTGAACACAAACGCCTGGCCTGGCTGCTATCCTGTTCCATGAAGTGTTTGGGTGACTTCCCAAGAAAGACTAGAAAGTGAGGTTGTGGTGAATTATAACATCAGTGGCCCCAGTGAAATGTACCTCCCGGTCCTCCTGCCCTCGCTTATTCCCCTCCCACATTGACATTCGGTTCGGTCATGGGACTGGTGTGAGCCAATGGGACATTAGCAAGTATAGCACATGGAGGGGCTTGATGAGGAAGTGCCCAGTGGGGCTTGTCCTCTTAGACGCCAGCTGCTATGTTGTAAAGAAGCTCGGCTAGCCTACTGAATGGTGAGAGGCCACGTGGAGAGAAACCATGGAGGACATGAGGCCTCTTGTCCTTCCATCTAGCCAGGCTCCCAGCTGGGCGTAGGAGTGAGTCAGCTACATGGAGCAGAAGAACCGCCCAGCTGAATCCCGTTGACCACAGATTCGTAGGAAGTAACCGTGTTGTTTTAAGCCCCTCAGTTTTGAGGTGGTATGGTACCCAAGCAATAGGTAACTCAAACAAAGGGACTGAGGGATGGTCCAGGAACTTTCACATCATACTCAGCCTAATGACAGGAGAGGGATCTCACCCATTCCCCCCAGGACAATGACTGACTCCTAGGGCCTCACCGACAGTGCCCTAGGAATACAAGTCAGCCGGTGTTAATGAAGCTGCAGTCAGGGTTCCCAACTATCCAGGTCAGCTTTGCTCCACCTAGAAGAAACCCTGTCTCTGTCCACCAACAGAAACCTCAAAAAGCAGCTCTGGCCATGTTGCAGAAGGATGCACACTCTCTTGAACAAGCTGAAGGCAGCCAGTCAGTGCAGCCATCCCTTCAGCTTGTGGACTGCAATGTGCAAAGGATGGAAAGGATGCTGTGGACTCAAACTGCTGAGGAGCCTGCAGGCTCACCACGAGAATGGAGGGAAGCCTGGGAACAGTTAAGTAGATTTGTGAGATCTTAATAAGGATGGTGGACAATACAGGGGAGAAATCACAAGGCAGTCAGTGAATCATTGCCCAATGGACAGTGATAACACTCCCTTAGATTTCCAACCTTAGAGCCATCAGAGCACTTTTACGTCCCTTATCTCATTCCATTAAAACAACAACCCAGTGAAGTGGGCAGGGCAGGACTCATTATCCCCTTTGTGTAGAAAGAGCTTAAGTGGTGCAGGGGTCCCGTTGAGTGGGACTCCCATGAACTGGAAGTTCAACCCCTGGGCCCCCGAGCCCCATGAACTCGACTGGGTGCAGAGTGGATGCCAATGAACACAGCTAATGGGAGGGATGCCCTTAGGCTGGACAAGTGTAGAAGCAGTGTCCCAGGAGGCAGCCTGGGCGAGGAGGGACGCTCCTTGCAGGTATTTCTCTGTGTGGGCCTAGGACCTCCTGCTTCAGAATCCCCTGGGACACTTAATAATGTAGATCTACAGGCTGGGAGTGAGGCCCAGGAATCTATATATTAAGATTCTCCCAGGTGACTCGGCTAGTCCATCATATTTGAACTCTATTGCCACAGAAGTCCCCTTGCTGGAAGCATGGCTATCAGGTCACCTGACTCAGTGATGGGAGGCAAGGACTTGGGGTCCAGTGCTCGAGCTGCCTCTCCTGTCTTCACCGAGGAGGCAGGACAGATCCAGTTTGGGCAGGATGTATAAGATTTGGACACATGGAAAAGATGGAGGTGGCAAGAAAAAAAGGCAGGGTAAGTAGCTCATTGCCACACCGCCCTCGGTCGCATATCCATTATTGAACACCATCGTCACTAGTGAAAACTCATGAGAAAGGGACAGGAAACACAAGGGTATGGGTGACAACATCCTCCGGGGATGGCCTGGTTTGGGTTTTGTCTCGTGTTCCCTGGGGGTAAGGAAGTGTCACTCTTGCACTGGGGCACAGGCAGGGTCTCCTCCCCTCTGTCCTGGGATCTCAGGGCTCCCCTAGAGTCAGAGAGCAGAGCCCTGAGGAGGACAACCTGCCCCGGTGGGGATGCTTCCTGAGTGTCCTGGCATTAGTCCACCCTGGGGGGACCCCTCAATCCCCCACTCCGGCAGGTTCTGCCCCAGTGACAGCAGGGAGGAGAGGTCCTGCCAGCTCCAGTGAGTAGGGGGTATGCTGGGTGTCCACTCCTCCTCTCGCCCCAACTAAAGGGGGGAGGGGAGATGGGGCCGGGACAGGGCTGGCTCCTCATATTTGAGATCCACCTTGTACTTGGGATAACCCTGTCCTACTCTTTGTGACTGACTCTGAGCCACTTCCGATCTGGAGCAGGAAATGTGCTGTTGAAGTGTGCTCATAATCAGACCCAGGTAATTGGCTCTTTAATAATCAGCCTGTTCCTCCTGCCAGCTCCCTAAGCCTCCCCCTCCTGCCTCTGTTCTATTTTCATGCTGTCCCCTCCCAGGTAGGGAATTCCTTAAAGGGCCCAGCTGGCTTGTCATCTTTTCCTTTTCTTTCCAAATGGCCCTATTGAGGGTGGGCCTTTTCCTGCGTGTGATTCAGAGTGAGGCTCTGAGCAAGGGCTCTGAGGGGCCAGAGGCACAGATTCCCGGAAAGAGCGCTATTTTGGGAACTTGGACGGTGGAAAGGTGTAGTGTACTCACCTCTGGCGCATCAGAGCTCAGCCCGACCCTCCTGCCCAGGGGGTGGAGAGACACTCTCCTGAAACCCAAAATGCCTCAGTGTCCCTTCCACCCTGGCTGTCCTCTCAAGCAAGTGCAGAAAGGATGGAAAGTGGCCTTCTTGACAATATTGTCAGCGTCATGTGAAAGGGGGCCTGTGGCTCCAGGACCCCGACCCCGGACCGGGCCCTCTCTCTTCCGGCTCCAGCACCCAGCCTCACCTTCAGCCAGTGCCTGCCGCCTGCCGGATGAGGCACTTAAGGAATGAGGACCACAGAGAGGGAGAGAAATAAAAAAGCAAATTACTTTTGCTGTTTTGTTTTACACTGTTTTTTAAAAAAATTATTATTCTCATTACAAAAGTAAACTATGGTCACTGGAGAAATTTTCAAGAACCTTGGCACTCAAAAAGAAGAAAATGGAAATCGCCCTTAATCCCACCCATAGGGATCATTATTAGAGGGTATTACTCGTGGTTTTATTTGCATATTTATATCAATCTTAATCCCCAAACTCCCGTGGGGAAGAATAGGACGTTACTTTCCCACTAGCCGATCTCCCGATCTCCCCAGGTGATTCTGAAGGGGCTGGGAGAGAGGAGGTGCCATGAGTAGAAACTGAGTCCCAGCCCCTGGAGAACCTGCCCCACGGCCTTGGCTCCCTTTGGGGGCCAGTGCGGGACCCTGCCTTTCTTGCCTGGGTGGATGAATTCAGGACAAGGTGGGGCTGGATGGGCAACTGTCACATCTCAAAATGCCCTTAACACCCCCACACATCTTCTTGTTTTCCCGATTTGGTTCTAGTTGAGATGTTGAGAACATCCACTCAACACCATCTCTGGGGGAGTGTCATCTTAAAGGCTGTCTCAAAGAAGGGCCAAAGGATTCCATTCCGAGTCATCCAGCAGAGACGAGCGGGCTGGCAGCCTACAGGGAGCGGCCGGAGAAGCCCCTTCCCCAGCAGCTCTGGGTACAGGGACCACACGTGCCTCCCCAGAGGAAACCTTCCAGGATGGAGACACCCTAACTTATGACCTGGGAGCCGGGGCTCAAGAGGAGGAACAGGTCAGATTCCTATTGCCTCCGCATAAAATGGCAATGCTAATCTAGTTTCCAATTTAAGTTTTAAAATGCCACTTAAAGGACAGCTTCAGTTCTCTCACTTAAGACTTTTTTTAAATAATCACATTTCCTCATGAATCAGGCCATGGGCATATTTGTCCCTCCCTTCCTGTCAAGAACTGACAGAGCACAAAGGATACTCTCTCAGAGATTTTCGTGACCAACATACTCCTGCTTTGTTTAGGGGGCCTTTCTCTGCCCCTCTCCCCCACCCATCGCCCCTTCTACCCATGGCCTCTGGGACACTGATCGTGACCCCACCACTCCCCTGTGGGAGAAGACGGCACCACCCAGTGGCAGAGGTTCAGGAAGGACCAGGAAAGAAATGAGAGCTGTCGCCCAGGCACTGGCCAAGGGGAAGGCTCAGGGCAGGGGTGACTGGCTGCAGGGAGGGACTTATCCAAAATTAAGATTTTGGGGATCCCCAAGACTTTTATGGGAGAGAAACCAAGTTGTTTTTTGTTTTGTCTTTTTAAAAGCTTTGGAGAAAATGAAAACATCATTTCAAAACCTGAAGGAATATGCTCCCAAATTTTGTAAACTTGGACTTTTCCTCCTTTTTCTAGTCAAGGATGGACCCTTCTCTATATTTTAAGCATAGGTCGGGGGAGGGCCATGAAGAGTGAACGCTGTCAGGAGGACGTCTCTCCTGTCCCACCCTCCCGTTAACTTGGGAAGGGACATCAGGGCCTGTGCCCATGAAGACAGGGTGTGCAGGAGGCCTGGTCCAACTACCAGGGGCCTCCATGGAGAAGGCTGAGCCTCCTCTGGAGGACCGGTTTGCAGGCTGGCCTGGTCTTTGGGGAGGGTGGTGGGTAGGGAGGTGGTGCCTGTCTGTGTGGAGCCAGGACTAATCCTCTGAGATGGCAGCCAGGCCTCTAACTGCCCACCCAGGACCTCGGCTCAGGAGCAGAATCTGCAGGCAGAGCTCAAGCCTGACCCTGCTGAGGCTCCCCAGCCTGCCCAGAGTCCTCGCTCTGCAGGCAGCTGCAAGACGGATGTACTGGAGATGGGAGCTGGTGACACTCTTCCTGCAGGTCCCCAATCCCAGAGCTTCTTGCTGACTCAGATCAAGACTTTCTGGCTGGTGCTGCCCTCTGGCATGGGTGGGGTTACAGGTGGCCTGGGCCATCCCCTGTATCTCTCAGATATGGGTTCAGCCATACCTAAACCCTAAGAAGGCTGCCCGATGCGCCCTTCCCAGTCCTTCTTTTGTGGCAGGCCCCCCGCTCCCCAAGCCTGATCCCCCCACCCCAGACATCAGACATTCCTGACAGAGTTGGAAGCAGGCCAGTCCTCAGTCTGTCAGTTCTTGGGAACCTCGGGCTCACAGGCCTGGGTCTGAGAGCAAGGAGAGACCTCTCCCCACCAGCTCAAACATGCTGGAGCCAAGACGGGCATCTCACTTATCAAAGCCCCCACGGTGCCTCATCTGCTGGCCAGGCCCTCATTTGAGCCAGAAAGGGATCTGGGTAGGAACGATGATGGAGGCTGACAATCAAGGATACTCTAGAACAACCAGCCAGCCTGAAATGAGGAGTGTAAAGCGAGCCTATGTGGTGATGTTGGACACTCCAACCTTTCTGCCGCAACGTCATGTTCAGCTCCTAGTAGGGGAGGGGAGAAGAGCGGAATTCCAAATCGTGACTGCTTGCCTACGGGGTTTACTCCTGGATGACTTTTATTTTCTTTTTTACCCTTGTTTATGTTTTCCCAGTAATGACGAAATACTGCTTTCATAACCAGGATAAAAATAGGGGGAAGTGTGTTTTATTTTTAAAAAGGTCAGTGGGAACCATGTAAGTGGTTGACTCAGACAGTGACCATGATAATCTGGGCTCCCTGTGGCAGCGGGGGCGCCCAGGACAATGGAGGTGGGTTTCCGTGAGGTCACTGCAGCTCAGACTTAGGGGCCCCAACTCCTGTTCACTTGGTCACGTGTTTTAATAAAATTTGTAAAAGTAAGGCATTTTATCAGGTAAAACTACTGTTTTCCACTACAACTTCCCTCTGCCACACTTCTCCTCAGGTCTAACTGCGCTGAAGAGCCCGTGAAATTTGGGCCACCCCGCTGAGAGAGGGCTGCGCTGGAGGTGCCTCTTAGAGCTTTGGTTCTGCTTGCCACCCGCCTGTGGTTCCCAGGGACGCTCCCACCGCCCGCTGTGTCAGCTCACTGGTATTAGGACACAAAGGTGCAGGGTCCCGAGCAGAGTACCCTGGACCAAGTGTCGCTAACCACCTGGGAGCAGGGAATGCGACTATGGAAGGGAACTGGGGTTTGAAATGTATGGCGCCAGAAGCCAGTCTGGATTGTTTTTCCATGTTTTGGATCTTTGTCAGCTTTTCAAAATTCGTAATTTATTTCGATTCTGTTTCTCTTTCTAAATAAATCTTCACTTTAAAACCTAATTTTGTGGTGTTATTCTCAGAGAAGGCCCCTAAGATGCACAAGCTCCAGGCTCCACAAAACCTCCATCTCCCCCTAAGGATGGGTTGCAGAGGGACAGCGAAGGGCAGGTGGCTGCTGCGGTCTCCGTGTCGGGCAGTGGGCCTCTGCGCCTGGGCAGTAGCAGTGTCTGTGGAAATGCCAATGCCAGGAGAGAGAGCAGGTCCAGCCGCGACACACAGCCCAGGACACATATGGACCTTACACCACTGACCACAGAAACAAGGCAAGGGGGGCTGGCTGAGCCCCTGGAACCTGACCTCAGCCCAGACTCACAGGCGCAAACCCAAAGGTGAGCCTCTCACCCTTGGAAGATTTTGAATCTGAGGCACACAGTCAAAACCAGCTGTAAACAGCTGGAGACTGCCTGGGCCTCACCCACCCGGGAGAGAGGCCAGAGAGGAAGGGTTAGCCAGGCCCAGGGCTTGGAGAGAGGGCTTCTGAGCAGAGGTGACTTCAACCTCTGGCACCTGCCGCTTCCTCCAGGCCTCGACAGCCCTCTGCAAAGGGTCACCAGCCCCAGCCTCAGCAGAGAAAGATCACTCTACTTTTGACCACCCACTGAGCCCCAAACTGCGGCCAGCTGCCCACCCCCTGCCGGACAGGGCTCTCCTAACAGGAAGCCCGCTGGCCTGGCTGCCACATGTCTAGTTTGGGTGCTTCCTACCAGGTCCTCCCTTCCTCTCTCCTCTCACAGGTGTCAGACCTGCACTGTGATCCGAAGGCTCCCCCAGCCTACTCCGCCTCCCACACCCTTTATCCGCCGCTGGCGTTTCCACCAATAAGTCTCCCACACGTGCTTCTCGGAGGACCCGAACTGACATGAGACCAAACTGGGTTATTCTTCTTGCCATAATCAGAATCATTAAAAGAGATTACAAGACAGTAACTTTTTCACTGTGTGATTCAATGACGTACCCATTTGCTAGCTAAACTAATACTGCGCCCCACTTGAAGTGTGCATTCCAGATCTCGGGAAATGCAATCCTACAACAGAACCAGCTCTTCCTGACCTTTCCATGAAGTAGCTCTTGATCCGTGCCACAGATGGCGTGGGTTGAGGGGGGCCTCTTAATTGACTAAACATACTTTCTCCCTGCCTTGCTGCCTCTCTCCACCTCTGGGCCCAAGGCACCCGCTCTGGCTCTCATTCTTCCTCCCTTGAAGTACAGGGACAGGGACCAGAGGACCCCAGCCAGATGCCAGGTGCCCCCGAGCCTGGCTACTGATTTAAACAACAGTCCTAGGGGGCCAGCCCAGTGGAGCAGCAGTTAAGCTCACCCGTTTCGCGTTGGTGGCCCAGGGTTCACTTGTTCAGATCCCAGGCACTGACCTACATACCACTTGTCAAGCCATGCTGTGGCAGGTGTCCCACATATAAAGTAGAGGAAGATGGGCACAGATGTTAGCTCAGGGCCAGTCTTCCTCAGCCAAAAAGAGGAGGATTGGTAGCAGATGTTAGCTCGGGGCTAATCTTCCTCGGAAAAAATAAATAAATAAATAAATAAACAACAGTCCTGTTCCAAGTCCTCCTGCTCCTTTGGGCACATGCTGGCTCTATCCCAGCCTCAGGCCACCTCCCACTCTTGGCCAGAGCGGTGGCCTGCTCCTTAGCACGCAGGGACTCCACCCCGAATCCCCTGATCAGGACCAGGCGGCAGTGCATCTTCACCAGCACGCAAACCTCTGTCCTTCCCAGAGAAGGCTAGGTGACGCACCCAGGGGGTGGCAATCAGTCTGCTATCAGTCCCAGGAGCCAGCAAGCTTTGTGTCACTATGACCCACTTGGCTAGAGGCCATACAGCTAAAGGGACCCAGAGAGGCAGGCAAAGTCATATGTCATTGGGACCAAGGAGAAAGATGTTGAGGGACTAACCAGTGAGACTTTGTCCAAAAAATGGCACACCCGGAGTCATCCTATCACCAGAGTCAGAGCCAACAGCCCCAGCCCGCAGAGCCAGGTTTGCACCCTCTTCCTGAACTCCCAGCCCCACCCAGGCAGCCTTGTGGATCGCATTACTGACTCGCCGTCCCGTCCCACCGTCTGATCCTGCAAGACACCCACAGGCCTGGGGATCAGAGGACAGAAACAGAGATGCCCATTCTGGGGTAGGAGTCCTTTCGTGAGCACTCTCCTTGCAGAGCTACTTCTCCCTCACAGCCAGCCTTTCTCCACTGACCCCGCTCCACCAACCAGACTCCAACCCCTGCAGGCCCCCACCCGGCCATTCTCCAAGCCCACTGCTGCCTATCTGCATTTGGAAGATCACTTCACTTCAGAGCCTGGGCTTGGCCTACTTGTTATTTAGTTCCTAAAATGGTCATTCAAACATGCAACCTTATGTCACCAACCAACTACTGTGGTTACCAAAGCCATCTGTGAAAGAAAAAAAAACCAACATTGCTGGGGCGAGGGTAAAAATAAAAAGGTCTGCGCGAGGGCACGGGCGGCGCTCACAGAGGAAGCGGGGCCGGCGGCAGCAGCCGGATGTGCGCAGTGCGCAGGGAAAACCCACTCCGGCTGCGACCAGCTCCAACCTCAGACAGCAGTTCGATCTTCACCCAGCCTCCTGGTGACGCTGAGTGGCTTAATGATAATTCCCCGAGCGTGCAGAAGAAACAGAAATAGCTTCACCAAGCAGCGCAGGTCGGCGCGGCATAGTTTATGAAATGCTGGGGCCCTAATGGTCCCCGGCTCCCTAATTTCCATCAAACAGCTGCCAAATGGCCCCATCGCGGCAGGAAAGGCACGCTCGCCCGGCCTCTCTGGGTCTCTCCACAGACAGGCCGGTGGGGGAGGAACACGTGTCACTCAGTGACCATGTAATGGGGAAGAGGTCGCTCCAGGGTCCCAGCCCTGTGACCTCAGCCCGTCAAAGTCAACCTCCAAGCCCCTTTATAATCTTTTCTGAGACTTAAATGTGTGGGTACACAAAGCTCCCTTAATGGAAGGTCGTTCTGGTTTGTGTAAAAAGCTGTGTAAACTTCATCTCTGCATTTACTCAGCATCAGCCTTGTTTAATTTCCTGCCGGGGGATGTTCAGGGAACGTGACTGCCCTCTTGGGGCTCTGAACATCTTTTGGAAAAGAAACAGTGCTCTCCCCACTTTGGGACCAAAAGACCCCCAAAAAAGGGCAAGAGATCTCCTCCAACTTTACCAAAAGGAAAGGCGCTTTGACCATATGCTCTCATTAGAAAAAGCAGCTTTAGACTGAGTGGACAAGCACAGGCTGCGGAGTGGAGTCTGAGGCCCCCTGGCAACGTGACCCAGCTGTGTGACCTTGGTAGGTGACCCCACTTCTCAGGGTTCCAGCTTCCTCCTTGGGAGAATGGAGTGGCTCTCTCACAGGTTGCTGTGAGGAGAAAGAGGTCATGCTGAAACCCAAGCCAGGCTTGGCTGTGAAAGGAGGTCTGCACATGGCAGCTACTAGAACTGCTCCGCCATTAGAGGTGGTCCCTGTAGGGGTTAAGTGCATGGACTCTGGAGCCTGGCTGCCAGGTTCAAGTCCTAGCTCTGCTATTCACAGGCCACGAGTCCTTGCCTGTCCTACCTCTGCAAAATGCAATGTGCTGATGAAAAGCAGCAGCTCCGAGGAAGGAACGCGCAGTGCCAGGGACCCCAGGTTCAGAGATGTCCCCTGTCCCACATGAGCAACGGAGCAGCAGGAGCCCTCCATCCACCCCAAACCCTTTGCAGACTCCCCTGCTCCTCGGATGATCACAGCACATTTCCAGAGCAGGACCAGAAATCACTCACCGTAAACCTTCATCTTACAGCCCAAAAGGCTGAGGCTTGCCCCAGACTCCACTTAGGACCTCCCAACTGAGCTGCCCAGACTTTCCGCCATCGCCTGGTGTCTGACCTGATCTCCTGGGCGGAGCGGAGAGGAAGCGGGGTCCGTGGGCCATGTGACTCCCCATATAAACACATGGAGGAAAGTCAAGGCCAAACCCCAAACTGAGCTACAAACTGAGAACCGTTTGATGCTTTTCCTCATCGTATGTATTTTAGATGGCTGCAACCTTTAATGAAAAAGAAAATTTTAATACTCAATTAAAAATAATTTTGTTATACCTTTAAAAAAAACCCAGGACCCAGGGAGTTACTGACAGCAGGGGCTTCACCTGAATAAAATGCCCTCCATCCAGTCCACACGCTCACCCTCCCCTTGGCTGAACATGTCCATGAGACAGCCTGTTGTCGTGTCACATAATGTCCCCTGGGATCCTGCTGGCTGGGTGAAATGCTGTCTGAAATAAGTCAGGCCTTCAGAGAAAGGGACTCCTGGCGTTCGGCTGGTGGGCCCCTTCCATGGCTGCTGCATCACTGTTTTGGGCGGCTGGCCTGTGCTGATGTGGGTAGGCCTTGCCCCTCTCAGAGCCAGCTTTCCCATCTGCAAATGAGGGGGTGGCCTAAGCAGCAGCCAGGCAGAGGGGCGCAGGCTCCTATGCCCTTGGAGCACACTAGGCGGCTCTTCCGGACCAGGTGGGTAGATGGGGCACTGCTGAGTCCTGCCGGGTCCTGCTGTCCACCCCATACCCACACACACGGGCCTCTTCCGGCCCAAGGAGGCCCCCCAGGCCCATCCACGAGACTAAGAGGAAAACACTGAGGTGGGCCTCCGGAGCATTTTCCACCTCACTCAACAAGCAGTCAAACTCTCTGTGGGGTCATGACTTGGGGACACAGTTTCAACACTGGACAAAGAGCTTGCAGAAGTGTTTCCCCTGGGCAGCTGGGATTTGTGGGAATGAGCTCTGGCCGAGGTCGGCCTGGCACTCCTCGGTTGTCCTTGTTGCGCCTGTGGCCAGGTGTGAGGTGCGGTGAGGGAGAGGGCAATCGCTAACTCATCTTCCCCCGGTTCCTTCAGCCAGCACTCATCAAGCTCTCCCAGGTTCTGCACCCCTTGAGTGGGGAAGGAGGTAAGGGGGAGACACAGCCATGATCTTGGCTGACCCTGCAGGGGTCTCAGACAAGAGACCAGACAGCATTGCTGGGACTAGGGTGAGGGGTGAGGCGCTAGGGTGCAAAATGGACGGAGGCACCTCGCTCCTGACTCTGCGCCTGCAGGACCCTGGGGGTAAGCGCCTCCTTCAATCTCGTGGGGAGGACAGTCAGGGCGGTCAGTACTTCCTGAGCAGAGCAGAGGTTGCAGCAGCCAGGGCAGGGGCTCCCATACTAGCCTGGGGGGCTTCAGAGGCTTCTCAGAGGAAGTCAGGAGTTCGGACTCTTGGAAAAGGAGATCCCCCCCTCAGTCCTGCTGACTGCTCACCTCTGCCCTGGCCCCCAAGCATTCACCAGGGCTGCAAAGGGCAGGTAAGCCATCGCCAGCATCTTGTCCTCCTCTTGCCTCCCGAGCCGGAGCGGAACCGGCCAGGAGAGCTGAGCGAGGGAGCTCCCGGTGGGGGAAGCACGTGTGCCCTCAGGGCACAGCAAGAGAGGAGCCTGAGACTTGGAACCAGTCCCAGCCTGTCCGGGAGCCCCCTACCTTCGCCCCAGGCCTCCCCCGGAGGCAGTGTGCCCTGCCTGAGGGGCTCCAACCAACCAGGCTACGCCTGGAGGGAGAATGTCAAGGAGAAGAATGAAAGCAGGTGTCCATGCCCGGCTGAGCCTTGTCTCTGAGTCGGTTTGCTGTCAACAACTGTCTCTGTTTTGCGTGTCTCTGCTCATAGGTCTGTAACCGTCCGTCTCTTTGTCCGTCAGTCTTTCTGTGACCCTGTGTGTTTTCTCCCTGCCTCTCTCTGTGTGTCCCTCTCTCTGTGAGTGATGTGAGGCCGGGCCGGGGGCAGTCGCAGCCCTGTCCTCTCTCGCCCTCATTGGTTCGCAGCCGCTCCCCGGGGGCAGCCGCTGCCAGTCCCGCCCCCCGCCCAGGACCTGAGCGCGCTCAGAGCCGCCTCAGAGCTCAGTCTCCTGCTCGAGACAGGAGGGCAGCAGCCAAAGCTAGTGGAACAGGCTCGCTGCACACCGAGCATCTTGACAGGGACTCCGGGCTGCAGGACTGCCCGGAGACCGGCGGCGGCGGAGGACGCAGAGGACTCCCGCCATCCGCCCTCGGTACGCTGGGCGTCCGGGCGCTGAGCCTGCACCCCGAGCTGCGGCCGCACTCGCCAGGCACTTCTCGCCGCCGCTGCAGCCCAGAGGCGCCCCGGATCCCGGAGCTCACCCGAGCCGGGGGTCCGAGCTGAGAGGGCGACCGTAAAACCGCAAGACGGGTGACTCGGAACCGACGAGAAACAGGGAAGGCCCGAGGGTCGCGGGCGCGGGGCCGTCCAGCTCCGAGCCCTGGGGTCCGCCGCCCCGCGGGGAAGGCAGCTGAGCGAAGGCGAGAGAGCGGCCGCGGCCCGGGGACTCTCGGCCCCAGCTGACCCGAAGGCACCGACTCCCGGTCGGTTGCGCGCAGCAGGGCGGGAGGGGCGCCCCATGAAGGCGCCGGGTGGCGCCGGTCCGCGCAGGGCTAAGTGAGGCGGCCGGGCCGGGGTCGGCGGCCCCACGGGCCATGTACGGCGACGTGTTCAACGCCACCGGCGGCCCCGAGGCGGCGGTAGGCGGCGCGCTGGCCCTGGCAGCCACGGTCAAGGCAGAGGGCGCTTTGCCGCTGGAGCTGGCCACCGCGCGCGGGATGCGGGACGGCGCGGCCGCAAAGCCCGACCTGCCCACCTACCTGCTGCTCTTCTTCCTGCTGCTGCTCTCCGTTGCGCTCGTCATCCTCTTCATCGGCTGCCAGCTGCGCCACTCGGCCTTCGCTGCGCTGCCCCACGACCGCTCGCTGCGCGACGCCCGCGCGCCCTGGAAGATGCGGCCGGTGTAGCGGTGGAGCGAGCCAGGGCCGGCGGGCGCCGTGTCCCGGTCCTGCCACGAGCAATCGGTACGAGCCGGGCAGGGCGGGCCTGACGCAGGGGGGTCGCTGGCCGCTGGGAACACTGCGCTCTGACCCAAAGACTCTTCCTGACCTCGAGCGGCAAGCTGGGCGTAAAAGGAGTCGGAGGCGTTAGGAGGCTGCTCAGGGTCCGGATCCTAGTAACCGCAAGGCACCAAGGCTCTGATCCCCTGGCTGGATCTTTCTTCCCCTGGACAGCGGGTGCAGCCGGTCGCCTTCCTAAACGACGGTGCGCCCGCCCGGACCCAGGAGCCTTCCTCGCCACCTGCTGACTTCCTTACTTTGCACACGAAGGGGCAGGCACGACGAGAGGGCAACTAGCCTGGACCTGCCCTGTCCGGACGCCCTGGCCCCGTGGCTGTCTTCCCGAGGCTGCTACCGCCTCTCCCGCTCTGTGTCACCAAGGACTCTGCTAGGATCCGAGAGTGAATTCAGCTGGACTTTGGAATGATTGCCCTCCAGGGCCATGTTCCCTGGGGGAAGTGAGGGGACACGGAGTTTCAGTAGGTCCCTCTGGGGTCCAAGGACTCAGTTTTCTTTGTGGGCACAGGCGGAGCGGTAGCCAGTCTAGAGGTGGCGGGTCTCACCTGCAGCACCCTGGGGTGGGGATCCGTCCCACATCTCCAGGGCCTGCCTCTCTACAATAAAACCTCACCGAATTAGACCCAGTGCTGAGAATGTCCTGGTCATTGGTTGCGCCGCTTTGAAAAAGGGGAAAAGGACAGGGCGATCTCCTGAGCACCCTGAGACCCAAGCGCTCCAGCCTCCCACCTCACTGAGGCCCAGGTCAGTTTGAATGATACTTCCTCCTCTCCAGCTTTTCCCCAGGGTCAGTCAGCTCCTTGCTCTGGGAAGTGTTTCCAGAGCCCGTTTCCAAGAGGCATTGCTGCCTCATCTGAAAAGATTCCCTGTGATGGGGCTCCCTGGAGACTTTCTGTGCAGGGCGGTTCCTTCTACTTTGGTGTCCTCCCCTTTGCTCTCAGAGCCTCCTTGGGCCTAATACCTTCCAAGAGCCATTTCTGGACCAGAACCATCTGGTGAAGGAAGGGCCCGCTGGTCAGGCGATGGGGGCAGCTGCTTAACACTTTTTCCCAAAGTAGGTAGGAGGCCTGCTCTGGAGAGCACAGTGAGAAAGCAATGGACCAATAAATCCAGCTAGGAAAAGACCTAGCTGAAAAAACAAACTGAGCTGGGTGGGGGGCCGGCCCCATGGCTGAGTGGTTAAGTCCACGTGCTCCACTGTGGCGGCCCAGGGTTTCGCCGGTTCAGATCCTGTGGGATTTGGGGAGATAAAGCATAAAAAAAAAAAAAAAAAGATTGGCAACAGTTATTAGCTCAGGTGCCATTCTTTAAAAAAAAACAAAAACAAAAACAAAGAACCTGAGTGAGAATAGAAAGATTTGTGATAACCTTGACCATTTCAAAGTTAATCTAATTCTAGGGAATCTTATTTATGGGGGGTTAAAATAATTTCAGAAGTCACCTGGCTAAGGAAGGCACTAGAGCTTGGAGAATGTGTGACTAAAAAAGGGATTTGGGGGCCGGTTGGTGGCTTAGTGGTTAAGTTCTGTGCGCTGCACTTCAGCAGCCCAGGTTCAGTTCCTGGGTGTGAACCTACACCACTCATAGGCAGCTATGCTGTCAAAGCGACCCACATACAAAATAGAGGAAGATTGGCACAGATGTCAGCTCAGAGCTAATCTTCCTTAAGCAAAAAAAGAGGAAGATTGGTAATGGATGCTAGCTCAGGGCAAATCTTCCTCACCAAAAAACAAACAAACAAAAAAAGGATTTAGTAGATTATCTTATCCAGCTGTTCTAAACCATTTAGGAGTCACTTGGGTTTTGAGAATCTGAAGAATGCTAAGGATGCTTTCCTCTGGCAAAATGCATACAGGCACAAAATTCTGCAAACTTTTTATAAGTGTCAGACACTGAAACGGGTCTATAGACCCAAGCTGAGGCTGGGAAGAGACTTGCTAGGGCTCCAGTCTCAGGCCAGGGCTCTCACCACCATTTCTCCTCAGCCAGTGCCCAAGATTCCCTCCTGGCTTCTAGCCCATGCAGCAGCAGGCATGAGCAGTAGAGGTTTTTCACCTGAGGCTTGATTACCCAGGTCTTGGGGAGCTCACACCAGCCAAGTCCTAGTGGTGCTCATTCTATGATATAACCTCACAGAATATTTTAGTTTGGTCTTTGGAAATGTAGCCAAACCTCTCCAGCCTAGAGAAATGGTGACCCTGCTACTCTGTGTGATCCTTGGTTACAGGGAAGACTAAAAGGAATAAATGTAAGAAGATATGGGGGATGCTGGCTGGGATAATGAAATCACACACTGCTGGTACGGGGAACCCTTCAGCCTTGACCTGGGGGCTGGGAGGGGTAGGAGACTGATGTAGAGACAGAGTGGATAGATCGAAAGACAGTTTGCAGAGAGGTCGGAAGCACAAGCTCAGGGGTCCGTCTGGCTTTAAGTCCCAGCTCCACTGCTTACTGGCTGCGTGACCCTGTGCAAATTACTTAATCCATTGTGGCCTGTTTCCTCATCTGTGAGGTGGGTATTATATCACCTAGCTCTACAGGGTTAAATGTTAAATGACAGAACCAATGTGACATGTCAGCACCCAAATATTAGCTGTTATTATATCTGAGCCGTAAGCTGGAGGCAGCGCTGGTGAAAAGAGAAGCTGACCCACGAACAGGACGCGCTCTCACTGGGGCTCACTGTCTGCTGGCACCACCAACAAATGCAAGGGCTGGTCCCTGCAGGGGGAATATGAGTGGACGGCTGGCTTAGAGGTCACCTGAAGTTCCTGGGCCAGCATCAGCCAAAGCCAGAGGGATCCAGGAGGCTCTTGGGATCCCTTAATAAAATACTGGCCCAAGGCACCAAGGGGTTAAAGCTGAAAGTGCTAAGATGCAGACTGATGCCTCCATAGGGTTGGAGTGTCCACAGCCACCTAAGCCATAGGCTTGGCCATTTGAAATGAACAGATACTTCTGGAAGAAACTCCTAGGTAATTGGGCCCGTGTAGCTCTGGAATCTAGAAACCAAGCAGGGACAGTGAGAGGAACTAGATTGGCATTCTGCTTTTTGCCAGCACTATGACCCTGAGTAATTTCAGTCCCTTCTCTGGGCTTCGGTTAGACCAGGTGAGCAGTGGCGGGTCCTTTCTCATGCCGGACCTAGCCCCGGATTCTCCCCTGGAAAGCAGGGATGTGGCTGAGTCCATGTCTGCCCTCTACTGATACGCAGGGTAAGTGGACTACAATGTGGTAACTGGACATTTGGATGGATATCAGGGAGACAGGTCTAAACACACACATCCTCACGCCCTTCACTCTTCCCCCAATCCCACGATGCCTTAGAACCCTCTTTGGAGGATGGGCATGGCAGGTTAAAAATAGGAGTAGGACCCATGACATAGGTGTTTGGTTTGCTCAGCTATCACCAGCCACTGGGAGCAGGCAAGAGGGTTGAGAACACATTTCTGATGGGGGGTGAGAGGTGAATGGGTGGGTGAGGGTGGAAATTAGAGGCTGTAGATGCCAGGAACAAACGAGAAGCATTATAGTGTAGTGACCAAGAGCGTCAGTCCTGGAGCCAGGTAACTTGACCTTGGCCATCCACTCTAGACCTTGATCATGTTTCTGGATTTCTGGGAGCCTCAGTTTCCTCATCTGAGTAGATAATAATAGTATGCGCCTCATGAGTTTTTCAGCATTGCTTGAGACATTGTAAGTAAAGTGTGTACCTCATGTGTGACGTGTGGTAAGCACTCTGAAGGTGAGCTGTCATTACCATTAACCAGGACATCTGTTTCAGAAGTGTTTGCAGCAGCACAAACAGCAAGTGCTTTCCCTCAGTGACTTGAAATCCATTTTCAAAAGGCATGTGCTATCACAAAACACTAAAGAGGCCTGTCCCTCCCCAGCAGGCATGCCCGAGTTGGAGGGCAGCTGTGCTAGGTCTTTTCTCACTCTGCACTTTCCCACTAACCTAGCTCATCTACTCTCATGGCACAGATGCTTTTCCAATGACTCTCCAGACCTTACCCCTGAGCCCATTCAACACTGCCATCTGGATATCTCATAGGGAAGCTCAAACTCAACGTGTCTAAACTCAATCTTTCCATATAAACTAGATCTTCCTCCAGTCCTCTCCATCGCACAAGCGTCTCGTTGCCCAAAGTATAAAAACACATGGTGGTCATTCTTGACCCCAAATTCTTCTTTATCCTCCCACATGCAATTCATCACCTCCTAGACACCACTCTACTCCATCTACTCTCCTCCATCTCCACCATCTCCACCCTAAGTCGAAGCCCAACATCCACTTTTGCCTGTTGCCAATCAAAGCACACAGCTGATCCCCATATCTGCCTCCAGCCCCAGCTTACGCTTACACAAGGCTTCTCCTTGCTCTCAGGATTTAAAACAAAACCCTAACCTTTGCCTACAAGACCCATCATCATCTGGCACCCATCAACCTCTCCAGCCTCATCTCCTCACACTCCTCTTGTGCTCCAAGTTCTAGTCACAGTGACCTTTCCATCCCCAAGTTCTCTCTGCCTAAGCTCTTTGTCTCTCCTCCTTTAACTGGTCAATGCCTTCTCACCCTTCAGGTCTCAATTTAAATCTCTCCTCCTCAAAAAGGACTTGCCTGAGTTCTCAGAGAAGATCAGTTATATTCCTTCATAGCCCCCACAGCTATTAAATAACTGTATAATTCATAGTCTAACGTCTCTCCTCTACTAACCTGTGAGTTGTTTGAGGTCAGGAACAACACCTGCCTTGTTCACTGCTGCGTTCCCAATGCCTGGCAGCGTTCAACACAAGAGAGGCACTGAATATTTGTTGAATGAAAAGAGTAGAAAGACAGAGCTGGAGGTTAAGGTAAGTTGGCCTCTGGGTTTTTCACCCAAACACTTCCCCTTTGATTTTCTGTCGTAAACTAAACTTGCATCAGATGAAATATTGAGTTGAGCTTCCTTATTGATTGATCCTCCAAGTGGCCAGTTTCCTGCAGGTGGTAATCCACAAAGTTGTTAGCAACTGACGTTTCTTGTCTCCTCTATGTAACACCTCACTTATTATTGTACCTCCCGCAGAGACTAAAGCACGTGCAGTTTAAGTTTGTACCTTTACCAATTTCTTGAATGACTCCTGTTCCTGCAGGGCAGCTGAGATCGGTGCAGTATCATGCACGTGCCTTCTGAATTGCCTTGACTAAGAATCAGTTCAATCACTACTTCACATTTCTACTTCCTCACCTCTTCCTGGGCTTGGATCAAAGATTTCCTTCTCAATGAGACCTTCCCTGGCTTTTGGATCTAAAACTTTAACCTCCCCCGACCCCAGACGTTTCAAATTTCTCTCCTTCTTTACTCTTTCTCCCTAGAACTTACCACTACCCTATATATTTCACTTGTTTTGTGTTTCCATCACCCAGAATGAAGATCCATGAGGGAAAGAGTTTTTGCTTTATTCAGATTATCCTCAGCCTGACATCTAATAGGCCCTCAAATCTTAGTTGAACAAATGAACAAACAACCTGATACTGCTCAGGACCAGAAACAATACAGATATTCAGAAAAACAGGGGCAGAGTCTACTTTTAAAGTCTCCCTCATTCTCCGTTTCTTCTTTTTCTCTATCCTCCAAAACTGATCAGGTCACCCTAACTGGATAGGGACCAAGAACAATAAAGTGTGTTACAGCTTCACCTTCCCTGAGGACTGAAGATGCCTCTCCTACTACACCTCTCGTGCCTGGCACAAACCTTGACTTGTAGCAAGCACTGAGTAAAGGTCTGGTGAGAGTCGAAGTGAATGAGCAAGGATTAATTAGGCTACAGTCTGAATTGTTAGAACAAAGATCACTCCCCACCTCTAAATTTCTTCTTCACATAGCCTTCCAGGAGTAGCACTGTCCCACCATCCTCCCCCCTTGGCTTCCAGGTCCACTTCAAGGTTCCCGCCATCGTAGCCGCGTTCTAGCTGGTGGGAAGGGGAACGCAGCAAGGAGAACATTCCTCCTTGGAGCATGATGCTGAAACGGCACCTGTCATCTCTGCTCGTATCCCATTGGTCAGAACTCAGTCGCAGGACATAGCTAACTGAAAGGGAGGCTGGGAAATGCGGTCCGCAGCTCCACACAGGTGGTCTGTAATTAAGGAAGGGGAGAACGGGCATTGGAAAACTTGCTGCAGTTTATTAGACAGACGGTAAAAGGAAAGCGCCTTCCTCGTCATCTGAAGAACACCTTTGCAGTCTTACTATTTTTGTTTGTGCTTGCGTCCATCGTCTTCACCTTCACTGTTATCACTAACTTGGCCTAAACAAATTCTGTAAAATACGCAGAATTTTAGGTAAAGAAAAGGCAATCAGGGAATGTTTACTATTAGCTAATCTTAACTAAAGTTGGCACAGCCCTTCAACCCCCTCCCGGCCCCGTGCTTTTTCTCCCCCTACAACCACACATACTTCAGCAAAATGCAACTTTTTATTCTAAAGTACAACTATAGGTCACCATGTTCTGTCTCTCCAGGGCATTACCAGCGGTGCCCTGCCTGAGTGCAATTAAAGGCCAACAGCTGGGGATGATATTATGAGATCTAAACCAGGGCACTAAAATCAAACCACACGGTTCTTAACACTGCCACCCCTGTGAGTTATAAAAAAAAAAAAAAAAAACACTTTTTTGGTTATCTTCTCTTGTCAAATACTCAAGGAAACAGTGCCCTTTTGACATTCTCTGGGAAAATATTTATAACTGTTCATTTTGTAGGTTCTCTAATCAACAATCCCAGGAACATGATAACTTCAGGGCAAAGGCCCCAAAGTTCAGAGAGAAAAGAATAGCTCTGAATGTTCTAATGTCTTAATTGAGTTTCCCCCTTTCTTCCCTTACGAGGCATGGAATAGACATCTAATAGTTAAAATGCTGAGCGAGAATCCATTCAACTAGGAATTGTCTTATTACATAATTTAAAAGACGAATTTTAGAATACAAAAAAGTCAATCTGACTTCAGTACGCATTCATTCAACAAACAGTGGAGTGCTTACAATCTACCAAGAACTGCTCTAGCAGTGGGAACACAGGCCTGCCTTCACAGGGCTTACATTCCCATGAGATGAGATGGTCTATACACAGGGCAGAGAAACAAAAGTGTGTTGGATGGTGACAATGCTATAGAGAAAGAAAATCTTTCTCTTTCTCCTTAAATACCAGGGTCTTATTTTCCTTCTTTCTGAAAACCTTCCCAGATTAACGCCAATTGGCTTGTCACTTCAGCAATCTCATTGAAATATCTTGATAGAGAGGTGTGATGTTATCCATGTTAGAAAGGTCTGCCACTCAACAAAATATGAGGTAGCTCAGAGGGCACAACGCTGTCTTGGGTATAGAGAATTTAAGAAACACTGAAACCAAACCAGTTTTTCTGAGAACCCTCTCAAAGAAGGAGCTACAGCTCCACCCATAATCAGCTAAATTTTTGTCAAAGAAAAGAAAGCATGGATGTAGAGTGACTACCAGAACAAGTTAAATGCATAAATGTTTAGTGGTTAGCTATTGTTTGGGAGTTTTAGTTTATACTTTTCTGTACTGTTAAAATTCTCAGCATTTATCCCACATAAAAATACTTAAGATGAAATAATAGGTGAGGTTTTTACTGGTGGGGAAAGAGATTAAGACAAAGTATAAGGAAGCTTTCAAAGTCCATCCCCAAACTTCAGAAAACTGCCTCAGGAACCACATCTCACAGGAATTACACACACATCCACTTGATGCAGTATGGACAATAAGAGTCTTCACCACCAACCTAAACCCTACTTCCACTTCCCACCCAGGATACTTCACGATGGAGACGGTTAAGCAAGCCGCCAACAACTCTTGTGTTTTCCCTATAGCTATGTTCCCCTTTCTTTAGAATACAACCACAAAAGTGACTTAGATCAAAAGAACACAATTTTTTTTTTTTTACAAAAGTCAGTTTATTAAAGATAGGCTTACAAATTCAACAACAAAAAACACAATGATACTAATGGGGGAAAGTTTTTAAAAATGCTTCCTTCTTCGGGCCAGCCTGGTTCACGCACTCTGCTTCAGCAGCCCGGGGATTCATGGGTTTGGATCCCAAGTGCAGATCCCAGGTGCAGACCTACAGACCACTCATCAACCCACGCTGTGGCAGCTTCCCACATACAAAACACAGGAAGAGTGGTACAGATGTTAGCACAGGGCCAATCTTCCTCACCAAAAAAAAAAGCTTCCTTCTTTAAACTATATATACCTACAGAGCTCCAAATAAGTACTTTCTTATAAGCTTGCCCCAGCCTGCTGACAGCCTTCTCATAAACATTTATAAAATATGAACGGCGTGAAAACTGCTGCAGTATGGAACAGCATTACCCACTGAGTCTGATGTCTAAAAGAAAACTGAAGCACATGTCACAATTGGTGCCCTCATCACCTACACTGACTTGGTTATAGGAATTTGAAAACTAATTATCTTAAATCTGAGAGAAGCCAACACCTCTCACTGACTGTTCACTGAAATCTTTTGCCAGAACAAATGATTTTTAAAATATGCTTTAAAAAAAATATGCTTCTAAAGCAGCCAATGAAGTCACTACTAAATAACCTTACTAAATGCCTTATACTTGAAATAAAAAGGCCTAAGAAGGAACTGATTTGCATAAATGGATTCTTTCGATGAAGTCTTTTCTCTAAATAGAATAATAAAAGCTTTTATATTTATTTTGAGTTAAAATATTTAGTTTGGATTTTTCTACTTTTCTTGTGGGGGCACATGGATTTTCACCATCTCTCTCTAAGCAGAATGAGTTTGCATTTCTTATATACACAACATAGAGGTGGGTGAAGTGTGCACTTGGTGGGGATGATAAAACTAATCTGTGATTTAAAATTTTTTTTAAAAAGGGAAAATAAAGAAAAACAAAGCTAATTTGCAATGTGGATAAACAAGGGTTGATCTACCCAAGTCAAGCAGCAACAGAAATAATTCCTCAGAATCAAAGACGTAGAAAAAATGTAAGAGATAATAATAACCATAAGTACTTTCTAGGTACTTTACTTGTATTACGTTATTTAATCTTCCCCAAAATCCTACGAAGTAGTCTTTTAACTTTATAGATCAGGAAACTGAGGCACAGTGTGGTTAAGCAGCTTGCCTAAGGGCATACAGCTAAGAAAGCTATGCAGCCCAGAACTCAAATACAGGCAAGGCAGACTCCAGAGCCAGCTCTGCTAAGAGCTATTCTGTCTTCCAATCATCCAGTCAAGACCTCTCATTTAGAGATAAATCTAGAGAAGGGAAATTAGTGGTTAAACACAGAAACCCCAGACTCTAGATCCAAATCCTTTTTCAAAACCAAACTAAACAAAGAAAAACACAGCAACTCTCTTACAAACAGAATGGGAAAACAGCGATCATTCTGAGCGAACCTCATGCTGAGTGGAAAGGCAGGGTCTACGCATGGTCTACCACGAGGGCACACACACAGGCAACATGGCGGCCCCAGCAACGGACAATCTCCTCCTTACAACTCCACTCAGTGAAACATGTCAAGTCAAAACAGAGTACCAAAAAATGAAGAAACACACATACATTTAGCAGGTTTTGAGGTTTATTAAAATAAAGTATTAGCAAACAAATGCAAAAACAAAGTTCTTAAGAGTTATGGCTTTGAAAAGCACAATATAGTAAAATCTAATACATTTTTATAAGTATCAAAAAGATAACAGAATTGAAGCATGTTGCTAGAATTTCATTTTCTACAACATAAACAGAAGCAGAACAAGTACAAGCAAGAAGCAGACTTATAGTGCAGCCATTGGTTTGGTCGTTATCATCTGTGTATGAAATACTTTTTAAGAGAACATGGGCAGGTATATACAAATATCCAGTTTTCATGATTACAATCCTATCCAATTTTAAAATGAGATTTTCAAAAAGCAACTTTAACTAATCAGGTTAAGAACAAAATCACTCGCCCAATTATTATTTTCAAGAGTCCCTGTGTCAAAATACTTTACGAATCAATCAAAGCCCATCACCTCCTATGGTGTGAGGAGGGAAAAGCTGACTCTAAAAGATGCTTCTTCACAAAGCACTTGGGACTGTACGGCCTCACTGGAGTCTCGTTACGGCTAACACCAGCTAGTATTACAAAGACACTACCTATTAATGGGGAAATCTACCTGTACACAAACTCCTCAACTTTATAAAAATAGCATCTTCAAATAAATCCTTAAAAGATAATGCTTTATGATGATTTTAAGAACAGAATCATTTGGACAAGAACCACATAAACTTTTTTCACTCTGCCATGAATGACAGACGAATCTTTCCCTAAGACTGGATCTTTTCAACAAAACAACTCACCCTTGTTTTACAGCAACTGCTACCAGCGAACATTATACCATAAAAGCTCTTACTTCAAAAACAAATGGATATGTAAAATCTCTCTCATTGGTTTTTGTAAACCATCCAATTTTAGGGTAACACTTCAATTATAACATAGTTCTATTTTAGAAGAGAAGCTTCTATTATGAATAATCCAATATAACAAAGGCTTGATTAATACTGTTGCCTCTTGTAATTAGGACATGCTAAACTGCAATTCAGTGAACTCCAAAAAACTGTCCAAGTTTCCGCCCAGTAGGCAGAATTGTTTATGCAGAACAAATGCCTTGAATTCTCACTTTCCATACACGCATCCTCTGGGAGAAGAAAACTTCCCCAGAATCCCACCTGTATCAATGAGAAAAACGATGACACTCTGGTGGAAACAGGCATCAAACCTGAGATTACCCCCCAAAAAGCTGCCCTAGTTAGTATCTGAGGAGACCACCCATAAACCGACACTCAGGAAAACTCCCTCTCATAAAAATCACCAACACTTCTAAAAGCACAAGGTTACTACTACCTTAAAAGATCCTTGCTTATCTAGCTGATGGGTATAATGAGGACACACAATTATGTTCCTACCCAATAGACTGAGAGGATTTAACTAATAGGACAAAAAAGGGCTCTGACCCTCTTATAAGTTAATAGGTCCAAAATTTAGTCACTGGAAGTTAAATTCAATAATTATCAAAAGATTCTTCCTTCTTCAGGAAGTACACAAGGTATTAATATATTATTTTAAGTGGGAAAGTCATAATGACCCAAAGCAATATTAAGCAAACAACTAGAAAAAGTATAAAGAAATGGATACCAACTGGTACATCAGATGCTCTCTGCACTAGAAGCACAGCACTTAAACAGGTACTAGCAAACTTTGTAGAGCTTCTCTGCTATTGGGAGGATCTTATTTTTTGTATAAACTTACCCCTTGCACAGAACACTGTTACAGGGGAATGGTTTCCCACAGGCACTTTCAGGTATTACCAAAGTTTGCATAACGGGAGCCCCAGTTCTTATCTTCACAACAGATTTCAGATCTGAATACTTATTCATCATTTTACATCCTAAAAGGATGTCTTACTCTCAAATGTTATGGAAAGTATACAACAGCTACATCCTCCTTTTGTACTATTAGTGCAGCTTATTGAACTATCTAGTAATCTTATCGTGGATTTCGCCTCAGAAACCCAGCCAATTCTATTAACACAGTTTTCTTATACAGCAATAAAATGTGGAAAATGATATATATTGGTATATATATTTGACATTTTGATTGAGATCTTACTCAAATTTTCCCTAAGGAAACAATGCTGGCTTCAGTTGATCAATAACATGCCTGCTACTTTACATTCCATAGCTTAAGCCAGGCAATACCAACCAGACTGTAATATCTATTATGGTAGAGATGTTAGTCAAATGCACCTCAAATTCTGGTTTTTCCCCCCAATCAACATCTTTTTGTCCTTTATTCATTACTGACATTAATTTTTATCCTATTCCTACTTCTGCATTTATCAAAGTGGTTGTAATTTTATTATTCCCAGATTCCGTCTTTCCAGCTGGTATATATTAATACGTTGTACATGCTAAAAACATGATTACTCTAGTGGTGTTGATGTTTTCATAAATTTGACTATAAACCATTCAGGAGATTAAATAGAAACTTAAAACCATAATTTTCTGAAATAGTTTCTTTCAGAGGTGCTTTCTTTTCATTAGTCAGAATTTTACTTAGTTTTTTCTTGTTTTTACCTTACTGGCAATTTTTATTTCCCAGCCATGGATATTGGGCATCCTCAGGAATTACAGAAGCAGCTAGACTGAATAAAGTTTTCATTTAAAATCCAGGGGTGTGGAGTTAACAACTTTTAGGAAACACAACAGGCTTATACTTCTCCATGAGACTCTTAACAGTTAACAGCTTCAGTACTGCCATTCACGAGCGACAGCTCCTTAGAGAAAACACAGAAAAGGCCAATCACACAAAATCCCGCTAACTCTGAAGGCTGTAGCATGAATAAAAACAATTTTTAATTAACTCAATTGAAAGTGTCAATAAAACAATTCAATGGTTTCCACCAGTTCAAGCCCACTGAGTTGATGACACATATCTGTCATTCAACCTGTGTGGTTTTTTCCACAAATCTGTTCCAAAGATTGTACCATGAACCTAGTAAGTAAAAGAATGATGTAAATATCTAAGTTCTATCAGTAAGCAAATAATCCTCTTTCACAAGGCTGACACAATTCTGGAAGACTGAGAACACATCATGTAAAACTTATGTTTAAGGCTCAGGTGACTGTCAGCAAGTTCCCTTTCACCCAGCCAAGGACTGTGGCTAAAACACATACGCCGCTCCATCTGAAAGAAGGAGAGCCACCCACTGGCTGCACTTTGTAAAAGCAATAAATTATGTCACAAAAACAAAAGGAACAGCATTCTCCTCTCCTCAAAAAAATGCATTTTTTCCTCATAAAAGCAGAAAGGGCAAAGTAGAAAGTCAAGCCAAACTAACACTTTAAACAGAAGATTGACAAGGCTCCATATACTTTCAAAAGGCACCAGAAAATAGGCTGCTTCTGATAGGTAAATTAGGTCATTTTTCTCAAAATAATGTCTTTGCTCTCACGCCATACTAAATGTCCATTTGACTGCTCCCTACAAAAAGGGGTTAGGAGTCCTTTACCCGAAGCCTTTAAAAGCATAACTGATTAAATGGATATTTTAGAGTTTTCATGCCTTTCCTCTCTGAGGACTGTGTTTTGGGAGACTAGCATCCATTTAGGTGCTAAAAAAAAAAAAATGGAGACAGAGCATGCATGGTAACTGAGAGAACAGTCTGCATTCTTTAATATGTGAATGTTTAAAATCAGCTATCTTAACAACCACTGATTCATTTAAGTATCAGACCAGCAGCCTCATCCTTGGGGCCAGACTAAGAGGCTCCTACGGCTACAGTACACAGGTCCCTGTATGGGGAGACTGATGAAAGTAAGAGCAATGGGATTAAGTACATGATTTTCCAACATTAATAACATCCATAAAACTGTAGGGAATTAAAAAGGCACCTTAAGTTGGAGCTACAGAATAAGTCTTATAACCTAGGTTGAAAATACAACAAAAGCTAGAAAAAGCATAACTTCCTACAACTGTAATCTATAAATTGCAGTGTTTGTTAATACAAAAGGGGTACCAAGTAAGGATGAGCATCTAAGTCCAAGTCACTTAAGTGTGTTTCACAAAAGGTTATACTAAAAACTGTCACCCATCAAAGTGCAAAATAAAAGATTAATGCATGCCAAAATTAGAGTTCCTGCAACACTGGCCAAAAGCAGCAAACCGAGCTGAACAAGGCCGTGCACGCACTGCCACTAGCTATAGAGTAGCACTGATGACAGATTCTAAGTAAATGACATCTACTGGAGAGCCGATGTTTGCAGTAATTTTTTTTTAAAAAAGGAAATGTTTTACAAAAGATATAATGAGTAAAGTCACAATACACTGACAAACATTTAGCTGTATTAAATGTAAATTTTATGATGTCACCTAGAAAACTATCACTTTGCTTTTACTGAACACTACTTGTTAGAGCAGTGCATAGTGTTCCTTCAAATAAAACATATTTTTTTATAGTTTCTTTTAAGCCCCTAGCATACGCTTTTACAAAACAACGAATTACACTTTTTTAAAGTTGGTGGGACAAAGAAACTGGTAAAAGCACAGCTTCTGGAGGACCAAGAGCAGAAGGAAGCCTTTTCACGGTGTATCCTCTGACATTATTATAATTCTTCATCATGCGATGCATCACTTTTTCAAAAAAATTTAACAAATAAGAAAACTGCTGGGACAACAAGGCCAAGTATGTTCCAGTTTAAAATCAATGCCAAACTTTTGAACTGGGGCGTCATACTTACTCTGCATCGTTCACAACACTTTTGAGAGTTAATCACATGAACAAGAATACAAACAAATGTAGATTCATCACAAGATACAAATGTATTGGTCACAATTATGTAGAAAAAAAATAAGCTGTAATATCTGTTTTCCATGTAAGCTCACAGTATCTGTACTGAAAGTTTCTCTAAAATTAAAACAAGTCCACTAGTAATATAATTGAAAAGAATACTTCTGCACTATGAAACAGAAGATATGGGGTTCAGAGGGGAGCCCATCTGAGTGAGGACTTTATCTAGCCACTGAAGAGGCCCATGAAGATGAATCTCAATCCAACAGGGGGTGCTGGTAACATCCTGCCGGTGATATTCTGCTCCCCAGCCCTGTGAAAATGAACAGATATCAGCAAATCCCTCTTTAAACAGTCAACTAGTCTAAACTAACTTTAACTTACTAACAAAAAGATACTTTAATAGTAGAGACATGTAGAATGTACTTAAAGGAAAAAATGATCACAAAACCAATCTTAGCATTCACCATGGAATTAAAAATAACACAAAAGCTGCATTATTGAAAGATATATGAAGTTTTTAATCATATAATCCCCTTAACAGAAACCCTTGGAGCAAGCTATGTTTCAGAATTCTTTTTTGAATTTTAGAAAGTTGATATAGTGCAATATCTCACAATTAAAACAGCATTTCTGCAGGGAGACGCAGTCTCACTTAACGGGATAAATGAAACCCATAAATAGCCTCACGGAAATTCACAACAGATTTTGTTACCAAAAAGTTTTTGGTATTCAGGTTTGTTCTTTTTTAATATCAGATAAGGCAGTGTAGATGTGATCAATGTATGCAAGTGTAATTGAAGTGGCAACCATGTATCAATTATCCACTAAGATAGGAAATTACTGGGGTGAACTGAGCTGGAACACTTTAGCCTAAGACTCCAGACAAAGATTAAAATTTAATTTTTGTACTTTTATTTGCATGGATTTATCAAGCTCTCTGCTTTACTACTTACTGTAGTCTGGTCCAGGAAAATCAGGCCAGGGGAAGTGGGGAGGGGATGGAGGAGTAGAGATTACCAGTCATGAAAAGTCCCACTTCTACAGAAGAGGGGGAAATGCCTTCAAGGCTAGTGACAAGCTAAAGCACATAACAGACCTATAGGAAAGCAGCAAGGAAACACTGGCCTGTGGGACCGAATGCCAGAAAGAAAAAAGCCACACACAGCATTTGACAGTTGCTCTTCTTTGGCTAAATCCTCAAGGACTAAGTGGATGTAATACAGGTTGCTTAAATATATCACTAAAATTATTTCCAAATTTTGCTCATAAACCATCATCTTTGGAATGCCAATAAAATCAGGCCAAGAGTAAATGATAAATTTGAAAAATTCTTTGAACTTTTTGCAAACCCTTAATAACAGAGCTTGGCTACAGGAAAATAATTTTAGTATTCTGAAGATTCTTTAAGTCACTTTAATGGGATATAATAATGAAAACTGCTAAAGAACTTAAAAAGCAATTTTAATATTAAATACTTTCTAGCAATTCAGTCTTTAACTGAAATTCTTTATAAATTCAGCCCCTATTCAATATCAAAATTAACATCAATACCATGCATTTTATAATGTCTGGATTATAAAATAAAATCTTAGACCTATCATGCTGGTTAAAGTTATAAATTCAAGAATTTCATTTAAAAGTCTATTACATCAGGTCAAAAGTAACTACCGCCCTTCATTTAACAAAGACTTTTAAAAATTATATCCTATAGACACATAATAAACATATTTACAGTGACTCAAATTAAGCTACAGGTCACAACCCACTCACCTTGACAAAACTCATTCGAATGGTACACATTTTGGTGAGCTCATATACTGCCTCAAACCCATGGTTGACAGACTGAGCCAGAAGCTGAGCAAATTCTTGATTGTTAAAAATTTTGAGGCTGCAGCTGCTGGGAATCTTACACACAGTGGTAGGATGGAAGCCGTGATGAAAGTTGCAGTTCCTACTCTGTACAAATATGCTGCTGTCACTGAGGCACTCTGCATACACCTCTCCGCCAACATAGTACAGATGAACACCTTAAGAAGACAGGCATCATGAGAGTCAACTTAACAAAGCAGTATAATGAAACCAAAGAGGCGGTGTGAGGTGCAACCAAGAATACCCATTCCTCTATGGCAAACTCCCAACAGTCTTTAGGTAGAAGCTACCACTAGATGGCCTTCCACTGCCAAGGATAATGGAGAGGTTAATGCCTGCCTAACTTTTCACTAATGCAAACAGTGCTAAAAAGACCATCCTTGTACAAAAGTACCTCTCTGCACACATGTGAGTCACAGACTTGTATCACGCTGTTATATTAAAAACTACGTTTTATTTCTGAGCAAATAAAAATTGCCCACGGAAGAAAGTGTCCTAGAACTGTATACTGGGAAAAGAGGGAAAATTGATTCCAGAATTTAAGAATTCACCAAGTAGATTTCTCTTATTCTACTGTAGTGGGAAAATCAATGCGCAGAAGTGAGGCATTTTGCCTAAACAGTCATGGCAAGTTGGCAGTAAAGTCAAGAGAGATTGGAAACTCTTTTCAACTTATTTTTGGCCATAGCACTTTTCTGAACCTCTTCTATAAGAAAGCATATCACAAATACAGTTATTTACCTTTTGTTCCTAATTTGGACTAAGACTTTCTCAAATCAAAGAAGCAAAAAAGCAGCAGGTGGTACAGACAAAACTTCTTAAGGGACAGGTAATACACTCTACACAGGATAGGCTTCCTTCCTGACCACCTGCTGCAGGAGAATCTTATAATTCATTGCAGTGTAAAAAGTTCCTTGTTTGATGTGACAACTTTCTTGCAGGATGAATTGTAAATAAAACCTTGTTACCTGAGTTTGAAAGGTGGGAGAGGTGGTGGTGAAGCCCCTGAAGACTTATGTCATTCAAACTGGCTTTCCTATCTGTAACCCTGCTCCGCCAACGTAAGAGAAGTTCTGACAATCATCTCAACCCAAAATACTCCACAAATATTATAATTACGGGATTCTAATCCTTCACCAGCATTCATACATTCCACAAATATTGTATATTTACTACTGTATATTTACTATGAGCCAGGCACTGTTCTAGCTGCTGAAGATATTATTGTAACCTGGACAAATTTCTGTAAAGCTTATAATCCAGTCAGGAAGACACTCAAAAAACAAACATAAAAGTAGGATGATTTCACATCCTAAGTACTATGAAGAGAAACTAATAAGCAGCATAAAGAAAAGAGGACTGATTATGTCTTTACTTAATACACTCAAACACCTGCCAACGCGAGGGCAGAGGCCATGCCTTAGGCTTCTTCGTACATTCCAGCACCTCATACAAGGCACGGCACACAGCAAGCAGAACAAATGACTGACTTCAACCGAACGTAGGGAAATGACAAAATTACCTTTTCCAATATGTCGCCTGGTGTTTTCAATTGTCGAATTACGATTAACATTTGACAACAACCCCAAGCAGAATCTACTTTTGTTATTTGAAGGGTCTGTGAATCCATCTACTAACACACTAGTAGAAGATGCATGAAAAGCTTCCCCAACACGATTGTTTAATTCATAGTAGACAATTGAACACCAATGTTTGGGCTCTTCATAGGCAACAGGCTGAACATCTGTGAACAAACCACAAATAAAAAAGGTTTAATGAATGAGTATCAGAAACTCCAAGTTCTTTATGCGTTTCCCTTCAACCTAACCCAAGCAACTATGCACACACAAAAAATTTCAGATATTTCACATTTTCCTGGCTTTAAGTCTGTATCCAAAAAACAAACAGAAATGCCTTGAAAATGACAATTAAAAAAATGATACAAACACAAAGATAGGCACCATCACATTTTAAATTGTTTTGCTAGCAGAATTTAATCCAGGTTTAAATTTGAGATGACAAACCTCTGGTTCAGCAACTTGAAAGATTTAACTATACCAGTATCTATACAATTATTCTAAATAAAAATTTGAACTAAAAAACTGAGTGGGACTCTCAGGAAACTAAGAATACAGTAGACCACCCTTATCTACAGTTTCACTTTTCATGGTTTTAGTTATCTGTGGTCAACCGTGGTCCACAAATATTAAATGGAAAGTTCCAGAAATAAACAATTCATAAGTTTTAAATTGCACACCGTCCTGAGTAGCGTGATGAACAATCTCACCCTATCCCACTCTATCCTTCCTGGGACGTGAATCATCCCTTTGTCTAGCGTATCCATGCTGTATACACTACCCCTCCTTGAGTCACTTAGTAGCCATGTCTGGGTTATCAGATTGACTGTTGTGATATCACAGTGCTTGTGTTCAGTAACCTTTATTTTACTTAATAATAGCCCCAAAGCACGAGAGTAGTGATGTTAGCAATTCAGATAAGTCAAAGAGAAACTGTAAAGAGCTTCCTTTAAGTGAAAAGGTGAAAGTTCTCAATTTAATAAGGAAAGAAAAAGAAAAAATCGTGTGCTGAGGTTGCTAAGATCTATGGTAACTTTTATTACAGTATACCGTTATAATTGTTCTATTTTATTATTAGTCATTGTTGTTAATCTCCTACTGTACCTAACTTAGAAATTAAACTTTATCATACATATCTATGTATAGGAAAAAACAGCATATACAGGTTTTGGTACTATCCACAACTTCAGGGATCTACTAGGGGTCTTGGAACATATCCCCTGTGGACAAAGGGGGACTACTGTAGAAGGAAACTTCTATAACTTGATAAAGAACATTTACACAAAACCTATAGCTAACATCATACTTAATGGTGAGAAATGAGAAGCTTTCCCGCTAAGACTAGTAACAAGGCAAGGATGATCTCACCAATCCTTTCCAACATCAAACTGGAAGTCCTAGCTAACGCAGTAAGACAAGAAAAGAAAATAAAAGGTATAAAGATTGGGAAGGAAGAAATAAAACTCTTTGTTCACCAACTACATGATAGTCTATACAGAAAATCTGAAAGGATCGACCAAAAAAACCCTCCTGGAACTAGTAAGCAATTATAGCAAGGTTGCAGGATGCAGGATTAATATACAAAAGTCAATCACTTTCCTATATACCAGCAATGAACAAGTGGAATTTAAAATTAAAAACTTATTACCATTTATAATAGTACTCAAAAAATGAAACGCTTAAGTAAAAGTCAAACAAAATAGGTACAAGATCTTTAAGAGGAAACTATAAAACTAATGAAAGAAATCAAATAAGAACTAAATCAGTTGAGAGATATTTCATGTTCTAGGACAGGAAGCCTCAATATTGTCAAGATGTCAATTCTTCCCAACATGATCTGTAGATTCAATGCAATCTCAATCAAAATCCCAGAAAATCATTTTGTGGATATTGACAAACTGATTTTAAAGTTTATATAGAGAGGCCAAAGATTCAGAATAGCCAACACAATATTGAAGAACAAAATTGGAAGACTGACACTACCCGACAAACACTTACTATAAAGCTACAGGAACCAACAGTGCATGGTACTGGTGAAAGAACAGACAAACGATCAGAGGAACAGAATAGAGAGCCCAGAAATAGACCTACATAAGTACAGCTAACTGATCTTTATTGAAGGAACAAAGGCAATAATGGAGGAAAGATAGTCTTTTCGACAAATGGTACAAGAATAACTAAATTCACATGGAAAAAAATGAATCTAGACACAGACCTTACACCCTTCACAAAAACTACCTCAAAATGGTTCATAGACCTAAATGTAAAACACAAAACTATAAAGCTTCTAGAAGATAACATAGGAGAAAATCTAGATGACCTTGAATAGGGTGATGACTTTTTAGATACAACACCAAGGCACAATCCATGAAAGACATACTTGATAAGCTAGACTTAATTAAAAATTTAGAACTTTTGCTTTATAAAAGACACTGTCAAGAGAAGGAGAAGATAAGCCACAGACTGGGGGAAAATATTTGCATAAGACATATTTGATAATGGACTGTTATCCAAAACACACAAAGAGCTCTTAAAACTCAACAAGAAAATGAACAACCTAATTAAAAAATGGGTCAAAGACATGAAGAGACACTTCACTGAAGAAGATATACAGATGGGAAATAAGCATATAAAAAGATTCTCCACATAGTATGTCATCAGGGAAATGCAAATTAAAATAGCAATCAGATACCACTACACACCCACCAGAAAGGCCACTGACAACACTAAGTGCTGGTAAGGATGTGGAACAAGAGGAACTCTCATTCAATGCTGGTGAGAATGTAAAACAGTGCAGCCATTTTGAGACCGTTCGGCAATTTCTTACAAAGCTAAACATACTCTTACTTTACAATCCAGTAAACGTGCTCCTTAGTATTTACCCAAAGGAGCTGAAAACTTACGTTCTCACAAAAACCTGCATAAAGATGTTTATAGCAGCTCTATTCGTAATTGCCAAAACTTGGAAGCAACCAAGATGTCCTTCAGTAGGTGAATGGATAAATAAACTGTGGCACATCCAGACAACAGAACATTATTCACCACCAAAAAGAAATGAGCTATTGAGCCATGAAAAGACATGGAGGAAACTTAAATGCATATTGCTAAGTGAAAGAAGACAATCTGAAAAGGCTACATACTGTATGATTCCAATTATACGACATTCTGGAAAAGGCAAAACCATGGAGACTAAAAAGATCAGTGGTTGCCAGGAGTTAGGAGGGAGGAAGCAATGAATAAGCAGGGTATAAGGATTTTTAGGGCAATGAAACTATTTTCTATAACACTATACTGGTGGACACATATTATTACTCATTACAACCCACAGAACATAAAATACGAAGAATGAATCCTAACATAAACTACGGATCAAGGGTGATAATGATGTGTCAACGTAGGTTCATCAAATGTAATATATGTACCACTCTGGTGCAAGTGCTGGTAGCAGAGGAGACTGTGCGTGTGTAGGGGCAGGAGGTATGTGGGAACTCTCTGTGCTTTCCACTCAAATTTGCTTTGAACCTAAAACTCATCTGAAAAATAAAGTCTTATTAAAAACAAAGAAACAAAGGAAAGAAAGAAAGACACAACCAAATGAGCATTACCTTTACGTAAAAGTAAAAGGTGGTATACGCATTTACATGTTAAGTGCCAGAAAAAGTCAGCAACTCATAATGGACTCAATGGATGAGAGGGACACACGGAAGTTCTTTATCCAGTGCTAGTAGGGTGTCTTTCTTGGAGCTGAAATCAGGCAGAGAAGTTACAGACCCTCAATTTTCTTTCAAGAAAGGCAGGGACAAAAAAACGTCTGACAAAAACTTAAAGAGTGGTCATGTGGCCTATGTAGGCAATGCAAAAGAATTAGTTAACTTTTAAAGCTCAATTCTAATTACTCAACTGCAAAGAATTCAGATGAGGAGGAACAGAGAGAAAGAAACCACTGTGGACCCATAGAGAGGAGTCCTAAAAGCTCAGATTTTAAAGAAGTTTATACAAAAGATGGAACAAGGAGGGGCCCATAACCAAAGACATACAAATGAGTAGCAGGAAGTTACAAGCATAGTGTCAGGAAAACAAGAGCCAAGAATGAGCAGAAGCTTGTAGGGGAAAAAATGCTAAGCAAAACTAAAAAGACAATGTTGGTCAGGATAAAAAGGAGAGGAAAGCTTTGCCTTTGCTCAAGGCAAAGCACATATTGTTAACCAGGGATTCAAGGCACTGCAGTTTAACTTTGATTTTCCTTTTGTCACCTCTCTGTCAAAGAAAAAAGAGAAAAAAACACAAAATATGACTGAGATGAGAAGAAAGTTTGGTGAAAAAAGACATCTATGAAGGTGAGAAGATGAGTGCCAAGTGCCTCGAAAATGACTCAGTTCTTTGGCTGAGACAAATGATACTCCAAGGAACATCTAACGTTCTACTAAACTGCACTCTGATCTCTGAGACTCAGAAGAAGAAAAGGAAAATGATTGGGGGGTAAATATAGTCTATATTTTCAGAAAGAGGACGATAATACCACTTACTGGGTATTACCTGATGGTGTATGCCAAGAGCATTACATATATTGTCTAATTCAATCAACATACTAATAATTCCTGTATAAATATTATCTCTATTTATTTTACAAATGGGGAAAGTTAGGCTTAGAAATTTAAAAAGCTACCCTACATTGCAAAGCCAATAAATAAAGATGTAGGAATTAAAATCTAGAAATTCACACTCTGACATATTTTGCTGTAAATGAAATTAGTATGAAAACATCCTCAATAAATTCTAGATTTTGAAAAAGCAAAGATATTATTCAAACATTAACAAAACTATTAGGGGGCCTAAAATTTAATTGTTCTTAGGAATGTCGGGCTCCTGGGAAAACATAGTGTGACTACAGTCACTCGGTACCATCACAAACATGCAGAACACACAAATACACCATTCTTATAAGAAATGTCTAAAATGGCAGTACCTTACTTCTGCTAACTTGTGACAAACTAAGGAGTTTAAGGTCTCAAAACAAACTGGCTTTAAAATCACAATGAGATACAACTTCACAGAAAGAAATTCAGGAAATTCTGAAATATCTGGAAATAGATTAACATGCTACTAAATAATCCAAGGGTAAAAGAAGAAATCACAAGGGAAATTTTAAAATATTTTAACATAATAAAAATGAAAACAAAACATACCAAAATTTATGGGATGCAACGAAAGGTGTAGTTAGAGGGAAACTGTTTTGACTATTTATGTCAAAAAGGGAAGAAATAACTCAAATCGATAACCTAACATTCCACCTTAAGAAACTATAAAAAGAAAAGCAAACTAAACCCAAAGCAAGCAGAATAGAGGAAATAATAGAGATTAGAGTGGAAATCAGTGAAAAAGAGAAAAGTTGATTCTTTCAAAAGATGAACAAAACTGACAATCCTTTAGTTAAATCCTATCAAGAACAAAACGACACAAATTACCAAATTCAGGAATGAAGACATCACTACCAACTCCTATAGAAATTAGAAAGATTATAAAGGGTACTATGATAAATTTTATGCCAACAAATTAGACCATTTAGATAAAATGGACAAACCTCTGGAAAGACACAAATTACCAAAACTGACTCAAGAAAAACCAGAGACTCTCAATAGACCAATCACTATAATAACTAAAGAAAACTGAATCTGTATTTACAAAGAAAAGTCCAAGCTCAAATGGGTTCACTGGTAAATTTTATCAAATATTTCAAGAATAATACCAGCACTTCACAAATTCCTTCAAAAATAGAAGGAAATACTTCCCAATTCACTCTGTGAGACTATTATTACCCTGATTCCAATGCCAAACAAAGACATCACAAGAAAACTAGAGACCAATATCCCTCACGAATATATAAGCAAAAATACTCAACAAAATATTAGTAAACCTAATCCAGCAATATATAAAAAAGGTATACACCATGACCGTGTGAGATTTAACCTAGGAATATAAGGCTGGTTTAACATCAGAAAATAAGTCCATGCAATACACCTTATTACTAGAAAAAAGAACAAAACTACCCTACATGACAGATGGAGAAAAAGCTTTTGAAAAAACCCAACACTCATTCATGATAAAAATTTTCAACAAACTAGGAATAGAAGAGACCTAGTAGTTTACTGACTAGACCCTCCAGAATAATGGTGAATAGAAACAGCAAGAGGAGACATCCTTATCTTGTTCCTAACTGTAGGGACAAAGCAATTCAGTCTCTTACTATTAAGAATGATGATAGCTGTGGGTTTTTCATATATGCCCTTTAATAATAAGAGAGAGAAGTTAAAGGCATGCAGATTGGATAGGAAAAAAATAATACTGTTTTTTAATTCATAAACAACATGCTCCTGTATTTAGAAGGCCCTAAGGAATCTATATACACACACACAAAACCTACTACCAGAACTAATAAATGAGTTCAGCAAGGTAGCAGATTACAAGATTAACATACAAAAGTCAATTGTATTTCTATATACTAATAAGGAAGAATCCAAACATGAAATTTTAAAAAATCCCATTCGCTTGGGAATAAATTTAAAAACAGAAGCAGAAGTAAAAGACTTGTATACTGAAAACTGAGAAGATCTAAATAAACGGAAAGACATTCAACACTCGTGCACTAGAAGATGACAGCAAATCTCCCCAAATGAATTTAGAAAGTCAACGTGACCTCTATCAAAATCCAAGGAGCGGTTTTGGTGGGGGCAGAACTTGACAAACTGATACTAAAATGACATGTAAATGCAAAGAACACAGAGTAGCCAAACAATTCTGAAAAAGAAAACGATGGAGAACTAAACACTTCTCATTTTCAAAACTTATTATAAAGCTTTAGTAATCAAAACAAGGAGGTAGAGATATACATATACAGATCAATGAACAAAACTGAGAGTCCTGAAATACACTCATCGACTTAAGTCAACCGATTTCTGAAAACAATGCCAAGGCAATTCAATGGTGAAATGATACTCTCTTCAACAAACAGTGCTAGAATCAACAGGATATCTACATGAACAAAGAGGAATTTAGTCCTTTACCATACAAAAAGCTTAACTCAAAATGAATCAGAGACCCAAATATGAGAGCTAAAGCTATAGAAGTTCTAGAAGAAAACACGGGAGAAAAGTTTTCATGACCTTGGGATAGACAAAGATTTCTTACATGCAGCACCAAAAGCATGATCCAGGAAAGAAAGAATTGATAAACTGGACTTCATCAAAATTAAAAATTTTTGTGCTTCAAAAGACACCATTAAGAAAATGAAAAGACAATCCACAGATGGAGAGAAAATATTTGCAAATCATATATCTGGTAAAGGACCTCTATCTAGAATATTTAAAGAATTCTCACAACTCAATAATAAGACAAGCGACCCAATTAAAAAATGGGCAAAAGATTTTAAATAAACATTTCACCAAAGAAGATATACAAATGGCTAAGAGGTATGTAAAAAACGTTCAACATCATTACTCATTAGGGAAATGCAAATTAAAACCACAATGAGTTAGCACTTCATATACACTATAATGACTATAATAAAAAAGACAGTAACAAGTGTTAGGAGGATATGGATAAACCGGAAATCTTCATGTTACTTTTAAGAATGTAAAACGGTATTGCCACTTTGGAGAAGTTTGGTAGTTTTCCTTAAATAGTTAAAACTTACCATGTGATTCAGAAATTCCACCTTATGTATCTACTGAAGAACAATAAAAACATCCACACAAAGACTTACATGCAAATATTCAGCATTTATATATCAAATGTAACAACACTGTTTACACTAGCCATAAACTGGAAACAATTCACATGTCCATAAACTGGTGATGGATAAACAAAATCCATACAATGGAATACTGTTCAGCCATAAAAAGGAACAAACTACTGATACATGCTACAACACGGATGAGCCTTGAAGACGTTATGCTAAATGAAAAAAGCCAAATGGAAGAGACTACACATTATGTGATTCTATTTACATGAAATGTTCAGAAAAAGCAAATCTATAGATATAAAAAACAGATTAGAGGGTCCTGGAGCTGGGGATAAGAGCCGGAATAGACTGCAAATTAGGCACAAGGGAAAATTTTAAAGAGTTATGGAAATGTTCTAAAACTAGAGTGCAGTGATGGTATAAAACTATACATTTACTAAAAGTCACTGAATCATACACACACTTAAAATGGATACATTTTATTGTATATAAATTATACCTCAATAAAGTTGTTTTTAAAAAGTGGCCAAGAAATTAAAAAACAAAATAACAACAATAAGAAAATAAATATAGTGAGTATTTCTCTTACCTCTACTGGATATACTGGGCATAATCTGAGGAATCATATTATTGCTTGTATCCATGGGCTGGGAATTATCTTGACCCATCTGATCATCTGGTGGCATATAGGCAGGAGGAGGAGTATCAGCTAAAAGGAAGAAAATGAGGCAAGTCCCAAAACAATAGTTAAAATCATCTTCCTGCTCCAAGTTATTCTAAAAGTATTAAAAATTCCTAAGATTACCAGCAGGGTTCGTCACTGAACATTAGAGGCACACAAAAATGTAGAATGCTATCTTAGGGCAAGGGAAAAGGAGAAAAGACAGCACACCCTTAGCTACTGAAAACCTATTACAAGTCCACATGTATTTGGTCCAATCCGTGATGTAAGATTAGTGCTAAAATTCACTAAAATAGAAATGAAGGTCAAGAATTTTGCCTTTATTTGCTTAGAATCATATGCTTGAGAAATTGCAACTACTGCAAATCAATCTGAAGGACAAAGATTATCCTAGTTTGGGTATCTACAGAGACACTTTTAAATTATCAAGATCGTCACATACCGTATGTTGCTACTTAAAACTAGAAAATAAAACTACATTGCTTCAAAATTTGCCATCAACACTAACAGCAGTTGTCTAATTCTTTTGCAACATCCTAAAATAGCTGTTCTGCCCTATTAAAAAGCTAGTGAATTCTTTCAGAAAACTGCATGTTAACTAGAAAAGCTTTTGAGTTCCAACACTCATGGCTGAAAACCTTTGTGCAAAAGCTACAACTATACTTCTTTGTCTCAGTAACTATAAATACTCAATATAATTTCTTTCACTCCAAGGTCTAGTTTGTACAAGACATATTTTGAGACAGAGCTACAATCAGCACTGAATCTACGACAAAGTATGAAAATTAGTTTTTGAACACCTAATACTAAGTTAAACAACTGGTTCTCAATTTCTATTAAAAAAAAACTGTATCAATTGAAATTTTGCTGCAGGAGAGAAACTATAAAGAATACACTTAACGTAAGACTCCATCTGCAACAGGCATTCAAATATTTCTTGACAAGAGTGACGTGATGTGTCCATACATGACAGGCCATTAACAAAACTTTGGAAATTTATAAAATCTACTTACAATCTTTCTCCAGGCAAACTAGTTCACCAGTCATCTAATTAAAGATAACTGGGGTTCATTCTTAACATTCCAAAGTCTAAAATGATTCGACAAGCAATGTGCTAAAGTTAAAAAAGCACAGACTTTAGAGTCAGAGAAACCTGGGTCTGAACTCCCACTTATTAGCTGTGCAATCTTAGGCAAGGTATTTAAACTCTTGAAGTTAATATCAATTTATTTTTCCATCTATAAAACGGAAATAATACCTATCTCACATGGTTGTTCTGAAAGATTAACTTTAATGCAATATCTTCCATCACAATATCAGTTATATAGAGGGACTCAATAAATGGTACTTAGTATTATAAATTATATGAAAATATTTAAGTCAAATATAGCTACATCCATTTTTAAACATATGGTAGTTGGCAAAATAAAAACCAAAAGCCTTCTGGAAACCAAACAATATCCAAAGAGTAGAGAGTCAAAAGTAGCTGGCTCCTGGCATACAACAGTTCACCCAGAGGGCTAGCAGTATAAGAGTAACTGCTGATTCTCAGGGATTATTTTTTTGTATCCATAAAACAAATCCTTACCTGGGAGCTGAAATGGACTTCCTGGTCCAGAACTTGCTGGGGAGTTGGGATACGTGCTGCTAGCAGGGGAAGGGGGGTAGGGGCTATTCGGAGATAAGGGGAAAGGAGTGTTGTTGGGCTGGTGGAAAGAATCTGGAAACGTTGCATTTTGTGGCATGTGTGGTTCATTGTGGCTCAGGTTTCTAAACTGAACCAGAAGGCTGTGCTGTGGATTGAATTCATTATGACGAGGCACTAACACCGGAGGTAAGACTGAAACACAAAAATCAAAAGTCATCTGTCAGCAAGGACTAACGCAAATATCCCATACACATTAAGGGGCAGAGAGAAAGGATTCGGGTAAGACTGTGAATCTATTAAAACAATTTACTTTTAGGAAGGTCTGCTTTGTAGAACCTTGAATCTATTATTTACATAATAACTAAACCAAAAACTCTAAGTACTTAGCCTGTACAGGGTACTCTGGAAGACAGAAAATCCAGAAAAGATACTACTCCTGTTCAACAGGAGATAAAGCATATTTCAAAACAATCATAATACAGAGAATTTAATTGCATTGAGAATTTAACAAAGATGAGCCCTTCCAGCTAGCAAGGAATCAAACAAAATACTGTGGAAAAGACAACAACTGATAGGACCTTAAAGAAGCAGGAGAATTTCACATGGGAATGCTAGGGGTGGGGAGAGCAGAGGAAGAGATGGGGAGACCCCAGGAAGGTGGTAAGAAAAGACAGTGCGGTGGCCTAAGCACTCACCTAGGAGGTAAGAGTAGAGAGTGAAGCTGAGGTCAGCTACGCAGACCTCCTGAATGCCTCCATGTCTCCAATTTTGAACATTTCATCTTTCTTAGTTTGAGGGATCTCACATTTTATGTTCTTCAGTAAAGCTTTCCCTACTGAAAACAGTTTCCCTACTGCAAAATATTTCCTAGATAGAAGCCTTCCATTCAACATCAGTTTTCTAAACATGACCATAATGAAAATATATACAACAAAGTCTACACATATTGAGATATTTTTTTAAAAGATTAACTTTAATCAAGCATTCACTTTCTCTGAAGACCCAAGTGATCAATCACATACAAATATTGGACTACCTTTCCCTATAGAAATAGAAACAAACCTGATTTCTCTAAACTCTACTGTACCAATTCATCTCTTTAACAATTTTCGCATATTTGTTAACGTAATTTCACTTCCAAAAAATCTTACTTTGACATCATTCAGCAGCAACAAAAGCAATCTGTTTTCAAGTTAACTAGGTCATACTTCGCCTCCCTGAAGCAGGGATGTACCTGAGGAATCAGAGGCTCTGAAAGGCAATATTTGTACTGATTTTTGGTCTCTTTTCATTTTACTGAATTAGTGTTGTAATTATGTGGTTAACATCTGATTGTTTCGTTCTACTGTGTATTACCAACTGCTGTTCCCCTCACAGAATGACGGGACTCCCAGCTGCCATCAGAGGGTAGGGCATTAGACAGTAAGAATTTCTATGTTTAGCTGGCTAGCAATCGAAAGACTTACTGAAATAACTACTTAGAAATTCAATCCAGCAAGGATTTCTTTACTCTTTTTTTAAGAAGCAGAGCTAAAATCATTGACTTCTTTCTTACTTGACTATTATCCATAAACTTTTTTTTAGAAATTATTTTATTTTCACCCAAAATTATACATGGATAATTTAAAAAGACAGATGCTATAAGAGATTATAACAAAAACAGCAATTTCTAAGCCTCGCCCCTACTGCTCAGAGACAACAATTTAAACTCTCAGCCATTTCTCTTAACGTTTACTTTGTGCATTGCTAAGTAATACACTTATATTGCTATTGTGGATTTGTCAAGATGTTATTTCTAGACTTGCTGTTATGGGAAATGAAGTAGCTGTCTTATATCATTCTATCCCACTCTCATTCCTCTTCCCCACAATAAAGTTCCATAAAGAATTTTGGTTAGGGGCCGGCCCGGTGGCGCAGTGGTTAAGTTTGCACGTTCCGCTTCTCGGCGGCCCGGGGTTCGCTGGTTCGGATCCTGGGTGAGGACATGGCACTGCTTGGCAGCCATGCTGTGGTAGGCGTCCCACGTATAAACTAGAGGAAGATGGGCACGGATGTTAGCTCAGAGCCAGGCTTCCTCAGCAAAAAGAGGAGAACTGGCAGTAGTTAGCTGAGGGCTAATCTTCCTCCAAAAAAAAAAAACAAACAAACAAAAAAAAGAATTTTGGTTAAATCAATACCCAGTGTTTATATTATATATAAAAATATTATTCACTGCTGAGCCAACTATTTACTATGATTATATTTTTTCTTGAAAGCGCTTTTATTAATTATTGCTTTGTTCCTTCATTTGCTTAATCTTAAGTATGTACCACAAATATTTCCAGAAATCCAACAGATCTGTCAAATTCCTATCAATACCAGCTTCCAGATGCCACAAATAACTATGTATTGATTCCATTCTTCTCCTAGATCCTCCATCCTTTCGCTATGATCTAGACTGATTGCTACTTAAGTCTCCTACAAATCTGAAGTCCTTAGGCTTCCCTTCTCTTCTCTCCTGTTGGATCGCATTTCCTGGACTTCATACTCTATTAGCTTCCTAAGAAAGGATGTAAGGAAGATAAATTCTGAGTCCTCGCCTATATAAAACTATCTTGTATTTTGTTTGTCTGCACGCAAATTCCAGAATAGATAACTTTATCTAAATTTCGGGGACACTGTTTCATTTTCTTCTAGGATCCAGAATCACATTGAGAAATCCAACATTCTCAGTTCCAGTCCTTTGTACGTTTCTTGTCTTTTCTCTCTGGGAGCTTCCAGAATCTTCTTTTTATCCACAATATACTAAAATTTCACGTGTGGGTCTTTTTATATCCTTTGTTCCGGTTACTCAGTCACTAGGCCTCTCAATTTTCAGTTCTGGAAATTGTTCTAGTAGTATTTCTTTGATAATTTTCTCTCTGCCATTTTCCCCTATGCTCTGTTTTACTAGAATGATATTTAATTTGAAACTTATTCTGAGCCAGTTAACATTTTAACTAAGCATTTTTCATGCATTAACTCATCTAACCCTTATAACAAACCCGTGAGGTAGGTATTTATTATTTGCATTTTTACAGATGAGGAAACTAAGTCACAGAAAGGTTAAGTAACTTGCCTGTGGTCACAATGGTAGTACTGGCAAAATCAGGATTCAAATCCAGAAAGTCTGATTCTAGAACCCAGTCTTAACCACGAGACACTACTGCCTATTAAATACTGGACCATCTGGGTTGCCCCTCTATTTTTCTCTTATCGCTCTCCAACTATCTTCCATCTTTTTTATCTTTTTGTAATACTTCTGACTGCACTATATTTTAGCTATGTGATTTTGTATAAGTTACTTGCCTTTGAAGTCTTGGCTTCCTTATTTCTAAACTTACTAGTAAACTTATAGGCTTGAAAAATGTTAGTCCCATTTTCTAACCCTTTGAAGAAATAACCTCATAAGGTCAGAAAACTGCCTAGTTCATAAGTGCTCAAAAAATGTTCATTACTATTACTATCCTGTTACTATTACTACCACTTTATTAATACGAATACTATAAAGTGATCCATCCTGTGTCTAGCAACCATAGCTGCTAGATTAACTTGCTGAAGCATATCAGAGCTATGCCCCAGTCTTTTCTATAGAATGAATCATAGGTGAGAAAAATGGATTACAAAAACCAAGACATTTGTACTGGCTGATTATCAGTCACACCCTAAGATTCCTAGACTTTCCAGCAATTCCTAGAAAATATCAAGTTTGGGAGTTTTTCTGACTATACTTCTCTATTAAATCCTCATATCTTCCTTTCCTCATGAATTCCTTCAGGCAACAGCTCTCCTTGGACAACACAGTAAGAAATCGAGAATCACTTCAAATACCAGCTGGCAGCTCTAAAGCCCCTTAAACTGAACTTTCCCTTGACGGCACCATCACTGCTGTTCTTTCTGCTAGTATCCACATCCAATGTTGTTTTCAGAGACTTTTTACTGTACTGGGCTTTTATTATCTCCATGTGAAATCCAGCACAGCAGATACACTTTAAGGTGGCCACCATGACTCAGTCTCTGGCTATTCACCCTTACATAATCCCCTCTCTCTCTGAGTGTATTATTTGTGACTTGCTTCTAACCAACAGAATATAGCAAAGGTGACAGGATGTACATGATGACATTCCATAAGGACGTAATGCCCTTCTAGCAAGAAGACACTCTCTTTCTTACTGGCTTTGAAGAAGTAAGCTGCCATGAATGAATGAATGTGAGCTACCTATGAAGAAGGCCATGTGGCAAGCAAATAAAGGCAGCCTCCAGCCAACAACCAGCAAAAGTCCAAAAGCTTGCAAGGAACTGAATCCTGTCAATAATCACATGAGCTGGGAAGCAGATCTTCCCCCAGTTGAGCCTCAGATGAGACCAAGCCCTGACCAACACCTTGATTATAGCCTTGCAAAGGATCCAATTAGGCCATGCCTGGACTCCTGACCCACAGAAGCTGTGAGACAATAAATGTGTGCTAAGCCACTTAGCTTGTGGTAATCTGTTATGCAGCAATAGATAAGTAATGCACTCAGCTAGTATCTCAGCTTATACAATTCATTCATTACAAAAAAATATTTACTGAGTACTACCTACTAAGTGCCAGGTAATAGCAATATTCTAGGCACTGGGGATGTAGTACAGAATAAGACAGAGAAGGTCCTGCTCTCATGAGTCAGTAACAAAATAAATATCTAACATAGTCAAGTAATAATGGAGGTATCTGAGCAAGGATTGAATGGAGTGAAAAAATGTGCCATAAAAAGATCCTGGGGGGAGAGTATTCTAACTAGAAGAAACAGCAAGAAAAAAAGCCTAGATCCAGGAAGAACATGGCAAGTCCAAGAACAGAGGAAATTTGAGGATAGGTCATGTAGGGTCTTACAGAAATCTGTTCAAAGAGTGACAGAAAGCCTTTAAAGTATCTTGAAACTGACATGATCTGAAATATATTTTTTAAAGATCAGTCTGGCTGCTGGGTAGAAAACAGAATGGGTTAGGGGGAAGAAAAGAGGCAGAGACCAATGAGACTACTTAAGGTGAAAGACAATAATGGTCTGTACTAGAGCAGTGGTGTTAGAGATGGTGAAAGGTGATATTATCAAAATATATTTTGAAAGCACAGCAAACAGCATTTGCTCATAGCTCAAATACACGACTTGAGAGACAGAAAGAAAAGATGACTTCTAGGTAGCAACTACATGAATGCTGGTGCCATTTACTTCAATAGGGAAAACTAGAGAAAAAATGACTTAGTGGGAAAAAAAATTAAAAGTCCTATTTAGACATATTAAATCTGATATGTTTATTAGACTTTCAAGTGGAACTGTCATGTAGGCAACTGGATACAGAAGCCTAAAACTCAAAGAAGTTGACTCTGGAGTTCAAAATCTGAGCATGAGCTTATACATGGTTTTAAAGCATGTGAAAGCATAAGAACACATAGAGGAAAATATAGATGGAGAAAAGGTCCAGGGGCTGAGTCCCGTGAAAACAGGAAAATAAGCCAACAAAGGGACTAAGCAAAAGAGCCAGGGAGGTAAGAAAACCAGGGGAGTGTAGTGTTTCAGAAGCCAATAAAGAAAAAGGTTTGAGTGAGAGGGAAGGAGAGCACCTATATCAAATGATGCTGAGAGGGCAAGTAAGATGAGGACTGAGAATGACCCCTCTCTCTGTAGAAAGGCAGTCACTAGTCAAGTCAAATGGTAGAGAAGAAGGACTAACCAGAGGGCTGTCAAGAAAGAATGGTAGGAAAATAATTGGAGATAATAAAAATGGAGGTTCCTATAAAAGAACTAGAGGAAACAGTGTAGTAGATTTGGGGTGGGAGTGTATGAATAAGGTCAAGACAGGATTTCTTTCTAACTTTTATTTTAGGATAGGCAGTATGACATGCTTATATGCAGTCAGAAACAGTCCAGCAGAGGGAAAATACAATGCTAGGGAAAGGGGTGATAATTGTAAAAACAAAGTTCTTGAATAGACAAAAAAGAGTGGGATATAGTACACTCACGGAGCTGACGCCTTAGATACAATAGAGACAGCTCCTCCACAGGAATGGCAGACTGTACAGATGACTGACTGCTTACAGTGAACAACGAAGCCACCTGGGAGCTATGTCACCTACACATAAAAAGCTAAATTCAAAATCCAGTATTCCTTCCAAGATTAAAATCTTTAAGAAGGAAACAAAAGGCTAATATAACCTTTTAATTACTAAATTCAGTTAAATACAAATCACGAAAAGAGAAATTGTTTTAATTCTTCTCAGAGGAATAAAACCTACCTGGACTCTCTACTCTCTTATAGTGGTATGGGTTGATACAAACTTCTTTTTGCTTCGATCCAAAAGGAAATTCGCAAATATCCAAAGGCTTTAGCTCGTGATGACTCTGCAAATCAGGCCAGCGCCAAACACGACAATATATAACATGGGGTAAGCCTTTTCTGTGAGAAACCTGCAGGCGTCCATCTAAAGATCTGGGAATAGTAACACATTTGCTCGGCTGTCCTGGACTGCTCAAGGCTTTCTCCAGTTCCTCCATGGCACCCTTTTTCTTTTTTAGCTTTTTCACCAAAGCATCGACTGCTTTTTCTGCCCATTTCTCCTCTTCATCACCTTGCTTCCAGCCCAACAATCGCTTTACTGCTGGACTAGTAAAAGAAAACAAGCTCGCCATTGACGTCATTTGATATAAATCTTCAGAGACCTTCTTGCAACTCAAAGTCAGTGGCTACTGAAAGAACAGATCACAGGTGAAGAGTCACATACACACAGGTCCTAAGCAGAAGTTCCAATTAAAAAGGGAGTGACATTTATCTTCATAAGTGCCATAAGCTTCTTTCATTGGTTCAAGTCCTGAAAGAGAAAGGGGGAAAAGGATAAGATCCCTAATTTAAATGAATGTAATTAACATACATTTAAATTAACATAATTGACAAATATGTTATTTTTAAAGAAAAGCAGAAAAGCATTGCAAAGTAAAACAAAATTTCTCTGAAGACCTGTGACCACTCACTTCCGTCTTCATAACGTGAACAAATAATTCACTGGCAATGCCAAATGATAACCTAAAGCAAAAACTGGTTGTTCTACCTTCTATGTATTATCCAAAAAAACAGCCCCTAGACTTTTAATTCTTTTGGTCAGGCCAGCAAGCCCTCAAACAGCCTTCTATGGACTGATTCTGAAGTACTTTTATTCACTGAAACACACATTACATGCTGTGTCAATTTTGAACACGATATATCCTGAGCCGAACAAAAGTCTTAAGAGAAGTCTGGCTCTTCCTTAAGGTCATTATTCTCTTTAAAACATTTCACAGATTTATAAAGTTTGGGCAAAAGCCCTGGTACGATTCAAGTCACATTATTAGATGCAAATTTTATTAAACGTCGTCATAAGATGTACCAAATTCTGAAATAAATCATAACACATACAGGTGCCAGAAAAATGGGAAGTATCTATTTTTTAAACTAAGAATGCTGAATAGATTTAAAGAGAGCAAATTCAAAGTTTAACTCAAAAAAGGACAGTTTATAATTTTATAATTCCTACTGCCTTCTGTGATATTTTAAGCATGTTAAGTTAGTGAACCCACTCCAGGCAGACCACCACTCTACACCATTAAGAAGTTCTTGGAGATGGTAACAAGAGGAAGTGATGTGCACTGGCACTCCACTGATAAGAGTGGATACAATCCTCTGCAGTCACTACACAACCAACTACAATGAGCAGCTAGTGAAATACCAGGAGTAATGTTTGGAAAAAGGATGTCAGTAACAAAAGATGCTTCCTTTCCTGTGCCTAAAATTGCCAAATAATGCTGCAGCTCTGCCTTTGACAAATTCTAGCATCAAGACTATTCTGGATTGGAGTGTATTTTTCCAGAAAAGAATACTTGCTCAGTTAAAACCTAAACACAAAGTAAAATAAAACTGAATTAAATTCAACAAATAATTACTGATTGCTTGTTATATGCCATGTACTAGGAATAGCCATGAGGTGCTTAAAAAAGTCATACCAAATAGGTTTCATCTTAAGAGCCAACTGATTCATTGTTCAACATATAGTTAGTGAGAGCCTACCAAACGCCAAACATTGTTCTGGATGCTGATCAGCCAGTAGTGGCTAGTCAGATGGCTATGCTGGAACCATGGGGGTAAGGGTACAGGGAGGTGAAGGTATATTCCTCACATATGGGTAGACATGCCCAATCCTACATAGGATAATTTTTGCCAGGTAAGCAAAATTGGCTTTATTAAACTAAAGAAATACAACAGGAGAATAAAAGCACATTTTTCAGTAACAGGTCACAAAGTGTAGTGTTGCGTGTTAAACTGTTAAGAAGAGTTGACCTCAGCTGCAGCTACATCAAGGACATAGGATAAAAGTTATCTGAGTTAGAAAGTAAAGGCATGGTTTGGTTGTCTGAGATGAGAAGAGAAATTTCAAAAGCAAAGAGACACAAAAAAATATGTGGGCAGACAAGAAAAGAACATTTCCTAGGATAGAGAGGAGATAGGCCTGGCTGAGATCTTATTGAGTAATAATGGAATACAATGGAGGCTAGAGAGGGTAGTGCACGCATGTGAGACAGAGTACGCAAGAGCAATGGAGAAATATGTTGAGGAAGGGAGAAACAAAAAGGAGAGACACCTGACGACCAGCTACTAGATTAGTAGTTAACCACTAGAAAGTGTTTAATAAATGTTAACTACTCTCTATTACTATTAAGTACTAACCATATTAAGTACTAACGAGAAAAAAAAGGAAAAGTTATTTGTGTATGTAAACACAGAACAAGGACTAGAAGGCTACGTACTAAATTACTCAATGCAGTTAGCTCTAAGGAGAGGCACAAAGTGGGAGAGATGCAATAGAAAGTAGTCCTGCATGATTTTTCTATATACACTTCAGTACTGTTTTAATCTTTTAACAAAGGGAATCTACCAATGCATTACTGTATAATGCTAAAATAAAAATAGCAGATGATCTAAAACAAATCATGGTGAATAGAAGGAGCTAAGAGTGCTAGTCAAAAAGCAGGCCAAACTAATGCACGCTCTTAGAAGTCAGGATGGTGGCTGCCCGTGAAAGAAAGGGTGGGGGTATTAACTAGAAGGGAACATGAGGGTTTCTGCCATCCTACTAAGTTCTGCTTCTCACTCTGAGTGGTTATATGGGAGAGATCAGTTTGTGAAAATTCGGCTGACTGTATACTCAAGATGCGTACACTTTTCTGCATGATTTAAAAATATTTTCTTGAGATATAAAAAGTGTAGAGTGGTCAGTTTCCTTCTCATTTTTCTCTCCATCATCAGTTCCCCTTCTCACGGGTAATCTCTTTTGTATCTGTCTTTTATGTCCTTCCAGAGAAATTTTTCGCAAATACAAAAATATATATATAATCTTTTTTTTTACATAAATAGTGGTATACTAAAAATAAAAAAGGTACAGAAAAATGTATAAACAATGTATCTTCAAGATCTTTCTATATTAATATAGAAAGAGCTTCCACATTCTTTTCTACTACACAGAATTCCAGAATAAAAGCAATCTTAAAAATACACCAAACCATGTTATTTCTCTGCTCAAAAATCATCCAGTGGCTTCCCACTACACTCCACATCCAAATTCCTTAACATTACTTTATAGGATATACATGATCTGGCCCTTGGCTTCTCCTCCAAACTCATTTCTCACCATTCTCATAGCTGACTTTGCAGCTAACCACACTTGACTTCTTTCCATTTCTCAAGTGCTCCAAGGTCATTTCTACCTCAAGGTCTTTGCACTTGATGTTCCCTCCCCTGGAATTCTCTCCTCACAGATCTTAACATGGCTTACTCTCTCAATCAATGCAGCTGCTCAGTCAGCTCCTGAAAAAAGACATCCACGAGCACTTTATGTAAAATAGCATACATCCCAGTCCCACATCATTCTTTAATCTTCTGATGCTGCTCAATTTTCTTTCATGGCATTTATCCTAACCTGCTATTACATTATCAATTTTATTTATTTACTATATATCTCCCCAAGTGAAATGTTAATAGGCAGGTAGCCTCATCTTCCTTTCCACCATCATATTCCTCTGGACCTACAACAGTGCCTATTTATTAAATAAATGAGTGAGCAAGTAGTGAGTGAGTGGGTGAGTAAAAAAAAGAAATTTGCAAAAATATACACACCTTTATAAGAGCAACCGTATAAAATTTAAAACAAAAAAATGTTAATTATGGATATGCACAGATACAGTAAGAGACTAAAAGTATGCATGGAAACGATACATACTAACCTTAGGATACTGAATACTGGTTGCCACTGGTCAAAAGAGGAAAGAAGGATGAAGAAAGAATGGAAAAAGCTTTAGCTGTGTTTCTTTTAAAACTAGATTTGAAGGGGCCGGCCCCATGGCCGAGTGGTTAAGTTCGTGTGCTCCTCTTTGGCCGCCCAGGGTTTCGCTGGTTCAGATCCTGAGTGCGGATATGGCACCACTCATCAGGCCATGCTGAGGCGGTGTCCCACACAGCATAACCAGAGGCACTCACAACTAGAATCTACAACTACATATCGGGGGGCTTTGGGGAGAATAGTAAAAAAAAAACACAAAAACAAAAAACAAATTTGAAGAAAATTTGGCAAATCATCAGATATGCTATTTTCTTTACTTTTCTGTGTGTTTAAATATTTCGTAACTCAAAAAATTCACTATTTTTAATTTTAAAAAGTAGTATGGGGCCAGCCCAGTGGCAAAGTGGTTAAGTTCATGCACTCTTCTTTGGCAGCCCAGGGTTTGCCAGTTCAGATGCTGGGCACGGACCTAGCACTGCTCATCAAGCCACGCTGAGGCGGCATCCCACACAGAAGAACTAGAAAGACCTACAACTAGGACAGACAACTACGTACTGGGGCTTTGGGGAGAAAAAAACAGCCAGAGGAAGACTCGCAACAGATGTTAGCTCAGGGCCAATTTTTCTCACCAAAAAGCATACCTTAAAAAAAAAAAGGGGGGGGGAAATAGTATAATGAAAACAGAATAGGATCAGATTCTGTCCTTTACTAGGTATGTGACCATGACTAAGCCTGTTAACTTTTCTGTAAAATAAGGCTGATGGCTCCTAAGTTGTTGAAATGTTGAAATAATAATGTGCGTATACATAAAGAAGAGATGTTTTATAAACTGAAAAGTGCTACTCAAACATGAATGATGATCATTAGTATTCAAAGGAAGAAGAGTCAAGACTTAAACGACTGGCTGGATCTAGACCCAGTCTAACACACTCACCACCGTACCACTACACACACTTTCCCATCCAGCCCAAATCCCTGCACCCCTGCCATCTGTGTCTTTCCAGAGAAATCTCAGTCATCCTTAATGATGAACTCAAATCCATGCCCTTCTGCGAAGAATTCCTTCACCACCCTAAAGAGGCTATGGGTCACTGAAGATTTATCATAAAAACTAATTAATAACATAAGACTGATAAAAACATAACTTCCCAAATGAGGTACAACGATCTTCCAGGGGAAAGTCATCAGCACCTTGACACTATTCCATGCACCATACCACATACTAAGGAAGTATTTAAAGAATGTTTGCTGATTTTTCTATCAACTGTACCTTGAAATTAAAGATAATCTCAAATTTTAAACTAAGATGACTAAGATAATGATAATTCCATTTACAGACTAAGGACACTCAGAAAGTGGCTCAGTCAGCAGAGAAGATAGTTAACTCTATTGGAAAATGGTCATGACTGGAGATACAGGTTTGGCAAGGAAAAGATGAGAAACATTTAAGATTTTCAACAAAGAGCTGAAACAATAAGAAAAAATAGGTTTTTAACTGAAAGAAAAGAGCAGCAAGTAAACACCTGAATATTAGGGAACACTCGCTGGTAGGAAAGAAGGGAAAGAGCCACTGATAAAGTATTGTTAAAACCAGGAGCTTAGAACTAGACACGATGGTACTGTAGAAGATTAAACACAAGGGAGGAGTTGAAAGAGAACGTGAACAAAGAAAAGGCCAATGACTTTGGTGAATGGGGATGTCATTCGTAAGACTGGCTTCAGAAAGAATAATGGGTGTTAGACTCCAACAGCCTAAGACTCAAAATTAGTGTTTTCTTAAAACCAGCACCGGGAAAAGGATTGGAACAAACCTTACTCTTCAACTCTTCACACACAGAATGCTTAAAAATTTCAAACATGTTTAACGGAATTTTTTCTAAAAATGTTTTATAACTTTCCAAACTGCATAAGTGGTATATGCAAGTAATCCAAATATTCATTATCTAAGTCTCAACTTACAAAGCTAAAAAAGGGAGCAAAATTCATCATAAATATTCACTAGTGAATAAACAAAAGACCTGATCAGGCACTCCACAAAAGGTATCAAAATGGCCATGAGATGGTAAAATGGGATTAGCATCACTAGTTACCAGATAAATTTTTTAAAAAGAAAATGTCATTCCTTATCTACCAGAATAGCTAGACTTAAAGAAATAGAAGAGTAAGTGTTCATGACAATACAGAACAACTGGAACTCTTTATATACTGCTAGTAGGAATATAAATTAGCCCAGTCACTTTAGAAAATTGTCTGACATTAGCTACTAATGCTAAACTACAGATCCCTATGACCCAGCAATTCCATTCCCAGGTATTTATCCAACAGAAACAAGTACTATGTCCACCAAAAGACAAGTACATGTTCATAGCAACTTTATTTGCAATAGCCTCAAATTGGAAATAACCCAAATACTCATCAACAATGGAGTGGGTAAATAAATGATATTAATAAATTCTTACAATGGAATACCTCACAGCCATGAAAAGGAACAAACTAATGCATGTAAATATGGATGAATCTCACAGATATAAAACTGAAGTAGATAGATACAAAAGTTTACACATTATATCCTTACATCTATATGACAATCTAAAACAGGCAAAACTAACCTATGGCATCAGAGGCAAGAATGTTACTAAGTGGGGATAAGAGAGAGCCTTCTGGGGATCTAGAAATTTTCTCTATCTTGATTTGGGTGATGACATAGATGTACACATATATAAAAGCTCATTGAGCTATAAACACAAGATTTATGTACTTTATTATAAGATATACTTCAATATAAAAAAATCTTAAAGATTTACTAGTGAACTGATAACTTATAAAATCAGTTCTCATTCACTAGCATCTCCCTCACCATAATGGCTTATAAACCACAAGTGAAACTGCAAGATTTCACAAAGTTTATTAAAATGATGGCAAATAACATAGGATCTAGGATTTAATTTTACTGTACTACCCTACAATCCAGCCCTGCTGGTCCAGTGGTTAAAATTCGGTGCTTTCACCACTTTGGGGGGTGGGTTCATTTCCCAGTCAGGGAATTACACCACCCAGTCTACCAGTCTGTTGGCTGTCACACTGTGGCAGCTGTGTGTTGCTATGATACTGAAAGCTATGCCACTGGTATTTCAAATACCAGTAGGGTCACCTATGGTGGACAGGTTTCAGCAGACCTTTCAGACTAAGACAGATTGGGAAGAACAATCTGGCCACACACTTCAGAAAAAACTGAACATGAAAACCATATGAATAGCACAGCTCAAAAAGACTGGGGAGGGTTTCACTCTGCTGTACAAAGAGTCACTAGGAGTCTGAATCCACTTAACGCCAAATAAGTTAGTCAGTTACTGTTTCCTGGATGCTGACAAAGGGCATGAGACTCCTAGGTCAGAGACTAGGGACTTTTATTACTCATGGCACACCAAGCAGCAAAAGCATCAGATTTGTGGTTCCCTCTGCCTCCAAGATCCACAGGAGCGATACAATATGGCCCAGATGGATGGTAAATGCTCCTGCAGTAGGTTTGTACTGGTGAGGAACACTGAGCTTGGGGAATTCACCGCTTTTATAGTAAAATCAGTACGCAAGCCTATTCATGGAGAAAGAATAACTTGACTATCAAAGGACTAACAGAGGTCCTTGGGAAAATTGAGATATATTTTCCAATGGATATTTTTGCAAAAAAAAAAAAAATTCTCTTAATGTTAGTACCAGAAATGTCAAACATGAAGGATGTCATATTATGCTACTAAATTATTTTGTGAGAAAAATTAAACCTATCCATTCTTACTTGATTCATTCTTTGTTCATTATAAAAATTAATGCATGTTTACAATTACAACCTAATGTTTTTCCAAAATTTTAATTTTTCAAGATAAAGTCCCAATCAGACCTTTTATTCATTTAAAGGTCTGCATTTCAAGTGGTTTCACTTTAAATGGGCTTTTTCCTGAACCAATTATCATCAGTTCACAGAGACCTAAATGGAGCATGAGCTTTTCTTGATGACTTAGTTATCGTTATGAACCTCTGTTACTGTGCTGTGCTAGAAATCCTCTATAGAAAGCATGGAACCTGGCTGCACTGTTACTCACTGAAGGGACAAAAGTGCATGAATGATCCTGAAAAGTTACTTTACAAAAGTAGACTTTGGGACACTGGACTTTCTTAAAAGAATGTAGCTATTTCAAGGATTTCAACAGCTTTCTTTCTATAAAATCAATTGCTAAAGCAAAGATAGTAATATTCCTTTGATGATGACGATGATAAAAATAATAATACCACTAACATTTATTGAACATTCACTATTGCAAGTACTATTAAGGACCTTACATTTATAGACCGAAAATCATTAAAATCTCAAAATGGCCAAATGAGGTAAATTCCCTTATTCTCATTTTACAGATGAGAAAACAGGCAAAGGGAAATTAAATCTAACTTGCTTATTTACGTAGATAAGAACTAATAGAGCCAGAATTGAACCGTGGCAGCCCAGCTCCAGAATCCATACCACTAACCACTATACACACTGCCTCCTAAAAAGAAAGCGTCCTGCCAAGGAATCTTCTCTTAAAGATCTTCTCTATTGTTCTTCATGTCTTTCTGACTTCTCCAACAGTCAAATCGTCAACATGTTCTCAAAAAGTAAGATCACATAGTTTCAGAGACCAAGGATAATCCAGTTCAATGTGCTCATTTTCAAACTGATTTTTTATACCATTTAACATATCTCATCAACTTCTTTACTTTAACCCACTCTTCTCTCAGTTGAGCTAAGTCAGTCAGTAGGTATGAAAGAACTATCTAAGTGTTTACTACCTTCGTATAAAAATTTACATTTATTATGGCAGCCTTACTCCAAAGCCTTTTTATTTATCATTAGGGCATTTTTGCCACATTTATTGCTAGAACATAACCATCTCAGAAAAGATGAGATAATGCACTACTTTTTAAAAAACATTTTTTTCTAATACAAAATTTCCAATTATAAAATATGCATACCCACAATCACTTCATTAACATTTGGTACACTTACTTCCTTATAATATTTTTTTCCTGCATATATATCGTCCGGCCATGATTGTGGGTATACCATGATACTACTTGGTATTTGGCATTTTCCATTTAACACAAAGAGAATTTGCCATATATATATATATATATATATATATATATATGTTTTTCATGGCCCAACCATATTTCACTCATCCACTTCCTTAATATTTAACATTTAGGTTTCTAAGTGAAATTGTTCTATTGGGATTAAAACTGTTTTATGGTACCATTATGACAGATCAATTTTCTGTAATCTTTTCTGTAGACTATATCATATTCAAAATAACACCTTGTTCTATAAGTTGAAATAAAAGTATTAGAATACCTGGGATACAGCAACAGATTTACTTTACTATCTTCAAATAAGTCCTTGGTTATGAAAGAATTTCTCATTATGTATACAAAACATAAAGTAAGATACTATACTTATTCCGATATGCATATATTAGCATACGCAACATGAACTTGCAATACCTTTGAAAATAAGAGTATGATTAGGTTTTCTAGTAACCAAAAGGCTTCATTTTGAACCTTGTTAAATAGTTCAATTTTTTACACCTTTTGCCTTCCACTAAATAAAATGAATTTAGAAACATTGAGAACACCCATCCTCAATTCAATTAGCTGACTGTGTACATAACCATCCATAATACTTCTCTATTATTACCTCTAAACTTATCCTAGTAATAGAGAAAAGCCCCAAAAGGCTGCACTCAGTAACTGTAGTCGTTAGAGGTTACAGATTAAATCTGGGCAATTAAATTTGGTCCTCTGTACTCTCTTTCTACAATGCTTTTGGGGTCTACTGGGATGCAAATACACATAACCAGTGCTAAACTTAATCTCAGACTTACAGTCTTATTTATACAACACATATTCACTGAGTGTACCTAAAAAGCACAAGCCACTAAGCTAGATGCTAAAGGATTACAAGATAAATCAGGTCCAGACCTTAACTCTAAAGAATTACAAATTAATACACAACTAAGATGTGCCCATACCTATCTACAATACACAGTGGAGAATGGCAGATGCCCTAAAGGTGTACAAGGTCTTGAAAGAAATGCAGGGGATGGTCCTTTGAGGAAGGGAGTAGAGGGAAACGAGGAGCATGAAGTACCTATATCTTAGGCATAAAAGCTATTGTGAGGAAAGACACAAAATCAGAGTTTTTATCTACCAGGATAAGGAAATACCACAGTTCAGTTTGTTGGAACATAGGTAGGAGAACGAGAGAACTGGTTAGAAATATACAACAAGGCTCATCTACACAGGGATAGTAAAAATATGTATTTTAATACACAAAAACACCAGATTTGAAGTCTAATCAAGTTAGGTTCAAATTCCGGATCTAACACTTACACCTACATCTCCATTATTCCTATTTTGTATAATGAACATCAGTTCTGAGAATTAAATGAGATAAACACTAACTCAGTGCCTGGCATAGTGCATAATCAGTAAAGGGGAACTGTAGTTACTATTGTTGCAATAATCATAAAAAATTTTAGCATCAGGCTGAGGATTGTAGATATACAGCTGGGCTACTTTATTTCAACAAATATACAAAGCCATCAACTTAAGAGATACCATTATTTTATGAACTTCAAAGGAAGAAAAAGCTATAAATTAAACTATCACACAATGCTTTCTCATCACTTAACATTTTTCTTCACAATATCATCCTTCCACCATCAAGACTGTAGGTCTGAAGAGTGTTCCAATACTACTTCAGGACTGTCATTCAAGCCACTGACACCCATCCTGCAAGTTTTGATACTGGTGCTTGCTTGATCTTTCCCAAAGGTATAAATGGAAGAAATGACAGCAACATAAACAGCAAAGGCAGAGTACATGCAATGACAATTACATCAAAACTGCCACCTGCCAAAACCAATACTCGGATGCCATCAATTGTAAGACACATCCCAATTTCAGAGATGTTATGGAGTGAAAAAAATGAACATCTTAGAAAAAATAAGGCAACTTATTCTGTTCTCCTCTACCAAAGTCCTTTCTGATGTTCCTCATCACTTCCCACCATATCTATTGTTCTCCTTTCCTTTTGTTCTCATTCCTTTGACTCTTCTCCTTTCTTGCCCCCCTTCTCCATTCCTCATGGCTCCTTCCACATTCCTCAGTGCTGATTTTTGAGAAGCCTGGCTACTACCTAATGATGTATAACCTACCTAATGAAAATGAACTTTTCTTCTATCTCCAAAAGGATCCAATTAGCAAAGAGTACATAATTTGTATCTTTAGTACTTTCATGTGCTCCAGGGCTTGCTTAACTCTTTCTCTTCTAAGTAGAAGGGAAGACGTATAGATGTATTTGACAGCCCAGACAGGGGAGAAAATGCCCTACATGAAAACTTGGCTTCTGAGCAGAATCTATTTGTGCTTCTGCCATCCTTATCTTGGGCCACCTAACACATTAAAACTATCCTAAAGTACGCCATTGGGAATAACATGTATTTGTTATTATTTTTTAAAGGTGACATATTTGTTTCTAAGAAAACTAAAAAATCATTAGACTTCAAGGAACTTAAATCACGGAACTATTTCCTTTTGCAAGAAGCCTAGATAAGAAGCTATTTCAAAACATTTATTATTTATAAATATTAAAGCCTTATTTCAAGAGCACAATCAGGGATAGAAGACAAATTCTGTTTTCTCTTCTTTGTTCTTACTGAGACCATAATAAACCAACCTTCTAGAATGCTAAATGTCAAACTGAGCCTTTTCCTTAAAAGCCAAGTCTTGTTAGAATAATGCATAGTAGGCTAACCATGAAGTTAATAAAACAAAAACCACAAACTAAACTGAACAGTGCCCAAGATATTTTTCAGATAATTCCTAGTTCTAGCTTAATAACCAGAGACTCCTCCAAAATCTAAAATTCCATTAGGAAATACACAGGACAATCTGTGTAAAGTGAGTCAGTCAATTCTAATCAATATTGCAGTTTGAGTGAATATAATGAAATCTAGTGATCAAACATTTTCAAACTTAGATCTATTTAGGGGGACCATAAATAGAAACAAAGAGGAATTATCACAATATGACTGGAAAACAGGGGAGGAATAAGGTATAAAGATTATAGTCTTGTGAATAAGACTGCTTAAAAGGCATTAACTGCGCTGCAAATAGCTAGTGACAGAAAAAAGGGGAGGGCTTAGCCAAGTATACAAAAAACCTAGCTCTGACAGACTCCCCATTCCCCTTCAAACACACACACACACTACACCTAGGTGAATAAAAGCCTTAAGGATGAGGTATGGATAAGTGCCGATCATATTAGCACAAATTTTGGGAGCAACTATCACAAGATACAAACAGGAACAAGACAATCTATAAGCCACTGTCCAGTTGGTAATAAAAGACAAGAACAAGGAAAATCAAGTATCATTAAGCCAAAAAAGACAGGAGAGGCTGGGAGGAGACAATTAGCCAGTCTGTGAAGCAAAAGGGAAAGGCACTACCACAGAATGAATACCAAACAGGGAAAGACTGAAGACAAAGCTAAAGAGTCAGTCTGCTAGATGTAATCCTATGTGCAGTGTAGAGGTCTATCTAAGCAGAAAGTTATGTTAAAAAAGGCATTTCAAGAAGACAAAAATGGCAACAGCACATGACCAAATAAACTTAAGGGGCAGGGGTCAGAGAGGGTAGATGGAAAACGTGGTAGTAATCCAACTATAACAGGAAGACACACTAGGGCCATGGTACACAGATCAGGGTAGTGATGGTAGTAGAGATAAAAAAGGAAGAGATATGAGGGACATTACAAACAAACAATTAAAAGGACTTGGTGGCCACCCAAAGTAGAAACAGGTGCAAGCCAGAACGGTAAAGGTTTAAAAGCAGAAAGAATAAAGACAGCATTTACTTTAAAAAGGGAATTTCAAGTCATAGACAAGATGAGGCAAGAAGCTGATGGTGGAGGGGTATAAGGAAGCAAATTAAATGAAGCGAAATTAAAGCTCAAGAAGAGAAGGAATGAAAATGCAGATTTGGAAGATCACAGGAATAGAAGTGAAAGTTGAATCTATGAGAGTAAATATTTGATTTATTGGGTACCTAATAAGCCAGAAACACCTTGTGCTAGGAACTGAGGCTTTAAAGACACTATCTGTAATCTCAAAGATCTTAAAGAGTAAGGGCAAAACACAGAAGGTGCTATGAAGAGCTTAACGCTGTTTAACACATCACTTACTTTTCCTCTAGATTCATTTCCACATGATAGCCAACAGAGATACAGCATTAAGAGTAAAAACTCTGTATAGCAAGCAAGAAGGCCAATAATTGAGCAAACAGGAATGTGTGCTAGTTCTTACATAAGAACTAAGTGAAAATAACTACGAACATTACCTGCTATTACCTCAGCCTTTTATAGTTTACCTCTGGCTTATGCAGACCTGATTAGATGACCCTTTCATTGATATGTTTCGTCATTTCTTAGAGAAATGACCTCAGATCTAGAAAGAAAACCAGGACAATATTTAGAAATTCCTGTGTGTGTGAGGTTCCCTCAAATTATTCTGAAAAACTGAAACCACTGACTGAACAATAACACAGAACAGTATTTCGGAAATTCAAAGAAATACATTGGCACCTCAGCCAACAATGAAAACCTTAGAAAATTAAGAGATCGTACATTACAAAAGAATGTACCACATTACAAAACATACACACACACACACATCTTACTTCTATTTCAGCTCAAGCATACTCTCTCCAGGGAAGCTTCCAAGACCACCCTGCTTAGGTGAAATTCCCTTATTATACTTTTTTATTTTGAGGAAGATTAGCCCTGAGCTAACATCCGCTGCCAATCCTCCTCTTTTTGCTAAGGAAGACTGGCCCTGAGCTAACATCCGTGCCCATCTTCCTCTACTTCATATGTGGGACACCTGCCACAGCATGGCTTGCCAAGCGGTGCATAGTCTGCACCTGGGATCCAAAGTGCGAACCCCAGGCTGCCGAAGCGGAACGTGTGAACTTTAACCACTGTGCCACTGGGCCGGCCCCCTCTTATTACACACTCTTACAGTTTCACATACCACTACTTTATAGCACTTAACATACTTAAATTTTTGCATTTATCTATCCAACCCCACAAGAATGTAAATTCTGCAAGAATGTAAATGAGAGGAGCCATATCTGCTTTCACCCATCACTGTAAGCCTAGTGATATATATGCTCAACAAAATTTGTTTAATGAATGAAAGAGAATATGCAGAAAGAGCTTTTGAGAGGATATCAGCTCTGGGGTTAGGGTCGGGTTGGGCTACTCCACTTTCTGCTTTGTACAATTCTGTACTTCTCAAAAAAAAAAAAAAACCCTATTTCTTGTATAGTCAAGAGAAAAAAAGAGATTTTATTTTAAACCAAAGTGTAGCTATACCTCAGCCATATTAAAATCCTTACTAAAGAGAGGATTTACATTACAAGAGTCATTCATATTTCAAAAGAATTCTCTCCAATATGTTTAGGGTTATACAAATTTGGAGGCTGAAATTTAAGAAAAATCAATCAGACACTAGGAGCAAACAGTTTCTGCTCCCAAAAAATTTTAGTAACAATTCATTTTTCAAAAACATTTCTCTTCCTGTACTGAAATGTCTCTTGTACATCAGAGATTTTATTAACGCCATTCTCTGCCTGGACCACTTTCTTCAAGTGCCAACTACAAATTTCTAGCTCTCTCACCATCCAGGCTTCAGCTTTAGCTATCATCTCAGAGATCTTCCCTGATCACCTCATAACGCTAAATAAAGTAGGTTTTCCCCATCTCTAATCCAATACTATGTTCATCTCCTTCACCATAGTAACCAATTTGTAATTATTTGTTGGTTTACTTGATTTTTTTCTCTCCCACTAGAATGTAATCTTTAAGAAAGAGTACTAAGCATATTCAGAGAACTTGTTAAATTCATTCAAGTTATTCATTCAAAAGCATATTTATTGAAGTAGCATTCTAGAAGCTGGGAATATAGAAGTGAATAAAGAGGACCAAAACCCTTGTCTTCATGTAGCTTACATTCCAGTGCAGAGAGACAGAAAAAATACAATAAATAAGTGACATAATATAGTTTGTTAGGTGAAAGGTGCTATGGAGAAAAATAAAGCAGAGGTGCTGTGGGAGATGCGTAATTGTAAATAGGGTGGTTGGGCTGGGCCTCACTGAAAGGCACCAACTAAGTCAAAACTTTAAGGAAGTAAGAGTGATCCAGGCAGTTATCTGGGGGAAAACCATTACAGGAAAAGGCAACAGGCAATGCAAAGATCCCAAGACGGGAGCATGCCTGGCACACTCAAGGAACTGCAAGACCAGTGCAGTCTCAGAATAAAGTGAACAAGGAGGGTTAAATAAGGAATAAGGTCAAATAGGTAAAAGAGACAGATTGGGCATGCTCAGTAAGAAAAGGGCTTTAGCTTTTACAAGAAGTAAAATGCAGACCCGGCTGAGAGCTCTGAGTGGAGTCATGACACTTTCTGACTTACATTATTAAAGAATTACACTGGCTGATACACTGAGCATATATGGGGGGGTGGGGGGAGGCAGTGGCAAGGGTAAAAGCAGGGAGACCAGTTCAGAGTTGCAGTAATTTAGGTGAGAGATGATGATGGTTTAGACCATGGCGATAGCAGTCGGGGGGGGGGGGGGGGAGGTGAGAAGCAGACAATTTCACATATATTTTGGGAGGCAATAGGTTTCCTGATGAAGAGATATGGGGACTGTGAGAACAGAGGAGTCAACAATGATTCCAAAGTGTCAGCCTGGGCTACTAGAAGAATAGGATTTGTCATCAACTGATTTAGGGAAGGGTGACAGGGAAGCTAAAGGAAGATAGGAGGCACATTTCACATACATTAAATGTATGAATAACACTGTTAAGCTTTGCCAGGCTTCTGAAATGAAGTCATGTTAATGTCAAGAATCCAAAGGTCTTGTTCGTACCTCCAGCTACTTGAGTAGGACCTCCTGACCAACTCCCAAAAGTACCCTTAACTTTCCCGGAGAGAGACAGAGACATAGACACACACTGCTCACAGCGAGACTTCAGAGGTAAATTCACAGACACAGCTCCTTCACTTTCTGTTCCAACATCTCTTTAATTGCTCCAAACCAAAACAAAAGGCAAGTAAATCAATCCAAAAATTTCACCCAACACTTAGCCAAAACAAAACCTAGTGAGCACATCAACCCAGGAGAGGTGATAAATGCCGATATGGGTTACAACCCACCACCATCTCAGCCAAACCTGTACAAAAGAATTACAGATGGGGGTTTTAAAGAAACAAATTCCTCATAACCATCCCACAAAATTCTGATTCATTAGGTTTGAGAGTAGGCCCCTACCTCCCACATTTTTGCAGCAGGTATGAAAACCAAGGCCCTTAGGATGGATCACCCAAAATGGAAAAAAGTCATTCATCCATATTCATCCAAGGGTAACTTTCTTATGGGTGGTGGGGGTAAAGCTTTAAAAAGATCTAATATCAATAGTAGTTATCAATTATCAGCAAGAGTAGACACCCACCACCACCGTCAAACCAATTCTAGAGCCAGGTATACAATTAGTACAAGACATGTAAGCCATATCCATGAGTGCAAGCAGAAAAGAGAAAGAAACCAAGAGCAAGTGTGCCCACAAGCTCTCCTAGATTCAGAAATCCTATTCTTTATGGGAATATCTACAAGAAAGAGGGCATACAGTCACATGGGCACCAAAATCATTTTCCTAGAGAATCACTTAAATCGCCACTTTTCCCAACTGTGGCTCCCAATTTCCAAAGACTTCAAAAATTCTTGTAGTGGATTTCAAAGCTATTCAGGAGCTGAACTCATGATCCCTGACACTTCTCACAGTATAATCTTCTTGCCCAGTCTCTCTTTGGGCCCACACAAGTCTATACTTTTTTATCTCCCACATCCAGACTTTTGTTTCCCAGTTTTTAATCACGCTTTAAACTTCACCTGCTCCTCTAAGTCCTCTAATTAAGCAGAGTCAGATCTAGATGTATCACTCACCCCCACAGAGCCTGCAAGATTTCCTACATTGCTACCAGATGTGTTTGAGTAAACCTGTATAGGCTTGTAGGCACAGGAATAGACACAGAGCTGGTCAATCTTCATAGTGCTTTCCTTCAAATTACAAAATCGTCAACGGCAGATACGAAATCATTACACATTACAAAATGCGTCTCTGGAGCACAAAGTGCGAATCTGTGTACACGATATTCCAATGCTTTACGAAGATGTTCTCCAGATACCTCACACGCAGCTCAGAGTTCAAGTCGCCTACTTAGAAGAAAAGGGAGCAAATACGGTTCTAGACATCATTCAGCACTAGTCATCATTCATTTAATTTACACCTTCAACTCCAAAGAGTGGAAATGGCTAGTGAGTTAAGCAGGCTCTCACTTAAATGGACAGAATGATGTAAATAAGGGGAAAGAAAACAAAAGACTAGTTTTGAAATATTTCTGCAGTGCCCCTCTTTCTGGGAACACACAAACCAGAATAACTAGATCTCAAGTTGTACAGCCTACCAGATGGGATGCAAGGCAGATCCTAATACATCATGAAAACAAAACTGAACAAAACAAAACTTGCCTTGAAAGCACCAGCCATATTCTGAGATCATAGATAAATCTGAAGAGTCTTAGGACTCCAGTTGTCATGCTCAGAAGAAGGTGGGGAGGTGGCACTATTTTCTTACTATTATTTTCAGTAATAACAAAACAACATATATGGAAATCAAAAGGAAAAATCCAGTTAAAATCTCACAACAGATCAAACCATTTTCAAATTTCCAGTATACCAGTCTGTAAATCACATATACATTATAGGCAGAGACTGGCGTACCAAAGAATTCAAGGGCAAAATCTGTTTACAAAATGTACGACTAGCTTCCAAAAGTGAATTACAATTACAGTATTCCACACACAAACTGTCTAACAAAGCATTTTTTCTTCTAAAATATTATCAAAACCAAGTTAGGAATACAGTAAAAGCAGGAAAAGTCATTGAAACCACCTCTCCACTAGAATGGGGCCCAAACTCTGCCCCTCTAGCTGCCCAAGGCAAAAAAAGTATCAAAACGAAAGCACCCCAAACCAGCTGATTATTTATTAAAAAAATAACTCTGTAATTACTCCATGTTTTCAAAATTGTAAAACAATAAAAACTGTTAGAATATGAAGGTGACCTATGAGATCAGGAAATTAGCTGGTCCTAACAACAATCTAGCTTTTAACAATTCTTCGAAAAATTTTATATCTTAATCTTTCAACTAATAAACACACCTCTCAAATTCAGAGTTCTAGACAATGGCAATGAACTGGATAATCCAGCACTAAAAATTTCAATTACTATTATTCCATATAACCTTGGAAGTAGAAAAACAAGGTGTAAAAAGACATGGTTAGGATTCCTGGAGTCACTCATCGCCTACTTGGTGGGGAAAGCATCCTACCTCTGGGCAGCCTTCTTGGGTCCTACCCTCCCAGGTATTCTTTTCTCTAGAATATCCAGGCTGGTAGAGATCAGAATCATCCCTTAGGCTGCTAATGTCCCTTATAAAAGGAAATCATCTCCAATGTCTTTGACCTTATGAGCAGACTGGCAAGCCCATAAGATATAAGATGCCTGTAACATTGGAAAAAATAAACTATTCTGGCTTCTTCTTTGTGTTTAATATGAAGCACAACAAAAAGACAAAGAACAGAGACCATCTAGAAGTAAAGAGAATGGGGAAGACTGATAAATCAGGAGAATAAAGGCAGCTATATCCTAAAGTGTACTCAAGTCAGCTCTGAAATTCACCCAAATGCGTGGCTCACTGCCTAAACCAACATATACATCTGGTAATAATAAACACTGATAAGTCATAAACAAAAAGGGCTTTCTTAATTCAAAGACTCTACAAACTATTGGTAACATTAAAATTTACATAATACACAATCGAACAAATGCGTAAAAAGGATTTTTTTTAGATAGTATTTCAATTTAAGTTACCAAGAAATAAAAAACTGGTATTTTACTGCCAAGTCTTCAAAACACTAAGCCAGTATCTTTGATTTGACCAAGTTACAAATCTGTTTTCAGTAGAGAAAGAAAACATATTGCCTCTGTTTAAAGCAAAGGACAAAAAAGACCATCACTGCAAATCATAATGTTTGGGTTCATGATGAAAACAGGAAACAGACAGGCTGCCCAGGTATAATTATGGTTATAGTCTAATGCGCCTTCAGGTTCAGCCAAGAATTAAAACCCAGTGAAGAGGGTAAGCAGAATTTACTTGCCTCTACCTTGCTACAGAAGGCAACTTTTAATAATACTCCCAGCAACATGTTACATAACCAATAGTAAACAACAATCTGATTCAAACCTCATTAGTAACAACATTCTGCCAGTCTCCCACTGAAATTAATAGCTGACTTTGCCAGAGGGGCAAGAAAGGCAACACATATCAATCCACCCATTTCTGTGGCGCCTACCACAGTGAACCAGACAGATAATACTACCAAATCTGCACAGAATCTACAAAAACATTTCACTCTTTTCTTCTCCAGTTCACTGCTCTCTTCCTCCTTTTAACTAGACCATATCATACGGATGCATTTAAAATCTAAGAGGAAAGTAGTAAGTTGAGAAGGTTCATCTAATTTTTACTGCCTATTTCAGCTATAATACGAAAGAAACCGAAGCATAAATGACAAATGGACTTTTGTAACAAAGATTAACGGGTAAAGCTTATGCTATAGCAGCTATGGGAAAAAGAAAGGCGCACTGACTGAGGCAGCAGTCACCCAGAGAGGGAAAGAAAGGAGTGTATAGACAATCATGCAAACAATCACAAACAAAAGTTAAATTAAAAAAACCTAAACATAGTATGTACAACTTTTATGAAGATTACATTTTGTTAACTTGTCTCTTATGAGTTGTTTGGTATTCTTGTAACCTCCCAGTTCACCTTAGAGGAAAAAGTTACCAACGAAGGAGTAGAAGAAAGAATATAAAGTAATTTGTTCAGATCTATAAATAATTCCTTACTGACAGAATTTGGAAGACACTAATTTCACAATAATATTCAGATCAATAAATGTGAAACTGTCACATTGTGTCTAGGCATTGTTTTTCCCCACAACAGACACTACCACTCTGGCATCAGCAGAAATTTTAAACTACTTGGAATGTTACTAAATCTAAGGTTTTCAACCTCTCAGCTTTCAAATTAAAATTAAAAACTAACTCACTCTGGGCAATTCAGGTACTCTAAGAAATTTAAGCAAATTAGTTTTTAAAAAAATTGAAAACAATTTTTTAAAACATTAACTCAAGGCCCCTTTCCTCTCAACTTCTGTGAGGCCAAGCCACAACCTCCACTGATCCAGTCTTCCTCGCAAGATACGCACACTTTCGGTAGTGCTAGGCAACAGGCATGATGTGACAAACCCAACCAGACTTCAAAACTTTTTCCACAGAAAGATAAGGTAAACAAGATATACTTAGCACCACACCCATTTAAACGCACAAGCAGCCAGGAATGCTTTTTTTTTTTCCCCCTCCCCTCCTCTCTAGACCTCCAGCTGGTCAGGAAACAATGCCTCTACAATCAAGATAGAGATCTGGCCCAGGGTGTTCAGGCATTCCTCACCTCCAGGCTGGCCTACAGCTCCATTCTCCAGTGCCATCAAAACCAGAATTGGAACATTCTGTTAGGAAGCGGGCAAACGTCCAAATACCCGACTATCCTCGCCCCAGTTCTTTTTGCAACCAAAATCTGTTTTGGCTACTGAGCATGCTCCGACTTTAGACAGGCGCCACATGGGAGTTTTCAAAGCTTAGGCTCCAAACTCCACGTAATAGCAGCAGCTGAAAGGGGAAGAGAGGAAAAAGGGCGGGGGAGGGAGAGAGGCCGGAATACGACTTTGAGTACCGATGCTGAAGTGGAGGACCCGGGCAGGGGCAGAATATAAGGCAGGCCAACAGACACTGCTTGGCACTCTCCTTGCAGCAGCGCAGAAGTTTACACGAAGTGGAAGAAATCTCTGCAATGGTGAACACTGGCACGGCAAGGGGCAGAAACCAGGTCAAACGACCGGCTGCGTGCAGCAGCAGGCCACAACTGCCCAGAACGTAATTCCCACCGATAAGCGCGGATCCTTATCTTTGAAACACAAAGCGACGGCGGCACGGATTCATCAAGCCATTGGACAGCTTTGCAGCGCAGCAGACCAGGCTGCTCGGCCGAGCACGGCAATCCGACCGGGGGTGTGTATTGAGGGTGGGGCTTAGATAAGGCAGAACCACCCGCTCCTCGGGACAGAAGCGGAGCCGAGCTCCCCTCGGGGGCGTCCCGAACGCCTCCCTCCGCCGTCCGGGCGGCAACGGCGGCGCTGGGACGAGAGCCAGTCGCGGCCCCGCCTCAGGAAGCCCCCGGCCGTCGGCGAGGCCTCCGCAGCCGGACGGGCCGCACCGTCCCCGCCGCCCGGACCCCGCAGGCCCAGATTCGGCCTACCTCCCGCCCCGCAGGCCCGGGTGGTTTCCGCTCCGCCCGCGGCCGAACGCCCCCGCCTCCGCCCGAGTCCGGCCGCTGGGGCCAGAGGGGGAGCCGCGTCCCCGCAGAGCCCGCTTCCCCCAGTCCAGCTCGCTCGCCCGCCCGCCCCCGGGCCCCACACTCACTCCCGGGCGGCCTGGGCGCGCTCTCCCGGCGCCGTCGCTGCGCTTCCCCTCAGTGCAACTTTATTAGCAGCTCGACCGCGGGACACGCGCACGGCGCCCGCTCGCCCAGGACCCGGATGAGGGAGGGAAGGAGCCGGGGAGGACGCGGCTGGGGTCGGCGCATGCGCGCAGGCGGCCGAGTGACCGCTGCGGGACGGAGGGAAGGTCTGTCTCGCTCTGGCGGCTGAAGGCATCCTCTGCGCTTGGCTCGGCGCCGGCCAACCCGGGCTTCCGATCAGCCGCAGGCTTCTCGCGCAATGGCCGGGCCCGGGAGTGGGGGTCGGCTCGCTCCCACCACCACAGTAGCCACTAGTAGTCTCCACTAACCAAATCAACCCACAGCACAATGAAATAAAACCATTGTCCTCCACACGGACAGTTGGAGATTTTCTCAGTCATAGAAAGTGTAAATAAAAACATCTTCAGATACAACTTTGCTACTTTTATTGGTTTGTAATATAAGTATAAATCTGAGTAAAGAGAGTCCTCTTTCTGTGAAAAAGCTTCAAAACCAGCTTCTCAACATCTTAGAGCTTTTTACTAGATACAGCCCTAAATCCCTCCCATATGGAGATCTTGGAGCCTCTGCTACCCTCCACCCCTCTTGCAGGGCAGGACCTCGGAGTTCTCCGAAGGAGGTCTGCCCCTGTACTGGGAAATCAACCAGGCAGTTGAAGATGCACACACCCTCCTGGATGTTGGGGCCCTGAGGTGCAGAGAGGCCATCCACAGGCTGACATCCCTCCACTCTGTCTCCTGGGACGAGAGCCTAACTCTCTCTTCTTGGTAACTGGAACTCTTAATGCTTTTTCCCTGCACATTCCCCTAAGTGTCAGCATTTCCCAGAATGTGATCGTGGTACCTTCTAGGGCACCCAATTTGGAGAGTGAAGAAAAACATTTAAATAATTCTGTTTTTATTCTAAAGATTCAATACTGGTTTTCCAATAATCCACTATAGGTTTCCTTTTTAAATAAATCAATCTCAGTAAAAATCAAAATTGAACTCGTTGCTAATCCTCCGTCTCATACCCTAATCCAATCCATCACGAAATTCCATTAACTCTACCTTCAAAATATATCCCAAATCTGACCATTTCTCACTGCCTCTATTGCCACCCCCGTGGCCTGAGCCAGGGTCATCTCACCTGAATCGCAAACGGAAGCTGCGATTTTGCTTCAGGCTCCAGTGGTTTATTTCCACAGTGAAGAAACATAGGAAACGTTGCAGACATCTCTACGTTAAGCGTGGTGGTCTCAAACGTGGACAGAGGCCTGCTGAGGGAGTGTAGTGGGTCATGGTGGAGAACCTGACGACCTGCTCTGATCAAAGAGGGCAGCTGGTGTTCCCCTGCAGCCAACTGTCACCATGGGGAAATGTGGGAATAAGGAGCCAGTGTTGGCAGATCTTCTGATTTTTCAAAAACAACTGGAAATCTGGATTTTAGTGCAGAAATCTCAGTTTTATGTTTAGCAACTTCTTTCATTCTTTCTTTTTCTCTTTCTTAGACATTCAGGACACCAACCCTGTACCAGCCAAGTAAAACAAACCCATGGTCCCAATTTAGCCTGTTGGCCATCAGTTTGCAATCTCAGGTCCACATCTTAAACCTCTTAACTACATCATAAACTTTGTGAAAGTAAAGTCTGTGTACTTTAACTCTTTGTCACACTCACTGCTTATTTGTTGTTAATTCAGAAGTTTCCAGCCCTTGGAAGGCACATATTTCTGGAATCTGCGTGGGTTTACAACTCCCAGAAGTGCCTATAACCCTGCCTTGGAGGATGGCTTTTTTTCAAGAACTAATATTTTCAGAGTGCTTTTTAAACGTTATAAGACATAACAATTTGGTTTAAATATTTTGTACCCTAGAGCCTCTCCTCACTTCAGATAGCTAGGAAAATCCTTCCCAAAACAAACAGTTTGCTGTCTTTCAGTCACTGCACGTATGTAAGGAACAATTCGTGATTACAGGATTCGTTTTAACAATCATATTTGTAATCTCAAAGCCAATAGTTCTGCTTGCTAACTATGTGTCTGCACACTGATCAAATCAACCAGAGACTCCAACCTTTCCAAGTTGCTATACGGGCTCAGCTCAGGTCTTAAGTTGGAAGAGATGATAAGACAGAAGGGAGGAATGGAAACTTTAAGAGCACAGCAGATGCCTGCCAAAGACTGAGAAATTACCCAGACCTCCAAGGGTATGGAAAAATCAGACAGATCACTAAATATCTATATAGCCGAAAGGTTATCAAACAGCAAATGTACAGGCCTGCCAGAGCTATAGGAATGGAGTAAGAAAGTCCCTGTTTTTGGCAATCAAATGGGATCTACAAACAGATGTGGAACAGGATGATCTGAACAGATAGATACAGTCTGTAGGGCATCAAAATAGACAAACTGCTTTTTCAGCTTAGCCTTCCCCTGATCAAGAAGCTCAGACAGAAGCAGCTTCAATACTCAATTTTACCTTACTTGTAGAAAAACCTATTTCTGGATCATTTAGGCCAGTGCTTCTCAATCAAGGGTGACTGTGCCCCCAGGGAACATTTGACAATATGTGAAAACAATCTTGCTTGTCACATATAGGAAGTCAGTGGAGTGACGTCTACTGGGCAGAGGTCAGGGATGCTGCTAAGCATTCTACAATACACAGGACAGCTTCCTTCTACCAAGAGTATCCAGCCCAGAATGTCAATAGTGCTGAGACTGAGAAACCCTGATTTAAGCTCAGAATAGTTTTTCTTTAATTGGGTCAATGTTTGGGGAGAAAATGGGCCTTTTCTTTGAATTTTTCCAATAATTGTTTTCCTTATTTATTTGGTGTACAGAACCAGCCTAAATGTTTAGTCCATGACCTACTCCCTCCTTGACTTTCCCAGATCCAAAAAGGCGGTAACTTTCAGGAGAGGTGAGACCATATACGGAACAAGAAGATCTGAAATAATTAACTCAGTCTTCTCATATTTTTAAAGTTTTATTTTTAAATATAGGATAATTGAGGCAAATTGTTTTTGTTTTCAATATATTTAATAAATATCTCACTTCTACCCTTTGCTGTAGCCCAGAAGATTCTCCCTAAATGACCAGGGCACACCTAGTGGAATTGAAGGAATATGGTGATGTTTAGAGGAGTCGGCTGGCCTAGAAGGATCAGTGAATGACATCACAGAGATCCATGTAGGGTCCCGGTAGCTATCTCAAAGACTTCTCTCTGCCTCAGATAGTCATGGCAAGTGGACACGAGAGGAAGAAATGTCTAAGTTTGTGTGACTCCTCCAGACAGTGTCCGGGAAACAGTCAAGCTGCCTTTCCAAGTTCTAAAAGTTCTATGTGTGTTCTTCAATTGACAAACTAGTCCCACCCCCAATCCTTAATACTGGAAACAGTACAGGAGGCAGAGCTGAACTGAGAAAAGTTCTGAGAAGTCCCAAAGAAATGATGTGCAAGGACATATCCCATGGGCCAAGAGTGAAGAAAATCATCATGTTACAATTTTCAGAAGAAACTTCATGTTATTTTTTAGTAGAATGAGCCAAGACTCTGTACCTACCAGAGAGTACACTAAACTGATTTTATCCAATATTTGAAAGGGTATTTTTGCAGCAAAGTTTGAGTGTTCTGGTGTGAAATGCTTCCTTAATAATCCAAAGACCCTCTATTTTCACAACTCAGAAGTTGAAAATCGTAATGTATTGAAAAAAGGAAAAGTAAAATGAAAGAATGACAGCAGCCTCCACTGGAAGCACAGTAATCTCGTGGCCACCAACTCCTCAAAGCTTCAGGGATGGACATCAGAGACTCCATGAGCCCCCTGGAATGAATATGCCCATTTTCATGTATAAACCTATGTACAGCTCATCAGATTCTCAAAAGGTTTCCTGACCTCCAAATGTTCACAGACGCTTAAAGCAGTGGTTACTTTACATGTGGTATAAATTTAATGTGTCCATTTTAAGTTATCTTTTCTTCTCTTCACTTTTTCAGAGCAACGTAATTGGGAGATTCCTCTCCAGGGAAGGCTGCTTGATGTACAGTGTAGGAACTGGCTTGCCTGCCTCCAGCCATCTGCTACATTAAAGAAGGCCTCGTATGGCTGGAATCCAAAACACAAAATTAAAAGCGTTGCTTGCACCCAGAGTAGTAAAACAAAGAGGCTTTCTAAAGCAGGGCTTGAAGGGAACACTCATTTCTTCCTGACTTCAACAGCATCTGTTCCTCCTGACGGCAAACACCCTCCGAGTTAACTCAACTGACCTCCACGGTTCTACATTCTCAGTTTTCATCCTCAGAGACGTAGTCTCAGATGAGCCAAACCACATGTGCACTCAGCCACAAATCCAGAGCAGCAGGTGAAAATCTGGGAGCATTATGGAACTGGGGAGAGGGGAAGGAGACAGAAACTTCTCCTTCTCTAGGATGCCCTTCAACTGGATAAAATCTTAGCCATGAGGACTCTGAAGCCAGACTTCCTGACTTGAGCACAGCATGTTTCGCTTACTACCTGTGTGACCTGGCACAAGTTTCTTAACCAATCTGTGCCTCAGTCTCCTCATCTATAAAATGGGCATAACAGTAGTATCAACTTAATAAAATTATCATGAGGATTAAATGAATAGAGACTTGTTAGGCACTTAGAACAGTGCCTGGCACATAGTAAGTGATACATAAACGTTTGTTTTAAAAGCATGCATTTTCTCCTGATACACGAGCAACTTCTAAAACATTCTTAGCAAATTCATTTGCTATGTAAGAGATGTATTCATTTTACCAAACAGTAGACTCTCTTCTCTTCTTACTTTAATAGGTGATCTCATTCACTTTCAGGTGTCTGGTCCTATCTATTGTAGACAATTCTCAGATTGCTATTTCCATCTTGGACTTGGCTAATGAACTCCAGGCTCTTAAACTACCCTTTTCACGTCTCTACTAGACTGCAGTAGTTAAGGATTTTGTCTGCCTGCCATACTCTCCAATCCCTTTCTCCTGCTTCCTTTGTGGTACCATTCCCTTTCTATTTTAACCACAGTACCAGCCACCTCACCCCAGAGATGGATGCATAACCCAGGAGGGTTATCATAGTTCCCCACTGGCCAGGCCACCTTGACTGGTTCATAGATGTGCATATGACCCACGTAAGGGAACAAGTATCATCTCTTAGATTGACGTTGAGAGAGAGAGTCCTCCTTATTGTCATTGCTAAGCTAAGGGTGACTCTGAGGCTGCCAGGGGCCATCTTGCCACCACGTAGAGGAAGTTTGCTTGGAAATGAAGCCAAAAGAGAGAAGCAGAGCTGAGAAACAGAGGGGAAGACAAAGCCTTGACAAAATGCCTTGGTGGGGCTGTGCATGAAGCTCTGAAGATCCTCCTTAGATTTCCCAATTACATTAGCCTAGACATTGTATTTTTGTTTAAGCTAGTTGTGCTTCTACCACTTGTTACATCTGCCCTTGGCCATCTAACTGGACTTATCAGGTCCAAATCTGAACCCTTGGTGTTTGTCACTCTCCCTCCCCAACCTGGTCCTTTTCCAATCTTCCCCATATCAATAAAAGGCAGCTCCATCCACATAGTCCCCCATACCTGGCAGTCATCTGTGGTGGACTGGATTATTGTCCTGAATTTTCACTCCCTCCTTGTTGTGGAATTATACACCCATACCCTTTGCCATGTGGCTTTGCACTACTTTTCCCTAGAAAAGCGAAGTATACGTCTTTGCCCCTTTGATGTTGTCTTTGGCCACGTTGACTTTGGCCAGTAGACATGACATGAACATAATCTTTAGATGTGTTTGAGGGTTTGACTTGATCTTTTGTGCTTTTGCCATTTACCATTAGAATAGACCTCAGGTAGCCATTGGTCCAAGGAGGAAGAAAATACACATAAAGCAGAACTCCACAGTCTGGAGCCCAGCTTAGCAGAACTGCAGCCTAAAGCTCAGCTACTTAAGCTGATTCACAGACCCATAAGTGGGAAAAATTAATGTTTGTTGTGGTACACCACCGAGATTCTGGGGTTGTTTGTTACGCAGCAATAGCCAACTAAAACATTCTTCATTATCCCTATTTCTCATCCTCATTTATTTATGCTTTTATTAATTCCCTCATTCAGTAATGTGACAGATATTTATTAAACACCTGCTATGTATCAAGCATGTTTTGGGCACCAGGGAAAAGTCACTAAACAAAACAGACAAAAATTCCAGCCCTAATAGAGTAAACAGATAATTTTTAAAAATATGAAAATAAGTAAAATGTAGCATGTCACGTGGTAATAAGTGCTTGGTAGAAAATAAAACCATGAGCGGGAGTTGGGAGAGAGAGTGCTGAGATGAGGGGGAGCAATGGCTGCTGTTTCAGTGGTGTAGTCAGGGTTAAATTGGGTTCCCCTTCCCCTTCCAACCCAGTTTCAAGTCTTATCAGTTATTAAATCTATCCGCTTCTCTCCATGTCTACTATCTACAGACAGTCAGGTCCAGGTACTCATCCGAGTCACTGTCATTTCTCACCTGGACTGACAATCCTCAGCTTCCACTCAGCCACCAATCTCTTGATCACTCAAAAGCTATTACATTGAAAACTTATTGAAACAGCGTATTTTAAACGTAAATAAGATTATGATCACTTGTGAATTAAAACTCTTCAAGGTCTTCTCATTGCATTTAGGATAAAATCCAAACTCTCTCCCACAGCCTCGCCCTGATTGATATAGCCCCTGACTTCGCCAACATGCACCTTAGCCACACTGGCCTTCTATTTGTCCTCATGTGCTGCTACCAGCTCTTCTCCAACTTTGGGCTTTTTGCACATGGTCCCCTCTTCTTGTTCTCACTCTCCGCCTTAGTAACTTGTGAAATGCTTTGCCTCCCACTCCTCACTGCCTCACTGCTTCTCATCAACCTTGAGTCTCAGGTTACAGGCCACTATCTTACAAAAGCTTTCCCTGGCCACCTCCACTCCACCCACCCCTCCATCCCAGCTAGATTGGGTCTCTCCATTATATACTTCCAAAGCATGCAGCTCTTTCCCTCTTGGGGCTCACTTCTCACACGTCATGACTTGATCAAAGTCTATCTTCCCTGCTGGAATTAAACTCCTCTTCACAACTGAACTCTCAATACTTGGATCAGGGCTTGGAATGCTGTCAGCTCTCAATAAAGTGTCATTGAAATTTCTGCTTCAATTTTGTTTTATGTTTGCTCCTAGTAAAATCACTTTGTTTTCATTTAATTTTTTAAAATGTCCTAATCAAATTTTAATATGTAATAGAGTGTCATTCTCCCCACCTCCCAAGCAGAAACTCTGTTCTTAGATTTAGCATTCATTCTTTCACTTATCCATTCAACTGATGTATTAATGTAGTCCCTACTGTGTGCCTGGCACTGTGCCAAGTACTGGGACTACAAAGGTGAGTGCTGCGTTCTCTGCCCTGGGGAAGCTCACAGTCTCCTGGGGGATGTTTGGATGTCTTCTGTCTTCAAGATCCTTGAACACTTGAAGAGGAGTCAGAAACTATAAAATCAAAATCTGCCGTTTCAGAACAGGGAGCCCAAGCATTCACAGGGGAAGAGACTCTTCATACCTTTCAGGAGCCCCTTGTTTTATAAAAACTCCTGCATATAACAGACCATTTAACCATGAAAGTGCAAAACGAAGACCCGATTCTGATATGGAATTTTTAGCATTAGAGGACTGAACTATTGAATGTGACCATTTGAAAGGGTGTTGGAGGCATAGCTTCAGCCCTCTAAACTACATCTCCTGAAATGTGTCACTGCTAAGCATGGATTTAAAAAAAATAACTTTATAGTTTTTATAAAAATCTTGCATGTTTATTGGAAAAATTCAGATTATAGAGAGAAAGCAAAAATAAGGGTAAAAAATATTTGAAATCACACGAACAGAAATGTCCACAGTTAATAAGTTGACGTAATATCTTGCCAGGCATCTCTCCATGCATATCATAATAATAGCTAATGTTGATCAAACACATACTTTATGCTAAGTACAGAACAATGTGCTTTATATATTTTATTAAACGCCGCGGTAAACTCACAAAGTAGTTACTATTACTAACATTATCATCCCCCTTTTTCTAAATGAAGAAACTAAGGCACAAGCCATTAAGGAACTAGCTATCGTGAATGTGCATATTTCCACAGCCTGCTGGGGTTACAACTCCCAGAACTGTTTCTAACTTTGCCTTGGAGACTGTCTTTTTTTAAGAACTAGTGTTTTCAAAATGCTTTGCTAATCATTGAAATACATAACAGAATTTGGTTGAAATATTTTGTACTCTAGGCCCCATTCCTCGGTCTTTGCATTCAGCAAAATCTTGGATTCTCTGCTTTCCACAGCCCAGTCCCTTCCAGCTTCTCTCCATCATTGCCCTATACTACCCTCCTTTCCTTTGTCATTAAATTGGTCTCTTGGCTGTCCCCACTACTCCCAACACACCCCCATCAACACACCTTTGCTTTCACAGTAACTTCTGTAGGAAATGTCCCCTCCTGCAGCCAGCCCTATCTTTCCTTCTGAGGTCAACTTAAATTCCTCCTTCACGAGACCTACCTGGTCCTCAAGGATCTTCTCTTGATGCATGGCATTACGGGAGATGCACAAGAAGGAAAAGAGATATGCAGTGTAGAGATGGTGAGAGGCGAGGAGTTTCACAGCCATCTAGCAGATAAGGAAATGGAGGCTCAGAGAAGTGAAGTCAATTCCTGAGTTTATACAGATAGTAATGGAACTAGAATTCAAATCCAGGTGAGTCTGATGCCCAAACTCCTTCTCTAATCACTACACAATACTGCCTGCTCTCTTGACTCACTCTCATCGAGACATTCTAAACTTCTGCACCCCAGCAAATGGTTCTTGTGAATCCTATGATAGTAGTCAGAGAACAATGATACTCTGTGAACTGAGCTGGAAAAACCATAGATTGCTAAGTAAGAGAATGAATGAGTGAATAAATAAATGTGTCAGTGAACACAACTGCAATTTCTAAACTAAATTTGTGTCATTTGGTGATGGTGAAGTCACACAGAGCAAGTTGGCCATAAAACTTTATATTTATTCTAACAGTCAGGTAAGGGCCCTGAGCAAGCTCAAAAGGCCATGAGTGAATGGAGTTACTGTTCTGACATGTTTATCTTGAAGTGTAGTGAAACCTATTAATTCTATTTGTATAATGACTAATGCCTCTGTGGATGTATCATTTACAATATGGTGGCACTACTAATGTGCCACATTAAAGGTGATTTGAACTGATGAATCAAATCAGTTAAGCTCCTCTAAGTCAACTCTGGCTACCCAAGTCACACGGTGTAATGTTTCCATTGCAGCCAGGAACCATGCTGAGCAGTCCAGGAGTGTTGATCCCATCTGTGTTGCTTCCACAAACCTGTTTTTGTAAGAGCACTATCACACTCTGTACTAAAAACCAGAGTTTAAACGTTTTAAAAGTAAAGTAAGAAGTCAACAAAGTCGCCTGCCTTCAGTTTGTCACAGATGGGGTAGTAGGAGGCCCCTGCCAGGTCATTCTGCCAGAAATGAGATGGCTGAGGTCCAATGTGGTCCTGACTATGATATCTCTTGGATCTGAGCAGAAACCATCTGGAGACTGCTTCTGGTTTTCAGGACCACAGGAAAGAAGCCTATTTCTCATATAGGTTAAAATATTTATTTTACGTATTTATGATTGCTGGATGAGTTTCTATTATAGGTTAGGCACTATAATGGTAAGGAAATTGTCCCCTACATGCTTCTATTTATTCATGAAAAATAGGGATATTCAAAGATAAAAATAACAGTGGAAAAGATCACCTACTTTTCTCCTTGAAGCTCTCTCCCTATCTCTTCCTTCAGTCAGTTCTCTGTTCTGATCTCTGGCTTCACGATTGAAACCTCCTTTCTGATTCATTTCCTCATTCAACAAACAGTTGTGGAGTGCTTGCTATGTGCCAGGCCTTGGGCTAGACACCGGGAATGCCTTAGAGCACAAAAACAGGCAGCGCCTCTGCTCACATGGAAGGCAATCAAGACAGACATAAATCGCTCCATCTCTAGTCTGCCCAACTAAGATGATACCCAAATACCCCCTTTATTCTTTTGATCAGCATTGGCTGAGCTAAACTTCTTAAACTGCAAAAATTTTTTTCTGCTTCTACTCATCTCATCATCACATGCCTGGAATTCATTTTTCAGGTCTATAACCAACCTCACAGAAATAGATTTACTCATGTCTTGCTTGCCCTTGTTGTTTTTGCAACATTGACATAGCTGCAAACAAACTGGAATAACTAGAGGCACCCAGATACCCAAGCACCCACACCTGCATTGACTCCCAAAGGATTTAGCACCTGGGGTGCTGGTGATTACTACTGACTCCCAAATGGGCCGTGTCTTCACTTAGCTGTGACGTTTCACCTTAAGGACCCCAAGAGTTCTGGAACTACTAGGGTACCATGAGCAATTTCATCAGCAGGCTATGCCCCACAGCTACGTGAGCATATCAGGAAAATAGACACTAGACCCAGATTTTTGTACTGGGTAGTTTCTAGCTGCTACATCTAGAGACTCTTCACAGCCTTAGGAAGAACCAAAGAGGTCCATTTTTTTTTCTACACAACACGCAATCAGGAAAAACAGACAAAGGGAAACCCATTCCTCATCCTCACACTTGGATTGTTCTCACTCCTCCAGATTGAAAGGAAGGGATGGACGTGAGTTACCAGGAGTAAAGGAGGCCCACTGCAAGGCAATCCAGCAGCGCAGTGTGGCAAGGAATGCGGTTTCCTCAGCTGTGAAGTCACTCTGGTCCCAGGGCTACTGAAGCTGGATTGTCCATCAGGCTTCTAGAACAATAGCTCAGGGCGTGGTTGGGGTTCAGCCAGCCCTAGAGTGACCCTCCTTCTCTTTTTTTGCTTTCCCAGAATTCCTGGTAGTTAGACTTCTCAAATCTAAAACTCCCAAGTTTGTCACCACCCAAAATGAATTCTACTGAATAGAATTCCATGCCAAGCCTCCTCAAAAAGGATTGACTTCTCGCACGTCCAGCTCATTTGCAATTTGGCAGGGACATCAGTCCTGCTCTAGGCGGTTGTGGCCAGAGATGTAGGGCTGCTTACACTCAGACCACGTGGCACGAGTCAAAACCACTTCTCCAGGAATGAAGTGGCTCAGGTTGCTTTCCTAACAAGGTTGTCGTGGGCATGGCAGAGACCCTGGGCTTCCTGGACTCCACTACTGCCAGCCCATCACGCAAAGCGAGGGCCAGGGGATCTGCTTGGTAGGGACAGCTTCCTCCATCCAAGGCATTCATTGATTCATTTATCCATCCAAGCATTCGTCATACTTTTACTGATAGCCTACTATGCAACAGGCTTTCTGACAGATGCCAGACACAGTGGTATGCAAAAGTAGACCAGTCCCTGCCCACACAGACTGTATAACCTAGCAGGAGAGACAGGTCTTAATCAAATAACCACATTTTAGAAAAAAGAAAATGGATCAGTGAGCACACAGGACCACAGGGCAGGGAGGGTTGCTCTGACAAAGAGGTGCTTGAGCTGAGATCTGATGGATGAACAGGAGTTAGTTAAGTGAGGACCAAGTTTGGGTGGGGACGAGGGCGGGGAAAGCCTTCTAGGCAGAGGAGGAAATACTATGTACAAAGACCCCAGGGACAGGGGAGCATGGTGGTGACAATGAGAAACTGAGAGAAGACCATTGTTGGACAGAGAAAACAAGTGGGGTGGGCCTGGAGAGGTGGGCCGGACAACCCAGGGCTTTGTAGGCCATGGCGGGTGTTTGGGCGTTATCCTAACTATGCATCACATGTCAGAGCTTGGCCTTAGGCAGTTGTCTTCCCAGTAAGGAGGAACACTGGTGGCATCAGAGAAGAGATAGGGGTGCCGAGGGGAAGGAGGTAGGAAATCGGGTTATTCAAAGGACCAGCTCTCTACCAGCATTACAGGAGCACTATCATTATCTCACCTGTGACTTCTATCCAAGGTCAACCCAGGACCAGTCAGCCACCCCAGACCCACCCCAGCTGGCACTCCCAGGGCCTTGTACCACTTTCCAGTTGTGCTATGGCCCCTGTTGTTACTGTGAAGAGTTGTTACTGTGAAGAGTTGTTACTGTGGGGGAGGGCCTCACCCACCTCCCTACCTGCTTATGGAAAGGGTAGGAGTAAGATGGAATATCAGAGGAGCGGGGAAGCTACGTCTGAGGCAAACAGGACTCAAGGAAGACTGAGCCCCACATACTACTTTCATCCTTCTAGGAGGTGTTAAATTTTGCTTTCTCCTAGGGTGGGGGCCAAGGGGGAGTCTTCCATGACTCCTAGATGACAAGACATTCAGGACCACCTGTGGGAAGACTCATCACCTCTGGACTTACTTCTGTGATGTAGGGAAAGGGTAGGGACACATCTGTCCAATTCTTTGCTGTGGTGTCTGGTACATAGTGGTGCACGGCAGACCCACAGTAAATGTTTAATAATTGAATTCTAACGCAAAACATACAAAAGGCAATTTTGTTTTTCTCTTATTACTTTGAGGGAAAAATCGATGAGGAACACCCTATATTAACATGGAAAATAATTCCCTTTCTTGTCTTCCAAGTCAGGGCAGGGTGAGTTCATCATAAGCGGTTTTTAGGGGTTTTTTTAAGTTAATTTTTATTAAGTTTATGATAATTTACAATCTCGTGAAATTTCAGTTGTACATTACTGTTTGTCAGTCGTGTTGTAGGTGCACCCCCTTCACCCTTTGTGCCCACTCCCCAACCCACCTTTCCCCTGGTAGCCACTAATCTGTTCTCTTTGTCCACATGTTTAAATTCCTCAAATGAGTGGAGTCATACAGAGATTGTTCTTCTCTATCTGGCTTATTTCACTTAACATAATTCCCTCAAGGTCCATCCATGTTGTTGTGAATGGGATGGTTTTATTCTTTTTTATGGCTGAGTAGTATTCCACTGTATATATACACCACATCTTTTTTATCCAATCATCAGTTGATGGGCACTTAGGTTGCTTCCACATCTTGGCTATTGTAAATAATGCTGCAATGAACAAAGGGGTGCATGGGACTTTTGGAATTGCTGATTTCAAGCTCTTTGGATAGATACCCAGTAGTGGGATGGCTGGGTCAAATGGTATTTCTATTTTTAATTTTTCAAGAAATCTCCATACTCTTTTCCATAGTGGCTTCACCAGTTTGCATTCCCACCAGCAGTGTATGAGGGTTCCTTTTACTTCACAATCTCTCCAACATTTGTTACTTTTTGTTTTGGTTATTTTTGCGATTCTAATGGGTGTAAGGTGATATCTTAGTGTAGTTTTGATTTGCGTTTCCCTGATGATCAGTGATGATGAACATCTTTTTGTGTGCCTATTGACCATCCGTATATCTTCCTTGGAGAAATATCTGTTCATGTCTCCTGCCCATTTTTTGATCGGGTTGTTTGATTTTTTGTTGTTGAGTTGTGTGAGTTCTTTATATATTACGAAGATTAACCCTTTGTTGGATATATGACTTGCGAATATTTTTTCCCAGTTAGTGGTTTGTTTTTTTGTTTCAATCCTGTTTTCTCTTGCCTTGAAGAAGCTCTTTAGTCTGATGAAGTCCCATTTGTTTATTCTTTCTATTGTTTCCCTTATCTGAGAAGACATGGTGTCCAAAAAGATCCTTTTAATACTGATGTCAAAGAGTGTACTGCCTATATTTTCTTCTAGAAGCTTTATGGTTTCAGGTCATCGTAAATGTTTTAAATGAGCAGAGAAGTCTTGGACTAAACCAGGTCTCCCGCAAACCTTGCTTACATTCTAAGCCATTGATTTTTTGGTTGGTTTGTTTTAATTGTGGAGACTTCATTTATTTGCCCAAGTCAGTGTTGCAGCACAGGTTGGAGCCCAGACAAGTTTTCAAGGTGGTGACGGGTCGCTTGGCCCTTATGTGTGTGTGGGCACATGTGTATGTAGGATGCCCTTTCCTCTCGATGGACCCACGTAAGCCCTGGGTCTGGCTGGCCATTCAGGAGTCAGCAGATTAGTTCAAACCTGTAAGGTGAATTCTATAGCCTTTGGCCTTATGAAAGCGCTGGAAATAGCACTTCACTCCCTCTGGACCTGGAGAAAGATTCTTGCTCAGGAGCCCCAAGTTAAATAACAGTAGAAAGGAAGGGCTCCTATGTGATGACACTGTCCCCAAGAGAGAAAAAGAAAAGTGCTCCTTCACTTGCTCTTGCCCTGCAGCCAGGACCTGGGGACTGGGCCCAGGATGAGGCCAGGTTTTCCTCGCCCTCTGTGGCCTGGGGAAGGGGACTCAGGTGCCCTGCCTGCCAAATGGCTTCCAGCTTCCCTGGAAGTCCCGGCACTCTCCTGACTCTCTGCAGGGGGTCCCTGTGCTGTACGCAGAGCTTCGGGCACTTTTGCACATGTAAAATTTTCTGGTGAGAGGACCCTTCACCCATTCTAAGGGTTTGTAATCTCCAAGAAGCTAAGAACCTCTTATCCTTATAAAGGGAATTCTTCATATTTTATTTCATCTTCCAGAAACCCAGATGACCATGGCCTCATTCTGGTCTGATCATCTCAGTGCCCCCACAAGGAGAGCAGGTACACAGTGGCCCACTGAATCCGTGAAGGAAGGTGACAGACTAGGAAACCCTGTCGGGTTGGAAGCTACTCTTCCCAGGAGGTATTTGCTCCTTTGATGCAGAATTCACGGTGAGGTGCTTTCGACCCTCAGCCCAGGCCTTCTGCCTGCGGCTCTCCTCAGGTCAAACAGCCCCAGGATTCTAGTTCCAAGAGGCCATCTTCAGATACCCACAGCGCCCTTCCTTGCCCCAAGTGGCACTTTGGATCTTGGTTCTGATGGGAGCTTGGCCACCAAGAAAGACATGGAGAGAAAGGGGGCAGAGCGTGGGGGGTAGGGGAGGGCCCAGGAGTCTTGAGAGAGTCCTTCCTGTTCCCCTCCCATTACTCGCAGCCTCCAGCCTTGGGGAATCTGGTCAGAGGGGCCTTTGAGTTTGAGCTCAGACAAAGAAAACAAAATGGTGGAGTGAAGCATCAGGCCAGGAAGGAGAACTGTGTGAGGGGATGAGAGGCTTGGGATTCATGAGATGAATGTGAGGAGGGCTCTGCATGGCTGAGAGGAGGCTGGAGGTCGGGTGCAGGCGCTATCAGGAAGTGGGTATTCTGAGTCAACCAGAGGGAAAGGAGCCAGGGTGTGCAAGGGTGAGGGGAAGCCTGGGTTATCTGGCGGCGAGAGGTCTCGAGGCTTTGAGTTGAGAGTTCTTTAGGTTCAAGAGGGAAAGGGTCTGGGAGTCTGACTCCGTGGGCAATAGCCTGGGTTTCCTGAGGAAGGAAGAAGGCCCAGGAGTCCGGACAAGGAGTGTGCAGTATTGAACCAGACAGTCTGGCATTTTAGATTCCTGTCCAGTAAAAAGGACAAAGATTAAAACTAGGCAGTCACGTGTACATTTTTCTTATGTTCATTTCAGATATTCTTCATCTTTATTTCTCATAGTTTCTTAATTAGCAGGCACTTGAGTGAATTCAACTCTTAGTTTCTCTCTCAGCAAAGGATTAACTAGTTTAGTAAAGAGAGAGATCCAGCCCTGTGAGGAATCTTTTGGTCTTGACAAGTTTACCCTCTGCCTGTTTCCGGGTAAGATTCAGATGCTGTGTGTGTGTGTGTGTGTGTGTGTGTGTGTGTGTGTGTCCATGCATGTGAGCTGGGGGTAGTGGTGGTGGTAGTCATGTGTATCTCCATAAAAATCATTTCTTTTCTCTTCCTCATGGCCCCCTTCTCATTCCTGTGCACTTCTCTCCATCTTCCCTACTGTCCCCCTGTTCATAGCACCATCCTCTGTCTGGGGGTCTACAAGAGCGTTCACTCCCCAACCCCCTCCACCCTTGTCCACTCCTACTCACCTCTCAGATCTCAGCACCACTTCCTCAAGACAGCCCTTCCTGACCCCCAGTCTAGAGCAGTTCCTTCATCCTAGGTTCCCACAGAACTTGTTTCATTTGTCAGAGCACATATGCCCTTTTGCTATTATGTACTAAGGATGGTGATTACTTGATTGAAGGTCATCTCCCTCACTAGTCTGTAAGCTCCACAAAAGTAGACATGACTGTTGATGTTCACCAATGTATCCCTGGAAGCTAGCACTGGGCTTGGTCCACAGCAGGTGTGCCCCCTTCCCTTGTAACTCACACCCACGATTGACAGGGAAGTAAATGCTCTGGAAATCCACAGAATAGGTCACATGCCGTCTTCCATGGGTGATTTTTTAGATTTTCAAGGGTAGTTCACAAGACCCCCTGTAAATCTTTTTAATGTCAAAAAGCTTCAGATGAGAGTTCTGGCCTTTCCTCAGAAATAATATTAAAATGGTGGAAGTTCTTGGATGAGGCAGAATTAAGGGGACCAAAGACTTCCCACACCACACCACGTTTTCTATACGTCCAGCTGATTTTACTGAATCAATAGAGGCATGTGTTCTGTTCCCGATACCCAGGAAGCTTTGGTTCTAGTGCTGTTGATGACATCTTGCTGGAGAGGAGGCCTCCTTAGTGGTGAGAACCAGCAGACCATGAGAAGCTACAAGCAGAGCCTGCTCGGCCATCTGGTTTGCAGAACTGACGGTCCCCAGTGTGTGGTCAGATTTTTCTTATCCAGCTCACCTGGAACCAAAATTTTAGGAATTAGAGAGTCAGAAGGGGAAACACAAAAGTTTTTCTGGGGCCTCTGGGAGCACGGACGGAAAGGAAGACCTGCTGTGCGGAGTTCCCAGCCTGCGAGATGGATCGGGCCCTAGGGAAGCCCTTCCTTCCAGGCTGGCTCAGACCCAGATCTGCTCCCAAGGGGGAGCTGGCTCTGACCATAGCCTCTCTGCCCCCCAGTTCCACAGGACAGATTGTGCCTGCATCCAGGCAGCCGGACAAACTGCTTCTTGGCTCTGAAGTTGGTCAGTGTTTGCCGCCCTCAATGCGGGAATAGATCCTTGAGCTGCCGGTGCTCCAGGTCCAGCAAAATTTGACCACTGCCTACCGAAGATCCCACAAAAGATCCCAAATCAAACCACCTCACGGGATCCTTGAAACTGCATTCCAACCTAGCTGAATGTCCCAAAGGCCAAGCGTGTACCCTCAGCACCTTGGATTTATTTTCCCTCAGATTTGTTGACGCGTATTTCCTTAATCATCTTTAGTGTTTTTTTAATTCAAAATTAATACATCTTCATCATGAAGAATTTAAGAAATAAGTAATATAGAAACTGCAACCCTCCTGTATTCTCCCCCCGCCTCCATCAAGGTAACAAATGTCAATAGCTCTGTGTCTGTTCACCCAGACCTTGTTTCTGTGCATATACTAACAAGAGGGATTTCACTACACTTAATATTTTGCAATCTACCTTTTCTACTTAATATATATTCGGAACATTTCATGCCACTGTAGTCCATGTACTAAATCCCCTCAATATTTTAGACAGATTTTGCATGGCCTCTCTCTCTCTTTTTCCCGTGATTACAAACCTGGTGTAGTGTGCATCCTTGCATCTTCGTGCATCTGGATGGGCACCTGGGTTGTTTCCAGGCCCTTTCTATTACTGGCACGCTACAGCAGACGGCTCTGTGCCTCTGTGCCTGTGCGTGCATGTTTCTGTGCAGCAGATTTCTCGAAGTAAAAGCTGAGTGAAAGGGGAGGCGCATCTTTAGTTTTGACAAATACGGCCAAACTGTGCCCTAAAAAGGTTGTGCCAACTTTCACTCCTACTGGCAGTGTGTGAGTTACTCGGTTGTGCTTTAGTGTAGTCCTTGGCTTTATGAAGGACGTGGTAAGACAGAGCCACGCGGACTCTCTTGCTGCACTTGCTGTGGGATTTGTGCTCAGCACAGGAGGGGCGACACCACTCAGCACCTGCTGTAAAGTCCCACTTGGGGTTGCATGTGGGTAATGAGGTGGTCCAAGGAAACTACTGAGAAGCCCTGAGAGTCAGACAGAGGCAGAACGGAGGTGGACAGACTGCCAGGGAGACCCTGTGTCCTCCCTCTTATCCGAGGAGCATACCACTTTTTCTTACTGGATGTTCTGCATCCCCACTCAACACACACACACACACACACACACACAATCACATTTCCCAGTTTCCTATGCCCTGGACTCCATCAGTTGTCCAGATAAATGGTCCAGGGCTCACTGAGGATTCCATTACATCCCTGCTTGGCCCTACAGAGGGACAAGCGTGCAACAAGCTCGTGGTACAGTGTGATTGTCAAGCTCTGGAAAGAAATGGTATCTCGATTGGTTAGATCTCAGCTGCATTATGAATCATTTTGTCTTTAAAATTCCCCATTTCTCTGTCTATTCAGCCTGCCCTTCTTTGTATGATGCAGGACTGCTGTGGGAAGAATGGGCCTTTGATCCACGATTAGAAAAAGAAGCAAAGTGTAAATCCAAACGGGACCTCTGGCCATGAGCTCAGCTTAGCCACTGTAACACAAGGCAACCCTGACAATAAGGACTCATCTCAAATAACAGGTGACATGTGTGCAGCGCTTTCCCTACATCAGCTGCCAGGCCAAATACATCGTGCATATATATTTAATATGTTTAATTCTCTCATCAATCTTACCAGGTATGAATTATTTTCTGAATCTAACCTGAGTTAACCAGGCAGTCTAATACCCCAGCTCACTCTAAGCTCTCCTATTTGCACAACAAGTTTCTTATTTTATAGAGCATTCCAAATATATCATTCTACTTGATGTTCAAACAAAACAGTGCTGGGAGGCTGGGAGGACAGGTATTAAAGTGCTCATTTGACAGCCGGGGAAACTGAGGCCTGGAGATGCACCTTTCTCAGATAAGTCCTTAGGTCTCAAGTATTTCCTCAAAGCCCAGGGTTTTCTCAGGGCTTGAAGAACTGGGCGCTGAGCCACCACAGGTGGCTCCAAGCCAGGTGAGAGGATCTGTAGACAAGCTTGGTCTCTGCCTACCGCCTGGTATTCCTTGGGCAATTATTTTCAGAAGCCCTTGACATCTTGGTTGGCTAGAAAGCCTGGCTCTCACCCGCTGCCCAGAAATTGAACTGCTTGTTGGCCCCTGGGTTTATGAGTGTCAGCTGCTTTTTCTCATTACCACTTTCAATTAACTCATTGTTCTGAGCCCAAGCTAGCAGGCCCCTCTTGGAATTCATTTACATTAATGTTGGGGCCCTGATTTCTTTCTTTTTTTAGAAGAAAAATTCAGGTTTTGTGACATGAACAATTAGAAACATCAGAATAGAACCCCGCTTGTGGCCCGGGACAGAAGGGTCACACATTTCCCACAGTGACACTGCCAGGATGAGGCACACTGGCCACCTAGACAGATTGGACACATCCTTCAAGGTCCAGATCAGTCTTTCTTCTTGGAGGCAGCTGAGGCTGCAGGACAAAAATGCAGATGCGAGAGGAGGCAAAGTGCTATGGGACTTGCTGAAGATGGCACCCTCCTGCTCTGTTGGGACCCACTCCTTAAGGGACACGTTTATCGTCTTCCATTACAGAAGAAAGAGAATGAGAAGAGAACTGAAGTTTATTAAACATCTACTACACGCTCAGTGTGATAGCCCTCATTTCACACAATGCCCATGGCGAGTCTATCAAATAACTACTATTTTCCCCATCTTATAGGTAAAGAAACTGAGGCACAGAGAAGGGCAGCGACTTGATCAAAGTCACACATCTAGGAATAGTAGAATGGAGATTTATACCAGTAAACAGAGATACAAACGGGGAAGGAGGGGGCACAAGACTTTGTGCAATTGAGTGATAATTCCTTAAAATCCCATTTTAAAGCCTTCCTGTGATGACCACCTGCTTTCCATGCAGTTCTTTGGGAAACACTTGCTCTTATTGCCTGTGGATAGTCCACAAGTGCTGACTTGAAAACCAGAGTCTTTTCTGGGTATGTTTCCTCTTACGTTTAAAAAAAAGAAAGGCTTCTGCTTCTCCTTCCCTTCAAGGTGTTTATTGGATGTCTGCTGGACACAGGCGAGAAAAGCCCCATCACTGTGGCTGCTGCTGTTCCATGGCTGGGTCTTGTATATCAGAGTGCCCCCTGAATAGCAGACCCAGTCAACTATTCCAAGAGCAGAAGGACAGGAGGCAGAAAGAGTAGGCAGGCCAACCCCAGACCTGTGACTGCCACCAGGCTTTTCCAGAAACATCTCAGGGGAGGTACAAGTAGAGCCAAGAGTGGATCCTTGATCTGCCATCAACCAAGGGATCTGGGGCAAGCCCTTCCCAACAAGGCAAAGCCTCAGTTTCTCCACCTGGAAGGTGAAGGAACGGGATGAGCTGCCCTCCAAGGTCTCACCCGGTTCCAAAGTCCTCTGCTTTGTGTCAAAGAAGATCTGGGTCTCTCCTTATTCTGGAAGCTGAGAAAGCTGCCTTACCTATTATTTTTTCACCCCCAAATACTTTGATGGTAACAGAGTTTGCACTTATTTTCCTTTGTGTGTTATTTTACGTTGTGAATTTATTTAATTATCTCTGTCTTTGATCAAGGCCACCTATTCTTCCTTGGATCTGGACTTAGTGATAGGCTAAATGAATCGGAGAGCTGAACTGCTCCCTGCACCACCACCCCCACCCGCGCCCTCTCCAACATCCCCCACAGGCCACTTACTGAGTAGGGTGTACAAATACTCTGCATGTCTGCAGCAGTTTGCAGGCTCCCTTTTGTTTCTCCTCTGGAGGGTGTTCATGTGTGTGAGCTAAAGGAGACGGACCGTGAAGAAGCTGAAAGATCTAACGGCGAGGAAAGGCCGGAAGTTTACAGGGAAGATGGCTAATCCTTGCCAATGGGGTGAAAAAGTCAGACATCTGGTTGCTGGTTGTGTTTCCTGCTGAAATTCAGGGCAAAAGGTCCTCTACAAGTTTGGGTCTGGGTGGGAGGAGAAGAAAGGGAGTAGGAGGGTGGATGTGAGACAGAAATCCTGCAGCCAGGGGAGGCGAACGGGGCAGGCAAAAACAGCCATTCCTATATTCTTTTGGCTCAAATCTTCTTCCAAGAGTGGGAAAGAGACTTGGCAAAATATTCAAAGCAATCTGGCTTCCGGGGAGTGAGCACTGTCTAAGAGGCCCTTTCAGGTTTGCCCTTGGCTCAACTCCACGTCTTCAGGAGGAGCCGCACGGCCGGGATCCAAAGTCCTGCCAGATCACAGCAGCTGGGAGTTAACCTGGAATTCTTCATTAACGGTGCAAATGAGCGAGAAGGAAAATAAACAGATACCAGGATGCTTTGTGCACGCCCTCGACTGCAGTAATCCCTTACATTTTAACAGCGCTTTGTGCTTTGTACTTTGACAAAGGACGATGTCCAACATCTGATTCCCATCATCCCATCTTGGTGAGGGATGAGGGGGTCAGACCTGGGATATTAATCCCCATTTCAGAGAAGAAGAAACAGGCTCAGAAAAGAGGAGTAATTCGACCCACATCAGAGAGCCTCATGAGGCCTTGATTAGGCCTCCAGGCCCAGACTTGTCCCTGTCTCCCCCACATCTTATGTCACCAAGAACTGGGAAGAAAAGCCTGAGCTCTGTGTGTGGGCACCTGTAGCTTTCTGTCCAAGGTGCTGCTTCTGGGCCGCATAGGGTAGAACCAATTCTTTGACAGTGACAACTCCTGAAGCATCTGGTAGTGATTGCTGGTCCAATGCCTATCTGTGTCACAACAGACCAACCCAACTTGAAATTCAGTTTTCCTTGAAATAAACTTCAATCAATAGCTCTTAATTTGTGTTAGTTGTTGAATCAATACTACGCAGTTTTTCAACTTTCTATGTGTTCGAACATTTTCATAATACAATATCAGAGGAAATAATTTTTATTTTATGTATGACACTTCAAATAAAAAGTGATGAGTTGGCCTTCCTTCCTTCCCTTCTTCCATTCATCATTCAGCAAATATATATTGAGCATTGGGCATGATGCTGGGGATACAGCAGTGAACCAAACAGGTATGAACTGTGACTTCTTGATGGGGGAAGACTGACAATACACAAATTAACATGTTTGAAAATATAATAATATTTCTTCATAAGTGCCTAGAAGAAAAGTGCTACAGTAGCGAAAAATTAATAGGAGGACCTGTATTCAAGATGGGGAAGGAGTCTAGCAGGCTTGGAGGGAGAGCACAATGAACAAAGGGCGGGCAAAGCGGAGGCAAAAGGGTGATGGGGCCCGAGGACTCAAGAAGAAGACCAGTGCGGCCTGAGCTCCTGGGAGGCCTGAAAGGAGGCTGCTAAACCAAGAAGTACATTCCACCACCCATTTTGGAGATGTTTGCACTGTGTACCTCAGTTTTTTCATCTGTAAAGGATGGAAAGTGATACCAACCCCATTAGATGTTCGAAAGAATGGTCAGCTTCCAGCCCAGTAAAATGGAAATCCTAAACTGAAGTACGCAAGTGTGCCTTTATCATATTACCAGATTTGCTTCATGCAATGTCTCGCTGGTCTTCATCATGGCGGTGGGAGCACTTTGCTTTGGGTTTCTCCTACCATTAAAGTTGAATGAGCAGTAAACGAACACTTGAGAGGTTGCACTGCAAAAGGACAGTGCAGAGCTTCAGCTCTGGGCTCTGCTTCACCCTCCAATTTATTGTTGGCATGTGTTCCAGTACCAGGCTAACGGTAGGGGTCCAGCTTAAGTCATATAAAAGAAAACTTCTTCCTTTTCTTATATCACTCTCTGCCACCATACTTGGGAGACATTTTGAAAACTTAGGGGGCAGATTCAGACAAGTATGAGCAAGTGTTTTATCAACTGTAAAGCAGCGTTTCTCAGTCATATGCCATCCAGATGCCCCTTTCTCCTTTGAGGCACAGCTCTTTCCTTGAGAATCACAGAATCTTGGGTGGTTAGTATTACAAATGTATGAATTCTCTTGTTTTCTAAGAATTAAATTATATTTTATATCATGTTTTATAGTTTTCAAAATCCTTTGATGAACTTATTTGAAGGCCTGCCAACCCTGGGAGACAGGCAGCCTGTCACGTTCTATCGTGCCTCCCTGTCTGACTGTCTGCACAGCACCATCTGGGAGCACTATCAGAGATGAACTGGGCCATGTACTTTGTTTATCACCTCTTTTCCCACTTCCAGAATCAAACCTTGAAATATCCTTCTGTCTTGTTCCATGCTGTATGCACAGCACCTAGAAAGATGCCTGACCCAGAGAAGCAATCGTCAACCATAAGTCTGATGAATTAGTGAAGGAATATCATCTTATAGATGGGGCAACTGAGGTTTAGCAAGGTTCTGTGACTTTCCAGGTTGACACAGGCCAGGACTAGAAACCAGATGTTTGGATTCCTCCTCGAGGACTCTTCCTGAGATACTACCCCTCTTCCTATGGCAGAATCATAAGGTTAGAAATATATGAAATGTATTATCATGTGTCTGAAACATCTGAAATCACAATCCTAGTAGCCCCCTCTCATAATCAACTAGATTTTCTGTTTTCTAAGCAAAGGAGACTAGAAACCCCAACTAACGTGGGAAAGAGCAGGAGGGGAGGGCCACAGGCTGACATCAAGGGAGAGGCAGAAAAGCCAAGAAGTTAGCCTGGAGCTTGGAGGAGCTGGCTGGCGGGGGCCATTGAGTCTAAGAGTACACTGCGCCGCACACTGTCACAGCTCCAGACGAGAACATCCCTGCATCACAGCATTGGATATAACTTTCAGGAAAATTCTAAGTTGAGAAACTGTCAGAGTGGTTGCCTGGAGAATAGGAGCAGACTGGGCAGACTTTGACGTCAACTTTACAGACTCCTGCATTGTTTGTTTGTACAGTGAGGCATATTAAGCATAACAAAAGCAAAAGTCTATTTAATACGCCTGGAAAATATGCATTTCAGTTTAGAATGTTTCCATAAAAAATAATTAAGGTATAAAGAAAAATAATTAAGATATAAAGGAAAGGATTGTTTGCACTGGCAGGTCACGTTGCCACTATGAAAGAGCAATGCTTCACATGTATCAAAAACTATGACATGCCAGGCTCTATGCTAAGCGTTTTGCTTGCTTATCTCATGTACCTCTCATTACAACCCTCTGAAGCGGTCCCTTTTATTACCCCGAATTTACAGGAGAGTTGGGCTCATAAGGTTAAGAAACTTGCACATGGACACAAAGCTACAGAGCTCAGACTCAGACTCAGACCTCTCTAACACCAAAGCTCAGGTTCTTAAACAAGTGCCCTGAGCTACTTTGTTTTCAGTGTGAATCCTGTATTTAGGGGGTTGTGGCAGATTAGAGGTTCATAGAAGTGTCTCCATTCTACGCACTTCATAGAAGAAGTCTCCAGATGTTAATTAGAAAATCCTCTCTCTCTTCTAGCTGCCCACTCCCCTCTCTCCTCCAAACTTGAAGACCCCAGCACCAGTTCACCCCATCCAAGAAATTCATGGGCGATAACCCCATCTTCACTTGACTTAACTTTTAATAATTCTAACGACTCCCGTATCCTCAAAAAAGTGGCTTTTCTCGTTATCTTTTTGGCATTTACAAAGCAGCATATGAAAGCGGCAAGATATTTTCCTTTGGATTCAAGAAAGGATTTGCACACTTGAGTCATGAATTCCTCAATAGCCCCAGTCTTGCTTTGTATCTTTATGGTAGAATGTGACATCTCGAAATATGGAGACGGTTGTCATGGAGAAAAGTTTTGCTTCCTGAAACAAACCAAAAAAATAAAGGCAAATTTTGAGTATTTTCTAATGAAGCCACTTGCTTTATATCGTTCAGATGTAACCTTGATCTGCTAGTATAGCCCCAGAAGAAGGAGTTATGGTGCTGCCTGAGGCTCAGAAAATGAGAGATCCAATCCCCTTCTGGAGGGAGGGGGCTTTGCTTCTGTATGATCAATCTGGATGGAAAAGGTGTAGAAAAGACACCTGCAGCTCTGATAGCAGGAGCAGTAGCTTCTAGCCCGTGGAGGCAAGTACCAGCCCCATCACCTAGGACAAGGTGCTAAACCTCTCTAAATTTTATCAATTTCCTCCTCTACAAAACAAGCACAATTAAAGACTCTATATTATAAGGTTATTGGGAGGATTAAATGAGATAAAACACATAAAAGCATTTAAATATTTCCTAGCAAAAAGTAAATTCTCAATACAAATTTTAGTTATTATTATAGTCTCAGTGAGGTGCCAAATATTGGATAAGTAAATTACGCAAACTATCACAATAAGGTTGAGACAAATGTCACAAAGTGTAAGGTGCAATGAAAATGAAAACGATAATAGGAGAGCATAACCTAGCCTGCGTGGTCAGAGAAAACTTGGAGCAAGTGCAGGTAAAATTGAAACCTAAAGGATAAGAAGCATCCTTCAAATGGGGGAAGACCGGCACTAATCAGATGTGCTTTTCAAAAACCAACTCCATCAGAATCACCTTGAATACTTAAGTACTATAACTTTTAAAAACTCTGCAAATGTGGGGCTGGCCCTGTGGCTGAGTAGTTGAGTTCGCGCGCTCCACTGCAGGCAGACCAGTGTTTCATTGGTTCGAATCCTGGGCGCGGACATGGCACTGCTCATCAAGCCACGCTGAGGCAGCGTCCCACATGCCACAACTAGAAGGACCCACAACGAAGAATATACAACTATGTATTGGGGGTCTCTGGGGGAAAAAAAAAAAGGGAAAAAAAAATAAAATCTTTAAAAAAAAGAAACTGCAAATGTAAAAGCATTTGTATGTCAGTGTTGTTTTGTATTTGCATATCTTTCATTGTTAAGGAGATTAAATATGTTCTCAAATATTTGTTAGTCATTTGAGTCTTTTCTTAATTATTTTATTTATGATCTTTGCCCAAGTTTCTTATTGGAGGGGGCCTGTATTTTTCTTATTTAGTTTTAAAAGCTGTCTCTATATGAAACATGTTAACTCTCTGTCATATTTGTCATAGACATTTTCCCAAATTTGTAATTTATCTCAATTTTGTAATGTTGTTTAATCTAAAAAAAAATTACCTATCCAAGTCCATTGATAAATGCATTTTCTGTTGCTGATGTTGCTCATCTTTTTAGAAAGTTGTCGCCCCTCCTAACGTCAAAGAAACACTCACCTATATTTTCTTCCTCTTTTCTGGTTTTGTTTTTGATTCACATCCTTATAAATTTCTTTTAAATCTCTGCAATGTTTCAATTGTGTTTTATTGCTTCCATACCCTCTTTTTGATTCTTAGGATAGCCTACACTGCTTAGAATTAGTCTCTATTATTTATCCTACGAGTAGATCATTTCCTTTCTCATAATCTTTATTACTTTTCCAACTTCCTCTGCATTTTGTAAAGACTGCTAGAGTTTATCCCCCATGTCAGTGATTGAATTTTCTGGGCATTAATTTAGTTTTTTACTGCCTCCAATTCAGATGATTTTAATCTTATCACTAATATATGAGTTTCCTTGCCCTCCTTCTATCCCTTTTCATCTTGTTTCTTTTCATGATTTTCTATTTGTATTTCATAGAAGCTGTGTTTATTGAAGGGGCCAGTTTTCTAAAATCTTCTTTTGGGTTTTGCCATAAATTTTCATCATTACATTCTTCCTCTGAATTTTTAAGAGGATATTTCTGTTCCTGTGTTCTGCCCTGGGGTTTCAGTTGTCCCTTGTCAGGCTCCTCCTTTTCCACTTAGTTCTATACAGAAACTAACTACAGGGCGGAGGAGTGGGTAGATGGCCCAGCTCCACTTTTCATGAATTCAGCAGTCGAGTAGGTGGCTGTAATAGCTCACGACCCAATTCCCAAAGTCCAGTAGGAAAAACTGTCATGGTTTTCAGCAGAACATTTTTCCAGAAAAAAATTTTACTTGGAACTCCAACATAAAAATCTATGAAATCCTAGAAGCTTGATTGAAGAGAGGGATAATGGCCCAGAACATCACTTCTGTCATGTGCCTCTTGTCCCAAGGCCGATTTTCTCCTACTTTCGAGTGCCTCGCTCTCTTTAGTGGAATAAATGAGAAATGCAAACCCTCATCAGGCACTGCTGTGAAGATTTCTTCTTTCTTCCTCACTGTCAAAGCATCGAGCTTGGGAGCTCAGCCCTTTAAAATTCCCCATACCATCTCTTTCTGTCTTGCCCACCCGCAAACTCCCTGCCCTCCTTCCTTCTGTGATTTGCAGTCTCCCGATGGATGTAGCACATGTGGTGTTGGAGGAGTGGGAAATGACAGTCCTCAGAGCTCCTGAAAAGGCAGCCTCCTGGTGTTCAGAAATGCCTGCCTGACCTTCCCGCTGTTGCAGAACACCTAGAGACTAGGAAATGGAAGTTGCTGAAGATTCTTTCCACAAGAAGCAGGAATGCTCTGTTTCATGGGTGAAGCAGGATTGTGACTATTTTTTTCCTCTATCCTACTCCGTTAGCCCAATACTTGGTGGAAAGTCTTCCCAAATTCAGTTTATGGGTTATCCTTCAGGCAATGCGAGTTCTGGGTCTTTTCTGAACTTTCACAAATATTTTAGTGGGATATTGGGGATAGGGGTTGGTATGAGGGTGCTTGATTGTATTGAAAGATGCAAGTTCCAAGGATCATTTCATGATTCACCTGGGGACTATGGGGAGCATAGGACTGCTCCTGCCTCATTTATAGGAGTGGTCTTACGTTTATATTTAAATTTGTCTTTACATGTGTTTTTAAATTTCATCCTTTAAAATGTCCACTTCTTTTAATTTATAAGATATTCAATATATCATTAATGTATATTGGGAGCGCGGGCTCAGACATTTTTGCCATTAGAGGCAGTTGTGATTAAAACAGGATGGGGAAACAATAATGTGGAGGCCACTGGTCTGTAAGATACTCTGGCACCTCCACCAGGAGGTTGAAAAGCCACCCTCTGTCCCTCTTTCATCACTCCCTCTGGGCCCAGGCCCCAGGAGAGGGGGAGGAAGCCACTTGGGCAGCAGGCCTCCCACCCTTGGCTCCCCAGCCTGGCCCCGTCCCCACCCCGGGCTCAGACACAGGTGTGAGGGTCCCTTTTCTTTCCAGTTTGCTACAGCCATAACCTTGCTTTAGGATATTTTGTTCTGTTCTAGAGCCCAACAAAGTCAGTATTTAGCTAATGAGCACCATATTGTGGAGAATGTAAGAGAGCCCATTGTTTCCCCTCGCTTTATGGAGGAACATGGCTTCCTGAGGTAAATTAATTTGCGGAAGGAGTCAGAATAACCAATTACTTTACAATGAGCAACGCCTTATGGCAGTCATGCACAGGGTGGGGCTCAGGGAAAACAGCACATGGTATACTTTTCTTCAACTTAAGTCTTTTAAGAAAAAACTTTCTTAAGGCTCTTATTAAGGTATTCAAGCTTTGAACTCTGAACGGTTCTAAAATGCTCCCGTTCTTCCTCATCTTCTTTGACTATCTCTGGAGGAGATGCAAGTGTTAGGGCACCAGACAAAAGGAAACAGGCCTACCAGGATGGCTGAATATGGCTCCTTGCCTGGTACGACAGATAGTTCAGAGCAGACCACAGAAGCATCTGGCAGTGAGCAAGGGCAAGACTTCCAAAGAGCAGAAAGTCACTAATGAGGGAGACGCGTCTGAGAGAAAAACCATGTGTGTACGTGTATGTGTGTGTGAGTGTGTGTGTGTGTGAGTGTGTGTGTGTTGGAGGGGTAAAAATTCAAGTAGTACAGAAGGGAATAGGTGACCTAAGTTCCATAACTGTTAGAAAACCAGATATATATATATATATATGAATCTTCATATTTAATGTTCACCTTCCAATTAGGCCTTTTATGAAAAAAGTGGGAGAAAATGCTCCCAGAAGGTATTTAAATTATTAACTCTAAACAGTTTTCAAAAGCCACCCTGAATCCTCTTTATCTCATCTTCTTTGAATATTTTTGAAAAAGAAGCCATTTTTCAAATAAAACACAACTGAGATAATAGAAGAGATGAAAATTTTTAAAAACAGGACAATAAAAGCCTGGAACATAGTAGACAAATATTTATTGAATTATCTATTTGTGAAATAAAGCTATAATGCTCTTTTGCAATTTGATTTTTTCTCTCAACAGTATATTTGGGGCATCTTGCCACGTTGGTTTGCGGTAATCGGTAGCATTGTTGCTCATTGCTGCATTGTGTTACCTTGTAGAGATGCGCTGTAATGTGTTTGACCCGATTGATGGACATTTCAGCATTCCCACTTTGTTTTCTATCACAATGAAAGCTTCAATGGACATCTTTTTGTGTTATCTTTGCACATGAGTGAGTCCTTCTGTAAGATGAACAAGTGGGGGTGATAAGACTGGGTCAAGGGGCATATGTGGGGGTGGGGGAAGAGGGGAGTGGGCATTCAGGATAAAGCATCAATACTTCTTCAGCAACTCTAAGTGAGAAGCAGGAAAGGGTTAGGACTCCTCAGCCCTGTCCCTCATTCCAGGCACTCTTGGCCCCATTCCCAATAGGGCTTCACCAACAGTCTGTGTTTGGGTAACCCCAAGAGCAGGCCCTAAGACAAGTATTCAAGTGCAAGTAGTTTATTTGGTAGGTAGTCTCAGGAAATACAAGTAGGGGAATGGGAAAGTGAGACAGGTATAAAGGATGTTTCATCAAACCATTTCCCACTATGGGCAGTTGGGGCTCAATCCTGCTGGGAAAGACTGTAATATACAGCCCAGAGTTACCCCAACCATGGCACATAGGAGCTGGGGTCCTTATCCATTATGCTCATGTCCTGTTATTGGTTGAGAACCGAGACTAGGAGCATTAAGGATCTGGCTCTCCCAACTTGTCCTGGGTCGAGGTCACGTGCATCCCTGCAGCTGGCAGAGAGCTGCAGATGTCTGGAAGGATCAGGGTAGAGATGAGTGCTGAGAGGGTACAGGCAGGGTAATGACAGCATCTGCTTCATCATTTCTCGGGAAGTGTCACAATTCCCAAACAGAACTAAAGACTCCTACTCAGTGGAAGAAATCAGAAATCTACTGATGTTTGCCTAGATGGACACGTGCCCCTTTTAGGCTGTCAGCCTTTAAAAGGTAAGGTTCTTATTATATAGTTCCTGGAGAGAGGTTGAGCCCCTTTCCACGATGACAGCCCCAATGGAGAATGTTTATACCCTGCCTGCTGCATATGAGAGCAGGGAGTGGCGCAAAGATTCAGGGACAGTTAGTGATGATTCAAGGTGGTAGTAGCCAGGTTAAGAGTCCAGCAATATGGTGAGTCTCCAGAAAAGTAGTGACGACAGTGTCATAGTCAGACTGTTCCCAGTCTCGTACCCAGCCACCCTGCCTCCATTGGTTCCTACCTGTTTTCCAAACCCGCTTCTCTTGTCTGTCCATTAGTTCTTGAAGCTTCTCAACAGCTTTCAAATAAAACAACAGAGAGAAGGTTTATGTTGTTTGCAATTAAGACGCTTACCTACTAGACAGAATCATTTCTCCTCTCCCTACACCATCTTCTTACAGAAATATCCATGCAGACATATAGAGAACTCTAACATTTCATTATAATGTTAGACATCAAACTACTGGGCAATGATTCTAGACATCAAGAGGACCCTCCATCAGTGACAGCCTGGACAAAGCCCAGTGGCGGATTGCTGGGGCCACAGGTAGGAAAAAAAGATAATGGGGATTTCCAACTGCTCTCAGTGTGGTCCAACACTTTAATGATGTCACCTTTCCCAACTATTGAAAGAGAAGAGCCACCCCATCAGCAATACCAGCATAGGGACAGCTTTCTAGGAAAGAGACAATAGGTGTCCTACACAGGGACAAAAATCAGGCTTGTGTCAGACTTTTCCTCAATACTACTATACAGCAGAAGACAACGGAGCAAAATGGTCAACGTTTGAGGAAAGGAAGTTCACAGCCATTTGAGGAAGGGAAGTTGAGTCCCCAAGAGATACTGATGCACCTAGTGGTTCTAGTGGGAGAAGGGCAAGAAATCTCTAAAACTGAAAACATTAAAGAAGATATGACCTGAAAACTGCAAAAGCAGGGGCCAGCCTGGTGGTATAGTGGTTAAGTCCACATGTTCCACTTCAGTGGCCTGGAGTTCATGGATTCGGATCCCAGGCATGGACCTATACATTGCTTATCAAGCCATGCTGTGGCAGTGTCCCACATACAAAATAGAGGACGATTGTCACAGATGTTAGCTCAGTGACAATCTTCCTCAAGCAAAAAGAGGAAGGTTGGCAACAGATGTCAGCTCAGGGCCAATCTTCCTCACCAAAAAAAAAAAAAAAGAAAGAAAGAAAGAAAGAAAAGAAAAAAAACTGCAAAAATATTTTTAAAAATTAACCAAAAAACTGGAAAAGGAGAAAAATTACTACTGAGAATGAAACTTGTGTTCTGGAAAATCAAAATGAGGGAAGCATCACATACACCCAGAGGCAAAAAACCCAAAGAAATGCAAATTGTGTGTACATGATAAGATTCATAAAGGGTAGCTTCGGGAGATGATCTGGCATGCAAATAGCAAGGGATCCTTAAGGCAAAAGGCATTGAAAGAGAACAATAATAACTTCCAAGTTGCACAAAATATTCCAAACTAATCATATCCTGGTGAAGCTTCTCAAATTCGAGGTTAAAGAGAAAATCCCACACATTTCCAGGCACAGAGGAAGCTTCTTTAAAGTGAATCAGATTGGTATTAAACTTCTCATCTGCAACAGTGGAAAAGAGAAGACAATGAAAGAGGGATCCTAGACTTTGAAAGAAAAGGACCGCATTCCAAGAATCTTACATCCAGCCAACTTATCATCCACGCATAAAGACTATTTTTCTGGACATGCAAGGACTCAGCAAGTACGCTAGTGTTTTCTAGGGGAAAGTACTAAGAAAAGTACTCTAACTAGGTTAAATTTAAATCAGAAAATAAAGATTGCAAGCTAAGGTTAGATGAAGATACAAAAACCATTTGGGAACATGAGCATACCATTTATGGTTGAACTGAAAGCCAATGATGACAATGTGACTAGGGACATTGATATCAGTGTTAAATGTTAAGAAAGATGGGAAGGAGTAAAAGCTTTTGAAGGAGGTTTGCATACAGGAGTGCCAACAAAAGTTTCACTTGGGACATCTCTGATTAGAGGAACAGAGGTTTAAGATTCTTCGGAAAAATTAAGTTAATATTATTGGAATTAAAATCTTCTACCAAATGACTACACAAAAAGGGGAAAACAAAGCCAATAAAATAAGTGTATATCTATCTTCCTCTATGTGTGTGCATATGATTAATAGGATATACGGCAAAATATTAACAATAAATGGTAGGATTATGGGTGACATTTCTTCTTTTTTACATTTACGAAAATAATGGAATAAAATTCTACATATGGAGGCAGGACCCGTTGTGCACTCGTTTGATGCTAGGGGTCTGCTTGGTCTGCCGGTACGCCTTTGGGGAACAGCCCCTCTCCAGTTTTGTACTCTCACTGTCTGACCGACGTGGCTGGCGCAACTGATGCGGGCAATCAGATGGCTCTGTCCTGGCAGTCGGTCCAGGGATTGGTATACGATCCAAGTGGAGAGTCAGACTTTGGATAACAATCTAGCTCTTTTATCTGAAGTAGCATGAGGTCATCTTGTCTGTCCCAGGATGAAGCCACTTCCGTCTGAATAACTCAGCGAGGAGAGAGAAGGAAGGAGAGATGAACAGAGGGAGCTGGACAGACCAGAAGAGACAGACAACTGATGACCAGTTGGAGCCTCTCTCCCCTGCTGGTTTCTTCCCCAGACTCCCCAGCTGTCTATGTCAATACAGTTCTCTTTTTCACTTGAGCTAATTTGGGTTGGTTTCTGTCACTTTAACTAAAAGAATCCTCACTGAGGCAGTGTCCCAGCTCCCAAAAGTTCAGGATGCATTTACTCACATGGCCTGGCTGGGTTTACTTTCACCAAGAATGCTTTCCCTTGCCAGTATGACAGGATTTTAACCCAAGATAGATTTTTCTATGAAAGCAACTCCGTTTGCACTCTCCTTACGATAAAAAGAGAGCTTTGGGGGGCTCCTCCTCTTACCGTTATCAAGTAGTTTGTCTGGACAATTCCACTGCCCTCCTCAGGCCCTATATCCTCCTCTGTACCTCCTGAATGGAGACCCTCATTCATAGAAAATCTGGCCCACTCCCACTGTCCAGCCCCATCCCCTCTCACCTTCCCTCTGCTCACTAAACTCCAGACAAGAGGTTTTTTTCTTTCATGACCTTAAACATGTCAAACTTTTATCTGACTGCAGGGCCTTCACCCACGCTGTTCCCCTTGCCTGGAACTTTCTTTCTTCTGAGACCCTCTCCTTCCTTCCGCTGGCTGCCTCCTCATGTGTCAGCTTGAATATTACTTGCAATATCCCTTCTTCCTACTTTCTTGACAATCCAATCTAAGATCTGACATCAACTTTCGTTTTACTCTAGGACTTTTCTTTCATAGCATTTATCACAAAACATAATTATACAGTTGGCTGTATTTCTGTAGACATCTCTTTCTTTCCTAGACTACAAGCCCCATGAGGGCAGGCCAAGGGGCTGTTTTTATCTTTGGCTCTATCCTTCATATCTACAGCAGTGCCTGACCCCTGGCTGGCCCTCCCTAGATAGTTGTTGAGTGGACCAGGGCGTGTTCATGACCAGCCATTAATACATTGGACAGTTCCTGGAACACAGGCAGAAGGCGGCCAGCTTTCGGGAACAGGGCATCCCTTATAAAGCTTGCCAGTGAGACACCACACAGATTAATGGCCTTTGCATCGACTGCAGCACAACTTAATAAAAAAAGAATCAGGAAGGAGAGTTTCCAGGAAAGCTCTGAAGGGGAGAGCAAATGGACGTCATGGAGCTGGGGAAGGCTCCGTAACCCCATTAGTCTCTTGCAGACATCAGCCAGGACTCACCTGCATGCTCCGCTGCAGAGAGTATTTCAGGGCCACTGTTCAACTAGATTAACTGGGAAACTCCTGGCATGATCAAATTTATTTTCACAGCATGAGAATGGTACCCATCAATTTCAGACGATGTATTAGAAACACTTAAGCAGCAAAGTTGGAGGAACTGCCTGATGAAGGGGTTGGACTCAGATCAGAAGGGAGGAGAGTGTTTTTAATATTAGAGTCATGTTTTTCAATTTTACAAGCATTTTTGTATTATTTGGTATTATTTCTCACAGCACAGAGTAATACCAGCGCAAGGACTTTGGAGTCAGCAAGAACTGGGTTTGAATCCGGCCCTGTTACATACCAGCTGTGTGACTCAAAGCAAGCTACTCAACCTCTCTGGGCCTTGGGGGTTTTTTTCTTCTGAAAATGGAGGATAAGATAAGAACCTACTACATAGGGTTAGAGTGAATGGGTGGGTATTAAAATGTCATAATCAATGCAAAGCACCTAACACAGTGCCTGGCACCTAATAAGCACCCAATACTTGTCAGCCATTGTTGTCTTATTGTTATTACTGGTGTTGTAGATGTAGGGAAAGCATCTAGAATGGTGAACGTCTGGCATATAGCAAATATCGATTGACTATAGTGACTCTTTTGGGTCCAGCAAAGGTGATATCCAAATATTTAATAACCCTGGCATGAGCCAATCAGAGGGAGGCTAAGCATTAACCTTCTGGTGGATCTGTGGGAGATGAGGACTAGGGTACCCAGGACAGAGGTTGGGGAAGACAGGGAAGGCTGTGATGGTGGAGGTCCCTTTGGGGACCTGGGCAGTGGCTAGTTACCAACCAGTTCAGAAGTATTTCTACATTTAACCCCCAAGATGGCTACACCAGTGTAAACCAGCTCATCCCCAGCAAGGAGCCAGTACTGAGTTAAACCTATGGAGGAGCTAACCCCCAGGGCACTGCTGGTTCTCACCCAGTTAGAACATCACCTCTGAATGCTCACTCACACCACCAGGGTCACCGTCCAGCCTCTGCCTCCATTCTGGACCCTTCTTCAGTCACTTTCTACACAGGAACCATCAATTCCCTCCACACCCAGCGACTTGCAGCCTCAAGAACACCTCCACTATCACACTTTGCATGGACTGGCCTCTCCCTGGAAACCCTTCCCAGTCCTCAAGGCTCACTCCATGTTCCCCTCTTCCTCCCCCGCACTATACCAGGCAGAGGTGGGAGCCAACCCCTCCCCCATCAGCAATATAGCAGCTCTCTCACTGCCCTTGGCTGTCGTCCCCCAACCCCAGCTGGAGACCCTCAGGGGTCCTGAATGCTCGCCGCACTTCTCACTCTCCACCAGGGCTGTCAGAGCCTCCAACGGTCAGAGGCCAGAGGACTGACTCCCACTCAGGAAATAGCCAGTCTCTATTTTGAGCAGAGGAACGTGTCACACCTCCCTGGGCCAGGACACCTCCTCCCTTGCCAAGAAACCACACTCCAACTGCGCTCAGCCAATGACCTTTAAGTGCTGGTCTGCAGAGGCCTCCAGGACATTTCAAGTTGCCTAAATCCTCTGAGCCTCCAGAAAGTAAATCTTATTTTCTCTTTCTTCCCACCAGCGAGCTATATATAGCCCCATACACAATAGCTAACCTTGGAGGTTAGAACATTTGGACAGGCTTGGCCTATTGTCTCAACAGCTGCCCACCTGCAGCCGGAGGCGGGCAGCCGCCCAACTGGGAGCTGCCTGCAGGGAGGGGTCCTCAAAGAGAGAAAGGAAACAAGTCCAGCCTGCTCAGGCCCCACAGGTCATGGCTCTGACACTTATTTGCTGTGCAATTTTGCATAGGTGACTTGAGGCCTCTGAGCCTCACTTTTCTAAACTGTCAAAATATTATAAATTTGTTGGGAGGGCCAAAAGGATTACTGTATACATTTGTCAAGAATTTGACTCGAGGCTGGGGTCATGGTGGTTGCTAAATAAAAACTTGCTGTTAATTTTATTATCCAGTGACTTTTGGAGACTGCTGGGTGTTTGGGAAATTGAGAAAAACGTCTTTTCTCTTTCTGTCTCTCACAAACACAGCACACTCACAGACACACACTGAAAAAAAGCTACTTGCTCTTCATCTTCCTTAATGTTCAACTCTTATCACTGATGTCTTATCACTAAGCTCGTTCCTAACATTTGTGGGGTAAAAAGCAGAGTCATAGGGAGGCCCATATACTGTAGGCCTATATACTAAACAGCTTATTGAGGTATAATTGACACACAAGAAGCTGCACACGGTAGGTTTTGACATATGTGTACACCCGTGAAACCATTACCATAAGCAGATAGTGAACACAATACTCCCAAAAGATCCCTTTAAAATTCCACCCTCTTATAACCTCCCACCTGACCCCCACCATCCCGAGGCAACCACTGTTCGGCTTTCTCTCAAAACAGATTAATTTGCATTTTTTAGAGTTTTATATACATGGAACCATATATACAGACACACACAGATATATACATATAATTATTTTGAGATTCATCCATGTTGATGCAAGTACCAAGATTTTATTCCATTCTATTGCTGAATAGTATTCCATTGCATGGATATGACATGGAGTGTTTATCCATTGTCCTGTTTATAAATATTTGAGTTGTTTTCTATTTGGGGATATTATGAATGAAGGTGCTAGGAATATTTGTGTACAAGATTTTGTTTCAATACATGGTTTCTTTTCTCTTGAGTAAATAGCTAGTAGTGGAATGCTTGGATCAGATGATACGTGTATGTTTAGTGCTTTTTTTTTTTTGCTGAGGAAGATTTGTCCTGAGCTAACATCCGTGTCAATCTTCCCCTATTTTGTATGTGGTTTGCTGCCACAGCATGACCAGTAGTGTAGGTCTGCGTCTGGGAACCAAACCCAGGCCACTAAAGCAGAGCACACTGCATTTAACCACTAGGCCACGGGCTGGCCCCTTTTGTCTAGTTTTTAAAGAAATTGCCAAACTTTTCCTTCCAGAGTGATTTTATCATTTTACATTCACCTCCGCGCCCCCCCCCACCCCCACCCCACCAGCAGTGTATGAGAGTTCCAGTTCCTCCACATGCTTACCAACATTTGGAATGGTCAGTCTTTTCATTCTAGCCATTCTAATAAATGTGTGGTGGTATCACCTTGTGGTTTTAATTTGAATTTCTCTAAAAACAAATGATACTGAGAATTTTTTATCATGTGCTTATTTGCCATCCATATATCTTCTTTGGAAAAAATGTCTGTTAAGACCTTCGGCCCATTAAAAAAATGAGCCGTTTGCTTTCATCCTCTTGAGTTTTGAGAGTTCTTTTATATTTCGTGTACAAGCCTTTTATAAGGTATACGACTTGCAAAGATTTTTCTCTCAGTCTGTGGCTTATCTTTGCATTTTCTTAACAGCATCTTTCAAAGAGCAGAGTTTTAAATCTTATCTTTTTATTTTTATTTATTTATTTTTTTCTACTTTATCTCCCCAAACTCCCCCCTGTACACAGTTGTATATCTTAGTTGCACGTCTTTCTAGTTGTGGGATGTGGGACGCCGCCTCAACATGGCCTGACGAGCAGTGCCATGTCCGCGCCCAGGATCCGAACCCTGGGCCGCCGCAGCAGAGCTGGTGAACTTAACCACTCGGCCACGGAGCCAGACCCTAGAGTTTTAAATCTTGATGAAATTCAATTGATCAGTTTTTTTTTTCTTTTATGAATCATACTTTTTGATCTCATATTTAAGAAATCTTTGCCTAGCTCAAGGTCAAAAATATTTTCTCCTAGAAATTTTATGGTTTTTAGGTTTTACATTTAGGTCTATGATCCATCAATAGGTTTTGTTTTGTTTTTTTTTTGCCACTCCATTTTGTATGTGGGGGGAGGATGTATGGCCCAAACTTCATTTTTTTGCATATGGATAAGCAATTCTTTCAGCCCTATTTGTGGAAAAGACTACACCTTTCCCACTGAATTGCCTGTGCAGATTTACTAAGAAAATCAGTTGTCTACTTTTGGAGTCTCTACTCTGTTCCATTGATCTATTTGTCCATCTTTATGTCAATATCACACTATCTTGATTACTGTAGTCTTAAAATCGGGTAGTGTTAGCCCTCCAATTTTATTCTTCTTTTTCAAAGTTGTTTTGACTAATCTAGGTCCCTTAATTTTTATATGAATTTTAAAATCAGCTTGTCAATAGTTAACAAAAAAGTTGGCTGGAGTTTTTATCAGAGTGTATTGCATCTACAGAACAATTTGGAGAGAACTGGCGACTTAACAATATTGAGTCTTCTGACCCAGGAACAAAGTATGTTTCTCCATTTATTTAGGTTTTCTTTAATTTGTCCCAGCAAGGTTTTGTAGTTTTCAATCTATGGATCTTGCATATATTTTGTTCTATTCATCCCTAAGTATCCAATAACTTTTGGTGCTATTGTAAATGGTATTTTTAAAAATTTTATTTCAGTTGTTTCTTACTATAAATGGAAACACAATTGATTATTGTATGCTGATCTTGTATCCTGTAACCTTGCCAAAATCACTTATTAGTTCTAGTAGCTTTTTGTAGATTCCATCTGTTTTTTATAGAGATGATTATGTCATTGATCGATATGAACACTTTTACTTCTTTCTCTCTAAATTGGATAACTTTTTTTGACTTATTACACTGACTAGAACCTTCAGTATAATGTTAAATAAAAGTGATCAGAGTGGACATCCTGTCTGGTTCTTGAACTTAGGGAGGGAAAGCCACTCAGTCTTTCACTTTTAAGTATGATATTAGATGTAGGCCTTTTGTTCGATGCCCGTTATCAGAGTGAGGAAGCCCTCTACTGTTCCTAGGTTGCTGAGAGTTTTTTCTAAAATCAGGAATGGATGTTGGATTGTTAAATGCCTTTTCTGCATCTATTGGTATGGTGAGATATATATACAGTTTGTTAATATACTGAATTATGTTGACTGATTTTCAAATGTTAAGCTGACCTTGCATATCTGGGATAAATCCCCTTTAGTCATGAGGTGTTACCCTTTTTAAAGATTGTTGGATTCTATGTGCTAAAATTTTGTTTAGAATTTTTGCATCTATCTTCATGGGGGCTATTGGTCTGTTGTTTTCTTGTAATGAGTTTTTCTGGTATGGTATTAGAGTAATGCTAGCCTCATAAAATGAATTGGCTTCTCCTTGGGTGTGGTCTGTTCTTGGGAGGTTATCCTGAGAAAAAGGCCCAGAAAGACCCTGGAAGATCCTCAGGGCTGTTCTGGCAGGTGATTTGAGTGTTCTAGTTACCAGGAGGCTGATATAGAAGAGTTCTGGGTATGCATTTTCCCTTGGTTCCTCAACGATTCCTCATTGCATTGTGGAGAGCATTGTAGGCAGGGCTCTTTAAATCAGTTAGCATAGGGCTGGGCCCATTTTGCCCAGGACTCAGGCACACCACTTCCCTGAAGCCTTCTGGAGTCCTGGCTAGCTATCATCTGCAATCTCTGCCCTCTATGAATCTAACCCCTCTCCCTGCTAGAAACCTTCCTGTGTGAATCATCCTGGCGAAAACCCTCCCCAGTGACTTTTCAACTTCTCTTTGCTACCACCTCCTTCCCAACAGCATTTAGACATGCACGAGGCTCTCTTCTGAAAGACCAACAACAAAACAAAAGCTCTCCCCAGTCCTGAACCCTAACCACCCTTGCTCCCTCTCTCCTTTCACAGCCCAACTTCCAGAAAGAGCTGAACGCCGTCATTCTGTCCCTATGTCCCATTCACTCCCCAACAAACAGGAATCTGACCCTCATCCTCACCACTCCTGCCAAGGTCACCAAAAAACTCCTTGCTGCCAGTCACTCAGGAGCCCTTCTCTGCTTGACTGTTCACGGCTGTTGGCATTGTTGTCTGTATCCCCATCTTGATTCCTCTTCTGTTGATGTCTCTGACAGCCTGGCCCTCCTCCTGCCTTTCTGGCTTTTGCTTCTTCCACAGACTCCTACATATTGGTGCTCCCCTGAGATTTATTCTCTCTTCTCATTCCTCAGACTGATCACCAAATTCCAGATGCTTACCCCATCGGCACAAGCAGCCACGTATATTTGCTCTGATGGTGCACTGGGTGACTCCAGAGAGCACCATTCACATTGTGGTCACTCTGAAGGGCAATGCCCAGATGTGAGTTATGCAGAACCTGGCCGTATGTGGTCGCCCTGCTTGTACCTACTCCAAACATACCTTGACACCCTACAGAGCAATAGTCTATTACATCTCTTGATATAAGGCTTTTGAAAGCTGAATCGCCCCTTACTCATCTCTGAAGGGCCTGGCACACAGTAGATGATCTTTAAGGGTTTGTTGAACGGATGAACTCACGACCCAATCCCAGCCAGTGTAGATTTTTCCATTGAGAAGGGCCGCCATGCCATCAGTGTGCAGTCGTACTTCCTTTGGATGACGTGTCCTTTTGGACTGGAGGAAGGGGACTGTTTGCTAACCCTCTCCTCAGCAGACATTACCATTCTTTGAGCCTGTGCATCCTACTCTGCCTCTCTGAACCTCAGTTTGCTCATCTAGAAAATAACAGGGTCTACTTGCAGACTGTGGTGAGGTTACCAAAGGAAAGGTATGGAAAGCTCCCCTGTGTTCTGTCCCCTCCCCTCACCCCAGGACACTCAGAACAAAACCTCTGGCTAAAGAATACCCCGGGAAAAAATTGTTTTACTGATCATGAAAGGACATCTAAAGAGGAAAGGGAGCCAAAAACTCGGAGGTATAAGCTGCCTGACCTCTGCTAGCCCTGAATTTCAAATCCACTCCTGTTGTTAGTGTCATTTACTCACTCATCCATTCATTTAATAAATATTGAGTTTTTGCTACTGCCCAGTGCTGTGGCAGGCACTGTGGAGACAAGGATCACTTGTAAGACAGATACGGTCCTTGTCCTCATGACACTGTGCTTTACCACACTTGGAAATGTCTGGGTTTACTTAGGTGTGTACTTGCTAATGGAGGAAAAACAAGCTGATGTGACAAAGAGTAAGAGAGCGAAGGTGTGGAGAGGAGAGAGGTGGCCCTTTAGATAGAGTGTTCAAGTAAGGCCCCTCTGAGGAGGTGGCATGTGAGTTGAGTGTTAAAGAATGAGATTGGAGGGTGGGGAGATCTCTGCGAAAGACCTAGAAAGGGCATACTTGAAACGGTGAAGGCAACGTGGTTGCAACAAAACCAGGAAAGAAGACAGGGGCACCAGGTACCATCAGAAAGACAGGCAGGCACCAGATCATCCTGGGAACAGGGTCTGGGTTGGCTTCTAAGAATGAGAGGTGGTCTTTCAGAGTGCTGAGCAGGAATCCATGTAATCTGCTTTGGGGTTTACAAAGATGAGGGATTTCCTACTGTCCCAGGCATTTGCCCACCAGGGGGAGCACCTGGAACGCATCCACTGAGTCCTTCCCTCTCTGGGGCCTGTCTCATTCCTAAACCCAGGCTCCAGGCTCGAAAGCCAGGGCTCAGCTCAGGGTCAGGGAATGGACTGGAGGGGAATGACTGTTGGCAATTACTTTGGCAACTGCTTACTGAGACTGCTGCGTACCTGGCCTGCGTGAGGCCCATGATTACAGCATAACGTCCCAGGCCTTCATCAGGTATATACCATTAATATAGGCCCATTTGTGGATGGCAACTTGGCAATCACAATTTTAAATGTGTATGCTACTCAGCCCAGCAATTCTGCTTCTGGGAATTTAGCCTCAAGAAATACTTGTCTGTGTTCACAAAGAGGCTTGTGCCAAGATGTTCATTGGAGCACTATTTTGTAAACTAGTGAACAAACCAGAAACAACTTCAATGTCCAGTCCTACCAGGGGAATGGTAAGATAAACCATGGTTCACGTCTTTGTGGGGAGCTATTATAAATAGTGAGAGCTCTCCAGACGCTGTCGTGAGAACACATCCCAGACACACCGCGAAGGTTCCCCAAAGCTGGTCTAGAGCAGTCCCATCAGATCAAACAAAACACAGCCATGACCCAAATAAGGCTCTCTATTTTTATTTACCTTTATACGTAAATTTATAGAAAGAGGACTAGAAAGAGGCACAGCGAACTTTTAAGAAAATAGCTGTTAGCGCTGGGGAGGGGTCTGGACTGGTAGCTAGGATTAGGTCAATGGTGGCTTTCATTACCTGCACTGGTTTTAACTTTTCATGTGGTTTTTGTTTCATACAAAACGTATACAAAAAAACCAATTAATGAAAAGTTTGAGCTTGATGTCACACAGCTAGGAAGCAAGGGAGCTGGGCTTCAACCCAGGTTGAGAAAGCACAGCTTCTAGTATAAAGCTGTTCCACTCTCCCCAGTCACTCGCTCAACAAACCTTTATCGAAGGTCTTCCGTGGACCGGGCGGTGCTGGGCACTGGGAAACAGCAAAGAACAAAATGCAAGATCACCGTCTAGTGGAGTTTACCAGTTGTTTGAAATATTTAAAAGCAAGACAGGCAGACAGACGGATGCTACAGGTGACTCCTCCTCTTTCTTGAGAGTTTAAACTTTGGTTTCCTGCCTGAATAATTGTGCCTGTCTATTCATCTGCAAAATGGAGCAACATTACCCACGTCACGGAGTTGCTCTGGCCATTAAATGAAGTGAATGTTTAATCCAGAGCTTGGCACTGTGGCGTGTGCTCCATAAACGGGGACATTCTCATCATCCTTGAGGTCTCAGTCCCCCTGTTAGCAATTGTGTGGGTAAGGTCTCCATCCAGTTCCTGAATTCTCCACAAGGAAAGCGTAGACGAGGCGGTAGGGTGGGGAAGGAAGAAATGACTAGCCCTACCTCACCCTTGACAGGGAGCTTCTCGTGAGCCATGAGGCTCTAAGGCATGCGGCCTGCGGGTCCTATCCTGGGCCCGGTGCCTGATAATCAATCATTCATTAGTTCACTCACCTCCCCGTACAAAAACCATTCGCTGATCAGGAGCCTTGTGTCCCCAGGGCCCAGCACAGAGATGAAACGAGCTGACCTCAGCCCTCGGCAAGCTCACAGGCTGCTCCTGGACCATTTTGTGGAGCGTCCTGGTCTACCAGGGTCTGCTCCGGGACACTCTGAAAAGCTTCTAGGAGGAGAGGATTTCTCGGCGGCCCTGACCTGCTCAGCCGGGCCCTCGGCCTTCCCCTCGCGTCGAGGATCCCCCTCCCTTTCCGTGGTTCCGGGTGCAGGAATCAGGCCAGGGAAGGACAAGCTCTGAGGACACCGAGCAGGGCGCGGGCGGGACCCGGTGACGCAGACCGCTCGGAGGCGTGGACTGGAGGCAGCCCGCCCCGCCACGTCACTCCACTGGAGTGTTTAGAGGCTACGATCGCAGACCGCTTCACGGGTCGGCTGTAGCTCAAGCGGTTACTTCGCAACTTCAGAATGCTTCTGGACAACTCCTTCCAGGGTTCGAGACCCGCGGGCGCCCTCTGACCCTTTTGTGCCAGACTGCTCGGAATTCTGTATAATTCTTTCTCTTTGAGGATATTAACATCTGTTCACCATGGCTCCTAATTTTGCCTAACTGCTTAGTTAATCGTTTGATAACATAAGTTGGGGTAGCTTTGATGATCTTGCGAGTGTATGAAGAGGCTCACGCCTGGGCCCGGAGTCCGCCTGGTCCTATACCAAGACTCACTGACCAGTCTCTGCTGCGAGGTGGGATACGTGACGGCAGAAAAAAACAAAAAACAAAGCTCGCAGCCGGAGACTCAGGGTCAAGGTCAGAGCCCGGGACCCGCAGGCTGCGGTGTGGAGCATGGATTTCATCCCAAGTACACCAAGAGAGCCTCTGGAACTTTAATAACAATCGCTCCATGTACTGTTATTTTATCCTTAGATTATTTTCTCCGCGTGGACCGCGGTCTACAGCGTCTGCTCGATCAACCACAGCGGGGAGACCTCCCCCTCCTTACCCTGCAGCTGCCCCGAGGTTTTCTTTGGGACCTCTAACGCCCCCGGTTCCTTGTTCGGGACGGTGCCTGCACTGTTTTACTCTGGTGGAACCTTCCTCCGCACGCCTCCCTCCCAATCCAACGGAGCTCTCCCCTCTTACCCTCCTACTACCCCTGACTGGTTTCCTTTAGAGCGCGTGAGCAATTTCCAGACACTTTCCGTGATCTTGTTTAAAGTGGGGCTCCCCTCTAGACTCGGAGCCGCACGGGCGCAGGGACCTCGGACCGGCGCTGCGGCCGCGGCACCTCGCACGGCGCCCGGTACATCGAGCCCGGGCTGACCGGGTTCACGCGCAAAGGAGTACACAAGCACTGTTCCTCCGAAATTCCCATACGTGGAGGTGCAGGCTCAGGACTGGCAGGTCTCCGGGGCTTTAGATACACGTGTTGCCGAAGTTCCCTATTGAAAAGTCGGGTTGATGCGGGGAAGGGGCCTTGGTTCTCAGCGGGGGAAATGGTGCGGCCCTAGGGAGGCCGCGACTGCGCGCCCGGAGACCGGGGGATGAGGGCCGGCGGCAGTGGGATGAGGGCCAGAGGCAGGGGGCATGAGGGACAGAGGGGAGGCCATCCTGGGGGCGCTCTCGGCCTACTTCCCCGACTCCTCCTTTCGGCCCTCGGAGCCCCTGGGGGACCTCGGATCAGCTGTCCGGCCTCGCTGTCCGTCCCTCCTGGCTCTGGTGATGTCCCTCGATCACGCCGCCGCGTTGTCTCCTGGTTCCATCTCTCTGCCCGGGCGCTGCCCCCACCGCCTCGCTGCACGCGGCTCAGCCCTCAGGCCTCGGCTCTGCCCCAGCGGCCCTGCGAACGCTGAGCGCGCCTCCCCTTCTGCCTGCTCCCGAGCCAGAGAAAGTCCCCGGGACTGCGCGCCCTTCGGGTGCTCCTCGAGCCGGCGGGTGCTGAGAAGGTCCTCGGAGCTCGTGCACCCCCTCTGCTCCCCACTCGATCGACTGCAGGCTCCTGAAAGGGGGCTGGGAGCGGCGAGCCGCCCGTGGGCAAGCACCTCCATTTGGGGGAAAATGGTCCTGGCGCGGAAACAGGAGCTCCACCCCCACCAGGGGACCTTGAACCTTACAAGGGAGAGGAACTGAGCTAGTGAGGGAAACTGCTGAGCTACACCCAGCTTGAAAACTGAGATATTAACAGCGATGAGGGGGGATTAAATATGACAATTTGGTCAATCCTCATGTTCTAATTTTCCATAAAGAACACATTATATACTTATTGTAAAACGAAACAAACGACAAACCCTTCCTGCTTTGGTTAGGAGGACACCTCCCACCAGGCATCACTTGAGGATCTTCTTAAAACTTAAGATTCCCAGCCTCGTCAGTGGAATCAGAATCATCGGGTGGTGCCCGGGAATCTGCATTTTAAAGAACTCTAGGGTGACTGTTGCATCTTTCCTCTCCTCAAACCTCCTCCCCAACTGATGGCCCTGCCTTATGTTTCATAAAATGGGTTCATGTAGACACAGAATTTCCTGGCCTGCCCACCACCAACGTCAAACCTTGCCTGCTGTGGTCCTCGACTCTCCGCTTGCCTTCTGTCCATTTCTAGTGGAGAAGCTGTCCGGGAGAGGGCATCACAGGTGACCCCCTCCCCCGACTCGGGACCTGGATCCCAGCCCCTAACCTCCTTCTGCGTCTCCAGCCTCTCCTTCTCTATTGAATTATTCCCTTTAGCCTGCAAACTTGCCTTAATGTGGTGCATCTAGGGGAAGTGGATATGGTCTCCCCCTTCAAAACAAAACATGCACAAACAAAAACACCTCCCCCTAACCCATCTCCCGGCCTGACAGCATCCCAGATTTTTGCCCCTTCATGACAAAGCATCTCTGTCTCCATTTATTAGCCTTCCATTCTCTTCTCAACCCACTCCAAATGAGCTGCTCTTCTACCAGTCACTAGCCTGTATCAAGGTGAACTCAGGCCAAATCCAAGGGTCCATTCTCTTTCCTTAACTCATTCCACCCCAGCAACTTTAGCGACACTTTCTCCTCTAAGCCTCCGGCCACCACCCTCTCCTCCTTGCCCTCCACCTCGCTTGCCAGTCTTTCCCAGTCTCCTTTGCTGGCTCCTCCTCTGTCAGGCCTCCAAGGAGCGGAGGGCCCACAGTTCCACAGTCTTTTCTGTGACTATCCTACCCCTGCTCTCTCCCTCTGTGACCTCATTCAGGCCCCAGGCATTAGACTGTCTGTAGGGTGATGATTTTCAAATGTATATCTCAAGCCAGGTCTTTTCTGACCTTTGGATTCAAACATTCAATTGCCTACCTGAAATGTCTCAAACATTTCAGACTTGAATTAACCAAACCTCTTGATCCCTTCCCACCCAAACCTGTTCCTCCTTAGTCTTTCCCGTCAGGAAATGGCAGCACCGTGCCCTCTGTTGCTTAAGTCAGAAATTTGGATGTGATCTTTCATTTTTCTTTTTTCCTCACTCCCTCAAATTCAATCCATGAATGAGTCCTTTTGGTTCTACTTCTAAAATGCATCCTTAATTCAGTCACTTCTCATCATTACCACTGCAACCTGGCTCGAATAAATCCTGACTCCATCGCCTTTCACCTAGACTACTTGACAGCCTCCAGATGGGCTCCCTGCTGTCTTTTAGCACCCTCCAGCTCATTCTTTGTACAGCAGAGTGATCTTCCCTTTCAGTTTTCTATTACGAAAAAAGCAAGGAAACGCTTAAAACTCCCAGGGTCACATTAGAAGGATACAGAAGCTGGCTGGTCCAGATGGGCATGCAGAGATGACCTGGGCCCACTCGAATCCCTGAATCTGAATCTCAGAGGATGGTTGGAGACACACCCCATCTTTAATGCTAGAGCCTCGGGTGGGAAACAACTGGATGCTGAAAAATGCATATATTTGGCAGAAGATGAAGTGGAGACAGCACTTTTCTTGCTTAAGTGCAGCTCTAAGGGGCTGCCTTCATTGGCTGTTGGTGTGTAGCCCTTGAGGTTTCCTTTGTTTCAGACCTGAAACAGCATCAGGGCAACACAGATTCTCTTCTCTGTGAGGAGCTTGTCCCTTACCTATCAAGAGCCTCCTGGGGGCCAGCCTGGTGGCGCAGCGGTTAAGTTCCCACGTTCCACTTCACGGCGGCCCAGGGTTCGCCGGTTGGGATCCCGGGTGCAGATATGGCACTGCTTGGCATGCCATGCTGTGGTAGGTGTCCCACATGTAAAAGTAGAGGAAGATGGGCACAATGTTAGCTCAGGGCCAGTCTTCCTCAGCAAAAAGAGGAGGACTGGCAGCAGATGTTAGCTCAGGGCTAATCTTCCTAAAGAAAAAAAAAAAGAGCCTCCTGGGTGGGGCTGCACCCTGCTGAAAGGAATGGCCAGTCTTGCTGGTGTCCTGGTTTTTAAGGACCAGGGCCTTTCATCCAGGGCCAGGCAGAACAGCTGGGCTTTGAATAGCCTCCTGTGACCTCCCCAGAGCCCCGGTGTGGGAGCTGGAGGGCTGGGCCTGTTCTCTCAGAAAGGGGAAGGGCCCAATTATTACGCCCCCGGTGGCCGCCCCCAGTGGCCCAGGGCCCTTGTTCTCTCCTGCTTCTTCCACTCTCCTCTGTAACTGAACCCCCGCTCTTCAGCAGCCGGGGGGACTCCAGCTCAAAGAGGCACAACCATTTTTGGCTCTGTGTTTATTTTAGAAGGAGATCATTCAGAACTGTCCCAAAGACTCCTGTCTAGAAGCCAGTAGTCCTGGGGATGAAGGAATGTGTCCTTGAAAAGGATGCCTGGTGACCTTGTGGGGATGGAGATCCTGCCACCTGACCTCGGGGGCGGGCATGGGGTTGGTGGGATGGCATATCTTCAGGGTAGGGAAGGAAGAGGACCCTGCCAATCCTGAGAGCTGAATCAGTGAGTTCAAGCTGTCCCTTCCATCTTTCTCTTGCTTTTTTATCCTCATTGTGTCCCCAGTGACAAGCACTGCGCTTGCATGGAGTAGGGCCCAATGAAGAGACGGTGAGTAAATGAATAAGGTATAAATGACTCACAGGGCAGTTGTCCCATGAACAGGACACTCAGAGTCCGAAAGCTCTTCTTTCTTTAACACTCCTGGGGCTTGTGTGGATGGGTGGGGTGGAGGCACACAGAGTCAGTGTGGGCTAAGCTAACAGACACTGACTAGCAGACACTGGTGAATTCTTCACATCACAAACAGCAACCTGCTTTGGGTTCTTTAACCGAGTGCCTCCACCCACAGTTTTGCAGGAACACAGGTAATTGGTAAAGCAGCCTTGCCCCCTACATTCACCCCCACCTGGCATGTGAGGATTTCTTTGAGCCTCAGTTTATTCATCTACAAAATTGGGGGTTTACAGATAATATTACCTACCTCATAGGTGAGAAAATATTAATTGTAAAGAGACCATTAACCATACACATTAATTAACCTTACATACAGTTAAAAACAAGAAAATAGGCCCCAAATGGAGTCACTTATACTAAGCCCCATGTCACCAAACAGACTTAATTACAGTTTTGGCCTTTCCTGGAAATGCAATCTTGAACAGTCAATCAGGAGTCACCAGGTCAGCACTAGTGAGGTCGTCTGCCTGATAGACCCCTGCCATCCCCTAAAGGAAAGGGACCTTGCCACAACTAACCCACTTTTTCTTGTCTAACTTCCTTGTTCCCGCTCCCTTCTGCCTATAAGTCTTTCATTTGGTACAGCTCCTTAGAGCTCTTTCTATCTGCTAGATTGGATGCTGCCTGATTCACAAATCATTGAATAAAGCCAATAAGATCTTAAAATTCACTCAGTTGAATTTTGTTTTTTTAAAAGTTTGCATGTTAGCTAACATACCATTAACTAACACAAGAAATGGTACTACCGCTTCTCCTCCCAGCCCCCGTTCCCAGCACCGTGCCATTCAATACATATTTATTGAAAGAATCAATGAATGAATGTTCAGAATGCTAATCCCACTCCCTCTTTTCAGAGGCCAGGGAGATCCCACTGCTTTCCAGAAATGGGTGTTTAAGCTCCAGAAACTCATGCATTAAATTGAGAAAAAACCCCAACGAACTCTGCATTGCATCTCCCTGGCAGCTGTTGGTGAACCAATAAATAGACATCTGGAGAGAGGGCTGAGCCACATCTCATTAAAATCACAAAGTCAATGGCTTCCCTTCAAAAATGTTCTTTTCCTATTTGCATAATGATACCAAAGTTGCTGCCCTTGACCTTGTCAGGAAGCTGAGAATCCAGGCTGGGCTCCAGATGTGGCTGGCAGGACCCTCCTCTGCTTCCTGCTCAATCTGACCTGGCTTCTGGGGAAACAAAGCTTTGCCTTTGGAATGCAAAGCAGAGACTGAGAGAGCCAGACCCCTTTTTCTGCTGGCTCTGTCCCAGCAGATGTGGCCCATTTCTGTAACAGGGGTCTTTAACCTGTACCCTGCATCAGAATCACCAGAGAGCCTTGTTAAAACTGCAGGCTCCACCATGAGTTTCTCATCCAATAGGTTGGAGCTGGGCCCGCCTCCCCCGCCCCCAAATTTTCGTTTTTCACGAGTTCCCAGGTGACGCTGCTGGTCCCAGGACTATACTTTGAGAAACATTGGTCTAGCTAGGGCAGTTCTTCCAAATCTGCTGGGACACTTACCACTCAAAGCATGGCCCCTGGACCAGCAGCATCCATGTCACCTGAAAACTTGTTTGAAATACAAACTCTGAGGCTCCATCTCAGACCTATTGAATCAGAATCTTCATTTTAACAAGTCTGAGAAGCACTGAGCTGAGCTGCGTGGGGGTGGTGTCCACTATGCTAATTCCTGGGCTTCACCCTGGCCCAACTGAAACACAATCTCCCAGGGTAGAGCCTAGGGATCTGCATGTGTAACAAGGTCTCTAGGGGGTTCTTACACATGGCTGTGTGGGAGAACCACTGCTCCGCGCGTCAAAATCACCCAAGGAGGTTTTGAAACTACTGAGGCCCCAATTCCCTTATGACCAATTAAAATCAGAGTCTCTGGCACTGAAGTCCAGATTTCAGAATTTTAAGAAACCCCATTGAGGATTCTAACATCCTCAGTACTGCTAACACACAGCAGCAGTACTGAGCACCACTGACTGCTCTGCAGGTCGTTGCTGAATGCATGCCTTCCCCTTGGCTACTAAGAATCCCGGCTCCATCACTTATTTAACGATGCCTCCTTGCGTAAATTATACAACCTCTCTGGGTCTCAGTTCCCCTCGCTGTAAACTGGAACAATGATAAGATAACAAATGAGAATGTGAGTGTAAACTACCTAGCGTGAGGTTTTGTACAACAAGGCCTTCAGGGAGAAGGGGCCTTTTCTCCTCCTGAGAAGAAGATTATGATGATTGGCACTAGAGGGTGGGGCTGGAGGAGCTCCACAGCCCTTTGTGATCCACTCTCAGCAGCCAGCCCTTGGCTGCTATAGGACAGAAATGTGAAGACTTAAGTGTGTTAAAATGCAAAGGAGGCACTTGTTCCCTGAAGGCCCTGTGAAAGCTCACAGGTTCAGCTGATGGGCATCACAGTTTGTCAGTCAAATGTAGTCCCACTGTGCGTGTGGATGCCTTTAGGGTGACAGCTAGACCACCAGGGAGGATGCCCAGGAACGCACGTGGAAGAGAGGTGCAGCCAATCCAAGGCAGCCCCACACCCCCAGCTCTCAGCAGGTCTTTTGCGGGTGTGGGACAGTTCTAGGGTGGGGAGTCTCCCTGCTTCCTGAAGGAAGGGCCTTTACCTGCACAGCAGGGCCTTGCAGGGCCTGGTCCTGAATCCCAGTCCCAGACATCCCATCTTGGCCCAGAACACAAGCTTTCCAAGGAGCGAGGGCGATTCAGAGGCCTCTGCAGATGCTGAGGGAAGGAAACTAAATTCACAAGAATATTCCCAAATATGATTTTCCTAATGTTGAGAATATAGTTGGAAATATGATAAAAGGGCTTTTCTTCTTAATCATTCACCAGTTTAAATGCCTCTATTAGTTGTCTCCGGCTGTGTAACAAGTTACCACAAACTTGGTGGCTTAAAACACCACCAATTATTTCGGAGTTCTGTGAGTGAGAATTCTGGGTGGACTTGACTGGGTTCTCTGTTCAGGGTCTCATGGCGTCTGTGAGCCCTTACCCGGAAGCTCTGGAGAAGAAAGCATTTCCAGCTCATATGGGTGGGTAGGTGGGAGAATCCAGTTGCTTGTGGTTGAGGTCCGAGGGTCCCCTTTCCTTGCTGGCTGTGGGGCGCCGGGGCTGGGGTCTAGCTCTCTGCTCCTAGAGGAGCCTGCATTCCTTCTCACCCGGCCCCCTCCATTTTCCTGCCTTATTTTTACTTTAAAACTTATTAATAATTTATTTTGGTGCAATAAGGAAGATTACACATTATGTATGCTCACATTCTCCTCAAAAGCATCTGGAAGCGTCTGCTCCAATAATCTGACAAGGTTGTACTAGTTGGTAGAATTATAGGGAATCTTTACTTTTTCTTCCTGCTTCTCTGTATGCTCTAAAACTTTTGCAAGGAGAAAGTGTTAATTTTATAAAAAGAAAAAAGTTATCTTCAAAAGCAAAGAAATCTGATTCCATGAGATGTTAAAAGATACTAAATTAACACCAATTTAAGTGGTGTGGAACAGGTGCAAGCACAGATATGTAGATCAAAGGCACAGAAAATGTGACCTCAAAATACAAGCTGATGTGCTAAAAGAAAGCGCATCTCCGAGAAGGCAGAACAAAGTCACGGGGAAGGAAGTGACTGGAGACTTCCTGGGCGGGGGGGGGCGGGGGGGGATAAAAATTTGGAGGTGAAATTGTTCATTAAGGTCCTGAATTCCCATCTTAGAGTATATTGGATTCAAATTGGACTTTAAAGTTCTCAAGAAAATGATAGACACATTAGGAAATGAAACTAAATTCACAAATAATGATTTTTCTAAAACTAAAAACATGGTTAGAAAGAAGACCAAAGGGCTTTTATTTTTAATCATTCACTGGTATAAATTTCATGATCTCTAAAAAGGTATAAGCTATTGATAAATACCTTCAAAGATTCACTTTATTTATAGGATATTTCTCCTGGTTGAATTCTCTCAAGTATGTAAACTATAAACCACAAATAAAGGTGTTTCCATGTTACTCAAGCGCCCTGGGGTCCCCACGAGGGTGGACCCCAAGTTGAAAACGTCTTAGCTTCTAAGCAAAGGTCTTCCCACCCTCCTGACATCTGCAGGGGTCTCCCCAGTGTCCTTGCTGAGGCAGACGGCGCACAAGCTTTGTGGGAAGGCCTTTCCACACCATGCCTGATCCCGACTTTTCTGTCTCCTCTCTTGCTGTCAGGCTGCCCCTGGGCCACTGAGGGACGGCCTCAGCGCCCTCCTGCAGGCCCAGCAAATGGGTTGCAGTTCAACGGCTTACTCATTTTCTATTTATTGATGACCTACTGCATGTCTAAGCTAGATGCTTTTGGGGCAGAGGACTTGCCTGCTCACTCAAGAAGCGTGCAGTGCTGCAGAGTTCAGGCTGAGTGGCTGTACCTGGAGTAGGGCTCAGGAGGCGTGGTCCTCAGAACTGTGTGTTGTAGCTACCTGTGCATTTTCCTCAGAGGAGGGTCCCCAGCTTTCATCAGGAGTCCTCGGCTGGAGGAAGATTAGGAGTCCCTCCTCTAGGCTGGAAGTTAGTAGGATCTGAATAAAGGTGTTTCCCCTCAGAGTAGGGCAGGGATTTGAGGCTGCATCCTGGCAGTTCAGAGTGTTTGTCCTTCCTTCTCAGGCTTGTTCTGAGGTGTCGCCCCTGCACGACTGAAGAGCTGAGGACACAGGGGGCTTACACGCTGGCCCGGATTTCGCTCCCCACCACCAGGGGACTTAGCCTTCTCCTCCCCCAGGGCTGTTTCCCTCACTCTCCACTTCCACTTCCAGAAGCCCTACTGAGAGCTGTCATCAGGGAAAGGTCCCTGTGTGCAGATGGTTTCCTTGAACTTGAATTATTTAAGGGCTGTTGCCAAGAAGCCATAGGGACCCACTGGCCTCACTGACGGGAGAGAGTGGTTTTCCATCTGTTCACTCAAAACCTCATTTCTGCCTAAATGAGCATATTTAATCAGAAGTCTTTCCCTTCTGTCTCTGCTGCTCACAAATCTCAGACCTTCTTCCTTCTAACGGAAGTGGAGGAAGAGGATCTTAGAAATGGGGAAAAGCTCTCTAAGCACAAAACCTCCTCCCCAAAGGAGTTAGAGGGTCCAGTCACCTGCTCAAGATGAAGTGACCCGTTCTGCAGTGTGATTAAGCCACTGTTGTCTGTTCTTTGGACTTAGATGCTCTCCTTGACCTGGAGCCTGCTGACCCATGGAGTCTTCTTAGCCAAAGCGGACTAAAGAAGAGCTGGGAACCCGGCTGCCCTGGGGATGGTGATGCCCACAGGCCACCCTCTGCTTTTCTGGGAGAAACCTGAGGAGCATTCTGGATGCAGGCTTCCTCCAACCCACATGCATGAGAACCCCCAGAAGGATACCGAAGTCTCTGGAAAGCCCCCTCTTCCTTTTCAGAGAGCAACAGGGGCCTGAGCTCACCTTGTTGAATGAAGGAGCCATTTGTTCTCTGGAAACCAGGCTCTGGGGTAACACCTTTGGAACACTTCCTGTGTGCCAGGCCCTGTGCTAGGTGCTGGGACACAGGGGTGGGACAGAATCCCTATCTCGGAGCAGCACACACCCTAGCAGGTATAGCCAAAAAGGAAGTGGGAAATTACTCCAAATAAGTTATTAGGGCTGTGATAATGGATGCACAGGGGATGGCGTGAGGGGCTTCTGATCCAGGCATGAAGGATGAGACTGAACAAGTAGATTATTTCCAGCTTTTCATTTACCTACAGGGTTCTCAATCCCTAAAAATGGCATCCAGTCAAGCACTCAAACCAGAAAACGTATCGTTTTCACCCCTCATTCCCTCTCCCTCCAGATGCAGTCCTCTTGCCTCCATTGAGAATGCTCTTGCCAAGGTTACTGATGACATTCACCTGGCCGCATCTAATGGGCACACCAATAATTTAACAGAGTTGATGCTCCCTCCTTCTCGAAAGGCTCTCCTCTCTTGGCTTCTAGATTCCACACATAACTTCTCAGGCCCTTTTGCAGATTTCTCTTCCTTTGCCAGGCTTCTAAACGCTGGAGCAAGCCAGGGCTCTGTCCCAGGCACTCTTCTTTATCTATCCTCTCTCCCTAGATGATCTCGCCCAGTGGCTACTTTTGAATAACACCTATTTTTGATGACTCCCAGATACCCCATCTCAGGCCTGATCTCTCCCCTGAGGTCTAGGCTTGGATATCTAGAAGGCTTCTTGACATCCCACTTAGATGTTAAACAACTTCCTCCACTTAAAATATTCAAAGTAGAACTCTCAGTTTTCCTCTACCAGCAGCTCCTCCCCCATCTTCTGCATTTTAGAAAAAAATGGCACCACCTTTTAGCCAGCTGTTCAAGGTGAAACATAGGCATCATCCTTGAATTTTCCCTTCTTCTCACACCACTCTTCCAGCCCATCTTCAAGTCCTGTCTGTTCTTCCTCCAAAATACATCACAGATCCCTCCCTGTCCTTTCATGTCTAATGCTACCGCCCTCATCCATCATCTCTTGCCTGGATGATGGTAACAGCCTCTTAACTGGATTCTCAGCTTTCACTCTTACCCTCACCCTAACTTATCCTCCACACTGAAGGCAAAGCAATCTTTCAAAAACATGTTGTAAAATTAAGAGAACACTTCCATTTACAATGGCATCCAAAAAAAAAAAATACTTAGGAGTTAACCAAGGTTCTATGAAAGACTTGTACACTGAAAAGCGCAAAAGATTGTTAAAGAAATTAAAGATGATACAAATAAATGGAAAGACATCCTGTGTTCATGGATTAGAAGACTTAATATTGTTAAGATGTCAATAATAGACAAAGTGATCTACAAAGCCAATGTACTCCCTGTCAAAATCCCAATGATGTTTCTTGCAGAAATAAAAAAATCCATCTTAAAATTCATATGGAATCTCATGGGACCCTGAAAAGCTAAAGTAATCCTGAAAAAGAAGAACAAAGTTGGACGACTCACACTTCTTGATTTCAAAACTACAGTAATCAAAAAAGTATGGTGCTGGCACAAAGACTGACATACAGACCAACAGAATAGAGAGCCCAGAAATAAACCCTCATATACATGGCCAAATGATTTTCAACAAGAGTGCCAAGACCATTCAATGGGGAAGTAACAGTATTTCCAACAAATGATGCTGGGAAAACTGAATATCCACACACAAAAGAGTAAGATTGGACCCTTACCTTACATCATACACAAAAATTAACTCAAAATAGCTCAAAGATCTAAACATAAGAGCTAAAACTATAAAACTTTTAGGAGAAAACATAGGAGAAAAACTTCATGACATTGGATTTGGTAATGATTTCTTGCATATGACACCAAAAGCACAGGAAACAAAAGAAAAAATAGATAAATTGGACTTATCAAAATTTTAAAAAATTATGCATCAAAGGACACTATCGACAGAATAAAAATGCAATGCAAAGAATGGGAGAAAACAGTTGCAAATCATATATCTTATAAGAGATTAATATTCAGGATATGTAAAGAACTTCTATAACATTAAAAAAGCAAGAAACACAATTCAAAAATGGGCAAAAGACTTGAATAGGTATTTCTCCAAAGAAGATATACAAATGGCCAATAAGCACATGAAAAGATGCTTAACCATCACTAATTATTAGGGGAAAAAATAAAATCAAAACCACAATGAGATATCACTTCACACTCATTAGGATGACTATTATCAAAACACAGAAAATAGCAAGTGTTGGTGAGGATGTAGAAAAATTGGAACTCTTGTGCACTATTGATAGAAATGTAAAATGGTGCAGCCACTATGAAAAACAGTATGGCGGTTCCTCAAAAAGTTAAAAATAGAATTACCATATTCCATTTCCATTTCTGGTTATATACTCAAAATAATTGAAAGCAAGGACTTGAATAGATACTTGTACACCCGTGTTCATAGCAGCATTATTCACAATAGCCAGAAGGCGGAAGCAACCCAAGTGTCCATTGATGTGGTATACACACAGTGGAATTTTATTCACCTTAAAAATGAAGGAAATCCTGATACATGCTACAACTTGGATGAACCTTGAAGGCATGCTAAGTGAAATAAGCCAATCACAAAAAGAAAAATACTATATGATTCCATATATATGAAGCACCTAGAGTAGTCAAATACATAGAGAGAGAAAGTCAAACAGTGGTAACCAGGGCCTGAGGGGGCGGGAGAATGAGTTGGTGTTTAATGGATATAGTTTCAGTTTTACAAGATGAAAAGAATCCTGGAGATTGGTTGCACAACAATGTGAATGGACTTAATGCCCCTGAACTGTATACCTAAAAATAGTTAAAATGGTAAATTCCACACTATATATATTTTACCATAATAAAAAAAATCTGATCATGGCACACCCCTCCCTATCTCTCTTCTTGAGCTAAAACCCTGCAGGAGCTTCTCATTGTCGTAAGGATAGTGTCCAAAGTGCTTACCACAGCCTGCAAGCCAGGCACGGTATGGCTCACAGACATCTCACCAGAGGAATTTTCTCTACCTCTCCACTCTAGCCACACAAATCCTTCCAGCACCTGCCTCAGAGACTTTAAGCACACTGTCCTTTCAGCCTAAACTCTCTTCCCCAGCCCCCTCACCCCTCAGGTCTCAGTGTCAACTCCACCGCCTCTCTCATGGATGGCAAGCTCCGTGATGGCAGGGACACCACTGCTGCCGCTGGCTGAGGTGCAGATGGCTGGGTGCAGCCTGTCCCCAACCGGCCTGAGGGGGGGAAGGTTCCTGTGGGGCAAGCCTACCTCAGCTGCTTCCTTCCTCTCCCAGGTCCCAGAGTCCTCTCCCCACCCACAAGGGAGTGTGAAGTGTGAGTTGCCTGGACCCCAGGCTCTGTCTTGGGCTTCTTAGGGCTGTGTGTGTGTGTGTGTGCGTGCGTGAATGTGTACATATAGGGGGTGTCCCAGGCCTCCACTCCCCACTGCTTATTCTCTGAACTGGCTTAGTCCGGGATTCGGCGGAAGGATCCCACCGAGCGGATGTGTTTCTTTCCTCTCCAGGCAGGACGGCCAGAGGCGGCCCCATCTGACTTCTCTGGACAGGGCATTGGGCCCGTCCCTCATTCCATGGCCTTCTCTTCTGGCCTTGGAAAGTCTTCTGAGCACAATATTCCAGGCAGCCCCTCTCAGACTATGACACTGAATTATGGTTTCAAGCACAGAGGTATTTTCCTCTGCGTGAGGAATCCCTTCGCCCTCTCTTCTTTCCTGACACCCACGTGGCTGGGGCATCCATGACTGTTGCTGGCCCCTTCCCAGCCCCCCAGCAGCGTGTAGACAAGTTATGGTCTAGGCCATGCAAACAGATACCAGGCCTGCTGGGGCTTCTCAGGAGGAGTGGGGGTTTCGAACCCTTTCTGGTCACTCTGGTACCCATGTCCTACTTTCCCAGGGCTGCCTGGCCTCCTCCTAAATGGGCCTTGGTGTCGGGGGGTGGAGGGGACGGAGTGGTTAAGAAGTGTAGGGTCTGGAGTCACATGGGCCAGGTTTGTGTTCCAGCCTCTTCCTATCCTGTGACCTGGCAAACTACTTTACTTCTTTAGGCTTCCATGTCCACAGCAGTAAGATGAGAATTCTACAAGGACTTCCCTATTTCATAGGACCGATGGAAGGAAGAGGAAAGATCACACATTTAGGTGCATAGCCCAACCACTCCTCTGGCCTGATAGCTGAGCTGGCCTCTCAGTTGGCCAAGGCGGCCTCCTGTGTGGGAAAGGCACAGCCCAGCCTGGAAGTCCTTGGCCCCACTGCTGAGGGTCCACGCAGCCCTCTCTACCCCAGGGGCCTGGTAGCCCCAGTGACAGCACAGAAAAGGTGATCCAGCAGAGCCCCTTTCCCTCCTCCCTCTCCTTCCTTTTCCTGGTTGGGGCCGAGTGGGCAGGGCTCACAGGAGGCCTGGGCAAACTCCCTCTGGCTTGGGCTGCTCTCTGGCCTTCTGACAGAGGCGGGCACAGGGCAGGTGCACACCTCCCTCCAGCAATCACCCACCCCCCGGAACATTCATTGTCCGATTCCTCGGCCCTGGGAGTCTGCAGCACCTAATTCTCAGCATGGGTCTCCAGGGAAAACGGGGGAGAAGTGGGTGCTTAGGACCCAAAAAAGGGAACTTGACCCTCTTTGGCTGGGAGGGGAAGGCAGGGCCACCGCTGCTTATGGTTCTGTCACATGGGGGACTCTCTGGCTGAAAGAGTAGGGTGAAGATGTTGTCGCGGAGGCTGGGATGTGGGCAGGGCAAGGGTCACAGGGACAGATGGAGGTGGGTTGGCATTCTTAAGGAATCGTGTAGTGATTTTTATTTTAAATTAAGAGATCTTTAAAAGTTATACTGATCGCCTCTTTGGGTTCTGATGTTGTCTCGTAAAGTCCAGGGGTGCGCATTTTGGGTGCTCAAAGTGAAGCTCAGCCGCAGCACACCCAGTGAGAGCTAGGCTGTCACTGGCAGCCCGAGGCAGTACGACCACCCAGGGGCGGGCGAGCCGGGCAGAGCTGTGGGAAAGTGACAACGGGACCAGGCACACGCAGAAGCCAAACCTCACCTCTCGGGACACCTTCTCCGGAGCTCCCTCTAGCCTGACTCCTTCCCCTCCAGGTTAACATCTTCAACTCCTCTCATTTCCTCCTACTTCCCGGAGCTCCGGGGTCATTTCCTCCCACTTCCGGGAACTCCGGGGTGTCCCTTCCGCCGGCCCCCACTTCTTCAGATTCCTTCATTATCTGTCGCAGAACCAGCGCTGTCCTTCAGAGTCCACGTGGACCCATAGGCAATCGTGCTGATTAACAACTCTCTTCCCCAGGAGTAGGGAAGCTTCGTGAGAATAGGGACGTGTCTGCTCCCCAGGACCTAACACAAATATTTGCGGAACAAATGGACGAATGACTTTATTGGATGACGAGTCTTTCCCCAGACTGGAAGCTGTGTAAGGGTAGGGCTCTGCCTGCTGTCCATTGCTCTATTCTGGCTGTGGACACACCAGCAGTGGTGCAGTCGACCGCACCATCTTTGGGTTTTCCGGTCCGTTAAGTGAAATGAGCTCCCCCTGCTGGAGCGAGTCAGCCTTGGCAGAGTGAAGAGTGGAGGGCAGGACTGGCCCATTCTCCAGGAAAGTGGGTGCCTTTGGGAAAGACACAAAAAGGGGCTCGCAGCTGCACTGATCCTGAGCAGTCCCAGAGAGCAGCATAAGAGTAAGGATATCTAATGCCGGGCCAGGCGTTTTATAAGGATCACCTCCTTTCATCCTCACAACGGATCTATGAAGTAGTTGCTATGGTCCTCCCTGTCACAGATGAGCAACGGAGGCACTGAGAGGTTAAGTGACAGACCCAAGGCCACATAGGAAGGGAGAAATGATACCATGGCCGCATTAGCCTCTCAGTGCTAAGGACATTTTAAGATGAAGGTGGGGGAAGGGATTTGAATGTGGGTCAGCACAGAGGGTATGAGGCTCGAAAACCTGGACTTGCTCGCTTATCAAATGGTGGTCTCTGGGAGTCAGGACACAGGGGTTCCCGTCCTAGCTTGGCTATTTTCTGTGTTACCAGTGGATCTCCCTTTCCTGAGCCTGGGTGTCCTCATCTGTGTAATGGGACTGTGCTGGCAATCACTTCACAGGGTGGTGCCAAGGATTCAAAAGTCCAACACAAAGCGGGGGCGGGGATGGGGGGGACAGTCACAATCCTGGAAGGGAGATGGACGCCTAGGGCCAATAAGAGGAGTAAAGTGCTGGTGAAGTGACCAGTGAGGACTCGAGACCCCAGAGCTGACTGAGACTGAAATGAAAACAAGCTCAACAAAGCCTTAGGTTTGAACCTCCATGTGCTGTCTGGGTGTGCGAGGGCCAGCTGCTGGCATCTCCCAGACCATCCCTCAGCTCCTGCTGAGCTGCTCTGGGTGGAATCTCCATATGAAGGAGCATCAGAGCCCCAAGGAGCAGAAACCCATCCCTCGTGAAGACCCAGGCCAACACACAGTTCCCATCCACAAGGGCATACGTTTCTTTGGTTTTATTATTACAAACACACCATGGCTCTGCCACACCTGGGAAACCCTGGGCTCCGCACGCTCTACCTACCCTCTCTCTTCTACCTGGACAGGGCCACACGGAAGTGTCCAAGCCACACGTAGGCACAAGATATGTTTGACAGATCAGTTCAACTCATAGCTTATAATGATGCCATTTCTCCAGCTGTGAAAGAGCTTTACAAAAATGATACCAGGGCTTCCCCAAGATACTGGATTGCTTGATTCATGTTCCGTGAGCGCCACAAAACTTCAGCTTCCTTTTCTAGAGAACTTTGCATAGGCAGAAAATTCCACATTTGGGACAGGTCCTTTCTGGAAGTGAATGTCAGGCAGGGACATCCAGGTCTCTGCATGCAGTGGGTTAACAGCCATGTTTGGGGGAAAAAAAGTTAAAAGTACATCTCCCTCCTCCCCCCACCCGCCCAAGGCTCAGATCTCATTATGGTGCAGCCCATGTACATTGAAGTGTGATATTTGGTTTCAAAAACATTCAGTCTCTTTGGCAAACTGAGAGAAACTGGCGGGGAGCCTCTGAGGTGCCTTCCTCCTGTGGTCCTTCACACTACTGCTTCATCCTCTCTAATAACCGCTGATAGACAGGGGCTGAAAGAGAGAAGTTTGAAAGACTAAGAAGATGCAGACTTCTCTAGATCAGTCTAGGACGCTGTCAGAATCATGAACCTGGGGGACAAGTGGCTTCCTTCTACCATACCCTCCTGCACACAGCAGGCACTTTTCGGTTTGTGAAGCTTCGTATCTTACTCAGTGATGTTCTGAACCGGGATTTTCCACATCTACCAGCTCGAAACCACGTCTGCATCGTGGGCTTCTGCCAAGCCCCTGAGCAACACTCCCAGCTCCCAAAGCCAAAAACTCAGATCAACCCTAAAACGTTGGCACTCTTATTATCTCCATCTTATGGAGAAGGAAATTGGGTGTTCTGTGTCTGACCTCAAAGGCCAGGTTCATTTTATTTCACCATGATGTTCTTATTTATACACAGCAGATGGCAGGTTTGGGGCTGCTTGGGGGTAAGGCCTAAACAAGTCTAGAGGACTTCAAACCCAGACCAGACTTACCTAGTTTCACAGAGCTCTGGGCAGCCTGAAAGAAAACACAAGGTGTCAGGTTTTCTAGTGACAGTCATACCCACACCTGCTTATGGCAGTGGCTTTGCCCATTGCTACCCCTACTCAGAAAAAATGCTGGGGTTGAGGAAGAGGAAGGGGCACAGAGAACTGCCGGGTCCTGGGGAGCCCCAGAGTTGGTCTTGTCAGCCCTAAGTGATGTGCAAGCCTCTCCCAAGCAGAGTCTGAGGTGGGCACAGAACAGCAGAAAGAGTCAGAGAGGTTCTGAGAGGGAGGTGGGGCTGAGGCAAGGAAGCGAGGTTCTACACACACAGCTGGCCCTGTAGCGAGAATCCACACCACCGCCCAGGAGAGCTCTGGTATCACCCAAGATGGGCTACGTCGTGGAACACAGAAGAGAGACTTGGAGGCCCAGGCTCAGGGCAGGCCAGGCCGCTGTAAGGTGAATTTGGGATGGGTTGCCCTCCTTGGACAGACGGATTCCAGAGCTGTTTCTCTTCTTATCAGCAGTGGCTTCCCACAGACTGAGGCTCAGAGGCCTCACTTTGAAGGCCTGGGCTTTGGCCCACAAAGGAAGTACAGGCTGCCTGGGTTCTTTCCTCTGAACTCCATACAAGCCAAGGCTAAGGATGCCCCAATGGGAGTGGGAGAGGTTTCAAGAGAGCCCTGGGAGAGCAGCCAAGGAAGACAGGGGCCGGGACAGCCTCTTCCATGGGCCCCAGCAGAGGACCCAAGGGGTGAACCCAGCGGGCATCTTACCCTGGAAAATGCGGATGCCTGTTTGAAGATTTCAAGTGCAGAGTCTGCAAGTTCATCCCCTCGTTCCTGAGGTCTGTTGGCTGGAGACGAAAGAAAGGCAGCTTTGGTGGGAGGGAAACTATTAGCATGTCATTCATAACCATGACTGAGGGGCACTGTTGGGCTTTCTGGCTCACGTTCTCAAATGAATTTTTCCTTTATAACTTTTCATAACTTATGGTGGAATTTGGCCCATGGGGAAAGAGCTCAAAGAAAGCTGAATGCACAAGTGAGGACAGAGGCTGGATTCAAGTTCAGCTTTGCTGGAGGTAAAGAGAGCTCTCACGAGGTGAGATGCTGTAAGAGGGTGCTCAGAACCACGTTCACAGCATCCACGTGTAACAAACAATGGGCCATGTCTTCATGGGGCCAAGACAGGCAGGCAATTCAGCAAAGAGAGGTCTGTCCTCAAGATCCTTAGGCTAGTGCATTCGAGCCAACAGCTCCTGATTCGCTTTTCAATCAGCCACAGCGATGCCATCCACAGAGGCTCAGCTTGTATGTCGCACATTATGCTTATCTTTGCTTAGAATAGATTTTCTATTGAGCACCAGCTGCCACGTGTAGAGAAGGGCCAGCTGCAGACTCAGTGGGGATGTGGTACTCTAGGCCTGACCTGGAGGCTGCAGGACAGTGTTGATGGCGTACACAACGCCATTTGTGGCCATGATGTCAGCTTCAGCAACAGGCTCCTTATTGACATTCACGACATTGTTTTTCTAGGAGACAAAAGACAACAATTATTGAGTGTGGAGCATATTTATCTCATTCGTTTAGCAAAGGTTTACCGGGCACTTCCAGATGCCAGATCCTGTGCTAAGTGCTGGGGATGCTCTGGCGAAGGGAGCCCTCCCCATCCACCACAGACCTGCAGTGTCGGGGATTCATTCTGATCCCCGGATGGACTCAGCACGTTGTAATTTACAAAATGCTCTTTTGCCTTATTCACTTAGTCCTCACAGCAACGTATGGTGAAAGGTCCATACTATTGCCCCCGTTAAGGGAAGAGGAAACGGAGACTCCACAGAGGCCAAGCGCCTCCTTTGATCTCAGTAGGCGGGACAGCTGGGAACAGAAGCCAGGCCTCCAGCTCTGGGTGAAGAGCTCTTTCCACTTCTCCTCGGTGCCCTACTTAAGATTTCCTCACAGGAAGCACACCCAGGGTAAGTCTATCTCAGGCCTTCCCCAACAACCCACACATCAGACCCCAGGGAGAAGGGGGCAGCTGAAGCCTGTGACAGACAGGACCCCACACCCAAATCCATGAGCTGGGAGATTCTCAGGTGAGCTGCAGACGTGAGACAAGTCATCCCATCCCTCCCACCAAGCCTTCCCAGGCTCCAGAGAGAAAGTGACGAGCAAAGGGATGGCTGAAGGCTAGGAAAGGATCAGGGAACAGAAGCTGAGCCAGCCACACCCGGAAGAGCAGCCCCTCCACAGGGGGTCAGTGGCCTTGGCTGGTGCAGCCAGGGAGGCCACAGGCAGCTCGACAGAGCTGGGCTGGCTCTCTCTTCTCTCTTCAAGGTAGGGGTCCAATGGGGCAGCTCCAAAGTGGAATAAGCATCATCAGCTGGCAGAGCAAGGGAAGGCTCACAGGCCAAGCAGAGAAGAAAAAGTCCCTTGGGGTGGTCTGGCTCCTGGTGCAGCACAGTGAGCTCCTGGATTTGCGGGAGGGCGGGAGGGGATTGGGGATTGATCTCTCAAGACACACACGTAATTTCTATCACCTCCTTAACGGAAGGAAGATCTAACAGCCTCTCCCACATGCCAAATGAGATGCTTATTCCTCTGCAAAGCTGGAAGTTCTTATTTATGTCTAACCACAACCTTGCTTGATTTCCCTGAAGACCTTTTCTGTTTTCTCTCTCTCTTTGGACAAAATGCACTCAGAGATTCAAGATGCATCTTAAAAATGGTGTGTGTGTCTAATGCCATCCCAGGGGTAAGATGTGCCCTGGAATCCTAGTGGCAGGGCATGGCCAGCCTTTTAATTTTTAGACACACTCACTGAGCTGACTTCCAGCTTGTCACCTTGGAGAGACTTCAGCCGCACAAGGGCCCCGATGCCTCCACTAACCAGGATTTCATCGCCAACATGGTATTTCAGGATGTTGGCAAGCTCCTTGGCATTGCCTGCAGGTTTATGGGAAAAGGAGACAGAGTTAATCCCAAGGTTGGTAACTGGGGTGGTCAAGGGGGGTCCCCAGAGAAGATGCCAGTGGTTACCCCTGAAATGGACAACTCCTTGCCCAGGTAACAAGCACTCATTAAGCACCCACTATGTGCTCAGCCCTCTGACCCACTGTCTGCATAATGGTCAGGAGCACAAGGCACAAGTCCGTGGCAGCAGTCACGGGCTGCTGGTTAAGCAAGAGCTCTCTGTGCTGCTGAGAAAGAGTTAATCCATACTCTTCCGTGAGTATGACTCATGTTTCCATGAGCTAAATATTTGCTTGGAAAGCTAGGGACCTTTCCAGCACCAGCATCTGGGACATTTCATCATCAGTGTGGCTCCCGACGGTTATAACACAGTAGTGAAATATTTACACATTCTGCCCTCAAATGCAGATTCTGAGACGGCTGTTTCCTGAAGGGAGAACTTAAAAGACTCAACAGCTGCATTCTGGAGGAGCTATGGAGCCGATGAGGTCAGGGCTGAGGGGGGTACTCCCTCAGCAGCATCCCTCCTTGTCACGTCTCAGCATTCCTTCCAGCCCACATCAGCTTCTCCACCAACTGGGGAAAGCAACCAATTGCTCATAAAGGTGCACAGGCATTTCCCAAATTAAGCGTGGGAGGCAATTCTGAAAGCTGCCAGCTGCCCTCTCATCTCCGTCAAGGCTGCCCCTGACACTCACATTACCAGCCAAATGGCTGGATTTCCCCCTGGGCGTACGGATGGCTATTTCTAGCATCTTGAAACTGAGAAGGAGGAAGTTTTAATGCATTTTGGTGAGTTCTCTTGGTTATCGACAAATCCACATTAGTGCCCTGGGATGGAGCCACAAGGTACCAAGTGAGTTCTGCACATCCACAACCTGGAGCTGATAAGAGCTCCCTTCCACAAAAATACTGCCTGGGGGCGCTGAGCCGAGCCAGCCCCCAGGGTGTGAGGGGCCTCCTTCTTCTGAGATCTCTAACACCTGCATCGACCTCTAACACCTGGCTGCCCTCCGTCCGTCCAGGGAGTGCTGGGGTCTACTCCTGCCGCAGGCCTGGGGGAGGGTGTGAGTGGGAAGCTTTGCCCTGTCCCTTTGCCCCTCTCACACTGGAAATGAAAGGGAAGCTGAGCAGGCTCAGGCCACCTGGGAAATAATTCTGTTCATGCTGGACAGGGAGAGGATGGAAAGCTTATGTTCAGAATGCACTTCTCCCCTCTTCTCAGGAACATACATCAGCATCATAGACACAGGCATTCATTTAGCAATAAAGAAAATGAAACAGGACACAAATTCAGCTCCCAGCTGCCTGCAACCTGAACTTTCTATTCTCCTGCTGCAGAGCGGGAAGGGAGGTGTAGACAACGTGGGCCCCAAGGGTTGGCCAAGGTCCTTCCTCCTCCTCAGCCTCACCTTTCTGTGATGCGTGGAAGAGTCTCTCAGGAACACACATCAGAGCTAAACACCGCAACACCACCGCCCTGCCCGTCATCATAGCCACTACTGACGGAGGCCAAGTGCCCAGCACCGTGGGCAACACTCATTTAATCCTCACAACACACTGAGCAAGATAGTCTGACCACTCTCATTTTTCTAATGGGGAAACTGAGGCTCAGAGAGGTTAAGCAACTTGTTAGAGGTCACTCAGCTGGTAAATGCCAGAGCCAGGATTTGAACCTGATCTCAGGTTATCCAGTGGCCAAAGCTCTTAACCACTCGATTGCCTCTCAGACATCCTGAATTAAGTTTCTCAGGGCTATGACTAGCTTCTGGGGAAAGCTTTTCTCCTGAGGGACTTCATTATCATTACGGTTTCATTAGCACTGTTCTCACAGGTCCTCAGTGGAAGACACGCCGGATGAGTGGGCTGCTTGTTACCCCCATCAATTCCTTCTACTCTTCTTGGCCTTGTTTGGTGCTTGGGGAGGCTGACTGCTGAGAAGGGCATGATGCGGGCTCCCTCGCCCTCCTGTAATCAGTTGACAGGAGGCCGGGCAGGCAGCAGGCGTGTGGGAGGGGAAGGAGGCTGAGTCACTTAGTGGCCCCCTTGCGGTGGCTCTGATGGCAGCTGCATGTGGCTCTGGCCACTGTCCTGTGCCCCTCCCTGCTCCAGGGCTCCAGCTCCCCCTGTTCCTGCCCTCCCTGCTCAGCCTCTAGGCCCAGAGCGGGAAACGCTTCCCACGGTAGCTAGTGGCTGGGTGTCATCACCCTCTGCTGGCTCCTTAATCCTGTCCACATCTCTGCAAATAGTCTCATCATTAAATTTCTTTCAGTTGAACCTTTTACAATGTGCCAACTGTTTCCTGCTGGGACCTTGACCTAGACAGTTACTTTAGAAAAGTTGAAAAATGGACTAAAGTTGGTCTTTACCCAAGAGTTTGTTCAGTTCTCCTGGCGGCAGGGCCTGGAAGGCTTCATCTGTAGGAGCAAAGACCGTGTAGACCCCCTCCCGGTTGAGCGTCTCTGTCAGCCCCGCAGACTGGATGGCGGCTACCAGCATGCTGTGGATACACACAGAAAACGTCACCTGCCGGGAGGGGGAGTGGGGTTGTCATTGTCCCAAATACCTCACCACCGAGGGTAGGTGGAGCCAAGACCACTGGGATTCACACCCCTTGCTGGTTTTCACCTCCTCCCCACACACAAAGAGGGAACGAGTCCAGTCTGCACCTTCTGTCCATAAATGCTAAGCTCAGTTAAACGGCCAGAAGGGAAAGGCCAGCAGCATGGCTGACCCAGAGACTGGCTGAGCCATCTGGCTGAGCCACTGGGCCCTGGGAATGTGATTCCAGGGAGGGTCAAGGGTGGGTGGTGTCCCAGGCTGTCCTGCAGGTGGCTGAACTCGCGAATAGGAAATATGCAATGTCACAGCACCCAGTGGTGAGTGAGCAAGTCAGAAATGGAGAGAGTAGGGCAAGAAAATAGAGTGACACGGGAAGCTGGAGAAGGAGTGGCAAGGAATAGGTGCAATTATTAGATACGGCACAGAACAAGACTCATCATATACTCAAAACCAGGTGCTCTCAGCTTATTTGGGACTTTGAAATGGAAGTGTGATGTTTTCCTTGCATTTCAAGAATAAAAATGCAGTCTCTCCCTGTTCCCATGGATGTGAGGATTACACTCCCAGAAGTAACCTTCTTCCCAACATAAGTTTTCAAGGTGACCCTCATCTTTTCCACATCCCAAGCCTGGAAGGTCACACAAGCACACTGCCAGCATCAGTTGAACCCCCAAGGAAGTGGGGAGCTTGAGAGAGAGCTGAGGCATGGTGTCCTGCCCCAGCATGACCATCTGGCAGGGATGGGGCTGGTTACCTGAAGCGATTATCCCCCTTCAGGACATCCATGACGGTCCCCACTGGGGGTGTCAGCACCCGGTCCATGGTGAACAGAGTCCCGTACCGCCCCCTCTTGTCATGAGCGGCGATGCAGCTGTTCTCGATGCACAGGCTCTGTGCAAAAGAGGGGCAGAGAAAGGGCAGGTTACCCGCCCAGGCAGGGGCCTCCCAACTTGTTCGGGGCATGTGCTGATGGATTCATGCACAAAGATCAATAAATATAGATCGGGGTGGGTCTTTTAGACAGGACAAAATGATGTGTTTTCTCTAGGAAAGAAAAAAATTAAAATGATGTTCCTTAAGGAAAGAAGGGCCACAGAGGACCCAGTAAAGTTACAGAGAGGCCTCAGAATGAGAATATCATGTTACATGTGAGGCTCATTGACAACGACCAAATAAAAGGATCGAATCTATTTACTCGTTTATTTAACAGAGGACAACCATCTTTAGCCAAACTTCCTGGCTGGTCCCAAGAAAGGGTTATGTTGTGTTGTGCTTCCTATTTGATATTCCAGGGTAACTGTTGGGTTTGAAGAGAGAGAAGAGAACCTTCTGGACCAAAGATAGCCATACTTTAGTTCAGGGGTTTCTTTTCGTATAAGCTGAAAAGGATTCAAAACTTCCATCCCTCTTATTTTTGTTCATCACTCTGAGTTCAAGGTGGACTGACTACCCACCCAGGTCAGACGGGTGCGTGGTCTACTCCCAAAGGCCTCCGGAAAAGGAGATTCTCATCCTTCCACAGGATCCCATTTTAACTCTTTGATATCAGATACACTTTCCAGAAATTCCTTCCGCCCTCCTTAGAAACCAGTTCTCAGGCAAGCTCCTGCTTATTGAGGACATTTTTTTTTTTTTTTGACACTAATATGGGTGCCATTTCTTAGAGCTGAGACAAAGAAGGAGCATGACTTAGGACCCAGAACTTACATTACGATAAACAAAAACTCTCAGTTTTTTGCCACCCAGCGTGTCCAGGGTCTGTCCATGGTACAGATACTTGGAGGCCAGCTGGTCTTTAATAATGTGGTTCAGAAGCAAATTCTTCATTTGGGCATCAATTCGAGGGGTTCCATCTGCAAGAGAAGGTGTAGTGAGGTCAGAGGCATGCTCCAGAAATGAGGAGAACTGGAGACAAACGCCGCGGGAAGCCCGTCCCTCTTTGAGTTTGGAAATGGAGATTGAGAAATCAAGGGAGGCTGCCAATATTCCTTAACATCTGGCATCTTCTGAGAATTAAAAAAACAGAGAAAGGTCTGGATCATCGAGGGTGTTTGGAGTTTTGCCCTAAGAGGGAGGGGAAGCACGGACGCAACTTGGCCTTCTTCTCCGCCTTCCCCGTGGCCACGGCTCGGCTGTATCCTCACTCTGACCTCCTGACTATCACATTGGCAGTTGACTCTGCAAATCAAAAGGCAAGGGAGTGCTCTGCTCTCCCGACAGATGCAAACTCTGGAGTTCTGAGCACCAGATCCCCAAGTGCATCCTCTGCTCTGCCAAATGGAACAACAGGGCCTCTGAAGTTGCTGGTGACATCACCTCTGCTCTCCATTGAGCTGGGTGGAAGCGCTCACGTTCCACACGGTGCTGCCGATCGGGGAGAGTGCTGTGGAGGTGACAGCGGGGGGCAGCTGTCCCCAGAGACAAGCTCACAGGGATGCCCTCCCCATGTTACCTTTGAATACAGAATTCAGGGGGGCCAGGAGAGTCAACCGCTCGCTTCCGGAGAGATGAGTGCCGAGCCCTGCTTGTCTGAAAAGGTCCACGGCTGTGGAAACATCCGAGTCTGCAGCCAACTCAAACAGCGTCTTGGCTACAAGGAAGGAGAAAGTCGGTTCCAAAGTTAAAAGTGCTGTTTTCATTTATCATTTGTCCACCCCAAAGCATGACATAGATCAGCAGGAATGTCATCTCATGAGTCAACAACCCCTCTAAATGCTGCTGGGGCACAGCAGGTTTGTGTCATCAGGGGTGCAGTGGCCCAGAAAATTTCACTGGTCGGGGAAGTGAAGTGAGGTGAGGTTCGGTAGAGGTCAGCCTCTGGCCCAGCCCCTGGTGAGGGCACTTCTACTGCTCGGGAGGAACACAGCTGTGTCTGTGTCATGGCTTCTGAAGAGCAGATAATGCCAGTGACCACACCCATACAAAGAGTTTTCTTCTGGTTTGTTTTTTTCTTGTGAAATTCCTTCACTCATGGGCAGTAGACCTCACTGGAATTCTACAATGAGGCTAGGACGCTGAATGAAATCCAAGCCAGAATCCCTTCGGTCATTGCTCTCAGGGTCACTGACCCTGGGATGCTCAGGCACTATTGAGAAAACAAATGCTCTGAGGTCAGCAAATGGCCCTCCGTGCCCAATAAGAGCAGGCAGACCTGCTGAAAATCTCCTTAATTGAGTCGCTGCCCCTCCAGACACCTTCAGTGGCTCTCCACTGCTTCCAAGATAATGTCTGAACTCCCACACCTGCAGCTCAAGATTCTTCACTGTCTGGCCGCAACCTGCTGGGTGCCCAGGCCTTATCTCCTTAGAGGCTGTGAGCTGCGTGCAGGCAAGGAAGCAGCCCCAAAGACCCCTGAGTTCCCCAAGCCCTGCCACCATGGACGGCAGAGGGGGCCATGGGCCTGGCAGGACCGAAGTCCCCAAGGCCTGGCTTACCTGAGTCCGGGATGAGCAGCTCGTCGATGAAGTGGATTACACCATTGGTGGCCAGGACGTCTTTATTAGAGATGATGGGCTTCCCGTTGATGGTGAGCATGTCCCCGCTGCAGCCCACCTCCAGCGTAGTGCCCTCCAGGGTCTCCATGGACATTCCCGCGACAATGGCTTCGGCGCACATAGCTGACTTCAGAATGTGGTTTTTCAGCAGGTCTGGGGGCCGAACAGGACATAGGTCAAGTCAGGACCTGCTCCAGGCTGAGCTCAGGGGCCAGCTTGCAGCCTGCCCACGACTATAGGGATCCTGTTCTCTCCCATGCTGACCTTCAGACGAGTCTGGGGCACCGCACGGCCCGGATCCTCCTCTCCTCCTGCCTGCTGACTTCTGAAACCAGCTGGGACTCGGTGGTCAGACGGCCCTAGTTTCAATCCCAGCTCAGCCACCTACCAGCTGTGGGGTCCTGGGCAAGTCATCTAGCCTCTCTGAGTCTCCACTTCCTCATCAGCCAAGTGGAGAGAGAAGCACAGCACTCAGCTCCCAGGGCTGCTGTGAGGATGACATGAATTCTCGGGTGCAGAGCACCCAGCCCAGAGCCTGACACAGAGTAAATGCCCAGCACGTGTCAGCAACTAGCTTCTCAGTACCTGAACTACAGGGACAGGGGAAAAACTCAAATGATTTCACCCTGGGACTTCTTATCTACTGACCTTTATGTAGAATGTGGTGGAAAAAGATGGCAATGTTAGCAAATGAGAGTTTTGAATTATTTGCACATTTTATTTGTTTTTGTTCATTTCACTCAAAGGTCTATTAGCTGCCAGGATGTGTCTTGGGGGTTGGGGATGGTGATCAGAAAGACGTGGTCTGTGTCGCCCCATTCACCTCACCCATAAATCATAAATATAGTTGTTTATTTACTTGTCCAAGTGCTGCTTTAGGGCCAAGGCAGGGGCTGGGGGCCCTGAGGAAGCTGCAAAGTACAGTCAAGGGGGACGTGCCCCCAGCCCCAGCCAGGCAGAGCAGGTTCCCGGACAGCCACTCACCAAGGTCACCAAGGCCCTTTGTCTGGTGTTCTCACCACAGACGTGAGTTTCAACTTGGCCTGATTGTGGGAACCAAAACCATGCTGTCACAGACAGGAGGAAGTGCTGAGGCCCTGCAGAGGCACCGGGCTCCTGCAGAAGTGTCGAGGGCCTTAAAAACCAGTGCTGACCCGATGCAGCCGGCGGAGAAGAGAAAGGACGGCAAGACCACTATGGGAATGAGGCTTTGGGGATTAGCTTCCCAGGGAAGGAAACTGAAGGCCAGTGTGGGGTAGTGGTGACCTGCCAGGGCTACTCGGACGGTGAGCAGGGCCAGGGCTGGAAGCCAGTCTTCAAACAAGGCACACTGGCCAGTGCCGCTTCTTGCCCGTCTGCCAACCCACTAGGAACAACAGGAGACTGTCAGGGTGGCCCTCTGCCTTCCAGCCTGCCTGCTACACCCCACACCGAGGGTCTTGCTTTGAGCAAAAGGATCACTGAGCAGGAAAAGGCAGATGTACAAAAGGGATAAATCTGGGTGTTCTTTTCCTTTCACTTTATAATGAAAAGTCCTGATATCCACAAAAATAAAAATGTGCTCTGTACAAAGCCTGCTGTAGGGAGAACCTAGGTCTAATAGGAAGCTCAGTCTGCCGAATGGCACCCAAGTCTCACCTCCTCCACAAAGCCTCCAGGACCCTTGGGCTGTGGGCGCCCCACCCTGCCTTCATCCCCACGGTGTCAGGAGTGTCTCTGCCTTCACACTCACCACATCAGATCCCAACAACCTGCTTTTAAGCCTATCATCCCAACGAGGCTTAAACCTCCTTGAAGGCAAAGGCTGTACTGTATTCACTTTCGTGGCCCCAGTTTCTGGCACAGGCCAGGCATGTAGAGGCAACACAACATCTGGACTCAACAGATACCCATCTGTGCTTTCAGAAATGTGCCCTTTGCCATCCCTGCACGGCTGCAAGGAGAACATTACATGTAGAGGGCATCTAAAGTGCATCAGGCTTCTATATAGTACATTTCAAAGGTAGATTTAAATGAATTCAAAGGAATGAAGTCATCCCTGGATTGTATTTGGGAGGAATAAGTGTGGTTGGGGTACATGGGGACCTGGGGCCTACTCCCCTCTGCAGGGGACTCAGGGAGCAGCAGGCAGCAGCTCAGTGGTCCTGGTGTGGAAGGGGGCAGTGGGAGGATGGGGAAGCAGAGCCCGGTCCCCTCTTCTGATCTCCCTCCCATGCTTGGTCCTTCCCTCTCCTCCAGCGATCATGAATGCATCCCCTAACTTAGCAGCCCACTGAGGAGGTGAGGAAGGACTCAGCAAGGAAGAGTCAAGAGTTGACTATTACTGGATTTTAACTGTAATGTTGGATCACCCATGAGACTCCTGGCCAGACACAGGAAAAGTTTAAGGGTCAGAATGATGATTCCATTTCAAGGATCCAAGACTTGTCCTCCTCTCCCCACACTTCCCAGCAGCTGCCCGCCTGGCAGCCGTGCTTTGGCTTAGATCACTGGGGCCTTTAACTCCTCCTGAGTCTGGCCAGGACCTGCTTTGGACCTCTACCCTTGCCTCCCTCCTCAGCCCAACTGTGTCCCCAGACAAAGGCTGCTGCATTCCATCCTTGCCCGTCTGACCAGGGCTCTGCTCTGGCCTCTGCAGAGACATGGCTGGCTGGGAGCAATGGGACAGGAGGACAGGTAGAGTGTCTATCCTGTGAAGGATGGCAGGCAGCATGTCTGTCTGGGATGAGAGCAGGCTTTGGGCTAGGTCTGGCTGCTGCAACAAGGCAGCAGCAGGAGCCGAGGGGTGCTCACCTCTCAGGGCCTCTGGGTCCCCCAGGATCCGGTTCAGGGTCTCTGCAGGGATCTTCTCGAAGGCCTCATTTGTCGGGGCCAACAGCGTGAACTGGCCATCCCCTTCGAGCAGGGTGTTGAGGCCCGAGGCGGCCACGGCAGCCTGTGGGGAGGGGAGGGGACACAGTGCTCCCTGAAGGCTCTGGGCGTCTGTGCAGACCACAGGCACACACAGCCTTGTCGTGCTCCCTGGAGGGCTCCAGGTTATGGAGAAGCCCAAGATGAAGAGGAGCCAAAGCAAAGCTCACCTCTACCATGGCTGTGGGGTCCTTGCCCAGCCTGACCTCCAGCCACCGTGGCCATCCCAGTGACCTCACATGCCTTCCTCCTCCCACCACCAGGCCTTGCCTGTCGCTCCCTCTGCCCTCCCCCTTTTTTTGCTTCTTTGATTCCTATTCCTTCTTTGGACCTGGACTGAAATGTTGTTTCTCTAGGTGGTCCACTTGGCATTACCCCCCCCAGCCCGGCCCCCAGACGAGAGAGTCCGTTACACACACATTCACAGGTGGCGCTCCTCCTCACATTACAAACAGTTACTGGTAAGGATCACTCGTGTGAGCTCCATGAGTGGAAGGATCATGTGACCATTCTCTACAGAGCTGCTGGAAGGATCTTCTAAGAATGCAAGTGGCTCCCTACCGCTCTGAGGATGAAGATACCTGCCTCCGCCAGGTCTACAGGGCCCTGCAGGATCTGGCTGCTCCCACCTCACATTGTGGCTGCCTTGCTGTCTTCTCCTGGCCCCCTGGCCTCCCTTCTGCTATTCCCACTTCTGAGCCTTTGCTCTTGCTCCCTCTCTGCCAGCTCTGCTCTTCCCCACTGCGTGTCATATAACTGGCCATTCTCATCCTTCAGGCCTCAACTCCAAAGTTACCTCCTCTGAGAGCCCTTCCCTGACCATCCAGTCCCAACTGGCCTCCTCTGCTCACCACTTACGCCCTGACTTCACACGTTCGGCACAATCTGAGGTCTGAGGCTACCTTGTTTGTTTCTTGTCCGCCTCCCCAGAAAGACTATAAGTGCTACTGAGGACAGAAGTTTGTCTGTCTTGTTCACCTCTATAGCCCTGGCACGTAGAACAATATCTGAGAAGTAGCAAGTGCTTAATAAGTATGTTACTGGAAGGAAAGCTAGGCATTAGGGACGGCAAGGGGGAAGAAGAAAGGAAGGACTATTTGCCAAATCTAAACAGTAAGAGGACGTTTCTCAGCGGGGAATCAGCTGCTGGTAAGCGAAACACGCCACCAACTTTGTGGGAACATCATTCCTTTGCAGACCCCTGACCGTCGAGTGACCCAGAAAGCAAGCAGGGCAAGAGCTGAGAGAGCAGGGTCCCCAGACCCTCCAGAGCCACTTCCTGAAGCCATTCAGTGCCAGTCCAGCCCAGGCGTGTTTGTGTCTGTGTTGGAGATCTCCAGGGGAGGAACCACCCCACTCCCACTTGGTATCCTTTGTGGTCAGGAAGTTCTCCTTGAATCAGGGCAAAAACCCTGACAGGGCAGCCTGTGTTCACTTCCTCCAAGCAGCCGTTGCCAAGAGGAAGGCCCACTCACCACTCTAGATGTAAGACAAATGCCTGCTGGGCACGGGGGAAGGAACAATATTGTGTGGCCCCAGAGCAGTTAGAAGCCAGGCCAGAAGTCGACACCCAGTCTACACATTAGTGGCCCCTCTGCTGGTCTGGGCTCCAAGGAAACATGGGTACGGCTGGAGCAGGGGTCCATGGTGGGGACATGTGGTCTGGAAGATCACGCAGCCTGACAGACCATTTATTCTAGTTCCCCAGGTGGGAAACACCACCTGGGAGGAAGGGCCTTCCCACCTGTGGAACCCACAGTACATGGCCAAGCAGCCAAGGGCTCAGAGGACCCTGTACTGCTGCAGACACAAACACTGAACTTCCCAGGGGAGCCCAGGAAAGGAAAGCTTTATGAAGGAGAAGACAGGCAGAGGAAATTTCCCTGCAGAAGATTAGGATGTTTCCTTGTGACCAAGCAGAGTATCTGATTAGTGGATTATCCATGTTCATGGGCATTTAAAGGAACTTGCTCCATGTCCCCTAAATGACCATGAACACGGAGATATCCTCTGTTCCTCCTGCAGAAGCAGCCCCTCTTGGGAGGTGGTGTGTCCCCAGGCTGGGCCTCCTCCCAGGACAGTCCCTCACCCGAAGGGTCTCAAAGGTGTCCTCGATCTCGATGATCTGCTGGATGTTGTTGGTGACAGTGGAGATGACCTTATCTATGAGGTGCACCACACCATTGGTCGCATGGTGGTCAGCTTTCAGTAGCCGAGCACAGTTGACAGTCACGATCTGCCCAGAGAAGAAGCAAGGATGAGCGGGGAAGACATCAGAGGCACAGTCTCGAAGCCCCAGGAGGAGACAACACAGTACAGAATGTGGGTTCCATAAGCTGTGGAACTAGAGGGCCTGAGGAGAAGCAGGGGCAGGAGGCAGAGGTTACCTATAGCTTACCCCACCTGCAGGACAGACATCCAAAACCAGCCCCCATGTGGACCAGGCGTGGGCTCAGTTGGCAGGGAGCAATGCTGTGTAACTGGGGATGCCTACCCCGTTGGGATAGTGGTGGATTTGGATGTCAGAGTTCTGGTACATGGAGGTGAGGGCCATGCCGTGTTTCAGCTCGTCTGTCAGGACCCGTCTGTTCACCATGTGGTAGCGAAGGGCGTTGAGCAGCTCGATGTTGACGTTGCTCACCAGGGAGTCCAGCACTTCCTAGAAGGAAGGTCCGTGTGGCAGTTAGGAGGCTCAGACCCCACATTCAAGAGATGGGTTCTTGCTACCCTGGGAAAGGTTCAGTGACCCCAGGCCTCCATTCTTCCAAGGACCCCTCTTCAGTGAGCTCTGAGGTCTGTCTGTCCAGCTGGATGGATGGGGCACTGGAAGCAACCTGGTGAGGTATATTTTAGCTCAAGTTCCCAGCTTTATCTGAGGGCTTAAGGACAAAGTTTCCTGAAATAGTGGGAACTCACTACAGAGTCTCATCTTTCATGCCCACCAGCCCACCCCTCTAGGAAGTAACGCAGTTCCCAGTAAGAGTCCCCTCAGCAGAAGGAGGTCTCACGGCTGGCAAGGAAGCCCAGGCCTCATTGCTGGGGGCGAAGATGGTGAAGCTGCCCGGCCCTTCCATCTCGGGCCTCAGCTTCTCTGTGCGGTCCGTGTACAGCTGAGTGGTGGTCGATCCAACGACTCCCAGGGTCTCATAAAGGTTTGAGAGAGGCAGGGCTGCAGAGGCAGAGGACAGAGGAGGGGCAGGCCTGTGAGGTCCGTCCCAACCAGACCACAGCCTCCCCTGTCTGCAGAGAGGACAGGACATCTGCAGGAGAAGAGTGTGGGAAGGCCCAGAGACAGCCTACTGCTGGGGAGCCTGAAGCTTCTCACGCTTCTTAAGACAACTCTGTAGGTCAAATGCCTCCCTAGTTGAACTCAACTAATTGGTCATTTTTAATCATTTTAACCACAGAAGCGCAAAGCTTTTGTTCACAGACATTTAGATAATGCACGCAGGAATGCACACCAGAAATAGATACCCTAATTACAAACTAGTCTTACAGATTTATCTAGTTGTTGAAACTGGTTCCCTAATGGCCTCTATTAGAATGAAAGAACACTACAAATCTTCAAGGTACTTTGCATATTCATAAGTGATAAAATGTTATCTCCTAAAAGTAGGCTGAAGCTTCAGAGGGACCTCCCCTCACACAGGGAGCTTAATGTTCATTTTAAAGGGCATGAACCAAGGCTCAGAGGCTGAGCTCCCCTTCTGAGTTCATTATCCTTTTCCCATTCCCTCTTTCCTGCCTGTCCTTCCACTTAAGTCTGGAACGCCACGGCCCCAGCCCATGCCAACCACACCCCCTTGTGACCTTGGCACCAACCAGACTGCCCCCTTCTCTTTAAGTCTCAGTCTCACATTCTCAACTAATAAACTAGCAAATATTTCAAAGTTAAAAAAAAAGAACTCCTCTGCACAGTCCCTGCTGGTGTGCAGAACTAAAGGAAAGGCTCTGATAAAATTCACAGGTGCCACGTGGTCTTTGGTTGCATGTGGCCATTCACAGCACCCTTTGGTGACTCTGGGTAAGCCCACCTGGCCTGCCACTCTCCTCCCTACGGATCTCCAATGGGCCAAGTTTCAACAGTATAAGGTGGGGGCAGCTTGGTGTTCGCAGCCCAGCAGCAGACCAAGCCTATCCCATCCGCTCCTTAGCAGGGCTGATCGGAAGGACTGGATGTGTTTAGAATCACTCCCAGCCAGAGATAACAAGGCCAGGAGCCTGTGCCTGGTGAGGAGAGCATGGGCAGGTCAGAAGTGGAGTCTGTTCCACCAGCTGGTCAAGCAGGTCAGCCTGAACAGGAAGTGAGTAGCGTGGGAAACTCACTGTTTCCAGCTTCCATCCTCTGGCCCTCATGTGGAACTTAGAGGCCAGAGAGCATGTGATGAGAGTGTTCACACAGCTTCATCCCTCAGACTCCCATTCAGACTCTGTGGCCTTTTACAGGAGTGCTCCTCTCCCTCCTCCCCTCCATCTGTGCCAAAAGGCAAGGCCTGGCTTATTCACCTGCAGGACAGCCCTTCTCTCCTGGGACCTTTTCATATCCAGGACAGCACTCGTAGCTGATGACTCTGCAATGAGACACACACATGTTATGAGGCAGGGCTTCCCTCCTCCTCGCATGTCATCAGTCCTCTCTCCAGGAAGAATGGCCTCCACAGCCGAGGAAGGGAAATGAGAACATCCCACTCTCAGAGGAGATGTTTCATCAAGTCATATTTGTGCCTTTCATTGGCAAGGAGCTTGTCACTCCCCCTCAGCTTTGCAGAATGTTCCCAACAGCTGCCATCACACACAGCAATGCAACAGGCAAAGGTCAGAGGACTGCGGCAGCAAATTCAATAGTGGGATTAGAAAACACTCACCAAGAATTTACCTCCAACATAATTTGTAGGGAATCCAATGGATAGCGTTCCTGAGAGGCAGCAGAGAGGAGCAGAAAGAGCCCTGGACCTCTTCTGGCTCTGAGTCTGCCACTAACTAACTGGGACCTCTCCAACCAGTCCCGTCTCCTCTCTGCATCTCAGTTTCCTCATCTGTAAAATGCACGTATGTATCATGTGATGATTGTTGGACTAAATTTCTCATGGTCTTCTAGCTCTCTGATTTAACAGCAAGAAGAGGAGCGTATAGGCGATCATCCAGTTTTTCTCAGTCTTTACAATCAAACTTCAAACTTTTAAAATTAATATAAAAACAGTTATATGGTTTCAAATGGAAAATACACAAAGGATTATATAGCAAAATGGTCCCCATCCACCCTCATCCCTCAACCATCCCATAGTCCCCAATAACATTGCAAGGAAGTAAGAGTTCTAGAAGCCTACACCTAAGAAAGGCTTGCTTCATATCAAATCCCCAAGTGCTACCTGAGGCCACCCCTGCACCGGCAGTGTGAGCACAGTCCCTCCTTAGCAAACAGCCACGTCCTGTCCCTTCTTTCCTTACACATGGTTATGCCCTTTGGGACAAGAGAGAATTCAGACTTTAACTGCAGCAAGTTTTACTATAGAACTGCTCACCACGGGCCTCTCACAGGATGTTTAACGACATCGCCAGAAGAGAAGCAGAGCCCTGCTCTCTTCATTCTTGTGCCATCCTGTTTCTTTCCAATCTTTCATCCCCATACTTATAAGGGCTACAGAGGCTGGTGGGCTCAGGACTGACCCTAACTGACCCACAATTTTATCTTCAGAAACTAAACCTATCTTCTGCAACTAATGTCAAATTTGATTGATACACAACCTCTGAAAGGCTATGTGGCATAACAGATTAGGAGACTTGGCCTGTGATCCATTAGTAACTAGCAGGGCCACCTTGAAAGTCCATTTCTCTCTCTGGGCCTCAGTTTCATGATCTATAAAATGGGATGAAGTTAAATTCAAGAATCTCTAAGGTTCCTTCAATCTCACACTCAAAATTCCAGTCAATGGGATTATTTCTAGGTGACAGAGAAGCACTCTTTCAAGAAGGAGAGTGCCTGCCAGCTTCTCCAGCTAAACCTAGGGAGAGCTGCAAGCCTTGAGCCCATAGGACCAGGGGACAGCCAGGCATGGGATCCCTGGCTTTCTCTGATAAATACCAGGGCTCTGTGGCCAGGGTTGGGAAGGTGAGATTAGGTCAAGTGCCCCAAAGCTTAGCTTCTTTCCAAAAGAGCCTGGGTGACATTCCATGGAGTTGGAGAAGCACAGTTGGGAGATAGGTCATCTGCTCAAAGCCTTCCTCATCTCTGGGGTCCCCCATACACATGGGTGCTGCACACTTCACGCCTTGGAGCCCCAGCCACCTCAGCAAAAGACTCTTCTTCCAGGACGTCAGTGTCTGAGTTCCATCCTTAAAAACCTTAAGTAAGCTTAACAGCTCAGGTGGCCTCACTAGGATTTCATTAAGGACAAAAGAAAACCAATTCCTGAATGTGAACTCCCTGGTTCCTGTGGCCATGTGTGTGTGGGAGAAGGAGCTGGGAGCAGGGACGGATCTAAGGAGAAAGTCTCAGAGTGGAGAAGGATACTTAGGATGGAATCAGAAAGCTGCAAGGGCTCTGAGGGATGAGGCCTTTCTTAAAAGGACAGCTGGGGAGGGCCAGATCTCAGACCCTCCTGGAATTGTATCAAGTCCAATCCCTTTTCCATTGCTCTTGACAATGCTTGTGTTTGGGGAAAAGCAGTCTGATTTGGAAAGTTTGACATCGAGAGGACAGAGGTTTTCTCTCCCATGTGACCAGAACTAACCCTTGTCACCACTCACAGTGCCTCTCGGTGGGCTTTCTGTACCCATGTCCCACAGTGGTTGGATGTGGGTGGCACACTACCCCAGGCAGAGGCTCAGTCCCCCAGCAGAAGGCTTTTTCCTGGTTAACTGAGTGTGGTTCTCTGCCAGGAAGCTTTCTCCTAATCCTCTTGCCTTGCTGACCTCTCCCTACTCTGCTCTCCTGCTGCCCACAGTCTGGCATCCCCGGCACTCTCTAGGTGTGCAGGTGTAAGCCACGCCTCTCAGCCTGAGCACGGCAGCTCTATGGGTTGAGATGCTTCCACAGCTGCCAGTTTCCCTGCTCCCAACTGTCCCAACAATACCAGCTCTTCTCAGAACTGGTATTCTGAGAAGAATGGCCCCAGAGAAGCAAGAGGGCAGCTGGAAATTGCAGACTGAAAAGACAGCCTTTGAGTCAATCTTTCTGGACTAGCACACCCTGTTCTCAGCCTAGTGTACCATTCTCCTTGGGCTCTGGTCCTGGGGAGAACACACATGCTGTGGACAGGGCTGGGGACAATCACAGAGTCCTGGGCCTGATGCCATCTCTCTAGGATGAATGCAGCAAAGGATGGAAATCATGGGCAGCCTCCATCGGTGTCTCCCCAGTTCCTTGGCTTCCCTGTGCAGAAAGGACCAATCTGTTGGTATCTGAATTGAATCTCATCAGCAAAAGCTGTTCTGATTAAAAGCTCCTGGCTTCTCCTTGGCCTGACATAGTCCAAGGAGTGAAGAGCTCAGGTCAGAGAAAGCATCTCCTTTAGGGCAATGAGACACTAATTGTTTTGTTCCAGCTTCCCTGGTCAGAAGAACAATTTGAAGAAGAAAGTAAAGGAAGGTGCCCAATTTAGAAGGGCCTTTGGGGAGGGGAGGGGGCAAAAAGATAGTGTCAATCCAAGGTCTAAGAATTGAGATGTTTGGGAAGCTCTCCTCCATTCATCTCCAAAATTCTTACTCATAATTGGATAAAGAGAGAAGTCTTGGTATTCCTCTCCCCAAAGTAATTTTCCAAGAAGTCAATACAGTAAGTTAAAACAGTCACTCTCCCAAGTGTGCTCCACAGCCTTGGCTTGCTCTTGTGGCTGTAAATACCTAGGGATTAACTAGACTCTGGAAGTAGGTGGAGCAAGGAATGGAGCCTGAGAGCCAGTTTCCCATGACAGAGGGGAAACCGTTCAGTGTGTCATGCTTTCCAAGCAATTGCAGAGCAAACACAGACCCATTTCGTCTAGACATTCGACATGCCCCCCAGACTGCCTGCCTGGAGTGGCTCATTTTCTGTATTCCTGGCCTTGAAAACTCAGTGGAGCTTTCTCAAGTGTCCCAGTAGAAAAATCAAAATCTTGAGCCCCCCGGTGAAAAAGGGTTTGCTTTAACCTACTGCCCACCACGAAAGACCTCACCACTACCCTATTCACCAGGGTCCAGGTTGGTTAGTGAGGAAGATAGGGCCTTTAGAAAGTGTACTTAGGTTTTTTGTGACAATCTATGTGGGGGTGTGAGGGCATTTTGGGGGCTCCTGGACGCTGACTCTCTCTTCCATTCTCATGCCCTTCATCTGTCTAGGGGTGTTGGGGAGTCCCCTTGCAGCAGAGGATCAGAGTGACCACCAGACTAGGGGTGAGCAACCAGAGGAAGGTTGGGTCAGTGACTCTGGGCCCCTGCTGACCCTGAAGAGGCCATGTCTCTGGGACGATGGTCACAGGTTTTGGAGCCCTAGAGAGAGATCTGGGGCAGTTCACCCTGGCCCTGCAGGGCTGCTTACTTAGGAATCGCTGACATTAGCTGCTAGGCTTGATTCTCCTTGGAGCAGCATAGTAGAGAGCTAGACCTCACCTACTCACCAGCACATGACTTTGAGCAGGTTGATTAGGCTTTCTGAGCCTCAGTCTCCCCATCTGTCAGTGGGCTAATAATCATGTTGATCTTGTAGGGTGACTGTGAGAATTGAATGAACGTACAAATGAGAAGCACTTAAAAAATTCTGGATATTTACTAAGCACTCAGTTGTTGAGCTTCTCAAAAAACTCCAGGTATAAACTTTAAAATTGAAATTAAGCTAATAACTTCATTGAAAGCAATGTCTTGCACGAGACCACTGACCAAATCACATTGTAATAAATAAATTCCCTATAACACATTGCTATAACTCAATACATAGGGCCTGTATTAGTTTCTCATTATTGCTGTAACAAATTACCACAAATTTAATAGCTTAAAACAAAACAAATTTATTATCTTATCATTCTAGGTGTTAGAGTCAGAAATTGGCCTTATGAGGCTAAAATCAAAGGCTACATTCCTTATAGAGGTTCAAGGGGAGAATCCATTCCTTGTCTTTTCCATATTCTAGAGGTTGCCTGCATTTCTTGGCTTGTAGCTACATCACTCCACCTTCAGTTTTCATTGTCACATCTCCTTCTCTGACTCTGACCCTGCTGCCTCTCTCTTATAAGGACCCTTACGATTACACTAGACTCACCAGATAATCCAGGATAACCTCCTGTCTCAATATCTGCAGTCTCTTTTCCCGTGTAAGGCAAATGTTCACAGGTTCAAAGATTAGGATGTGGACATCTTTAGAGGGTTATTACTCCACCTACCACAGGGCCTTACCCCAGATGGTATGGTGCACGGACTCATGTAAATACTCAACAGAATAAAATTCCATGTCAGCTAAGCTGCCTCTTAGGAGTTTACAGAATGTGATAAAACCTTCAAGAAGCCTGCCCGACAGACATGTTTGATGAACCACTGGTGTATGGTGTATGTCAAAACTCAGTTATTTCAGAGCAGATTATCCACAGAGTCCCAGCTGGCTGCATAAGGAATATGAGACAGGGAAGAAGGTACAGGAGTGGGTCTGGGACACCCTGACTTCCCTAGATACCTTCTCACCAGCCTCTACTGTTTCCTCTTAGGATCAAGGTTGTAGGATACAGGAAAGGGAGGAAAAGGAAGGCTCTTCCTCAGGTTCACTGCAGATGTCCCCGGGTGCCCTGCCCAGAAAGAGAGCTCCTGGAAACAGCTCTGCCAGCTAATGGAAAAGCCAACCATACACCAGCTGACCAGCTGGCTTCGGTAGAAGTTAAATCTCTAAGCTTTAACGCAGTGCTGAAGTAGTATTAACATTTCAGCCCTTGGGTAAAGCAACGCTTGCTACTAGGGAAAGAGGAGTGTTCTGCCAGCTCATCCTGGCTCCAGAGAATGGCTACTGCACTTGTGAAATGTGCTGCTCATGAACCAACTTCAAGACTTGGAACGGAGAGCTGCCACCCCTACCTGCTAGCTCCCACGCTGGCCCTCCCTGAGCCACGTTTATGATGTCTGAACTCCTGCTAGGACTATTACAACCCCATGATGTCAACTCCGACTTGGCTGTTAAATAGGACTCCCTCTCACTGGAGCTCGCACAAAGGAGGCTTGTCGAGAGGCAGCGAGGCTTCCTGACCACGATTTCCTGCACCATCGCTCAAGCGGTTGCACTTAAAAATTTTATGGTTACTGATCAGACGGGGGCCTGAAATCACAGAATGGGATGCTGTCTCCCTCATAACCCTCTTCGCTTGATTAGCGACTGTATTGCTCTGGTGCTCTTTAGGGTCTGAAATAAAAGCTAATGTGAATTTCCCAGAAATAAAATTCACTTAAGTCACTAAATAGGGGCCCAATGGTAACTACTTCCTGTAATAAAATCCACATGTTGGGCTTGACAAATAGCATCAAAGACTCAGGAAATGCAGAAAAGCTACTGTTTGAAGACAATGTAGTGTTTTCTGATCTGGGTGCTGAGTGAGGCCAGTCCCCTCCCTTCTTCCCTCCATGGAGGTGGAGTTCGGGGCCTCATAGCAGCAGACAAGTGGCTCCAGGCTCCTGAGTCTCTGTATGACCTGACACTGCAAAGTCTTCACTCCCTGGCCCCGTGCTTGGTGCCACTTGTCTGCTTTCAGGTTCAAATTCTCCTTCCAAGTCTTGGGCCCCTTGGTGACCTGTGCCCGTTTCCCGTGACACCTTGCTCCCTTTCATCCCAACACTCACTTCTGCTCCAGCATCTTCCCTGGAGTCTTGCTGAGAAAATTCGCACTGCCCAAGGTGGCCCCATGCTGAGATGGTCCTCTTTACTCCAACCACCACCATGTTCCCCATTTTCTAGTCGGTCCTCACTCAAATAAATGCACCTAGGGATCCATTTTCACCAAGATGATGTCAACTCCAGCCAGCACAGCCCTCTCTCCCTCGTCTCCTAATCACCCATGGCACTGAATCCTGGGGTCAGGTGGCAGCTTTCTTATGAGTCTGGGTCCCGGCTACACAACTGAACAAGGCTGTGCTTCCTCGGCTCTCTTGGGGATGTCGGAGATGAGTTCAGCTGCTTCCCCTTTCCCTCCCTGAGTTCTCTGGACCTCTTCCCAGTCAGCTCCACCTTCACGACACTGCATGTGATGTTCCAGGAAGGGACCCCTCTTGTCCTGGATCATAAAGTTTTATATCAACTCATGTTTTCCTATCCTTATTTCCTCTTTTTGAAGCTGCCCAAAGCAACAGCCACACTGAAGAGTTGAACATGCATATCATCGCCTTCTGGTTTGTAAGACCAGGTCAACGGCTAGGAGTGGGCACTGGGCTCTGCTTGACTCTACTCTCCACCTTGCTTTCCCCACCCGCAGCTCCCATGTATTCCTTTTCCAGTACCTTGGCTCCCCATGTGCCCACCGGCGTGAGGGTGCTGCACCACCTCATCACCACACTCTCAGAGCCAAATCTGCCCAGAAGGAAGATGGGGTCATCAGGAACACAACGCACAGCTGTGCCGCCTTGCCTTGTCCAGGCACAGAGACAGGGATGGTGCAGGTACCAAGGGCCAACAAGCCAAGATGACCCATCGTCCACAGCAGTGTCAGCCTGGGCACTGCCAGGGATCTTACTAAGCTACTGTTAACTAGGCAGGCAAATGCTTCCTTACAGGGCCACCCAAAACACCATGGCCAATGTCACTCTGTTGCCAGCTTGACCTCACAAGCAGGTCCCATTTTTAGAGAAACTGGAACTAACAAAAAGGTGGAGCTCTTTGAAACCTAGGGCTCCGAGATGTGGAAGAGCTGTCTTCTTGGTACCGGCGCTGTGGTCTCCTTCTAAGAAGCAATTATGTGGGGCCTGGTTGTGTATTTAATGAAGTAATTAATTAGCTGTTTATATGAGTAGATAATACACACACGGGAAAAATCAAAGAGTACTAAAAGTTTTTTTTTTTTTTTAAGTGAGCACCATGGAAGGAAGCGTGGTACAGAATTTGCATAATCTCCTTTTGCCCATAGCAAGAATTATCACTGGGCATTTGTTCACAGAACCCAGAGGGTATGTCCTCCTAGTTCACTCAGCCTTAGCTCTGAGACTGGGCTTGGTCAAGTGGGAAGCCAACTGTCAGGGACCTGCCCTCAATGGGCTCCCAGGGAGCTGGGGGTCTCTCTTGCTCTGCCATGATCCCTAATTTCCCAGATTCATACCAGGATTGATAATTGCCTATCACAATCGGGGTTCCAAGCTGGGATACTTATTTCCATGTACATTTTAAGGAAAGAGCATTTTCGCTTCCTTCAGCTGGTTATGAAGGTGGAGGGGATGTCTGCTCAAAAGCAATGTCACAGCTGTACGTTTAAGAATCTCTAACATGAGAAAGGGTTCAAGATAGTGGCCTGGAGTCTCTTAATCCTCCTTTTATGCAAAGAAGAGGAAGGGGAGGCCCTCACAAGTGGCTCAGGAGGTTTTGCGTAGCACATCTTCCTGTCTGTAGGAGACAGCCAGCTTTGAGATTTGTTGACGACTGGTGTCAAAACAGATTAGGTTTCCCCGGAATTCTGTTCGAACACGCCCGCCACCCTGTTTCCACCAGGCGATGGGGCAGTCAGGGTGAATGCCGCCTTCCTCCATGCGGATAGAGGCACCAACAAGCCCTACTGTAACTACACTGGTCCACACCCCACTGGCATCACACTTCTGTTTGCATGGCCTAGATTTGCAAATAATAGCCGGTAGCATTCATGAAGCACTTAAGCTGTGCCAGGCGCCATATTCAGCCTCCCATGTGCATTATTTCAGTCAATCCTCCTGACAACCCCAAAAGGTAGTCCTATTGTTATTTTACAGACTAGGTCTCTGAGAGTTCCAAAGGTGAAGCGACTTACTCAGGTAAGTGGCAGAGCCAGCAGCTGAATCAGGAAGTCTGAGCCTATGTTCTTAATTCACTGTGCTGTCTCATCATGTGCCTATTTATAGGCATTCTAATTCGTTTGGGGATGTGTGCTTAGGATCGCAGAGCAGGGGTGGTGTTATTTAGTATAAGTTTACCAACGGGCTTTCTTTCTTAGAGTCACAGGCTGCTGGCTGGTGGCTTCTCCAGTAAATATTTGTATCATTTAGTGAGGATTAAGATGCACACACAAACACATACCATGTTTCGTGCTTCTTGTAATCCCAAATCAGCCCTGAAAAATATATCAAAGTCTTGCCAGGAGCCTTAAAAATGCAAAACAAAATTGGCCGGCTTATTAAAAGCCACTCCCAAGCACACAGTGCCCTGACACGTCTGCATCTTCATGGCTCCTTAGACAGCCTGACCTCTCCAAAGGCTGACCCAGGCCTGGGGCACTGCAGCCGGCGTACAGGCGGCACGGCCTCCTTGGTGGCTGGCGGTCTTAGATGGCTGCAGATACTCACGTTGATTTGCCGCAGATCTTCCTCTGGTACCACTGCTTGCAGTTGGTGAAGTACTTCTTGTTGGTGCCGATGAGCTTCTGCACAGCGCACACGTTGGGGCTGAAAATAAAGGCAGCAGCTTAAGCAAGATGGTCAGCATGTTCACCCACCTCCATGTCCTTCCCACCATGTGGGTCTTCCTGGGTCACTAGAACTTTCTAGCTACGGAGAAGCTACAGTCATTTCAGTCTTGGGAACAGGGGGTGGCTCAGGGGTAGACTTTGGTCCTCCTGACCTAGATCTCCATCAACAGCCCTCCCGAAAGTTCTCTCCCAAACTAAATGTCATCAAAGTATGTCTCGCACATTGACATAACTTCTTGTAGGTATCCTTCTTTGACACGGACATTTGGTAAGTGTAAATAAAAGCATCTTAAATATTTTAGATTGTGTGTTACAGATTGAGAAAACTAGCTAAGTAAAAGTGGTGTTTTTGCTAAGCAGCTCTGAGAGGAACCCCCAGGCTATCTCTGTACCCCCACCCCACACTGAGCCCAAACGCCCACAGGCTCTAACCCAGCTCCCAGTGCCCATCGCTGGTCCTGTTGTCATGGGGGCTGAGGTCTGGGCCCAGCACCTTCCAGGCAGCTCCACTCACAGACATACTCCGCGTCCCTAGGCCAGCTGCCTGGCTCCCCAACACAAAATGGCGGCTGCTTGGCGGGAGATGCTCTCCCACTGGACTCTCAGTCGTTCATTACTTAGACCCCAGCTGAGTCCCATTCTCCAGAAAGCCTTCTTCCGCTGTCCCAGGTAACACGTTCTGTCCATCCTCTGACCTGGGACGCAGCCCTTGTTTACACTGGGTACCAACAGAATCCAAAACTGATCATGGGGTGTATGTCTCCTCTCTTCCACTACCTTCCAAAGAATATTGAAGGCAGGTGCTCTGCCTTGTTCTTTCTTTTATATTCTAGGTGGGGCCGAGCGCTGCGTCCCGGTGAAGAAGGAGCCTGGACCAAACTTGTTGAACAGAATCCTTCCAGGACCGCCCAGCTCTGCAGAGTCCTCAGGAGCTCTGCGGAAAAGCTGAGTGCAAACCTCCCTGGGGTCTGCCGAGCACTGTGCGGTTTTGTTTTTGCGTATTTTATTCAGTGTACCAAGTCCTGACCCAAATCGTGCTCAGGCCACGCGGTGGCAGGACCTTCATTAGCAGCCCCTGGGGAAAGGAGGCAGCTGTGGCTGTGTGGTGACCATTGGGAGCGGGTCTTCCTGAGCTGGAGGTAGGCAGTTCATCCACTGAATCACAAGTCAGAGGAAAGAGAAGCAGAGAGACTGAGGGCTTTCACAAAACCTCTGCACCCAGAGAACTTCGGGTATCATTTTTATATATCAGTTCCTCTGTTACTTTAGAACTGTAACCAATAGCCACCATTTGATGTGCACAGTATTTTTCAGAAGATACTGATACTGCAGTGAGAGCTACAGCTGCCATCCCCATCCTATCAGCTGCAGAAACTTGGTCACTTCTGAAATACTCAGTCAGGTTACTGGGTAGGAGGGTGCAGTGACTCTTTACATCTCTGCCCTGTCTCTTCTACTGCATGGATGTCACCTCCTGTCCAGTTTGTGGTGCAGTAGGCAAAGGTGAGCGAGCAAAGGAGGCACAGTAAATCTTAGTGGGTCGATGTAAGAACCTGAGGGCAAGAGAAGGGTGGAGAGGAGATGACAGACCAACAGGGAGGAGAGCCCCACGTGCCCTTAGTTCTGGCTGGCCCTGGCCAGATGCCCACAGCCTCCAGAGGATTCTAACAGAAGCCACCTTGCCTCTCTCTTTGCTGCCTGGGATTCACAGCTTGCAGCAGTCCTCACAGTCCCCACATAACCCCTGGAGCATCCCCGCTGGCCACACACCAGCCCTAGATGCTATTCCTCGCTGCGCAATCTCAGAAGTTCTTCTATCTGACCAAGCAGGAAACAATTACTGTCGATGAATTCCCTGCAACTTTCCGTAGGCGTCTGGCGGGTCGTCAGTGAGTCTCTTGTGGATGCGGCTCCAACATTCCTCTGCGGAGTGAGTTTCCACTGCTGCTGCCCTTTGAGACAGGAGCGGGGGCTGGGGTCACTGTGCCCCACTCCCTCTCACATCCATTGGGGTCGGAGGAGGGGAGAGGTGAGCTGTGTATATAGGAAATTTAGGCTGAAGTTTAATTGAAATGAGCAAGCCATTTCTAGGCATTTGGCCTCAAGCACAACAGCTCTGCTGTTCAACTTGGACTTGAAAATCAAGTGCTTCAGGAAATTCAGTCCAGTTTTGGTTGATGATATTCAAAAGTATGACTGCCTTTTTACTTCTCTCTCGGTATGATTTCTTTCCCTCCCTATAGGAAAACTATAGGAACTCCCTATAGATAGAGCCGGGAGTCAAGAGACCACAGCAGTCACTACTCTCCCAACAGCTTTCTGTGTTTGGACTAAGTCACGCCATCTCACTAAGCTGCAGTTACTCCATCTGTAAAATGGGAATACGAACAATAGATCTCATTGTGTTGCAGTGAAGACGAAAGCAAAGTGGTGACGGGTGACAAAGTGCCGCGCACAAGCAAGGCACACGCACTACTTCTGCCTTCATATCTTGGGGCACACTACATTTCCCTAAAATAGCAGAGACATTTCCCTTCCCTTTTCACCAGTTCTCACTTTGAATGAAGGGTTGGAGCTTGAACAAGGTTATCCATTTTGCACAGGGTGCCACACCCATGTGCAAGGCCAGGCGGCCCTGTGATATTTTCAGGGACGGTTAGATCAGAGTAAATGCAAGCGTTTCGTCACAGTGCATCTGCCTGTGCATCTAGACTTTCCTGGGTTGGGGGGGGGGGTGCCCATATGACTTAGCTCCCTCTGCCCCTCACAGATCACTACAGGCCTTTCCAACTGCACAGCAAGAAGCTAATCAAGAGGATTAGCCAGCAGGGGTATGGGGGTTGGGGTGGAGTGGAAGTTGATCTCCTATCTGAAAGTCATAATGAAGAGCATTTGCATTAAAAAAAAGCGCCCTATTTTCTGACGGGTCAGTGTCTCCTCCGGGCTCTGATGGGAAGGAGGCTTGCTATAGAGATGGTCTCGGCGGAACAGAGTAAACCCCTTTGGGGAAGCTTCACTGTGGTGTGCACAGAGACATCATTCCGGGTCGCAGTGCTGCAGGGCATGCTATAGGGCTCTTCTCCTGACTTAGTGGTTAAGATACAGAGGGGTCAGAAACCTCCCAGGCAGATTGCGGCACCTGAACACAACAAGCTCCATTGGCAAGAAAGGCAGAGGGACAAAGGTGAGCTGGGCAGAGACAATGAAAATGCCAGTTGCTCACATTTAGACTTTCATGTCTCATATCCCCCTCGTCTTTCCGACCTGCCCCCTCACCCTTTAATACACACAGCCTACGTCAAAGGGGACTCTCCCACTTCCCTAAAGACCCCAGGACATCCCCCCTGCTCTCCTCTTTCCAGGAGGGTGTTGAGGCTGCGGCAGGGTCCTGCTTGATTTCATTCTGCAGAGCGGCCGACTCACTCCCAGCAGGCCCCCACCCCACAACTGTGGGCACCGGAAAGGCCAAGTGAGCCCATAAAGCCACACGCAGAGAGGACAAAGATAACTACTGCCTGTGAGGGGCAGCCTGCACCCACCCCCAGAGCACTCCTAGGGGTGGAGCCAAGACTTTGTAAAGTCCTATGAAGTCAACTCTACTCACCCCTGACCATGAGTTTTGATCTGAGTGCAGACCTGTCCAGTCATGGGGTGGTCTGGGTTCTACCAGGATGCAAATGCCACAGCAATGGCAATGGGGTCCCCCTGACACCCATGGCATTTGGGCTGCTACATGACTAACCACATATAGTCTGAGCTGGCTGTGAAAAAGGACTTGGTGTGACCAGCTGGGCTAGAAGCTGCCGCCAAGCCTGGGTATGTGCACGGCAAGCTGGTCTTGCCTGGGAGGGAGCAATATTGCCCACACTGGCCTGGGTTTGGGTGAAGGCCTTTACCAGCTCAGACCCTCTGCCTGGGCTTGCCTCCTAAAGCCAACACATCTTCAGTATCTCAAAGGAATATATGCAACCACAATGTCCCAAATTTACAAACCCAGGTATTGTTTTAAGAGAGATTCCAATCCCGGCTCTACTGCATACTGCAGGACTGTGGGAAAGTAGTGTGTCCTCTCTGGACTCAGTTTCCCCATCTGTACAGTGTATGTGAAGCCCATGGAATTCTGCTCGTCCTCTGGCAGGGGAGATCCCACGTTGCCTTAACTGCCCTTGCTGTGCCTGGAGAGCACTATCTGGTGCCAGGTGTTGGGTGCAGGGCCTGGCCAGGTGGACAGGAGCCTGGGGACCTTGGAAGCTGCCAGTCTTACAGGTCTTCAGGCACTGGACAAGGACCTGGCTGGACTGGACTCTCTGCACTGCTGGGTGGGCTTGCTCTCGGCCCTGCCACCTTCCCACGGTGCTTCTGGGCAGAGCTGCCAACTACCCCTTCCTCCCAACTGCTGGGAGAAGCTAAAATCCCGGCCGGGTCAGGTCGTCTCAAGCTCTTGACCTGAGTCCGGTGGCTGGTCGGCTCTCCCACCCCTTTCCTCGACAAAGCGTCCTCGGCTGGCTTTCCCTCCGTCGTCCCCCACCTTCCTCCTCCACCTCGTGCAGGGCTGGTCCCTCTGAGCCCCCAACACTGCCTGCTTTTCGTTCGGGCTTTGTCCCCTGCGCCCCTAGCCCGTCCCTCCGCCACCCTCGGCGGGGGCGGCCCGGCTTACCCATGCTGCCGGCCCCGGAGCCGGCTGTGCTGCAGCACCAGCTGGTAGGGCGACCTGGCGGGGCCCGCCAGGCTGGCGGCGGGGCCCAGGGCCAGCGCCAGGGCGAGGGGCAGCAGCCGCACGAGGAGCGCCATGGGGCGATGGGCGGGCGGGCGGCGAGGAAGTGAGAGCGCCGCGGCCGCGGGCAGGTTAAGTAAGCGGCCGGCGGGAGGGAGCGGCCGCGAGGGGCGGGGAAGCCGCGGGCGGGCGGAGGGCGGGCGGAGGGCGGGCGGAGGGCGGGCTGCCCCGGCGCCCCGGCGCCCCCGCCTCCCAGCCCGGCGGCCTGCGGCGCCCCGCTCGCTCTCCTCACCGCCCAGCCCGCCCCTCCCGTCGGCCCTCCCTCCCCTCGCCAACAGGCTCCCTGGCTCGAAGGACCCCAGGTAACTCCGGGAGGGAGAGGCTAGAAGTAAAGGGCGGCCGTGCCCAGGCTCTCCGCACACTGCACTCCCTCCTGGAGCCCGCGGCGCGCTGAGCCCAAAGATCCCTCACTGCTCTTGAGGCTACAAACACTTTGGAAGTGGGGAGGGGGACAATGCTGATCCCCATAATACGAGCCCCATCGGCCTTGCCTCTGCATTCCAGGAGCACCCCTCTCCTCCCCAGGCTTGCTCTTTGAAAGATGGATAAGGAGTAAATCTTATGATTGACACAAGACAAAAAATGAGGGGCAGATTTTCTGAAGACTCTAAGCTACTCTTGGAAACCATGGAGAGGGTGGGGTCCACCACGTAGGTGCACACTCGTTGTCTTTCCTTAAACATCTCTACAGCACTACATGCCAGATACTTGCTGCAAAGAGACTGAAAAGTCAAGATTTCTGCCCTGGAGGAGCTCAGAGCAAGTAAACATGTAGTCACCTGGGAGGGAGGTACATATTCATCCAAGCATCTATTAATCACCCACCAGTTACCGGTATTGCTAGCCTGGGGACACAAAGATGGATGAGCAAATGAGATCCAGGCTTTTTCTGAAAAAGCTCATAGTCAGGAGATCCTCGGGCCACCCAACAATGTGCCATAGAGAACGGCAGCTGTGGCCTTGGGAGCCCAGAGGAGGCAGCTGGCCCTGAGAGGAGGCAACACCTGCTCTTAGGTCTGAAGGGTGAGAAGGAGTTAGCCAGGCAAAATGAGGCATGCGTTCAGGGAACTCAAGTTGTCCGGCTGGCTGAAGCATGGGCAGGTGGAGTCAAGGTTGGAGGAGGAGGGAAGATGTGTCACAGGACCTAGACCCAAGCTAAGAGTCCTGCAGGTGATGGAGAAGCAGGCAAGTGGCATGGTCACTGTCAGGAGCAGCTATGAGAGGGTCAGATAAAATACCACGAGGCCAGACTTGGGGCAGGAGGGTCAGGTGACCAGAAAGGGACCATGTGAGAGCTTGACCAAAGGTAGAGGAGGTGCGCATGAAGAGAGGTGGCAAACCTGAGGAGTGCCTAGGAGGCAGCAGATCAGGAGGCTTGGAGGTGGTACATGGGGACTGGGGGAGGAGAAGGAGGAGTCAACGATGACTAACGTGCTATTGGCACGGGCATCTTGGTGGATGGTGGTACCGTTTTTAGAAAGAGGGACATGGAGGGGGTTGCAGGTTTGCCAGTAGAGAGTGAGTGGTTTTGGACACACTGAGTTTGAGGTGCTTGTGATTCAAGCAAGTGGAATGTCCTGTAGACAGCTGGCTATAAGGATCTGGAGCTCGAGCAGGGATCTGGGTGGAGATTCAGACATGGGAGTCATCCCCGGTCTGTCTCAAGGCGAAGCTGTGGGAGTGGATGAATTCTCTGGGGAGGGCATGTGGAGCAAGAGCTGGGTGATGACAGATGATGGAGAGGAGGCATGGCAGAGAGCAGCCACAAAGGAGGTGAAGGAGTGCTGACAGGAGAGCAGGAGGAAATGGGGGGTGTGGAGTTGTGGTGGGAGGGGGCGCCCCAGAAGGAGGGAGCTGCACGCCAGACAGATCCAAGGAACGTCCACTGTTTGGAAACAGTGAGGCACTGGGGACTTGGCTGCGGAGAGCAGGAGGGTGGAAGCCAGGTTATGGTGGTTTGATGGAGAGATGAGGTCGTGGAGGTGGCAAGTGTACAGTGTAGACGATTTTTTCAAGAAGCTTGTCTGAGAAGGGAAAGGGAGAGTCAGGGTGGAAGCCAGAGGAAGACGAAGTCAAGAGAGGCTTGGACATGTTGGAATGAGGATGAGAAGAAGGTAGGAAGGAGGAGATCAACACTGCGGGAGAGAGAGGGCTGGTCAGAGTGAGGGGTGAGGGAAAGCAAGGACAGGGGGAGCAGTGCAATTCAGGGTCTGGAGGAGGGGCAGGGTACCGAGGGAGCCAAGCTATTGCAGGCCTGACTTAGGGGAGTGGTAGAGCAGTGGAGAGGAGAGGAGGGGTTTCAGGGAGATTTCAGGGGTAGCACTGACTAGACTTGGAAACCCCCTGGGCAAGGAGGAGATGGAAGATGGGGAGTCCGAGACAATGACCAGGGAATAGCTGAGAGGACTGCATGCAGGTCAGGCACCCTGGTGAAGGTGCACGCTCGGCTGCCTGCAGGGAGGGAGGCTCGACTCCAGGTGTGTTCGCATCAGGCGTGATGAGCCAGCTGCATTTCCAGGTGGAGATGTCCAGGAGGGAGCTGCCTTCAAAAGTCTGGACTTCAGGGGAGGTGGGAGGACTGGAGATGCAGATTCAAGTCACCATACCAGAAGCTGATGGCTAAAGCCATGAACACGCTCCCTCCGGAGCATGTGTTGGAAAAGAGAAGGACAAACAAGGGGGAGAAGAGGAGAGGATGATGGGCCAGAGCCCTTGGGAGCACCCATCTGGAGAGGTTAAGGGGCAGGCAGAGAAGGAACCCTGAAGGGACAGAGGTCCAGGGAGATCCAGCGAGGCCACAGGAGAGGAGAATTTCAGAGAGCCACCATCATTGCCAGGTAAGGCAGTCACCGAGTGGTTCCTAGACCATGGGTCGCACTCAGGACACCAAAGACCACAAGGCCATGGAAAGCACTCTGACCCTAGGCTGTGTCTTCTGCATTGAAGACTAGGGCATGTTCTGGGGTAGCTCTGACTTTGGGGAGAGCCAGGTCCTTCCCTGATGTCCTCTCTGTCTCCTCCTCTCCCCATCTCCCCAGAAGGGAGACGTGGCACATTCACTCCCCTGGCTACCTGTGCGGGCCAGTCCAGTGCTGAGGACTTCTGCCACTTTGGGGGAAATGTTCCCTTTGTCTGTCTCTGCCCAGGTGGGGCTCATTCTGCTCGCTGGTGAAGACTGTCAAGCACATACTTATAAGAGAACTTTCCTGAAAACAACCTTCCGGGAGAAGGGAATGCCTCTCTTGCTGCATTAGGCTCTGTGTCTGGGCTCCTGGGACTTAACTCCACTTTATCTATGAATCCTTTTCCTCACTGTGGTGTTTGTTATCATTTCCTTTTTTTCTGGAGGCTGGGGGAGAAAATCTAGAGAACAGGATTGGAGGAACTATTTTGATGGTGTCTACATCAAAAAACCCTATCTGCTGCCTTTCTGCTCAGTCAATGATCATGCAGCGAGAGAGGTGTCTTTGGCAGTGACCCTACTCAGTGAGTCAATACGGACGGCCACTAAGATCACGAGGTGAGAAGGCTGCCTTGGCTGGGCCTTGGGTCTGAGCACACAGCAGCCTCCATGGACTGCCATCTGAGTCTGAGCTGTGGTGAAATAACCCCTTTACAAAACTAGAGTGGTCCTGACCAGAAGGGTAGGGTAAGAAATGGAAGGAAGTTTCTGGGAAGGATATGCACTGAAAGGCGAGGAAGCAGCCTTTGGCAACTTTGCTTGATGGTTTAGATGTGTAGCCTGGGATCCTCAGCCAGGAACCACCACGTAGGTTACCAGCCCTGCCTCAGTGTTGGCATTGGTATAGCAAAGCTCTTCAGTGCAGATTCTGGAGGCAGATGACCTGGGTTCAAATCTCAGTCCTGCTACTTACAAGCTGTGTGGCTTTGGGCAAATTGTTTGACCCCTCTGAGCCTCAGTTGCTACTTAGCTCATAGAGATGATAATAAAACCCACCTCACAGGACTCTAGGGTAGATTACATGATATAATTCAAATAAAGTGGCCTGAAAATATGAGTTGCTTACCTCTCCCTAGTAATTGTTCTTTATAATAGAGGTCACTGAAAAGATAGGATAGTTTAACAACTAAAAAGTAAGCATCGGAAAATGATCATTTAACTGATCGCAAGCAAAACATTTCTCTGTTTCAACATGACCGCTTGGCATAGGACACTGGGATACTCTCAAAGAGACTTCAAGTTTGGGCCTGATGTTTACCCTGGGGCCGGAGAATTGGCTGCATCACAATTTCAGGGAGGATGTCCCTGTCTGTAAGGACCTGGGAGCCCTGCCTCGCTCGCCCAGCTCTCCCTCTAGCAAGATTTACAGGCTTTGGGGCAAGTCAGGTAATCTCGCTGTAAAACCTCCCTCATCTTTAAAACTAACATTCGATGACTTAAGTTTTTCCATGAGCTCAGGAAAGCGATTACAGTAATACTTCATCTGCTGTTTCGATGTAAAAAAAAATTCCACCTCCATGCCCCCCCACTGCCCACTCTCCCAGACCAGAAAACGCAGAACCCTGTGAATGTAAACATGTTCTCCCGCCGGACAGCACTGCTTTGGGGGTGGTTTTTCGTCCCACAGGACAATGCTGCTGGAAGAAAGAGCAGGAGGCCTCCAACCCCCAGGGACCCAGAGCCAACCAGGGCTAGCCCGGCTCGCGAAAAGACCTTTCCTTTGGAAAGGATTTTCCTTCTCTTTCCATGTTAGACAAACTAGAGAGAAAGAGAAGCTTGTTTGGAACAATAATTACTAGACTTTTTCAGGCACTTTATAAAAATGACTGCTTTCACATTTTGTGGCTCATACAAGATCACCAAAAACAGCTTAGTTTTTGAAAATAACTCTGTTGTGCTTGACAACAGGCCTTAAACATCAAGTGAATTAATAGTTCCAACAAGTTCCCCACAAAGGAAACTGAGAAAGAAACTGGTTCTGGGTCTGTCGGCGGGAGAGCTGGCATCTGCAGCCTCGCCAATTTCATGCCTCCCCTCACCATCCTCCCCAAAGTTCCCGGTGGTGTCTGGGTACCAGTGGAGATGGAAGACATGGTCAAAATAATTTCTAGACTGCTCTCGGCCTTCCTAACTGGCCATCATGTGGCGATTTAGAGAGCTCTTAAAATTTCCCTAAGACTTGCTAGGGAGAAAGAAGGGTGGGTTTTGTCAGGAGATATCCAATTTTAAAAAGGATATGAATCAAATTTGGGGGAAAACTTCTCTGTACAACATACAGCACTTGGAGCTTTTTTTTAATACACAGTGATTATTCCATCCACCTAACAAACAAATGCAAAAAGCATACCTGTTTACTAAAATTAAGGGGTGATTATCGTGCTATTCAGGAGATTTGGATCTGGTTTTTCAAGGATTTTCCACGGCTTCGTCACTCAAAATGTGATTTACAAACAGCAGCATCAGCACTAATCTGGAGCTTGTCAGTAATGCAGAATCTTAGACACCACCCCCACTGAATCAGACTCTGCATTGCAACGGATCACCAGGTCATTTGTGTGCATGGCAAAGTTTGAGGAGCACAGGTCTACGGGTTCAGCCGTGTTAAACAGCTGAGGTTCAGATGAGTTTAAAATAGGATTCGATTTACGCACAACTTTTCAAGAAATATAGCCATTGACGAAAAAGAAATACACCTGAAAATTCGTACCAATGAAATGACCACATTGGGAATCTTTGCTCTCACCGAACCCGGCTCACTTTGTGGATGACAGTCAAGATGTCTTGGTGACTGGCAGGCGACTTTTTCTCTAGGTCCAGTTGTTGGGTATTCAGTATGTTCCACACACTGGACAGGGAAAGGAAATTGTGTTTAGTGAGGATCACCTTCCGTTCTTCTCTCCTTTCAAAGCCTGAAAAGCGGGCCTGGGTGGTCCACAGGTTTGCAACAGCAAAACTTAAATAGACTTGCATCTTCAGGCTCCACAATTGATGGGGACAGAACAGCTGTCACAGCCCTAACATGGCATTAGGTCCCCAGTGTTTACATTCCTAAATGACTTGCAGTTTTTACAACTTCTCCAAACACTGGCTTTCTTCATCAGGGCTTGCCAAATGCTACTTGTTGGTTAGAACCCAACTTGGTTTTCCAGGGAAATTGATTTTTCACAAGAGAGTTGCCTTGATTTGGCTCAGATAAAATATCTTAAAAGAGAAGAATCCAGAAGTGCTGTTGAGGTTGCTTCAATTGCCTGACCTCAACTACTTTCATAGAGAGAGGCCCACAGTGGGGAACTTACCAGACGATTGGCGGCTTGAGAAGCAAAGCTTACACATGCCTTTCCTCTGCTCCCCTCACATTTTCTTGCTGGAAAGCACAGCCCTGAGAGAAATAGACAGCCCCGGTGGCCATGGACTCCAAAGTCCAGGGGTCCCCATGGCCCCTCTGTCCAGCTCTTCTTCGTTTCTTTAGTCTTGCCAGTGGCACTGCCCAAGGTTGGAAACCTTGCAGCCAGTTTTTCCTCTCTCCCCTTCCTGGCCCCCCACATGCAATCAGTCACCGAGACCCTTTCCAAATCTCTCCTAGATGTTTCTATTCCCCAGCCTAACACTCAGATGCCCCAGATCCCCCTTGCCCCATCTCTCACCACCTGCAGCCCCCAGCCAGTCTCTCAAGCATCAGCTCCTACCCTACGCACCCACAGCCATCCATCTTTGCCAACACTCCCTGTCTTATCTCCCCAAACACTACTGCTACCAAAACGCTGCTCTCCTAGGACACGCCCAACGGATTCTATTGTTTATGGGAAAAAATACAGACTTCTCTGCCTGTTTTCTTTTGTTTTAATGAAAATCTTTTTTTTCCCAGTTAAAAAGGGAATATATGAACATTATCCAAAACTTGGACAACACTGAAAAAGCTCGATAAGAGGATAAAAGTTTTCCATCCATAATCTCTATACCAAAAGATTCTTTCAGGCTGGCCCAGGGGTGTAGTGGGTTAAGTTTGCACGCTCAGCTTTGGCGGCCCGGGGTTCGTGGGCCTGGATCTGAGGCACGGACCTACACATTGCTCATCAGGTCATGCTGTGGGTGCGTCACACATACAAAATAGAGGAAGACTGGCACAGATGTCAGCTCAGTGACAATCTTCCTCAAGCAAAAAGAGGAAGATTGGCAACATATATTAGCTCAGGGCCAATCTTCCTCACCCCCCCAAAAAAAGATACTTTCAATGTATTGCCCTCCTCCTATTGTACCTGGCCTCTAAGTCCTCTACACAATTCCTCCTTCTGATGGACCTAGCCTGCTTTCCCACATGTCACCGTGGGCATCAGCCCTGGCTCCTGCAGGGCATGCGCCTCCGCACCCTCCCTGCACACAGCCCGCACAGCCCCACTTCTGCTTCCCCTGTGTAGAGCACTGGGCTCCTCTTGCCTTCACTTACAAGTATGATACCCTCCCTTCAAGACCAGCTTTGCTACTGAGCAGCTGTGTGTCCTCAGGCAAATTCCTTAACCTTTCTGAACTGCTGTTTTTTTCAGCAAGTCTCCCTTCCCTGGCCTCCCCACTTCATAGATGCTCTCCCTTTCCATGTCTGACACCTCTAGCCTTTAGCCCTTGGGTTTGCCATCACAGTTTGCACCTGTGCTTCTTTTATAACCTCCTAATAACTCAGCATGAAGCCCAGTTAACATTTATGGATTCATTAATTGACTGGTTGTCTTTGTTTTGAAAGGTCTAGCCCAAATCCCTTCTGGTGCAATTCATACCTATTCCAATGGATTGGTCCTGGGCAGACAGAGACTGGCACTTCTTTAGGTGGCTGCTCCACCACACACCTTGGACTAGACTGAACTGTGTGGCCATCTGGGTCCAGCAGAGACTCTGAAGGACCTTAAAGAGCATTGGTCCTGGCTCCCCTCCCCAGCTTCCCTGCTGGGGGTCTTCAGTCCCAGCAGGAAGAAGCCCGCTTCTCTGCAGCCAGGGGCTCTCAACATCACATCCCCATTCTCTGAATGTCCCCCCACGCTAGGTGAAAAGAAAGCCACTTCCTCAGCTCCAGGGCTGTGCAGGCATCAAATAGGACAAGGAGGGGAGGCTGCAGCGACCGTGACCGCCGGCTCTGCAGCAGCCACTCTGAGAACCATGGTAAAAGTGCCTAAGAAATTGCTCTTAGCCTGACACCACCCTGCCTGGCCCCTAAAAACTCTGGACATTTGAATCTATGGTATAGAAGGCAATTTGTGCAAGCCAGAGAGCTTGTGAGATGAGACCCACAAAGTGTTGCCTGCTGGTTTCAACATTTTGGAATGTGCTCTTTCTCCAGATCAGCACCTTCATCCTGGAATGAAAGGACAAAATTAACCCCCATGCAAGCGCTCCTCGATACCCACCCTGACTTCTCTGGCTGCTTCCCCCCTCCCCCCTCACCGCAGCAGTCAGCCTCAGGCCCATCCAAGAGGAGGGACCCAAGGGCACACCCATCAGCTTCAGCCAGCTGCACCCCTCTCCTCAGCCGTTCCCAGCACTCTCTTCCTCTCTCTTCCACGGAGGGGGCTGCTGATGTTTCACTGGGACGTGAATGGGGTAAATGCTGTGAAAGAGTAGGCACGTAAAGGGCCCAGGATTGCTGCTTTCCTTTGCTAAAGACAGCAAAGGAGGCGTTAGCTTCTGAGGTGCCTGTGGATGACGCTGTACCTAGGAAAGGCTGTGAGCTTGAGAGTGACGTAGAGAAGCAGTCAGAAGAAGAAAGCAGATGCGTGCATGTGTGTGCACACACAGAATATGGTCCTATTAAAGAAGAGCCACAGCTCACCAACAGCGGGTGCTATTCTAAATACTTCCCACGCATTAAGTCCTTTCATCGTGAAAATAACTCTATGGGTTGAGTGTTGTTCTTTTTCTTGTTTCACAGATAAGGAAGGCAGGGCTGGGAGAGATGAAGGAACTTGCCAGAGTGGTGACGGACCTAGTGCAGGAGAGTCAGCATTTGAACAGAGGCAGCCCAGCTCCCAGCACCTGCCCTACCCATACCATCACACTACACCCCTCTCTAGTGTAGTTGCACATTTTTTGAAAGCCCTGGGACCTTCTCTCTCTTGCACATATGTTCACTGAGCAAATCCCCACAAGTCCCCAGCAGCCGCTCTAGTGAATGAGGCAGCCTTGGTGAGGAAAACGGCCGGCACATGGCCATCTCCCTCCTACTTCGGACAGGCAGAGGAACTGAGCTGCTGGAACCACTATTTATTTTCACCATGAAATCAGTCTTCCTTTCAGTGGATCGGCCAGGATTATTTAGCAATCCTCAACGATCTTGCTGTGGCCACTTGCAGCCTACAAAGAGTGCTCTGTATTTACTGCTTGGTGACGCCTGCTTCGGGGCACGGGGAGGAGCCAAGAGCTACTGCAGCTCCTGCGGCTTCCTTCCTCTCCAGATCATCCAGTGGCAGCGTCCTCCTCTGAGGAAGTCTCTAGAACTTGAGTTAGACAAATAAATATGCTAGTCAGCTAGCACAGGCAAGAGGGGAATTGATTCCTTGAATTTGTGAAAAGCGCATCCCTGTCTTTTCCCCAGAACCTGGGCAGACCCTGAGGGACTCTGCAGCACTGACCCTGGGCTCCCTGTGGCCTAGGACCTCCCAGAGGGAACATTCTCCACCTGCACCCCGATTTACATCTGTATCCTCTAGGCTTCAGGTGCTAATTTGTGGTCTCAGCTCATGTGGGATTCTTAAACATACGCAGCTGAAGCTGGCAAGGTCCCACCCTTCTGTCCTAATTGTCTCGAGCCTTCTTTGCAGCCTGCTGTACTCCAGCAATGACTTCTGTCTGGCTCTTCGGTTGGCAGGACGGATCATTTTCTTTCCTAATGCATTTCACATTGGGGATGGACTAATATATACTAAGCGGTCATTGTGTCTCTTAAAGCACCATAAAAGTATGTAAAATAAGAAGGGAAAGGTAATTTTTTTTGGTGCTTGGCACAACCCCACACGTGACAACACTTTGGCAAGTCACATTTAAAAAAATCCAAACTTTCTTTTTATTCCTTTTCAAAATTACTGATCAACTATCAATTATCTGTGTCTGAGAATTCTTCAAACTAATGGTACGGTCACTTTAATTGACGATTAATACAACAAAATCCCAGGACAATGAAAGAATTAGAATGGCCCCTGGAGTTCATAGAAAAGATTTGCTTACATTAATTAGCGCATTTTGGAAGTTACACTTGAACTAGAGTTTGAGTTAGTCCTATTATTCTACATCATTAAAAAAAAATAGTACTGGCAGTGTATGGACAACTAGCTCGCTCCAGAAGGTAGTCCTGGACTGATTCTACAAAAACTCCCTGAACTTATGCTACATGCCCAGCAGCAGGCTTCCAGCTGCGGTTCTCGAGATGAGTCAGTCATTCTTTGGCCAGGAGGCACTCAGTCTGGTGGGGAAGCCGGCACATATGCAGTGAAATAAGTGCCTACTACACAGCCAACATGGTTCTATGCGAAAGGAACTCCAAAGGGAAGTTCCCAACCACACGCAGGGGTGGGGGTGGCGGAGGGTGGGAGGAACGGCAGAGGATCAGGATTCTTCCCAGAAGAGGTGATTCATCATCTGGTTGAGAGTGAAGCCAAGTCAGCAAGGTAGACTGCAACCCATCAAACCAGAAACCGGAGACAGGGTTAGCACCAGAGACGCACTGCTGGTCTGGCTTTCTGGTTCTCATTAGAGCTTTCCAATTCCCCAGACACGGGAGCCTGAAAGATTGCTTTTCTGTGCGTCCATTCTTAAAGGCCGAGGAAAATGCGATCCTGATTATTCTATTTAAGATCATCCTTTTTGTCCCTCCATATAGAAATCTACTAAACATCGTAAGGCTTGATTTTTCAGTCCTTCTCAAAAATAAACCCAAGTCTTCTATGGGGGCACCTTCTAAACTCCAAAACCAATGAGGTCTGGAGCGGGCCCCTGGGCCTTGTGGACTCTATTTCATCTGCAGATCACCACCAACAAGTATTGGCACATTGTGCTGGCGCCACACAAACACAGTTCAAGCTCCTTCCCAACTTTCTAGTCCCTTACAGTTTAAAGGAGACAAGGGAGTACAACAAGTGTTTATCTGTGTATGTGTCTGTGTGATGTGCCAACGCAGGCACTATCCGCGCACCCGAACGCAATAAGTGCGAATCCTATGGAACCCGTGAGGGCTCAAGGCAGAGCTTATAAAGGTTTGGCTTGGCGATTAAAGTCCAACATAATATGCAACTTCAAAAACATGTTTATTTAGATACAAAGTTCGTCCAAGACCCCATAAAGAAGACCATGGCTTGTTTTCACAGAGTGGTGTGACAGTCGTGACCTCTTTTTAACTTCGGTTTCTATAACGTACAGTGGGGACCCGCACTGATCACTCCAACCCAGTAAATTAATAAATAAAGCAGCAGAAGGGAAGACTGTGGGGTCATGAGGCCTGGCTTTCATGCCTCTTCTTTCTTCATAAAGGTTTCCAGATGTGGGGGTTGGCACAGTGTCAGCTCGGTGACAATAACTAATGAAAGTCCTTCTTCCCTAGCTAACAGCAGGCGGCTACTGGTCCCAGCAGAATGGCCTGTTTGTGTTTTTGCTTTGGAGGACTCACTGGGCTGGAAGCATGGCCCTTCCTGAGTGTTTAGCTGGCATAGGCCATGGAGTTGATTATAGCCAAACACAAGAACCTCAGTGCCAGGCGCCTCCTCACTAAGAAGGAAAATCGCCTACTTGTAACTGTGTCCTAAACGACGGAGAAAGACAGGGGCTGGATTTGGGGTCAAACATCCCATCACTAAGGAAATGGTACACGTGTAGTTGTTAGCCCAGGACCCTGTCCTTGCCGTTGAAGAAATGCTTCCTCTAGGGTTCCTGGCAGGGGAGGCAAGAGATGGTTTGTTCCTGACTTCACGGTGCTGACAATCTGAGATAGGGCTCATGCCCATGAAACAAAACCAGAGGAGTGATGGCGGCCAGATGAGCTCTGTCGGGGAAGACATCCTGGAAAACCTGCGTGTTAAATGACTCATAAAAGACAGCCAGACTGCCTTCAGTAGCAAAAAGAAGTGCTCTTAGAAAATGGCAGGTCCTGGCATGGTTCAAGTGGCTGGTCTCCGTGTGTGGGGAACTTCATCCTGGACCTCAGACCCTGATCAATGTACCAGTCGGGCTGCAAGTGGCCCAAGGCCTTGAGGCCAGGCCAACGGAGCCCAGTCTTCTCACATTCTGCTTCAGTCCTCTTCTGACTTTTGGGAAAGTCTCCTTCTTCTGTTGATTTTTTTGCCGGCAAACTGGCTCATCACCACCACAGGGAAAATCAACTTTGAATTTTAAAACTAGAAACATATAAATTAGTTTTACATATATGTGGGCTTCTCCACAGACAGACAGGGAGTAGGTTTGCCTATGCAGTGGTATCATTGACCACCTTGGAGCCAACCATAGGAATGAATTACATTGCTTTCTAGAACACAAGCAGCACTTGCGGATTTCCAGGAAAATCCCGCAACTGGGACTGCTCCAAAAGATCACAGAAAATCTTTGCTTTCATGCCTCAAAAGATATATCTGATCTCAGTTGGTTTTGATTTGTCAGCGACCAGAGCTTATTTCCCTGAGTCATTTGCAAGAGTTAATTTTGTGGATTTGAACAGAAAGCCCCAGAGAGTGTGATGGGGAGAGGGAGAGCATGTGGCTGGCTAGAGCCACTTTGGGCAGCAAAAAAGGCTGAGTGTGTCTGTTGGTAATGAGATCTGACCTGCCAGTGTTAGAGCAAGAGTGTAAATGGACAATCCTGCTGTCTCATCTGTGTTGCTGACTCTGTGTCCTTCCCTGGTCTCAGATGGGAATGGTAGGCTGAGACAAGCCACACACTTCATCCATCCCACAGACCCATAGCCCCAGCCCCAGGGCCACTGAAATGCTGCTATATAGTCCTGATTTGGAACAATGCATGAAAAGATATTTCAGAGCGTGGCTTCCTAGGGATTCATGTCTTGGGGGCCAACAGATGGGGTTCTGTTAGCTCTTTTCCTGCCTAGACTGTCTTCCATGCAGTGCTGCCCAGACCCAGGGATGTATGAAATGAGCTCCAGAAAAGCTCCAGGAGACCTCCTTTTCTAGTAAGTTCAACACCCAATGAGCATTTATTAAAGTGTCAGCTATGGGTGTTGCATAGTTGAGCAAATATGGGGGTAAACACAAAAGATGTAGAAGATTCTTTGTGTTTTTCAGAAGCTTATCATCACCTGGGAGGGCCAACAAAAGGCAAGAAATCAAGTTTATGACTGGGTAACCTTCATCTCTATGGCCAAGTTTACTAAATTCTTTTCTGTTCTCAGAAGCCCGCATGCTCTTTCTCACCCCCACGCCTATGAACACACCATTCCTGCTGTCTGCCTTCCACTTGTCCATTTGATTTTAGTTTAGACAACACTTCCTCCAGGAAACTTTCCCTTCCTTGAGGCCCTTTCTCTGGGCTTGCATTGGCCCCTATTTTTCTACTACTGCAGCATCTGTCAGTGTTGTAATTGTCTGGTGACGTCAAGATTGCAAGTTTGGGGAGGGCAGGGAAAACGCCTGCCTCCTTCACTATTCCATTCTCAGCATTCATTCATTGATTCATTAACTTGTTTATGGGGTGCCTGCATGAGCCAGTCAGATGATCAAAGAAGAGAGGCTCCATCGCTCAGGGGAGGCGTGTTGGAGGAGGTGCATTATGAGGTCCCCTTTGAGGAAGTTTGAAAAGGGAAGACAACAGGAGGCACAGAACCTAGCCGCATCGTGCTACCACCTCCACCACAAGAGGTTTGGGCTTCCATGGGAATAAAATCTGCGAACCATTAGTAAGAGGGAAGGGCGTTCACATTCATGGAGCTCCCTCTACATGCCAAGATGGTTTTCCAGATGCCAACCATATTAAGAATATCTGCCATTCACCCAGAGCTGGCTGCAAGCCAGGCCACTTCTTGGGCTCTCTCATTTGATCTTCCAACAACCCTGCTGAGTAGAGATGGTTGTCCCCGTTTTTACAGATGAGGGACTGAACCTCAGAAAGGGTGGGATTGTGTCAAGACCGCATAGTCACTGGCCAAATTTTAAAGTTGATATTTAAAGATTTGTATCATATGTTTAAATAACTGCCAAAGATGCCAGAGTTCTGTATTTTGAATATATGCATTATGTGTATTTTTGTCAAAATATTTTGGAACTATAGATTTAATTCATGTAATTTATAGAAAATGTCTGCTGTATATCCACTCTACCCCTTACCAGCCACAGGACCTCGGGCAAGTTACTTAACCTCTTATATGTCAATGTTCTCTATAAATTGGGAATAGTAATAGTATCGACTTATAGGGCTGGTGGGAGGATCAAATGAGTTAATTCATGTGAAGTGTTTAGAATAGTGACTGGCCCGTACTGCTATATAAGTATTTGCTATTATTGTTATTATATGATCTAATTGCCAAGCCAGTCCTCATTGTCAATATTAGCCAAAGCAGACTTGCTTTTGATTAGAAAAGTGCAATTTCATTTGTTAATTCAAACAAACATAGCACTACCTGCCCCCCTGAGAATCACCTCTCTCCTGAATTCTCACTCTAGCAGAGACGGAGAAGGTTCTGTGCCTTATAAAACCAGGTGTGACACCTTCACCACTTCTCGCCTTGATCTCGGGAGGCTGCGTTTTTTTTTTTTTTTTTTTTGGAGGAAGATTAGCCCTGAGCTAACTACTGCCAGTTCTCTTCTTTTTTGCTGAGGAAGCCTGGCCCTGAGCTAACATCCATGCCCATCTTCCTCTACTTTATATGTGGATGCCTACCACAGCATAGCTTTTGCCAAGCGGTGCCATGTCTGCACCCGGGATCCGAACTGGCGAACCCCGGGCCGCCGAGAGGCGGAACGTGCGCACTTAACCCCTGCGCCACTGTGCCGGTCCAGGAGGCTGCATTTTCTAGTGGCCTTTTGTTAGGTATCCTGGGGATTTTTGCATCCTGGCAAAATGTTCCATGGTAAGCCAGAGGAGAGGGAAATCTTCCTTTTGCAAAGAGTCAGACAGGAGTTCAGGAACGGGGAGGTGGGCTAGGCGAATCAGCACTGAGGAGACGTGCTCTCAGACAGATCCGTGGTAGGAGAGCACACATGCGGAAGCCGAGAAAATTGATCCCGGTAAAAACTATGCGTGCCCACGACCCCCTGGAAGGTCTCCTTGTAGCCCCAGGGCTCTGTGTGCTTCAGCTGACAGTCCCCATTGTCCTTGAAGGTCAGCCGCCACTAACGCGAATGAGGCCAGCCCCTCTCAGCAGGGCCCAGCATCCCAGAGCAAACCTGATGAAAGAGGACAAGATTTTCTCAATTTTTCCTCCCCAGAAAGGTTAAATGGCAGGCAGGAGCTCTGCTGACGTGGCGTGACCAAGTCCTATAGACCCTTGCTACTCAAAAAGAGTGGTTCACAAACCAGAATCACCAGCATCGCCCGAAGCTTTCTAGAACAGGCCCCACCCCACTGAAGCAGAATCTGCTACAAACCAGTCGTTCGTAAGCTTGGCATCCTAGAATCTTAGAATCACCGACCACGGGAGTTTTTCACAAATCCTGAGGCCCGGGGCCACGCCTCAGACCAATTAAACCAGAACTCTGGTCCGGTGGTCCAAGCCCCAGTTTATAAGCTCCCCGGGTGATTCCCGGGTGCAGCCAATGCCGAGAGCCACTGTCACAGCCGCCTCTGCAGTAGCGCTGCCAGTCCTGCCACCCCTCCATTCACAGCTGCATGCTCATCTCCTTTCTCCTGGGCTACCATAGGGGCCCCTGCCCTTTCCCACCCTAAGCCAGACCCTCTACAACCTGGCCCTGCCGATTCTTCCCAGCCTTTTCTCCAAGGGCTGCCCTGCTTTTCAACCAAACGGGAGGACATGTTCTTCCCCAAGCATGGCTTAGTTTCCCACATGCTCCCCTTTGATCTGTCTTGTGCTCTATTTCTTGCCCAAATCCTGCCCATCTTGTGAGGCACATCTTAAATTCCCGATTCCCTGAGCCCCTCCGCCTGGTGGTGGTCTCCCCATCATGTTTTATCTGACTTTCCCATGGCCCTTCATATTTTCTACTTTAGATTCACACGGCGTGTCTTCTTTCTCCATTTCACCTCGTCCCCTTAGGCTGAAGGCTCTGAGGGCTGAGTAGGGTCCCTCTTATCCTTGTTTTTCCTGGTACTTGAACACAAGAGCTACTCATACATAACTGCACCCCCAGCCCACCCCTTCCCCAGGTGGAGGGCGGGCCCCGGACAGCTCCAGAGCCTGGAAAACTCAGGCAGGGGCCCGAGAGTCCTTGCAGTGCTGCAGACCATCTCCACCGCTGCTGGGGATTGTATGGCATGCCAATTTGTGTCATTAAATTAAAGCTATTTTAAATTACTAGTCTAAGGGGAGTGAGCAAAACCCACATCAGGCAAGTTGCTTTGCTTTCTGCAACATAAAACTCTCCTAGAAATAAAAAGTTTTCTGTCATTGGTAGCAATGTTAATACAGACCTTCAAATGTGGGCTCCCTCCCTTCTAAATAATAGCCTTGCTCTTTGGGAGATGAGATAGGCTCCCCCCACAGCCAGCAGAAACCCCACCACCAACTTCACTCTCCAGCCTCTCCTTCCAGCTCCCGCTGGCAGCCTGAGCCTGGCCCCAGGTCAAGCCCACAATAAATGCTCTTGGAAGGCAGAGACTCGCATAGCATTTGGGCCTGGACTCCTCCTCTGTTTTCTCTTCAAGCTATGGAAATCATTTAGTAATTTGCTCTTATAAAATTCAGGCAGTGAACCAGATATTTAACGTCTAAAGACAAGATGTGGGGAGGATGCCTCCACCTCACCCTCGCTGCCATTCATGCGCTTTTAAGCACCCCTGACCCTGTGCCTTCCTCCCTGGGGATTGGGAATCCCAGCTGCTGCTCCTACAGTGTTGGTGGCCTTCCTTTCTTTCACCTCCTGCCCTTGCTAGGCACCCACTTTTTTTTTCAATTGAGACATAATTGACATATAATATTGTATATAATATTATATTAGTGTTAGATGCATGATTTGATATATATAGTGAAATGATTATCTCAATAGGTAGTTAATAGCCATCATCACACATAGTTACAAAATATTTTTTCTTGTGATGAGAACTTTAAAGGTCTACTCTCTTTGCAACTTCCAAAGATGCAACACAGAATGATTAACTATAGCCACCGTGCTGCACATTACATCCCCATGACATTTATTTTACAACGAGAAATTTGTACCTTTTGACCACCTTCACCCATTTCACCCATTTCACCCATCCGTATCGGGTAACCACCAATTAGTTCTCTGTTCCTAAGAGTTTGTTTGTTTGTTTGTAAGATTCCACATATGAGCGATATCATACAGTATTTGTCTTTCTCTATCTGACTTATGTCATGCAGCATAATGAAATGCTAAGTGAATGGAGGTCCTTAGCTAAGTGAATGGACCTGAAGGTCCATCCATATTGTCACAAATGGCAGGATTTCCTTCTTTTTTTACACACACACACACCCCCTCACATTTTCTTCATCCATTCATCCATCGACGGACACCTAGGTTGTTTCCATGTCTTGGCTCTTGTAAATAACGCTGCCGTGAACGTGGGAGTGCAGATGTCTCTTCCAGACCGTGATTTGGCAGCCACTCTTAATACAGCTCTGCCAGCCCATTTGTTAGACAGGGTTCTGATAAGTATCAGTGTGAGTCACATTCAAGGTTCACTTTTTCTCTTAGATTAGAATTTGTACTGACAAGGTTGCAGGTTTGTGGCAGGATTTATTAAAGGACCAGCAATTTTTTGCATTATTATCTTCTCAGCACCAAAGCACAGGTCTCAAGAGAAATTTTAGAAAGTGTTGCTTCCTTAGTACATATTACTTAAGAGGAGGGAACGTTTCACAGAGATAGAGCGAGGCAGTCTCTCTGTGCCTCTCCTGGACATGTGGTATTAAGGCAGCACCCCCACAGGGCCCCAGGTGAGAGCAGGGCAAATTTATATTCCATGTTTAAAAGATTCTCTCTCGAGTGTCAGGCTTGGAACGAGTTGCAGAAACTGTGGGAGGGGTCCTGAGGGATCTTTAAGAACATACAGCCATCTATCATGACACTTGGCTGAAGACAAGCACTGCAGAGAGGGCCAGGGTCGGGAGAGGGACTTCTGAGGGCTGCTTCTGCCCTGGGCGCTGCGAGGCGTGCAGCCGGCCTCAGCCCAGAGCCAGGCGAAGCTGCGGTCCTTCTCTGACTTCTGCTTCACTGCCTGTCTCTCAACAAACGTTTCCAGCTCGCTGTACCACTTCCACTCTCCTGCGAGGCCTCATTCACATACACAAACTTCAGCTCCTAGGGGAAAACAATTGAGCTTTCTGGGCCAAACTCCAAAAAGCTTTTGTTTGCACATGGCTGTACAGTCGTTTCTTCACAGATCACACAATTGTTGAAGATCTAAATTCTGAACTTCCCCTTGTTCCCAAAAGATCTTTCAGAAAATGCCACCTCAAGGTAGACTAGACACTCAGAGGTTTATATTTTGAGTTCATAATTTATGATGAGAACTGCAATTTTGCCATTCGTCAGAAAAAGCATGAATTAGACACATAGTAAGAAGAGGAAATGGCTTACCAAATATCAGCATTATTCTCGAGATTCCGTTTAATTACACAACACTCTACTTCCTCTTCCTCAATTAACATGAACAAGCAATTGTTTGAAATATGAAGTATACAAAACCACAGCAAACACTAAAGAATAAGTCCTAAAATTGTGTATGTGTGCTTTTTGTGTGCAAAGAAAAGCGGATGGCATTACAGGAAGAAACGACGAAATAGGGGAGTGAGTCCTCCCCCTCCCCGAGTTCCTTGGAGCTTCTAGGAAACCATTTTTCAAGTTCATTTCTGATTTTCAAAACCACAGGCTGATAACAGTAAAGAGTTAGCTTTTAAATCTTTGGCTACAACTACCCAGAGTAAATTGCTAGGGAGAATAATTATCCAGTAAAAGCTCCTCTCTTGTTCTTCAGCCGTGATTTGTTTCAAATGCATCTCTTCAGTCCACATTCAATATTTGCACATATGTGAACACTTAGACATTGGAATAAGTTTCCTGTTAGCCGTGATTGTGCATTGCTTTCCAATTAAGAAAGAAAGATTTAAAAGATTGTCAAACAAAAATATTTCTAGGCTTAGAACAAATCCTCTTATTGTATTCCCAACTACTTTCTATCTCTTATCTCAAGGTTGGATTAAGCAGTATTTTTGGCTGTTTTCCCAAGGACCCAGACATATTTTATGTAAAGTGTGAGTCATGGTGGCATCGCTTTCATGGTTTGGGACAGTCTCCTTGCAGTGAAGAATAAACGGCAGTCTTAAGCTATTGGTGATGATGGATTGGGAACTAGACATTTATCCAAGTGAAGAAAAAAAATAGGAAAATGTTGCCTGCCAATTTTAAATAAAAAGAGCTAATTGTCTTACATGAGTCGTGTCAACTAAGAAGTATGGGATGGTGGCAGAGCCCAGAAAGAACAGACGTTAGAGAGGAGCTCCCTCATGAATGAAATAATTTAAACTCTGGAGTAAAATGTGGACTTGTAAGAATTTCAGGAAAAAACGATTTACTGTCTTTCCTCCATCCAGTGTTGTTTTCTGTGTGGCAAAGTTTTATGATGGCAATTTCAGTAGACAGTGAAGTCAGTTATTTCCTAAAATATTGATTTTAATCCAAATGTTATTTAACATATGTGTGATGAAACAAAGTCATTAATGTATCTGTGTCCGGGGGCTTTGCCCTTTCATAGTCTCATCTGAGGAAAGTTTCATTTCTGGCAGACCACTTATTGGAACTTTTGTGTCTTCAAATCAAGATATCGGAATGAGGGGGAAAAAACCACAGAGCAGGAAAAAAGGGAAAAAACTAGGAAATCTTCACTGATCTGACCCAGTGCTGTCCAATGGAAATATAATGTGAGCTACATGTGTAATTTTAAATTTTCTAGTAGCATATTTAAAAAAACAAAAAGAAATAGGTAAAATTAATTTTAAATATATATTTTATTTAATTCAGTATATTTAAAACTATCATTTCAACATCTAATCAATATAAAAAATTGTTAGTCAGATATTTTACATCTTTTTTTATACCAAGTCTTCAAAATCCTGTGTATTTTACACCTAAAGCACATTGCAACTCAGACTAGCCACATTTTAAGTGCTTAACCGCCACATGTGGCTAGTGGCTACCATATTGGACAGCACAAGTTAGATAATAAATTAGTGGGAGGGGAGAGTAGAAATGAAGAAGAAAAGTCTCACAGGCTGTAGGTTTAGGAGTTTCAGCAAGGGCAAGAATTTTGAAGAGAGACGCACTGGAGCTGCTGTGAACTGTCAGGTACACGTATGGGATTGCTGTGAAGCACGGACTTAGATCCCTTTCAGAATTGTCAAAGAGTAAAAAAAAAGTTTGAGTTATTTTGAAATTAAATTTGGGTAGATGGACTGTGTTTCTTGAAACTTGACTACTTGGTCCTGGCTTTATAAGAGTTATATATCCAATCGTGGATAGAGGAGAGAGAAATGAAAATGTAGGGTTGAAAGATGCTGGTGGTTCTTGGCAGATGCCAAAGCTACATTATTATCTAGATCTGCACAAGAAATGTCTGTCCCTTGTCTGGCATGGGACACAACCGACCCAGGAAGGCACAAAGTCAGCATGTCAATCAGATGCAAGAGAGGATATCAACTGAAATGGCCCACTGGTGTTATGGAGTAACCACCTCAAAACCCTTGGAGGAGTTGGGCATGGCTACATGACACAGATCCTGACATGTGGTGTAGTGTGGGGCAGTTACTCTGGGTGCAGCAGCAGGGAGCACACAGGATAAAGGACACCTGACACCAATCGACTGCTCTCTGGTGCCATAGACTAAAGGTGTACCACAATCAGAACATGGACAGGAGAGACTGACACTTGGGCCTTCACGCGCAGCTCAAGCCCAACAGTCAGGGTCGCCCAGAGCTCTGAACTCATCCTGTGCTGGATGGGAGTAAGAGTCACCCCAAATCAGCATGTCAGCATCATTCTGGCGGCCCATGCTTGTGAAATCCTGTGAACAAAATACCATGCTGCCCTCTGAGAGTGATCTGCTCACTAGACCATCTTTCTGGAACTGGGGCCTGTGCACAGAGCCCCAGGATAACCCCATGCATGGATGTGATAATGCCTCAGAGCATCTGGTCGACCCCACATAGGTGAAAGAGGGTCAGAGAGTATCCTAAATAGGAGCAATGAGGACCAGAGCTCATATGGAGGGGACTGATGGCTCCAGCTGGACCCAGGCATCAGAGGGGACCTAGAAAATTTCTAGGAAGTTATTTCAAAGCATGGGCCCTCTTGAGGCATGGAGCCCAAGGCAGCAACCCCACTTTCCAGATCTAAGGGCATTTGGGAAGAAGCTTTGCTAAAGTAAAAGAGAATACAGTCAATAAAAAGAGAGAAACAGAGTCAGGAAAACCAAGTGACAGAGATAGTCCCACTGACACTGAGCCCTTGAGACCATTTCTACTCCTAGAATTATCAGTTTTGACAGCCAACAAATTCTTTCTGACTCTAGCTAGTTTGCATGGTGTCTCTGTCAGCTGCAACTAAAAGAGCCCTGGCCACTGCAGAGTTGTTCAGTGACAGCAAGACCAAAGTTGTGGTTTCCATCCTCATGGGAGCCATTCTCTTCCGCCCAGTCCCAAGGCCAAGGACATCCCCCTCCTCTACAGGTCTGAGCATGCCCCAGAGGGGCTGAGCAAGTAAGGTTGTAGCAAAAGTTATCTCCCTCCCTAAAAAACAGCCTGAGGGTGTGAAGGGTCATCCCCATAGATGGTCAGGACCCAGGTTTATCATGAAGTCTTCTCAAAGTGCCTCCAAGAACAGATTAGTCCCACCTTCTCCACTCTGCTTGAAGCCTGCAGTGGCTTCACAATGCATTTAGAGTAATCTGTGTGATCCGCGCCTACCTGCTTCTTCCGTCTCCTGCTGTCCACCCCTCACTCCCTCTCAGTGCTCTTCAGTCACCAGAAACTTCTTGTTTCTTTAACACATCAAGTTTAGTTCTGTCTCAGGGTCTTTGCCCTAGCTGTCTCCTCCATCTGAATGCTCTTTCCTCTGTCTCGTTTCCTTTTGTCCTCAGATCTCACAGTTAAGCAGACAGGTCTTCCCTGACCCAAATTACTCTCTATTGATTGTCTCTATTATCTTGTTTTCATTCCTTTAATAACAACTGCTGCTATTTGATTTGTTTTGTGGGTTGTTTACTATCTGTCTCCCCACTATGTTTAAGTTCCCTGTGGGTGGAATCTTATTTGTCTTGTTCGCAGTATATCCCCAGTACCTGGAAGAACGCCTGGCACAGTAGCAGGTACTCAATAAATATTTATTAATTACATAAACTGAATGCACACAGGCTCCACTGGTTGACAGATCCAGCGTGTCTTCCGGAATGTTATCCTCTCAGCTTTTTAGCTAAGTCTAGAGCTGACTTGTTTGGCTTAACAAATCATTGCTGAGCATGCACTCTGCATAGGCTCCATCTGAGTACTAACTAGACATAGTTCTTAACCCCCAGGAGTGCAGATTGATCGGGGAGACAGACACAGACACAAGTACAAGACAATGTGGGAAACACTGTGATCAACTTGGGAGAAAAAGAGGAGAGCACGAGCTTTCTGTTGGGCACAAGACATTCAGGTAGTGAAGTCAGGGAAAGCCACAGAGAAAGATCCTCTGGTATCTGTACATTTTCCCTCTTACGACATCTCACAGATATGAATTATAAAAGCAACTCTCTACTCTCTGTCTCCCTAAAGTGTAGGTCTATGCAAGAGGCACAGGTGTGAGCAGTTTGTCCTCAAAGAAGGGAGAGCTGGAACACCACTGGGAGAGATTGGGATTATCTATCCTGTTTGCGGGTCAACAGCCAATTAAATTATTTTTGCCCTTCCAATGGATTTTGCATTAACCTGAATATCTGGTTGTGGTGGTGTCTTATAATCTACCAAATTAGCTAACTGCCCCTCCTATCCTGGCTTGGGGTAAGGAGATATCACATGACACGGAGTAGAGAGTAGCAGGGCTTCCTGCCTGTTGAGTGCTCATGAGGACAGCCAGGCAGCAGTGTCCCCATGGGGAGAACAGAGCACAGGAGTCCCTGAATCCCAAGTCTCCATCCCATTGCCCCAAGGGGGTTCACAGCTGAGGCTAGCCTCATCAGACAGCAGGGTACCACCCTGCTCTTCACCATGGGCACTGACTCACTTCCACCTGTCAGATGGAATAGAGAATTCTGAATGCAAGAAGAAAATGCACCTGGAGCACAGAAGGCTCCAGGCCAGGTCCCAAGGTCTTTGCACACCCTGATGTATCAGAAGTTACTCACCTGTGCCTTAGACCCCTTGTCTAAACTTGGCCTAATGAAAGGATCATGGATCATTGTCAGAATGAAGCAACGTCCAACCCCTTATGGTTAAATTATGAATCAGTCATCAAAGGGAGAACAGTCTTCTCACCTTTAAAAGGAAGCCTGAAATCCATTTTCTGCTACATAAAACACACACATACACACAAGGGGGATGATTCAAATAGACAAGACCATTGTAAACTGCAAACTCATGCAATTTAGAAGCCATCTTGTCTAAGGAAATCTAGCAGACATACGAGAGGGCAGGCCCCTGGTGGGACTCAGGGTACTCCCTGGCACTGAGGCTGGACACTGGGAGGCATCCGCAGTTTCTGTTTCTTTGGCCCCTCAAGGTTATCGATCAGCCAAAGGTCAGCTTATCCCTCCTTTCTACAGTATACCCCTGAATCACAGCAACCAAAAAGAGGATGCATGTTGGAGCTGGAGGCATATTGGAAACTCTCTAGACCAATCTCCTCATTTGTAAACAAGGCAAGAGAATTCCAGAAAGGAACACTGCCTTGTCTGAGGTCACACGGCAAGTCCATGCTGGAGTCAGGAAAAAGAAGCCAGAGTTCCTGAATCTCAGCCCACTGCACTCCCAGCATGCCCATCATAACACACCATCCAGAGTGGTGAGTTACTTTCCACGTGTATCTGTCCTAGCTCCCTAAGGAGGCTCTAATCTCCACTGGTTACTTACAGTGCTTTATTCTCTGTCATCCCCAATAGTCCCTTAATTAGAAGGTTCCTTAGGACTTTAGTTTTAAAATGATGCTTAGTTAATAGCTCCCTACTGAGCTGCTCCCAACTGCTCATGAAATCACCTAAGGCAACACTGAAAAAAGTAAAAACCTCATTCTGTGAATTAGGATCAATATTCAACCAAATGCCAGGTAAGAAACTGGATTAAAAATGCCATTTAAGGATGACCCACTCTACATACCAGGGAACCAGCCCTAAAACCAGGAACACAAGGGCTGAGCTATCCAAAATACTGGGCCACTGTCCAGAGCGCTCTCTGCCTCCACGGGCACCACTCTCCTCGTGTCCTGGGAGGTGTGGATGTAGAGGAACCAGGCTCTGCAACAGTCCAGGAGGGGAGTCCCCCCCTCACATGGCACTAGCCACAGCCTACGGATGGCAGAGCCTGGAGGCAGGCACGCTGGGGCACCATTCTTTCTACGTACTCCATTTCTTCAATGTGTCAGAGAGCTATACACTGGTGTAAAAGAAGGATTCCAGTTAGCAGATGTTCAGTAAGTAAAAACCTGCTGGTCACTAGGAACAAGGCCAGAAAATTGTACCACAATCTACAACTCAACTACTGAACAGCACTTTTACAGACACTCCTAGTGACAGAGGCAGCAACAAGCATAAGGCCCACAACCCCCCTTCTGGAAATTAAGCAATCTAGATAGATCTTCCCCTGTTTGAGATGAGGAGAGAGGGAAAAACAATAACGACAAGAAAAAAATGATCACAGAACATCTAAAAAACTGCATTCAGGTTTGCAATTTGAAAGTTTTTAATGCAATACCAGGAAAAAAACAACACAACAACCCTGCATTAGGTCCACAAGAAGCAGAGCTGACACCACAGAAAAATGAATTAGTAACGTGGAGGACAAGCATGAGACTCGGAGAGAATGCAAAGGGCAAAGTGACGAAAACAACGAGGAAGAAAAGAATAGGTTGCGTCCTCATTCTCTGTCCTACCAATCCAAGAATTATAGAACTTCTTAAGGAAGAAACTCATACAATTGGAACAAAAGCAATAATGAAAGATATAATTAAAGAAAACTTTAGCTAGTGTGCACATTGAAAGGGCTCATAGTACTCTAAGTAAAAATACCTTTAGAGGGGGCTGTGCAGATGAGAGTTAACAAGGCAGCCCTGAAAGTGTTCTTCTGAGAGGAGTCTGCTTGCTGGTGTCTGGGAACTTGGCTGGTAAATAGTTTCCTCCACTGACATAAAACTGCCTAAATGGTAAGTAACAGCAGCTCACTGTGCCCACACTGTTTTTACAAGCACTGTGGTTTATGCTGAACACCTGCTTTCCTTCTGGGAGTCTGGAATTTTGGCACACTCTACACAGACTGCCTATATGATCAGACCCCAATAAAAACACTGGCGTACTGAGTCTCTAATGGGCTTCCCTGGGCAGACACGCACATGTGCTGCTGCATTTTCCTTGCTGGGGGAAGAGTGAGCTCTGTGTGACCCCTAACGGGAGGGAGAGAGCATAGGAAATCTGTGCCTGTGTTCCTCCAGACTCCGCTTGTGCTTTTCCCCTGTATAAGCTGGTTGTATGTCCTCACTACATTGCCGTAACAAATCTTAGCCATGAGTACACTTTACAGAGAGTTTTATGAGTCATTTTGGTGAATTTCAAACATAGTGATGGCTTTGGGGACCCTTGATACATGGGCTTCACTTAAAACACGTTAGCAAAATACTTGAATTATAAGAATAATTTACTTTTATATTATAAGCATCAAGGAAGAAAAAACAACTTCTTACTAAGAAGATTAAAATTGGTTGACTTCAGACTTCTCCTTCACCATCCTATATGGAGCAGCCTTTAGAGGGCTTTGAAGGGAGAAAGTTGGGAGGCAACAATTTTGCAGTCTTCAGAGTAAAGGCAACAGACAGACATTCTTAGATACGCAAAAAATTGGGAAGAAGGGAAAAGAAATTTGTGTTGGTTTAGCAGTCGCACCTCAAATACAAATGTATAAGAAAAAACATAGCATATATAGGGTTTGGTACCATCTGTGGTTTCAGGCATCCACTGGGGGTCTTAGAATGTATCCCCCATGAAAAAGGGGGGACTACTATAGTTCTATTCTTAATGGTTGCTTAACGTAAAGCATAGCAATAGGTCTCAATTTGTAAGAGTTATTATATTGAGGATTGTTGTTTTGAGTAGGATTCTGAGCCACATCAGAGCTCCATGGGAAAGAGTGAGGGCATCAATGAGTGATGCCTGGCCTGGAGGGAAAAATGGAACATGGCAGTACATGTGTCACTCATTTATCATCCCTGATCACATACTCAGATATTGTGTTTTAAAAATTAATAAACAGAAAAGAGTCTCCATTTTTTCCACAAAAGAATAACTGTATAGTACAAGAAAAAAGACCATTTACATTTCAAGAAGCTTGAGTAGTAATTTTCTGCATTTAAAAAATTCATATTGGAAAAAAAATTACTTCTATTGAGTGACTTGAGTCATCACGTGTGCGTGTTTTAATGCACTGGGAAAGTCAATAAATCACTCAAATGCAATTACTATCTGTCATCAATAGTATCAAAATAGTTTTTGATTTGGACCTCTCACTGCTCCTTGGTTAGCTATGCTTTAAAAAGTAATTATGTAGTATGATCTCAACTGGATAAAAATAACATATTAAAAAGTCATTGAAGAAATCTACCAAAGCGTTAATCGAGGTTACCTCTGGGTGGTGGATTTTTGAGTGATTTTTAATTCCTTCTATTATTTATCCTGGCTATTCTCTGTTTGCACCTCTGCTCACTGTCAGATCCATTCTCCACTTTTCTCTACCTTGCTCTGTGACCCAGGATCTGTAATCTTATAGGCCACATCGCCCAGGCTCTCTTGCCCTCTGGCTTCTGGTTGGTTTTGGCCAATAGCGGTATCTGGAAGAGATCAGAGGGAGGAAGGAAAGAGACCAGAGAAGTGTAACTCTTTTTTTTGCTGAGCAAGATTGCCCTGAGCTAACATCTGCTGCCAATCCTCCTCTTCTTTTTGCTTGAGGAAGATTAGCCCTGAGCTAACATCTATGCAATCTTCCTCTACTTTTTTATTTGTGGGACACCTCCACAGCATGGCTGGTGAGCAGAGTAGGTCCGTGCCCAGCATCCGAATCCATGAACCCGGACTGCTGAACACAGCATGCTCATCTTTAATCACTCAGCCACCAGGCTGGGCCCAGAAATGTAACATTTGAATAACATTGGCACATCTTGTTATGTCTCAGCAGTATAGTGGGTCACTCATGTACATGTTGCTGCTCTCTTCGCTGCTTTTGGATATTCTTTCCCATGTATGTAAGTAAATCACATCATCTCTAAAGGTCACGCAAATCTGAATCCACCCAAAACTTATTCACCTGTAGTATTTGTATCCCTTCCCCTGGGGAAGAAATTGAGAAAGCAGCGAGGGGTCCAGGGCTGAGGACAGGAGGCTGAGGTCAGGATGGCACCTTTGATTCTGAATTCTGTGGCAGAATATAGATTATATCTTAACTTGAACATGCAGAGACTGGGTGCAGTTCTATGCTAAAAATGGTCAAAGTGACGGAATGCTCGCTTTATAATAATTATGAGGAAAATCAAGCAACACTTTCTGCTATTTAAAGAAAACATTTATGAATCTCATTAATCAGAAAAGAAATGAGGCCTTCCTTATGAGTTTGAAAAATCAGATAAAAAACGAACGTAAAAAATTTCTTCATCTTATACTTCTGTTATAAAATCACATAACTACTTTAGTCTACATCTTGGTTTCACTGTCAACGGGTTTCTCAGTTTTGTTTTCCTGGGCAATCAGCTGAAATGGTTTCTTCATTTCATCCTTTTCCATCACTGAGTTACCCATTTTGACATCTCGGATCTTCAGTTCATGTCACCACAAGTTCAATTTTAAACACAGGATAAAAGTCTATATTTCATACTAATGTTTATATAATATTGTTGGGTAGACAGAAGGAGGTTTGAAAAAATAAAATAGTAAAGGAAGAAAGTACAAAAAAAGGACTGATAGATCAGCTGTGTAATATTTTTAAATCTCTGTGATGGAAATAAAAAACATCATAAGCAAGAGAAGGCAAATGACAAACCAAGATATGTATTTGCAGCATAGGCATGAAAGGATCAATATCCTTAAAGTAATAAGCTTTTGCAAATCACCTGATAAATGAATTACACAATAGAAAATACGGGGTAAAGAGCATAAGCATTAAATTTACAAAAGAATAAACTAAAATTGAAACTGAATGAATGAGAAAGTTTACTGTATGATCACTAGAAAAGTGAGTTAAAAGTTTAAAAAGTGAGTCATAAATTTAAAAATCCTTGCCAATTTGATAGATGAAAGATTATAATACCCAGTGTTGCAAGTATAACTTTTCTTAAAGGCAGTTTGCCACATCTTTCAAAACTCTTTCAACTGCGTATGCCCATTCACACAGAGATTCCACTACTCCCAAATCATGGGAGATGGGCTTAAACATATCTGTATCGAGTGATCATCTCAAGATTATAATGGCAAAATTTGGAACAATCAGAAATCAGGGGATTGGCTAAATAAGTTCAGGTAAGTCTGTACCATGGCGTATGTGCAGCTGTAAAAATCACGTGTAGGGGACCATGGATGGAAGGGAAAGTAGTCTTGATCTACTGCTTAGTGATATACAGGACACAACCTCGCTTGCATTCTGTGCAAATGTGTGTCGTGAGGTGGTTTCGAGCTGTGGAATCTGGAGTACCCAGCCTGCCACTGAGTCCCGGCCCCACCCACCTCCCAGGGTCATCCTGGGCAGATTTCCTGTCCCTTCTAAATTGCAGCGTCTTCATTTGTAAAAATGGTGTTCATAAAAGTACTTACCTTCTAGGGTTGTACTATACACAGCCTCAGATGATCCAGGCTAAGCATTTAGTACACTAACTCAGAAATGCACATTAGGTTATTACCATTTTTAAAAATAATGCAAAGAAAAATATTCATGGAAAATACACAAGCAGGACACACACTAAAATCCTTGGTAGTGGAGCTGTCACTAGTTTTTGCTTCTTTTTACTCATCTAGGTTTTCTGCATCGAATGTAGATTACATTTATAATGCTAAAAAACACAATAAGTGTCGCTTTACAAAGAGGTTACTAGGAGTCTGAAGGAAACAGCTGAAACCCATTTTTTCTAGGAAGAAAAGAAAGAAGAAATGGCCAAATGAGGGGGAACCACCCCCACACTCTAGGAAACAAGCTCCCAGCTTCTGGGCCTGTGGGGCAGAGAAGGGCCACTCCCCAGCCTGCCAGGCAGCAGGCCTGAGGTCACCGCAGCAGCTGCTCCTGGTGCGGGCTGCACACTGCCCCATTGTCTTCCCCAGGCTCCACTGGAGTCAACGAGAAGCAGATGGCCAAGACACCGTGCACACGATGAGCTTCCCCTCACACACCTCAGAAGCAAGGCCTGCTTCCAGCCACCGGCGAGGCAATCTGCTTTTCATTTTATAGGCAGAAGAAAGCCACAGAGGAAGGAGGGAGGCCATAGTTTTCAGGGTGTTGGGGGAGTTGATGCAAGAATCATTAAACTCTTCCCTACTCTGAAAACAAAGCAGCCTAACCCCGCAGGATGCTTGCAGCACAGGCAGTAAACCCAAGCTCACCTCGTACAACCTCCGGCGGAGGCAAGCCAACCCCGGAACCCGTGTCCTCGACCCCAAAGTGCCAGGCTCCTAGGACCAGTGCGGGAAGAGTTCAAACTGGGGCTTCTTCAGTTCACATTGTGTAGAGGAGCCGGAGAAATACCATGCAGTGGCCAGGAGCGGCAGGCCTCAGACCGTGCGGCCAAGGAAACATCAACACTGGCACCAGGCAGGGAGCTATCCTGCCTGTGGGGCCCCTCCCTCCCCGTGCCTCGAGGCGCTATCCTTTTCTGGGTAGAAGCCAGGGCTCTAGAGCCCCTGTCCTGTCCAGGATCTTATCCCAGCTCTCTGCTTACTGGCTGCGTGACCTTAGGTGAGCTGCTTAAACTCCGCTCCCTCATCAGACAGATGAGCACATTACCTCATAGGAAATACGACCACTGCAGCAGGTAATGCACGGGAACTGCCTATACAGTGCCTAGCTATTATCATTTTTATAACTGCCAGATTCTCCCTGTCTTATTTCCCTCCTCTTCACACCATGGCATCATTTACACCATGGCATGCTCTCGTGCATAATTTCTTCTCATCGCAGAGACTGTTTTCAGTCTTTGCTTGAGGGTGGTCTCTGCCTGTGTACGGCATGTGGGTCCCCACCTGCAGTCACCAACGATCTATGTTGTCTTTGGGATGAGTCCAGATCGCTGTATGTGATCACTGTGTGGCAGCCTAGCACAGCCCCACGTTTTTCCCCATCAGGCTGTCGTGTAGCAAGGACAACAGTCTTGAGAGCCAGAGAATAGCTTGTAGATGGTGGAATGAAGGAATCGGTGGAGAGGACTCCAGAGGAAGGAGAGCAAAGGGGGAGCATTTGAACAGGTATGAAGGTGGCTGCAACTCGAGAAGACATCAGAGAAGGGACAGAGTTTCAAAATGCTCAGGAAAGAGAAACAGTTCAGTGGCCTTCTGGAGGTGGTGGCAGAAAAGAAAGATATCATCAACATGAAAGTCTGGAAAAACAAGAATCAGAAAGATACCTACATGATGGACAAACAAATTATAGGTGTAGGGAAAGAAAAGAGTGAGGATTCTGTACAGATTGCACGATAATTGAGATTTTCAGAAAGAGATGACAAGTCCACTGCATCAAGGCACGTCTAAATCAGGTGAGGGTGCCTTTGACTGGCAGCTTTCCCTGAATGTGCTAATTACACTTATTTGTTCTCAAACAGAAATAGCTTATTTGTCATGGGAGCTGAGGTCCTAGGGTGTGAGACAGCATCTTCTCTCAGTGAGCAGGTGGGTAGTTGTGTTTGAATGACAGAAAATACATGACTATACAGCAACACAATCACTTTTCACGAAGAGTTTTGGATTGGGTCCCACAGCTATATCTCACAGAAGTGACTGGATCAGGGGCCTGGCTAAGATGAGAGCTCCTAGAGAAAAAGAGAAGGTGGCAGCAAGACTAACAGGGATACTGTCCTTGCATCAGCCTGCAGAGGTTAGGTTATGTTACAGTAACAAACAACCCCAAATCTCAGGGGCTTCAAACAAAAGGTTTCTTTCTCCTTTGCACCCATGTCCACTGTGGGTTGGCCAGGGCTTTGCTCTGCCTCTCACTCACAGCAATCTCAAAGTCACATTTTGGATGAGAGGATTGGTAACTAACAGTGCTTCCAACTTGACTCCATAATCACAATATGAGGGAAAACACAACTCAGAATATTAGTGCAGAGCAGACCCCCTGAGAGGACCTAGCCCAGAACCCTTCTATTTACAAGTGGAGAAATAGGGGGTCAAAGGACAACCACGTGTCGTAGGCAGAATTCTAAGACAGCCGCCAGGATTCCTGTCCCTCAATGTACATCCTGTGTGATCACCTCCCCTTGAGCATGAGAGGGACTGTAAAAATGATGGGATATCACTCCAGTGATTATGTTCCCTCACATGGCAGAGCGGATTTTGCAGATGCAATTAATTTGCATTAATTAATTAATTGCAGGTGTGATCCCTTGGGTTAACCAAAGAGATTATCCTGGGTGGGCTTGACTTAATCTGGTAAGCCCTTAAAAGAGACAAGCAGCAGCCGCAGACACTCTCCTGCTGGCCTGGGAGAAAGCAAACTGCCATGCTGTGATCGGCCTATGGATGGGGTCACCATGGCCAGGACTGAGGGCAGCCTCTAGTTCAGCAAGAAAACGGGACCTCAGCCCTACAGCTGCAGGACCTGAATTCTGCCAATGACCTGAACGAGCCTGGAAGAGGACCGAGCTCAAATGACAACACTGCTCTGAGCCAACACCTTGATTTCAGCCTGGAGAGACTCTGAACTGAGGATCCAGATAACTTATGCCGACTCCTGACCCACAGAAACTGAGAGAGAGGGAAAAAAAATCGTGTTGTTTTAACCACTACGTTTGAGGGAATTTGTTACACGGCAATAGAAACCGAATACACCATGGCAGCGGCAGGTTCTGCCACTTGCAGCCCCCAGGCTTGTCTGCTGAATTCCACCACTGGGCACGCCTCTGCAGCTGGGGAGGGCAACCAGACTTCACCCTTGGAGCCATCAGGAAAACAGCTCAAATAAACACCCCCATTCTCTCTTTTCTTGAGTTTTTTGCTCCATTCAAACCATCTCACACACCAATACAGAGGAATCTCTCAAAAACACTACTTTCACCCATGCCCTCCCCCCACTCAAAAACCTACAGCGACTCCCTCTTGCCGGGACAGCAATTCTGGGCTTCTAATCCCAGTGTTCAAGGCCTTCCAGCCCTTTCTCTACCTTCTTCTGAACACAAACTGTCTATTCCAGGTCTGATGGTGTCTGCGTGGCCCCTCTCACCTGCTCCCCTTCTGTGCCCTTCCCCAGCGAGCTCCCAGGGGCACTGCCCCCTGCCCCCTCATCCCTGGTCATCTGATGGGGGCTTTAACACGCCATCCCCCAATAACATAAAATCCCCTGCAGTGACTCCCACCCACTGTCCCCTCTCACGCTCTGACTGTTCAATAGCACCTGCACAGCCACGAAGCATTCCTACAGTTGATTATAGCCAATAGTAAACTTCCGTTTAACTCTCCTCCTCCTGACAAGATTTCAGGCTTTCTAAGGGCAACAGCCATGGTTACTCCACGGACTCCACCCAGAATCAGAAAAGACATTGTACTCATAATACCCCCAAAATGGAAACAACCCAAATGTCTATTGTTAGGTGAAGAGATAAATAAATTGTGTTATTTCCATACAATGGAATACTGCTCAGCTGAAAAAAAAGAATAAATTAATATGCTATGTTATTAAATTAAATAACATGCTACCACATGAATGAATCTCAAAAACATTATGCTGAGGATAAGCCAAAAAATGTACAAACTGTATGATTCATTGACATAAAAAATCTAGAAAAAGCAAAACTAATGCATATTGACAGAAAGTGGATAAGTGGTTGCCTGAGGCTGGGGGCCAGGGGGATGACTGCAAAGGGCACAAGGGGACTTTTTGGGGGTGATGGAAATGTCCCATATCTTAATTGTGGTGGTGGCTACATGGATGTATCTATTTGTCAAAACTCATCAAGCTGCATACTTACAATGGATGCATTTTTATATGTAAATTTTGCCTCAATAACGTCACTTAAACAGTGAAAAGTTTGTATGTTATGAGTCTCAGTTGACTCTTTGCCGGAAATGTCATAGGACATACCTTTCTGAAATGGAGATCAGCACATGACTTGTAAAGGTGATCCCAGGAAAAAGTCTACAGACTCATGATCAGGCAGCCAGCCCCCAGAAGGCCGGTAGAACCTTTCTCCCAGACGGATGAGCTCCCAGGTGAGAGCAAAGAAGCGGCCTGAAGGGTGAGTTAACTGACAAAGAGGAATTGCCCGGCAGCAGACGCCCAGAAAAAGGAGAGAGAGGAGGGCACGAGGGGCCGTGCACTCAGGAAGAGAGGCCTGGATTCGGAAGGTCAAAGATGTGCTGACCATCCACGGGCTCTCCCCGTGCCATTTGGTGAGGTGGGGCTCTTGCAGAGACCTCACCAGAGCCCAAAGAAGAGCTTTTGGGACCAGCCACCCCACCTTGCTCTGAATCCACATGTCCCGACCACCAGGTTATAGTCAGATTTCCAAGGGAGCCAGGTCCTGAAAAGGGGTCATGGGGTACACCCCACCAATGAAAGGCATCCTGGTCTAGATTAAGTGCCAGAGGGCCACTGCCCAGGTCATGCTGCCTGTGTGGCCTCTGGGTAGCCAGCCATGACCCCTTCTTCCTGCTGTCACTCAGGACACTGCCTGAAGGAGGAGGCTCAGCCAGGGCGGCAGCTGGAATGCAAGGAGAAAACAGCAGGGCTCCAGAACTGGAGGGAGCCAGATGAAAGAAAACATTCCCTTCTTTGGTAAGAAAGAGAGAGTACCTGAGCATTAGCACCCCTGGCTGGAAAGAGGCAGACACCAAGTTCTGAGGGAGGAAAAGAAAGAGAGTATGCCCCAGGGTTAGTGCTGTGTGCAAAGCAGAGAGGAGAGGTGTGGTGTGGGAGCTAGTGAGCAATGAGGCAGGAGGAGTCAGGAAGCTCAGCTGTGGCCCAGCAGCAGCAGAGACTGAAAGGGGAAGAGAGAGCACTAGGGAGGATAAGGCAAGGGGAGAAGTGCTCTGCGGTCTGGTGCGGACACGGCCCCTTTATATAAACGGCTGTCAGGCAGCCCCTCCACCTGACCAAACCCCAAATGCTCTTCTTTCCCCTAGAATTCCTGAACACGATCAACCGTAACACCTTTCATCGGAGCCCGAGCCCCATACTCGTTCGTCAGCACTGCCCTGACCCACTGCCCATAACCCAGCAGTTGAGAGTCTGCTCTCCTCTGCCAGAGGTCAGGGCTGGCCCACCCCTTCCCAGGGACATTGCTGGAATCAGCCCCCTGCTGCCCCACTTGCTGAACTGCATCTACAGGAGAAGGGAGCCAGTGTTCATTAAGTATTTACTACCTTGGATATTTTAATTACAATTATCATAACAACCCTATGAGGAAGGCAGTGTTATCACCATTTTGCTGACAAAGAACTTGGGCTCAGAGGGTGTAGTTAATTTGCCCAAATCTAAACAGCCAATAAGGGGCCAGCCCCAATTCAAACCTCCTTCCATCTCCTCTCTACTGCTCCCAAGTGGACTTAAATACTCAACTCATCTCCCTGATTAAAATCCCCAGTGACTCCCTATCGCTTACAGCAGTGTTTTTCAATATTTTTTGTAGTCATAGACTATTTTCTCTAAAAACTGTTTACCTGACCTATCACACAGATAACAGCAGGGCTGACTCTGTGCGAGTGGCGAGGGAGGGCCAGCACTCGGCCTGCTTTTCTAGATGACATCTCCACTTGAAGTCTTGACATCACATCAGTTTGCTTAAGACTGACCTCTCAGTCTGACCCCTGCCTTTTCCTGAATTTTCTATTTTAATGAACGGTTGGACCATCCACTCAGGAACCTGAGAGCCGTCCTTCTTACCTGCATCTCCTTCATCTTCCATAAGCAATACATCAGTGAGTCCATTTGATTTGCCTTTTTCATCTCTTTTGAACTAGCCTCCTGCTCTTCGTTTGCGTTGCCAACAGCCAAGCACCCAAGTCCCAGCTATTACAGTCTCTTACCTGGACAGCGGCACAGCCTCCTCACTCTCACCCTTGCACCCCGACAGCCCATTCCCCACCTGCAGCCAGAGCGAGCCGGCACAAAATTCCCAGCCAAAGAAGACAGCCACTGGGACAGGGGAACTTCCTGACATTTGAGTGGCATCATCGCTCCCCTTTGCCCTCAATCAAATATGGCTATATATTTCCTTCTTTTCATTTTATTAAATTTTTTTTTATAACCTTGAGATGAGACTGTCAACCAAAAAGTAAGCTGAGAGTCAAAAGAATGGGGTGCTGGTTACCTCACGTGTTGTGTGACCGCTGAGTTTCCCCAGCCATAGGGCAGAGTGGATAGAATCTGCTCCTTCTTTCTGCCTGCAGTTGTGATGGAAATAACTTAGGAAAAATATTCAGAACTAATTACAAGGAACATATACATCTAAAGCGCTCATGTGTTGCTGACATGAAACAATACATGTGGCTATATCGACATCTGGTTGACAATATGATGTTCTAAGATCAAATACAAATTTGATGATGTAACTAAATACCTATCTTCCCGCTTTTATTTGTACTTAGAACAAGATCCCTTTCAGAATCTATCTATATTTGTACACGGAGTTGGCCACATGGTCATATAAATCATGTGAAAATTTGGAGCAGATGTTATCGGGTAGCTGGAATTCTGTTAGGACTACATTTTAATGGAAAAACAACACAGAGCAGACTTCCTACATGCTTCACAGATAGGGTAATATAGCTGCTTGAAAGGAATATTTATATTCCAGATAGGCTGATTTTTAATCAACAAATGTGATTGCTAATTGTCTAGTCTGGGATGAGTCAGACAGTGGCGTGTGCAGGCATCTCCGAGCGGGAGGGGAGTGGGCCCCAGGAGGAGCCTTGACAGTACCTTCTCTGTCAGGGGCGTCTTGTGCTCTCTCCTCTTACCGGGTGATGGAGATCTCTCCCAGGGCCTGCTCACAGCAGCCTCCGTGGGCTTGCAGCCTCAGAAATTTTCCTTCGAGAGCGAAGTGGTGAATGTGAGCTAAAGCTCAAACCCCACCAATTATAGAAAACGGCTCTGTGGTACGTACGTGTCAAAGATTTTTGAAATCCTCTGTTTTGCTGTGTTTACTCGTTTGAGTCCGTTTCATCTGAAGTCTTTGTTTTGAACCTTGTTTGGAATAATTTTGCAGGCGTGACTTTCTAGGGAGGCAGAATGTCCTTCTGGAGACAAACGCCTGTGCTTCCTCACAGATAAAGTAGGTGATGTTCTGCTTTGCGCGGCCTCTGATCCCCTGCTTTTATTCCTCCCTTTCATATTATCGAGTGGAGCATCACAGATTTGAAGTCTAGATTTTCTTCTCCCTCCTTTTTTGTAACTTGGAAAATGACGAGGTAAAGCTACAATGTTCAACGTGGGAGGTCTGGCGGATAACTGGATTGGAAAACGACTTAACCCAAACAATGAGTCAATTAGATTTTCCAACACAGAATAAGGTTGTTGAACTCTGCTCATTTCCAATTAGGTTAGGGGTCCTGAATAACTGAAAACACCATCCGCAGTTGGGCATCTACCTGTGATTTCAGGGGAGAGCTGGAGTGGCTGAGCACAGGACTTTACCAAGCGCCCCGAGCTCATGCTGGGGTTTGAGGATGGGGCATGCTGAGCATGCGTCTTCCCCGGCACTAAGCACCCCGGACGCAGAAGGCCCCACCATTAGCGTGTTTCTACAGGAAATCCCTGGGATTAGAAAGGCAGCCACACACCCAGCACCTGGCCTGCACTACCTCAGAGTAGCCCGGGTTCAGTCTGGCGGAGTAAACGACAGACAAAGGAGAATGACAAGAATGCCATAAATCTGAAAATGACTTTTCTGGTTGAGGTAATTACAAAGATCACCAAAAACAGAGTAGATGTAAGAATCTGTTTCGAGAGACTGGTGCCTGCCTGTTAAGATCCAGTGCCAAAGCTATACACACTGCCCTTGTCATTTTATTGTTTCAGATATTTGTTGAGTGCTGACTATGTACTAAGCACTATGTACTTGCTGTGTACCAAGCTCAGTGGTCGCACAACATCCCCACTAAGCAGAGTTCGTGTTGTTTTCATTAGCACAGAGTATTATTCATAAGATATCGCTAGACAAAAAAAGGAGTTTGAACCATAAAAAGACACAGAGACTATAAGAACAAACAACAAACTATTAGCCATGGCTCTCTGGGGAATTGGATAATGGGCAATTTTTATGTTTACACAGCATTTTAAAAATATATATACCACTACCCAGCATATGTCTAACTCAGGCCACCAGGAAAAAGTCCTCCCAAGAATGAATCATCTACAATTAGCAAGGGCAGCATGTTATTTGTTACCGTAACTACACAAAGCTTTACCGACTGGTCACTTACCTCATTTGCCATTGGCAGCTGGCAGATCTAAATTTCTACTTAGGAAGCCCCCACACTTAGATCCTCCTAGATTTCTTCATAGCTTTTTAGTACATAGTTCCTAGGTGGACAAGTTTGGTTCAAGTCCCAGAGAACCCAGATGTCAACACCTAATTTGTTTTGACATGTTTTATGTGTAAGAAAATGGAATTTACGTCAATTTCAAAGCTAACACGAAAACCAGGCCTTCTATTTTCCACCAGAAAACAGCATCACACTATTGCATTTAATCTTTTTTTCCTAGGTCAAGTGTAGACAGGAGACATAAACTCTAGGTAATTCTGGATGCACCGAGGTGAGCAGAGAGACCAGCTGCTAGAACACTGAGGACTCGGATGAGTAGTGCTGGGGATGTACCACCAGTGAGTAACGGCCAAGGAATTAACTCCTTATAAATACTGATTGCATTGAGTGAGCATTTTTGGATTTCATGTAAATGTTTCTATCTTAACATGTTTGCAGAATTTTCAAGAAAAATAACGATGAAATATCTGGCGAATTAAGGATGACTGAAGGTCGTCATACTGCAGGGAAAAAGTGTATAGACTTGATCTAAATGAAATTTGATGTCAGTGTGAGTCATGAGTACACCCCAACGTCACATGACACTTTGATAATTATCCATGATCTGAGAGAACGTGCCTCACTATTGCTATAAAGTTCAAGGCACGAAGTGTATGAATATTATTTTTGCTTTGCAGTCAACCAGTGGAAAATCCCAGTTTTGAATTTGGACCTGCCAAAGTGTACCTCCAGGTTGTGCTTTGATTATCTCAGCACAAATGATCTTAATATGTTTCCTAAACAGGGTAACATCGCCATGGATACTTTCCACTGCCCTATAACTTCCCTTACACATTCTGGCACTTTCTCTCAAAGCTACCACATATGAGACCAATCGAACACATTAGCATGTCATTTGTTCTCAGCATGGATGGGACATTCGGAGAAAAAGCTGCATAAAAAATTTGATGAAGAGAGAGGAAACATAAAATAGAGGAGAATCAGAGGGGTGGAGACCCACAACTTAACTCAGACAATGTAGTGGGGTGACTTAACCCTCTCCTAGCTCACGCAGCCCCCATGGTTGGCTAACCAAAACCACTCTCTGTGTGAAGGGACAGAATAGGGGAAGTGACACGTTTAACTGAGATAGCTGACCACAGTGGGCAGGGAGGGAGGAGAGCTGTGGCTCACAGAGAAGATGGGAGAGAGCTTTCTCTCCACACGTGGATGTGGGAGCTGAGAGCCAGCGGCCCCTTGTTAGCCCAAGGTGCCACATGCAGAGGGCCTGTGCTCAGCTTTCGGCTTCCTCACACACCTGATCTGTGTCGAATGGAAATATCTTTCCTGCAGGCATGTTGGGGCGCCTGGCTGGGATTACACGTTGGGCTAATCAGAGAGGCCATCGGGACTATTGACATCCATCCAAATACTTTCTGCTGGGCTGTCACAAAGAGATTGCAAATGAGCACAGCAGAATAAAGATAAGTGTGACTGTCACTCTGCTGCCTGTGCTCCCTCCTAAATGTCTCTGAAACCTGCCCACTTCTGTCCACCTCCTCTGCCAGCGCAGGCCCAGCCACTGACCCTGCGACGTCCTCCTCGCTGCCCTTCTTCACCATTCTTCCATCTGTTCTCCTCACTGCAGCCAGAGCCGTCTTCTCAAAACACACATATGGTCACAGCTTTACTTGGCTTAAACACCTGCAGTGGTTTCCGGTTGTATCCTAAGACAGCATCCGACGTCTCTCACGTGGTCTGTGAAGTCTACGCACTGGGCTTCTCCACTCCTCACCACCAAGGACCCGTGGCCTCCCCTCACACCACATTTCCCCCTCCCTTCCTCCTTCAGGACACACTGGTCAGTCTTCTTGCAGGGCCATGGCACGTGCTCCACCCTGCCCCTGAGTGCCCTCTTCTCTTCTCTCCCTTGGCATCGCCCCAGCACCAGCCACCTCCTGTCCCCGCTCTTCTTTCAGATCTTGACTCAGGCATTATGTCCTCAGAGGAGGCTGCCCTGACCCTCAGTCTAGGCCAGCCCCCCTGTTATTCACCGTAATAGAATTGTGCTCTTTTCTTTCATGGCACTTCCTAAAGTTTGGCATGAGACATGAAGCAAACAACCACACTGCTGAGGCTCTGGCTCCTCCTCTGGAATATAAGCTCCATAAAGGCAGGAACTGCTTTCGATTCACCACCTCACCCTTGGCTCCCAAGTCAGGGCCTGGCACTCAGCAGGTGCTTGATAAACATTTGTATTATCTCAACTCATGCCCACTAGCCAAGCCATACACCAACTTCCCTCCCCGAAACCAGCAGTGATGAGCAGATGACTTCTACCTTTGCCAGCCTTTTCTTTCTCCTTTCACATTTCACCCCTGAAGAGCTGACTTAGTAAAAAACTAAGATAAATGCTCTCTTTTAGAGATGACTTTCTTTAATGATAAATCATGCTTAGAACATAGAATAGGAAGAAGTAACATGGTTTTCTTTCTTTATCCCTATTTGCCATCCTGAATTGACAATTTCTGGCCAGCCCCTAACTGTTCTGTTGGCAGGCTGAGACCCCTTGACCGGACCAGATCATAGGAAATTCAAAATGGGCCCAGGTCAGAAACCAGAACCTAGTCAGCTAAGCTCCTTCTTCCAGTAAAACCACCCAGAGCTGACTGTCCTCACTGCCCGGACAGCCAGAGGTGTTCACACAGCTCAAACCAAGTTCAAGCCAACGGGTCCTGAGTGCTGCTCCTCTGGAAGCCACTTCTCAGGAGCTGTGGTGCTGGGACAACACAGATCCTCCTAATAATGGTAAGTGACCTTAAGGCTTAAAGTCATACTTGGCCACGAAGAATATTACTGTAAACGGCCCTAATTGATATTAATGCAGGAGGAGGAATCCCAGAGGATCTCAGCTTAGAACCTGCCTAGCAGGTAAGCACATTAAAAGAACAAATATTTCTGTGCTAGAATTGGTTACAGTGAATGTTAGTGACTTCATAGATTCATTCACAGAACATCTGGAGAAGTGGGGATGAGTCAGGAACCCATCTTTCGATTAATTAATTTGGAAACTCAGAGACATGCAGTGAATTGTCCAAGTTCTCAGAGCAAGTCAGCGGCAGAATGAAGCCAGAGAACTCACTCTGATCACCGATTACAGCCAGTTCAGGGTCCTTTTGTTCAGTCCACGATTACAAAAGGGTTTTACAAGGGGGATACCTGCATCAAAACCACTCCAGAAAGTTTGTGGGAAACACTCTGACTCAGAAACCCCTGGCGATGGGACCCAGACATAATCGTGTTCAACAGCCTTGCCAAGGATTCTGATGTGCGCTGACATTTGAGAACCACATAGCCAGACTTAAATTTTTGCCTTGAAAGCTCATGTCTTTTCCAATTTTATTCTTCACACTGAATTTGTACCTTTTTAGGATAGGGAGAAAGACAGATGAAGAATAAAGTCCATGGTCTTCTTGAATCTCCCCTTTGAAGTCACTGGTACTTGGGGTAAGTGAGGGGACTTCTACATTAGGACTTGGGATAGAAGGAGGGTATTGCTAAAATTAGAGGAATCATTTTGAATGAGGGAAGGGCATTTCTCTCAGTGGCTTCTGGGGGAACTGATCTAACCCACTGCTTAGAGCTGGAACAGACTTTTTACAGCCTAGGGGATCAAGAAGTGGAACCCAGGGCCTGTCACCTGAAGGAAGAAAGAGGTGATTTCCCTTGCTTTGGATCCAAGACACTGAAGAGCTGCACCCCAGGAGCAGGGAAAATAGAAGTAGACAGGTCTTTGCAAGGACTATAGCTCATCTTAATCTTGGAAGTTCTTCTGAGCTCATCCTGGCTCATTGGGATGCTTAGGGATCTGGCAAAAGTAAACATAATTCCTCTCTGGAATTATAAACTCATCTTAGTCCTCTAGTTATTTCTACAAAAAATTTTGTAAATACAATGTCCAACACAAGATTAAAAATAACCAGAGCCGCTCAAAGATAAGACAATATGAGAGAAAAACAAGAAAAGCAATAGAGAAAAGAAACAGACCCACAAGAGCTTCAGATGTTCGAGTTACCATACACACTTTAAAATAACTGCTATTTATATGCAAAGAGCTAAAGGATAAGCTTGAGAATTTTTGTCAGAGAACTAAGAGTTATAAAAAAGAATCAAATGAAAGATTTGGAAATTAAAATTACAATAACTGAAATTAAGAACTCAGTGGATGGGTTTAATAGTAGATTAGATACAACTAAAGAGAAAAGTGGTAAAATAGGTTAAAATATTGTACTTGAACTGTGATTTGTAGACCAGACGCACTGACATAATCTGGGAGTGTTTTTTTTTTTAATAGATTTTTTCTTTTAGAATAGTTTTAGATTTACAGAAAAGTTGCAAAGATAGTACTCATATAACCCATACCCATTTCCATATTATTGACATCTTACATTAATACAGTATATTTGTCACAATTAATGAACCAATATTGATACATTATTATTAACTAAGCCCATGCTTTATTCATACTTCCTTAGTTTTACTTAATATCCTTTTTAAGTCTGGGAGCTTTCTAGAAATGTAGGATCTTTGGCCCTACTACAGACCTAGTGAATCAGAATCTATATTTTAATAAGCCCTTCAGGTGATGTTAAAGATACTAAAATTTGCAAAGCATTGGAAAATGGAAAAAGGAAATTTTTCAGAATGAAGCATGGGGAGAAAAAAATAAGGAAAAATATAGAAGAGAAAGGAAGAGGGAGAGGGAAGACAAAGAGATGCTGGTCTTATGTAAGTATAATTGCAGTCTCCAAAGCACGTGACAGAGAATGGTTCAGAAGCAGTATTTTAAGAGAGTGGCTGAGAGCCTTCCAAATGGATAAAAGGGATCAAGCCACAGAGTCCAGAAGCTCTAGGAACCTTAAACAGGAATAAAAGGAAATCCACGCTCAGGCACATCATGGTAAGTCTGTTGAAAACTAAAGACAAAAACAAACAAACAAAACCAGGTTTCCTTGAAAGTAGAACTATTGGACTGAGAGCTGACTTCTCCCCAGAAAGAGTGGAGCCAAAAGACACTGCAGTAGATCTCCAGAGTGCTGACAAAGGCAGCTGCCAGCCTGGAATTCTAGATGCACAAAAAATATGCTTTAGAAATGGTGACGTGAGGAATGCAGACAAGTAGAAAATGAGAGAAGTTTTCTCTAATAGGCTGCACCTTTTTTAGATATCAAAAAGTATCTTTCAGGAAGAAGGAAAATGATTCCAGATGGAAGTCTGGAGATGCAGAAAGAAAAAACAATGAAGATGGAAAATATGAGGGTAAATCTAAACTACTTTCAACTACATAAAATAATAACAATGTATTGTGGGTTTAAAAGATAGATAAAAATTAAAACACAAACAATGGCAGAGAGTTAAAGTATTAAATAAAATCACTGCATTGTCCAGAAAGAAAGAGAAACACCAATTAATACTGGATGTTGGTAAGTTGAAATGCACGCATGCTATAATCTCTAGAATAAATATGAAAAGAAGGATCAAAGGGCCAGCCCTGGCGGCCTAGTGGTTAAGTTCAGCAAGCTCTGCTTCAGTGGCCCGGGTTCAGTTCCGGGGCACAGATCTTTATTGCTCTGTTAGTAGCCATGCTGTGCTGGTGGCCCACATACTAAAAAATAGCAGAAGATTGGCACAGATGTTATGTCAGGGCAAATCTTCGTAAGGAAAAAAAAATTAAAAATCATAAAACTCTCAAGTTAATAGAGGTATGAATGTAAATATAAATAATTAGTCACAAGCAAGGCAAGAATGGGGAGAAAAGGGAATATAGAACAAGCAAGAAAAATAGAAAGCACTGAGTAAGATGGTGGATTTAAATGAAATCAGTTTTTACATTAAAGGAATAGGTCTAGCTGATAAAGAGTCTGATTCCATTTTGAGATGTTTGACTGCTAATGGTCCTTAAGTCTTGCCCCTCCTTCTTGCCTTCTGCCCCACATCTGGGACAGCTGGTAAGAAAACCTGGGTTCTCCCTCCTTTGGCACCAGTGGGAAAGTCAAACCACACAAGCCCCTTCCTGTGTGAGGAAATCCTCACCCCAACCCAGTCCCCTAACCACAGTCTCCTGTTCTTGCTCTCTCACGCCGTTTCGGGCCTGCTTGAGAAGTCTGGCCTGTTTTCTCAGACGGCCTCAGTTATGTAAGCAACAAACCTTTTCATATCCTCTTGGTGTGCATGTACGGTGTCATCAGCCTCAACATCCAACCAAATTTTAGATGGCGGTCTATCCTGCTTCTTCAGGGTGGCTACAACAGTCTACACCTTCTGTTTTAAGAAACAAGGTTATGAGAGCTGATTTAAAAATATAAAACCCAACTACATACTATACTATTCACAAGAGATGTATCTCCAACATAGGGATACAAAAAAGTGGAAAGTAAAGGATTGAAGATAACGTGGAAATCACTAAATATATTTGGTTTTGCTCTATTAACATCCCAAGATAAAATAGACTTTAAGGTAAGGTGCATTACCAGAGACAAGCACTTTTTAAAAAGAAATAGTTCAATTCAGAGGATGATAGAACTATTCTAAAACTGTATGCGTCTAATAAAAGAGTCTCAAAATATTAATTCACAAATCAAGTTTCAAACGCTAGAGAAATAGAAATGTGCAATCACGACGGGAGGCTGTTGCACCCCTATTTCCATAACCGAAAGAACAGACAAAAAGCCAGCAGAAATAGAGAAAAGGTGAACACCACGATTAGCAAACTGACAGAATGGACACATTTTCTACACTTCAAACTGCAAAAGACACATTTTCCCTCAAGTGTACACAGAACATTTACAAAAATTGACCAAGTAGTAGTTACATGAGCCTTCCTTTTTTGATAAGTCATTGAACTGTTCATTTTTATTTTATTCACATTACTGTTTTTCCACACTAATCTGGAGGTTCCCTGTCCAGGATTATTAAGACCCTCCATGGTGTCATACTGAGGCTCTTTCTACCTCCGTGTTTCACCATACATCTCTTCCATTTTGAAGGCCGCCCTGGTACCAGAGGCTGCTGAAACTCCAGTCATTGGAGCCACATTCCAAACACAAGAAGGAGAAGATAAGAAGAGGAATTTTACAACCTCTCTGTAAAAACATTTTCTAGAATTTGCAAGTACTATTTCTGCTTAAATCCCATTCGCCAGAATTTAGTTACTTTCCACAGAAGGCTGAGAATGGAGTCTTTATTTTGGTTGGCCATGTACCCAGCAAAAAAACTGAGGGTTTCATTGCCATACAGGGAAAACTAAAATGAAATCCAGATACTGAAACAAAAAGAGAGGAAGAAAAACATTCATATTTTGATCCTATCTTAGTTAATGGACATTTTCTCCACCCCCAGCCTATCACCACCACCACCACCAACAAAAAAGACAAACTTTGCTCCCTGGGGTCCTCTTTGCCTATATTCCTTTAGTGTGGAATGAGGTGGGAATGGATGGGCCAGAGAGGAACAGGCAATTTTTGCAAGCAAGCAATTACTAAGTCAAGTGAGCTTTGCATCCATACCCTAAACATAGTAGGTTTAACGAGTAGGCTGTAGAGGTCTCATTTTTCAAGTTAAAATGAGTGAATTGCATGGAAACTGAAGTCATTAATAAACACAGCCTCTTTTTCATGTAGGATGTCCAAGTCTAAATCAAATGCAACTGTGGAAAGGCCAGATGTTATTCCCATTGCTACACTGCAGTGTTTTCCTGGAAGTGATCTCACCCCGACGATAATGCCGTTGTCCAGCTGTGCATACTATTTATATCTAGAACCCCCGCTTTCGGGTTTAAAATGCACCAAACTGCAAACAGCTACTGCTTTGAGTACTGAGCATGTCACAGAGAATTCAAGCAGAATCCTTGCGCTGCGATCTGTTAACTTTGATGGCTGTCAAAAACGCAAGAACTTATGTAACTTGTAACTTACGCAACTTGTAAACGTTGGATATTGCTATGGGGCTCTACTGCAGACAACACCTCCACCTTAACCAGCCTGGGGAACTAGTCTTCGCGGTCCTCTTCTGGGAAGAAAAAAGTTAACCACAATTAATTATCTCCTACAGATTAAAAAGTGCGTAATCCCAAAGCCAAAGCCATAAACAGAATGCCAATCATTTAAAGAAAAAAAAGAGAGACTATCAAGAAGGGTGATGATGCCTTTTATCTGAAGTATTTCTTTGTTTTTGTTTTGATCTTTTTAAATGTGAGGCTGAAGAGAGGCATCATGAGAAAATAAGCTGTTTTTGAAGAATGGCATAGAGTTTTTTTTAGAATAATTATACCATTTGGGTTTTATGCATTCATTTCACAAAAACATTATTTGTCCAGTGGCACAAAAACAATATAGGTATTAACACATCGATAGCTATATATACTTTTAATATTTGATTCTCATTACAAATGTGAAATAAAACAGTCAGATGGTTCTCACGTTGAATCTCAATATGAAGAAAGCTAACCTTAAAGCATACAAACAACAGCTAACATTTCTGGGGTGTTTCCTACGGGCCAGGTCCTGTGCTAAGTAGCTTGTATGCTTTATCTCATGGACTAGAAGGAGGTTGTATTATTATCCGGAGATTTGGCAGAGGAAAGTGAGGTACAGAGAGGCTACGCCACTGGCTCCAGCCCGGGGGCCTCTTAAGAAGTGGAGCTGGGACTTGAGTCCAGGGCGCTGGCTCCAGAACTTTCCTCTAAGCCTGGATCGCACAGCCTGGGGTTAAATGAGACATAATGTGCTATGGGAGTTTAGCCCAGTGCTTAGCGCATAATGAGCTACCAAAGAGGCAAATGAAGGATGTTTGCACAAAAACAGACTAATGCAAGCTGCAACTGGCGTACCTTCCACTTCCCCCGGCGTGTTGTGTGGGAGAGGACAGTTAGGTAACCAAAGGTAATGGAAACCACGTGGTTGTGGGTCCTTTTCTGGTTCTACCTGCGCCTCACAATTATCCCTGGGTTCCAGGCCAGGCTCACTCCCGGAGGGGCTTGGACCAGTGGCTTTGGACCAGTCACTTCTCCTCTCTGGACCTGACTTTCTTCTGGAAACAAGAGGATTTGGCTAGAGTCATTCCTAAGCTTTCCCTCTGCTCTGAATTTCTACAACTTAAGTCATCTCTAAGATTTTGTCTGTGAAAATTTGCCCAGGAGCCCAGGGAGGTGGATACCTGCCTTCAGCATATAGAAAGAGATCAACTGCCCTATTAAGAAAGACAGCAATGCACTGTAAGGATCAGCATTTTCCACAAAGGAGGAACACCGTTTCGATGGCAACAGGCTGTGGTGGCAAAACTGCAAGCTTCCAGCGCGGGCATGACTCAAAACCAGAGGGCCAGGGAAGACCTCTGGAAAAGCTGATGGAATCGAATTCTGCCAACTACTTTCATAACCCTGCGCCATTTCAGACCCAAATGCGTCAGTCAGGACGGGAAATGCACGCAGGCTGCTCCAGGGGGCAGAGGCTGAGGCTCTGACGTCTGCTCAATGGCGCCCACTAGTGGAAGGCCACCGTGCGGCCTTGCAGACTTGCTGGTCGCAGGGGTTCCAACAGCTCTACACTGCTTAAGTTAACCGAAAGTCCCCTCATGCAGCTCGTGGACGGGGAAACTGGTGAAGAAAGAGCAAGTGCCTCGTCCAAGGCCACCAGCTCGTTAGAGGAGAGTTGCCCTGTTGGCAGCCATTTTGGTCCATACAGAGAAGTTATCTTCTTCTGTACAATACACTAATTTTTCTCCTTCATCGTAACTTATAATTTATTATTCATCTGTTGTTAGGTGCAGGTCATTATATTAATAGGAAGTACAAACTTGCTCTATATTTAAGCCAAGAAAATATAGAGTGTCTGGAGAGAGTCTTAGTTCTTTCGATTCTATCATAATTTAATAACTCTGCAAATAAATGCTTGGGATCCCTTCTCCCATAAAGATTTTACTGGAATCAAATGGTTCATAGAGATAAATAACATTAGAGATAATAATTATTTGACATATATTTTGATCTTCTCATGAGTGACTAGGACAACATATTGCAAATTCTCAAATATCATAAATCTGACAAAAATCCACCAAATAGTCTCAAAATAAGAGTATGGGAGTAATGCCATTTATTGGATAATCAACCAACACTTTTGGCTTTTTTTTAGTTTTAAAGATTGGCACCTGAGCTAACTGTTGCCCATCTTATTTTTTTTTTCCTGCTTTTTCTCCCCCCAAGCCCCCCAGTACATAGTTGTATATGTTTTCTTTTTCTTGTGGGTCCTTCTAGTTGTGGCATGTGGGACGCTGCCTCAATGTGGCTTGATGAGCGATGCCATGTCTGCACCCAGGATCTGAACCAGCGAAACCCTGGCCCCCGAAGTAGAGTGCGCCAACTTAACCACTTGGCCACGGGGTCAGCTCCATCCAACACTTTTTTTAATTGAGTATATTTGTGTTCAAATGGTGTTTAACCACATTAGGGAAATAAAAGCAGCACATGACTCAGTTCTTATCCCTGGAGAGGTTGCACATCTTCACAAGACAATGAGATATATACAATGGATACAATATATGACTCTAATGCTGAAATAATTTGTGTCCCAGAAAAAAGTTCTGGGGGAGTTTCTAGAAGAGGTGCTGACAAATCTAGAAACAGCTAGGAGAACTTCATGGAGTAAGTAGGACTTGACCTGAACCTGAAGGATGGGAAGGGCATTTGAGTGGAGGGAAATGAAAAGAAATATTCAGAGAAGGCAGACTCAGAAGGATGCATGGTGGAGGCTGACGCAGGAAGAGCTCCATGGAGAGAAAGAGAGTATTCAGAGTGGTCCTGCCACGGCGCAGCTCATGATGACTTTAGCTTCTCAAACCTCTCCCACCTACCCATCTGGCTCCTTTCATGCCTCTCTGTCTAGCCTAGAACTCAAGGTCAGCTCTTCCAATCAAGCCTGTCAACCCTGGGCTTTAGCTACCTTGTGACCTCCCTCTGCTTGTCATGTCATCTGCTCCCACTCCTGGGCACTGCATTATGACTGCTGGAGAGTCTCAGAGCCTGGCTTTCCGGGCTCCAGCTGCTTGGCAATCCTTTTCTTCATTTCCCATGTCTCAGTTATAGTAGCCAGTCCAAACTGTGCTTAATCTCAAGCTCTTGGTCATTTCCTCACCACCATCATATTTTCTACTTATCCCATCTCAGAAGGCTGAGACCCTTTTACATGAGCCCTCCAACACACCTTGTCTCCACTTTAAAATGTTTCTTTATTGTCGCTTATTCTCCATGCATGTTCTAGACCCCTCACCTTCACACATCACGTCCTCAGGTAAGACTTATGTTTTCAGTCTCTCGCAGAAGAGAGCACTATCTTTGCTTTTGGGCATTCTGTGCTTTAAGTGAATATGAGGCATACAAAGGAAAATCTCTACCAAACATTCAAAGAAGACTTAATACCCCTCCTTGTCAAACTCTTCCAAAAAATTGAAGAGGAGGGGAGGCTTCCTAACTCCTTCTATGAGGCAAACATTATCCTGATACCAAAACCAGACAAGGACAACACAAAAAAAGAAAATTACAGGCCAATATCACAGATGAACATCGATGCAAAAATCCTCAACAAAATACTAGCAAATCGAATACAACAATACATTAAAAAGATCATACATCATGATCAAGTGGGTTTCATTATGGGGATGCAGGGATGGTTCAACATCCGCAAATCTATCAACGTGATACACCACATTAACAAAATGAAGAATAAAAATCACATGATCATCTCAATAGATGCAGAGAAAGCATTTGACAAGATACAGCATCCATTTATGATAAAGACTCTGAATAAATTGGGTACAGAAGGAAAATACCTCAACATAATAAAGGCCATATATGACAAACCCACAGCAAATATCATTCTCAATGGAGAAAAACTGAAAGCTATCCCTCTAAGAACAGGAACCAGACAAGGATGCCCACTGTCACCACTCTTATTTAACATGGTATTGAAAGTCCTAGCAAGAGCAATCAGGCAAGAAAAAGAAATAAAAGGGATCCACATTGGAAAAGAAGAAGTGAAACTGTCACTCCTTGCAGACAACATGATTTTATATCTAGAAAACCCTAAAGAGTCCACTAAAATCTTTTAGAAATAATAAAGGAATACAGTCAAGTTGCGGGATACAAAATCAATGTACAAAAATCCGTTGCGTTTCTATACACTAACAATGAAGTAACAGAAAGAGAAATTAAGAATACAATCCCATTTACAATTGCAACAAAAAGAATAAAATACCTAGGAATAAACTTAACAAAAGAGGTGAAAGATCTGTACACCAAAACTATAAAACATTGTTGAAAGAAATTGAAGAAGACACAAAGAAATGGAAAGATATTCCGTGCTCTTGGATTGGAAGAATTAACATTGTTAAAATGTCCATACTTCCTAAAGCAATCTATAGATTCAACGCAATCCCTATCAAAGTTCCAACAACATTTTTTACAGAAATAGAGCAAAGAATCCTAAAATTTATATGGAACAACAAAAGACCCCGAATAGCCAAAGGATTCCTGAGAAAAAAGAACAAAGCTGGAGGTATCACACTCCCCGATTCCAAATTATACTACAAAGCCATAGTAACCAAAACAGCATGGTACTGGCACAAAAACAGACACACAGATCAATGGAACAAAATGGAGAGCCCAGAAGTAAACCCACACATTTATGGACAGCTAATATTTGACAAGGGAGCCAAGAGCATACGATGGAGACAGGAGAGTCTCTTCAATAAATGGTGTTGGGAAAACTGGACAGCCACATGCAAAAGAATGAAAGTAGACCATTCCCTTACACCATGCACAAAAATCAACTCAAAATGCATTAAAGACTTGAATGTAAGACCCGAAACCATGAGACTTCTAGAAGAAAACATAGGCAGTACGCTCTATGACATTGGTCTGAGCAGCATATTTTCAAGTCCCATGTCTGACCGGGCAAGGGAAACAAAAGAAAAAATGAACAAATGGGACTACATCAAACTAAAAAGTTTCTGCACAGCAAAGGAAACCATCAACAAAACGAAAAGACAACCTAACAATTGGAAGAAGATATTTGCAAACCACATATCAGATAAGGGGTTAATATCCAAAATATACAAAGAACTCATACAGCTCAACAACAAAAAAACCAACAATCCAATTAGAAAATGGGCAAAAGATCTGAACAGAGATTTCTCCAAAGAAGAAATACAGTTGGCCAACAGGCATATGAAAAGATGCTCAACATCATTAGCTATCAGGGAAATGCAAATCAAAACTACAATGAGGTCTCACCTCACTCCCGTCAGAATGGCTATAATTAACAAGACAGGAAACAACAAATGTTGGAGAGGGTGTGGAGAGAAGGGAACCCTTGTTCACTGCTGGTGGCAGTGCAAACTGGTGCAGCCACTGTGGAAGGCAGTTTGGAGTATACTCAGAAAATTAAGGATAGATCTACCATACGATCCAGCTATTCCACTGCTGGGTATTTATCCAAAGAACTTGAAAACACAAAGGCATAAAGATACTTGCACCCCTATGTTCATTGCGGCATTATACACAATAGCCAAGACTTGGAAGCAACCTAGATGCCCATCAAGGGACGAATGGATAAAGAAGATGTGGTATTTATACACGATGGACTACTACTCAGCCATAAGAAATGACGAAATCCAGCCATTTGTGACAACATGGATGGACCTTGAGGGTATTACGCTGAGTGAAATAAGTCAGAGGGAGAAAGTCAAATACGATATGATCTCACTCATAAGTAGAAGATAAAAACAACAAAAAAAAAACCACATAGCATTGGAGATTGGACTGGTGGTTACCATTGGGGAAGGAGGGAGGGGGGAGGGCAAAAGGGGTGATTAGGGTCACATGTGAGGGGATGCACTATAATTAGTGTTCGGGTGGTGAACAGGATGTAATGTATCCAGAATTTCAAATATGATGTACATCCGAAAAAAATAAACATTAAAAAAATAAATAAATAAATAAATTTAAAAAAATAAAATAAAATAAAAACCAAAGGAAAATCTCTATCCTCCATATTCAGACCTGGAGCTCCTGTGGTTCTGAAGGCCAGGAGTTAGTAGTTATCTCAGAGAGACCATCCTTGGAGACAGGACAACAGAGGTAGAAGAGAGCTTCCCTGGAGACACAACCAGACAGTCATCACTTAAACTGTGTGAGCTTCAGTTTGGGTACAAACGAAGAGCAGAAACAAATGAGGTAGCAAACGCAAAACGAAAAAGGTGATTTGTTCTCTTTAAAAGAAACACACCAAGGAACGAAGTCCCCTGAACTGTTAAATGGAGGATTCACGTGTAACCCTTCTAATTTTGGCAAAGCAACATTTTCGATTTTTTCACAAGGTTTTGGGAAGAAAAGGATAAACTGTAACTTTTGATAATGAAAATATGTTTCAAAATATTTAATAATGATCAATAAAAACACTAAGCCACAAAGTAGGTGATTTTTGTTTCAAAAACCATGGGCCAGAAATCCCTCTTCCAACTAACATTGCTCTTAAATGATAAGACGAACAGCCTGTGCCATTTGCTATTGAAAATGTGGGGGCCTTGGGCTAACCTGAACTCATATTCCCTCATGGGGTTCTGTCTGCTCTAGCACACCACCCGCTCCTCGCTCTGCTCTGCTCGCCTTTCTGGTCTATATAGTTTGGCACAGATAAAATGCAAAGAGATGTGCAGAGTGCTCACAAAGATGCAAAACATGCTAATGAAACGTGAGAATTAAGGATGCGTGCCTGGCTCAATCACTTTCATTATGTCCTACTTGCCCTCTAACTCCTCATCAAAAGTTTTAAATTGGACAGATCATAAGGCAAGTTTTCAGCGAGATGTAATTAGGTATATAAAGCTTCCATAAATTAAACCAACAAAATGAAATTTCCTGAAGTGCAGCGAAGGCTCCCATAACACGCCAAGCTTTGCTTCTGTTCTAGTTCAGCTCTTGAAGTCAAAGCACACAGTTACATTCTGAGTCCTGGAGCAAAGGTGCTAGGATGGTGTGATGGTTGATTTTGTGTATCAACTTGGCTAGGCCACGGTACCCAGATAATTTGGTCAAACACTAGTTTAAATGTCTCTGTGAAGGTATTTTTTAGATTAACATTTAAATCAGTAGACTTTGAGTAAAGCAAATTACTCTCTGTAGTGTGAGTGGGCCTCATTCAATCAGCTGAAGGTCTTAAGGGAAAAAAGATGGGGGCCCCTCAAGGAAGAGGGAATTCTTCCTCCGGACTGCCTTTGGACTCCAACATCAACTCTTTTCTGGGTCTTCATCCTGCCCGCATGCCCTGGAGATTTTAGACTTCCCAGCTTCCACAATCTCATGAGCCAATTCCTCAAAATAACTCTCTCTCTTTATTGTATAATATAGAGAGGGTTATTTTGTGCGTATATATATTCTGTATATAGAAAAAATACATTGCTATTTTATATACACACACAGCCTTTTGGTTCTGTTTCTCTGGAGAACCCTGACTAATACAGATGGGTATCCTTTTGTTAAATGCAGAGAGAAAACATCTCCAGCAGAAAGAAATTATCAGAATTTGGAAGTACAAAAGATATTTCCAGGCTATGACTGTTGCATTTCCCCTGAAAACCTCTGTTTACCCTGCTGTCGGACTAAGGTTCAGTTTTGCTAGAGTGATCGACTCTGAAGGTCACAGTCTGTCTTTCATGTCCAACAAATCCAACCAAGGTCCTTTTCTTGATAGTTCCTATTTAGCAATAACAGAAAAAATTGTTTTATATCTCTGATATACGTTCTCATAAAACAATTTTAAAGTAAATTTTGAAAACAGATAAAAACACAAATGTATCTAGTCCTTGCACACACGTACTTAAATATCCAATAATTACTTCCCTATCCCCTCTCATAGCATCCAACACAAATATTCCTGGAGCAGTTCCAGATCTCCCTAGAGTCAAATGAAATTCAAAAATTCCATCTTTATTGCTGGAAACAAGCAAACTGGGGGATTAGGCTTGATTTACAAGGCCCTCTGAAGTGCTTCATGGGCTCAGGCAGCTACAGGACAAGCAACACTCTGTCAACCTGTTTCACTCCTCCTGGCCCACACTCACCCTCATTCCCCTGTCCAAGGTTGTCAGTGTTTCCTGGCCTGCTTGCCTCCCTACTCATCTTCATGTTCTCACAGCAATTCAGTGCCTTGCACACACTGCTCACTGAGTGTGTGATGGCTTGAGTTGTTGAACAGCAAAGTAGTACTGTAACTTTAAAAGTCATTTATGTCGACAGTTTCTTTTTTAGGAAGTATCAATAGCTGGAAAGACTTTTTTTTTTTTTTTTTGAGGAAGATTGGCCCTGAGCTAACATCTGTGCCCATCTTCCTCTACTTTATATGTGGGATGCCTGCTGCAGCATGGCTTGATAAGCGGTGCGTAGGTCCATATCCAGGATCCAAACCAGTGAACCTCAGGCTGCTGAAGCGGAACGTGTGAACTTAACCACTGCACTACCAGGCCAGCCCCTAGAGAGACATTTTAATCCCTGAATAGGAAAGCATCATTTCTTCCATTGTGATAATTCATTTACCACTCAGTTTAATATGGTCAGCTGGTCTGAGTCAATCAGAACAATGGTGCCAAGAATGTGTGTGTTGTAACCTCTGGCAATGCTCTGACCATGTCTGTGTGTGGTGCAATTTCAGGGTTCAAAGCTCAGTGGGCTAATCACATCTGTTTACCATGGTTTGGGGTGATCTAAGTCTGTGTTTCCCTAGGTGGCCCTGGGCTGTTTGCTTTCTGTTGGTCAAAGTACTAGCAGATGGTGAAACTGGGTGAGGAAATATGCCCACTGTGGGCCTGTAAGCATTTGATAGAGTGAGAGTTGTCTATTGACTGAGGCTTAGTACATTCTGAAATCTTATAATCAAATGGTCAGTCCTTAGTCAAAATTCTCAGGCAGGATTTTGAAACTAAAAGACCCTCATTTGAAAAGAATGGATTTAAATAATGAGAAGGTATAGAGTCTTCCTTGGTTGCATATTTGTACCCAATGGGATAAAGAAAACCTTCACTGGAGAAAGTTCATGTCTAATTTAAATCTCACAATCTAGAGTGATCTTATTTTATTTTGTGTAGACAACCACCAATGTCTTTTAGCTACAAAGGTATGCCAGAGACAGAGAGTCAATCAGTTCACAAGAGTTCTTGAAAGCAACCTTAGGTAAAATATTAGTGCTTGTCAGCTGTGAAGGCAGATACTGTAATTTAATGAGATGCAGGGAGGAGCCTCCTCATTTCTGATCCTCTGCCGTTAGCAACAGTGGGTAGAAAAAGGGAGAATATTTATGTTCTGCATAAGTACAAGCACTCTCCATGGGGTCATGGCTCTGGTAGCCAGATACAGCCAGACAACTTCATGTAAGGACTGAGCACAGAGAAGAGCCAATAGATGCTGTCATTAGGAAAAGCAGATGTTGAACACACTAGACAAAGACTATAAATCAGCCACTTTAAATATCTTCAGAGAACTAAAGGAAATCAAGTATAAAGAACTAAAGGAAAGTATGAGAACACTATCTCACCAAACAGAGAATTTCAATAAAGAGATAGAAATTATATATAGACACATATTTATATATTTTAAAAAGTAAGAATTCCAGAGTTGGAAAACACAATAACTGACATAAAAAATTCTCTAGAGGGGCTCAACATCAGATTTGAGCAGGCAGAGAAAAGAATCAGCAACCTTGAAGATACGTCAATTGAGATTATCCAGTTTCAGGAACAAAAAGAAAGAAGAAAAACGAACAGAAACAGAGACCTGTGAGGTATCCTCAAGAACACCAATATATGTATGATAGGAGTCTCAGAAGGACAGGAGAGAGAGAGAAAGGGGCAGAAAGAATATTTAAAGAAATAATGACTAAAAACTTCTCAAATTTGATGAAAAAGATTAATCTATACAATCAAGAAGCTCAGCAAAATCCAGGTAAGACACACTAAAACTCACAGACTAGACACATCAGCATCAAATTATCAAAAGACAAGGACAAAAACAGAATCTTGAAAGCAATGAGAGAGAGGGACTTCTTCACATACAAGGAACTCTCATGAGGTTAACAGTTGATTGGCCGCCAGAAATCATGGAGCCCAGAAGGCAGCGGGATGACATAGTACCTAAAGAAAAGTACTGAAAGAAAACAACCTGCTAACTAAGAATCCTAGATATGGCAAAATTATCCTTCAAAAATGAAGGAGAAGTTAAGACAATCCCAGATAATCAAAAACTCAGAGAATTTTTGCTAACAGATCTGCTCTACAGGAAATGCTAACCGAGTCCTTCAGGCTGAAATGAAAGGATGCTACACTTGGAACTTGAATCCATGTGAAAAAATAAGAACACTGGTAAAGTAACTACATAAGTAAATAAAGCAAGAATTAGAAATCTGCATGTCGATGGGCGCACGATGTATAAAGGTGTAGTTTGTATGACAAAGCACAAAAGAGGAGGGAAAGAATGGAGCTATTTAGGGGCAAAGTTTTTGTGTTCTACTGAAATTAAGGTGGTATTAATCTGAACCAGATGGTTATAAGTTAAGTTATAATCAACAAGGTAACCACTAAGGAAATAACTAAAAATATATAGTAAAAGAAATGACAAGGAAATTAAAGGGTACACTAGAAAATATCTATTGACTACAAAAGAAAGCAGTGATAGAGAAATAAAAAAGTGTATTTGCAGACGACATGACCTTGTTATATAAAAAATTCTAAGGAATCCATCAAAAAATAAAAAGCGTTGGAGCTAATAAACATTCAGCAAGATTGCAGGATACAAGATATATATATATATATATATATATATATATATATATATATATATATATATATATATATACAAAAAGCAGTTGTGTTTCTTTACACTAGGAATGAACAATCTGAAAATGAAATTAAGAATTAATTAAGAAATTAAGAAAACAATTCCATTTACAATAGCATCAAAAAGGATAAAATACTTAGTAAGACATTTAACAAATTGACCTGCAGATTTAACTCAGTCTCTATCAAAACTTCAGCTGCCTTTCAGTTTTTTCCAGAAACTGACATTCTAAAAATCATACAGAAATGCAAGGGAACCAGAATAACCAAAACAATTCTGAAAAAGAAGAAAAAGTTGGAAGAGACTCGAACTTCCTGATTTCACAATTTACTATAAAGCTACAGTAATCAAGTCTGTGTGGTACTGGCATAGGATAGACGTATAGATCAATGAAATAGAACTGAGTCCAAAGTGGACAATTGAATTCCAACAAGGGGGTCAAAAGAACTAAATAGGGGAAATAATAAGTCTTTTTAACAAATGGTACTGGGAGAACTGGATATCTACATACAAAAAAACGCATTTGGACCCTCTACTTCACACCATATGCTAAATTACTCAAAATGGATCAAAGGTCTAAATGCAAGAGATAAAGTTATAACATTCTTAGAATAAAACATAGGCATAAATCGTCATGACCTTGGATTAGGTGATGTTTTTTTAGATATGACATCTAAAGCACAAGCAGCCAATGGAAAATAGATACTTAAATTTCATTAAAATTAAAAACTTCTATACTTCAGAGGACACTATCAAGAGAGTGAAAAGATAACTTATATAATGAGACAAAATATCTGCAAACCATATATCTAACAAAGATCTAATATCCAGAATATATTTTAAAAACTCTTACAATTCAACAATAAAAAGATAAACAATCCAAATAAAAACCGGGCAGGGGCCAGCCCAGTGGCACAGCAGTTAAGTGCCCACGTACCACTTCTCGGCGGCCTGGGGTTCGCAGGTTCGGATCCCAGGTGCGGACATGGCACCGCTTGGCACACCATGCTGTGGTAGGCGTCCCACATATAAAGTAGAGGAAGATGGGCACCGATGTTAGCTCAGAGCCAATCTTCCTCAGCAAAAAGAGAAGGATTGGCAGTAGTTAGCTAAGGGATGATCTTCCTCAAAAAAAAAAAAAAAACTGGGCAAAGGACTTAAATAGACTTTTGTCCAAAGAAGATATACAAATGGGCAATAAGCACATGAAAAGATGTTCAACCTCATTGGTTATGAGAGAAATTCAAATCAAAAGTAAAATGAGATATTACTTCACACCCACCAATTATAGGAGAGCTATAATTAAAAAGACAGATAACAGCAAGTGTTGGTGAGGATGAGGATGTAGAGAAACTGGAACTTTCATACATTACTGGTGGGAATGTAAATTGATGCACTCAGTTTGGAAATTAGTTAACTAGTTCCTCAAAAAGTTAAACGCAGAGTTACCACATGACCCAACAATTCCACTGCGAGGTGTATACCTAAGAGAACTGAAAACACAGGTCCACACAAAAACTTGTACATGAATGTTCATAGCAGCGTTATTCATAATAGCCCCAAATGGAGACAATCCAAATGTCCATCGACTAATGAATGGATAAACAAAATATAGCATATTCATTTGATGGACTTTTATCTAGTCATACAAAGGAATAAAGTACTGATACATGTTATAACTTGGATGAACCTTGAAAACATTATACTTAGTGAAAGAAGCGAGACAGAACAGGCCACATATTGTATGATTTCATTCATATGAAATGTCCAGAATAGGCAAATCCACAGAGAGAAAAAGTGTATTAATAGCTGCCAGGAGCTGGAGATAGTAGGGAATGGGGAGTGATTGCTAATATGTGTGGTTTTCCATTTTGGGGTGATGAAAGTTTTCTGGAATTAGATAGTAGTAAAGACTGCACGATTCTGTGGATATACTAAAATACACTGAATAGACTACTTTAAAAGGGTGAATTTTATGTTATTTGAATTCAGTCTCAATTAAAAAAAGATTTAATATACTAGCAGATATAAAAAAACACACACATTTACTATATATAGTGATTATTCTTTTTCCTCTTGCCCCATTCCTAATCCTAAAGAAAAACTGACACTCTGTCACCATGTTTATCCTGTGGCATCTTCTGTTACCTGACCCACCTCTGGGTACTCCCACTTGAAAAACATGGGCCTAGGGAGCCAGAAAGGGATTAAGATGCCAGAAGTTCATGGGCCCATTTGGTGTCACCCAAGGGAGAAATATTTTCTAGTCCATTTATCAGGGGAAAGGAAAGAGATTTCAGACTGGACCACACAGTTGCTTGGAAAAGCCCTTAAAATTCTTCATCTCTTTTAGCTTCCATTCCACATTCATCAAACCACTTTCCCAAGGATTCTAACAGCAAGAAGGGAGCACATCCCACCAGTAGAGAGGAATCATCTCCTTTGATAATCACCTCCATTTATCTATCTATCATCTACCTGTCTCTGTGTTCATTTATTTGGCTTCTGGTAACTTAATGAACTTGAATCACTTTCCCTGAGTCTGAGTCTGAGACACTGAAAAAACTAAGGGCCAGACTCTAGATTAAGGTAAATTCACCTCAATCAAGAATGACAAGTAGGGTTTAGTCCATATGTTAACTTCAACACACTAATAGTTGGGAAAGATTTTGTGAGAAGCAAGATCATGAGGACATGTCTGAGGGTAGTTTGACAGACTATCATGCTTGATTAGTAATGTCTGCCTTGGTCATAGCCAGGAAAGTAATGGTACAGTAGTCCCCCTTATCCATGGGGGATACATTCTAAGACGCCCCGTGGATGCCTGAAACTGTGGATAGTACCGAACACTGTATACACTGTTTTTTCCTATATATACCTATGATAAAGTTTAATTTATAAATTAGGCACAGTAAGAGATGAATGACAATAACTAATAATAAAATAGAACAATTATAACAATGTAATAAGAGCTACATGAATGTGGTCTCTCTCTCGAAATATCTTACTGTACTGTACTCACTGTACTGTACTCTCCTCCTTGATGTGACGATGTGACATGATACAATGCCTATGTGATGAGATGAAGTAAGGTCAGTGACGTAGGCATTGTAATGTAGCATTAGGCTACTATTGACGTTGTGACGATACCTTAGAAGGTGGATCATTAAGCCATGACAATGTCTATGTTTGGATGTCAGGAACAGATGACGTCGATGGTTGGGGATCCAACAAAGGGATGATTCATGTCCCAGATGGGACGGAGCAGGACAGCAAGAGATTTCATCACACTACTCAGAATAGCATGAAATTTAAAACGTATGAATTATTTCTGGAATTTTCCATTTAATATTTTGGGACAATAGTTGACCATGGGTAACCAAAACCATAGAAAGTGAAACTGCGGCTAAGGGAGAACTACTGTATATATACTGCCACTCTGTCTTAGATAATGCTCCCTCAGGGGCCTCTAGCCAGAAAACCTCCTGGCCACATCCCTCTAATCCTGAAGTATTGCATTAGACATGACGCAAAGTTGTATTGTGTTCACGTTTCATAAAGGGAGCTTTTCACCTTCAGTAATTTACAACTTAATTTAAAGCAAATCAAACCTAATACTCCATTGTAAGAATCACAATGTGTCCCCTCCATTATTCCATCAATGAAAAAGGAAATGGCTTATTAGAAAATGCTTCTTTGGGTTCCTGTCTTTTAGGATAAGTCAACCAACCCATACAATAGAAAACTTAGAAACAATTCTTCACATTAAAATTATTTTTGTAACTAAATCCGGCTCCCTTGCTTATTTCACCTCCCAAAGCCGTGGTGACTAATGTCTCATACTTGTAATTATTTCCATTCTCTCTATCAGCACAGAGGATTTGTGGGAGGAGGGTCAGGGTGGGTGGAATGAATGATTTAAACGTTTGCTTAGCATTTTCAAGTCAGCGATGGAAGAAACCAAGTGGGAGCTCATTATGCTAAGGCTTCCACAAGCCAAATTGTATGTATTTAGTGCCTTCTTCACTCCAGTCACAACTAAGTGGACTTTAGTAGAACGGTTCTGGACATATTTCAGGTTTCTGAATGCATTTGGTTAATAAATCAGTACCTTAACACAGCGTGCTGTTTCTAAGTGGGCTCATTCCAGTGAAGCACGGAGGAGGAGAGAGGGCGGGAGCCAGTGTGTTTAGTCAGGTCACCCAGGCCAACGACCCTTTGCAAATCACAGTGGCCTCATCCCTTTCACAAAGGCCTCCAAACTGTAGATCAAATCGAAGATGAAAGACACTGAAGAAATGATTTCCACACCCTCTCACCCATTATTCCCACAGCTAAGGAAAACCAAAAAGGTTTCACATAAATTTTGCCCAGATGGAAGCACTCGGACATATCCAACACTTTAACTCTTCTGTTATTTAGTGTTCTATTACAATCTTTAGTCTTTTCTTGCATTTCACTTTTAGTGCTAGGCTCAGGTGAAGATGGTACCTATTGAATAAAACAAGATTTTCCTGATGAGAGATTAGATAAAAGTAAGAAGAGAAACACTTATACCCAAAACGTTATTGGGGAATATTTTATACTTTTTTGGAATTGGGGGGTAATTTTTGCAGTAAGAATGTATTACTTATATAATCAGAACAATAAATACGGCTACTTCTTAAAAATCAATAAATAAATTATCCACAAAAGGACACAATTAGCCTTAAGAGAAGAAAACCAATTATTTTCTCTGGCTCAGCAGAGAGAAGTGTACGATTCAGTGGTTTTTATCAGAATCGATTTGTTCATAAACTCCTGGAATATGGCCAGTCCCCTCACTTCGCTATTTCAACATGAGCTCACTACCTACTTCATAGGAAGCGGAAGACGTAGTTACAGAGAAGCAGGGACGAGAGAGGATCAACTGAGACTTGCATTGGGTGAACTCTCACACTATTTCATCTCAAGCTTTTCTAGAGATGAGAACACTGTGCTGAAAGAGGCAGGTACTCTTAGTTAGTCTCAATACAGGAAAAGTGGTTTTTATCACCACTGCCTTCAAACTTGAATTACAGCCAGTTTGAATTTCTCCTCCTCCTCCTCCTCCTCCTGGCCCTCTCTATCTTTGGCAAAAGTGCTAAGAAAAATAAAATGGTCAAGGCATGAGGCATGAGGCATGGGGGAGAAATGAGAGGTCAACTTATAATGCTGACAGTTGACTACATCTGGCAAAAGTTAAGCGCCCTTCCGTAATTGTAGCCCAACAAGTAACCAGACTTCCACATATATTTCTTTATGAGGACGTACAGCTCAGAGAGGATAAAGATCTCATTCAAAGCTGTCTATTAGTCGATCATTGTTTCTAATCAAAAGATCTCTAACATGTAGCAAACATCTGAACGTTGCTTACGACCACTTCCCTTAAAATTTTCTTAAAAACACTGGAGTGTAATTATTGTGTTCAATAATTCTGAGAGCTGGTGATTTTCTAATGTGAATTAAGGAGTATGCTAGGGCAGCTTCAGCTGGGGTGGCTTGGCTAGGGTGACTCTGCTCCATGTGACTGTCATTCTCTTCCTGGGGCCAGTAGGTTAGCCTGGGAATGCTGTCCTCGAGGCAATGGCAGAACACAAGAAAGTGAATGGAAATACACAGGGTGAACCCGTAGGGTTCAGGCTCCTCTGATGCATTGTCACCTCTGCCTTATTTTATTGGTCAGAGCAAGTCATACAGCTGAACCACAAATGAATGGTTGGGGAAGTCCCTCTGCCCCCAATGAGACGTGGCAAGGGTGCGGATGCAGGGAGGGGGGAGGAATTGGGCCAAAATCTCAGCCTCCCACAGCCAGTGACAAATTACTTAAATGGAGACGTTTCCATAGAAAATTCATCTCACGTGAGGGGCTCATCTACCATTAAGCATAAAAAGAAGGAAGTGCTGGTACATGTTTGAAATATATGGAAAAGTACAGAGAATCATAAAACAAATGCTCATGTATCTACCTCCAATAATTAACAAATGAATATTTTTACATATTTGCTTCTGGAATTTTTCTTTTTTATACATAAAGTATTTTAGAGTTTAAGCATACTGTGTACCCCTCCACAATTCTATTTCCTTCCCTCCTCAGAGGTAATTGTTATCCTATAGTCTGTGCAAATCTTTGTATTTTTACTCTAAATGCAGCTATTCATGAAGCCACAGCCTCAAGGACAGTCACTCTTCACCTAGCCTTATCACTTCCTGTTAATATTTAGTCAGCATTTCCAATAAAATTAGCTGCTTCTTCAGATCAAAAGCTTTTACATAAGTCCTACATGTGAACCAAATAGCTACCCATGGAATATTAGACTTTGACTTGCTCCAGTCTCAGATTTTTTTCTCTCTCACACCAAATTAAAGAAATGAGAGCTGCAGAGTTGTAAGGCTAAATAGTTAGAAAATACTAATTCAAACTTGAATATTCTTCAAAGAGAGTGTGGGGGCAATTATAAGTACCAGAGGAAGAAACGTCATAAGTGAAATAAAAGCCAAATGTTTTCCACAGGAGTCATCTTTTTGGCTGTTTTGATTTCGACTGGTAAGTCAAAAATACAATATTAGAATCTTGGCTAATCTTTAAAAACTGATGTAAAGGATAGATTTAAAGTTATTAATAGCATAGTCACAACAGAAACTTATAGATTTGGTTATTAAAAATGGAATAGAGAGCATACATGGGGGGGGGTTCTCAATGATTTCCAGCTGAATATTCTAGGTCTTTAGGGAGGGAACCAAAAACTTTGGAATGGAAGGACTTTAAGATAAGTTTTTCGATCTTGGCCTAGGACTTAACTGGAACAAAATTAGACAAAAAACTTTGTGTAAGAATTTGATTTAGAAAATTCCTGATACAGAGATTGGTGTGGATTAAGACAAGGGGAACACTCCCTTAATAGTCACAGCAGGAGAGAAAAATGAACAAATTAATAAATCGTGTAGTACATGCCTCAATTGCCAAGGAGAAATATTTGTTGCCAAAGTGATGGTATTATATCTTGATCAAGGTGTTGACTTGAAGCTTGGCCCCAAGGTATAAGAATTTTGAAATTCATCTCTTAAAAGTATATAAAGAATATGCTTAACGGCCATATTCTGTAGCTTGTCTTCATAGCACATATATTAATGAATAGTAAAATATTGTTAAAGAAAATCAACAGTCAAATTATCAGTTCCTCGTTTTTGCTTCTATTTTTGTTAGTTTTGCAGTGAAAGGATGAGTTTGCTAATTGTGTCTCTCTGTGAATGTTAACAATGGAAATCTAGGAAATTTAATTCAATTGAATATTTATCAAGTGCTTACTATATTAAAGAGAAGTTGCACTTAAAGCAAAGTTCACACAAAATACACTGACAGCGCCAGCCCCTCCTGCGTGTTTTACTGCTTCATAACTTTTCATATCACTTCTTTTCATATCGTTTCTCCTCCCTTCCCCCTCCCCTGACTCCATTCTAGGCTAAATTAGTTGGACATGTTCTTGTTTCTAAGACTCTCCCTCTTCCATGTTTGCAAATATGAAAGAGATTTATTTAGTGTTAAATAAACCCTGATAGTTCAGAGTTTGTTTCTCCTTTAATTTAAACATTTTCTTGGTTTTGAGTAACAGGACTAACAATAAAGGAACATTTCAGAGTTACTTTAGAGTTTCTAAAATTATTTCTTTGAGCCACAATATTTAATTATTTTGTTTAACCTATACATGGTGGTCCCCATGCCAAGCTATGAGTAAAGAAAATTTGAAAAGCACAGTTTACACCATTTATTAGTGCATAATTGGAAACAAACTATAATGATGGCGTTTACTGCTTCTAAGTAAACACGTTTATGAATACTCTTTATGTCGTAAAACAGAATTCTGTGGCCAGGGAAAAAGCCACTTTTATATCTGAATCCGGAGTTAGAGGAAGACCTCCCCATAAACTACAGAAAGTTAGGAAAAAACTATAGCGGAAACATAATTTTTGAGCCCACTGGGAGACATAAGGCAAACGGAGATTAGAAATATGTGAGGTCAGGAATTCTGCCTCTCATGTTTTTCCATTTTAGCACTGGCTGGACCATGGGCTAATATATGTGCTGGCAAGTCTTCCAATGAGATCAGGACGTGTGACAGCCATGGCTGTGGCCGGTACACTGCTCAAAGGTATGGGGTTTCACAAATAACCATAAACTCCTCTGGCTCTTAACCTCTTTGCTTAGTGTCCTTGCCCTACATGTCCCCAGGTGCTCACAATCATCTCCCTCTGACAGTGGCAAAACTCAGAGATGAAACAAGTTACATTACTGTCTTTGGAGCAACTTCCAAGAACTCTGCTTCAAGTATGGGCTCTGAGTTGGGAACAGAGCACTGAATAAAGAGAGGGGAGCAAACACAGTGTTTTCCCTCAATGTTTTCACACGTTGACTGATCTCACCTGGTTTTTCCGAGGTGAAAATCAAGCATTACCATCCCATTTTATAGAGGAGCAACTTGAACCGAGGTACCAAGGGGTTAAGGGATGTGCTAACCACAGCTGCAGGTAGTGAAGGCTGGCCGAGGCTTCAGGCTTTTGGATGCTCTTCCCCTCAAACCGTGGCGTTACTGACCCAGCTCTGGTTGCTGAGCACCAGAGGCTGGCCCTAAGCAGGCAATTTCTTCTAGACAGTCAGGGGCACACGTCAATTTTCACAACACACAGTACCACCGTGGGAGTGCCACTTTCTGATGAAATAGCCGTGTGTCCAACTGCATCATTATTTCCATCTTAATTATAGTGGAACTCTCACTTACACAGATACTACTTACAAAGCAAACTCAAATACCCAGAACAGGGCTAAGAGATGGGAAATTTGAAAAATGGCCTCCGAATTGCCAAAATTAAGACTAAAGTAGTGCATAGCCCTAAAGTTTACGCACTTGACTTATACAGTCACTTACTGGCTCTTCCCCTGCAACCTGCCCAGTGTTGCTTTACACTAATTCTAACAATCCTGGTGAATCTGACTTTTCAGGGAGTAGCCTATTAGAAGGGAGAAGAGGCTGGTAAGAGTGGGCACAGTGACAACAGCCTCAAGAAATCTCATAATCTGGGGTCATTCTGTGTTTGTGCTCCACATACTTTAATAGAGTCAGGATGTATCACTCACTGTATTAAAATACTGTATACAGGAAATGATGTTTATCATGACTTCTGGATCACCGAGAGAAAAATAAGACTAAGGTAACCTATGATTCTTTACGGTAGGTTCCCAGAAAGAGACAACTCTTTCTAAGTGGTCTTGAAGGTGTCAAGATTCAGATATCTATAACATTTACTTACATGGATTGCCTCATTTCCCCAAAATGCCATATAATAATAATAGCTATTATTTTTTAAAGGCTTCCTGTGTATCAAATGCAATCTTAAATGCTTTAATCTTTACAACATGGTTATTACTACCCGCAGGGAGGGAGGGTTAAACAGAGTGAGGAAACCCAGGACGTCTCAACATGTCCTAGCAGCTTCAATTTTTGATGCCCTAGTCTGGGAACAGTGGGCTGACACCATGTTCTTGGGCAATGGAGTTCCCAGGGCAGTTCCTCAGTCTGCTCATTCTTATTTACACCCTAAAAGTCACAGGCCTCACCAGGGCGTGGATGTCTTGTGCTCTGATGGATCTACCGTGTATGCACCTTTCACCGGAATGATTGTGGCCCAGGAGAAACCGTATAAAGACAAAAATGCCATCAATAATGGTGTTCGGCTATCTGGAAGAGGTAAGAGGTGGTGTATATACCTGGGGCACAGACTGGACGTGTTTGGTGCTTATTTATTTAATGCATATTCCATACATAGAAGTTTCAGACTTCCTCGAAAATTATAAAACCTAGAACATAAAGGGCCTAGGGTACCAAACTACGACAGCTAATGCATTTTCAAAGATGTTCCACCCCTTTCCCTGAAATCGTCTTCTTTATGAACACACTCCACCTAACTCTATAGCTGACTGAAGGGCTTTCCTTCTGGGGCCAATGTGGCTTTGCTTCACAATCTATAAATAAAATCACTTTCAGCACTATCAACTATAATGACTAAATACTTTCATTTACCAAAATCCTGCAATTCAAAAGTGTTGGCATTTCTGTGAGAGTTGACTGTGAAATATTTCCAAAGGCCTCCATGTTCTAGGTTGAGCTGAGTCTCCTGGTACTCCTACTGGGCTTGCTGTTTGTTTGCTTTAATTCTACTGAGGTATAACATACACACAGACAAGTGCACAAAGCATAAGTGTACAGCTCCATGAATTTTCACAAAGTGAACATACCTGTGTAACCAGCACCCAGATCAAGAAAAAGAACATGGGCAGCACCCTAGAAACCCCTTGTGCTACCTTTTAGTCATTATTCCCACCAAGGGTAATCACTATCCCACCACAACTTAGTTTTGCCCATTTTTGAAAACGAAATACATAAAATTAAGCAGCATGCAGTATCTTGTGGGGCTTCCTTCACTCCACCTCATGTTTGTGAGATTCATCCATGTTTTTGCATGTACTTTTAGTTCCTTCATTCTTATTGATGCATAGTACTCCATTATATGCATATATCTTCATCTTTTTAATCATTCTTCTCTAGATGGACATTTGGGTAGCATCCAGTTTCAGGTGATTATGAAAATGCTGCTCTGAACTTTCTTGAACATTTCTTTTAACGAACATAAATATGCATTCCTTTTGGGAGTGGGTCCGGAGGACACTCCCTCTCTAAGGCTGTGAGAAACTTTGTGAGAAAGCCCAAACCCTTGAGGAGCTATATGGTAGCTATCCTCTGTAGATCTGAACTGATAAGAGAAACTGCTGCCATTGCATGGGGTCCACTTAGTAGCCAATGCCAGGGTTGGCATGGTTACCTCACAGGCGGGAGAGCTGAAGCAGTAATCAGAGTCATCTGAAGCACAGAGGTCTGTAGCATTGTCTAGTTAATCATGGTGACTCCAGAAGTGAATAGATGGGCAGCTTACTAAAGCCTTATTTAATCTGTATAAATGGAAATGCTCTAAGTCTGATGAACAAAATTCTGACTTCAATCATCACAATAATGGGTCACAAAATTTTCCCCCTCTTGCCAACCTACTCTCAGACTTGAGTCAGTTTACAGTCCCACAGCTCCTGAGTGAAAGGGAGGCTGAGTCCTTTTGAGGAAGAGCTCTGTCACACAGTCAAGAATTTATACTGTAAACCTTACTTCTAGCCACCCCCAAAGGGATGACACTAATTCCTTGAGCCCCAAAGGTCGATGTGGTCCACCAGCCAGACTAGGGACTTCCAGGGTCAGGTGATCAACGCAGTTTTTCACTAGGGTCCATCTTACAGTGAGCCCAGCATGTCCACAAATCCACCCTGTAGTAATTTCCCCAGTTCCAGAATGCATAACTGGAATCAACATATTCAGCAATTGGCAGAAAGCTACAGGAGAGGAATTGCTGGGTTAACTGGTCTATGTGTATCTTCAGTTTTAGTAGATACTGCCACACAGTTTCCCAGAGTAGGTGTACCAATTTACACTCCTACCAAGAGTGGATGAAAGTTCCACTTGCTCCATACACAATACTTGGTGTTATCTATCTAGACATTTTCATTTCAGTCATTCTAATGAATAGGCAGTGGTCTCTCATTTGGCTTTAATTTGCATTTCTCTGATGGCTAATGAAATTGAGCACCTTTTCATACTTATCGATAACATGGATATTGTCTTTTGCAAAGTGCCTATTCACATATTCTGCCCTTTTTCTCCTGTCTTTTTCTTACTGGTATGTAGGTGCTTTTTGTATATTTTGCCTAAGAGCCCTTTGTCAGATACACGTATTGTAAATATCTTCTCCCACTTTATGGGTTGCCTTTTCGCATTCTTAATGTTGTCTTTTAATAAGCAAAAATTCTTTATTTTTAATGGAATCCAATTTAGTAATATTTTCATTTACTGTTAACACTTTTTTTTACCTGTTTAAGACACCTTTGCCTACCCTGAAGTCATAAAGACATTCTCCCTATGTTTTCATCCACAAGCATTATTGCTTCACCTTTCATCTTTAGATTTAGAATCCATCTGGAATTCGTTTTTGTGCAAGGAATGAAATAGAGATTTTTTTCCCTATATTGATATCTAATTGACTCAGTACCACTCACTTGACAAGACCATTTTTTCTCCTACTGCATCACAGTATTGTGTGTCATAAATCAGTCTGAATATATGTAGGTCTGTTTCCAGTCTTTCTACTGTGTTCCATCAGTCAGCTTGTCAATCTTCCACGAGTAATACAGTTTTAATTACTATAAATTTAAAATACATCTTGATATTTGACAGAGTAAGTCTTGCAACTTTGTTCTTCTTTTAGATTGCCTTGGCAATTCTTGGTCACTTGCATTTCCAAATAAATTACAAAATCAGTTTGTTAATTTCCACCAAAAATCCTGCTGCAACTTTGATCAGGTTTGCATTGATTATACAGATCAAACTGAGAACTGATATCTTAAAAGTAATGAGTCCTCCAATAAATAACCATGTTATATTTTCTATTTATTTAGGTCTTCTTGCTTTCTTATATGTAGCTGTTGTGTTAACTTTCAGGATAGAGGTCTTGCACATATTCTGTTTAACATATGTACATAAGACACACCTTATTGATTTTTAGATCTTCTCCAGCAATGCTGCCCAATAGACATATAATAAAAGCCACATATGTAATTTTAAAGTGTCCAGTAATCACATTAAGGAAGTAAAACGAAACTGGTAAAATTAATCTTAATATTTTAATTAACTCTATCTCAAAATATCATTTCAAAATGCAATTAATATAAAAATCATTATTTTACCTTTTTTTGGTATTGTCTTCAAAATCCAGTGTGTATCTTATACTTAAAGCACATCTAATTCAGGTTAGCTACATTTCAAGTGCTGACTAGCCACACATGGCAGGTGGCTACCACACCGGACAACACCCTTCTACACCCTTACTTATGTTTCCTGTCCTTCGACCTGCTTTCATTGACATAAGTGTGCTAAAGTCTTTAGTACTAGTAGGTTCCTATCTATTTCTCCTCGTATCTCCTGTAGTCTCTGCTTTGTATAGATGCTTTGTATAGATGTCTCTGTGTTATTTGTCTTGTTTCAATGCTTTTTGGCCTGAATTCCACCCTCCGGTAACGGGATCATAACTCTTGCTTTCCTTTTTGCTTCCATTTGTTTGGCAAACCTTTGTCCACACCTTAATTTTTAGCCTTTCAATTACTGTGTTTTATCGTACACAGCATAGAATTGGGTCTTGTTTTTCAAGCCAATATGAAAACCTTTTTAATACATGAGTTAACATATATAAATATAACTCAAATATTTGGTCCCAACATGGTCATATTGTTTTATGTTATAATTATGGTATTCTGTTAACTCTCTATTTCTCTATTTGGTGGGTCTCTGTTTTTAAAAAGTTTTTCTTTTAGTATTTAGGTAGACTTGTATTCTTCTGCCAGTTATTTCAATTTTTTTTTTCTTTAAAGTCTAACAGTTTCATTAGAATATGTCTTGGAGTTGACATTGTTCTGGGTCAATTTTATCAGCTACTAGTGTTTTTCTGCTATTCTTCAATGGCGTTACTAAATTTTAATTTGAATCCATTCTTCCTCAGGCACCTTGTAATTTTAGTCTTCGTTTCTGATGATTTTGCAGTGTACTTCCATTCGCTCATTGAGTTCAATCAACTCTCCTTTCTTTTTGTCTTTTTTCCCATTTCTGTTCTTATGTTTTTGAATTTCTGATTCAAGGTTACTAAAATCCAGATAATGAATAATTTTACTTTTCTTTTAGGTTTCTGTATTAAAATGTTACACGTTAAGCCAATTAAACATAAAGGTTCCATCAAGAAGGGAGAAAAACTGGGAACTGTACTGCCCTTGCAGAAAGTTTATCCTGGCATACAATCCCATGTGCATATTGAAAACTGTGACTCGAGTGATCCTACAGCGTACCTATAAGTGGAAGACAGGGGACCAGATCTTCTGACTAGAAAGCAGTGTTCTTAAAACCTGGATGCATATCTTGCTTTTCAAGAAATTTGTGTTCAAACAGAAACATGATGAATGCAAGAAAGGAAATAGCATTTTGATTTCAACTCACTGCCGCTTTGATGTTTTTGAGTGTAACTAATTTCTCAGGGCTCCCTAGTCTTTCTGTAACCTATGGGATCTGGTTTTGGGTTTTTTTTTTTTTTAAATATTTCTCAGTCCTGAATACATGGAATAAATAAACATATGAGCTCAAGCTGGTCCACACTGCATTGTTGATAATTTTAAGACTAACTTTCTGCTTGAAAATAAGGAAAAGCCTGAAGCTGCTTTTATGGGACAAGAATAGAGTGTTGTACAATGCTAGACACACACTCACACTTAATAAATATTAACTGAAAAAAACCCCAGAGGCTTCTTTTGAGTTAAGGTAGTGAAGAACTTCAACAATATCCTTAGGTTTGTCAAACTGGTTGGAGGGCGAGCTGCCTGCATGAATATAACAGAATGTGCTGGTCTTTACATCCACACATTCCCACACTCTATACAAGTGGTAGATCCTTTGGGCAATGAATGACGGTGATCCAAGAAAACATGTAATAGTCTAGATTTCAGTAAGACTGCATGACAGGAGCACTAGAAAGAGAAAGAGGTCCATCCTAACCTGAAGTATCTCATGGAACCCAGTCAGTCAGCCTCATCTAACCATATGCATATCATAGCTCCTTGTTTCTACACATCATTGTGTATCTATACTATTCTTTCCTGGTTATGTTGACAATAGGTACTAACAGGAAACAAGACCATGCAAAAGTTCAAAGGACCAGAAACAGTTATGGTTCCCTAGATTTGAGTCACTCATTAAGAAATGAGTAAGTTGAATTCCTCATTCTGCAAACTTTCTTTATGAATTTTTGCTTAAATCCTGTGGAATGTAGAAAACTTCAGCAGAATGACTGCATTCTTAGTGTAGCTATGTTAGAGGAAGATGTAATTAACTTAACTTTATTACTGGAGAGGAGTGGCTGCATTTTTATACTAGGATTTATGTATAAGAATGTTTACGATATCACTCTTTGTCATAGCAAAACCTGACCAACTGAAACGCCCATCACAGTGACACAAACAAATAAACTGTGGCTTAGTTATAGAATGGAATATTATACAGCAATCGCAATAAATGAACCTCAGCTAAACACAACAAAATGGATGAATCATAGCAATACAATTTTGAGTAAAAAAGAAAGAGTCCAAAAGATCGCATATAGCATGATACTCTTTTTATAAACTCAAAACAATTAAAACCAAAACACAATTTTTAGGAACACATATATATGTGATAAAATATATAAAAAGGAAATCAAGCAAATAATGAACACAAGTTACTTCAGGACTGGATAGGGAAGGACCACATGGAAAAATTTAAGTTATTATCACTGCTGAAGGTGATTTCATGAGTACTTATTATTATGAATAATACCTTATAGAGGTAACAGGACCTAAAGGTTGGTGGCTAGGAAGACAAAAGAGTTAATGACAACTCTTACATATTAGGAGACTATACAACACAATTGGTAATTTCTCATATCCAGTTAGATACTACTCTCTACTGTGTCATAACATCTTATACAATGCTAGCGAATTAAGAATTTAACTTTTTGTTAAAAAAAAAAGAAAACTGGGGCTGGCCCCATGGCCCAGCAGATAAGTTTGCAGATTCTGCTTCGGCGGCCCAGGGTTCACCAGTTTGGATCCCAGGTGCAGATTTGGCACCGCTTGGCCTGCCATGCTGTGGTAGGCGTCCCACATATAAAGTAGAGAGAGATGGGTACAGATATCAGCTCAGGGCCAGTCTTCCTCCACAAAAAGAGGAGGATTGGCAGCAGATGTTAGCTCAGGGCTAATCTTCCACAAACAAAAAAAAAAAAGAAAAAGAAAAGAAAGAAAACTATAACCAGCACAGTCTGGTTTAGCCATCTACCTTATTTATCTCCCTAGTGCCAAATAACTTTAGGTTGTTTCCAGAAATTACATTTGTTTTCAAAGGACAAAGCCTGTGCTCCCATTGAGAACACAAAAAAGGAAATAGCACACAGACCTTAAAGGCAATTTTTAAAGAAGCTCTAAAATGTGTGAACAATGAAATATATGCTTAGCCATCTAAGTAATCAACTTTCTGAAGTGATTGTTTTAAAAACCAGATTCACTACCTGGATTGGAGGGCTTCCCCACAGTAGAGCCAGAACACTGCCTTCCACCTAGCATTGGCCAAGCACTCTCATCTGTTGAAGGGAAACGCAACCCTTAGACTAAAGGACTTCTTTCTTGGAACACAGCGCCCTCTGGTGCCTCATAGCAGAGGGTTTTTTGTTTTGGGTTTGTTTTTTAATTTCCTTTTCTTTTAAGTTTGACTGTCAAAATGTGGAGCTTAGATTAAAGTACTGTAAAGGTTCAAATGACAGAGAAGCAATAGCACTGAGTAACTTATTTTTCCTCAGTGAAAGTGAGTATAATATGTACTGAAAGAACTGTGGCGTCAGCTACTAGGTTCAATGACCAAATATGAACGAATAGGAACAAAAGCAACTTTTATTTAGAAAATATTTTGAGTTTCCTGGAGGAAAGCAATTTAATGGGAGAACAAGATAAGTGGCCAATTTAAGAAGCCAGACCTAGAGAGGGAAGAATTCTTACATCCTCATGACAACATTTATCATATTAACGGCAATACATGCAACTTTAAAATCTACCCATCTCCTCAGTATTTAGTATAATACAAATGAGGTCTGCAAGGCTTAAAAGGGAGGAAAAACAAAAATATGAGAATCTTATTTTTGCATCTCTTCAATACCACCTACAAGAGAACCTTTTCTCCCATTCTTTTTACATTTTGCCCACAAAATTGTCTCAACTTTTCCAGAACTCTCTAACACATACACAGAAATATTTTTAACATGAACAAGTTTTCTTACAGAACTAAAATATTTTTCAAAGCCTAATGCTTGAAATTCATGTAATATCAAACTCATTCATCTAGAATCCTTTAATCTTACAACTTTTCATAGATTTCCAAAGTAAATAGAGACATTTTCATTAGACGAAGCATCAAAATTTCTATTTCCTTGTCTTGGTTTTGGTTGTCCTAAAAATGTTTGCTCTTCAATTTACCAACCCAATAAGCCAGAACAACCAGGGTCATTTAATCGAGCTCAACAATTTTACTCTGAGTTTTGCTCTAAGAGTCATTACAGTACTTAATTCACTACCTTTGACTACCGGGCCCCTAGAGACCACCATTTAGAGCAGCAGCTTCTCATTGGATGTAAAAGAGGCCATTGGTACTCACTTTTTCTCTATGCTAGTGGGCTAAGAGGAGAAACTCCCCCTTGACCTCCCTTCTCTAGGCCCCCTGGGTTTTGCTTCGTTATCCTTCTAGGGCAAACAACACTGGCCTTCGATCACCTTACCATTAAGGTATATATACTTAAAGTAACACCAGGTGAGACGGGAGGTTTATGGCTTCAGTATTTCCACCATCACTCTAATCTCCAACCAGCCCGGGCCCTCCATCTCAGTTATCCCTTTCCTTTCTGTTTGTTTGTCCTGTTACTCTCATCAGACTTTAAGTTCCCTATTACAGGCTGTTTCTGCACTCTCCTGAAATCTTAAGCTATAGCTGATATGATCTGCAATAGTAATAACTGTCTTTAAGAAACTGGTTTTACTTTTTAACCAGCAACATCAGCTCCACTAGCATTTAATGTGCTACAGACTGTTCTGAGAGTTTCAAACATGAAGGTAAATGAGGTGAGATGCCTGCTCTTACAGAGCTCACAGCGACAAAGAATTTGGTAGAGTGGTGACAATGTGTGCACAAGTACAGTCTCTACATGAAGCGATATAAAATGAGCTATTTTTTTAAATCACCACTTACAAATCACAGTGTATTCTAACTTCTTAATAGGTGAGAATATTTAAAAATTTTTTCCTAATTAAAAAATATTTGAAACTGAAAAATAACGAACATATTTCTAATTATTTTTAGTTTAACTGATTTTGTAGAAAAATTTAAGATGGGAGGAGGACTTAGGGGAACAAGTTTGAAAAAGAAAGTACTTAAAATTTACTGAGTGCCTGCTGCGTGCTAAATATTATGCTAGACACTGGGGACACAATAGTGAGTAAAACCTAACAGTGCTCTTCCACTGATGGAGTTCACAGTGCAATGGAATAAGCAGGTAATAATTACACAAGTATTGGCAAATTACAATAGTGATAAGCGCCACAAAGGGAGGTCACAGAGTGCTGAGAGTCCCGGAGGATCCCCTCAGGAAATGACATCTAACGCAAAGATCTGAGGGAGCAAATAGGGTAATTAAAGTAGAAAGAAGAATACGCACAAACGCCCTCTGACTAGAGCGTGCATGGCAGTCCTAAGGAACTGAAGGAGAACGGGAGCAGAAGGGCAAGGGGCAGCTGTAGGAAGAAAATGAGGGCAAAGAGGCAGGGAGGAGCCAGACCTTGTAGGGTTTTGTGCATCATTTTAAGGATATACCTTCATTCTAAAGGCAATACACAGCCATTAAAGAGTTTTAGCCGTGTTACTGACTAAATAATAAGATCACTTCTGCAAAGGATCTGGCATAGTTCCAGATACACAGAAGCAGATGAGTAAATACTGATTCCCCCCAAACACACTCTGCAAGAGTTACTTTTTTATCTCAGTAGTGTATTTCATCAATTCAGAATCACAGTACCTTTATAAAATGAACTAGCGTTATTTAATTTTAATCTAATGCGCATTTTCTCCCAAGTTAATATAATAAAATAGAATTCAAAGTGCATTGGAAATTAGAAGTTGTCTATTGAATCACAATATCATCTTATATAGTGCTAAAAATGAAGTACAATTAAGCCAATCTCTATATCTATATTTTGATTTTACTCTTGTTTTTAATACTAAATATTTTGTAAAATATATTAATACCAAGATGAAACAAAAACAAGTAAAGTAATATAAAGCTGTAAATGCATAATTTAAAGGATCCAAAGCTCAATATTATAAATTTATTTAGCAAGGTAAAATATGACTTCAAGGAAGGCTGAGGAGCTTATCTAGAAACCATCTGTAGTCTTTAGCCTATGAACTAATCCACAATATAGCATCTGTACTCTATTTACGGAAATTTCTGGCTTTTCAAATTTCTCCTATTTTTTCAAATGTTTCTGCTGCAATCCATTAAGACAATTTGCAAATAAAATATTTTATCTAAAATATTTCAGCAATACATCTTAAAATTTATGTCTGCATAGACAGAAAGAAGCTAATCTTACTGACAAAAAAAGTGAAGAATCTCTGGTAGCCAGCTACCAGACAGGCATGACGTCCGGGAACCACGTTCTTCCCAGGTATTTGGAGACCTCAGTGTGAATTTTATCCAGGCCGTAATCCCCATCGGGGGTCAGAACCTCCTCCATCACAGAGAGCTGCGCGAGCCTCCTCCCACACAGCCTCACAAACTCAACCAAGGCACTGCAGCGAACTTCACATGCACTGAGGCCCAAGGCTGTTAAGTTTTTACAGTGTTGAGCAATACAGATCAGCTCATTATCAAGAGTCTGAAGACCGTTTGCACACACCACTAACTCAACTAGGCGTGGGCAGTTAGGACCTATCCGTCCTAGGACCACTTTGCTTACTGACCGACCGAAATAAAGGTGAGTGACAGGGGATTCTTCCGTGAAGAATGTCTCAAATTCCTCTTCGTATAAAAAGAAGTACATAACAACATTAACTCCAGGGGAGTGTTTAATAAGTGCATCCCAACTTTGTTTTTTAATGGAATGAAATTTAATTTGTCCAGGATTTTCACTCACAACATCAATTCGAAGATGTTCAAGGTTAACATGAGTCTCACTTGAAAGGGCCAGGAGAAGTTCATCACTTAGAATGTAATAATTCAATGCCAGTTCTCTAAGGCCTTGACAGTGATCAGCTACACAAAGGATTCCTGCGGGAAATGGGGAAAAATTCTTAAGAACAAAGAATCATACTGACACTAATATAACATTTTGTAAATTTAAATTTGATATTAGTTATTCATCATTTGCTAAAATAGCCATCTAACGATTTCTGAGGAGATGTCAAGATACATAATTATACATATAATAAAATATATATATAACTAAGATACTCCTAAGAGAAGCAATTTAAACTATATCTAGCTTGCAGATTAAGACTCTTCTGAAAAAAGATTAATGAATTATGTTTCATAAGCATGTAGTTTTCAATAAGAAATTGCACTGTTACTATTACTATAATAAAAAATATCATGCAAGCTTAAAAAAATACAACCTACCATCAGATGAAACATAAGGACAGCTGCTCATTTTTAGGAGTGTTAGAGTGTCACTATTATTGGCCACCAAAATCTTCAGTGAAGGGTCATCCACTGGTGTGCCTTCAATTTTGATTGACGATAATGATTTTGAGTTGACAAACACAAGTGTAAGTGCTGACACAAAATGAGACTTGGATGGCAATAAGAAAAAAATTATGAAAACATTATTCACAAACCTACAGCTTCAATCAAATATCTTATTAAAACCAGATCAACATATGCTTACAACAACATAGTAAAAGCAATCAACATATTACTGTTTTTCCAAGTATCATTAGCCAGTAGAAGACATTTTTATAACACAATATAGTTTCATACTTTCACACTTGATAAACGGAATGGTGAGAAAGGAAGAAGTTTCAAAGATTTTGTAAATGTCTTCTAATTATTTTCAATGTTAAGGATTTGGTTTTCAATATTAAAAGGATATAATTACATTTATTTCCTAGAATAGGGGTGGGGCAAATTATGGTCTGCCAGCCAAATCCAGTCCACACTCTGTTATTGTATGGTTCATGAATTAAAATGTGTTTTACTTTGTTTTTTCTGGTGAGGAAGATTGGCCCTGAGCTAACATCTGTTGCTAATCTTCCTCTTTTTGCTTAAGGAAGACTGTCACTGAGCTAACATCTGTGCCAATCTTCCTTTATCTTGCATGTGGAATGCTGCCACAGCATGGCTTGATGAGTGGTGTGTAGGCCCCTGCCTGGGATCTGAACCCGCGAACCCTGGGCCACCGAAGCAGAGTGCATGAACTTAACCACTACATCAACAGGCCAGTCCCGGTTTTCACATTTTTAAATGGTTGAAAAATATTTTTAAAGAATAACATTTTGTGCCATGTGAAAATTATATGCAACTCTTTCAGTGTCCATAATTAAAGTCTGTTTGTAACATAGCCATGCTGCTCCATTTATGTATTGTCTATGTCTGCTTTCTCACTACAATGCTAGGGCTGAGTGGCACTGCAACAAAAGAATTGCAGCAGAACTGTATGGCCCGCAAAGCCTAAAATATGTACTATCTGGACCTCTTCAACCCCTGCCCTAGAAGGAATAGAATTTTTATCTATTTTATTCACTCATATAATCCAGCATCTACAATAGTATCTGGCACACAGTAGAAGGTCAATAAATATTTGTTGATGAATAAATGAATAAATGATGTCATATTCTTCAGTGACATGCTTTTTGCTAGTAAATTATCTAAACAAAGATATGTTTTGAAAACTTTCTATGTTTTGAAGATTGACGGACTAAAGCTTATTTATAGTTTGACTTAAAAATGAGTAGAATTTCACAAGTTTTCAGATCCAGTTTTTTTGTTTTTGTTTTTGTTTTCTTTTGGTGAGGAAGACTGGCCCTGAGCTAACATTTCTTGCCAATCTGCCTCTTTTTGCTTGAGGAAGATTGGCCCTGAGCTAACATCTGTGCCAATCTTCTTCCATTTTATATGTGGAATGCCACCACAGCATGCCTTGGTGAGTGGTATGTAGGTCTAAACCCACGAACCCCAGGATGCCAAAGTGGAGCACACGAACTTAACCACGACGACACCAGGCCAGCCACAAGATCCAGTATTTTTTAATAAAGATACAAAGTCTAGAAACCAATACCATGCATGACCATTTGTCCTCTTTCAAAATCAATTTGGAGTCTCCCAAAGGTTCTGTTGTCCCTATTAGAATGACCAAATTGATTATAAATCTTAATTATTTATAAAACTTATTGGTTTACACTAATTGTAAACTGATTTGCACAAACTTTTAAATGGTAGATGGCTAGAACACTTTACTAAATTTCATAGTACCAAAAATTGTTAGAGAAACATAAATATATCACTCTTTTTTCTTAAGAAATATAAGGTTTATTTTCCTTTTAATCAACTCTCAATGGGCTCTGTTAGTCTTGAAGGACACATTTCAGCATTAGAGTACAAATTTCCTTATAGTAACAATATGTTTGTTTAGCACTTTTGACACCTAGCAAAATGCTGTACTTTTATCTTATTTTTCTTCAGTTTACAAATGAAAAAACTGAGGCTCAGAGGGACCTGCGACTTTGCCAGAAGCCACAGAGCTCCTCTTACTGTGGAGGCAGAGCTTGGAAGGAAGCCTGCTGATTGCTGGTGACTGCATCCGCTAACCTAGAAGTTGGCCCTGGCAGCTGAAGTGCAGCGTTAGAGACAGCCTAGAATCTAAGAATTTCAGGCTCGTCTGATTCCACAGTTCATAAACAAGGAGATAACTCTTTAGAGGGAGTAAGTTTTCATCTGATTACTTATATTACTCTAATCCCTAAATGACCTATTTTTTTTCAGCATATCTCTTAAAAAGATAAACAGCCTGGCAGAAATGCTTGGCGAAAGACAGCCATGACCCAGTTTATGAGAAAGAAGATGCTACTATTACTCTATCCTCTTCTTTGTTTTTTAGATTTTTTTTTTCCGGCTAGGAAAGATTTGCCCTGAGCTAACATGTGTTGTCAATATTCCCTTTTTTTTCCCCTCCCCAATGCCCCAGTGCATAGTTGTATATTCTAGTTGTAGGTCCTTCTAGTCCTTCTATGTGAGCCACTGCCACAGCATGGCTGCTGACAGATGAGTGGTGTGGTTTCCACGTCTGGGGAACCGAACCTGGGCCACTGAAGTGGAGCGTGCCAAACTTTAACTGCTAGGCCATGAGGGCTGGCTCCCCATCCTCTTCTATAGGAAGATTTCCATTAGCCAATTTTACTGACAACCATAATTTACTGCTTATTGTATATCGGCCACTATTCTAATTCTGTGTTTAAAATGGTAAATGAACAAGGAGTTTATGTTTTGGTCGGGGGAGAAGAGAATAAACATGCTAAATCAATAAGGTAATTTCAAGTATCGATGAATGAGAGAAAGAAAATAAAATATTGTAATAGTAGAGAGGGAAGTGGAGGAGTGGGTGTGTTTTAGCAAAGGTGGTCACGGAAGGCCTCTCTGAGGAGACGGCATTCAAGTTGAAGCCTGAATGAAGAGAAGACTTATTAGTTTCTGTGGCACAGACTGCTAGTTGCTTCCTAACAACCATTCATCTTTTTTCTTTTGGTAATCTAGTCCCAATTTTTAGCTTGGCACATTGCCACGCAGCTAAAAGACTCTCCTAGCCTCTCAGAAATCTGCTGTGGCCACTGAGCTAAGTTTTGGCCAATGAGACATAAACAGAAGCATTATGTGGTACTTAGGGCTAGTCTCCTTGAAATGAGGGCATGCCCTTCTTCCCCCATTTCTTCCACCCAGCTGTCTAGAACAAGGGACTTGATGGCTGGAGCTCAGAAAGCCATCTTGGACAATAAAAATGAAAAAACACCTTGGTGAGAATGGAGTGGCTGGAGGGGTCTGGGCTCCTAATAATTTCATACCAGTTATAAACTGTCTCACCTATGGATTTGTTTAATGTAAGAGAAATAAACTTTAGTCATGTTTTTTAAGCCATTGTTGTTTTGGAATTTCTAGTATATCGACTCAAATACGATCGTAACTAATAGTTCATTTAATTAAATATTACGTCCCACCTCCAATTGAGAGACTACAGAATTACAGGAAAGACATCCACTATGGGCCCTACACTCTCTATATTCAAAGAAACTAAGTAAACTTGGAAACCGTAAGTATAACATCCAGATTTTATATTAATGACATCTATTGTGGAAATAATTACTAAAATCAGAAAATATATCTAAAGAATGAAACCTTGCATTAGCTATTTTAGCAAATATAAGCGCTAGTCAACAGAATCTTTTTTGCCTAGTTTGACAATATTTAAGAATTTTAGTATATCTTACAAAAAAGCCTGGCATCTTTACCTTTGACACATTCATAAAACTTGGGTTGGCCATTGAAATCAAGTCCAAGGTCTGGAGAGAACAATTTACCAGCTGAGAAAGTATATCACAGGCAGCCTCTGCTGATTCAGTACTGCTATCAACCTATAAAGACAATTTTAAATCTTAATTTCCTGAAGGTAACTTATCAGAAAGTTACTGGGAACATAATTGTTTAACAGAATTCAGTTGCAAAATTGTATTGATCCCTTTAAGTTAGAAAATAAATTAGTATTTTTTCTTTATTAAAAATGTCTCAGATAAAAAGTGAGGAATAGAGATGATGACAAATCAACTTTCTAAGCACTTCATACTTTCAAATCTTCTACAACCACCTGAACTCTAATAATAACATCCAGATGAAGGAAACTGAAGCTTAAGTTATTCACTGATAATTCAAGGTCTACCTCTTAATCCATGCAAATAACTAAGGGAAAACAGGAAATCGTTTGGGATAAAAATTCTCCAAAATTCAATGTTTCAATATAAGGATCTAGATATACCAAAATGTTGTTAACAAAATGTAAGTTACTGTTTCTATTTAAAGCTTATTTTTCTTACCTTAAAGCTGACATACCGGAGATGGGCAGCATGCCTTTTAATAATCTGCTGAATGAGATCAGGATGAGTGGATTTAAAAGACGAAGTTGCTGACTGGTTCAGTTCAAATTCAAACTTTCTCCAAAGGTCAGGGATATGAAAAACTTCATTCCATCTCCTACATACAGAAGATGCCTGGGCCCGATCTATTAAAGGAAGATACTGAAAAATGCGTAACACTACGTGGTGAGGCAAACTCCTAGACGCAAACAGTCTAGAAGAACAGTGTACGTGTGAGTTTGGTTGAGAGAAGAGTAGAACCCAAGTTTTGGCTGTTTCACTGCTGGTGAAGATTGGACAACTTTATTCACAACAGATAAACTCTTCCTCTTCATTCTGTAAACATTAAAAAATGTTAAGTGATAATTTTTTCCAGATTCCCACCATATATTTGTGGTCTAACTATAGAATGACAACATCAGAAAATGAAAAACAGTCTAAGACAATTTTTTTGGGGGTGAGGAAGATTAGCCCTGAGCCAACATCTGTTGCCAATCTTCCTCTTTTTTTTTTCTCCCCGAAACCCCAGTACATAGTTATATATCCTGTTGTACATCCTTCTAGTTCTTCTACGTGGGAGGCTGCCTCAGCACAGCTGGATGAGCAGCGTGTAAGTCGACACCTAGGATCCAAACTGGTGAACCCTGAGCCACTGAAACAGAGCACGTGAACTTAACCAGTACGCCACCAGGCCAGCCCCAGCTCAAGACAATTTTAATAGTAATCTTTCCCTTTCATGCATTGATAAGTACTGCTATGTGCTGCAGATATAGAGATAAATAAGAGGAAACCTGTTCTCAAAGATCTATTGTCAAATGGTGAAGCACCACGATAAATGCCGTCACTGAAATTGGGACAACTGCAATGGAAGGATAAGGCCGTGGCACATATTTGAGTTTGTATGTAGGAGAGGATGGCGAAGAGGCTTCCAAGAGGAAATGTCCAAGGAAGCAGCATACGTCCCAGGTTTGTTCTTGGCTAATTACTGTCTTCTTACTGTCTCCTACAGAGAAGGAAGCATCACAAAGCAATCGTGCTAAGAAGTCGGGGGTCTGAGAGATAGCACATTATAATAAAAAGCATAGGGCTGGCTAAGTCCCAGCTCTGCCGTTTACTAACCATGTGATCTTGTCTGAGCAAATTAATCTAGGCCTCAGTTTCCTCATCTGAAAAGCAGGGAGAACAGCTGTTACTGTCTCATAAGGTTGCTGTGAGGATTAAAGTACCTTAAGTGCCAACACATAGTAAGGGCTCAATAAACGAGGCAATTGTTGTTAACTTGTCCAATGCATTTTTCTGAACAAATTTCATTACTTAAGTCGAAGCACAATTCTAACAAAAAGTCAAACAATCTGTGACAATTGTCGGATGACACTCAAGATGCAGGAGCTCTAGAGAACGTGGATATGGAGGGACGGAGTCTGTGCAGGCCGCACACTTGACCCTCACCAGCTAATGAAAAATAGCAAAGGAATGAGCATTCTTCCCCAACAAAGGAAACACGAATCTCCAGGTTATTAGTCAGCCTGAGACACAAGTAAGTTCCAACAAATTTCAGGTCTGGATAAACCCAGGTATATGGGCTTATCTTATGTATTTTATATAAGAATCCAAAGTGTACAATTATTTCAGAGGTAAAATAATGGTAAGAGCAGTTCTGAACTTTATTTAACTTTGGTTGAGTATTTAACCCCCTTTTCACCCTTGAATGTTGGGAATGTATATACGGAAGATTCAGTGCCACAACTGAAAGATACCTTCAAATCTAATAAAATATTTATTTAATATGAAAATCTCTCTGTCTTGTGAGTCACTCTGTCTGATGGGAAACACTTCTTAACCTCAGAAGAGAGTGGATCCCAGAACGAAGACTGACATAAAATCACAGAACAAAATGAAAGGTCGCCTTTGGGTTTGGAAACTGAAATGGAAAGCAAAAATAGTTGCAAAGCATCAGGCAAAAGAGCTACTACACACATTTTAATCTGCCTAAACCAGTGACTTGCGTAGCTGAGAACTGGCCCAGCAATACAACGTAGAATATACGAAACTGCTGACATCAGGAATTCAAAGCAGATGTTATCTTGAAAGAGCTGATCTCCTCTTTAATCCCAATAATGGCCCAGGGAAGGTAAAGGAATGGACACTCGATTCTAACTCTGATGTGGAGCACACTTACTGACATTTTGCTTCTAACTGTTTTATTGGGTAGCCTACAGGATGGACAGTTAAAATTTCAGTAAGGTATCACAAAAAAAGTTATCCCTAATAATCCTTCACCAGAAAAGTAGTGAAGCCAAAAAATGAAACAAAGACTTGATCTAAATACCAGGTTAGAAAATTGCCTTGCAGTTCTAAACAAAGCAATGGTACTCTATTAAATCTGACTGTATGTAACATGGATTGACTGTTAAAACTGTGTATTTAGTAAAATCGTTAAATTGCCAATTCACTGATACAATCGCCATAAATAAAGGATATTATGTACCAATAATTCTATTAAAACAACACTTTAATTTTCTTTTTCCTAGTGTGCATTAATTTTCAAAGCATAAAACTCATCCACAAATCATAAATTTTGTATAAAATAATTCTACAGCAATGAGCACCAGTAAACTATATTTTAGAATGCAAGACAAATTGATCTTCACTAGCTTGGAAACCTTAACATAAAAATTTCAGCCTAAACATATTAAGATCATTTTTAAACACTGATCATTTCTTTTTCAAACTACCAACTTTCTCCCCTAAAGAAAGCTTCCAAGCTTCAGTTCACTCTGAAGGAATGAAATGTAGTAACTGCTGCCATGAGGTACTCACCAACATCCATCTGATTTCACTTTCTAGTTTGGCAGAATACCACAAAAACACCACATTCATCAGAATGTATAAGTAAAAATCCAATAATTTTTATGCTTAGGATATTTATTTATCATTGTATATGTTGAGAGTTTTTGTTAGGAAATTATTGATTCCCAAACTGTTTTTCTACCCAGAAGGAATCCTGTCCATAAAAAAGAACTAGCCCGGTTAGTGGAAATACTGCAACACTTGCCAGGAATTGCACTTAAAATAGAAGACTTTGTATCAAGCAGTCAAAGGGCTCTGAAAATTCTCATTTTAATGAACACATGGGAAGATTTTACAAAAAATTTAAGATAGTCCATGATTACATTTATGTGTTTATAGGTTGTGTAAATCTTTCATTTCCAGTTTTTGGCAGCATACAATACCACTACACTTTAATAATTAAATAAGCAGACATATAGCTTTTATTATTTATCATTTCCATATGAATATAGCTTGATTAGTCTGCTGTTTACAGAATATATGCTTCTGTGGTTTTAAAATTTTTCACTTATATTGATAGATAAATTGATTCATTCCCATTCAATTGATTCATTCATATTTTCTTTGAGGTGACCAATTTTAGCACAGTGACTTGCCAGTTAGAAGCAGTCTACCGGTGAAAAAGGCAATAATAACAGGTCTACACCAGGATAACACTCGTTGTTTTGGCATCATAAATAAATGTCATAAAGTAAAAATAAAGAAATAAATACATTCTATTACTTTAATAAGCCAAACTCAACTACACACAGGAAGTGGAGGCGGCAACCTATTAATCCACTAAAAACTTCTCTTAAACCTCTAGTGCCTGCCACCTGCCAGCTCTCACCTTATCTCTGAATCTTACTCCTAAAATAGAGCTTTGGAGGACAAACAAGAAGACAGTATTACAGCAAACATCTACAATTTGATTCCCCCACTGCTACCTGTTCTACTATTCAAACCACCATTTTCCAGAAAACGGCAAGGCTGGCTCTCTCTCCGTCACATTCCACTCCAGGAGTAGGTAGCAAAGAGCTATCAGGCACACTTTCAGAGGAACACCACAAATAAAAGACAGATAAGTCAAGTGGCTATTGTATTCCCCTAATCAGAATTTTTTACTGCACAGTTTTTTAGTGCAGAAACTTTTCTACTGAGTTATCAACATGGCTAATTCTGTGTTTGCAGGCCACTCTTTATGCTAGAGAACACTGAAGTAACCTGGTAAGGGTCTATAAATAGGGGATCACTACCTAAGACCCATAAGAAGATGGTGGGCAAGTACCCATCGCAGATCAGGTCACAGGAGTCTTCAGGATCAGATGAATTACTTCCCTGGTTGCTGAAGGAACTGGACTACTGTTTCAGAGTCACTCTCTGGAACGGTGCAGGCTGGCAGAAGACAACACCAGAATACATGGCCCCATCAAGTGATAAGCCATACTTCCATAAAGGGAGAATTAAGCAAGCTTGGCACTGATTTTCAGCACAATTCTAGAGTACAAAACAGGTGTATTAGCATTTAGGAAAGAATGTAATGATGACTCAAATTCCACTTAGTGGCTTCACTAACCAGCCTAACCCAATTTCCTCTTTTGATATGTTTACTAATTTATCAGGTGCACCAGGTGACCGTGTGAATCGGACCCTCTAAAACTATTCTAAGAAATCTCCCACAGTATTCTTGAGGGAAAGATCAAGCAAGTCGGATTAGACAAAAGACTGAACATCCCAAGCCAACCTTGCGGCAGCAATGGAAGCAACTATCTTCCGCACCATCACTAGCTTCTTCCAGATTGGTTAAATGAACACGCAGAAAGTACTTTTAAAAGTTTCAAGTTTGCAATCATCACAACACCAGAAATATTGTGTAAACACTCCAGATAACAGAACAAAGATTCAAAACTATCTAAACAGCTAGACAAATTTGCTGGCAGCAGCAAGATGAAAATGAAGAGAAATAATTAGCAAATGTCCTTTATTTAAGCAACTTTCTAAGGTGGCACTGAGAAATCAGATTGTTGCCACCACAGGCCGATGGCCTCTGATAAGGCATCTGAAGTTCCAGTCATCCATCCGTGCAATGACAAGGGAGGTGTGGCCTGGACAGGACAGCTGAAGATTTGTTCCAAAATACAGCTTTAAAGCACATAACTTTCTAATAAAAGAGTGAATTGTGCTAAGGGGCCATACCTCCTCCACTAAATATAACTCAAGCAGAGGACACAATATAATTTTTTAGGCACGTTGTCAAAAATATTTATGCTCATTGTAGCCCACATGACCTCTAAATTCCCTTCTAAATCTAAAATCTATAATTTTTTTAAAAGCATGAAAATCAAATTACAGTATCATCAAGGTTTCAACAGGACAATAGATAAGAAGTAGTTATGTCAAACGCATCTTTCCTAAAGCAGTGATTGCCAGCTTTTTGGTGTTCTCACATTTTATCATTGATTTAGCAATTTTCCACACTCTCGAAAGTCTCGCTGCAGTATTAAGATACATTTTTTTTTCCCAAAAAGTTTCTAATTTCAGAATAGGTATGTTTGTTTTTAAATGACTCATGAAAACGGAAGTTTTCAAAATACATGTGGATGCAAAACACCTTTTGAGATGCAAGCAGAGGGTTACACAGAACTAGAATTGAGCGATCTTTCTTGATCCCTAAATGGGGGGCACTTCAGGCGTCTGCTTCCTGTCCTCGTCCCCCTGCCCTCCTCCCCGACTTTGGGAGAGGAAAGCCAGGCCTCCCCAGGGAAGCCTTGCGAAATGGGGAGAGTCCCACCTGCGTGTTAGACACACTAAGGGAGCTGTCAGTTAATACAAAGGATTCGAGACGGCATTCTGCAACATTTTTCCAGGAGAAAATCATCATAATTTATTCAACTTCATGTTTTGGGAGAAGTTTCTGGGCACACGTGCTAAAGACAAAACCAGTCCACTTAAAGAGGACAGAGGCTTCCCACTCCCAGGAGAGGCCGGAGGCCACGTTCGCGGACATTTCTTCGTGCTAAGTATACCCTCTCTGGCACTACCCTCCTGTAAACGACGATCCTTCCAGTGGCCGTGCAAAAGCACGCCCGCGTACCAGCCATCACTGAGCATTTCCAGCAGCTCCACGTGCTGGGAACGCCACCGGGCGCCCGCGGCAGGGAGGGCTGGGAGGGGTCTGACCCCGCCGAAACTCACCCCCCGAATTCGGGGAACCGGGGCCCCGCGGAAACCAAGCGCGGTGACTCGACCGACGCGAGCTGGACACCAGCCAGGCGGCCGACCGGGGCAGAGCCTGGGCGGGGCGGCGCGGCGGGGGGTCTCGGCCGGGGGTGGGCTCGCTGCTCAGGGTCCCCCACCCCCGCCCCAGGCGGCCGGCTGAGGATGCCAGTCACGCCTCTCCTTGCCTGGGAGAGCGCGAGGACCTCGGGCGCCTCCCTGTCCCCGAGTCACCACGCGCCTGAGGCGGGACCGGGCTGCGGCCCGCCGCCCCCTCGAAGGCGCTGAGCGACCACCGCGCCCCCCAGAGGACCGGCTACCTTTAAACATGCAACTGCGCGTGTCTCTGCGCGGACCCCGGCGTTCGCGGGCCGGGCTGCGGCGGCGGGACCTCGGCGGCCACGAAGGCGCACGGGGCACAGTCCTGGAGGCGACTGAGCTCGGCGGGCCGGGGGCAAAGACCCCTCATCCCCAGGGCGTCCCACAGGTTCGCCCCGCCCGGGCCGGCCCCGCCCCCAGGCCGCCGCGCATGCGCTCAGCGCCGCCTCCCGCAGGAGGTCCGAGTGCGCCCGCTCACGCCCGCTGCGGGGTCCAGGGCACGCCCACTTAGGTGGTGAGCGGGAGGTTTTCTGCCTGAGGGTCTTCGACGGAATGGCTGTGACCGCCTGCGCCTTAAAACTGACAGCCAACCTCACCAAATGGCGGTGAGTTAACAGTCCCGGTTTGTAGAACTTAACCTCCCAGAAAGTGCACCCCTTTATTAATATGCAAATACTTGAAACTTTTGAAATATCAAAAATGATAACAGCTCGATGTTAAATGTGTATAAATCACCTCCCTGTCCTGTGCCACATCTCATTCCCTGGGGATAGCCACTGCAATAGTTCATCGTGTAAAGTACCAGAACTTCAATACGTATGCCAAAAAGTGTACAGTGAGAGAAAAGGATTTTATTACTTTTTTGTTAGTTTTTTAAAATCTCAGATCAAACTATACTAATGTTCTGGAACTTCCTCTTTTACTTACTACATCGTGGACATAGTTCCATATCGACACGCATAGATCCCCCTCATGCTTTTTTTTTTTTTTTTTTTTTACAAAGAGCTTCGTTGGAGTATAATTGACAAAATAAAATGCACATGCTTAAAATGTACAATTTGATAAGTTTCGACACCCTTGAAGCCAGCACTGCAATCAAGATGGTGAACATATACATTATCTCCCAAAAGTTTCTGTATGCCCCTCTGTTTTCCCTCCTTTACTCTTCCCCTATCTGCTTTCTGACGCTAGATTAGTTTGCATTTTCTTGAATTTTATATGAATTGAATCATACTCATCTTTGTATGTCCTCTTCTGTGGCTGTTGGCACTCAGCATAGTTGTTTTGAGATTCGTCTGTGTTGTTGCATGTATCATAGTTCATTTCTTTTTATTACTAAAGAGTATTCATTGTATGGGTAGCGATACACCACAGCTTTTTTATACATCCACCTGATGATGGACATTTGGGTTATTTCTAGTTTTTGACCATTATAAATAAAGCTGCTGTGAACATTACTGTCTACGTCTTTATATGGACATATGCTATCATTTCTTTTGGGTAACTACCTAGGAATGGAATAACTGCATTCTATAATAGGTGTATGTTTAATTTCTGAAAAAAGACTGCCAATGTGTTCCAAAGAAGCTATTCTACATCACCACCAGCAGTGTGTTAGAGCTCCATTTCCTCCTCACCCAAACTTTTTAATCTAATAGGTGTCTAGGGGTATCATATTTCAGTTTTTTTTTAAGATTTTATTTTTTTCCTTTTTCTCCGCAAAGCCCCCTGGTACATAGTTGTATATTCTTCGTTGTGGGTCCTTCTAGTTGTGGCATGTGGGACGCTGCCTGAGCGTGGCTTGATGAGCAGTGCCATGTCCGCGCCCAGGATTCGAACCAATGAAACACTGGGCCGCCTGCAGTGGAGCGCGCGAACTTAACCACTCGGCCACGGAGCCAGCCCCTCATATTTCAGTTTTAATAGACATTTCTCTAATGAATAATGATGTTGAGCATTTTTTCATGTGCTTATTTACCATCTGTACATCTTTTTTGGTGAAATGTCTATTAAAATCTTTTGACAAATTTTAATTGGGTGGTTTGTTTTCTCATTATTGAGTTTGGAGAATTCTTTATATTTTCTGGATACAAATCCTTGATTAGATATATGACATAACTTTTTTTTTTTTTATCAGTGTATGGCTTGACCTTATACCCTCCTTTTGAAGAGCAGAAATTTTTGTTTTGATGAAGTTCAGTTTATCAATTTGTGCTTTTATGGGTTGTGATGTCAAATATAAGGGATCTTTGCCTAAGCCAAGTTCATAAAGGTTTTCTTCTATAAGTTTTATAATTTTAGATTTTACATTTAGGTGTGTGATTCATTTGAGTTAACTTTCGTATATGGTGTAAGATATGAATCAAATTTCACTTTTTTGTATATGTATATTCAATTATTCTATTACTGGCTGAAGGGACTATTATTCTTCTCCACTGAATTGCCTTTTAACTTTTGTGGAAAATCAGTTGTCCATGTATGTGTGTGTCTATTTTCAGACTCTATTCTGTTCGATTAATACATTTGGCCATCTTTTTGCCAATATCACACTGTCTTGATTTCTGTAACTTTATAATAATTATTGAAATCAGTTTTAGCCCTCCAAACTTGCTATTTTTCAAAGTTGTTCTGGCTATTCTATATTCTTTGCATTTCCATATTAATTTTATAATCTTCTTATCAATATCTACCAAAAAAACTCTTTCTGGGATTTTGCTAGAGATTGCCTTGAATCTAGAGATCAATTTGGGGAGAACTGATATCTTAAAAATATTTGAGTCTTCAAACCCTTGAACACAATATATCTCTCCATTTATTTGGGTCTTCTTTAATATCTCTCAGCCATGTTTGTAGTTTTCATATAGGTCTTGCATACATTTTGTCAGAGATATTCCCTACATATTTCATAGTTTTTTAATGCTATTATAAATAGTATCACTTTTAAATTTTAATTTCTAATTGTTTGTTGCCAGTATATAGAAATACAATTGATTTTTGTATATTAATCTTGTATCTTGCAACCTTGCTAAAATCACTTTTTAATTTTATGAGCCTCCATCGGAATCTAGTACATTCCATTGGATTTTCTACATAGATAATCATGTTGTCTGTGAATAAAGACAGTTTTACTTCTTCCTTTCCAGTATAAATGCTTTTTATTTCTTTTCCTTGCCTGATTGCACTGTACCTGCAGTACAATGTTGAATAATACTGATGAGAGCAAACATCCTAGGCTTGTTCCTGATCTTAGGGAGAAAGCATTCAATCTTTAATGAGTAGGTATGTTGTCACCTACAGGCTTTTCAGAGATGTCCTTCATCAGGTTGTAGAAGCTCCTTTCTATTCTGACTTTGCTGAGGCTTTTTTTTTTTTTTTTTTTTAATGAGTAGAGGACTTTAGATTTTGTCAAATGCTTTTTCTGTATCCTATTGAGATGGTCTTATGGTTTTCTTTTTTAGTTTGTTAAATGGTAAAGTACACTGATTGCTTTTCAAATGTTAAACCAACTTTGCATTCCTAGGATAAACCTGACTTTGTCATAATTTATCTTTTTTTTTGAAGGTTGCATATTCTTTTTTTGAAATTAATTGTTTTTTTATTGATATCATAATAGTTTATGACATTGTGAAATTTCAGTTGTACATTATAATTTGTCAGTCACCATATATATGTGCTCCTTTATCCCTTATGCCCACCCCCAGCCCCCTTCCCCTCTGGTAACCACTAATCTGTTCTCTTTGTCCATGTATTTGTTTATCTTACACATATGAGTGAAATCATATGGCGTTTGTCTTTCTCTGTCTGGCTTATCTCATTTAACATAATACCCTCAAGTTCCAACCACATTGTTTCAAATAGGACAATTTTGTCTTTTTTATGGCTGAGTAGTATTCCATTGTGTGTGTATATATATGTATATACCACATCTTCTTTATCCAATCATCAGTCGATGGGCACTTGGATTGCTTCTATGTCTTGGCTATTGTGAATAATGCTGTATTGAACATAGGAGTGCATAAGTCTCTTTGAATTGTTGGTCTCAAATTCTTCCGATAAATACCCAGTAGTGGAATAACTGGATTGTATGGTATTTCAATTTTTAATTTTTTGAGAAATCTCCATACTGTTTTCCACAGTGGCTGCACTAGTTTGCATTCCCACCAGCAGTCTATGAGGGTTCCCTTTACTCCACATCCTCTCCAACATTTGTTATTTTTTGTCTTGGTAATTATAGTCATTCCAACAGGTGTAAGATGCTATCTCATTGTAGTTTTGATTTGAATTTCCCTGATGATTAGTGATGTTGAACATCTTTTCATGTGCCTGTTGGCCATCCATATATCTTCTTTGGAAAAATGTCTGTTCATATCCTCTGCCCATTTTTTGATCGGGTTGTTTGTTTTTTCATTGTTGAGTTGTATGAGTTCTTTATAAATTTTGGAGATTAACCCCTTGTCAGATATATGATTTGCAAATATTGTCTCCCAGTTGGTGGGTTGTCTTTTCATTTTGTTCATGGTTTCCTTTGCCTTGAAGAACTCTTTAGTCTGATGAAGTCCCATTTGTTTATTTTTTCTTTTGTTTCCCTTGCCCTAGTAGACATGGCATTTAAGAAAGATGCTTCTAAGACCAATATCAAAGAGAGCACCGCCTATATTTTCTTCTAGTTTTATGGTTTCACATCTTACCTTCAAGTCTTTAACCCACTTTGAGTTAATTTTTGTGTATGGTGAAAGATAATGGTCTACCTTCATTCTTTTGTATGTGGCTGTCCAGTTTTCCCAACACCATTTATTGAACAGGCTTTCTTTTCTCCGTTGTATGTTCTTGACTCCTTTGTCGCAGATTAGCTGTCCATAGATATGTGGTTTTATTTCTGGGCTTTCAGTTCTGTTCCGTTGATCTGTCTGTCTGTTTTTGTACCAGTACCATGCTGTTTTGATTACTATAGCTTTGTAGTATATTTTGAAGTCAGGGGTTGTGATGCCTCCAACTTTGTTCTTTTTTCGTCAACGTTGCATTAGCTATTTGGGCTCCTTTGTTGCCACATAAAAATTTTAGGATTCTTTGTTCTATTTCTGTGAAGAATGTCATTGGGATTCTGATTGGGATTGCAAGGAATCTGTAGATGCTTTAGGTAGTATGGACATTTTAACTATATTTATTCTTCCAGTCCATGTGCATGGAATATTTTTCCATTTCTTTATGTCATCATAGATTTATTTCAATAATGTCTTACAATTTTCATTGTATAGGTCTTTGACCTCCTTGGTTAAATTTGTTCCTGGATATTTTATTCTTTTTGTTGCAATTGTAAATGGGATTGTATTCTTGAGTTTTCTTTCTGTTAGTTTGTTATTAGAATATGGAAATGCAACTAATTTTTTAAGTTGATTTTGTATCCTGCAACTTTGCTGAAGTTGTTGATTGTTTTCCAATGGATTCTTTAGGGTTTTCTATATATAAAATCATATCATCTGCAAACAGAGAGAGTTTCACTTCCTCTTTGCCAATTTGTATACCTTTTATGTCCTTTTCTTGCCTAATTGCTCTGCCCAAAACCTCCAGTACTGTGTTGAATAAGAGTTGTGAGAGTGGGCACACTTTTCTTGTTCCTGTTGTCAGAGGGATGGCTTTCAGTTTTTCCTCACTGAGTATGATGTTGGCTGTGGGTTTGTTATATATGGCCTTTAATATGTTGAGGTACTTTCCTTCTATACCCATTTTATTGAGAGTTTTAATCATAAATGGACATTGGATCTTGTGAAATGCTTTCTCAGCATTTATTGAGATGGTCATGTGGTTTTTCTTCCTCATTTTGTTAATATGGTATATCACATTGTCTGATTTGTGGATGTTGAACCATCCATGTGTCCCTGGTATAAATCCCACGTGATCATGTTTTATGATCCATTTGATGTATTTCTGTATTTGGTTTGACAATATTTTTTTGAGGATTTTTTGCATCTATGTTCATCAGTGATATTGGCCTGTGGTTCTCCTTCTTTGTATTGTCCTTGTCTGGCTTTGGGATCAGGGTGATGTTGGCCTCATAAACCGTGTTAGGAAATGTTCCATCTTCTTCAATTTTTTGGAATAGTTTGAGAAAGATAGGTACTAAATCTTCTTTGAATGTTTGGTAGAATTCTCCAGAGAAGCCATCTGGTCCTGGACTTTTATTTTTGGGGGGATTTTGATTATTTCAATCTCTTTACTTGTAATTAGTCTATACAGATTCTCTATTTCTTCTTGGTCCAATTTTGGGAGGTTGTACGAGTCTAAGAATTTATCCATTTCTTCTAGATTGTCCAATTTGTTGGTATATCATCTTTCATAGTATTATCTTATAATCTTTTGTATTTCTGTGGTATCTATTGTAATTTCTCCCCTTTCACTCTAATTTTATTTATTTGAGCCTTCTCTCTTTTTTCTTAGTGAGTCTGGCTAAGGGTTTGTCAATTTTTGTTCATCTCCTCAAAGAACCGGCTCTTAGTTTCATTGATCCTTTCTACTGTTGTTTTTGTTTGTTTGTTTCAATTTCATTTATGTCTGCTCTAATTTTTATTATTTCCTCCTTCTGCTGACTTTGGGCTTTGTTTTTTCTTCTCTTTCTAGTTCTATTAGTTGTAGTTTAAGAGTGCTTATTTGAGATTTTTTCTTGTTTGTTAAAGTGGGCCTTTATTGCTATGAATTTCCCTCTTTGGACCGCTTTTACTGCATCCCATATGAGTTGGTATGGTGTATTTTCATTTTCATTTGTCTCCACATATTCTTTGATTTCTCCTTTAATTTTTTTAAATGATCCAGTAGCATGATCCAGTTGTTCAGTAGCATGTTGTTTAGTCTCCACGTGTTTGTCACTTTCTCAGCTTTTTTTCTTGTAGTTGATTTCTAGTTTCATAGCATTATGGTCAGAAAAGATGCTTGATGTGATTTCAATCTTCTTAAATTTATTGAGGCTTGCCTTGTTTCCCAACATACAGTCTACCTTTGAGAATGTTCCATTTGCACTAGAGAAGAATGTATATTCTGCTGATTTGGGATGGAGTGTTCTATATATATATCTATGAAGTCCACATGGTCTAGTTTTTCGCTTAGTTCCACTATTTCCTTGTTGACTTTCTGTCTGGTTGATCTATCCATTGATGACAGTGTGGTCTCCTACTATTATTGTGCTGCTGTCAATGTCTCCTTTTAGGTCAATTAATAGTTGCTTTATGTAATTTGGTGCTCCTGTATTAGATGCATATATATTTATAAGAGTTGTGTCCTCTTGATGGAGTATTCCTTTTGTCATTATATACTGCCCCTCTTTGTTTCTCATTGTCTTTTTTATCTTGAAGTCTACTTTGTCTAATATAAGTATGGCAACACCTGTTTTCTTTTGTTTGCCATTAGCTTGGAGTATAATCTTCCATCCCTTCACTCTAAGCCTGTGTTTGTCTTTAGAGCTGAGATGTGTTTCCTGGAGGCAGCAAATTGTTAGGTCTTGTTTCTTAATCCATCCAGCCACTCTGTGTCCTTTTTTTTTTTTTTTTTTTTTTTTTGGTGAGGAAGATTGGTCCTGAGCTAACATCTGTGCCAATCTTCCTCTATTTTGTATGTGGGACACTGCCACAGCATGGCTTGATGAGTGGTGTCTAGGTCCATGCCTGGTATCCAAAACTGTGGAACCCAGGCCACCAAAGTGGAATGTGTGAACTTAACCACTACACCACCAGGCCAGCCCCACTCTGTGTCTTTTGATTCGGGCATTCAATCCATTTACATTTAGAGTGATTTTTGACATATCAGGGCTTAATGCTACCATTTTATTGCTTGTTTTCCAGTTGTTTTGTATTTCCCTTTTGTCTTGTATTTTGTACTGCCAATTCAGTTTAGTGGTTCTCTGTGATGGTTTTCTCAGTTTTCTCTTTATTTATCATTTGTGTCCCTGTTCTGATTTTTTGTTTAGTTGCTACTGTGAGGTTTGTATAAAAGATCTCATAGATGAGATAGTTCATTCTCTGATAGCCTCTTATCCCCTTACTCTAAGCAGTTTTCATCTCTTTCCTCTTCCCCTTCTAAGTTGTTGGTGTCACAACTTATTCCAGTATGTGTTGTAAATTTGTGATTAAAATGAAGTAATTATATTTATTTTTGATGTTTTCCTTCCCTTTATCTTTAGAGTTATAATTAAGTGTTTGCTAATCTGTTCTGATAGACAGTTGCAATTTTCTAGTTTTGTCTGCCTATTTATCTCCTTCGTCAAGGCTTTGTAAACCCTTTCTTCTTTTTTTTTTTTCAGGTATGAGGGCCTTCTTGATCAAATCTTTTAGGGGAGGTGGTTTGTAGCAATGAACTCCCTCAGCTTTTGTTTATCTGGGAAAGCTTTTATTTCTCTATCATATCTGAAGATATTTTCACTGGATATAGCATTCATGGCTGAAAGATTTTATCTTTCAGAATTTTGAATATGTCATTCCACTCTTTCCTAGCCTGTAACTTTTCTGCTGAGAAATCTGCTGAAAGCCTGATAGAGGTTCCTTTGGTTATTTTCTTCTGCCTTGCTGCCCTTAATATTTTTTCTTTGTCATTGACTTTCATCAGCTTTACTAATATATGCCTTGGAGAAGGTCTTTTTGCATTGATGTAATTAGGAGTTCTATTGGCTTCATTTACGTGTAATTCCAGCTCCTTCTCCAGGTTTGGGAAGTTCTCAGCTATTATTTCTTTGAACAGCTCTCTGCTCCTTTATCCCCCTCTTCTCCCTCTTGAATACCTATAATCCTTATGTTGCATTTTCTAATTGAATCAGCTATTTCTCAGAGAATTTCTTCATTTCTTTTTAGTCTTAGTTCTCTCTCCTCCATCTGAAGCATTTCTGTATTCCTATGCTCCAGATTGCTAATTCTATCCTCCATAATATCACCTCTGTTATTTAAGGACTCCAGACTTTTCTTATCTCATCCATTGTGGTTTTCATCTCCAACATTTCTCATTGGGTTTTATTTACAGTTTTGATCTCTTTTGTGAAGAATTTCCTCTGCTTGTTAATTTGGTTCCTGATTTCATTGAACTATCTTTCTGAACTCTCTTGTAACTCATTGAGTTTTTTTTTATGATGGCTGTTTTGAATTCTCTGTCATTTAGATTGTAGATTTCTGTGCCTTCAGGATTGATTTCTGGTTGTTTGTCTTTTTCCTTCTGGTCTGGAGTATTAATATATTTCTTCATACCATTTGATGGACCAGATTTGTGCTGTCATATAGTGATAGTATCTGCTCTCAGGTTCCACCTGCTGCCACTGGGGGGGTAGGGACTGTGTAATCCAAGCCCATCACAATCTCTGTCAGCTGTGGCTGTCTAAGCCTGGGCAACTCCTTGGAATTGCAGTGGCCCTGTGGGGTCTCCCACCAGATGGGAAAGCAATCATGCGGGAGCTCAGGGCTGCTGCCACCTGCTCCCATAGTCCCACCGAGACACGCTCCCCACTTTGGGGCTGCAGCAGTACTGTGGGCACTCACAGCAGTCAGAAGATTATTCGCCTAGACTCGCAGCTCTGCCGCCATCTGCTCCTGGCTCACACTAGCTGTTATGCTTGTTGGGCAGGGCCTCCCCACTGGGTCTGTGCCAGAGCCACTCACTGGGACCACGGTGGGACTGTGGACTCTCCCACTGGACAAAAGAGTGATCACATGTGGGCTTGGAGCTGCTGCCTGCTCCCACAGTCTTGCTGGGTCACACTCCCCCCTTTGGGGCTGTAGCAGGACTACGGACATTTGTGGCAGCCAGGGGCTCATTCACCTGGGCCACAGATACACCACTGTCTGCTCCTAGGTTGCACCAGCTGTTGTGCTTGATGCGCAGGGCCTCCCCATTGGATCTGAGGGTGGGCTGTGCGACCCTTGGACTCTCCCATCAGACAGGAAAGAGATCATGTGGGGTCTCAGGGATGCCATCACTTGTTTCCACAGTCACACCGAGGCACACTCCCACCCTCAGGGCTGCAGCGGTGCTACGAGCACTCCAGCCAGGAGAGCAGTCGCACGTATGTACTGGGCTGCCTGAGGGCTGGAGAGTGCTCACCTATCTCCACCACCTCCCCAGAGGGTAGCCCATCCACCTTCAGATGTATAGCTGCACGGGTCTCTCAGGTGTCCTGATGTGCTGTGTGGGTATCCTCCGTTGATCAATGAATATCCACTTAGTTGTGGTTCAAAGCAGGAGAGACAAAGGGAACAACTCACTCCACCATGTTGCTGATGTCACCCACCTTATTATCTTTTTCCCTATTATTAAATTCAATTTGCTAAAATTTAGAATTTTAGAATTTCTGCATCTATGTTCATGGGAGATATTGGTTTGCAATTTTCTTTTCTTATAATATGTTTGTTGAATTTTGATATCAAGTAATGCTGGCCTTATAGAACAAGTTAAGACGTACTTCTTCCTCTTCCATATTCTGGGAAAGTTTGTGTAACAATGGTTTATTTATTCATTAAATATTTGGTAGAGTTCACCAATGAAACCGTCTGGGCCTGAAGTTTATTTTTTGGGAAGGTTTTTATCTACAAATTCAATTACTTTAGTAGATATAGGGCTACTCAGACTATTTTGTCTTAAATGAGCTTTGGAAGTTTGTGTCTTTCACAAGAAATTTGTCCATTTCATCTAAGTTGTTAAATTGATTGGCATAATATTATTCATAATATTTTCTTATTTTCCTTTTAAAGTCTGTAGTATCTGTTATGATGTCACCTCTCTCATTCCTGATATTGATAATTTGTGTCTATGCATTTTTATACTAGTTCCATCTGGTTAAAAGATTATCGACTTAATTGACCTTGTCCAAGAACCAGCTTTTGCTTTAATTGGGTTTCTGAATTGTTCTTCTGTTTTATATTTCATTGATTTCTGCTCTGATCTTTGTTTCCTTTCTTTTGTCTACTTTGTATTTAATTCAATATTCTTTTTCTTGTTTCTTTAGGTGGAAGTGGAGTTCATTGATTTGAGACCTTTCTTACATTCTAATACAGGCATTTAGTCCTATAAATATCCCTCTAAGTACTGCTTTAGTGGCCTATCACCAGTCCCTAAATTTAGAGAGGCCACTAAACTCAGCCTGAGTTCCCCCTTCCTGTATAGCAGTCTAGAAACTCTCTCAAGGCAATAAAACAGGGCACTCCTAGGGCTTCTGATGTTTCGTATCTTGAAAGCTGTTGTTGCTTATATTTTGCCACCTTTTTTCTTTGTTTGTTTCCACAAAAGGTAAATCCAGTCCCTGTTTCTCTGCCTTGGTTGGAATGAGATGTCTCCTCTTCATACTTTGCGATGGCTGAATGAGAAGTTCCCCTTATGTGGAAACACCGCAAGTCCTTTAGCTAGTCTCTTATTGCTGGACATTTAGTTTTTACTGCTATGAAGTATGCTGTGAAGATTATATATCTTGGTGCACCTCTGTGAATATTACTGAACATTATTCCTAGAAATGGAATTACTGATTCAGATAGTTTAGGTTTTGGTAGATATGGCCATATTTAAAATAATGTTGGTCAGATAATTTGGATATACTTCATTTCAAACTAAGGAGCATAGAATTTTGCCAATAATAATTTTTGTTTTCATTTATTTATTTATTTAGTGAGGAAGATTGTTGCTGAGCTAACATCTGTGCCAATCTTCCTCTATTTTATGTGAGATGCCACCACGGCATGGCTTGATGAGCGGTGCTAGGTCTACTCCCAGCATCCAAACCTGCAAACCCCAGGCCGTGGAAGCAGAGCACATGAACTTAAGCACTACACCACCAGGCCAGCCTCCAACAATAATTTTTAAAAAGAGTATCTCTGTATAGCCCTTTTGCAGGAAGTGTCATTGTCATGCTTTGAGCAAATAGTGATTCTATTTGCTTGAATCAGCATAGTCTAGGTTATGCTGCAGTAACAAACAACTGAAAATCACAGTGATTTAGCACAACAAAGGTTTACTTCTCAGTCATGCTACATTTCTCTCACAATTCAGCTGAGAGCTCTGGTCCCTGTTGTCTTCATTCTGGGACTAAGGATGACAGAACAGCTACTATCTAGAAAGTTGTCAGTCTGTGATAGAGGGAAAGAGACAGCATGGTGCGTATATTGTATCGTATGCTTCTCACCACCTGTCAACTCCATTCTCATTTTATTGCCCAATGCTAGTCAATGGCCACACCCAAATTTAAGTGAGTGAGAAAATGCAATCCTATCACATGCTTGGTAAGAAAATCCTGGAATTTTTGGGAACAGCCATTATGACTGTCACATTGGTAAAACTGTGCAACCAAAATTTCACCAAAAATATTTTCAAGCATGATGTCTCACTTTTTGGGATTATAAAGTTTGGGGAGAGGTAGTTCCCAAGACCGGGATCACTTCTGACACCAACAACAGATATCAAGAATCCCCAAGACTACCCCGCTTCTGACACCAATTGTAAGTTTGAGGGTCCTCAAGGCCATCCTCAGATTGATAATTCACTATAAGGACTCACAGAGCTCACTGAAAGCTGTTATACTCACAGTTATGATTTATTTCAGTGAAATGATACAGAGTAAAGTCAGCCAAGGGAAGAGATGTGTGGGGCAGAGTCCAAGAGAGTTCACATGGGCTACCAGTTGTCATCTCCCAGTGGAGTCATAGACAGCACTAAATTCTCCTAGCAACAATGCATAACAGTATGCATGGAGTATTGCCAACCAGGGAAACTCACCCGAGCTTTGATGTCCAGATTTTTTATTAGGGCCTGTTCACATAGATGTAGTTGACTGCCTGTGTGGCTGATCTTTAGTCTCCAGCCCTTCCAGAGTCTGAGATAATACTGCATGGCCCAAAGCCCTCACCATAAATCACATTGGTGGCTGTTTGGTGTGGCCCAAAGCCCCAGATAAAGAAAGACACTCTTATCAGGTGGAACATTTCAAGAACTTAGAAACTGTATCAAAGGATCTGAGGGCAAAGACCGGACCTCTCTCTGGGTAAGGATAATTCTTCACTATACAGGGGTTAAATCATATTTGATTCAATATCATTTCAGAACTCTACAATGAAATTGTCTATGTATCCTATTGGAAAGAAAATTATATTTGAATTGTCTCAGTAATATTTGCTACCTAATAAGTCTTTATTTTTGGCAGTATGATAGGAAAAAAACAATATCATATTTGCCTCAATATATAAACTGTCCACTTCCCAAAGAAAAATTCAGGTACATTTCCCACTTTTTTCCACTTGCACATTGCCAAGCACATTACATACAAAAAAAGACACTCTAAGATTTGCTTTTGTTATAGTTTGTCCCAACTGAAACCTACAATGAATTTAATTACACTCTGAAGATCTATCCTGCCTTCCTTTTAACAATTTGGTTTTTAATATTTAAAAAGATATATAATCTATTTTCTAAATAGGTTAAAATGTTTTCCTAAGATTCAGCTTTCATTTCATATTCATTTAGATTAAACTTTCCCCAAAAGAGATTAGTAAAGGAACTATTTAACTTTACTAAAAAATTAAGGCTATTCATCTTAAAATCAGACATGCCAGCTAGTGTGCCTCTAAATGTGGAAGAACTTGTTGCTGTTTGCACTGTGTTCAAACACAGTATGAAGCCCCTGTAAACAAGGGGAATTATGAAATAGGCATTTCTAAATGGGTCAGGATTACTCATCACTGACAACATTGGTTCACAGCCATTACCCTGTTTTGAAGAGTGAGTAAAATCAAGAGGATTGCATGGAGCTCAAGATTTCATTAATGCCGTGTTCCAGCTGATGTAACGTGGCCTTGTCTTGTACCATCTCATGGATCTGAACTTATCATTTCCTAAAACAGAGAACCAAAATGGTTTTTAACCTGTTGCTTTTCACAAATGCTTTTCTAAGTCAAGCCTTTACAATGCAAAGCCTTTAGAATAAAATCTAACATTCAATTATATTTTCCTGCTTTGTAGATTACCCGGTTTGAAAAGCTGTAACTCAAGTAAAAAATTCTGCAAATGCACTTTGTTTTAAAGAGAAACAAGTGAATTTATTGCCATGTTGAGCTAAACATTTCATAGAAATATATTGTTAATCTGGGTATAATTTTCTGCAATCATTGTATTTACAAAAGGGAAAACTTGTATTATTATTTTGATTGTCAGCACAAATCTAGGATTATTGAGAGAAACAGGGTCAGTCATTCCAAATCATCTAATAAAAGTAGGTTAGTAGGTCATGTTTTACAGCTATTCTGGTGATCTGCCATTTTTAAGGGCATTTCAAAGTATAGTCATTAACAAAAATGAAAATTTCTTCTTTTTTTGAACAAAAGGAAAATTTTAACATTGACATAGTTTCCTTATAAAGAACAGTAAACTCTTTCAAGGTACTAAATTTAATCCTTGCTTATGGGATTAAATTTAGGATTGCCTTGTTTATGGCAAGTTTTCCTATGTTAATTCAAAATCTTTGAAAAATGACATATGTTAAGATTGAAAATTAAGTACACCGTAGTTTTAATTTACTGGTTTTATAAAGACAATGCTCCAATGTGGATGTTTTTTGTTTTTTGTTTTTTTTGGTGAAGAAGATTGTCCCTGAGCTAGCGTCTGTGCCAGTCTTCCTCTATTTTATATGTGGGTCACCACCACAGCGTGGCTTGACAAGTGGTATGTAGGTCTGTGCCCAGGATCCAAACCCACGAACCCCAGGCCACCAAAGCACAGCATGCGAACTTAACCACTATGCCACTGGGCTGGCCTCTAAAGTGAGGGTTTTTTTAATGATTATTACTCATTAACATAAGGAATGTACTATATTGCCAGTTGATTACATTGAGATCATAAAGCAGAACAATTGTCAGAGGAAACAGAAAAAAATGCTATGATACTTCATGGAAGTCATGTTTAAAATGCCACAGCATAGCAGTCAACTGCCAGCAAACACACCAACTAAGTACCCAAACAGAAATAGGGCAGCTCTGTTACCAAGTTATTAAGGAAACACTGAAAAAGCCGGCTTACAAACATGCACAAGGTTTGCCAATCAATGATGATGGTATACAGTCCAGAACAGAGAACAGTGCAGAAGAACAAACTTGAGCCACACTGTCATCTGTGCAGCACAGCGAGGTACTCACAACAGTAATGGTCACTACTACTCACGTTGCCACTGAATGCACACACACCTGCTGTGAGGTCCTAGATGGTGGTGTTAATTAAAGTTATTACAGCAGTAGAAATTAAAACAGAGCACAGCATGTCTGATTTTTACATTTCCCTGTATGGACTCCCTGTGTCAAGTAAAATTATAAAGCTCAACATTTATAGGGAGAGTTACGCCTCCAAATCTTTCACGTAAGTATTCTTATTTAAGCCTTACAAAAATGGGTTGTGGTATGAAAACACGTAGAAATAAAAACCTAAGTGAAACCACTTTCCTGACATGCACAACCAGCACTCGGCATGGTGTGGGCTCTGAGATGGGCCTTGAGGAAATGTCCAGTCTTTTGAGAATGCGCATTGCTCTGGGTTGAGGGGGAATGATTTTCCTCCAGGCGGAGGGAGCAGATCTCATGTGTGCGAGTTGGCGCTGTTTTCTTCCCACAGTGATGGTTCCCAGCATGTGTATTCTGTTTGGGTTGAATCATAGTAGAACAGCGTATTTTAGATCCCCAAGTCCTTGTGCAGCATTTTTGCTCTTATGTTTAGAGGTTTTCTCTTCAGAGAAAATTTTGTTACTCATTTTGCTTTATCAACATTGATCACACCTTCTCACCTTTAGGGAACTTTTCAAATCTTTGAAAGGAAATCATGATACCATCTACTATTGAATGAAGTGTGTTTCATTAAGAGCAAATTACTGTTGAGTCATATCCTGAAATTGAGTCGTTACTTTTAGCAGGATAATTATAAGGGCGCTTCGGAAGAGAACCCAGTCAAACTCTTATTAGATTGATGTATTTCCCTTTGGAACAGAGTTTCCATTTTCACTCCTGAAAAATTCACTAATATTAAACTTGTAGAATGACACATATAGGTTGCCTTTAACGAGTGGTGGTGATTACGTGCAACTGCTTCATTGACTCCTGAGTCTAATTTAATTGCATCTCCTTGAATTAACCCCCTAGAAAATTGTGCTAAGAATTTTCATTAATAAATCACAGCATTTCTTATACAACATTCATAGCATCCCCAGCATTTTTCCTAATTGTTCTCAGTATAGAGTTAGAATATTATCTAACCATTAAGGTAATGGATTTGAGCAAAATGTCTTTTTCACAAACTTTAATTTAGATTTTTTATGCTATTATTCCATAGAAATATGTTGATAATGTAATGACTATAATACTGAATTATGCAGAAGAACATCCCCAAATAGTTTTAAAATAAAATGCTTCAAATTTTAAACTTTGGTGTGCAGTCTCTTGTAAAGTAGGAAAAATAACAGGAAGGCATCCCCAATTAGACTTTTTTGACCAGATGACATCGTATTATCCTATTCTTCTAGCTTTGGTTTGTCCAACTCCCAGCCCAAATCACAGACATTTTTCTAACCTAGGACAATAATGTAAAATGATTTTTCGAGTACACTATTTCATTATGTCCTATTCCATGGCAAAGACTATGAATGCAGTCTCTAGTTTTTCCCCAGTTGCTCTGACCACTCCTCTCCTTGGCTGGTTCCCCCTCATCTCCTCAACCTCTCAATGCTAGAGTGCCCACGGCTCAGTTCTCTGAGCTTTTCTCCTCTCTATGCTGATTCTCTTTGTGATGTCATCTTTTCTCATGGCTTTAGCTCAATCTATACGTTATTGACTCCCAAATATTTATCTCCACTTCTGACTTCCAGATCTTCTTTTTCAAAATCTGCTTCACTTGCTGTTTTCCTATCTCCGTAAATAGCAATATCATGTTTTCAGTTGCTCAGACCCAAAACTTTGGAATCATCTTTCACTCCTTGATTTTCTTCCTCATTCTACATACCATTTGTCAGCAAATTCTCTCAACTCTACCTTCAAAACATGTCCAGAATCTGAATACTTCTCACCACCCCAATTACCACCATCCTGGTCCAAGCCACCATCATCTCTCACCTGGCGTGTGCGGCGGCCTCCCCGCCTCCACTCCACTTCTTACTTCTACAATGCAATCTTAATGCACTAGCCAGAGTAGTCCTGCTACAGCGTCAGCTCATGCCAGTCTTCTGCTCCAGTGGTGTCCTGAACTCAGAGTAAAATCTAATCCTTATAAGGACTTATGAAACCTCCCACCACATCTCCTTGACTTCCTCTTCTACTACCTCCTCCTCCCTCCCTCTGCTCCAGTCACCAGGGCCTCTTCCTCCGGTTCCTCAAACCCTCTGGATACTCTCCTGCCTTGAGGGCTTGGTACTCATTCTTCCCTCTACCTAGGATGCTCTTTCCTAGATATCCACAAGGCTAACTCCCTCTTCTCCTTCAGGGCTTTACTCAAGTGTCACCTGCTTTATTTTATCCTTAGCACTAACCGCTAGATAATATGTTTTGCTTATTTATCACTCCCACTAGAATGTGAGCTCCAGGTAGGCAGGGATTTTTTTCTGTTTTGTTCACTGTTGTATCCTCACTACTTAGAATAGTGCCTGGCACACAGTGGGTACTTGATGCATAATTGTACAGGGGATGAATAAATGAATGTCTTGTTATCTCACAAAATTGTTCCAGTAGACAGAAGGTAGATGGATGGATGGATAGATAGATAGATAGACAGACAGACAGACAGGCAGGGCAAGCCTGTGGATAGGTTGGTATAACCTGTCACTACCACTCCCTGTGCCCCCTCCAGGAAAAGCAGCACAAGTACTAACACAGAATTAGATGAAAATCTCCCATTTTAGGCTAAGGACAGCATATAATCATTACACATTTTATATTTGTCAGAAATTAACTATTATGTAATACCTTTCATTTGAACATCTTAAAATGTGTTACCAAAAAAAGGGTACCATAATTACACGTACTTCTACATCATTATCGTACATCGGGTAGCAGCAGAAGGCTTAATGGCTTCAAGATCTCACCGGCTTTTGACATCTTTGTACTGGAACAGAAAACATAAGACAAGCCCAAGTAGGAGTTCGACACTTACAATCTGTCACTTAAGCTTTACAAAGTCTATTATTGTCTGGCTGATTAGCCTAAGAAAAAAGTGAGCTGACTTGTAGACCATCAACAGAGTGCCATGGTGACCTCGGGCCAGTCGGTTACCTCAGGTTACCTCACTGGGTTCTTCCTGTCTACGTCGGCGTATCATGGTTGAACAGCTTAGTCAGGGAAGGCTCGGAGCAGGAAGTGGGGCTCACTCTCGGCGGTTAACCAAAAGTGTTTTCCTGAGGTCAGGGTGTGAGCGACACGTACTGTGTGTTGACCACGCTTACAATGAAAAGACAAGTGTTCTTTGTGAGGCTGAGCCCCTACAAAGTTGTCAGATGTTTGGGGTGTGGCTTTGGTGCCCTGGTCTTCTAGCACCTTCAGATGCCTAGAACCCTCGCTCTTCTTCCTTTCAAAACTAACACACAGGAAAGCCTCGGATCACAGCTTAAACAAGCTGCCTCTGCCCAAGCTGTTATATGTCCTTTTGGAGAGATCAAACCCAGAAGCAAAACGAATGAAGTGCCAACGGTGAAGTTTCCGAATCAAGCCAGGTCCAGCCTCTGTAATTTAGGAGGTAGGACCCTGACTGCCAATGCCCTGGAGATAAAGTCGAGTAGGACAGACATTCATCATAACTCCTGCACCCCAAGCTCATAACTGCACTACTTATTAAAATAAACTCTGGGGGCCGGCCCCATGGTGTAGAGGTTAAGTTTGTGTGCTGCTCTTCTGTGGCCTGGGGTTCGCAGATTCAGATCCCAGGCGTGGAGCTACACTGCTAATCAAGCCATGCTGTGGAGGTGTCTCACGTACAAAATAGAGGAAGATTGGCAGAGATGTTAGCTCAGTGATAATCTTCTTCAAGAGAAAAGAGAGAGATAGTGACAGATGTTAGCTCAGGGCCAATCTTTCTCATCAAAAACATAAATAAGTAAATAAAATAAACTATGCCGCATGGGTCTACAGTCTGAAAGAAACTCTGAAAGGTCTTAAAGCATATATTCACAGACTCTGGAGGACACCTTTGAGTTGATTTAGACTAACTCTCTCATTGTATAGATGAGGAAATTGAGGTTCCAAAAAGTCAACTGCTGGTCTGTGAGCTCCTTGGTGCACATTCCATATCTTGCTTTTGAGCTTGGAAATGACTGGACTGCATTTCTGCACAGTCATTCTGCACATCCTCGTAGTCTCGCAGTGATATTTTACTGAGCTTGTCAACCAGGATGCTCTAAAAATGCCCATGATCTAGGAATACAAATCATATAAACTAATAAGGAACTTTTCAAGTTGGGCCCAAGAGGAACTAACTTGTCGTCTGCCTCTAAACAAGAGAGTCCCCATGACTGCAGGCATGAGGTGGTAAATCAGTATTGCCTGTTGACCAAAGGAAAACATGGTAGTGTGGAGAGAACACTGGATGGGAGAAGGTAGGTGTGAGTTTTAGCCCAGACTTCATCACAATCTAGCCATTTCACCTTGGGCAAGTACTTCATCTCTTGGTGGAAATAGAAACCCTTCTAGTAAGTAATCAAACTTATTATCATCCACTGGGACAGGCAGACAGATGAGCAGCACAAATGGGCAATAGTTTTGCTTTAAAGGTGAAATGCCTCTCTGGTTCAGTGTCTCCTAATCTCCTAGCAGCGTCTTGGGGAAACAGATTGTCTGGAAAGGCTAAGACCACGCTTGTCTTTCCCAAGTCTTTCTAACTCCTTTCTATGGCCAGAGAATGAACCCCAGGGCAGGAACCAAGAAGATCTCTCTCCCAACCCAATTTCAGTGGTAGACATGTGATCCATACTTGGCCAATGATAGTACCTACTCCCCTAGCAACAGAAATCAGTCCAAATGTTAGATATTTGACCAAAGCAGACCCAATCTAAGTTCTTCCCTCAGATTGGTATATAGGTCTTGGGAAATACAAGTCCTTTTCTTTAGAGTCAATAAGCTGGGATGATGCAAGCTTAAAGTTACAATAGCTGCTTCCCTTGGGCCCATAGTGGAAGCCCATTTACAGGAGGGGAGATAGGACCAACACAGAGATAAGCAGAGCTGAGAGAAAACAATTTTCCAGTGATGCTATCTGATTCCTGGATCCAGCCATGCCTGAAGATGTTTGGGTCAAAAAAGTTCTCCTTTTTGCCTGAACTTGTTTTAGCTGGATTTCCATCATTTTTGACTGAAAGAATCCTGAGTAACAAATCTTCTAATTTTTCAAATGAGGAAAATGAAGCTCATAAGGAGGGAGTGACTGACCCATGGTTGCATAGCATGTTGGGGATAAAATTTGGATTTGAAATCAGAGCTCCTGATTTCCATTCCAAGGCATTTTCTACTACACTAGGTTTTATATATTCTATCTTGTGAATTATTCAACATTTTCTGAATGATGGTACAGGTCTTTTTCCATACCATACTGCATCGTGGCAAAATCTATTCATTCATTTAAACAAAAGATGAAAAATCATTTGTTAAGAATTCTATGATATGAGAAGAGAACTTAGACTAATTGATTTGTGTCAAGGTAAGTTCAAATAAAAGATTCAATCATGTCAAGATCAAAGGTAGAAACCGTGAGCTTGATTTTATTTATTTTTTTTGCCCAAATGGAACAATCTACTATGTTCTAGGCACAGCAATAGGGTCTTTCATAAACACGTTCATGTGTTGTTGCCCGACTCTGGGCTTCATGCATTATTGAAACTCAATAGCTATTTGAAATAAGGAAGGAAGACAAGAAAGGAGACAAAGAGAGGAGAAGAAAAGTAGAGTGGGTTTCAAGTAAAAATTGCATTTTCTACTGTTCAACAGAGCTTATATTTAATAACTAGTATCTCATCATGATCTCACAAAATGTTCACAAAACCTAGTCTGCTATGCCCTTACTGCTTTTCTTAAACTGAACAAAAGAAACTGTGAGAAGAGAAACCTCGAGCTGGAGCCTCCGACCACAAACGCGTCTTGGTAGGACTAAAGATTAGGAGCAAAGGAGGTAAGAGAAGATGATGACACTTGATAAATGCCTTAATTGTAGTAGTTCTGTGAACTGGTTACAACGGTGCACAGTCATGATCAGTATATTCATTTACAAGGGCTGGGGATCAGAATAAACGATGTGAAAGCAGGCAGTTCCTGGATTTAGAAACACAATGAGTGATGTTATAGAAAACTTGAACTCTCGATGATGAATAGATGCTAAGATTATCCTAGGTGAATTATTGTTTAGCATGTGTTATATCATTCTTTGTGATCAGAATTTTTAAACCGCAAACAGGATGTAGACAAATGGTGAAAAAAATTTCATAGTCAGAAAATAAGATGGTCATCAGAAGACTTTGTTTTGCATGGCTTTGTAAAAGTACTCAACCACTTCAAAACTTGCTCTCTTCTAGTTTTAAATTCAGTAATGAAAGGCAACACTCCACGAGATTCCTTCATACCATAATCACTCAATGGAAGGGCATCTTTTACCATGCTATGTCTCGTTAAAATTTAGACATTCTAAAAAGGAAAGGGGGAGATATTTCACTATCACCCTCACCAAATTAGCAAAATAGAGTCTACTATGTGAATTATTTATTAAAATAAGGTTTTCTTTAGGTAAGAAATCTTCGGCCTAACTCATACGGTAATCTAGGAGCCCTGGTTTCTGTTATAAATGGGTTTTATTGATGTTTCCATCAGTAGTTTTATATTCCAAGTAGAATACATTATAGTAACTATTTTTGAACTTTTGAAATATTTATAAAACTTTACTTGAGTATGAATTTTGTTAAGATTCACTGATGGCCCTGACGTCAACTTGTGATGCCATTTATTATTGAAACATTTATAACACAGCTACGTGGTTCACTGTCTGGCAAATTGTTCCTTGGTTTCCTGTGTTATTCTTCTATCTGTGCGTCTCTAGGGCCATGTCACTGTCTCTTGGAGGAATTCTAAAGTCTCGGCTCTGCCGGTCAGACATTTACAGTCTTTTTGTGAAACGCCTACAATAGCACCACACGCAGCTTTCCCCATTGACTCTTTAGTTCACGTGTTCATTCAACAAGTAGGTGCCATTCACCATTCAAGACTCTGAAAGTAGAAGTGGACCAGACAGAAATGTTCCCTGCTCTGGGGACTTTTATTCTTGTGAGAGAGAGAGAGGAGACAAGGAACAAATAAGCAAATAAATGAAAAATAAGATTTTAGAGGTTGATAAATGTCATCAAGAAAACAAAACAGGTAATATGATAGAGGGTGTGGGAGGAGGGCAATATGAATAAAGTCGTTTAGGAAAATCCTTACTGAAGAGGTGACATTTGAGCCCAAACCTGGAAGACAAGAAGGAGCCAGCCCACATTTTCCAGTCTGAGAGAACAGCAGAAACACAAAGAATGGCCTGGCGTTGTGGAGAAGAAAAGAGAAAAAGTGACTGTAAGCGAGCGTGACAAGGCTGAAGAAGGAAGCAGGGTCCCTGCATGCAGGAAACCGGGGGCTGTGGGGGAAAGTTGAAACTGTTCTCAGGGTTTGGGGAAGACATTAAGGGTCTTCAAGCAGAGCAGCGATATCTGATTCATGTTTTGAAAAGATCACTCCGCTGCTGGTAGATAATGGATCATCAGGGAAGCGTCAGCGGGAAGGCTGCTGTTTGTGTTTTTGCAGGCTGGATCCTACACGAGGGGGCCAGGCAGAGCAGGTGAGCGGGTGTTGAAACCCAGCCTTTGTGCCACTCACCAAGCCCCGTGTCCAACATGGGGCTACATTCACCTGTGGAAAGGGGTATCTTTTTCTTTCATACACAATGCGCCATATGGGCAGGAAGCAGCCTCAGGAACGAGAACAGAGGGGAGGATATCGCAATAAGCTTTGCGAGGATAATATTCATGGTGGAGAGAGAAGTGAGTTTAGGACATGTCTGGAGGTAGAGCTGGCAAGACTTACTGATGGATTAGATGTGAGGGGTGAGGGGAAAGGAGAAGTCAACGGTGAGCCTTAAACCCATGGGTTATGGTGTTGTCGCTGACTGATACAGGGAAAATGGGGAGTGGACTAGGGTGTTTTTAGGTTGGAGGTCAAGAATTCAGTTTGGGCTAGTTTTAGTCTAAGATAACGTGTTAGATGTCAAATAATCAGTCACGAGTTGAGGAAATCTGATTCCGTTAAGTATAACTCAGAAGGGCAAAGAAATCAGAGCCTCTTCTCAGATCTCCCCCACCATTCCTGACCCACTGGAGGATGGGAGCAGGTGGAGGGAGGGAACCACAGTTAGTCCAGTCTGGTATTCTTCATCAGAGGGAAGAATTTAAATAGGTTCAGTCCCTCATCTTCCCACCCTATCACTCTTCTCTCCCCCAGGATGGTGGGAGCCCATGGTACCCTCCCAGCCTGGAAGGACTCTTTGTGCCTTTTGGTGTCCTCTACCTTCTCTGGACACTACAGCAATGCACCCTATTCACACAGCCTCTGCCATATTCTCACCCAGCTCCTGGCCCAAACGCCCACCTTGGCCACGTGGATGTTGACTAGCTCTCTACGCAGCCATGGTCCACTTTGCGAACACATTTATGAGTTCCATCCTCACCACATGGGGACTGGGGAGAGCTTTAGAGAGCTACCATCCAGCGCTGTCTCTGCCTGACCTCGCCGTACCACTGATTGTACTCTGATTCGTTCGCCCACCAACTGCTCCCCACTACCAAGGCTGGTATAAGGGCCAGCTGGGTGATGTACTCCATACACACCAAAGTAAAGTGGGCAAAAACTCTCAGCATTGCCTTCAAGAGCTATAACACACCTGCCACTGCCTGGACAGAAGTACTGAGATGGAAGGTAAGCACCCACGTGTCTCCTGCTGCCTCTTCTACCCCACCTTTTTTCCCCTATAATCCCTTGGTGCCAGAAGAGGTGGGCTTCCAACTTCTACTCCTCCTGGTCCATTCTTCTCCTGACCTGGTGCATCAAGCATCACAGCCCAGCCACCAGGGTCAAGAGGTAATCTTTCCTTTATATATTGAATCCTAATATATTGAAGGATTTAAAAATTCTTTCCAGTCTCACTGCTACACCTTGATGGCCGAAAGAGTGTAGGGAATAGTGATATAATTATTCCAAGGGGAAACAAAATCTGGACATATTTAAACACATTACGCTTGTAACATGAGTTTGTAGCTCAGCGAAGCTGTCAGTGCTGGAGGCATAATTGAGAGCCTTCAGCACGTGGATGGAGTAAGGCCAGGACTGAATGAGAACATCTAAGTCGTGGCAGAGAAGAATGGAGAGCAGAGAACTGAGTACTGTGACAAGCCAGTATGGAGAAGCTGGAAAGGGAGAAAGGAGCCTGCACAGGATGCTGAGAGGGAGTGGATGAGATAGGAAGAAAGTTAAGAGCATGTGGTGTCACTGCGGCCATGAGAAGAGCACATTTCTAGAGGAAAGGAGTGTCCAACTCAATCAAAGGTTCGGGAGGTCAAGCTTGTAAAAGGATCCTACCCGCGCTCTGACCCTGACCCTGACCCAGACCCTCAGTTCTTCCTTAGCAGGATGATGAGGATGAATTGGAATGAATAAAACAATACCTTATCTAAAAGATCCATTAGTAATAAAACTTCTTAAAATCAATACCCTATTCGGTGAATGCTGTACTCTGAGCCAAACTGAAACCCCATGGGCATGACTGAAGTAATGAACACTGGCCACGGGAGATCCCCACCGTTACTGAGAACTTTAGAGGCATTCCACAGGGTCTGCCAGTCTGCCTCTTATGAAGTACCATGAGGAGCTGGGTGACTGTTCCTTTCTTTTCTTTGCTTATCTTTTTCTGAAATCAATGAAGAAATCACATTAGACTTTCATTCTTTCAGGCAGACACTAAAGCGCACGGTTTTGTGGCTGAGGCCTCCGCTGGGTCCTATGCTTGGTGCCCCAGGTGTTCTGGAGATGGTAGACATGTAACCAGAGATGCAGCCTCCTTTTTCACCTAAAGGAACCATGAAATAAACCCTGGGAATGTGCATCATGCTTGTGTCCTGCTGCCTCTCCCCACCATCGCTTTAATTTCATGTGCCTACCACCCCTACCCTGACCTTCACTCGCAGCTGTGACTGTGGCCATAGTAGGAATTTTACCCATTTCTTCTTTTCCATTTTACCTATTTAATCAAATTGGTACTATCTGGACTAGGGAAAGAATAATCCCAAAATAGTGTTTGAGTGGAAGTATTTGTTTACTTTAATGGTCAACCTGGGAGGTAGAATGAGATAATACAAAGAGCATGGGTTGAATTCTGACTCTGCCTCTCACTAACTGAGGGACCTCAGAGGTCTAAGTAATTTGGTGGTGGGGGGGGGGGGGGCGAGGCGGGGATGAGAAATCTGCCCTCCAAGTTGGGCTGGTCTTCTAGGACCTGTCACTAGTCATGGAAGAAGAGCAGGGCTTGCCATGGTTATGGAGAGAAAGACTGGTGTCAGGACTCAAGGAGAGAGTCATTATGATGCATTCCATCCAAGGGAGCAAGATACAGAGGTGGAAACTAAGACAGAGGTCAGTAGTTTGTATTTGGGGTCAACTAGATAGAGTTAGCAGGTCTGAGGGAGAGCGTAGGAAGTGGATCCTACTACCGTCCCAAAGTGCTGATTCATACAGCCCTGTCCCCTTCGAGATGGTGACTGCAACTGGATGAGTCAAGCAGTCCTGGGGATGTGAGAGAGCTGCTTAGGGAACCAGGATGCTCAGACATTGGAAAGTTACCTCACTTCCTATAGCTCAACTTCCTCATCCAAACCTCTCAGGTAATAATGCTTTCCTCATAGAATTGGTGTGAGGTTTAAAATGAGATAACACATATGAAATCTCTAACTCAAGAGCTGGCTCATAAAAAATGTTAAAATAATTATTATTGAGCAACAACTGACTGAACGTTTTAACCTAAAGCTCTTTCCATAATTTCAAACTCAGTATATTAAAAATCAAGTTCATGGTATCCAGGACTAAGATAGTGTTTTAAGCCTTCTGGTTTTATGTGCATTCTTTCCCAATATCCCACAGAAACAACCCAACCAATACCAGATGAAAAATTATGTATCCCAACTGGGGACTGGAATAGAGTCTTATCCTTGCTTGTGGCAGGCCAGCTTCTAATATGGCCCCTAAAGATGCCCATCTGGTATTCATGTTCTAGCATAATCCTTTTCCCTTGAGTATGAGCTGGACCTAGTTATATAATGTCTTTTCTCTGACTAGGTTATAAAAGACTGTGACTTCTGTTTTGTTAGCAGATGCTGTCTATTGGCTTCTCAGTCTGCACACTTCGATGAAGCCAGCTGCCATATTGGAGAGACCCATGTGACGAGGAACTGACAGTAGCCTCCAGCCCGGAAGGAGCCAAGGTCCTCAGTCCAACAGTCCAACATGAGGAACTGTCCTGCCAAAACTATGTGGGCTTAGAAGCCAATCCTTCCCCCAAATGAGCCTTCAGATGAGACCACACACCCTTTGTTGGCATCCCAACTGCAGCCTTGTAAGAGACCTTGAAGCAGAGGACCCAGCTAAGTTTTCTGACAGACAGAAACCATGAGATAATAAATATGTGTTGCTTTAAGCTGCTACGTTTTGGAGTAATTTGTTACTCAGCAATAAATAACTAATAAACCAACCTTGTCATTTTAGGAGGTTTCAGTCTGGAGTGGCTCAGACAGGAGCAGAGGAGGGGAGGGCTGTTCAGCCACCATATCATGAGAGGGAGTTCACCTGGGGTAACTGAAGGGATCCGCGCTGTATCCCCTTCAGGGAGCCAGAGATAGAGCAGGTTACAAGAAAAGGAGTGAGCAGAGACGAGCTCAGCTTTGTTGAAGTCTTCCTCCTAAAGTACCCAGAGCAGTTTCCAGGACTGAGGGGAGTGGAAGCAAGCAGTAACCTTGCTTAGAATCTGCATCCTTGAAGCTGCAGAGGGCAGTGCCAGTCTTCTGGGTAGAGGAAGACCCTGTGAGGTCAGCAGTGGCTGAGATGTCCCCTAGAGAGAGACTCTATGTCAGCTGATGTCCAGTTTCCGAGACAAGAAGGATACTTTGCTCTTGAGCTAAGGGGAAATTCCATCCAAGTAGCTCTCTGTATGTTTACAGCACCATCCCTGTGCTCAGCAAACCATTAGATCTCTAAGCTTCTAAAATAAAAAAGGTGAACATCTAAATTTGTCTTCTATTTTTGTTAAGGACTGGAAGAAATTACATTGGCTCACACAGTCTCTGTTGAGACCCATCTCAGCCACCAATTTTGATTATCTTTCTAAACCACTATTCATATGCATCAACAGAGCAAAAAATTACCAGATATATAAAAACACTCAGCAGTTTAAATGGAGCATTCAGAGTAAATAACCCTGAGTGAAAAAGCACTTAACAAAAAGCTTCTCCCTCCCCTGTTTCCTGTGTATATATTTTTTTATAATTCCTGTTCTTACACTGCATCGATAAAGTAAGAGCAGGCTGTTAGGGAAAGGAAGCAATATTTAATAATTCTTGAAGATAAAAAATATAATTGCACAACTGACAAAATAATAGAACCCCAGCAGCAATGAACACCGCCAGCTTCCATCTTGCTTTCCGATGCCATTCTCCAATAAAAGGGACTAGCACTCTTTGGAGAAATTGCTGAGTCTAGGACTAGGGCCGGAAATAGACAAGATGAGCTGGGAGCATCTTGTAGTGCCAGAAAATAATACAATGCTCAAAAAACAAAAATAGCCACAATGATGGGGTCAAAGGAGGCACAGGAGACAACTGAAACAGCTCCCAAATGGCTAAAGCTGGAACAATGTGAGCAAGAAAATAAATAAAGCAGTATTGGATTGTCACCCAAAGTGTAAAATAAATATCCGTGAGTCCATATTGATATAAATAAATAAATAAATGAGGAGGCAAATCCCCCCAAACAGAAAAATTCAAATTAATTTGTGTAGATACTCAGCCCTCGAGGAAATGGAACACAACTGCCCACTCCTTATGTGTGGGCTGTGTAGGGTGACTCTTCCAAAGAGTGCAGGATGGAAGGGGGGAGAAGAGCAATGTTACAGTAGAGAAACTCGACACACACCACCTCAGGCAGATGATCGAGTCAACATCAACAGGGATAAGTCATGTCGATACATGTATCTTTGACATTTTGTGAGGAAAACATCACCTTACTTGTGCAGTCTTCCTCCCCAAACACTTAACTCCAGTCTAATCACGAGAAAAACATGGCAAATTCCAGTTGAAGAACATTTTGCAAAATGCCTGACCAGTACTCCTCAAAACGGTCAAGGTTATCAAAACAAGGAAAGTCCGAGAAATTGTCGCAGCCAACAGGAGCCTAAAGAGACATAATGACTAAATGTAGTGTGGTGTCCTGGGGGGAATCCCAGGACAGAAAAAGAACATTAAGTAAAAACTAAGGAAATCTGAATAAAGTATAGACTTTAGTTAATAATAATGTATCAATATTGGTTCATTAATTGTAACAAATGTACCATGTACATTTGTAACAAACGTAAGATGTTAATAATAAGGGAAACTAGATGCGGAGTATATGAGAACCTTTTCTAGTATATTTACAATTGTTTCATACATCTTAAACCGTTCTAAAATGAAAACTTTACGAAAGATCAAAAAAGAAGATGGAAAGAGGCTGAGGTAAGGTTTGGGGGAGAGTAGGCTGAAACCAAAAAACTGCTTTTAGAGTCTGGCAGTGGGCATCAGATTTTGGAGAAAGAGAAGTTGGATGGCTGTATCCAAGGACGAACACTAGTGGAAATGAAACTTTTAGCGGAATTTTTAATCAATTTAATTTTAGTGGAAAATTTAAAGGCCATTTTATGTGGTTTTGTCTCTTGCTTTTCATTTCTTCCTCATTTTTATAAAGATGGTGGCAGGTTGGCTTCATGAGCTTGTTAACACAGTTTTTGGAATGCATACTGAAATTTTAAAATATTAAAATTAATATATTCATTGGTGGAAAAAACATGTCAACAGAGCAGTTAAAAAGCAGATTGGATTCTGCAGATATTTGAATGGAGAATTAAAAGACCTCATCCAGAAGATTCCCCAGGAATCAGAACTAAAAATACTGATAAGAAATTTCAGGGGAAAAAAAAGATATGAAAAAAAGTTTAGGAGATTTCAATATATGTGCAATAGGAATTACAAAAGGAGAAAAAAGATTGTAGATCAAAGAACTAATAGAAAATAATTTTACTGGAGAAAGATTATGATCTTAAGATCAAACGGACTATGTGCCAGTCAGGAATAATTAAAAAATAGCCACAACTTAATACATCCTGCTGAAATTTCTGAGTTCCAAGGATGAAGATCATGGAGATGGGAAGAAATAAAAAAGTTTCCTACAGAGGAAAAAACCAGAGGAACTTCATCAAAGAAGAAACCAAAATTGAAATTATAGACTATTAAGAAATTAATGAGATTGAGCAAACTGCGTACTAAAATCCATGTGATGCTGTCCAGGCTGTGTTCAAAAGGAGACGGCTCCTTATCTAGCAACTGCTGTGTGATTCTGGGCAAGTTACTTTACTTTTTTTTTTAATATAATGTTGTAAATTAAGCTGTCTTCTGAGTTTTTCTTTTTAAAGATTGGCCCTGAGCTAACATCTGTTGCCAACCTTTTTGCTTTCTTCCTTTCCCCAAAGCCCCCCAGTACGTGGTTATATATTCTATGTAGATCCTTCTAGTTTTGCTATGTGGGATGCCGTCTCAGCATGGCTTGATGAGCTGTGCTAGGTCCGCACCCAGGATCCGAACCCATGAAACCCTGGGCCACCAAAGCAGAGCGTGTGAACTTAACCACTCGGCCACAGCGCCAGCCCCTTATCTTTAAATAATAATATCAGCTACTTCCGTGGTGCCAATTGTGTGCCAGGCACTGTTCTAGAGCTTTATGTGTACGAACTAATTTATCCTCTACAATAGCCTTATGATGTAGATTATAGGATTAGCCCATTTTACAGATGAGGAAGCCAAAGCATGGAGAAGTCACTTGCACGAGGTCACAAAGTTATAAGCAGCAGCGACTGTCTCCTGTCTGCACTCATAACCACTATGTTATAAAGCCTTCTTATGAAGCCTCTGGAGCGTTGTGAGGATTTGGTGAGACAATGCAAGCAGAATACGGAGCGCTGGGCCTGCCATCTAGTGTGCTCAACAATTGGAGCTACTATTTGTGTCAAATATGAAGGAAACACAACTCAAGGAGCTAGAAGAGGAACAATAAGATAAATCCAAATCAAGTAAGAAGAAAGAATACAGGCAAAAGCATAAAGTGCTAAATTAAAAGATAAGAAAAATCGTACGCAAAATTGATAAATAAAAGTGTAACTTGAATCACTAAAAAGAATCAAATATACAAATTTCGTACAAATTTCATCAAAGAGAAAATGTGGGCAGAATGCACAATATCACCACTTTGATAGCACAAATCTGAGATCTTTTTCTAGGAAAATTCACATAAAAAATTAAAAAGTAGAGGGCAAGCCTCAGTTGCCTAGTGGTTAAGTTAGGCAAACTCTGCTTGGGCAGCCCAGGTTCAGTTCCCGGTCGTCGACCTACACCACTTGTCTGTCAGTGGCCATGCTGTGGCGGCAGCTCACATACAAAAGAGAGGAAGGTTGGAAGTGGGTGTTAGCTCAGGGCGAATCTTCCTTAGGAAAAAAGAAATTAAAAAGTAGAAAACATAATATAGCACTAAAAAGAGAAAAAACAGAAAATCCCAAAGAATTAACCTCCAAAAGTCATCTGACCCAGATTTTATGGACAAGTTCTGTCGGAACTTCATTCAGCAAATATTTTCTTTTCTTGAAACTGACAGTTTATTTTCTGTCAACCTTATCTCCATTTTCTGTTTAAGAGTCTCCGGAAGAACAGCTTAAGGCCACTGAGTGGTTGCTCCTACCTGCTAGCTGCAGACCAGTCCTCAGTGGCGGCCTGAGGGCTCCTGTCTTTGGCAGAGAACTACTGCACAGGCACAGAGGGCACCTGCATGCCTTCAGACCAGTCTGTGCACGACCCCCGGGTGAGTAGCAGTAATTCAGGAGCTGGAGCAATCCATCCGCCCTGAAGTTCCCCTTGGGTCAATGCCTTTTCAGCAGCGGCCTGCCCATCCTTTTCAATCTCTTCAGGGTCACTGTAGAAGTAAACGTCTGGGGTGACCTCCTGTGGGTGTTGACAGGTGATGGTGCCACACATGTGCAGAACTTCCCAGGCCAGCATCCAGCACATCAGACCCACTGGGCGAGCTCCCTTGTTGCTGCATGGGATGGTAGCATCCAGGTGGTGCAGAGAGTCTGTGTGACACAGAGCAATGGTAAGCAGGTTAACATAACACACCTTTCTGAGAGGCTAGGTGGTCGGCCCTGTGATCCATAACCAGTGGAAGCTTTGGCTCCCAGAAGGCTGCCTGGAGCTGGTTAGTGAAGGCTCCAGGAGTGAAGTGGCCAGCTATAGGACTGGCTCCAGCGGCAGCAGCAAACTTCAGCATAGCCTGCTGGCAGGTTTTCACGGAGGATATGACACTGACATCAGCCAGATTTTCAAAGGCAACAATGGCACAAGCTGCCAGCAGAAGCTTCTCCCAGGTTCTCTTCAGATTTACGATGCAGATGCTGTCACTTTTCCTTTTGTAAACGTAGTATTCCACGTGGAAGTCAAGGTGGGTGCCACCTAAGTGGGTTCTTGCTGCAAGGAATTTGAAGACATCCTCCTCCTTCATTTATGGGACATCAAGGGATCTGGACGTTGTGAAAGTTTCCCTTTAAGTTATGAGAGGAACCCAGAGCATTGCCGTGGACCGCTCTCTGGGTAGCATGGAAAAGACAGCAAATATTCTAACTGTTGTGTCCTGGACACTGTTTTGTCACTGGGTTTGTGGAAATGAACAAGAAAAATCCCATGTTTTCTCTGGAGGAGAGAGGGCACACTGAAAATTCTCATACTATTTAAACTCTTCCAAAGGACAAGGATGGAAAGTGTCCTAAAGCGCTTGATGAGGATAGCATAACCCTGAGTAAAACTTGAAAAAAAAAAAAGCACAAAAAAGGGAAAATTAAGAATGAACTCACTTACGGATGTCTATGAGGTAGGTAGTATGTTAACACAACCATTTCTCCTTCTGAAAGAGAATTTGGCCTTTCCATTAATTTTTTAGTTCTGTTGCCCTGAAAACTAGATGACGTAAAATATCAACTAGGCTTGATTGGCAAGGTTATCTGGACTGGGAGGACTCTGAGTGAACTATAACTTCCTCATGGGGACTCACAGCCTTGGGCTCCCCTGAATGCAGGTGCCTTGGGAGCTGTGCCTATGGAGCTCTGTGCCTATTGGCTCCTCTGGGGCATGAGGGGAGGCACCCTGAGGGCAAAGCCAACCCCCAGAGAGACAGAGATGCCCGAGTCCTGGTCCCCCCACCTGGGGCCCACTCCCTCCACAGATTCAGCATCTTGTGAGATGGTAAATTTCCGCAATGTTTAAGCCAGCGTTAGCTGGGGTTTCTGCAATTTGTGGCCAAAGCATCCTTGGTGACGTAGGGCTGTCCTCTACCTTTCCAACCTCCCAGGCTTATCCTGGGAGCCTTATTCAGCCAGTTGGGAGGAGGCAGCTCTTCTCGACAGCCAGCTGACTGCAGCGGTCAGGCTGATTCCAGCCCTGCCAACACCTTGATTTCAGACTTCTGGCCTCCAGAACTGTGAGAGAATGAATTTCTGCTGCCTTGAGTCACCCAGTTCATGGTACTTTGTTATGGCAGCCCTAGGACAACAATACAGCTGATCGCTAGTTCTACCTCCCCCAGCCCCAGAACCACACTTTGCATCAAGCGGACTTAGGATTGGGGCTATATAGTTGGGTCGGCCGAAATAGGCATTGACATATGACATAGCAGACAAGAGCACAGGCTCTGGGGTCCAATAAATCCAGTTCAAGTTGCCGGCTGTGTGACTAAGGTGACTTGCAGCCTCTCTGAGCTTCCATTTCCACATCTATATAATGAGGATAATAAAGACTGCTGAGAGGGCTGAGTCGGAGAATGTACATAAAGTGGGTAATATGTTACCTTGTGTGTAGTAAGGGTTCAACAAGTTCTAGTGCCTTCCCTGATGTGATCCAGGACAGGCATTCTCATCCTTTCTTAATTAGATGGACACTACTAAATTGGCCCCAGCAAAGGAGGTCCCACAGTCTCTAACAAATATAGGGGCAGGTTTCAGGTAACAATGGGCTGCGTCGATGGGAGGAAGTAAAATTCCATTTATAAGGATAACATGGATTGTGATTCACCAGAGGTGAGGAGGAGTAGAAGGGGCGAGTGGAGAGAAATGGATCCTAAGTCCTGGAGCTCTGGAAGCTGCATGGGAGCAGGAAGTCTTGTGCTCATGGGACCCAGAATTTGTTTAGGAGGGATGCGAGGGGAGAGGTGCAGGGCACCCAGCTGGAAATCACTCTCCCTGGGGGGAAGCCGTTATAGGGATGACAGCACGTTCAGTGGGGCTTGGCCCCTCACACTTGGTTGGGAAATACTAACCTAGAAGTAACTATTTGATTAAGAAATTAGTGCATGAAGATTCTCATGACTAGTTATCTCTTGGCTGTTTAGAAAAAAAGGCATAATGGGTTTTACTTAGAAATTTAGTGCCTTTTTAGGGGTATGTCATTTGGCACTGTGGTTTCCTAGAATAAATAATCATTTTGCTTTATTACTAGAGAAATAATCTGTGACACATGGGTTTTTATCACAAAATAAAAATGTCAAACTTTTTCTTTGGAACAAAATAAATGGTTGAGTATTGTCATTTATCATTCGTTGTAAATATACTATCTATGCTAAATCTTGATAAGCGTCCCACTGTCTAACTTCTTAATTTTTAAAATAGGTGAGTAATTAATTTCTGAGCTTGGTGTATTTCCTCTGTAGGAGATCATTTGCATACTTAGCTTTCGATACTGAAAGAAATCCTAGAAGCTAACCCTCAAAAGCTGTAGACTTTGCCTAGATAAACATCTGCTGTTTAAACAGTGTTTTGAACTGCAGAGCTACCATTTAAATACCCTTAAGTCTTTCCTTTTTTGTAACTGAGTGGTTGGGGAGATGGAAAAGAATTGTAAAAAATAGTCACCTCTCTCTCTCTCTTTCATCCTTTACAAAGCTGGAGTTCCCACACGGGACACGCCTTCCCCATACAGTCACTCTGAGAATTGAAGGTGAGAAGAGATTGAAAAGCACTTCAAATTCTCAAGGGGCTATAGAACAGGAGGGTTGGTTTCTTTCGTTGCTTAATCACTCTTCGAGTGCTTTCCTGGTTCAGGTTTTTAAAAGTTATATCTGCTCTGTATTTGTAATGACTCACTGGGAACAAATACTGGTTATTTCCCAAATAATATAAATTTAATAAATTTTTTAAAAATTAGGTTTACTCATCATTCATTCATTTAACCAGTAATTCTTGAGCACTTAATATAGACCGTGCCCTGGGAATACAAGAGTGAACAAGAGTCAGTCGTCATATTGGTTCTCACGAAACTTACATCCCACTAGGAGGAATAGACACTGACAGAGTCATCCAGATTGCAATGATTACTGTGGTCAGGGAGGGCCTCCTGGAGGAAGTGGCATTTGCGTTAAGGCCTGAAGGATGAGAATGGGTCATACATGGAAGAGCTGAGGAAGAATATTCCAGGCAGAGCTTAGCAAAAGGAAAGGCCTGGAGGCTAGAAATAGAAAGAAACCAACGTGACTATAGGGTGGTAGGTAAGGTGGAGAGCAGAGCATGAGTGGAATCTGGACCAGAACAGGCCACATTTCAAATGGGAATGTGGTTCATTCCTGAGGAAGCATCCCAAATGGAACACTCCTATGCTTCCATGACATAAAACTGGGTGATCTGCCCCAGATTCCTGTATGGGCGAGTGTTGATGGTACATTGATGCTTGTAAAGGCTAGGTAACCAGCCCACGGAGCACCAGTGTCCACTGGTCACCTTTCCCTGCATCAACTCTTGGGGTGGGTAGGCGGGTGGGTGACCCAAGGCCAGTTGGTCAGGCCGGGAGTTGGCCCAGGAAGAAAGGAATGTTAATTCACCCACTTTTCTCCTGACTTCAATACATAGGGCTCTTCCTGGTAAAGCAGGGTCTACCAGAGATATGGTTTATGGCGGGCACCTGGCTATACCAAGAGAAGACCTTTGGCTCCTGGGGCCATCAAGCTCACTCCACAGACAGCCACAGGAGAGGATGGGCCTCCAGCACTTCAGAGAACCTGGCAGCTGATGATTCCAGGTTCCCCATTCCCCACCCCTCTGTACAGAGGCCTGCGCTGAATAGCCAGAAGGGTAATGGGAGAAGAGACACTTGGGCCACCAACTCCTAGTTCTACCCTTCCCAACAGGGGAAGATAGCTGATGGTGTCTTCTGAAAATGAGGAATGCAGTGTGTGAGCTACACCGGGGTGGCAAACTTTTTCTGTAAAGGGCCAGACCGTAAATAATTTGGGCTTTACCAGCTACGTGCAGTCTCTGTCACACATTTTTCTTTGTTAACTATTTTTTTAACAACACTTCAAAAAGGTTAAAAACTGTACTTAGCTTGTAGGCCTTACACTGGATCTGGCCAAGTAGCTTAGAGTTTGTTGACCCCTAAACTAGACGTTACGCTGACGCCCTTCAAATTGAGGCTACTTAAGCACTGAGTAAACACTTCTTTTAATCTTTACAAGAAATCTCTGAGGGAGGCCTGTACCACAACCTCGCCCCTCTCCCCGTTTTCCACATCCTTATCCTTATCTTACAGTCTGGACATCGAAGCTTGGGTAGGGAGACCAAGGCGCCCAAGGCCATGTGGCTAACAAGTGATAGAAGCAAGATTTGAACCCAGGCAGCCTGATTCCAGGGTCACTGGTCTTACCCACTACGCTATACTACCTCCCACTAGTGACTAGAGACATGGCTTTGAACAGGTCCGTTCTCTTTCTGGGTAGAGCCCCCTCTGGACAGTCAGAGGGGTGGCATCATGTTTCGCTCAGTCGGGGAGGCATGCCTGGTGGTACGTGAAATGCTTTCCGTGGTTCACACAGCATTAACTAACATTGACTCACATCGTGAGAAGATGATGGCCTTTTCAGGTCTCTTTTAAGTCTCCCAATGATGTCAGGGGAAAAGGTTCAGTCTGATGCTACCATATCTTTCACACCTCTCCAGCACATGCTAATTTCCATTTTATCAGAGCTTTCCATTTTTCCTGAGCTTCAAGGCTCAGACTCTTCAGTAGACAGTAATAGCTAGCTAGAATTTAGTACTGCTATTGTATTTTGATTGTTACTTTCTATTGTTGCTTTCGTAGCTTTATTTTTATTGCTTTTATGATTATTTTCTATTTATGCAAAGTGTTGGTGTCGCTATTGCTGCAATTCTCTTGTCTATTCCTTCGTAGTTGTAAGATTGCTGCTGAAGCTCCTGCTATCACACCTATGCCCAAATTGAAATAAGGTGAAAGAGCAGGTTTCAGCTACCTTTGTCTCCTATTACCAGGAAAGCAAAGGAACTCTACAGACATTGCATTGGTCAGAACACATCAGATGGCCACCTGCAGCAGCAAGACAGGCTGAAAAAGTGGGTGTTTGACTGGGCACCGTGCTGCCCTGAACTAATTAGGGTTCTATCAACAAGAAAAGGGCATAGATACTGGACCCCATAATAAAAGTGTTTGCCGTAGGCTGGGGGGCCTTCGAACTTTCTCCTTAGAGCCTGCAAGGGACAGGCATGAAGTCAGAACTGCGGGGGAATTCGGGGACTTTAGCAAAAAGCCGATTCCTTTTTACCTTGTTTGCCACCAAGATGCTCCCCTTCCCCTTAGAGCAGCCAAACAGCAAGGACCCATCATCACTCCTAAGGAGCAACATGCACTGGGAACACCAACATTGCCACACACTCTTGCAGCAGTAGTGGGAAAGTCTTACAGCATTGTCCCTGTTGGCTGCTATGGCTCAAAATGCTGAGCAGAAGAACCGCTCCCCCCCCCCTTTTCAGTTTCTAGTGAATAGAAGATATATCTTCTTAAGTGCACCCACCTCCAAATGTGTACTCTAGAAACCAGATTTGAAACCTTATAAAATCTCGGTTTATGAGCACCTTTCTTACTATAAAAACTACTTTTCAAATTAATGTTTTAATTCAACATGCGTTTAGTGATAGCCCCCTTTTCCCCAGGCACCTTCCCAAGCCCTGGGGATATAGGGAAAAACTAGACCCACAAGGCCCACAGGGCGTGTATCCCGGTAGGAGAGGCAGACGAAAAACACAGAGAGGCAGAAGAGCAGGAAGATTAGGAGCTGGACCCAGCAGCCAGACTTCTGGGTTTGAATACAAATTTTGTTTCTTTCCGGCAGTGTGGCTTTGGCCAAATCACCTGCCCCTCTGTGCCTCAGTTTCCTCATCTGTAAAATAATGAGGAAAATCACAGTACTTACCTCAGAGGGCTACATGAGACTGCTTTCTGGTTCACAGTGATAAGAACAGACCCATCAAAGGGCCGGGAAGCTAAGATACAGACGGTATTTTAAAAGGTAAAAAATAGGCATGACAAATTAGTACCTACCTCATTTGGTGGTAGTACGTATTACATGGTTTAATTCTCATAAAGTGCTTTGTTTTTTTTTTAAAGATTTTATTTTTTTTTTTCCTTTTTCTCCCCAAAGCCCCCCGGTACATAGTTGTGTATTCTTCGTTGTGGGTTCTTCTAGTTGTGGCATGTGGGACACCGCCTCAGCGTGGTCTGATGAGCAGTGCCATGTCTGCGCCCAGGATTCGAACTAACGAAACACTGGGCCGCCTGCAGCGGAGCGCGCGAACTTAACCACTCGGCCACGGGGCCAGCCCCTCTCATAAAGTGCTTTGAATTGTGACTGGTGTGTAGCAGGTGCTCAATAAATGTTAGCTATTATCCTATCTCAATCACTGAGTTTTTACTTGATGTTGCACAGTTCTATGTAAGTTCCCTAAGAATGTTAATGAACCCTTGAGGCCATTTTTACCGGGCTATTGCTGCATTCTTGTGCTTACAATTGAAGAGTCCCTCCTTCGGACACCTGTTCAAAGGAATACTTGCACAAAGATGCATTTGTATGACGTGGAGAATCTGGCCCAGGCATGAAAGACATTGTTAAGACTGGGAAATAAAGTACAGTAACATTGAGGTTGCAATGACTGACTGAGCTTGCAAAGACTGACGTTGCAAAAACCCTGACAGACAGAATAGCTAAGGAAGCTGTACTATGTCTCATCTCCTGCCCCCCTCCCCCATGTCCCCCTCTCCCCCTCCATGGCCTTCTTCTCTGGAACACCTGTGACTGGCTATTATGTCAGCATTTCCAATAAAGTAAAAAAGGGAAAATACAGCCCTGGGCTTTCATGGAAAGTATTCTAACTCTCACAACCAGAATCTCTGCCTTAAAAAAAAAATTATGGTTTTAAGATCTTTAACTTTTCCTGCAGCATCTCAGCACCCACCTTTTTGAAAAGCATCTTTTCTGAGGAATGATATTTCCTGGCACGATGTAACATAGTCTTTGCCAAGTGACTCAATTTGATATGTATAGATATATATTTTTCAATGTCAAGAGGCCCAAAATTACAGAGAAAAAGTGGGCACTTGGTATCAGTTTGATATCAGGGTTTTTCCATGTTTGCCAGGGGGCTTTAAATATGACTTGATCTGAGGCATCCACAGGCAGAGTCCCAGTCCTGTGTCAAGATGCTTCTGGTCGTGGTCCTTGCTTCTGCCCTCCTCCTCTGCTCTGTGGCTGGCCAGGGGTGCTCCACCATGGCAGGAATCATGGATGTCAAGTACCTCATCGACAACCTACAGGTAAGCTTCAGAGAGGGTGCCGGCGGGAAAGGCAGCTATCGGAAATGTAATTGAAATATAAGAGGATGAAAAACGCACCACCTACTATGGGTTCTTGTCTCTCTACTTACTTTAGGAGCACCCACCTTCAAAATGCAGCTGCAGCACCAATGTGAGTAAATGCTCTTTTAAAAACTTTCCAAACTAATTTTAATTTTCTCATCTAGAATCTTCACTCTGGAATTTCTCTTTTGCAGGTGACCGATTGTTTGTGTCTGCCCATTCCTTCTGTGAGTAGAATAAAATAATATAATCTTGTTTTTTAAACGTTTTTAAGGAAAAATAAATTGCCCTATTTGATATTTTAAATAAGAAAGTATTACTTACTTGCAATTGTTACAGATTAGTGTTTCCTTTTAAGACCAGGCTCCTGAAATTCTATACTATATACATGTCTTTGTATTTAGTCAATCTTATGCTCCTTGAGAAGTTTGAACACTTTTCAATATTTAGGAAAGAATCTTGAACGTGTTTTTGACTAGTGGTCTTGAATGGAATCAAACCGGAACTGAGAATATAACAAGTGATACAGCTCACATCACGCTACTTTCTAACCCATTTGCCAGTAACTCCAGGGTTGCAAAACATTGTGAAGAAAATGACAACTCTCTGTCCTTCTTCTGGCGTAAACTATGTGCCATGCCTTCTTTCTCCCTCCCTCCCTTCCTTCCCATTCTTTTATTTAGCTGTTTCAGTGTGGCTCTTGCATGGTCTGAACGCTGTCCTCTGGCAGGAGAGGGTGTCTGAGGGTGTGGGTCAAGGGGAAGTGAAAGGGTTTCCGGGCGGTCATTGCCCTCCTTGGCAGAGAGGAAGCGAGGCAGGAACTTCCCGGTTAAGGCGAGGAGGAAGAACTGAGCTTTACCTGTGCTGAGCTTTGCTCTCTCACAAGCAAGGCCTGGCAGAATCTGAGCTTTTCACTCCAGCTGAGGTCAGACATCACACTCTGTTGCCTTCTGAGGAGGATCCACGCATTTAAAGCTCAGCCCAGCCTCTCGGTTTCTATTCTGTGATTTTAGCTTCTGCTGAAACATTGGCTGTATTCAACTGGCACATCCCATTAGGCTGGTGTGAAAAGGCTTTTCCTTTCTCTGTACTTTCAAACTCAGTGTTCCAAGACTTGAAACAGGAGAGCATCGCTTGAAAAGGAGACTCAGAGCTGGCTGTTTGCCAGGCCCACAGGCCTCAGGTTCCCTGATGGAACATGGTGGAAATCTCCAGGGAGTGTCACTGTGGAAAAATGGCCTCACCTTGAAATAGGAAGGGTCATTTCCTAGACTGGCAAGGGGCCTCTCTAAAATTAATGCAAGTTTAGATTACGTTGGTTAAATTAAAATTGTATCTAAAAGCATTCTCTTTGTGATTCCTTCTCAAAGCTGTCTCTGAGTGTTTCCTTTCATAAATCCTTATTATTTACCAGGACGACTGCACCACAGCATGCTTCCAGGAGGGTCTGTCACAGATGACCAACACCACAGTGAAAACAAGATTCGCCCTGATTTTCAACCGGGTGAAAAAAACAGTTGCAGCCCTAAAGAACAACAAGTGTCAGGTGAGCTTGTTCTCATCCGTGATATGTTCTGGTTGGTTATTTTTGTGTGAATGTCAATGCTGACTCTCTCTGAACGAGAAAGGATAATACAGTTGGAATTGGTAGTTCAAGATTGATAAGGGGCATCTAAGAATTTGAATCAGAACAGTGAAATTAAAGTGAGATCTGTGCCAATAGTCTATTGCTCCCCTTGGTTTTAGAAAACACTCACACCCATATTGCCATTTACTTCTCTCCATCTGCTGAACAGTGAAAGAATCTGCCCTGACTTTAATTAAAAGTGAAAATCTAGAGAATCAGGGCTATAGCTCACACAATACTAAGTTGTCCTAGAGATTCGATTGGTTAGCTGGGTGAATGTGGTACCCTGTAAGTTAAAGATTTTTTTGCTTGGCTAAGAAGGGGTTTAAAGGAAAATGCAGCGAGATCCAGGTGGAAGTTCGCCCTTTGCCCTAAATGCCCATCATCATATACCTCAGTCCATGGAGGGAGGGCGAGAGGGTGGACTCTGAGCATTCACGTCCCTGCAGGAGACCACGGGAGGGAGAGTTCACTCAGCTAACAGCATGTGCTTCTGCAGCCACAGCGCGGAGTTCTAAGTGCTTAGTATATGCCGTTTTCCTGAATACCCACCTTAAAGACAATTGTTAGACTTATCACTTTGTACAGGAGGAAACTGAGGGCTCAGCGAGGTTAACCAATTTGCTTGAGGCTACGTATTTAATAAGTGGCAGAGTTAAGATTTGAAGTCTGGTCTATGTGGCCCCAAAGTCCCGCTCTTAGCCATCGTGCTTGGAAGGACAACCGAAAAGGATAATAACAAAATTTCTAGCTTTAAAGAGTCCCAAGAAAAGGTTTCCTCTAATGAGGAGATTTAGGGCCATTTGATACATCTAAGTGTGTGTGTGTGTGTGTGTGTGTGTGTGTGTGTTTTCAGGACCCATGAAATCCTACCACAAAGTCATCCCACCCACTCTGTCCATACAAAATGCTAGCCTGGGACCTCCCCGTCCACTTGCTCTATGTCTCAAGCCCCCTGCTGCTTGCACACCTCGCTCCCCATGGCCTACCCACCCCCTCCACCGCGCTCTGGGCAAGGGGGTCCCGGGGCTGCTGGGTTCCATACTGTTTTAGTTACTTCGTTGACTTTTATCCCCTTTACAGTTGTTTTCCTGTGAACAGCCATGCAACCAAACCACAAGAGGCAACACAGTGACATTTCTGAAGAGTCTTCTGGAAATTTTCCAGAAAAAAAGGATCAGAGATGCAGAGACCCAGATAGGCAGAGTATGAAGAGGAAATATTATTTATTTTATTTATTGAATTTAAAAAACCTCCTCTTTAAGTTGTTACAATTAAAAAGTCGAGTAAGCCATGATAAGTTAAAATCAGTTGTAATAATTTGTTTAAAATTTTATGTCTTTATTTTGGAATAAATATATATGGGAAGAAAAGCACAAAACCTGGTCTCTAGGGGCTTATTTGCGCCTTGCTGCTCAGATCACAGAAAGCTACAAACTCGGTCAATGGGCTGAACGGGTCCAATATTCCTGTGATAACAATAGGATGTGTTATCCTGAATACTGCCTAGAAGCCTCACGAGCTGTGTCTGGGGCTGTCGGGGTGCAGTTATGAAGGGGCTGGTGGGGACAGTCTGAGGGTTGCTACCTCAGGGGGCTAAAGGGTATGCCCGAGGTGCCCTCCCTGTGGGCTCTGAGGGAGGGAGGCTCAGGGCACTGCCAAGGCGTTTGGGGTCCTGAAACCAACTCTACCTGAAATGGGAGAAGGCTTTAAATTATAAGCCCAGGAGGGGGGAGACTGCTCAAGAACGTGCTCGCGTTCCCAGAGGAGAGAGGAAAGTGCTTGAGGCCAAACCAGAAGGTCACAGAGCAGACTCTTTGGGTCAGAGCACAAAGCAGAGAACCACTGGGATGGATCCAGTTGTCTCTTCACTTGAAAGAAGCTCAGCCAGTGCCCACCACGTGCCAGATGGAGTGCCTGGCTGGCGTGCAGAGCCTCGTGGTGGATATACCCACGGGATCCTTGAACTAAGTGTTCTGGCTGACATAGTGTGGCTGTAGCTATCTGTGACAGCTAATTTTGTGTGTCAACTTGACCAGACCCCAGGGTGCGCAGATATGTGACTGAACATTATTTCTGAGTGTGTCTGGAGGGGGTTCCTGGGCGAGATTAGTATTTGAATCGGTAGACCCAGTGAAGTGGATGCTCTCCCCAGTGCAGGCGGGCCTCATCCAATCCATTGAGGGCTGAATGGAACAAAAGGCAGGGGAAGAACTGGCCTTCAGCCTGACACTTGAGCTGGGACCTGGCTCTTCTCCTACACTCAGACTGAGACTGACACCATGCGCTCCCCTGGTCCTCAGGCTTTCGGACTTGGATCAGAACTATACCACAGGCTTTTCTGGGCCTCTAGTTTGTAGACAGCAGACTGTGGGACTTCTCAGCCTCCATACTTACATGAGCCAATTCCTTATAGTAAATCTGTCTATCTATCTATCATCTATCCATCCATCCTATTAGTTCTATTTCTCTGGAGAACCCTGACTCATAAACTAGCCATCTCACCTAAATACTCAACCTGCCTGCCACCCCCAGTATTTCTGATCCTGGCTTCTGTTCCACAGTACTTAGCACCTTCTAAGATGCTCTCCCATTTTTTAATTTATCATGTTTGCTGTTTACCGCCTGTCTCTCCCTTCTCAAATGCTAGTGCCCCGAGGGCAAAGAACTTTGTTTTGCTCACTGTTGTGTCCTAAATGCCGGTCCTGAGCCTATGCTACTCCTATACCAGAGGAGGTGCTCTATAAATATTGACCGAATGGATGAAAAGCCTTTGAGATGCAAAAGCAAAGTATGAAGTGGTGGGTAGGTCAGGATCGTGCTCGCCTGGAGAAGGGGTGGTACCCAGATGTACTATCTGTGCTCAGAAAGGTGAGGTCCCTTCAAATACCTCCAGGCAGGCCGCAAGGCTGGGATTCCCATGACCAGCCCACTTGGGAGGGGACAGCCTGCTAGGAAGCATCCTGCTTGGCATCCCTGGCTCTGTGTGACGGGCAGGGTGGAGGCAGGGTTAAGGTGAAGGTCTTGGGGTTGGTCTGACAGTCAGAATGGCCCTCTCCCCGACTGCCTGAAGACTCAGAGGCTCGGAAAGAACTTAGAGGAATCTACCATGGGGAGTATTTTTTTAGGTACTAATAAGATTCGAATTGTTTTCCCTCCCTGTTGGGCTAGACCAGCCTTTTGATCACAATAATATGTAAAGTTCAGAGCACCAAGAGACAGAGTTCCTCAAAGGGATTTGCTTGGCTTTTATCTTTTACCAGTTACAACGTCAAGCAATATCCAACGGGACTTGCACTGCGCACAGCTGTTGGCCCAAGGTAGAGTCTCTGAGGATCACGTAGCCCGGTCCTTGGAGTTGTGCGGCTCCTGCATTGATGGGGATGGGCACAGGTTTCACCCTCGGCCTGCAGACAAGTCCCTCTCACATAAGAGAGGTGAAGCAGGAGTTTTAGCAAAGGGGGCTCATGTCAGGGGAGCATTTTATTATCTTCTTGGGTGCAGAAATTGTGGGTTCATGGGCACATCTAATCATAATTTTTTAAGTCTTCATTTGGACAGAAAGAGACAAGTTTCTCGGTGATTAATTTCCAGTGACACGTAAATCTAAGAACAAGTTGGATTCCCAAGTCAAGACGCTTTCAGAAAGGGACCACTGGTTGAACCTTTGTCCTCCCTTAGCACTGAAGGCCACCAAGCATTTTGCAGGGGACAGAAACCTTGAGACAAATAGACAATAGTCATAGTCCGCTCACCCATCTGTTTCCCGAGAGAGGTGAAAACCATTATGTGGCAGCCGTGGGTGGTCGGGGTGGGGCAAGGTTCTATCAAGGAGGTTTTCTGAGGATCTCCCATGACAGTGGGTGTGAGAATTCGTGTTCCAACTATTATTGTTTTTATTAGTATCTCCCAGCATCCGCAAATGATTTCTTCCCCGAGACTCAAACTCTGACCTCTAAGTATCCTCAGTGCCCTCCCATCTCATGCACAGGGCTCCCAGGGCTAGCATCCTGACCCTGCACGGTGCACTGAACGCCATATCCAGGTGTGGCTGTCTTGCCTGGCTACCTAGCTGCTCTCTGGATTCCCATGGACAAGGTGCCGAGAAAAAGGTCTATCAAATACTAATATATTTATTATTGTGTATTAATATTAATCATGTAATTACTAAGCCCTTACTCTGTATATACTAAGCGTGCATTATCTCATTTAATCCCCTAATAAACTGTGGGAGGTGGGTACATAGTATTTCTGTTGTACAGAGAAGGAAATCAAGGCTCAAGTAGGGAGACTGACTCTCCCGAGGTCCGTAGTTGGTGAGGGTGAGAGCAGGAGTCCAAGCCCAGCTGTCTCTGATTCCAAGCCCTTTGCTCTTTCCTTTCTGCTCTTTTCCTTTCTTTTTTTTTTTTTTTTTGATTAACTACTTAACCCCGAGCTAACTACTGCCAATACTCCTCTTTTTTCTAAGGAAGACTGGCCCTGAGCTAACATTCGTGCCCATCTTCCTCTACTCTATATGTGGGATGCCTACCACAGCATGGCTTTATGCTAAGCGGTGCCATGTCTGTACCCGGGATCCAAACTGGCGAACCCTGGGCTGCAGAGAAGCAGAACATGCGAACTTAACTGCTGCACCACCAGGCTGGCCCCTTCTGCTCTTTTCTTATTCTGTGTGTATCAGGTGTGGATGTTGTGTTTCCTCTGACTACAGCCTGAGGGTAAAATCAATTCATGATAATACAGGTCCGCACTCCCTTATCCAAAAACCCGGGGGCCAGATAGTTTTCAGAATTCCAACTCTTCCGCCTTGTGGAGAGAGAGCACACAGTTCATGCACCATATATTACATAACACCCAGAGCAGAGCCTGGGGCCGATGCTGTAATTGAACACATTAATATTCTGCAGAAAAACACGTGAGTAGTTGCATGAGGGAGGTAGGTTTGGCAACCAGATGAGTTTCAACAAATCTTGGGCTTTCCTAGCTGTTTGGATTTTATTTTACTAGATGGCAATAAGGGATTAGCTAGTATTTCTCTAGCTCTGGCCCCGCTTACAGAAGGCAGGCACTCTCTCCCAAGGGCTTATCTGGGGCCGTGCTGGGCATCCCCAGGTAGGACAGAGACATCTATAGCTCCCTGGATTGTCTGCCACATGGTGTCCCAGGTGGCAGCAGCAGGGCCTTCTCTTCTCCTTTCCTCCATCTGGGTTTTCTGAATGCCTATCCCCAGACACAGAGCTGCGTCACTTTACACAACGTGGTTTACAGCCTGCAGCATCAGAAGCCGCCACCTCAGCAATGCTCAGCCAGCATGGGGATCACAGCAAGGGCAGATGCTGGTGGTTGGTGATGGTTTCGGAACAGTCTGGGAGCACAGTTGGCTGCCAGAGGAGATAGGCAGAGAGATGAGCTGCAACCCACTGCCACAGATTAGTCAGCAGCCCAGCCTGGTGGTTTCCCTTGGCTTTTCTGCAAAAGTAGCCTTACCCACAGGATACACCCTTGCAGGCAAGCTCAAAACAGGATTCTCAGGGCCTGGGGTGAGGTGCACTGTAATTACTCTCCTCCCTGTGCTGGGAGAGTTGAGATTTGTCTGGAAGGCACATTGGAGAAAGGAGAAGAAGCAGTCACATTTACTGGATGTTTACTGTGCACCAGGCACTCTGTTAAGCATGTTTTGTGGAATATCTGGTTGGATCTTCACAACAATCCACGAGGCAGGTCTATAATTATGGTGTTTAATTATTCCCAGCACACAGATGAGGAAACCGAGGCCCAGGGAGGTTACATAACTTGCCCAGGGGACACTTTACAAGTGGTAAAGTCAACATTCCAGGTAACTAACTCTAGAGCCACATTCTTACATCTGACCAACAGGAGGGTGTCAGGTCTCAACACACCAGCTGCCTTGTCCAGGTTCCAGGCCCCAGGCAGAGTTGCTTCCAGGAGATTCCAGTCCAGGGCACTCTATCACCTGCCAAAGCCAAGCCCAGATGCTGCTGGCCTTAACGTTGACCAATCCACATCCATCTGTCTCTATCTGCCCACCCACCCAATTTGAAGCAGGAAGATATTGTGAAGTCTCAACCTTGCAATTCCTTTCCTACCCTGCTCCCCGCTCATTCACCTCAGACCAACACCTCTCTTCCTCTGGAAAGGGAGTGCTCAGCAGAAACGCAAAGACCATTCGCCCATTTAAAGTGTACAATGCAATGGTTTTTAGTATATTCACAGGACTGTACAACCATCACCACAAAAGTTTCAGAACATTTCATCACTCCCCAAAGAAACCCTGTACACACTAGCAACCATTCTGTATTATCTCTTCCCACAGCCTAATCAACTAATAACCTACTTTGTGTCTCTATATATTTCCCTCTTCTGGACTTCTCTTATAAATGGAATCACACAATATGTGGTCTTTTTTGACTGGCTCTTTTGACTTAGCATGATGCTTGTAAGGTTCAGTATGTTGTAGAACGTATCAATACTTCATTTCTTTTTATTATCAAATAATATTCCACTGTATAGCTATACTGCATTTTATTTATCCATTCATCAGTCGATAGACATTTGAGTTGGTTCCACTTTTTGGCTATTATGAATAATGCTGCTATGAACATTCATGTAAAGGTTTTTGTGTGGACATATGTTTTCATTTCTCGTGGATATGTACCTGGGAGCAGAAGTGCTGGGTCCTATGGTAATTCTCTATTTAACTTTTTGAGGAACTGCCAAACTGTTTTCCAAAATGGATGCATCATTTTACATTTCCACCCAGCAAGGTGTAAGTGTTCCAATTTCTCCATTTCCTTGTCAACACTTGTTATTGTCTGTCTTTTTGATTATAGCCATCCCAGCAGGTGTAAGGTGGTATCTCACTGTGGCTTGGATTTGTATTTCCCTAATAACTAGTGATGTATCTTTCCATGTGCTCATTGGCCACTTGTATACCTTCTTTGGAGAAACGTCTATTCAAATCCTTGGCCCATTTTTAAATTGGGTTATTTGTCTTTTTGTAGTTGAGTTGAAAGAGTTCTTTGTGTCTTCTGGATATAAGTCCCTTACCTTATATAGGATTTGCAAATATTTCTCCCATTTTGTGGGTTGTCTTTATATTTTCTTGATGGTATCATTTGTAGCACAAAAGTTTTTAATTAAAGTCCAATTTGTCTATTTTTAAATTTTGTCACTAATGCTTTTGATATTCTAAGAATCCTTTGCCTAACCCAATAAACAAAGATATATTCTTATGCTTTATTTTATGGGTTTTATAGTTTTACCTCTTACGTCTAGGTCTATGATCATCTTGAGTTAATTTCCATCTATGGCATGAGGAAAGTTCCAATTTCATTCTTTTAGCATGTGGATATCCTGTTTTCCTAACACCATTTTTTGAAAAGACTATTTTTTTCTCCCTTGAACTGTCTTGGCACCCATGTTGAAAATCAATTGACCGTAAATGTGAGGGTTTATTTCTGGACTCTCGATTTTATCCCATTGACCTACATATCTGATCTTATGCCAGTGCCTACTAGCCTTATAGAAGGGGGGGGTGAGTCCTTCAACTTTCTTCTTCTTTATCAAGATCGTTTTGGCTATTCTGCACCCTTTGCATTTCCATATGAATTTTAGGATTAGCTTGTCAATATCTGTAAAAGAAAAGCCAGCTTGGATTTTGAGAGGGATTGCATTAAATCTGTAGATCAGTTTGGGGAATTTTGCTATCTTAACAATATTTAGTCTTCTGATCCATGATATAGAATATCATTCCATTTATTTAGATCTTTTAAGATTTTGTAGTTTTCAGTATATGTCTTGTACTGCTTTTGTTAAAATATGCCTAAATATTTCACTTTTCAAATGCTATTGTAAATGGAATTGTTTTCTCAATTTCATTTTTGGAATGTTCTTTGCTAGCGTATAGAAATACAATTGATTTTTGTAGGTTGATCTTGTATTCTGAAACCTTGCTCAACTTGTTTATTGGTTGTAATATTTTTTAATGGATTCCTTAGGATTTTATATATATAAGACCATATCATCTGCAAATAGAGGCATTTTAGTCCTCCTTTTCCAATTCGGAGACCTTATATTTCATTTTCTTGCCTAATTGCCCTGGCTAGAACCTCCAGTACAATTTGAATAGGACTGGTGAGAGCAGACATCCTTGTCTTGTTCCTGATCTTAGCGGGGAAGCATCTAGACTTTCACCGTAAGTTTGATGTTGGCTGTGGGCTCTTCACAGACGCCTTTTATCAGGTTGAGGAAGTTCCCTTCTATCCTCAGTTTGTTGAGTGTTTTTATCATGAACAAGTATTGGATTTTGTTAAATGCTTTTTGTGCATTGATTGAGATGATTGTTCTTTATTTATTAATATAGAAGTTAATCCTTGGTTTTCGAATTTCCAAAGGTAGGGCTCCTAGCTCTGGGGCTAGGAAGCAACAACTCTTTGGACAGTGGAATAGGAGTTGGAGAGGAGAGGATAATGGCAGACACTGGAGAGTGCGGGCACCCAGCCGAGCCTTGGTGTGGTGGTGGCAGAAGGAGGGCTGAGGACCTGAGAAGGGAGGGCTCCTGAGCCACATGTCCTGCATCTCCTGGGAGATGACAATCTGAAAAGAAAATGCCTCCTGCCACACAATACATGGTGTGCCATAGGGAGCCCCAGGAAGGTAGACCTTATGAAGGTCCCTAAGTGGTTCCAATGGAGAAGACAAGGCTTTTCCCACCGGACAGGGAGAGGCATGGATGTGTCATGGAGCACACTAAGGCCACAGAGGCAGCGGAGTTGGCAGATACGGCATACATGGCCCACGCGGCCAGCAACAGATGGGACTGAAGGTGCTTCCACAGAAGCCACCGGGGAGGGAAGGCCACACCTGCATGAAGCCAGGACCAGAGGCAGTGCCAGAGAAGAGTTTAACAAACCTCTGCTGCCACCAAGTGTCGATTCTGCAGTTTATCAGCCAAGAGAGTCTTGTGGGTGACTGATTTTTTTATAGAGCAGGGGTTCTCAAAGACAGCCCTGCAGGTCAAAACTATTTTCATAGAACACTAAGATGTTATCTGCCTTTTTCACTCTCATTTTCTCACGAGTGTGCAGTGGAGTTCTCCAAAGGCTACATGGCAAGCGATATCACAACAGACAAAGCAGAAGCAAACGTGGGAACCCAACTGTCCTCCCCTTAAGCCAGACGTTAGGGAGAGTTGCAAAAAGGTAAAACAGTGCAGCTCTTCTCATTACTTATTTTTGTTTGCAAAGAATAGTTATTTTCATAAAAATGTGTTATTATGTTAACATGCAATGGGCTTATCACACTTTAAGTAAATAAATATTTTTTAAATTCTCAGTTTTAATTTCTGATAAGTGGTATAATCTGCATAAACAAAAGTTCTTTGAGGCCCTCAGTAATTCTGAAGTGTGAAAGCTATGAGAGCCGCTGCTGTGGAACAATGGTTATTGTTATTCCTTTCTCTGTCCCCAGCAGGGCAAAAGGTCAAGGCCGAAGCTTTTCAAGCCATGATTCAGACACCAAAACTGGTGCTTGGCTTGGAATTCCATTCTGTCTTCAGCCTTTCCTAAAAACTGAATTCCTTTCGTTTAAAGCCATTCCTTCCGCATGACGACCCGGAATCAGTGCCTAGTACTAAGCTTCCTGAGGGCAGGCTCCCTGCCACCATCATCCCAGTGCTTTACACAAGCCCCGGGCACAGAGTCAGATCCAAGATGTTTTTTTGGTTGATTGAGAGAGAGGCTATGATGTGTTGACTAAGGAAAACCCCACAGCTGTTGGCCCCAATTATTCCACAAGATTATCTCCTCCAGGAGAATCTAAGAGGAAGCAGGGGCCTTGCTGGCAGACGCCACCCAGATACTGGCTCCCACACGAGGCTTGTCTGGCTGGAGGTTGAGTCCTCCGTCAAGCTGAGTTGCATCCTTTCTCAACCCAGGTGTTCTTGTGTGTGCATGTGGGTGGGTGTGTGCCGAAAGGGTGCCGCCGGCTGTGCAGAACCAGCCTGGAGGTGAGTAGGGCAGGGCGGGCAGAGGAAAGGCTGTTAGAGTCTGGTTGAGGTTGGCCAGCGCAGCGGGGCCAGTGGGAGTCTGAAAAGTAAGTGCCCAACATGGAACCCAGCTCTACAAAAGGATGCGTGTTTATTTTAAAAAATTATAAAAACAATATACGCTCACTGTAAAAAATTGAAACATTGTCATGGTGCATAAAGAAATCATCATCACCAAAGTAAAAATTGAAAGCTTTCCCCCAAGCTCACATCCCCAAAATAGCCCCTATTAAGCTTGGGGTGGATCCTTCCAGATTCTTTTCACTACCTATATAATTATGCATATATAAAATATACATATATAATATATATATTTTAATGAGTAACATCACACATTTTATTCTGCCACTTCATTTTTTCACTTAAGATACTGCCAACATCTTTCCATTTCAGCTTGTCTCCTTCTATGGTGGAGAGGAGCCAAGGTGATCAAGAGAAGCTGGGAGGGGTTCCGACACCCAGAGAAGGTTGTTGTTGGATGTCAGCTTCATCAGGAGCGTCCAGCAGAAGACCTCGGCTGGCCTTGTGAATACAACACTATTTCCAAACAAACTGGGCCACCAGGACCAGCCCCAGGACATTGTCTAGTTGAAGTGGACTTAAGAAACATGCTCTGAGACATGATATAGAAAAGACCTCGGGTTCGTCCAGGAGTAGACCAGATGTTAGTGGACATCTCTTCACCAGCATCCACAGGCCCTACCCAGGCCCAGTGATGCTGGGGTGGACGTGCAGACCCATCTCTCCTGTCAATAGAACTGTCTCTAGGAGCTCCTCGAGCCTGTCGCCAACACCAAGGACAGTGTCTGTACTAAATAAATGCTCAAAAATATGTGATGTCTGAAGGAATGAATGAACGCCCCATGGCTGGAGGGATGGAGAGTTCAGACTGCAACCTGTGGAGGTGCCCTGGGGCCCCCACAGTTTCAGGGGCCCTGAAGGAGAAAGCAAGAAGGGCACGCTGAGGGTTCTAATTCAAGGAGGGAGCCCTTTGCTACAGGAACAGGATAAACTGATGAGACCGAATGCTTTCGACTTCTTTGTGCCAGAGCATTGCTTTCTTTGCCTTGGTGTTGGGTCTGTTAGGGCAGGGGATTTTCAGAGACATGTCCCAAATCAACAAGGGAGCGGGAGGGAGTGGAGAAATCAAGGAAGACCCTTTCCAGGAGAAAGAAGAGGAATCTAAGGATATTTTCACCACCTGGATTTAAGGCAGGAATGGCAAATAGATTCATCTGTATGTGAATTCTGACCTGCCGGTGCTGGTTGCCCAGGACACTGTGCTGAGAAGGATGCTGAAGCTGCATTTGGCTCATCAGGAAAGAGCTCTGACTGCTCAGGGATGCCTGGTGTAGGCATCGAAGTGGGAGTGATGTCATGGACACAGGCCACAGAACAGCAAAAGAGCAACGGCCTCCCCACATGGTTCTAGTGAGAAATAATTTTTCTTTATTCTTTCTTTCTTTCTTTTTTTTTTTTTTTGGTGAGGAAGACTGTCGCTGAGCTAACATCTGTGCCAATCTTCCTCTATTTTATGTGGGATGCTACCACAGCATGGGTTCATGAGCAGTGGTAGGTCTGTGCCTGGGATCTGAACCTGCAAACCCTAGGCCACCCAAGTGGAGCATGCAAACTTAAACACTACTCCACTGGGCCGGCCTGAGAAATAAAATTTAGAATAATGAAATCATCCTGGAAACCAGACTGTGGAAAAAGCATTTTATTTTGTTTTGTTTTGTTCTCCACGTGAAAATAAGGCTCAGAGAACACCCACCCCACCCGCTCTCAGTGCTGCCCCTCATCAGCCTGTGCCCGGTGCTCAGGGTGGGAGAGCTCCCACAGGCTCCCTCTCCCTCCGGAGACCTTTCAAGCACTGTGCCCTCCCTGCCTGACTTAAGCAGCTGGGAAAAAAGATGTGAGGCTGCTGGCCTTAGTTCCTCGCCTCACTTGCGTGGAGTGGACTCCTCTCTGGGCTGGCCATGTCTACAAGGGTCTAAACAGAGGGAAGAAGGAGGGTGGCTAGCCTCTTGGAGGACAGGCAGAAGCAGCTGACACAGAAGCCATCTGGAGAGGTTTTCAGAGCTTTTATTTGGAAACTTAGGGACAACGCCAGGTCTTCCGTGAATTCCCAGGAGTTGACAGCAGCCATGGGGGCAGGGTCTGTTTTGCCCTGCTTTCCACCAGGCGCCAGAGTGGATCTGAAACAGACAGTGACGGATCGATGGTCCTTCTGAGGCAGCAGCTCACCGACCCCAGCCGGCGGCGAGGAACAAAGTGCTCGCAGTTGGGAAAGAACGGGTTCCAAGGTCAGTGCGGACGGTGAGGGCCCACCTGGCATGGAGCCGCGTGGCGGGAGGCCTTCTTGCTTTTCAGTAAATTTGCTGCTGCGGGTTCTGGAGATGCCGCTGTCTGCAGCAACGTGCAGCAGCATGAGCCCTGGTCAGGTGGCACCAGCCCTGGTCAGGTGACAATGGCCCTGGGGAAAAAGGAGGAAGGGTAAGACTTTCATCTCACCAGCGTTATCAGTCAGCAAGATCTGGGGGTCAAATAACCCATTTGGAGAACATTTTTGTGAAGCAACAATTGGCAAAGCATCACTATGAGGACGGACTGGCGAAAGACTATGAGGTTGTCTGGGGTTATTTGGAAATGTTCAAAAAAGGTATTATAGGAAGAATGTATCTTCTTTCCTGAAAAGGAATTTTCCTGAAGTTCAAAGTAGGCCGGTGAGGTTTGAATGTCATGGCAGAGAGCAGACCAGCCTTATTCCCGGAAGGTTCTGGGGGCAGGGAATCCTGGTAAGCAGGTAGGGAGGGTGCAGTGGAATTCACGGGCCTCAGACAAGCCTAAGAGCTGACCACTGACCAGTGGTTGGGACCCCACTTCTACCACCACAGGGCATCTTGTGCGTAGGGTCTGATTCTGGTTTCTCCATGTGGACAGGTAAAGGTAACCACATCACAAAACAACCACCTCATGCGCTGTTCGCTGCTTTCGGATGGTCCTTGGGTCACTTGGATGTGTAACCTGGGAGATAGATAACTGAGTGGATGGATGAAAGAGAGTTTTCTTCCTTTGCAGGACCTTGTGGGAGCCAGGGGAGAGCGCTGTATCTGGTTGTTGGAAGGAGGCTGGAGCTGCTTGGAGTTGCACTCTAGCCCCTGCAGGCACCTGGGAACAATTCCGTGCCATTCCCACCACCTGCGCCCGGGCCTCGGGACAGTCACCATCCCATCACTTCCTAGGAACTGTGGGGCTCCCCAGTTCTTCAGTAGACACCATCTCACTCTGTCTTCAGTCTAGACTAGGAGGGAGGCATTGGTTTCCATGACTTCAAAGGGTGGGTGTTATGCTGCCTAGAGCAGGACCTGCCCAGGGCCTCAGAGCTGCTTGGTAAATTCAAATCCAGGACTTGTTCAAGCGCCTTAGTGTTCTTGGGTTAGAGCAGGAAGCTGAATGCCTTGAGTGAAGCTTGCTCAAGATGAGGCTCCAGAAAAGTCTCTGGGAACCACCCCTCCTCCCAGCTGGGAGGTACCAGCCTCCCCCCATGTCCAGCAGAGGACAGGCAGACAGACATCTGCGTCCCTTGTACTTTCAGAAAGAAGAGCTTCCAACTGGGGTGGTCACTGCTCTGAAAAGCCAAATCCAGGACAATCAGGATTTGGCTTGCTAGAAAGTTCTTCCTTCCTCCTGAGGTAGCCAATCACCAGGGTGGTCACAAGTGGCCGGGTGTGACAGCTCAGGCAAGCGTCCAGCCACTGTGGGAGGTACCAGGGCTTGGCAATAAAACCACCTTGTAGCTAAAGATTAATGACATGGGAAAATGATCCTGAACTATTGAATAGGAAGTGTGGATTATAAAACTATGTGAAGTAGGATCTCATTTCGGGGATACACATAAAAAACACGTGGAAGAATAATAACAAGGAATTGGGATTACAAGCACTTTTATTTTGTTCTTTCTGTTTATTTGTATTTCTTACTTTTTCTACAATAAAAATGCATTGATTTGATTATAGTATTTTTTTTTTAAAGTCACCTTCCTCTGCTTGAAGTGGGGAGTGGCCGCTATCTGAGTGCGGCTTAAAGAATGAGACAACTTCTCTTCCCCGCCCTGGACGTGCCCCCAATGCAGTGACTCTTCACCCAGGATGTTTAATTATGCAGAATGCATTGCTACCCTCTTCCTTTTATAAGAGAGGGCAAGAAGCCAGGAAAGCAGTGAATGTGGGTGCCTTACTAAAAAGCTTAAAGCATTTTACTTAAAGCCAGTGTCTGGGGCCTGTCCTGGGCTCTCTCCAGTCAGCCTGATCCAGCATGCCCTCCTTGGCCTGGGGTCTGGCCACATGCAAGCATCCTAGCAGTGGGGGGCTCTGCTGCCCCAGGAGAGGCAGCAGGGGTGTTTGCTAGACCTTCCTGACCAAGACCACCCTTCCTGGGAGAATTTGCAGTCATCAAGGCTGAGGCCAATGGTTTCTTTAATAGACTAGAAAATTCAGTGACTCACCTCACTTTGTCCTCTGAGTTCTGTGGGTAACTAGTTTGGGGCCAGAAAAGGAGAAAGAAAGGAGGAAAAGAAGAGGAGGAATGGAGGGGTTTTTCAGGTCGATCATCCATTCACTCAGTGATGTTTCTGAGTGGTCATTTGTGTGCCAGGCTCTGTGCGAGGCACTGCAATACAGAGGTAAAAAATAGTCACAGCTCTTCTGCAATTTGCACACTGGCTGGGGAGTGAGGAGAGTCATCAGGCAGTTCTGATGCAGGGGGTGTGGTAGGGGCTGAGCAGGGGCTGTGGGAGGGAGCCTACAGCAGGTGCAACTCCTCCCAGCTGAGGCATCAGGGCAGGCTACCTGGAGGAGGAGACTTTTAGATCCAGGCCTAGATGAGAAAGAGGAGTTGATGAAGCCAAGGATGGCGGTGGGGGGTAGGTGTGAGAAAGAGATGTCAGGCTGGGACAGCATGTGAAAAGACCCAGCGATGAGAGTGAGGATGGCATGTTTAGGCTGGTGGTGAGGATGAAGCTGTTAAGGATTGATGCTTTCCCTAGAGGGCAATGGGGAGCCATTGAGGGCATCTGAGCAAAGGAGTCACTTGCTCAGCCTTCTGTTTTTAGATCCCTCAGGCTGCTGTGATCTTTCTGCAATGGGAAAAGGAGGGGACACGGGAGGCAGGAATGGGGCAGAGGCTAACCTCTAGGGCTTTGGGAGCCTGTTGGTGGCTCTCAGACTCAGGCTCTGAGTTCAGCAGGGAGGTAGGGAGATGGTGCCCACATGACAGGCATGGGCATCCTGGGCTGAGTCCTCACTCCTGAGCCCGGGATATTGAATTTGTACAGTGAAGCTAAACTCACTTCTCTCCAAGGGCTGTGGAAGCTGCTGGATGGGAAATGACAGGGCAGCTCACTATAAACAGGTCTGTGTGCCGACTTCAGTTACTGAGCACCGAGCTCTCCATCAGTCATAAGCGGCCATTTTGGAAGAGCTTTTTGATGATTAGAAGGGTGGCAATACCAGCTCCAGACTTAACCCAGATTAAATAGGAAACAAATGACAGAAGGACATTTCAGAAGCCTACAGCATTTTCATGGCAGAGAAGAGTTTCAAGCTCTGGAAGGTACAACTGGCTGGGAAGGAAGCCCACTGACCTGGTGCTCAGGGGCCGGTCACCACGTGGTCCCCGCGGATTGCCTGCAGCGAGAGCTCGTACCCAAGGAACATGGCCGCGCTCATGGGGAAGCCCCGCACAGCGTTCACGGTGATGCCTCTGAAAAACACCTTTGGCAGGAGGTAGTGTTATCATGGGGGACTGCCCTGAACCTCCTGCAGGGCCACCATGAGGGGCAGAGAAAGGGCTGGTGGTGCTGCCCACTCAGGCCCCCCTCCCAGGCTGGACCACACAGAGCTCCAAGGACCCATGCAGACAGAGACCACCCGGGATGCCCCAGCCAGGTGCCTGACCTGACCCATGTCACGTCTGATGACGCTTTTCCTCCCAGGCCCCAGTACATAGGCACTAAACACTATGGGCAAACTGTTGAGTCCTATGAATACCCATGTACACTTGCTTAACTCCTGTTCTCTCATGAACACACACATACGCATACCCGCAGGCACATGCATACACATACACACACATGCCCAATTCTCAAGAAGCTTGAAGTCAGAGCTCTGCACTCCACTCAGTTTGCAGTGGGGGGGTGGGGGGGGACAGGGCACCCAGCCATGACCAACCCCTATGACAGATGCTTCACAGCATGTCCCCAAAGGGGCAGAGTCAGGGGGAACTCAGGCCATGCTTAAGACTGCAGACACGCAGTTGAGGCACAGCTTTGCCATTTAGTAGCTGTGTTCCTTGAGCAAGTGGCAAAGTCTCTGGAACTCATCTCCCCAACAGTAAAATGGGGGTAATAATACCAGTGACCTGCTATGGTTGTTGAGGGAAGAAATAAGATGATGCTTTTAAAGCACTGACACAGTGCCTGCCATGCAGTAAGCACTCATTAACTGTTGATATCACATCAGCATCCTTATCATCCACCGTCAGCGCTTTCTATAGAGTGGCACTCAGCCTCCATCATTAGTGCGAGTGCTGAGGAGTAGCAGCCTGTGTTGATGAGCTACTAAACTCAGCCCTTCATACAAGAAGACTGCATTTGCCTTCCATCCCTAGGGAATAGGATAAGATGCTTCCCTTCCTCCCCGAAACTTCCCTCTGGGTGCTGGGCAGACACTGATCAATGTGATGTGGCTCGAGCCCTTGGGAAGTTTATAAACTACTAGGGGAGATTAGCCCCATTCAGGAATAGTTACAATGTAACCTAGAACATGACAGAACAGATAAGGGCTTTGGTGAGCTGTCCTTAAATGTCTTCTCTGGGAAGAGATACATCTAAAGGCAAATGCCTACCCAAGCATAAATGACCTGAGAACTATCAGGCAAGAGATGTACACATGTTCTCTGACTCTCATGTAATTTACTACATTTACGAAATAGAACTGACACTGTAATTTTATGAAAGTAGAAATCCAGCCCTTTGCATTTCCCCAATTTCCTTGGTTGTTGGGCACTGTGGTGCAAGGGTAGGTGCAGGCCACTGTCATTGGCCAGGATGTCAGGTGACCTTCCTTCAGGAGAGGAACCTGCACCTTGGCACTCCATGGAGCCTGGGAGATGCAGCTTGGTCAGGAAGGGGAGACAAGGGCCTTGGTGGACTTGAGGGGAAACCTTGGCCCCAGGGAAGAGAGCTGACAGACCAGGATCCCCAGAGGCGAGTGAGTGGCTCAGCCAGATTCTGGAATGATCCAGGCAGAGGGCAGGTGGATCCTGGTAACAACTGCACACCTCCATAATGTCTAACCTTTCTGGAATTCCACAGGCTCACCCAGAGTGACTGAATAATGTCAAGGAACTGGGTCAGGCTCTGAGGGGAAAATTCCATGCTGGGTGCCCACAGAGGCTCCCCTGTGGACCTGGGCTTGGCTCTGCGAAGCGAGGTGAGCCAGGCAGGACCGAGCCTGGAATGTGAACCTCCTCTCCCACAGTGCTGGGCCCTGCAGAAGCTGGGGGACACTTCAGACAGACAGCTGTGACCTCCCTGCAGCAGCTGTGGTCGACTCTGCTGTGAGGCCCCGAGATGGCAATGCGCAGACCTGCCAGCTTTTACTCCGAACATTCAGAACACCAAACCACCAGACTGAGTCTTTTCTCAGGAAGCCTCCATGGCTCTCCACTGCCCAGGTCAAGTCCACACCCTTCCCTGGCCTGCCCAAACCCATATGCTCTGGACGAACACTTTCTCTGGGGAGGCTCTGACACTGACACTCTGGGCAGGCTCTGACACTGACACTCTGGGCAGGCTAATGGCCTATCATTCCTCTAAGGGGCCAGCTCTCTCCCCTACCTGGGCCTCTTCTGGGCCCCTTTGCTGGAGTGCTTCCCAGACCTGGCTGCACCTTCTGGCAGTCCTCCCATGGGACCTCGAGCTGAATTGTGGCCCATTGCCTTCTGTGGACTCGGTATCTCTGCCATCACAGCGCTTCTCACATCGTCTTCCAATCACCGTAACTGTCTGTCTGCCCAGTAATGATCCTGGTCAGGGTGGTGAGAGCATGGCTGTGTGCACGGTTCACCTCTGAATCCACTGCACCTGCACTGTGCTTGGGCCAAAGGACCCTCTGTACAGCTTATTGAATGAATCAATGGATGAGTGAATGAATGAATGAACAAACACACTCCCTGATGTGAAAAAGGAACCATCTCTGAGCTGAAAGAGTCCTGGTGGCGGCTGCGGCAGTGGAGGATTCCTGGAGTAGATGGAGGGCTCCAGACCCTCCAAGCGGCAGAACCAAAGAGCAACTGACCCTGATGCCTCAGGAAGCCTGTCCACCTACACATGTTCCTCTCCACTCTCCTTCGAGTCACCCAGTCTCATCCCAAACCCCTTTGCAACAGCCACCTCTGAGGGGCTAAAGGACACGAAGGCACTCCTCCAGCCCCTTATTTCAGATGATAACTCTCCAAGCATGAGCCAGGGCCCATGTGGCCCAAGACGATCCTCACAGCAGACAGAGAATGGATCCCAAACTTCCAGGCCTTTCTTCTCTTCTGACTTGGGATTGCCCCTGAAGTCCACGGACTTTAATTCCTGCTATCATAAAGGCTGCTTGATTGGTAATCATTAAGGGACTTACAAAAGGGCTATGGAAATTGGGCACCATCATCATTTCACTCCTTTCCAATTCTTTATTATCACCAAGTTCTTCTTCCATAGGAAAGTGGGAACAGGTGGGCTCAGGGCTTTGTACGCTGCCTCAGTGAGCTGAGTAAAAAGGTTTGGGAAGGGCATGCCATAGAGCCAGTGCGCAAGCCAGCTGGGACTGGAGCCATCCCTCGGCCCTGGGAAAAGGCGTTCCTCCTGCTACTTCTGGGACTCTGTGAGACCACCCAACTTTCCAGGACTGTGTGAGACTGTTTTTCATGTTACTATTTATGCAAACATATATAAATATACCCACATGTATATGCCTGCACAGGCTATGAATATTTTTGGAACATACCATAAGAAGCTCATAACGGCAATTGTCTTTGAGAGCAAACTGGGGACACAGGAGGGACATTTAAACAGTTTATCCTCTTACACATTTTGAAGATTCCTATGTTCATATATCATTGATTTTTTTCAATGAACTAATAAAAAATCTCAGTCAATGCAGTAGCTAATCAAGCTGAATATTGCTACCTCTACTTAAAACCTGTCTCTAAATATAAACTATGGACCAAATGATATCAAGATTAAGATATTGATTATCTGGCCTCAGTTGCATTCAAGGACTTTGTTTTTTAAAGAGGACAATAATTTTTGGAGAAAATAGTGTCAGTGATATATTTGGCCCCTACAGACTTTTTAGAATTAGGACACATTAATATTTTGGGAAACAGACGAAAATATTCAAATAAAAACAGAGCATTCTATTTGAATCTCTCTTATGTGTCCCTCTGTATTTATTGGTTGAATCACAAATTCTGCTTCTGCTAAAGAAAAAAACTACAAAAGACAACCGAGGTGAGGATTCTGGGAAGATGGCAGAGTAGGAAGCACCAGGAATCTCTCTCCCCACCTACACAACAATTGCACTGGCGGAGTCTGTTTGATGTAACTATTTTGGAATTCTGGAGTTTATTGAAGGCTTGCAACTTCCAGGGGAAAGTTTGGACAGTAAATTGTGATTAATTTCAGTCAATTTCTGCTCTTAGCACAGTAGTAGCTACCCATTCCCCACTCCAAGCCCTATGGCAGGCAGCCATGCACGTGTTCCTGGAGCAGCCTGCACAGAGCTGATGGGAGCCAGGGTAGGCAATAACGACTCTCCTCCAAATACTGGAGATCTGTATTCTGATCACTGATTGCTGCTTCTGATCACAGAGGTGCAAAGAGGAGGGCGGCCAATGTTGTTTCTTCTCCCCACATTGATCCAGGCCCCTCTGCCTCTGGCTGAAGTAACTTACAGGGGATTTAAGGGGCTGATTCCCCCTCCCCACCATTAATTTTTCTCTTTTTCCCCTTTTGGGAGTCAGACATTAAAGACCAGAACGTTCAAAAGCAACTACACTTTTGGGGAAAACTAGAAAGTGACCATGAATGCTCAGAGAAAGGTGTAGCCTTAGAAAAGACCTGAGAAGACCTAAGTTTACCCCTCAGGCTGATCCTTGGCACAGAGACAGCCTACAACAATTAAAAAATAAATAAATAAAAACAATAACAAAAAACACTAAACCCTGGGAAAAGGAGAGAATCTGATTTCCAGAGTCACCACATTATTAGATTCAAATGTCTAGTTTTCAACCAAAAACTACAAAGCATGCAAACAAACAGGGAAGTATGGTCCATTCAAAGAAAAAATAAGTAATAGAAACTGTCCCTGAAAAAGATAGCGAATAGCGAATCTACTTGACAAAGACTTTAAAACCATCTTAAAGATGCTTGAACTAAAGGAAGAGGTGGAGAGAGTCAAGGAAATGATATGTGAACAAAATGGAATTATCAATAAAGAAATATAAAACCCAGAAAGAAATTAAACAAATTCCAGAGCTGAAAAGTACAATAAATGAAATGAAAAAAATTCTCTAGAAGGATTCAAAGGCATGTATGAGCAGGCAGAAGAAAGAATCAACAAACCTGAAGATAGCACAATGGAAATTATTAAGTCTGAGGAACAGAAAGAAAAAGGATTGAAGCAAAGTAAACAGAATCCAAGGGACCTGCAGGAAACTATCAAGTTGACCAACACACATTGTGGGAGTCTCATAAGGAGAAGAAAGGGGCAGAGAGAATATTTGAAGCCATAATGGCTGAAAACTTCCCAAATTTGATGAAAGGCATAAATATAAATATAAAATAAGCTTGACAAAGTCCCAGTAAGATGAATCAAAGAGACCCACACCAAGACACATTATAATAAACTTCTGAAAGACAAAGACAGAGAGAATCTTGAAAGCAGCAAGAGAGAAGCAACTCACTACATATAAAAGATACTCAATAAGATTATCAGCAGATTACTCATCAAAAACTTTAGAGGCCAGAAGGCAATGAGCCAATATATTCAAAGTGCTACACGAAACAACTATCAACCAAGAATCCTATATCCAGCGAAACTATCCTTCAAGAATGAGGGAGAAATCAAGACAGTCCCAGATAAACAAAAGCTGAGGGAGTTCATTACCTCTAGACTTTCCCTGCAAGAAAGGCTCCAGGGAGTCCTGCAGTGTGAAATGAGATGACACTAGACAATAACTTGAAGCTGTATGAAGAATAAAGATCTAAATAAAGGTAGATACATGGGGAGAATGACGTCAGCATCATGGCAGCACAAGACACCCCTCATTTTGTCTCCATCTCAACAACAAAAATTTGGCATCCATCCACGGACAAAAGTTCCTCTATAGGAGTTGTGGGATCCAGCACCACATACTAAGGGACCCAAGTGGATTCTCTCCCACCTGTGCATTGGGTAACAGGCAGACAGACTCAGTATTGGTGGTGGATCCTGCCAATATGGTAATCAGTATTGGCCTGTGAACTGGCTCCAGCCTCTCCTGACCACGGTCCAGAAGCACCTGCAGAATGCTGACCTGGGCACTCACCCACAGATGAGACAGCCTTTATGGAAGTCCAAGCTTCCAGAGGAAAAGTTCCAGCACTCCACTGGAGCAAAAAATACAAGTTTGGATGCACTGGAGTGGGCAGTTCACAAAGATTGGAGGGCTTGGGATGAGGCAGCCATGTGAGAAAAGGCCCAGAGCTCAGCAGTAACATTAATACTAATAAAACTACTCATACTAATACCAGTGCTAATGGCAAATGGCAAACTCTTGCTAAATGTTCTCTATGTGTGATGCACTAAGCCAAGCACTTTTTATACAACAAATTTAACTTAACCTACAGATACCGGTGTCATTCATGGTAGGGATGATTATCCTTGGAGAAATCGAGGCCCAGAGAGTTGAAGCAACTTGCCTGGATTCTCCCAGCTCATAAGTAGCCAGGCCTGGCTTTCAACTCAAGTCTGCTGATTCTAAGAGGCATGCCGAGAAAGCCAGGGTCCCATTCGAGGAAGAGCAAGCATGATGGTTTCTCTGGAGGGTGCTAGGGGGTGTCCTGGGAGGCAAGATAGACAGGGATAAATTCGTCTATAACCTTGGACGCCAGAGGTGGAAATCTAGTCTTCACTCTCAGACAGTTTAGAGGCAGGAAGGGGCTTGGATTAAGAACAAGCCCTTCAGGTGCATGGAGGAGAAAAGAAGAGAAGAGGACAAGGCCAGGGTGGAGGCTGTCTCAGTTGCTGAGACCAGGAGTGATAGTCTGGACTCGCGTAGGGTGGGAGAGTAGAAGGTAGGTGGACTTGTGAGATGTGATGACTGATGTGGTTCTGGCACCTACTATTTGGAGGAGGGGTGAGGGTGAGGCACGAGCCGTGAGTGAGGAAGGACCTCCAGCCTATCTGGATGAGAAGGCAAGCTTTGGTGACACATAGATGTGGGTCCAGGTCCCGGCTCTGTCACGCACCAGCTGTGTGACCTCGGGTGGGTTACCAATCCTCTCTGAAGCTCTGTCAGGTGGGGCGCACACCCACCTCCTCCACCAGTCCAGGGCAAGGATGAGAAGGGACAAGGCCCTCTCGTCATGCTTGATAAATGGTAACCACCAGCACCTTGGTTTCCTGATTCCCTTCTCTACAATCTCACATACCCCAAAATGTCTGACCCACCTTCCAGGGACTGACACTGACCCCGCGTGACTGCTGTGGGGCTTACTTTAAGACCTTCCTTCTGGTAACTCTGGGCGATACAGTCCAGGACACCTTTGTATTTGTTTAAATAAACCCCGTCAGCTTGGAGTCGACTTTTCACAACATCCATAGGAGTCGCTGTCCCCCAAGAAATTGCTCCTGTAAAGAGAGAGACAAACAGGTGTCAGGGGCTGGCTGGGTGGGGTCTGGAGGGGCCCAGCTCCCTGCAGACTTTTGCCATTCAGAGGCTTAATAAGGTGCTGGTGGAAGTGGAAAGAGCTCCGGGTCAGGACCTGTGACAGCTGCTTCTGATCCTCCTTTGCCACCCGCTGTGGGACTTTGCAGACATCTCCCCCTTCCTGTAGGCCTTGGGTTTGTCATCTGTAAAACGGGGCGGCAGGACCTATCGTCATGGGGTTGCTGTGAGGACAAATAAACTGATGCATGTGAAGCATTTAACACAGGGCCAGGGCCACAGCCAGGGCTTTGTAAGCAGAAGCCTTTATCAGCAGCTTTTATTGGAGATCAGGAACAGGGCCCACCAGCACACTGCAGCACTTTCCGGGCACCAGAAGAGAGAACCCAGAGTGAGGCCTGAGGCTGAAGGCTTGCAGCTCCCAGGAGCAGGATTTGCTCTGAACACGAAAAAGCTAAACAAACACCTGCAGATACGCTGCTCGCCAAGGCAGGGCCAGCCCAGAGAGTGCAAAGAAGAGCAGGGGCCGGTCTTGACAAATCTCTTATCTTTTCCAGATATGTGGAATCGAAGCCTTGGGATGATGTGCCGCTGGGTCAGCTTCATTGAATAAGCTCAGGGACCCTGGTTTGGGCCCCTTTGTGACTTTAAAGGACTAGGAAAACAATGTCGGGTTACTGAATAAACACAAAAATTGACACAGTCTTGGATGGGAGAGAAAAACAAACTGATGCCAAAGTCCAAGTCAGCTGGTTTTCGAGGTTTTGCAATTGCTGCCTAGAAGCTCCCCAAAGAGGCCTGAGCTTGCCCCAGGCCCTCTGCCCATCCTGGTCTCCAGCCCCCGTGGCCTCCCGCCCTTGGCCCTCTGGAACCCTCTGGTCCTCTCCTCCCTCCTGCCAGGATAATGGGCCACTCTCCCTGGAGGTGGTCCAGCTGCTGCCCTGGCACCCTCCCCTGTCCCTCAGCCCGTGGGTGAGAATATTACAAAATGAGGCTTGCCTGCCAGGCCGCTCACACCCGCTCTCACCAGAAACGAGAGCAGACAGGGTCCTGTTTGTCCTCTCAGCCAACACATACTCAGTGAGCACTTACTAGAAGCCGGCGGGGGCTACGCCTCAGACATGAGGGGGCGGAAGGAGAACACTGGTGTTTGGTGGCTAAGATGTGGGCTTTGTAATGTGTTTGCTGAGTTTCGAGCATAGCTAATTATGATGAGGAGGAAGATGAGGAAGGACAATTTTCTTCCCTCCAGAGGATCTTTGCCATCAGCATCAAACACGTCATGTTACTAGCCTTCTTAACAAGCAATCCTCCCGTGACTTCCACGTCCCCCTGTGGCTATGGCTGCATTTCCTTCTTCCCCATTACAGCCCAAATCCCCCAGATGTGTGGGGTATACTCGGGTTCTCTAATTTCCCTCATCCCATTCTCTCTTGATCCCCCTTCAATCAAGTTTTCACACCCTTCGCTCCATCAAAATCAGTTCTGTCAAAGTCCCCAGCGACTTACAGACTGCTAATCCAAGCAACAGAATAGCAAGCACAAAGGTTCTGTGGTGGGAGAGAGCCAGGCATCAAGATGCAGCAAAGAGACCAGTGTGGCTGGAGCAGAGCAAATAAGGGGACGGGAGCAGAAAATGAGGGCAGAGGGGTAAGAAGTGCCCGGATCATAGAGGGCCTTTAAAACCATGGCAAGGATGTTGACTTTTATGCTAAATGAAATAGGGATGTGGTACAGGGTTCTGAGTAAGGAGCTTAAGTAACTGGTTCATGGTCACAAAATGCTAAGTGTGGATTTGAACTTGGATCTTTCTGACGGTAGAATCCCTGCTATATGGTCTACACTAGCTGTGTGAACTGAGTTGGTTACTTAATCTCTCTGAACCTGAGTTTTCTCATGGGAAAAATGGAGAGACTGCTTCCTACCTTATGGAACTAATGAAATCTTCACATTAGAAAGGTTTGCAGGGTGCTGATATTCCAAAAAAGTGAACCATGATAACAGATTTCCTTTTCAAAACTTAGTAATGCCTGATGGAGTAAATGCTCAGACTCTATCTCTGACTGAAAGTCGGATGAGCCCATCCCCACAGGTGCAGAGGGAAGGGGAAGGGAGGAAGAGGGGGGCCATCCCCCATTCCTAGCCCTTCCTCTGCCTGGCTGAGTCACACGGTAGGTACTGAACAGAGAACTGTTGGAAGAGTGGCTGGATGAACCTGCTCTTCCTCGGGGCTGAGAAGGGAAAGGTGGGCTCCTCAGCCGTTCCACTGCAGTGGCCGGCACAGGGACAGGATCAGGGCTGCTGCCTTACCTGCCATGCCCCCTGCCAGCCACACGGCACAGGGGCTGGGGGCTGCACAGGCCTCAGGGGTGATCCATTCACTCAGCAACACATAGGGGATGAAGTAGAGGCAATAGCCTGGGACGTCCCTCAGCAGCATGGCACTGGCACCCCGGTACAGCCCCGCCAGGCCCTCAGTTCGCACGATGGTTGTGATGCAATGCACAGGCCCCTGGTAGGCTGGCTGCTCTCCAAGAGCCACCGCCCTGGACTTCAGACTGAGGTTGCCTGCAAAGACAGCAGGGGGAAGATGACTCAGGGGCAAGAGACTAGCCATTCTCTGGCACTGGAGCCAGCCTGGTCCATTGACAGTTCCCACTCACGCGGTCCATCAGTTTTCACCAAACTTTCTGACCTTCTTGGCAGCTCAAACCATTCTGACGTCCCAACAGGGAGCCCCTGCCAACAGTGCAGCCAGATTGGAGACAATCCCAGCCAGGTGATAAAGTATCAGCTGTCTTAGAATGCCTGGAGGTTTCCGGTCAACCGTCACCATGTCTTTCTAAGCAGATATGACTGTAGAAAGCCTAGGGTCAAGTATGGCAGGCCATACCAAGGTCTTTCTTGATACAAAGGCTAGAAAATCCAACACACTATGTGTGTGTGGGTGTCTACTTGTGCACGGTGTGGTAAAAAAAAAGTATATGAGCTTTAGACCCAGACTGTCCTAGTTCCAAATCCTGGCTCCACCACTTACGAACCTTTCGATCTTGCTGGGCCATCTTCTTCAGCTTTTGTTTCCTTATCTTTAGAAAGAGGCCAACACTGTACTCTACACTTGCGAGTTGCTAAAAGAATAGATCTTAAAAGTTCTCACCACACACACACAACGTGGTAACTGTAGGTGCTGGATGTGTTAATCCATCTATCGCGGTAATCATTTCACAATAGACATGTACATCAAATCATCAAGTTGTACATGTTAAATTTACACAGTGTTATATGTCAATTATATCTCAATAAAGCTGGAAAAATCTTTTATTAAATAAAAAGGAGAACAAGCTGTTGTGAGGATGAATGAAGTAATACTATAAAGTTCTCAGTACGGTGCTAGGGACAATGGAGGTGCAAGAAGTTATCAAGAGATTAGTAGGAAGATGAGGTGACTGGCATGAGTTGGGAGCAGGACACACTGGCTGGAGGGCTGCATATGTTCTCACTGACTCCCTCCAGCCCTGGCCAGGCTGTGCCCTGAAACAGCTGCAGGCAGCACTGGTGCCATCGGTCCCTCAAAGTCCAGGGGCACAAGGCTGCTGTCTCCTAGCCTGACCTCCAAGGTCTCTGCCAGCAGATCGTGGGTTATTATGTCTGTAGCTTCCTCTAGGGTTGTATGCAGCCAGCAAGCGGTGACTCTCTCTCCCCCACATAATCCCTTCCACCTGGCTCCCCCGTCTCCCTCTCTGCTGCTCACCTCCTCTACCACAGACCCATTAGCACAGCTTTGACTCCTGGCCAGAGAGACCTCCCAGTCCTAGCTCAGAAAAAGCACCTCTTACTCTCAACTTTCCCTTCTTGAAGAACAAACATGACGTGACCAGGAAAGAAATAGAATGAAGCTTGCCTGTAACCGCACACCTATTTTTCTGCGTGGGTCTAATTCCCTATTGGCAGTGCCTCAGTTTGGTCTTGCGCATGCTGGCGCAGAAGCAGACCACTTTCATTATACAGCTGAACTTCTAAGTCCCCCAAATAGGTCCATCTTTATCTGATGAAAGGTTAGGACAAAATCTTCAGCTTCAGGACTCCACAGTCCAAACTGGAGATTCGGAAGTCAAGAACAACCCGTCCTGTCACTCATCCCAGAAGCCGCTGAGGTCGAGGGGGTGGTTTCTAGCGGCCTGGGAAGTGTGCTTGAGCAAACTAATCTTACATTTTCTTTTTGTGTTGGAGGAAGAGAGTAATCACTGCCATGCACGTTAGGACACGGGGCAGGAGGCCGAGTCCCATTCACTTCTATGTGGATCCCAGAGGAAGCGAGCAGAGGTGGTGGCCACTTTGTGGGGACAGGGTCCTCTGAGCTCAGAGCAACATCAGACACTGTGGTCTTTGATAGTCCACTGAGAGGTCACTGACATCCCTTCCTCTCCCAAATCCACTATGATACTATGGGGATCATCTTGGGGAATTGTGGCCTTAGATAAAATAGATGTAGTTGTCCCAACCTATAAACTCTGCCTGGGCCATGCTCATATCTAGTGATCTGACCCAGGAGTCAAGGTTTTCATGAATCATCGATGGGTATGATATGGCTTTCAAAAGTTACTGATTGAAGGAGAATGTCCTGATAACATTCTGCTGGTTTGGAGGTACAGATGTCAAAAAAATACGTGACCAACCTCCAATTGGCCTTGTCAACAAAAAACCTGTACTTTTCCCCTTTTCTTTCCAGAGTGAGCAATAAGGAAATTCTCTCACATTCTCTCAGGTTTGTAACATAAGCAATCTAGCTTTTATTGCTTGAGACTGAGCCATTTATGACCACTAAAGTAATATAATTGTCATGGTAACTGCTATCATCTGGAATACACATGTATCTGAACTGATGGCTAGTACCTTCTTGACACAAGCTGATACTGTGAAAAACAATATCCAGCCTCCTCATCCCCAATGTTTAAAAACAAACCTTTATTTGGAAATAATTTCAAACTTGCCAAAAAGGTGCAAAAAAGAAAAACTGTACAAAGAACATCCTTATCTACACTTCACCCAGATTCACCTATTGTTAACATTTTACCTTGTTTGTTTTATGGTTTGTGCGCTCTCTCTCTCCCTCCCCCACCTCCCTTCTGGCTCAAACACGTGCGTGCAATTAAACTGATCAGATGCCATTGTCCCAGTGCATAAACTCCGCCTGGGCCATGTTCATCTCCAAGTAACATTGACCTGACCTGGAGTCCAGGTTTGCATGAATCAGCTATGGGCATGGTGCGGCTCTCAGGAGTCACTAACGGGAGAACAGCATCTGATATAATCCTCCTTGTACGCAGGTGCCAGTGTTGGAAGAATGCTTGCCAAACCTTGAACCGGCCTTGTCAACAAGACCCAAACCAGACCCAAACCTGTACTTTTTCTCTTTTTTTTCCCCAAGGTAAGCAATAAGGAAATTCTTTTGCACACACATACATTTTTTTTTCACACAGACATATATAAATTTATTTTCTGAACCATTTCAGGGTGAGTTACATACAAAATGGCCCCTTACCCCTAAATACTTCAAGATGTGTTTCCGAAGAACAGGGATATTGTCTTACATTCCACAGCACAGTTATCAGTTTCATCATCTACGCGGACAATACTTTTATTTAATGTACTGTCTGTGCTCAAATTGTCGTTTGACCCATAATGCCCTGTAGAGCATCCCCCGTCCCCAGTACAGGATCCAGTGGAATGCAGGATTGCATTTAGTTGTCCCGTCCCCTTTGCTTCCTTTACTCTGGAGCATTTCCACAGCCTCTCTTTGTTTTTTATGACACTGACATTTTTTTAAGAGTACACTGCCCCCTTCTTGTTAAGAGAACTTTTCTCACTTGGGGTTTGTTGATTTTCCTTGTTATTACATAGACATGATGCATTCTTGGCTGGACCGCCCCCTCATTCTCACCTCTTTTCCCATGAAGACCAATCACCGTTCAGAGCCTCTGGTCTTCTCCTTCTCTGGCTTCCTATACCTGTTTTTATTAGTTTGTTTTTTAATTGAGGCATAATTCACATTCAATAAAAGGTGTGGCTCGTAAGCACACAGTTGATGAGTTTTGACAATTCCATGCACCTGTGTCACTACACCCTCCTGAGAAAATGACATCTTATACTTGAAACAAACTGTTTTGGTCACAGCCCGATTACGCATAGCAGAGATTCCAAGCCTACCTACCCCCTCCTGCTTTTCATGGTAAAAGAACTCTGTGACATCAAGGATGTTCCTGACGTAATGAGGAGCAAATCCTTCATTAGGTGATAGCTGGTACGGGTCTATCTGCATTAGCAATAGTGGTAAGGACAATTCACACGGGACCACAAAGCAAATAGTAGGAATTCCTATCAGTTGCTCAGACCACGAGATGCTCTGTGGGGACATTGTGGCCCTGGGAGGTGTGGCCTGGGAGCCTCAGTGGCTAGACTTAGAAAAGCACTGAATCTGAGCTCTTGGTAATCTAGCAGTGGACCAATTTTAGTTTGTGGAAAACAAATTTCGGCGACCCTTCAAAACTGACTTGGGAGGTTGCTGGCAAGCAGCTCTAGGAAATATGCACAAGCGAAGTGTGCAGATGGCGTGCGCTTTGTGCAAGGCACCTGGGAGGGAAGCCAGGCCCTGGGTCGGCACTCTGCTCACACTGAACCACCAGCTCTCAGCCTGTTGTTCCTGAACCTTCCAGACTTGGGCTTGGGGGAGCACACATGCGTGTGAAGGGACTCACATTAGGTATATTTTCTTCTAGGGTGAAATGTATTTAGTTTCTCCAATTAAAATTTTTTGTTCTAAAACAAGGACAAAATGACGATCAAACTTTGACCATTTCTTATCACGAGTGCTTTGCCATTGAGGCATTTTCTGCTGGGCTCTCTAATCCAGAGCCGATTACCTTTCACTAGGCTAGGGATGAATTATCTACCGCAAACTCGGGATGCCTGTGGTTTCCTTTGTTTTTCCAGATTCAGTTAGGATCAACTCAACGCCCCACACCAAGAGAAGCAGGATGTTCAGAGTCAATGACGTTGAAGCCCAGCCAGCTCCTGATCTTCCCTTAGCAGTGGAGGAGGGCTACACAGTTCTTTTTAGACCCCCTTCTCCCGACCCCCCGCCTCGTCCAACTCAGTCCACTCCTTAGACCACATGCTCTGACTATCTGGCTCCACTGCCCTGCACTGGCGGCCAGTGCCTTGCTTGCCTCCTTCCTGGGCCAGGAGGTCCCTTTGAAGGCGGGTGCCTCTGCAGGAGATCCCACAGGGGGCAGGGACTTCCAGGTTTGGCCAGTCCTAACAGGTACCCATGCAGCACCTCTAGGGGGGGTGGTCCTCCCACCTCAGAGGGGCTGAGCTGGCCCAGACACAGGCTGGGGTCCCCACAGATCTGCCACTATTGCCTGTCTTCTCAGAACCAAGGGCCCTAGCCACAGCAAGCCACTGTGCGCTTTTCAGATACAAACACGATGAAGTTTCATTTCTTTCTCTTTCTCAGAAAATGTCCTTCAATGACTTCAACGGGCCGTGACTGTGGAAACAGGAAAGCCAGCTGAACCACAGCACTGGTCACTGATCCAGGAGGTAAGGAGGGCCCGGCCCTGAGGCACACAAAGGCCAGGCCCCTCTCTGAAGGCAAAGCACTGCCAGGCCTCCCCTGTGTGTGCTGTACGTCAGAGGTGAGTGGGAACACCACATCATTTCTCAACGGCTCACTTTCCGCAAAAATGCCTTGACAAATCAGCCATCCACTAACAAGGCCCTGCTGGTGCCCAATCCAAGATGCGCAGTTTATCCAGTGTTTTGTGCTCAGATATGGCAGGGCCAGTGGGCTCTCAAAGGGAAGCCGGGAGCATGGAGTTATCTGAAGGATCCACAAACCCATAAGCATTATAGATCAACAGAACTCCTAAAATATCTCACACATACTAGTCTGACCATTTTCCTCATATGAATAGATGCAATTGTGGGGGATCACAATAAAAATTTATTCAAATATACTAATAATCTATAGTGTCACTTCTTGTCACATGTGGGGGTTTTTTTTTTGAGGAAGACCAGCTCTGAGCTACCTACTGCCAATCCTCCTCTTTTTGCTGAGGAAGACTGGCCCTGAGCTAACATCCATGCCCATCTTCCTCTACTTTACACATGGGATGCCTACCACAGCATGGCGTGCCAAGCGGTGCCATGTCCACACCCGGGATCTGAACCAGAGAACCCTGGGCTGCACAGAAGTGGAACGTGCGCACTTAACCGCTGGGCCACCAGGCCGGCCCCATATGTGTTTTTTTACTCCAGGACACTCGAAGCACAGTTGCTTTTCTGTGGGTTGGACCCTGTTTTACATATTAAAAGGTGCTCTTAGAAAAGGCCAGGAGCCCCCAGCCCATGCCAGAGGCTGTCCCCCATTATGGTGGCTGCTGTTGGTTTGTCCTGACTGATCCAGTGAGTTTCCTGATGACAGGAGTCACACACTGTGTCCTGTCCCAGAGCACCGTGCCCTTTGCCTGACACTGTGCCCCATATGTGCCTCAACATCCCTTCAGTGAACACTTGAGCCTCTGATCGGACTGGTCTCTGCACAGGGGCCTCTCAGAGGCTCACCTCCCATGCTCTGCATTCATCCGAGCCTGGCCCTGTCTGGTCCTTGTGCCAGAGGCTGTAGATACCAAAAGAAACTCCCAAATCGTGGTCCCAGGTACCATGCTGGTCTAAGATGCTCTAGAAGTATCCAATGTATGTCCTCCAGCAGACGGGCTGGGTATAATCTCTGTGGTTGGGGTTTGAGCAGGCTAGTGGACCCCTCAGTTCTCTTTACCAGAATATTATCATCTGGGAAACTCCTGCCCAGCTCCTGCTTCCAAAGAGGCTGGCAGTTTCCTCGTGACTTGAAGTGTCCAGAGAGGCAGCTGGTTTAGTGGAAAGAGCCCTGGATTATGAGTGGCTGGGGTTTGCTTTGCTGCTCACTTGCTGTTTACTGCATACAGCCTGGCACAAAGCAATCATCCACCCTGGGCCTCAGTTTCCTCATCATCTACAAAAGAGAAGACTAAGTGGCCCCACCACCTCATTTGGCTTTTGCAAAAATTAACTGAGAATGTCGACAAGTATACTTTATGAAAATGAGTTTTGTGCAAATGTACTTTTCTTGAGGCAAATAGTTATCATTCCTATTTTTATTACCCTGTCCTAATGTGACTCTGGATTCCGGAAGTACTGGACCTGCCAACCTCAGGCAGCTGTGGCCTGCTGCCAAGCCTACTGTGGGAGACTGAGGATGCCCACACCAGGCCAAGAACTCCCAATACTAATGTCAGCTCCAGAAATCAGGACAATACTTACCCTTGTCAATTGATTGAAAGAACAAACGGAAGTGTCTCCAATGTACATAACTTGAACAATGGCATATTATGTTGCATGCACCTTCATTAATCTCTGCTAGGTATACGGGATCAAAGTTTGAAAAACATTCAGTCAAATTGTCCAGCATGCAAGGACTCCTCTTGAACTGCATGGCTATATGCCTGGCCTCTTCACAAACCTCCTCCCTCTACTTCTGGGCTGCCACTGCTCCAGCCCTCACTTCCTATTGACAGCCCATAGCCTACTTAAGAAGAAGGCCCAGGACTGTATGCCTCTAGGTTTTTGTGCCGCTTGTCATGTTCCAAGGGTTCCTGCCTTCCCACATAGGCTTCCTTCTTTAGGAGTTGAATGGAGCAACATGTGCCCTTTGAGGGAGCTTAGCATCAATAATTCCAGATCTAGACTGGGAAAGTCTTGGAAAATCCACCGTGTCAGAAGGCTGCTCCTCCCCAAGGCCAACCAGCCTAGAGAAGAGTGTATTTCTTGGCAGCCACACATCTTTATGGTCACAATAAAACCGTATTGCCAAAGAGACAAACTGATGTAGCCAGGGCTTCTGAGACACAACTAGTGAGCTTCCCAGCCAGGCATTTCTGAAGATTCAGGGAAATCAGAGAAATTGTTTCGCCCCATCTTGTCATCATGCAGATCCTTGGGCTCAAATGGGCCTGTGTTCTGGTGCATGATGATCTTACTTGCAAGAAACCCCCTCAGCTGACCCTCTCTGCTCTTACCACCCAGCCCACCTTCTCTCCTCTTGGCATGTCCAGAAACTAGGACCTTCTTATCCTCAAACCCTGGCCACACTCTGCCCCTTTACTCTATTCAGATCATCTTGAATATGGTAAAGACAAGTCTTCTGATGCAAGCTCCCTCAACTTCCTCCTCTCACCCTCAAAATTCTCTCTGAATTGTCTCTTTCTGTCTCCTCTCCCAACTTGGAAAAGAAAGCCTTTTTCCTTCTCCACCCATTGGTCTCCATCCCCAATGTCACCCCAACTTCAGAAATTCTCCCCTCTTTACTCTCCTTCCCCCTCCTTTGGTGACGTGAGTTTCTCAGGACCCTGTTTCCAGGGGTTGTGGAGTTGGACGGCCTCGGGCAATGCCCTGCCTCATTGTGGAACAGCTGAGTGAGCACAGACAAGTCACATAACCTGAGCCTCAGTTTCCCCTCCTATAAAGAAAGAGAATGACAGTGCCTGGTTCACAGAGTCGATGTGGTGATTTAATCATGGAATGCGTGTTAGCACAGCTCAATGGTACGGGCTCAGTAATAATTAACTACAGTTATTAGCATCATTACAGCTCCTTCCCAAACTCCTTGACTGTGTTTTCCCATTAACGTCCACCTTCTTCTGTTTTGCAGCTCTCCTTGGCACTGGCCTCTGATGTCATGACTTCAGCTGTCACGTCTATGTCTGCCACAACCCTGTCTATACCTCCAGCCCTGACATTCCAGCTACAGTCCCACAGGCACCTCACACAACACGAGCCAAGCCAAACTCACCATGTTCTTACTCAAGCCTGCCCCTCCAGCCAGACAGCAGCAATGACAACAAGCATTTGTTGATCACCTAGTCCACACCAAGCACTGTCTCACACACATCACTTGCTGCTTAATTCCCCTTGTGGGATGTCCCACCAACCTCAGAGCCACAGGACTTTGTATTCCTGGGTCATTTTCGAGACACTTTCCTCTCTCCCCCTTGGCCCGTTGGGTCTACATCATTGATGCCCCTTCAGTCTGCCCCTCTCCTCCATTCCCAAGCCCACGGCCCTGGGTCAGGTGTGCTTGGCCTCTCACCTGATCGATGGCAGCAACCTCCAAGTCAACCTGCCCGCCTCTACTATTCCCACCCCCTTCCATCCCTTCTGAAGGCCAGCGCCATCTTCCTGCCACACAACTCTGCCTGGCTCGTTCTGGTGTCCAAGATGCATCATTGCTCACCGAATAGCATCTAAGCCCATCCTTGGCCAGGAAATCCAAGCTCTTCCCCCTCAGCCTGCATCTTCCCCTCCCCGCATTGTACATCAGCACTAACCAAACGGCTTCCTAGTCCTGCCACGTGCCTGGCTTTCTGGCCACGGACTCTTTCCCTATATTGTTCCTCAGTCTGAAACACCTCTCCATACCCTTGTCCCCATCTCCAGATCCTAGCCAATATTCAAAGAGCCAGTCAATGGCCACTTCCTCTCTGGAGACTTCCTGACGTGCAGAGCCAGACTCCGAGGTTCCAGGGCTTTCCAAGAGCCCTTCTCATTCTGGTACACATCTGATTCCCCCCCAGTGCTCCCTGTGTGCTCCCTGAGGGCAGGGGCTGTGGGGCTGATACTTCTGATTTACCTACGCTGCTTGGTTCAGAGCAGGGGTTTTGGGAAATGCTTGTGAGCGAATCACTCAGAGTGAATTCAAACAGGTGTAACACTCAGCCCTCTGCCTCCAGCCGGGCCTGGACGGTCAGCACAGAGTTAATGCCGAGTCCTCCTCTGAGCCCCTAAACTCTGCCCTCCTGTGGTGCTGAGGCTTTGTGATCTGCACGTTAATTAGGCTCTTAATGAAAACACAGACTTGAAAGCTTCCAGACAGGGGAGGAGCAAGTTTCATTGGCCATCGGTCTCCAGAATGTGACCTGGCGCAGACAGCAGAGGGACCCACTGGCGTCCGAGACCACAGCCCCGACTTCCAGCTCGGGCCCAACGGGGCACCCAGTGAGGCTCATGTAAACGGTAATAATGACTTAAAAAGGGAGAGTTTCTTCACAGGTGCCTTACTGTCAAGGCCACATCTGACCGAACTCAGGCCAGTTCCTCCTTGTTTGCCAAATGGCAGAGGCCCCAGGAGGAAACCTCTAAGTTGGACAGTTTCCATGCGAGATAACTGCCGTTTAGTACAGGAAGATGGTGCCAAAAGGAAATTCCCTGTAAACTTCAGCAACTGCCGATGTAATCTGGTAAAACCCTTCTGTATAACAATTTGACAGTATGTACCAAGAATCTTAAAAATGACCATAGCCTTTGACCCCCTCATGAATCAAAGAGCCCACACATTCAGGGAAATAACTCTAAATGAAGGCAACTCTTTATGGACACATTTGCTGATCACATCACTATTTTCAAAAGAGGAAAAACTGTAAACAACCTAAATGTTTATCAGTAGGCAGACTGTTAAACAATAAATTTACTAATATCACAGCTAATGTTTACTTCACGTTTTCAATGTGCCAGACAGTGTGCTAAGATCTTCTTGTGTAATACCTCATCCCATTCCACCCCAGTTATGAAGTAGCTACTAGAGTTACGCCTGCTTTGAAGATGGGTAAACTGAGGCTTGGCCGCGTTAGGTGAGTTGTCCAAAGTTTCTTGATGCTGGTGGAGGTCAGATTAGGAGCAGGTAGTCTAACTCCAGAAACTGAATTCTAGACCACAGTATATCATCACTCTCAACGTGTGTGTGTGTGTGTGGGTGTGTGTGTGTGTATTTGACGGAATATTGCACATCTTTTAAAAACATTATCTATGTAAAATAATTTTATATGCTATTTTAATAACCTGGAAAATGTTTCTGCTATAATGTTGAGTTAAAAAAGGATATGAAACTGTCTATATAACATGAGTACCACCTCTTAAAATATTTAAGCTATGTATATATATGTATGTAGGTACATATATGTATATATATGCATATGTATATAGAAAGGAAAAGGAAACATGTGAATGTGTTAACAGTGATTATATTTGGGTGAACGGGCGTGTTCTCCCTCTACATTCAATGTTCTGTATTTTGTACACATTCAACCACGGGTCACCACTAACTGACAATCAGGATGAACTTGCTGGCTCTTCATTTGCAAGTCCCTCAACAAGAGGAGCTGACCTCTCACCTCACCGTGGTCTCCAGTCCACCTGTCAATGTCCCAGAACAGAGAAGCCAGAGGCCTCTGGGACCTGGCTTCAGCATAGGAGCACAGTCTTTCATGGCCTCTCGTCACCACCCAGGAACAGGACTGGCAATTCCAGGGTAATGGCACCAGCCCTGAGAAATCCCACAAGCCACGCCCGAGGCTCCCTGAAAATGCCGTGTCAGCACAGGCACCACACACAGTGGGCCTGACCCAGAGCAGGGACCACAGCTTGCAGCCAGTCCCCACCCCACGCTGTCCATCCACACAATACTTAGGGCTGCCCAGTGTTTTGTTTGTTTGTGTTTGATTTTGTTTTCAATCAAATTATCTGAAAATTTCTAATTAAAAGACCCCACAGAAAAAAATCTAGCTTTCTGCCTTCTCTTAAAAATCAGAAGATCCAGGCCACACGACAAAAGTCAGCTGGAGGAGTCGTAGCCACCCTCTTCGACAGGATGTGGGCCTACCTTGCAGCAGTCCCCACCACTCGCTACTGTCTCCCAGATGCTGGAGTTGACACATGTGCTTGAACGGCTGCTTTTCTAATAGCAGAGTGATATGGAAAGTGAAATACGTTCTAAGTCCATGTTTCATTCAAAGAGGAAAAGTGAAATGCAAATCAGGAAGGCTGTCGGTGTCAAGAAAAATGGAAGAGGGTACATTTCCAGGCACCTCTGCTCATTTACGTTACCTCCCTGATCCCAGTGGTCTCTGAGTTTTCTACCTCTGGCCTAAAGGGTTCTTGAGGAGCAAATCAAAGAAAACCATAGCCCCCATCACTTTTTGCAGAGATTCCTGGTAGAAAGGAGCACCTGCTGCCCCTTTGCCTGCCTCCTCTGTTCCTGCCCCACTAGCTGATCCTCCACCTGCAGTCACCAAAGACCTTCCCCTAAGCGGCTGGGGTGGGAGGTAAGGAAGAGTGGATGCTGCAGAGAGGAGCTGCCCAAGGCCACAGAATTCAGACCCATCCCGTGGAACCCACGAGCTGCGCCCATTACTTGAACAATGTCATTTTGGAGATGTGCTCCCAGCCCACATGCCCCCTAAAGTTTGAAGCTGGTTTGGTGCATGATGATTTTGTGCAGAGGCCCAGGGGTTACCAAAGTTCCCATAGCCTCGGCTTCTACAAAATTCTAGGGCAGAAGCAGAAACAGCATCAGTGGGTACTGAGCCGGACTGCCTGGGTCTGGATCTCAGCTCCACCTCCCACTGGTGGAGTGACCTCAGGCAGGTTATGGAACCTCTCTGTGCCTTAGCCTCCTCCTTTGTAAATTTCTGGGAGTCAGGTTGTTGTTAAGATTAAATGCACACAAAGCTCCTAGCACAGTGCCTGGCATATAAGTGCTCTGTAAATACTGGTTACTCAGCCCTCAGTGCTGTGATCTGATTGATCCCAGATGAGAGGCTTGAGGGGACCTGAGGTGACCCTGCAATCCTGGCCTCTACCCTCCCTCCACCCACTCAGGTAAACCATCTTTGCCTTTGCACCGCTAGCTAAGCCCTTGGGACCAGGCACAACCAACTTAGAGCTCTGCAGGGCAGAGAAGTGCTTGCCTGCAGGAACCTCCCCCAGCTTATTAAGGGGCTTCCTAATAAGCCCCCTAATAGGCCAGTTTCTGGGCACACTTGGAAGGTCAGAACAAACACACATTCATTTTCTGTTGCTGCCTTGGGGGATTTGCTGAAGAGAACCAGTTTCCTTCTGGCAGCACACATGAACGGACACCTGAGGCCGAGGGCAGGATCCCATACTGGATGGGATCAACGAATCACATCCCTCCCGAGATGCTCTCAGTGCCTCCCGTGGTGGGGGCGCAGAACAGCGTGCTGGTCCCCATGTTCTCACTGCTCAGAGGCCTAATCCAGGAGACAAGGCCCTAGAAGGGTCTAGACTTCCCAGAGGGGCAGTACTGGAGACGCTGGGCCTGGGTGGCCCATGTCCCAGGCTCCCGTGGCCCCAGAGAGCAGGCATGGGCAACCCTCAGTGCTGCCCTGATGATGCACAGTCCTGACCACCAGGCTCTCCTTCCACCCCTCCTACCACCTGCTCCAAAGGCCTTCCTGAGCCCCAGCCTGGCTGAGAACCCATCCCACTCCCTCCTACCCACCATGTCTGATGTGGCCCATTCTCGTCTGCCTGTCTGTGGACGGAGCACCACAAGAGGGACAGGACAGAGTATTTTGTACACCGCTGTGTCCCCAGCACCTAGCCTGTGCCTGGCACACAGCAGGGGCATAACTATTGTGTATTGGGTAAATGAACAGGGCTAACAGTCATGTCAACCTCACACTGTCATGGTGGATATGACATGAGATGATGCACGGACAGTACTTAACACAGTGTCAGGTACATGACTTGCACTTACCAACTTTGGCAGCCGCTGATGGTGGCTGCTCAGCTCCCTAAAATTGGCTGGTTGATGCCCACCCAGCTTTGGGGCCCTTTTTGGGTCTGGTCTTTCCCTGGCTGCCTCCTATCCTTCCTCTAGTCTCCTAGCCTAGAGGCTTCTTAGCCTGGCCTCAGGACCCCTTGAAGCTCAGGCCTTGGCCTGGCAAGTCGGCCACCATTCTAGCTCCCCTCTGCAGGGCAGGTGGGGGTTGGTGAGGATGGGACAGAGGATGGAACCAAGCACTGTCAAGAAAGCTCACCAATTAATTTGCCTCCACACATCCCAGGCTTTCTGAAGGAAGGCACTTCCTGAGAAACATCTCCCTCAGTGTCCCAGCCGGCTATACCCACCCCCATACATGCACAAATACCCCTATTTCCTCCCCTTACAGGGACAAGGCGCCCAGGTTGTGAAGGAGGCAGAGCTGCCCCCAGGAGCTGAGGGGCCTCATCACCGAGACTTTTCCGACATCTGAACTCCAAAGAGTTTTAAGACTTCTGGAGAGATTTCCTCTGCACCCGAGACTAACACGAGCTTTGCCGAAGTAGACAGGATAGAGCAAAAAGCCAGCCTGGGGGCCAGGGCTCCTGGGTTCCAAGCATGCTCACAGTGCCCTTCATTCCTCTACCTCTTTGCTTTTGACTCTGGAATAGGACCAGATCAGCGAGCTTCAAACGCTTCTCAGAAGCGCAAGCCTTTAATCAAACTAAGATGTGCCAAGACACAACCTAATATGGCAAGTAGATAAAGGTGGGGAACCCCTGCCTTGCATCTCCCTGGGTGGCCCCCATGGGGGTATGCTCTGTGACCCTCTGCATGAGCCAGGCCATTTGTTGCCCTGTGTCTCCCCACATGCTGACAGTGACTATGGGTTTTGGGGCACTGAGCAGGTGTGACCCACCTTCTGGGAGCAGCCAGGTCCCAGGCCCTCTATTTGCCCCAGTGGGAAGCATCAGCACCATGCTCGGAGGATGCACAGCCCTGTCCTGGACACCTCCCGGGCTGGGCAGGGAGCACAGGCTTAATCAAGGGGCGGGGGTGGGAGAGGTGTCAGGCTGGGATGCTCCTGATGAGCCATGTTGGGGCTTTGGCTGTGGGCACAGCTGAGTCCCAGCCTCTGTGGGCAGAGGGGTGACAGACAGGCCATGCAGAAGTCTTCTAGGGAGAGGGGTCTAGCCACAAGAGCTGTCAGCCCCAATTGGATATCTGAGGTGACAGGAAGGACCACGGTCCAGCCCTTCCATTATACGGAAAAGGAGACTGAGGCCCAGGAAGGGACAGCATCCTTCCTGAGGGGACAGAGTGACACTAGAGCCAAGAACCAAACCCCAAGCTATTGAAATTTGTCTTCTAAGACCCCCAGCTTGGCCTTCCTCCACAGTTGGCACTTTCTACTCTGCACAGCAAGTGCCACCCTATTGTTTCCATCCTCCTTGATCAAGACCACCCCCAGGAAAAGACGCAGAAACCTCCATTTCCAACGGGAAGGAAATAACAGATGCAGCTTGTGGTATGGGAGTGGCTGTGCGGCACACCAAGAAATGAAGCTCTAACTGGAAGGTCAGGGCTAGGAGCAGGTGAGGTTGAAGAGAGCAGCGGCCCCCTTCCCAGCCCTGAGGCCAGCCCAGGTGCAAGGCCTCCACGGCTGCTCGCAGCTGGCACATGGGGCCATCACATGGGGCCCCACGCTAGCTTTAATGCTCTGCTCTTGTTCTTTTAAAATTCTTAATCATTTTTGAACAAGGGGTCCCACATTTTCATTTTGTACTGGGGGCCGCAGATTATGCAGCTGATCTTCACTAGCCAGTCATTAACTGTGTGTCTTTGGGTAGGTATCTAACCTCTGGGAGCCTCTGTTTGCTCCTCTGGAAACCACAACAGCACCTGCCTTCCAGAATTGTTATGAAGACGAATTAGAACATACGCAGAGCTCTCAGCAGGTGCACAGCACACATAATAAATACTTAACCAGTGAGAGTTAGTACTATGGATGAAATAATAATAATTACAGACTATTACATGACAACCTAGATGTCTTGCTCAATCAAAAGTATGCTAACAAACGCATCCCAGATCTGGTGAACCAGATCACAAGTCCCAAGACACCAGGCCCCCTCCCTTGGCCTCTTACCTTCCTGAAATGGCTGTGTTTGCATCTGCAGCCGGATCTTGATGAGGTCCACGGGCGCACCCAGCCCAACAGACACCACGCCGGCCAGCATGCTGGCCAGCAGCAGGTCAGACAGGGTGCGGGACGGGCTGGCCCCAGGCTCCCTGCAGTGCTGCCAGCTGAGGAACCTCTGCGTGTTACTGAAGACCCCAAACACCACTGAGTTGTAGACGGCGATGCTGGCGAGGGGGAAAGACATGCCCTTGAAGAAGCCAAACACCTGCGGGGAAACCCAGTGGGAGGAAGCATGAGGGCCCAGGGCCGTCTGCAGGCAGGCGCCAGGCTCCCCGTACTGCCCTCGCACAGTCCCTGCCCCCTGGGGCCCGCAGGCTGGCGGGGTGACACTGCAGAAAAAAGAAACCAGTATGTCAGTGAGGAGAATAACAGAGGATGCCGATGAGACAGGAGAGACAGGGCGGGTGAGGGAGTGCTCCCCACTCAGGAGCAGGGCATTCTTGCTCTGGAGAAGCCGGCTTCCGTGTGATGTTTTGTTTCCTGAGCGGTAATATGCTGGGCCTGGACCCTATCTTTGCCACCGGGTTGGCAGTACTCTTGGGCTGGAAAGAAATCAGGCTGCGGCCGAGGGGGAACGTGTGGAGCCCTAGTGGGTAGTGGACTTGCCAACACCACATACACCCTCCTAAGTGACTGCTCCAACAAAAGCATCCTCCAGGCACTTGTCACGTGCCAGGCTCCGGGGGACAACATAAGAAAAAGACTGTCCACTGAGCTCAGGGTCTGGGGGCCGGGAAGGCGAGAGGGACAGGAAAGAGAAACTGATAGGCAACTATAATACAATGTGCTAAGTCTGTGGTTAGGGGCTAAGAAGAGGGTCCCACAGCCCAGAGGGGCACCTGGGCCAGCCTGTAGATGGGTGGCCCTGAGCACGGGAGTCTCTTGGCAGAAGAACTGGGGAGGAGAGCCCCAGGAAGGCCTTCTGCACATACACAGGACGCAGCAGGCAGAGGAAGGTGCTGGAGCTGAGGTCACAGTTCTTTTCACACTGCATTCTCAATGAACACCAGAGACGCTCCGCCAAAACCAGCAAATTCCATAGGCTCTTGGAGGAGTCGGGGCAGTACAGTGTTTTAGCTCCGTGCCAAAGATGAATGAGCACCGGGAAGTCGTCGTACAAGCTCCAGGCTCTACACAAACCCACTAATCCTGACCTTCGTGCGTACACTCTATTTGCTAGAGGCAGGACCCCCTCACACGCACAGACATGCACACACAGACACACACACCCTGCTTCAGCCTCTTCCTCTACAACAAGCTCCCACAGATAACTGGGGACACTGCTTAGCCCTGAGCTACGGTGTCTCAAGGGAACACCCACAGTTCCCACAGCTAGGACGCTGGCTGGCAGACACTGCAGGGAATGTGCGCCAAAAAGGAGAATCAACGACCGCCTTTCAGGGGACGGAGGAATCACACATCACCCAGGAATAGGGTACTAGGTCTGCAGGGCTCGCCGTGATTTTAAAGCAGCCCATCAAGAGAGTTAGAACAACACTGACACAAGGCACACTTCATCTGAGGAGAAGCTCCAGGTGCAGCAGCAGACGCCAGAGCTCCAGGGCACTTGCACGAGGGAGATGAGTGGAGAGAGCAGTCAACAGTGGGGCCACATTTCCTGTGACTCAAGGCTAAGCCTCAGGCTGCCACGGGGCTTACACTCGATCACTTCTTTAATCGACAGGTCGTCTCATCCTAAATTTTAAAATTTGTTTATTTATTTATTTTCGCTGAGGAATTTGCCCTGAGCTAACATCTGTTGCCAATCTTCCTCCACGTTATATGTGGGTCGCTGCTACAGCATGGCTGACGAGTCGTGTAGGTCTGCACCCAGAACCCAAACCTGCAAACCTGGGTCACCAAAGCGGAGTGTGCCAAACTTAACCACTATGCCACTGGGCTGGCCCCTTAAAATTTATCTTAAATTCGCCAGAGGGGCCTTAGAAAGTCTTCTGAAAGCACATGCTATTCTCAGGAAAGGTACCTGATACATCTTCTATAAAATGTTGTGCAGGATTTCCCCTTTGCAAAGAAAACCCTTGGGTCCGCTGGTCTTGAGCGACCTGCAGTGCGAGCCAGCTCCAGGCATCTGGAATCAGAAGTGCTGGCTCCCGTCACGCCCGGATAAAGGGAAGCCTGTGAGCATGTGGTTTACGGGCCACTCACTCAGTTTTGAGAAACTGACAGGCCCCTCTGTTTTCCCAGGAAATTTCCACACTGTGGTTCTAAATTCCTCAGTATTTGTCCAGAGAGGTTACACAAAACCAGTTTTTTTCCCCAATAACATCACACTGGGTGGCAGGGCTATGTTTGGGTAACACATCATATTTGAGGAGTGGTGTGAGATGAGTAGGGAAAATTGAGCCCAACGTGATGATTGCTAACAAACAGGCTTCCTGCCCGCCGGGCTGGTGTGAGAGTGGTGGCCTTGGTCCCCAGGCCCGAGTGGGCTTCACCCCATTTGGTGGGAGGCCCTGGCAGGTATGGTGCCACCCACCCACTGAAGAGCACTTACACTCTCCCTCCTGTACACGGTGCGGATGCAGCTGAGGGTGTTCCCATAGCCGATGCCGGCCTGCAGGCGAGTCTGCGGAGAGAGGGAGGGGTCAGGGCCCAGGCAGAGAGGATCACGTCCCCACTGTCCCCAAGATGCCGAGCCTCCAGCACCGAGGCCCAGAGAGGGGACAGCCCTTCAGTGAGAGGTTTGTGTTTCAGTGCTGGCGAGGCTGGCCCTCTGTCCTCTACCTGCCTTGCCTCCCTCAATGTCCCATTGAGACCTTGCTAAACGCAGCAGAAGCCCTCTTGGTCTGAGAGAGGAACAGAGGCTGGTTTGTTGTGCAAAAACAATGCTTGTGTGGAGACATAGGACCCCTGCCCCTTGAGTGCAGAAAGCTAACCCGTGGCTCTGCTGCATCTGCTGTCCATCAGTCTGCCCTCCTAAATAGTCCCGGGAGCAACCTGTTCTTCTCACTTCCTGAACCCCCTCATCTCTCACCTGGACGATGGGCTGGTCTCACCACCGCCCTTCTGCTTCCCCCTTGCTCCTTCACCTGTGTCTACACAACAGTCAGACTGATCTTTTCTGAACAACAATGAACCACATCACTGCTGTTTAAAGTGCTCCAGTGGCCTCCCATCAAAGGCAGAATCAATTTCACAGCCTGTACCAGCACCCAGGAGGTCCTGGCTGAGCACCTGTGCCTGGTCTCATTCCCACATGCCCTTTCCTTCATGCCCCCGCCCTCTGCACCCGCCATATGCCACATCCCCAAGTCCCCGGAGCATCAGCTCTTTCCTGCCTCCAGAACTGCCCCGCATTCCCCATCTGGAAGGCTCTTTCTTCAGCTCCTGCTCATCTTTTTGGGTCTGAGCATAAATGTTGCCCTGGTGTCATCTGTTTGTCTGTTTACTTAGGGTGTATTCGAGCTGCCTTTCTGGGGCAGGGCTGTCTCATACTTCCCTCTCCTCCCTGGGGCCAAGCGGGAACCTGGCACTCGGCCCCATGAAACTGGCTGAATGAGGGGCTGGGTAGTGAAGGCATGGTGTCCTTAGCGGAGGCTGGCTCTGGTGGCCAGGGGAACGGCTGACAGGCACAGAGGGTCTGAGTGAGCCCACAAAAGTGCCCAGGTCCCAGATGGTTCCACTTCTTTAAAGATGTGCAGCCTACGGTTCTCCATCAAAACAGTTTCTCAGCACCCACAGTGTGCCATGCTGGTAGGAAGGAGCTGTGAGAGCCAGGGAGGAGGAGACCCAGACACTGCCCCCCAGAACCCAGGGTCCCGTGAGGAGCAAGACTCAGTGTGCAGACTGACTCTTCACCATTAATAGCATCAGCTCCATCTGCAGACAAGTAGAGAAGACTTTGGGAGAACACACCCCCCAAAAGTGATGGTCTCTGAGGTGAAAATCATGGGTGATGTTTTCCTGCATTGAAGTTTTCTTCATTTTCTAACTTTCCTAAAATAAGCAGGGTTTTTCTCCACTATTTTTAGCTTATATAATTTAAGAAATAATTTTAAGTACACAGCTAATATGGGAATACATTCTATCAATTAAAAAATTTCAACACTACATATAAGGCTGAAGTCTCCTTTGCCGGTTTCTCTCCCCCTCCACCTCCCCCAACCCCCGCAGCTAATCACCATGGCTCATAGCCTGGCTAACTGTTTGACAGGCATTCATCTAAAGAGTTTTGTAAAAACAGATAGCCAGAGAGAAGATGTAGTAATTCATAGGTCTGATACATAAATGGCATCACACTGTTGGTAAGTCTTATTTTCACAGTCAGAGAAATGTACTTACTGACTAACTCCACTCGTTGATTGGGTGCCTGTTTCCTAGCAGTCACTGTTCTGATCTCAGGGAATTCAGCAGAGAAAACAAACTCCCTGCACTCGTGGAACTTACAACCAAGCGGGGTCAGAAAAGACCATCAATAAGAAGTAATTCCCAAGTAAGCATATATGTCAGATGATAACAAGTGCCATGGAGAAAAATAAACCAAGGATCAGAAAAGCTGGGTGGCAGGGCAGGAAAATGCAATTTTAATCTGGGTGGTGGGGAAGACATCCTGGAAGATACAGCAAGATGAGACCTGGGCCTCCACGGTCCTCTTGTTGAGCAGAATCACAGAGGTCTACCCTGGGGCGGAGTATCTCCAGTCAGGACAAGGACGTGGGCCAGGAGAGGTGGGGCACAGGCCTCTCTCTTTGCCCCATTTAGGGCTGGCATGAGGCTGCATGCTCTCACCCGCTGATCCCAGCTCTGTCGGGGCTGTCCCTGGGTAGTGCATCCACGAAATGGTGGAGCCCATAGGAGGGATCAAGTTCCCACTAAGAAGGCTGAGTGGTCGAGTCGCTCAAGCAAACGGTACCTGAGGAAACTCAACCCAAGAGCCAAGCCCAGATCACAGAACAGTCTCAAAGCCATGGAGCAAAGGTCTGCCAGCCATGCGGAGCACTCAGGGAGCCTGTCACTGAGGCCAGCAGCACAGCTCAAGCCTCCAGGGCCTCCAGTTACAACAGGAGCCGGCATTTAGTGTGCACCAACTTGGTGCATGCTTGGGGAAACATGGGCCATCTTCCAGAACTTATCTCACTGAAGCTCACAAATGTTATATAGCGTCGATACTATCCCCATCTTACAGATGAACAAAGATGATTTCCTGTGTTAGTTTCCTATTGCTGCTATAACAAATTACAACAAATTTAGTGGCTTTAAACAATACCAGTTTATTCTCTTACAGTCTAGCTGGTCTAAAGGCAGCTAAGCCCTAATTAGAAAACCCTGGTCACACTGCATCAGGCATAAATCCTGTGCCAGGAGCCAGGGGAGAATCTTGACCCCAGCTCCACTGCCACCAAGCAGCCAGTGGCTGGCTCTCCCATCTATGATGGGGAAGGAGCCTTTGACCCAGGTCAGCAGTTTGGGTCCTTTTAGTTTGGCTCTTCCGCAGGTGAGCCATGGGACCTCAGACAAGTCACTCGTCTGCCTCCCCACACCCCAGCGTGTGTTCATCAGGATGGGAATGGCTTGCTCATTGCTCTATCCTTGGTGCCACAGTGACCATCTTCTTGACAGCCCTGCTGGAGAGGTGCTCTTTGCCCATTTTACAGACAAGGAGGTTAAGTGTTGTGCCCTGCCCCACAGTAGGTGGGGAGGCTGGGACTGGACTCCAGGTTATTCTGACTCTGAAGTTCTCACCCAAACCTTTCTCAGTGGACAGGGAGCCTACAGAAAATGTCAGCCAGAAAGAAGGAAGATGTTCCAGGGAGAGACAAGGGCCCCTGCCCACAGCCTCTGAGGCCTCAGAGGCCGGTCATGGAAGCTGGGATCTCCAGGCTGGAACCCACAGGAGGGAGGTTCTGAGGCTGAGCAGGGACTCAATTTTACATATCAGGAAGGGTTCCCTCCAGAGGCTCAGGGCACAGAGTGGTGAGGAGGAGAGCCCCAGCCTTTTCAAGTGACATGTGGCCAGGCCTGAGGTAGCCAGACTTGCCTATGCAAGGGCCAGGGGTCTCCAACAAGCTCCACCAGCCCCTGGTCAGCCTGCAGGTGAGGGAAAGATACTACCAGGGAGCCACAAAGGTTGCCTGTGTCAGAAATGTGGCTGGAAGGCCCTCAGGGACAGGGATTGGACCTGCTCTGTCCACCACCGAGGTCCTGCCGTCCCCACAGCACCTGCACAGAGAATGTCCACTATGCAGTTGATGTTTGAGCAAAAGGTAGGGCCTGTATGAGGGACACGAGGAGCCAGGAAATTTCTTCAACATTTAAGAGAAGCAGGCTGACCTCCCCATCAAGAAGAGAGCAGGCCTGGGCCCTGACCTGGGAAGGGGCCCATTGTCACGCCAGAGGAAGACAGGAGACAGGAAACTACAGCGGCCATCTGAGAAGGACCTGCGAGATTCCTCTTTGTGCCTGATCCAGGCAGAGCTGTAGAGATGGATGTGGAAGTCGGGGAGGAAGGGGCACTATTTGTGGCCATGTTCTCAGGGTTTGGCTCTGAGTCCTGCTTACCACTGGGGATGGGTAGCAGAGATGGAGGTGGAGTCAAAGAATGTGCCTTTATAGCCTCTCACTCAGCAATGCTTTAACTTCTTGTATGACCTGAGGCAAGCCCCTTCCCCTTTCAGGGCCAGTTTCTACATCTGTAGAAGAAGGGGTCTGGATGATCCCAATGCCAGATGGCTGTGCTGGCTCCAGAGTCCTCACACCCCATGCACTTCACCAAGTTATAATGACTTCCCATTCCCAACCTAAGTCCAGAGTCCTGAGCTGATATTCAAGACCTCCAAGGATTGAGTGCTGACCTGCCTTTCTTGGATTCTCATCCGTAGATGCTCTCGGAAACCTGATGCATCAACAAAACTGGACATGCTGGCCTTTCCCAAGCGTACCCCCCACCCAGTGTCCCCACCTCAGTGCCTTTGCCCATGACGTTCTCTGTACCTGAAACATCTTTTTTAATCACCTGAAACCCAACCCTAAATTTTGGGCTCAGATGCTGCCTTACACTTGAAGGCTTTTCTGGTTCTTATTTCCATAGGGACTTGCAGGAGGACACTCATCTGTGCCCCGGCCCCTCCCCAGCAGGTCCTGAGAACCCGAAAACAGAAATGGGATGATCACAAAAACAAAATCACTGCCAAGTAATGAGGGCAGAGCCTTCCAAACCAGGCCTCCTGGCACCCCACCCCCATGGGCTGGCACAGAGAGCCTGCCCTGGCTGGAGACTCTCTGGGGATCAGAACCAGCAGGCACATTCCTGGAGGCAGTCACACCCCAGGACCCCTTCCAAGAGGTAACGGCAACAATGGCTACTGTACCTTGACTGTGTCCAGAGGGTGGCCAACGATGACACTGGCTGCACCTGCGGATTGAAGAATACCTGGTCACTCAGCCCCTGGGCTCCTGGCTTGCACCTGCTGGCTCGTGGGACAGGACAGAGGGCTCAGGCACTTACATTCACTTATTCTGTCACCAAAAGGGATCCCTAATGTGCTAGGCACTGGCCCAGGCACCAAGGAAAGCAGATAAAATGGAGGAAAACCTGCGCCCTGCCTCAAGAAACAAGCACCCCAAAAAGGCAGGTGAAGGTGCTGAGACAACTGGGTATCCACATGCAAAACAATGAAGTTAGATACCCCCCACCTCACACCATATCCAGAAATTAACTCAAAATAGAACAACGACCTAAATGGAAGCACTAAAACTATAAAAATCATATACTAAAACATAGGGAAAAGTCTTAACAACCTTAGATTTGCAATAGATTCTTAGCACAAGTAACCAAAAAAAATAGATAAATTGAATAGCATAAAAATTAAAAACTTTTGTGCACCAAAGGATACTGTCAAGAAAGTGAGGACAACCTACAGCATGGGGGGGAGATATTTGCAAAACATATATTTGATAAGGGTCCAGTATCCAGAATATATAAAGAACTCTTACAACTAAAAAAAAAATTTTTTAATAAAAGACTTAAATAGGCATTTCTCCGAAGAAGATATCCAAATGGCCAGCAAGTACATGAAAAGATGCTCAACATTATTAGTCATTAGGGAAACATACATAAAAATCACAATGAGATTCCCTTTCACACCCACTACGATGGCTCTAATAAAAAAATGGAAAATAACTAGTATTGGCAAGAATATGGAGAAATTGGAAATTTGTACATTGCTGGTGGGAATGTAAAATGGTACTGCTGCTGTGGAAAATGGTTTGGCCGTTTCTCATGAAATTAAGCAGAGTTACCATATGACCCAGTAATTCCACTCCTAGATATACACTTAAAAGAACTGAAAATAGACACCCAAACAAGTACACGTCCATGCGTGGTCATAGCAGCACTATTCACAATAGCCAAAAGGTGGAAACAGCCCAGTGTCCATTACCGGATGAATGGATAAATAAAATGTGGTTTATCCACACAATGGAATATCATTAGCTGTAACTAGGAGTGAAGTATGGATACACGCCGCAGTGTAGATGAACACTGAAAACATGCTAATGAAAGAGGCCCAGACAAAAAGGGTCACATATTGTATGATTCCATTTCTATGAATTATCCAGAATAGGGAAATCCATAGAGCCAGGAAGTAGATTAGAGACTGCTTCGAGGGAGAGGGAGGGGATAGGGTTTAACTGTAAATGGGCACGAGGGATCTTCCTGGGGGGGGGAGAGAAAAGGCTGTAAAACTAATTTATGGTAATGGGTGCACAACTTGGTAAAATTACTAAAAATGGTCAAATTGTACAATTGAAATGGGTGAATTTTATGATGTGTAAAATAACCTCAGTAAAGTTGGTTTAAAAATAGAGACATAGCACTTAAACAGCACCTGGTACCTACCAAGGATTCACTGTTACTACACTCATCCTTATTTCAGGGAAGCCAAAAGAAGAGATGTGTTAACATGAACAAAGCAGGACAATGTCAGAACAAACGACAATCCACTACTTGCTGTGTGAGCAGGGCAGGGAGGTCTCTGTGTCACCAGAGCCTCTGAGCTACTCTGACAGCCTTGCCCTCCAGGGTGTTTCTCAAACCAAGCTCCTGGCAGCCCTCCTGAAGCTGGTCTGGCTGTTCAAGGGACAGCCTAGAGAAGTGTCTCTCAATGAAAGGCTGAAGGGGTGTCCAAAGAGGGCCTGGATATGCCCAGTGGGCCTCTGGGCACAGCCCCCTGACTGGGAAAGTTAGGAGGGGCAGGTCTCAGCCCACCCAAGAGAGCCTGTACCAACAGAACTGGCCACCGTGAAAGGAACGGCCTGCGCTCAGGACAGTGAGGAGCAGGGGCCCTGCAGCCACCCGTGGAGGGAAAGAGAGAGACTCCTGCCAGGTGGGAGGGGCCGCCCGAAGGGGATCCTGGGATGCTGTCTGCCTTACGGCTCTTTTTTTGTTTTCTGTTTCCTACAAATCTTCTGGTCTCCTCCATACTCAGAAGAACAATTGGTGGGGCACAAACATGCTACTGTAGCCTGTGCCTCACCAGCTCAGTATTTAGTTTCGTCTTTGGGATGGGGCCGCACTTACCAACATCCCTTCCCAGATGACCCTTTTAGAGATGGGACCAAAAGAAAGACACTTTACAATAAGTAAAGTCCCTCGAACCCTCCCCCAACCCTCACCAACAGCTGAGAAAAGAGGAGGGTGGACCCATTGGAAAGAGAAGAATGGACAAGCAAAGTAGTGGATGCAACTCTTGCCCAAGCAAACCCGGCCCAAGCCCAGGAGAGAAAGGCTCTGGGAGCGGTACGAAGGGACCAGGGGGCCCAATAGTGCCCGGAGGAGAGGCCTGACAGTTGACAACGGCTGAAAACAGGAAGGGTTCCTCCTATCTGGCAATTGGTACCTGCAGCCTGGCGCTCGGCTCCCTCTGGCCGGGGCGCCCCCTAGGGCCGGCCAGATCACGAAGTCGGGCTCCCCATCCCACGCCGGGGCGGACGGGCAGGGGGGTGGGGAGGGGGGCGAGCGGCCAAGCGCCACCCTCACGCACAATTCCTGCGAGGTACGTCCCCAGATTCAGGCGCGCACTCGGTCACCAGAAGGGTGTGTACGCGCCTGGACGCTCCATTGGCTGCCAGCTTTGACCAGAGGTTTAATCATTACCGGATCAAGTTCCGCGGATCCTAACTTCGAGGCAAATCAGCTCAGGGGGAATCTCATTAAGGCTCGCGGAATTTAGCTCCGGCGGCAGGCGAGGAACAGCAAGACCACCCCTGCGCCGGGGCGTCGGGGCACTGCCCGCAGCGGGCGCGGATCTCGCCGGGGCGCATGTCGGGAGCGCACGGGCGCGGGGCTCCCTCGCCAGAGCGCGGTGTGTAAGCTCGGCCCGAGCGGCGCTCGGCGAGGCTCTCTCTTGTTCTCTGGCCCGGGGGTCTCCCGTGAGCACACTCACCTCTGGGGGACCCCGTTACCACGCTCACCTCCGATCCAGCCCGCCGCAAAGTCTTCCAGCTGGAAGTTGCCCATGGCCGGTGCCGCGGCGCCTCGCCCTCCCGGAGCCGGGTCAGTGCCCATTCAGAATCTGCGGGGCGTGGCCCGCCGGCCCGAGCGCACCGGAGCAAGAAAGTCGGGGACTGGGAGCGCACGGGAGGTCCTACTCCACCCCTGGCTCCGAGTCACCGCGCGCGGGCTGCCGCGCTCACCTCTCCAAGAGCCCGCGGGCAGCTGACATCACGCCCCCCGTGGACCTTAAAGGCGCAGCGCTCAGGCTGGGCGAGGTGCGCTCTGCGCCGCGCATCCCGGCGCCGAGAGGAATTCCCTATCCCTCCCTTCCCCCGTCGTCCTCTCCCTCGCCACCAGTGGAGCCTCAGCTCCTCCAGCCGAGAGTGCCAGCCCCGTGCAAGTAATTGTTCACATCGGGTCCGACTGTGGAAATGATTTCAGGGACATTTTTGCGAAGTTCACCACAAGAGAGAGGGCGGAAGGCTTTATCGAAGGTCGGGAAACACTTGACAAACCTGTGATAGAATTACTTACCTGTGAGGGTACATCCTCTTTTAGGCTGAAAAAGCGCTGAAATAGTTCTATCTACTAAACTGTCAACTAAACCAGAATTTCTTCTCTTTGAGGAACGAAATGAAAGCCAAGGACAGTTTCGCTATAAAACACATAGGACACGCACATTTCCACTGCAGTTTTAGAGGTTCGGAACCCTTCTGCCGCCTCCCTCCCCGCACCTCTCCGTAGTCCCCAGGTTTCAGAACCCTATCTATTCGTGAATAACTGGAATAATGTGTGGAAAGCGCCCAGCCGGAGGAGGGCTCCAAGACGGCCCTAAGTAAGCATTAGCTATTAATAACGTCCACCGTTGCTGAGCGTTTAAATCCTGCCTCACTCACTGCTGGGCTTCCTCCTCACAGTGACCCTGCGAGCTGAGGGTTCTTGGCATCCTCATTCCTAGGTGAGGCAAATGATGGTGTGTTTAGTGTATATAATGATATCTATACATATCACATAGAGTTTAATCTTTTAGGAAACTGGCCCAAATTAGGAGATGAAAGTTGTCACACCTGAGTTACAGGCTAAGCTGTGAGGGCAGATTTGAGGTTATTCTCAAACACCTGGTGGCCACAGTGGAGGGCCCAGGGGAGACCCCACTCAGAACTGAAGGTCCTGCAGCACCGCCGGCTGAGGGCACACAGCCCCCTGCAGGAAGCACCCCGCCAGGTGGAAATTTTCCCAGCCCCCAAAACTCTCAGCCCGCCAGGCCTTTAGGAGTGGGGAGGCAAGGCTGGAAATGTCCTCTGCCAGCTGGCTGGGTGTGAGGTCGAGGTGGCCAGATAGCACACTGTGCCTCTGGAAGTGCCTGCTTTGCAGGTCCCAGAAGCCACTGATACCCACCCCCAAGGCTCTCTGGGCCAGCCCCCTCACGCCCCCTCCCCACACAGACAAGCAGGCCCCAAACCCCGTTCTGCCACCTTGGCTGAAACACTTCTTCCCACCCCAAAACACACCCCCTCTGCCTCTCTACCCACATGCTCCGGACAAGCATATGGGTGCCGGAGCCCCCGCGCCCTGAGGATGCCTCCATCTCTGTGTTGAGGGCTTCATGCACGGTCCCACTTCCTCCTCACAGGAGCTGTGAGGAGCCCTAGCATTGCCCCCACTGATGGTCAGTTCTATGTGTCACCTTGGCTGGGTGACAGTCCCCAGTGAGTCAATCAAACACTAATCTAGGTGTTGCTGTGGAGGCATTTTGTAGACGCGGTTGACCGCACAACCAGTTGACTCTAGGAAGGGAGTGTACCTTTGCTGATCCAGGTGGGCTCCATCTAATCAGTTGAAAGGCTGTAAGAGCAAAATGAGGGTGTCCCTGAGGAAGAATAAATTCCTCCTGTGGACTGAAGTGTCAGCTCCTGCCTGAGCGTTTCCAGCCTGCCCGCCTGCCCCCCAGATTCCAGACCTGCCCAGCCAGACCCACAATTGTGAAAAATATACATATCTCCTACTAGCTCTGTTTCTCGGGTAGAACCCTGTCGGAGTTCACCTGTGAAGTAGAGATGAGGAGACCGAGGTTCTGAGTGGTTAGATGAGATCCTGTCCACCCAGGGATTATCATCCCCACAACCATGAGGTGGTAGAGTGATTCTAGGGACAACCTCGAGCTTGCTCTTGTCCTCTCTGACCGCTCCCCATGCACCTCTCATCCCCCTACACTTTCCCATCCAGCACCCCATCCTGACATGGTGCTTGGTGGGGTGCCCACGTCTCCCTGGCCTGTGCTGATGGTGCTGATCCCAATCAGCTGCGGGCTCGCTCTTCTCCATCCCAACCCTGGGCAGTGATGCTCCTTGCCGTTCCAGCCATGTCTCCTCAGCGTCCTGGGCCCAGAAGCAAGCAGCTGGTGGTCTGGGGCACATTTAACTCTCAGGTACAGCTCTCCAGGGGCCCAGCTCCCTCCAGGGCCCGGCTCAGCCCACACTGTCCACCCTGGGCCAGCCTGGAAGGCAGAGGGGCCTTCTCTCTCTGTCAAACTCTCTCTCTGTAGATAGACCCTGCACCCAGCCAGGACCCCCTAGAGGTCCATGCTCACTGGGGAACGTGCCCTTGCCTGTGGAGGTGCTTTTGTTCCAGTGGGAGCTCCCTGGCCACCTCTGAAATGGAAGACAACCTGCTAACCTCCAGTGTACTGCCAGTGTCCAGCAGGGACCCGGCTGCGGGAGCCAGCTTTGAAGACAATGCATGGTCTGGAGGAAGGGGCCTCTCCTGGGCCTGCTCTTCTCCCTCTGGCATGTCCCTGTCACATCACCCAGAGTGCAGCGGCAGCCAGCCAGCCCTCCTCCTTCCAAGTAAGACGGAGTCTGACCACTGAGGCTTGATCCTAAAAGGGTCAAGAGGTCCCATGAGGAGCGGGACTCTGAGGTGGGAGGGACCTCCTCAGAGACTGGACCTGTGTCTGGGTGTGAGAGCCAGCACCAGCCCTCTGAGGAAAATGTAGGGGATGGAGCCACAGACGTGACTGGGATGGAGTCTTACAAAGTCCCGGGGAAGGATGGAAACATCACACTCCATCTCTGAGCCCCGGCTTCCTGCCCCACATGTGCCTCACTCAGTCCTGAGGTTTCAGGGTTGCCATCAGCACTGACCCCCGAGCTGAGCCCTGCCGTGCCTGGGACACATGCTGGGACAGTTATGAGACATGATAGGACTTTGAAGATGGCTCTTTTGTGAGTTCACTGTGGGAGCAAGTGCACAGGTGGAAGGCCCACCAGTTCCCCAAGGCCCACTCTTTTGAAGGACCACCCAAGGGGGGCCAGACAGATTGTCATTCCCTCAGTCTCGTGTCAGCACCAACTGGGAAGGCCCTGAACTGGCAGGCATTGTCCCCGGCAGCCACAGACGGCCTCCTGAGCCAGGGAGCTGCCGCTTGAACTGCTAATGAGGAGGAGCAGAGCGAAAGGTGTGGGCTCCTATCCAGAATGAACCACTATGCTCCACTCCTGAATGTGTGCCAAGAATCTGCCTACAAGGCACATCACCTGAGGGAGGCGGGGGGAGGACCCAGGTCTGGTGGCAGCCAAGGGCCAGCCTTCAGAATCCCAGACCCCCAGGCCGTGGGACCCCACAGAATGCTGACTCTGGGGAGGGCGTCTGGGCCCTTCCTTATTCCTGGCTGCCCAGCTTTGGAGCAGCATTTGTAGTACTGCCACGTGCATTTGAATTCTACCCTTGGGAGAGCAGGTAAAGAAACTGAGGCACTGAGAGAACAATTCCCTGGGTTGCTAGGGCAGGAAAGAAACCCCATTTCCTTCCTCCCTCAGCTCCTTCTGGGAAGGTAACTCCCAGAGCATTTTCCACTGCAGATGGATATGCCGATATCATTTGACAAGAGTGGCCCGCTTCCCAGTTCTCATCTGCCCTCTCAGGTAACGAGTTTTCTGAGCACCTTGTATGTGCCGATCTCTGCTCTTGGGAAGGTGTCTGTCAGAGAGGAGACAGTTTGTCTGAGATGCCACATGGAGGCAGCTGTGAGAGCACTGGAGTGGGAGCCATGTGCCGGGAGCAGTCAGGGAAGGCTCCCAGGCCTGGAGTCTCCCAGCTGCCCCCTGAGTCTATCCAGCTCCCCGGCTCCACCTCCTCAACACTCTCTCGGCCAAGCCCACAGTCCCCTACCTGTGCCACCTGCCACGTCTGGGCAGCAAAGCCCTGGGCCTATGTCCGGTGGCAAAGACCCCGCCCTGCCGCCTGCTCTCCTCTTGTCTCCTGGAAGCCGGCCCTCACCCTGTGTTCCTCCCTTCTCTCCTGCTCTGGTCTGGCTCCTGAAAGACTTGTCTCCTGCCCCTCCTTCCATGTGGGGTTCCTCAGGGCCCTCATCTTGACCCTCTCCCATCCATGCCCATCTCTCAGCTCACAACCCCCAACCCTTGTCTCCTGCTCAGACCTCACTTCTGAGCCCAGAATCCTTTCTCTACTCAACACCTCCACCTGGATGGCCCCACATCCATCTCTAACTCAATGTCCCTTGATGAACTCTCTGTCTAACTCCCCAAGGTGTTCCTCCTTCAGGGCCCTTCAACTCAGGGAAAGGTGCCTCCACCCAACTGGCCACCCAAACCAGACCCTGGATGCCATCCTTGATTCCTCTCTCTCCCCCAGGGCCTCATCCCATTAGCCATGACGTCCTGAGGGTCCCTCTCCTCGATGGCCCTGACATCCAGCCCTCTTTGATGTCTCCCGATGTGGCTCAGCCCAAGCCTATGCTACTCCCTGCTGGACCATGGTGGACAGAGGCCCCTGGGTCCCTCTTCCCGGTCTCCTGTCCACCTCCAGCTGCTTCCACAGTGAGCCTCTGAACCCTTGCACCTGCTCCGGCCCTCCTCTGTTGAAGGACCTCCAGGGACTCCCCACGGCTTGAGCATCATTCCTATTCCTCTGCTTGGCCTGCAAGGGTATGTGGGCCTGGGTCTGGCTGCCTTTCTCCTTCTCACCTCCTACCACCCCAGCCCTCCCCTCCAGTGGAGCCCCAACAGGGCGGTGTGTCCTCCACACCCCATGTGCTTTCCATGTGTGTGACTGTGCACTCGTGTTCCATTGCTGGGAACACCCTTTGCCCCCTTCTTTCCTGGCTAGCCCTATACCTTAGCTCTTTGAGACTCAGCTCAACTCTCACCTTCTCCTGATAGGCATTCCTGGAAGCACCCACCACCCCTCTCCACACTGGATCCCCTGTCTCTCTACTGTGTTTCCAGAATATTCTGGGCATATCCATATCACTGCTGCCACACTCTACGGGTTATTCTCTGTCTTCCCATCAGGACTGTGGGCCCACTGAGAACAGGGCACTGCCTTATTCTCCTCTGGACCTGCAGAGCCTGGCACAGGCCTGGTGGATAGTGAATGCTCCATGGGCCTTAGACCCAAAGGCCTGCTGATCGCTGGCAGCCAAAGAGAGAGCCCACACACAGGACTCTGTGTGGCAGAAAAGAAGCAGCCCTGGGCCTTTCTTGGTGTGTCACAGAGCTGGCTTCTTTCAGGCCCTCAAAGGTACCAGAGGCTTTTCCACCTCAGGGCCTTTGCACCAATCGCTCCCTCTGCTGGCAGCTCCCTCCTCCTGCCTTCCTCAAGGCCAACTTCCACCTCCTTAGGTCGAAGCTGAAACGTCCGTCCTCTGCACAGAGAGTCCTCACCAGACCCCTCCGTCGTGGTCAATACCTCATTGCCCCTCTCAAGGCATCCCTGCTTCTCCTTCTGGCCCTCAGCGTGTTGGTCATTCCTTGTGCAATGCACGGGAGGTCCAGAGGGTAGGGCTGTCTGATTGGGCCACCGCCGCTGCATTCGTAGCCTCCACTGCAGAGCAGATGACTGGTGATGATGATGGTGGAGCGGGAGTGGATGACTGGAGCGGGAGCACGTGCACGTGCTGTTCTCCTTCTTTGGGCATTTGTCCTGCTGCATCACTCCTGCGCTGGCCTCAGACAGTAGCAGCTCTGAGGTCCCTCCCCTGACGCCAACGGGAAGGAAAGGAGCAGATGGTAATTTTTCAAGGTGGTATTGGAGCTTCTCATTTGGGGCGGGATCCCGCCCTGCACTGGCAGTTCTTTGAGAGGGTCTATTCAGCACGTTCAGACTATATTCGGTCCGGCATCTATTCAATTTGATGTTCCAAGTCAAGAAACAGAGAAAGGTGACTGGCTGTGAAATGAAGGAGCAAAGCTGCCTGGGCTCTGCTTCTGGTGCTGCTGCTGCTGCTGCCTCGCTGGGCACCTTGGGCGGGTCCAGGCCTCAGTTTCCCCCTCTGTCTTTTGGAGGATAAGGATGGGGCCCTTCTAAGGGAACATCCAGAGAAAGTCGGAAATTCTGGGCCGTGGAGACGCCAGCTGTGAGTGTCTTGTCAGGATGTGCCAGCAGAGGGCGCTGCTGCACAGCACTTGGGGCGCTCAGGCGGAAAAGACCAGCCTGGCTGCTGGGGGAGAGTTTCCCTGGCCGGTTTCCCCACGCTGGGCTGACAGAGGCAGACCTAGCATGTACTTGGGCAGTGAGAGACATGCTAACCTGGAGGCTCAGGAGGGGTCTGAGGGTACCAGGGTGGACCTCTGTGGGCTTAAAGAGGACCCATCCGCGGCTTCTCGCGAGCTGTGTCCTTGCATCCCAGAAAAGAGAGGTAACGCCCGGGATCTCTTCACCCGCCTTGATTCATCAAGGCCTCAGATGTACCAGGCTCCTTCCACCTCAGAGCTCCAAGCTGGCCCAGTGCTACTCCATCTCATTGAATTCTGTGAGGCAATTCCCCATTTTACAGATAAGAAGATGAGTCTCAGGGAGGTTAAGCAATTTCTCCAAAGCCACACAGCCAGTAAGCAGAGGATTACAGATTTGCACATGATGTTCACTCCAGGGCCCAGCTCTTAACCAAGGTGCTTCCTCCCAAGACTCATAAAGTAGAAGTGACTTTCCCAAAAGCTCTTGCCCCCATCTCCACTCCTAAATGTCCTCACTTCTCTGCCTCAGTTTCTCCACCATCAGTGAGACGGTATTAACATTTGCCACCCACAGTCATATACTTAGGGCTCCCCAAGCAGGTGCCTCAGTAATCAAGGGGAGTGCTCTGGGGTGCCCTCTGACCTTTCCCCTGACAAGCTCCGGTGGGCGGGGCTGGCTCTGTGCGCATCTAAGAAGAAGGAATGCCTGGCCTCCTCAGCCTTTTCTTCTCAGCTGACGGACATGGGTGGGCTGGTGCTGAGGACAAGTGGAGGTTGGGCAGCAGGGGAGCAGGGAGATCTGGGATGGAGGGGTTTCTGCAGAAGAGGGGCGTGGGGGCTGGGCGATGGAAGCGGCCTTGCAGCTGTTGAGGTCACATCCGGAAACCCCTGCTGAGCACCTGCTGTATGCTAACCTGCCTGGGCTGCAGAGAGCTTGAGATGCTGATAGTGAGAGGGGAGTTCGTGCTAGGAATGTCGGCCCAGCTCTGCTGTGTGGCGGGTCTCCTCCACCATGCGCTCATCAGACATCAGCTGCAGGGCTCTGGGGAGGACCAGGGAACCTCACACCACGCCTCACCTGAAAAGAACAGAGGCCGGAAGGGACGATAGAGAGAAAGTCTTGAGGGTAGACTCAGAAGACTTCGAAAGGAGATGGCATTTGAGCCGGTCCTGAAAAGACGAGTGGGATTGTGACCTGCGGAGGCAGGGGAGAAGGGCCTGATGGGAGAGGGAACAGCCTGAGCAGCACTGGGCCAAGAAAGCCAGGGAGCCGGAGGAGTTCCACTTGCCCAAGCTCGGCCAGAATGGGCAGTCCACCCTCACTCCAGCACATGCACACTCAGCGGTCTCCCATGCCCTCTGGGTGAGGATGTGGGACCGGGACCGGGGGGTGGGGGTTGGGAACTAGAACTGTCAGTATGTTCTGCTCCAGGGGAAAGCCCAGGTCTTCCCATCTGCTGAGAGTCTTTGGATAAACTGTTCTTTCCTTCAGGGCCCCAGCTTCTCTGTCTATTAAAGGAAAGGCCAGACTAAAGACCCCACGCCTTGGGGAAAGAGACAGGGTGCGACAAAACCCTCAGCTCTGAACCCACCCAACTCCCACTGCTCTCTGCTCCAGGGTCAGTGTGAATGTGGCAAACAGCACACTTCCTGTTTTTAAGAGAGGGGAGATGTTCAAGGACTCCAAAGTCATCTCATTTTTGATGCAAGTACAAAGGAAAGAGTTTAAAAGAACAAAATCCCCAAACCACATGGATTAGATTTTCTCCAAAATAGACAGAAGTTTCCTAAATGACAAAAGCTGTGCTTGGGGAGAAGGCTCAAGAGAACCAGCCTTAAATGAGGTACGAGTCTATCCGGGGCGGCAGGCAGAAGGGAAGTCGCCGCTGCCCCACGCCTTGCACAGTTCCGCTGCAGCCAGGCCTCCCGGCAAAGCAGCCGGGCTTCGCTCTGCTCCTGCCTGTCACTTCGATCCAGCCACATCTCCACCACAGGGCTGCTGCCTGGGGCAGCCCCACCTTCTCCCTCCTGCCTGCCAGCCTTGCCCCTTCCATTCAGGCTCCTCACAGGGACCAAGGCGGCCTCGCTGTCCTTCCATCCCCCTTCCTCCGCTCCTCCCCTGACTTCAGTCTCCATAGAACCAGAATGTGCCCCTTCTCTGCCTTTATTGGTGCCTCAGCCATTTATCTGACAAATTAATGCTTGAGGACACAGTGCTAGGTGCTGGGCACACAGCCCTGTCCTCTTAGTGCATCCTTCCCTACTATAGTGTTAATAATGCTCCCTGAGACTCCCCACGCCAACTCCAGGGCTCCCTCTCCCTGTGAATCACCAGAATTTGGCATTATATCTTATATTAGAGAATGTGGTCGCCAGTCTCCAAGATGACCCCCAGTATCTCTCACCGTTCATGCCCTGTGAGGTCTCTTTCCACATTGAGTTGGAGCTAATCTTTGTGACCAACAGAGTATGGCAGAAGTAGCAATATGTGACTTCTGAGGCTCAGTTGTAATAGGCATCACAGCTTCTGTCTTGGTCTCTGGGATCACTTGCTCTGGGGGAAGCCAGTCACCATGTTGTGAGGCCACTCCAACAGGCTCGTGGAGAAGCCACAGGTGAGCAACTGAGGCTCTTTATCGACAACGGGCACCAGTTTGCAGCCGTGTGCATGAGGAGCAGACCCTCCAGCCCCAGGCAAGCCTTCAGATGACGGCAGCTCTGGCCAACACCTTGACCACAACTTCGTGAGAGACCCTGAGCCAGAGCCCCCACCTGAGATAAGCATAATATTAAGAGCATGGACTCTAGAGCTAGGTAGTGTTCAAATCCCGTCTCTACTGCCTTCCAGCTCTGTATCCTTGATTTGGCCACTTAACCCACCTGTGCCTGGACAGCCTCATCTGTAAAGTGGGGTGCTAACGGTACCTAACTGAAGTCATACTTAATATCAGTGTGTCAGTGCATGTAAGGTGCTCGGCACCATGGTTGGCAAGCAGTAAACGCTCAACAAACCTTACCTCTCACCATTGCCACGGCCTCTGCATCCAGACCTGCGCTCGCGTCTGTGTCAGCACAGAGCAGCCCCCGGCCAGTGCCGGCTGGATGGATGGGCCGCAAACTGCTCTTCCAGACCAGCCCAGTCCTTCACCCAGCATCCCTCCTGCTCCAGATCCTTCCTGCGAACTGCTCCCACAAGACAGCTCTCAGTCTTGAAAAACTCAAGGATCTCTTCAGCCCCACGAGCAAGCGAGGTTCCTCCAGCTCCCTCAGGCACCGCGGGCAGGTGGCTGCAGGGCTCCCAGCCCCACGCAGCTCTGGAAGCCACACATGCGGGAAGGGGGAGCCGTACCTTGGACCCAGCTTGGACTGCACAAGGAGAGAGCGGTTCCAGCATCTAACGCACCCGGACACCCCCCACCATAGTCTGCTTTGTTGAGGGCAGAGAGAGCCCAAGGATGCCGGCTCCCTACCAGCCCCGACCCGGGCCTGCGGAACAGAAGAGGGACCAGGCCAAACCCCCGACTCCGAGAACAAAGCCAAGGAGTCTTCCAGCAAAGACGCCTCTATTTCTTCCATCACACTCCCAACCCCAAGTCCCCTGGGCCAAAGGGGAGTTGTAGGAGTGCCTCAGAAATATTAAAAAGTGGAATTTTTCAAAAGAAACTCTTCAGTGTAACTGGAGTGTGGCCAGCTGATCTCTCTCCCCTCCTCCTCAACTTCTTCATCCTCAGGAACGGTGGGGAGCCGGGGTGGGGGGTGTTGCCCTGGGTGGAGGACAGGAGCATGCGGGTCAGAGGAAGTGGGGAGACGTGGAACCAGCAACACAGGACAGAGTGGCTGTGACTGTGGGACACATGTGTGTGACTAGGCATCAAAGGACTGTTTCAAACAAGAGCCCGCATTCACGTGCTCCGTCCCAGGAGTCAGGGGGCTGAGCACGCGCTGTCGTCATCCCACGTGCTGCAGCCTCCGGGCCGTCTGCATGGTGTGGGGTGAGCCTGGAGTTGGGGTCATGCTCGGGCCCCAGAAAACATGTCCACAGAGTGCAAGAAGGCAGGGCCTTGCAGATGTGCCCTGTGTCCCCAGCCTGCTGCTCCAAGGGCAGGGAGCCAGGGAAGGAAAGGGGGAGGGGCACTGAGGAAAAAGAGAGGTGAGGGGGTCCAGGGGAGGCTGGCGGGCCGCGGCTGGCTCTTTCCTTGCTGTGTGAAGACTCACTGAGGAGGGGTGTATGGGGAAGTGTGCTGAGGCCCTGCGGTCAGACAGACCTGGGTGTGAATACCGGCTCCACTGTTTGTGAGCTGTGTGAGCTTGGGCATGCTACTTAACCTCTCTGAGCCTGTTTCTTCTCCTGTAGAATGGAGATGACACCAGTGTCTACCCCTGAGGATTATGGAGATGGTCTCTGTAAGGTGCCTAGTGCATAGTAAGTGCTCAGTAAATGGAAGCTGTAAGTATTACTCCAAGCATCATATTCGTGCACCAATGCCAACAATTGTAGTGAAGTGATTTATTTACACAACCAGTCTCTGGTCTCTGCATCCCTCAGTTGTTAGCGGACCCTACTCCCTCCCTCTGAGCTTGGGACAGGCTACAGCAGGGCGGGTGGGAAGGTCTGAGGGCTGGACAAGGCAGACATCCCCTTGCTGGAGCCTCTTTTAGGGCTGCTGCCCTCCACGTCTCATTGGGCGGGTTTTGCAGCTGGGAGAGGTAAAAGGGAGCAGCCCCGGGCAGCAGGGTCCCTTCTTGGCCGGGGGATGGCTGAACATAGGGCACAGGCTGAGCTGCTCCCCTGTGTTCTTCCAGGAGAGAGGCCAACCCAGGCCTGCTGAGCTGGACACCGGGGTGGAGCCACCCGCTCGCAGGCGCAGGGTCTTCTCGCCTGCCCAGCTCAGTGGAGTGACAGGAGAGCCTGCTGGGCAGGGAGGTGGGCTCGCCTTCAGCAGTGGTCATGGGCACTGTGGCAGGGGGAATAAAGGCATGAGGGCTGCGGCCGGGGCAGACTGAGCCCTGGGAACCTTGCCCCCAGCCGCCTTGCCCCTTGGCTGATCCGCCGGTGCTGGCCCGTTCTCCAGTGGCTCCCGCGCCGCCAGCTCCTGCTCCCTCACAGTGTAGCTGCACGGGGCCTGGGTGGCTCCTGGCCCCCCGACGGAGAGGTGGGAGGCCCAGGGCTGGTGTGAAGCCCCTCCTCGGGGCTTCTGTAGTACGGCACGAAGCCTGGGGCACAAAGGGCGCAGCCCCCGAAGGCAGTGTCACTGGAGAGGGGGGCGTCCAGGCCGCCATCACTGGAGCATCCTGCCGAGACCAGCAGGAGTGGGCAGTGGACAGGACAGTGAGAGGACCCAGAGGCAAGGTCCGGGCCTGCCAGGGCAACCTGGGTCAGAGGAGACAGGAGGGTCAGGCAGGCCCCCAGATTGTGCCCAGACACCCAGGACTGGGCTGTGCCTCAAAACCACATCCCGCCAGGGCACCCGGCTGGGGGAGGGGCGTGTCTGGGATTAGGACCTACTCACCCTGCCGCCTCCATCTCTGCAGTCACCAGGCACGGTGTCCAGCTTCGTGGCCCTAGAGGGGGCTCTTACTAACTTTACAGGGCACGGGGCTTTGGGTCAAACCCCAGGTTTGCTCTTGCTAGCCAAGTGTCCTTGGCCAAGTCACTTAACTTCTCTGAGACTCATTTTGATTAATCCATAAAATAGGAATAATCATCAGACCCATATCACAGGACCATTATTAGGACAAATGACAGATGCACGTGCAGCATTCGTCCCGGTGCTCAGCCAGTCAGGACAAGCAAACATTTCTGTAGAGCTCGGCTAAGCCTGGTATAATAATCGCATTATTGTATGTAATTCTCACAGCAGCTCTAAGAGTAGCTACTCTTGTCATCTCTATTTATAAGGAAATGAGGCTCACAGAGGCTTAACCGTCCCCAGGCCACTCTCCCAGCAAGTGTCCGAGCTTGGACTAAGGCAGTTGGCCTCACAACAACACAAGGCTCCAGGAGACCCAGTGGGCCTCGGGGGGCACTGGCCAGGCCTGCTGGGGTCTGGGGCCCTGGGACAGAGGGCTACAGGGTGCCAGGGGCCCAGTGCTGCTCCCTACACCCCTCCGTGGCCTCCTCCACTCACAGAGCACCCGCAGCTGACTGTCGTCCTGCAGAAGCATCCAGCCTGTGCCTCGCTCCTGGTGGGTGGGTCTTGGGAGCCCCCACATGACCTGCCAGGAAGGGCCAGGCTGGGAAAATGCTCCTCCTTGGAGCGGTAGTGAGGAAAGAACCCTCCATTCGGCTCCGAGTCCTCTGGGAGCGGCACCTCTCCGATGCTCGGGTCTGCTGCTTGGGGCCTGCACACCCTGGGCTGCAGGGCTGACTCATCCTCTGCCAGGAGCTGCCCATGGGTGCGGTAGAAAGGCAGGTACTCCACAGCCACCAGCGATGCAGGGGGGAGGTCGAGGTGGTGGAGGGGCTCCCTGCCGCTTGCACAGGTGGCCTGTAGCTGCTGGGATAGGGGCGCTGGGTCCTCCTCCTCCAGGAGGCTCTGAGAGGACGAGACTCTGAGTTCAGCCTCACAGCTCTTCTGGGGAGTCTGGAAGAGAAGGGTGTGCCATTGGTTAATGCACCCCAACCTCCCCGGCCCCTCCAGCCCCCTCCCCAGTGCCTGCTGACATTGGAGGGCAGGGGGGTCTTTCCAAAGCACAAACCTGAGTGTGGCTCTCCTCTGATAAAAACCAGCAGTGGCTCCCAATCATGGTAGGTTACCCGCAAGCCTCGAAGACCTGCCCTGCCAGCACCTGCACCCTCAGCTTGCATTCTTCTCCCCCGGCTCGCTCCACTCCGTACACACGGGCCTTCGTGCCATTCCTCAGTCACGCCAAGCTGGTCCTGCTCTAAAGCCTGTGGCCAGATCTGCTCTTCCACTCTCAGCTCAGAGGAGCCTTCCCAGCCCCTGCCTCTCCCCAAGGTGACTCCGGATCACTTCTCCCTTCATTTCTCCCTCACTGAACGGTTCTCCTTGGTCTGTGGTCTGCCTGCTCTGTGTGGGCGGTGGTCTTGTCTGTCTGGTGCTCCTGGCTCATTGTAGAGGCACTCAACTGATACTTTTTCAACAAATGATCAGTCTAATCTACTGACTTTCAGCCCATCTCACATTCCCTTCGCTGGCCATACAGACCTTCTCTCAGTCCTTCTCACTCAGCAAGCATCCTCCTGCTACTGGACCTTTGCACATGCTAATGCTCCTGCATGGAATCTCTTCCCCCTCCTTTTTCCTAGTCACAACTTCTTCAGCTCTTGGCTCAAGGTCACTTGCCTCCCTTCCCTGATTTAGTTGCATCCCTCTATTACTGATTCCCAACACCTTGCTACCTCTCATGCAGAGCACTCATTCCTCTGCTGTGAAACATTCGTCTGCAGGGTTACTTCATTAATGTCTCTCTTCCCACTGGTTATAAATTCCACCAGGGCAAGACCCAACTCTCTTCTGTATATCTTCAGGGCCTAGAACATATGGTATATGTTCATGGCATATGGTAGATACCAAATATTGGAAGAAATGAAAGGAAGGTGGAAGGTGAGAAAGGAGGAAGATAGAGAATATCAAAGTGGGTTTGGCCAAGAACAAAGTCCTTACCAGACCCAACGTCAATAAGAGGAGAAGCCATGTCTTGGGGGAAGGGAGGGGGAGGGGAATGAGCAATCACTTCCCAGGCCCAGAGGGGACAGTGAGCCCCAGAGCACCTGCTAGTGGAAAGCCAGCCATTCTCCACCTTTGCCTGTCAGGGCCCGACCCAGAGCCCATGGGTCATGGTGGGGCACATGGGGTACACTGTGGACTCTGGGTTCCACGGGAAGGACCTATTGTGGTCTGACCCCTGGCCTTCTTGATCCTTGCTGGGGCCTCTGGGCCTTGAGTCCCCCTCCCCCACCACAGGCCACATGGTCCTTGCTTGTCCTAACTCCTCATGTGCAGCTTGACTACTGCCGTCCCCGTCGTAAGTCCTAACCCTCAGTGGGTGCCTGTTGTCCCACAGACCACGAGATCCTGGAGAACAGGACCCTGGGTCCCTCCTCTGAGTCCCGTGTCCAGCTGGGGGCCATCTTGGCTGAGTTTCTGCCACTCCCCAGATCCTCCATCGGTGCTTTTTCTCCCTCAGGTGACCCTTAGGAGGCCCTGAGGACAGGCTTCTTTTCCCACTTGGCTGTGCTGAAGAAATAGAACAGGCCAGTGGCTCTGCCAGGCTTTGAGCCAAAGTCTGCCCGGCTCCAAAGTCTGTGCTCTGTCACTGTGACTTGTATGGAATGGTAGATTGACTTGCATCCTCCATAAGATGTGTTGAGGTCCTGACCCCTGCCATCTGTGAGTGTGACCGTATGTGGAAATAGGGTCTTTGTAGATGTCACCAAGTTAAGATGGGGCCGTACTGGATTAGGATGGGCCCTAAATCCAATGACTGGTGTCCTAAGACCAAGGAAACGGGACACAGATGCAGTGAGAACGTCACGTGGCAATGGAGGCAGAGATGGGAGGGATGCAGCCACGAGCCAAGGAACGCCAAGGATTGTCGGCAACGGCCAGAAGCTAGGAGAGAGAAAGAAACAGCTTCTCCCTCTGAGCCCCCAGGAAGGAACCCTGCCCACACCCTGATTTGGGACTTCTGGCCTCCAGAACCGCGAGAGAATACATTTGTGTTGTGTTAAGCCTCCCGTTTTGCGAGATTTGTTACGGCAGCCATAGGACGCTAACTTACACGGCTGGTTGGATGGCTGGTTGAGTGGACGAAGGGACTTGGCACAAGGCTTGTAGGGCTCTCCAGCGTGCCCCGGGGAGCAGCTCGTGGGGAGCGGTCCATCGCCACGGCCGCAGTGCCCCTCCACAGCTGGGCTCACCTAGGCCTTACCCTTCCTGCCATCCCCTGGCGCTGGCCCAGGGCAGACCTCCCTGTGGTGGGCCAGGGCTCTCCCACACCGCAGTCTTCCCAGCCAGGGGGCCTTGGCTCCACTTCACCAAGGAGTCCCGGACTGAAGGAGGCTGGGTGTGCCTCCACCCACTCCCAAGAGGGGCTCGGCCAAGTGGCACATGCACAACGCCGCTCACGCTGTCCCGCGAACGCTACTCCAGCATCCACACTGGAGTCAGCAGGAGCCCCAAGTCGTGAGATGATTAAGCCTCATCTTCAAGCTCTGGCTGAAGACAAAGCTTTCTCCTGGCCTCCTCCTCCTCCTCTGGCAAATCCCCTTCTGCCTGTCAGAGAAGATTCCATCATGAAGTCATAAGACCTGGTGCCAGGCAAGAAAGCCAGATGGCTCCGTTTCCATGGAGACTCCTGCCCAAGGGCCCAATACCTGTGATCATCACCTGCCTCTTAATTCAGCTTACTCCACATCTCCCAAAAGTTTTGGGGGAAACAAAGGGAAGGCAGATGTCTTCTGGAATTAGATCAGTTCTCCACGACAGGGCCAGTGACATCCCCGGGGGACTTCCGCCCAGACACTCTCAGAGTGCCCCAGTGCCTCCCGTGGATGGTGAAGAGGGTTCCCGAGGATCCACTCTGCTGCCCAGGGCTGCTTCTCACCTGGGTGCCTCAGTCCCCTGGGGATGCTCTGGGTCTCTGCTCTGGCCACTCAGTTTCAGCCGCCTCTCCTCCGTGGTTCTTACCATCACTCATGGGCACGAAGTGAACTAGCCGTGGAAGGACTGGCTATGCCGAATGCCTGCTTTCTCCTGCAGAGCCACCAGCCCCAGCTGCCCTCCCAGGTATGACGCTCCTGCTCAGAGGGAAGAGGGCAGTTGTCACCTCCCAAGTGTCAACTCCTGCACTGGGCAAATCCCATGTGGTATCCCATGCAGTCCTCACGACAGACTCTCAAGCAAGGCAGGAGGTGTTAGCACCATTAGGCCATTGTACAGGAGGAGAGTGGAGCCTCCACTTGAGGACAGCCTGGAGGAGAGGCCTTCAGTTAGTCTTCAGACTTAGGGCTCGAGACCGAGATGCCCGGCACACCGGGCCCAGGGCCATGAGGCCTGGGCATATACACGAGCTCAGGCGGCCCCAGTTTGCAGGATTCTAAGCAAAACATGACCCAGTTGGGGTCCCAGGGCCCAGGCAGGCCTTCCCCCATCTCTCCACCCTGGAGCCCATCTACTGCTGGGCCATTTCAGCTTGCTTTTCCTTTTTATACTCTAATCAATGTGGATTTTATTTTTTGTAAGTAGTGATAGGTAAGTCTCTAATTGTATTTTATATTTTGAATGGTTAGTCAATTGACTCAACATTTTGTGTGTGTGTGTGTGTTTGAGTGTGTGAGGAAGATTGGCTCTGAGCTACCATTTGTGCCAATCTTCCTCTATTTTATGTGGGAGGCTGCCACATCATGGCTTGATGAGCCACGGCTGGTCTGCACCCGGGATCCAAACCTGGGAACCCCCGCCCCGGAAGTGAGTACGCGAACTTAACCACCATGCCTCTGGGCAGGCCCCAACTCAACATCTTTTTTAGAAAAATTTATTTCTTTCCCAATCTGATTTGAAATACCAAATACCAAAATAACCACATTCTAAGTTCTTGACTGTTTCAAACTTGTCAGTTTCTCAAAATTGTTTATTCTTCTGTCCTTCCCTGTGTCTCTCTTAGTGCCAATACCATATTGTTTGGATCTCTTTAGTTTTATCATCGTTTTAATTCATGTTATATAGTCATTTTTTTAAAAATCAACTTTACTGAGGTCTAATTTACGTACACCACCAAGTGTACCATTCACCAATGTGTACGGCCATGTGACAGTCCCAAAATTAATATACAGAAATCCCTCGCTTCAGGAGTCTCCCTTCCCCTGCTTCCCAACCCCAAGAAACCACTGATTTACTTTTTGACACTAAAAATTCGTTTTGCTTGTTCTAGAATAAATGGAACCAGACAATACATATTCTTTTGTGTGTAGTTTCTTTTCTTCAGCATTACATTTTCAGATTCATCCTTGTTGTGGCACATGGTTTGCTCCTTTTTATTGATGAGCAGTACACCATTGTGTGGTATAACAGAATGTGTTTATCCAGTCATCTGTGATTAGACATTTTAGTTGTTTTCCTTATAAACAAAGCTGCTATGAACAGTTATGTTCAAGACTTGGCGAAGACATCGTTTTCATTTCTCTTAGGTAAATACCTAGGATTTGAATAGCTTGATCATATGTTGAGTGTATGTTTCACTAAATAAGAAACTGCCAAACTGTTTCCAACGTGGTTGTACTATTTTTACCTTCCAAACAGCAGTGTACGAAGTTCTAGTTACTCCGCATTCTTGCCATCACTCTTTAATTTTTGCTCTTCTGGTGGCTATGTAGCAGTATATCATTATGGTTTCACTTTGCATTAACGACTAACAATGTTGAACATCTTTTCATGTGCATATTGTCAATTTATATACCTTCATTTGTTAAGTGTCCAGATCTTTTGCCAATTTTAACAACTTTATTGTTATAATTAAAGTACAATAAACCGCATATATTTAATGTGTACAATTTGGTAAGTTTTTACATACGTCCACATCTGACAAACCATCACCATAATCAGGATAACAAATATTTCTATCAACTCCCAAAATTTCCTCATAAATTTTGTAATCTGTCCATCCCTCCAGTCCTATACACAGGTAACCACTGATCAGCTCTCTGTCACTACAGATTTTACATTTTCTAGAAGTTTATATAAATGGAATCATACAGTATATACTTTTATGTGGCTTCTCATATGCAGCATAATGCCTTTGAGATTCCTCCATGATGTTATATGTCAATGGTTCATTCCTTTTATTGCTGAGTAGTGTTCCATTGTATGAACGTACCAGCATCATTATTCCGCCATAGGTAGTGTACCATCTTTCTCTAGCTGTTTTGAAGCTCTTTTCCTTTATCTTTGGTTTTCAGCCATTTGTGATGTGTCTAGCCATGGTTCTCATTGACCATATCCTTTTGGGGGTTGGTAGAGCCTCTTGAATATGTCAATTTATGTCTTTCACCAAATTTGGGAAGCTTAAGGCCTTTACTTCTTCAAATATTTTTTCCTGGTTTATTTCTCCTCTCCTTCTGAGACTTCAATGATACACATGTTAACTTTTTAAAAATGTATTTTCCCACAGGTCCTTGGGGCTCTGCTCCTTTTTTTCTAATTCTCTTTTCTCTCTGTTTTTCAGGTCGTATAATTTCTATTGATCTATCTTCAAGTTTACAGGGTTTTTTTTCCCTCTCATCAGCACCAATCTGCTATTGAAATCATCCAGTGAATTTTTAAATTTCAGACTTTGTATTTTTCAGTCCTAACATTTCCATCTGGTTCTTTTTTATATTTCTATTTCTCTGCTGAGAACTTCTATCCTTTTATTCATTCCAAATGTGTTTTTCTTGACCTGATGCAGCCTCGTTATAATAGCTTCTTTGAAGTCTTTGATAATCCCAACACACGGGTCACCTTGGGGTTGGCATCTACTGTCTTTTCCCTTGAGAACTGTCAACATTTTTGTGGTTCTTCATGTGTCCGGTAATTTTGAATTGGCCCGGATGTTGTGAATGTTATGTTGTGTAGATTTGGGTCCTGTATATGATCCTCTGGAGAAAGCTGTTTTTGTTTTAGCAGGCAATCCACTCAGTTAGGTTCAAGCTGTAAGTTCTGTCTTACTTTCTGAACACAGTGGTTCAAATCTAAGTCCAGTTCTCCAAGGCTTTGCTGTATTGGGTTGGGTCTGTCCTGAGCATGCATTATTTAGCGATTAGGGTAAAAAGATGTGTTCCTAAAACCATACAACTCCTAAAAAAAAAAAAAAAAGATGTGTGCACATGGTTGAAATTTCTGGTTCTTAAAGCTCCTCTATGCGGGTGTGAATCTGACCCTCTCCTGCATAGCTCAGGGGTGAGGCTGAGGCTTGTCTGCACTGATTCAAAGAATTTAGGGAACCGCTTTTCTGGCTCTCTCTCCTCCTGGATTTGCCCCACACTCTCTGTCCTCCCAGGGTCCTCCTTCTGCCACTGCTGCCTCACTCCTGTGCAAGGGGAGACTGCCTTCTGGGTAAAGCCATGAGCTAGAGAGAGAGAGACAGAGCGAATACTTGGGAAAGCTAGCCCCTACATAGATCACATGTCCACTTGTTTCCTCCACAATCTGTTTTGCTTACTTTTTAGAGTTCTCTGGCAGTTGGTGTTTGTATTTTGTTCAGTGAGTTTTTAGTGATAATCAGTGGCAGGAATGGGCTGTAGTGAGCTGACGCCCTCATGCTGGCACTGGAACCTCCTTTTTAAATATTTTCTGTAGGGTTGTTTGTCTTCCTATTGTTGTGTTGTAAGAGCTTTTATGTATGCTGGACAGAAATCCTTTTGTCAGAAATCTGTATTGTAAATATTTTCTACCAAGCTGTGCCCTGCCTTTTCATTTTCTTAACCATGTCTTTCTAGGGAACAGAAGTTTTTAATTTGGATGAAATCCAATTAATTTTTTTCATTTGTGCTTTTGGTATCCTTTCTAAGAAATCTTTGCCTATTCCAAGATTGTGAAGATTTCTTCCAGAAGTTCTATAGCTTTAGCTTTTATATTTAAGTTTAGGATTCTTTTGAGTTAATTGATATGATTTGAGGTGGGGATCAAGATTTATTTTTCCATTTGGATATCCACTGTGCTGACACCATTGGTTGAAAAGGCTTTCCTTTCCCCCATTGAAATAACTTAGCATCTTTTTCAAAGATCAATCATATATGTGTGGTCCATACAACCTGGACTCTCTGTTGTGTTCCATTGATCTATACCACACTCCTTGATTCTTGTCATCAGAGTTTCTCAGTCTTGGTACTATTGACATCTTGAGCCAGATAATTTTTTGTTGTGGGAGGCTGTCCTGTGCCTTGTAGGATATTTAACAGCATCCCTGGCCTCTACCCACTAGATGCCAGTAGCACCCCTTCCCCGCCACTTGCGACAACGAAAAGTGTCTCCAGACATTGCCAAATGTCCCCTGGGGAAAAGAAATTGTCTTCAGTTGAGAACCATTGCTGTAAATTTACTGTATGCTTTGAAATAAGCTGGGCTAGTCTACCAATTTTGTTCTTTTTAAAAATATACTTTTACATTTTTAAAACAAAAATATAAAATACATCCTAGATGCTTTGCATTTTCATATAAGTTTATCTCTAAATATTTCAAGCTTTTTATACAGCTCTCTTTTTTAGCTGGTAAAATTCACACTTTGGAGTACAGATCTATGAATTTTGATAATTGCATACCATCATGTAACCACCACCTTAATCAAGATATAGAATAGTTCAATTATCCCAAAAACTTCCCTTTTGCCCAGTGGTGTGCCATAAGCCAGCTCTTAAAAACAAACACAACTAAGCCTCGATTGTAGTGTTTGCCAATTTCCCTGGTGTAAATACTCCCGCCCTGGCCAATTTCCAGCTGCTAACAGCATGGCCAACGTGGAGCTGAGAAGAGATGTGCAGATTGGGCTCCTGTGAGTGGGTGCAAGCTGCCTCCAGGACACCACTCACTGTGCCCCTGGGTAGAAAACCCTCATCACCCTCATTTAACCACTGATCTGTTTTCTGTCCCTGTGATTTTTGCCTTTCCAAAAAAATCACATAATGGAATCACTTGCAAGTTCTAGTTCCCTCGTCCTCCTTGAACACAGATGTCTGCACAGGTGTCCCCACCCAGCTGCATTCTAAAAAGTGTCTTCAGGCCCAAAGCACGGTGATTGTAGGGCTCACCTCATTTGTTCCCTTTTACTCCTGCATCATTGTCCTGCATTTTCTGTTTTCCATTGTCTCAAAATAGTAGTTTCCAATTTTATCCAGTTTTCTAGTTGTTCACAGTGGGAAGGCAAATCTAGTCCCAGTTACTTCAACATGACCAGAAGCAGAAGTAACCAATTTTTAATAGTCACATTTATCTGAGTGGTTACTCTATGCCAGGAACCATGCTTATCACTTTTCATTGATTATTTATTTCCTCTTAATGATCCCATTGGAGAGGTACCATTATCATCCCTGGGTACCACAAAGAGAAGGAAACGAGGTTTAAAGAGGATAAGAATTTATTGAGTAATAAATGGCCCTACTAAATGGCGGAGCTGGAATTCAAATGTAGGCAGTTAGACCCTGAAGCTGAAGTACTGAATCACTTTGTCATTGAAAAATGATCTTAGGTGAAATACAAGTGAACATTTTTTCTTTTAACAGCAAATATATTTAATCTGCAAATATATTTAATCTAATGTATATTAGAAAAAATACAATTATTACGTCAAAGCCATGATTTTACAGACAATTTTGCTTGGGACAAGAGTAAAGTAGATTTTTTTTTTTCAATAAAAAGATGAGTCTATTTGAACATGGATCACAAGCTGTAATCAGATATGGCGGGACATGCAGGTGATGAGAGCACCTGCCCTCCGGGACGCATGCCCTGAACCTGCTCCCTTCTGGTTGGTGAGTGTGGTCCAGGCTGGCCCCCGTGTCCATGTGCATCCGTAGATGCGGATGATGATAACTAGTTTTAGGTAAAAGGAATCATGCGTCACAACTTGCTCTCTTCCTTCCACGACATGTGCCAGCCCCTCAGGCCTTTTTGTGGGGTTGATGCTCTTCTCTACCTGCGAGAAGTTTCAGGTCACTTTTAGAAAGCCACCTCCTCATGGCTGCTGTGCAAGTCCAGGGTTCTGGGGTTTCCATAGCAAGCCTTGAGCGATCCCAGCCAGCACAGAGCCCTTGAGAAAATGCACCGAATTCACTGTGTAAGCTGGAGTTCACTCAAACTGTAGCTCGAGTGTCTGGTCTAGGAGAACCCCTACGCTGGGGGCCAGTTCCTGAGGCGTTGACTTTCCATGGCCTCGCTGAATCCTTATTAGATCCTCAAACTCATGGACCAGCCAGGTCTGATTGGGCCAAGAGATGGGGACTGACTTATCCAGGGTCATAGAATGTGGAGCCAGGCCTTGGCACCAGGCACCATGCCAAGGAAGCACTTCTAATGTTTCCTCACCTGTAACCCTCACAATCCCAGGGACAAGGATTCAGATTGCCGTTCTGGGGATGAGACGCTTCGAGGTCAGTGTGGCTAGTGTCTTGTCCCAGGTCCCTCCCACCGTTGAGCCTGTGCTCTTAGCTCTGCTCTGCTGGAGGACCATGCTTTCTGCCCAGACAGACCATAGTCTAGGTGGGGAAGGACACCAGCCCTTCCTATGCCTCACATCTTATCTGCCTAACAGGGACCACCTGTCTGTCCTGGCAGGAGCAGGTGAGGACAGTGTGGGCAGGATGTTTGAAATTCACGCTGTCCCAGACTTCCAGGGACACATGGTCCCTGCACTGTTAGGACATTTGGAGTCTGGAGAAAGCAGAGACCCGTGAAGGCTGGAGTGGTCACGGAGGGCTGTCTGCAGGAGGCAAGGGCCCAGCCCGCAGCCAAGTGGACTCTGTACCCCCAGGGAATGTATCCGTCGGACAAATGCCCTCACAATGGCAGCCGAGGAGACAGAGCACGGACAGGGCCCCGAGCGCAGAGGCCTACGTGGGAACCCACGCTCAGTGAGAAGTTGGACTAAAGCCTGGAGCTCAACTAACAGTGCAGGTGCCCTTTGAACTGCCAACTTGGTTTTCTCTGTCGGAAAAAAACATTCCACTGCATTTGTGCTTCTGGTGGGGAAGGTGGCCCTTCGTGTTTCCTCTTTCTGCCAGGAGCAAAGACACATTTACCACCTGGAATGAAGCTGCTCGCAAGGTTTGCAGCAGGTGCTCTCAGGAGAAATGGATGCCTTTGGTCACAAGTCGCTCACTCAGGGTCCACCCTGCTCCACTAAGGCTCCCATTCTAAACCTTCTAGGAGCTGGAGCTCGCCAAGGTTCCTGCAGCTTCTTAAGGATGTAAAAATCACGCAGTGCCTTTTGTGCCTTTTCCTTCTTCCTGAAAGGACTGATGATGTGTTTCATTTTCCCTTTCTGTAAGAGCCCCAGGTGAGCTGCTCCCCCACGCCCCTGCCAATTCACATAGGAAGTTTGCAGTGTCAGAAGGACACTTTTTCATTTAAAAGGACTGACTGCTTTTCAGCACTGGCAAATCAAAGATGTGGTTTTACCGATTCCAGTCATGGTAACGGACGGATGCCACTTGAGGGTTTTACAGCTCCTACCCAAGTCCTCCCCCCAACCCTCAGCCCCCACCCCGGTCCGGAAGTCTCTTGCCTATCAGATGGTGTCATCTGGATCCCTGTGCAGGGCCTCGATGCCACCTGTTTGCTATTCCTTCTCGGGGATCCACTTCTGACCCTGTCCTGTACCCATGCTCATTCAGACCCTTAAAACTCTGATCCTGGACAACTGTAGCCTTTTTCAGCTGGTCCTGACCTTCAGACACTCTGCTGCCAACTTGACCTGCTGCAAGACCTCTCTTTCTAACATTCTGATCTTATCCTGTCACTTCCTTGCTCAAAAACCTTTGGTGGCTCCCTCTTGCTTAGGAAACCAAATCCAAACTCTTTGGTGTGGCATTCCAGGCCATTCACAATCTAGCTGCCTCTCTACTATGGAAAGCAAGTGCCCCCTCAGGCACCCTGGACTTGCCATGCCCCTAACAGACCCAGCACATTCCCGCTCCATGTCTTCTCTCGTATGGCAGCCCGACTCCCACCCAAGCAAGTCAGCAGGCTTCCTCCAGGAAGACTCCCAGGTAGCCATAGGTGCGCGTTAGTCTGCCAGGCTGCCACCATACAATGCCACAGGCTGGGTGGCTTAAACATTTACCTTTCTTTTCTTACAGTCCTGGAGGCTGAAAGTCTGAGATCAAGGTGTTAGCAGGGCTGGTTTCTTTGAGGCCTCTCCCCTTGGCGTGCAGATAGCTGTCTTCTCCCTATGTCCTCACATAGCCTTCCCTCTGTGTGTGTCTGTGTCCTCATCTCTTGTTATAAGGAAAACAGTCAGATGAGGGCCTGTCCGAATGACCTCATTTTACGTTAGTTACCACTTTAAAGACCCTGTCTCCAAATAGACTCCCATTCTGAGACACAGGGATTAGGGCTCCAACCTCTGAATTTGGGGGAACACAGTCCAGCTCATAACAGGTGCTCAGACCTCTTCTGCTCCCTTCCTCAGACTGTGTTCTGGAGAGAATGGCCGAGATCTCCTGGGGGCAGGAACAAGGTCTCCTGCTTCCCCGGGCGCCCAGCACTGGGCTTTCCCTGACCTCCTGCAGGGCGTGTGCTTCTAGCCCTCTGGGAGCATCGAGGCACAGGGCTTTCATAGCCCAGCTCTGCCACTTACCAGCTGTGTGACTTTAAGGAAGATACTCAGGCTCTCTGAATCTCAAATTCTCTGGTATAAAATGAGGATAATAACAGCATATGCTTGTTATGAGGATTAATTTAGAGAACAGGCATAAAGGGGGTAAGAATAGTGCCTGGAATATAGCAACCTTCCCCCAAATGACAGCGATCATTATTGTTACCTCTCCACGAGTCCCCAAGCTCCCTGCCCACAACCTCCTTGTGTACCCCGAACCTCTCAGTTTATCAGATGTAGACGGGGACATGAAGATAGACTTATCCCACAAGGCTGCCATTGCTCTGGGGAAGTGGGACAGGAAATCCTAAAATTTTATTTTTATTTATATATAAAATACATATCTAAAAGCATTTTACTGTATATACAAATGTATATATCTCACATTACCCCTTGTACTTATTTTTTCTGTGTTTTATTTTAAAATACCAGTCATAAAGCCAATCAGCTATTTCAGAGATATTGTGTTACTTTAACACAGATTTTACATAAACTGTATTTATTATTAATTTTAAAAGAGAAGGAAAAACTCATCTACCCTATGGTTCCATGTAACTTAGTGAAGAAATAGGTGCTTTCCTAGTTATCCACAAGGGGGAGGACTGATTCCATTTGTTCTGGAAGGTACCCATTGGGTCATCATTAAAGATCATTTAAAACTGGTATTTCTTTGTGTGTGTGTGTGTGTGTGTGTGTGACTATTTCCTTCGAAGAAATAAAATTTCCTTCTGCAAGGAAGATGCTATTTTTTTTTAAGCTGACAACTTACAGATGGCTGTTGGTTTGAAAACATATTTCAAAACCATTTACACACACATGCTCCCTGCAGTCAATCATGGAGGCGTCTAACGAATGCCACATACAGATAGAACAACACTGTGATCTTTCCACTAGAAAGTCAAGCAAATTATTTAAATTCACAGGAAGGAAAAAAAGATCATCTCGTTTCAACATCAAAGAAAACATTCTCTCTTTGAAAATGTAAATCCCTTAAACATATTCAAGAATTTTAACAAGCATCCCAGAAAATGATCCTATTACTCTTTGAAGCCCTTAAAGAATTTTCTTAAAATAGTCACACACCACTCCTACTCAGAGTGGAGGAGATGGGCTTTTAAGTGACAGTGGAGGTGGGAGCTCTGCAGCGGGGCCCCCTGAGTCCCCGAGCACCTTCTTCTAGAAAAGAAGGCAGCCTTCAGAGAACCACCAGGAGAATGTGGGGGTGCAGGGACAATCTTCTAAGAGTAAAGCGCAAGATCCATTTCCCATCTGTTTTACATCTGGGGTTAGAAATAGGACACAGAGCTCTGAACTGTGAGAGAGCCTCAGAGACAGCCTAAGAACAAAGTGGTCGAGACCTTGAGTCTCTGATATGCTGCGCTCTTCCGTGCAAGCTGTCACTGCAGGCGTGCAGGGGGCATTCCAGGAGGCTGGAACCGAGGTGGTAGCAAGCCAGAGGCAGACAGCGGTTTGATGCCTAATCCTTTTTCGAGCTAATAACCAAACATTAGCTTCAGTTCAAGGAAGTGGATCTCTGTCTGAGGTCAGAAAAACAGAAGAATCTAGAAGAGATCAGCTATTTTACTCAAAGAAATTTTTCCTACAGAAATAATCAAAGATATTGTCAGAGGTGTGACTTTAAGATATTCATCACAGTGTTGTTTATAACAAGAAAAAGTAAATAAAAATTAAATTAAAAAAGGAAAAATCCCTAAATACCTAACAATGAGGGATTGGCCAGATAAATGATGTTGTATCCACAAAAGTAAACATTATGAGACCATTTAAAATTATAACATGGAAATGTGTTTATTGCCATGGAAAAGGAGCCTTAATATATTAAGTGAAAGGCAGCTGGTTATTAAACAGTCTATAAGGATGTATATATTATGGCAGACTTTCAGATGTTATCAGTTCTTTTTTTTTTGCTAATCTTTGAATTTTAAATCTATTGAAAATAATATACAAAACACATGCTAGCTATAGAAAAGTTACATTTAAAAAAAGACAGAATCCAAAATTCCTATCAAAATCCCAACAAGATATTTTGTAGAAATAGGAAAGATTATTCTAAAATGGAAAGACAAAGGAACTAGAATAGCTAAAATAATTTTTGAAAAAGAATAAAGGGAAGAATCATTCTGCCTGATTTCAAGATTTACTGTGCAGCTACTGCAATCGAGATTGTGAGGTGTTGGTGGAGACTCACACAGGTCAATGAAACAGAGGAGAGAACCCAGCAAACGACCCACACGAATACGACCCACTGATTTTTGACAAAAATGCAAAAGCAAACCAATAGAGGGAAGATAGTCTTTTCAGTGAATGGTCCTGCAGCAACTGGACATCTGTGGGCAAAAAAAAAAAAAAAGAACCTCAAAGTTATATTAAAATTAACTCAAAATGGATTACAACTTACATATAAAATGTAAAACTATAAAAGTTTTGGGAAAAAATAGGAAATCTTTAGGGCCAGGAAAGAGTTCTTAGACATAACATTGAAAGCACAATCCATCAAGGGAAAAATTGATAAGTTGGACTTCATTAAAAATAAAAACTTTTGCTCTGAAAAAGATGCCCCTAGGAGGATGAAAACTACACAATGGGATAAATATTGCAAACCACGGATATGACAAAGTACTGGTATCAAGACCATAAATAATGTGCAAAACCACACAGTAAAAAACCAAAGAGTCCAGTTAGAAAATGGACAAAAGACAAGCAGAGACATTTCACCAAACAGGATATATGGGTGACCAATAAGCACATGAAAAGATGTTCAACATCATTAACCATTAGGGAAATGTAAATTAAAATCATGATGACTTATGACTACACACTTACCAGAAGGGCTGAAATAAAAAATAGTGACAACACCAAATGCTGGGGCAGATGAACAGAAATGATCACTCATACATTGCTGGTGAGGGTGTAAAACAGGACAGCCACTCTGAAAAACAGTTTCTTAAAAAACTGAACAAGCAACTACCATAAAACTGAGCAATCTTACTCCTGGGCATTTACCCTAGAGAAATGAAGACTTATGTTCATACCAAAATCTGTACTTGACTGTTCATAGCAGCTTTATTCATAGTAGCCCAAAACTGGGAACAACCCAGATGTCTTTCAGTGGGTGAAAGGCTTAACAGACTGTGGTACATCCATTCCATGGAATATTACACAGCAGTAAAAAAGAATGAAGTATCCATACACGCAACAACCTGGATCAATCTCCAGAGAATTATGCTGAGTGGAAAAAGCCAATGCAACAAAGTTACATTCTGTGTGATTTCATTTATACAGCATTCTTGAAATGACAAAATCATACAAATGGAGAACAGTTCAGTGGTTGCAAATGGTTAAGGAGGAGTGGAGGCGAGCTGGGTGTGGCTGTAAAGAAGCAACGTGAGGGATCCTTACGGTGATGGAAATGTCTATATTTTAACTATCAAGGTCAATATCCTGGTTGTGACATTGTATTATAGTTTTTCAAGATGTTAGCATTGGGGGAAGCTGGGTATAGGGTATGTGGGACCTCTCTGCATTACTTCTTACAACTGCTCGTGAATCTACAATGATCTCAAAATAAAAAGTTTAATTAGAATAAAAAGGACAGAACATGAGACTGGCCCCAGAAACATGGCAGACATGGGCCTGTGTGCTGTGCTGCTCCAGGCTTCATCAAAGGCCTCGCACCCCTCAGGGGACCCACAGGGGCATATTGTGTATGCCCGGGAGTGCCTCAGCATCCAGGTGGCACGTGGGTGGCAAGAGTCAGGGGCATGGTGGGGCCCTGTCTGAGCCCCTGGGGGTACTCCCGCCCCCTGCCCTGTCTGCAGCCCTCAGGGAAGTGGGGGGAGGATCCTGGGTGACAGGGGCTCTTCCCCATCAGCTCTGAGCCACTGTCCTGGCAGGGCCAGACTCCATCAGCACGCCTCCTGCAGAGCACACCTGGATCCACCCTGCCCTCAGCAGCATGAGACAGTGACACTGTCTCTTCCCAGGTGGGATCTGGGAGTCAGTTAGTGCCCTCAGCAACCAGCAGATAAGCAGGCGTGGCCTGTTCAGGGCTCTCTCTCCCACAGCCAATGGTGTGTTCAGCTAAGAGTCCTTAACAAGAGCAGCCTTCTCCAATTAACTCCACAGGCAGGTTTTTTTTAAACCCTAGCACTCCACCTAGTAACCAAAAAGTAAACATAGCATGATTTATTACTTTACACGTTCCAAGAAATGCTATTTTGATCTGTTAACTGCCTCTAATGAGGACGCAGCTATCATAGAGGTACAGAGTGAGAGCACTGAGAGTCTGGAGGAGCACCGCATTCAGAAGAGCTACTGTTCACACTACAGCACCAGCCGCACGCTGCTCTCTGTGGCCTGAACACACAAGCGCAAATGAGGGGAAAATAGTAATGGCTTACAGAGACACAGGAGGAATACAGCTCCAGCGGATGCCTCCAGGAAGGGGAGGCAGGCTATTCGAATGATGCAGGCCAGTCCCAGCGGGCTCTCTCTTTGCTGGAAACAACACTAACGCTGAACCTGAAATAAAATCTGTTCCCATTGGTCTTCTTTCTGTTCCTACAACTCACACAGCCGTTTCCCACCTCAGGGCCTTTGCGCTTGCTGTTTCCCCTGCCTGAGTGTTCTGCCCTCAGATCTGGGCAGGTTCCTAGGTATCTGCTGGCTCTCAGCATACCTGCCTCTTCCTCAGAAGGGCGTCCCTGACAACTCCCTCTAAGCTTGTTTCCTGCCCCAACCTCTACCCACAGTGCCTATCACACCTCCCATTTGTCTCCTTCATAGCTCTTATCTGCAGGAAGTATTTTGTTCGCTAGTTTATTATGCCCAACGAAGTGCAAGTTCCATAAAGACAGGAAGCTTGTCCATCTTACTCCCCCAGTTATGTGCTTCATCGGACACAGAAAGTTTCCATAAATACCTGTGGAAAGGATCACTGAATGAAGCTGTCTCTCTTCCTGCAGAGTTTAATTCTGCCCAAGAAAGGCTGTGGTCACCATGTGGTCCCTCTCGGGGGTTTGCTGCCTATGGGAGACTCAACAGGCGAAAAAGCCCCCACCTGGTTGAAAACCCCTTTGGTAGGAGCTTTTGTGATGTCTGACAAGTCAAGTCAGCAGGCTGATGCTGGCCCCAGGCCCCAGGATCGTGTTTCTTACATATCTGAGTTGAGGCTGTTTGCTCCCATCTCTGCCTGCCAGGCTGGGCTCAGTCACTGTCTCCTTTCCTGTTCCTGCCCTGTGCTGACCATGTGACAGCCCCAGCATTTTCTAAGAACACAGCCGTTGGATGGTTCCAAAGCCTCTCCTTCAATTTCAGATGCAGTCTGTTGAAATCACTTCCCAGCGAGAAGGACAGAGCCCTGGTCACAAGCCAAGAGACCCAGATTCTAGTCTGACTGTGTCAGTGTCTCACCCCATGACCTTGGGTGAGGCCCGTCTTGTCTCTGGGCCCCCATCTCTGTAAAGGACACAGGCCTCTCAGCTCCTGTCGTAGCCAGGCACGCTCCATCTTGCCTGGGGTTCCTGTGGGCGGGTGGAAGGCCTCCTCTTCCCCCTCGAGAGAGATCCATTGTGGCCAGTGCTATGCACTGAATGTTTGTGTTGCCCACAATCCACTTGTTGAAACCTGACCCCCAAGATGATGGTGTTAGCAGGTGGGGCCTTTGGGAGGTGATTAGGTGATGAGGGTGGAGCCCTCATGAATGAGATTAGTGCCCTTATAAAAGGGACACCAGAGAGCTCCCTCACCCTTATACCGTGGAGGTTACAGCAAACCTCACCAGACACCAAATCTGCCAGCACTTTGGTCTTGGGCTTCCAGCTCCCAGAACTGTGGCATAAACTTCCGTTGTTATAAGCTACCCGGTCCATGGTATGTTATTAGAGCAGGCTCAGTGGACTGAGACAGCAAGGTTCCCTGGATCCAGCAGCCCACCTCAGGAGCATTAGACCAAACTCTGCGCTGGAAGAAAGGCCCTCAGGTGAAGAGCAGATGGTACAAAGGTCACCTGCCATGGAGGGGTGGCTCCCAGGGGCCAGTGAAGCAGGCAGCCTCTGACACTTGAGAGTAGAGACTTCAGACAAGCCACTTTAGCATCCTCAGCCTCAGTTTCCTCATTTGTAACTGAGGATAACAATAGTAGCAACTGATGAGATTAAACAAAATAGTGATGCAAAAATACAGTGCCCTGGGGCTGGCCCCATGGCCTAGTGGTTAAGTTCAGCATGCTTCACAGCTCAGGTTTCGTTCCCAGGCGTGGACCTACACCACTCGTCAGTGGCCACGCCATGGCAGGAACCCACTTACAAAATAGAGGAAGACTGGCACAGATGTCAGCTCAGGGCAAATCTTCCTTAGCAAAAAAAAAAAAAAAAAAAGTCCCTGGCATAGAATAAATGCTCAATAAGTGGCAGCTCTTAGTAAGATGATGATGATGGCAATTGTGGTGATGGAGGAGGAAGAGAAGTTGAAGAAGAAGAATTCAAAGCCACAAAATGAATGATCTCTGGTTGTGCTGTTGCTAAGACAAAGGTGTGGGTGCCAGGGGTCTGGGCCTGAGCCTCTTTCGAAAATGAAGGTATTTATTTACACATGAAGCATGGAGAAGAGCTCCAGTCTGGAACAGTCTGTGCCTGTCCCAAGGAAGCATTTTAAGGCCAGATATTTCTAGAGTTCAATAACACTGAGAAATTATGGAAATAACCTAAATACTCATCTCCCAGATAATTTGGGGTCTTATAAGTAATGATGTGATGGCCATTTAGGGGGATGGTAAGTAAATTCCAGAAGCCACAATTAAATGTGTCATTAAAAATGATACCTAGGAAGACTGTGCAGCCATGCGAGGCAGGCTCAGGAAATAAGGGGGAAGCACAGGCTGCAGAATTGTGTGCCAATTATAGCTGCTTAGAAGAATGTCCGCTTATGGACAGACCCTAGAAGGGAAGATTAGAAACAGCTGATCTGCTTGAATGACAGGATTAGGAGTGATTAAACCAACGTTTCTGTTACGGTTGTTACATTGTGGTTTGCGCCATTTTTTAAGACGAAAGAGAGAGAGGGGATTGCAAGGGAGTGTGTGTACCTCCAGCCCTGCGCCCCCATTCTCTCTCGCTCTCTCTGATAGTCTCTTCTACTTGCCCTAGGACCTGTTAAAGAGGGATTTTTGCAAATTTACAGTAGCTGAAAGAATGGCAAATCAATTAGCCAATGAAAAAACATTGTTGGGCTTTGTCAAGGTTTTCAGCACAATGGGGAGTTTAAAGAGACATAAGGCAAAGGGAGAGTTTGAGGGGAGCCAGATCATGCTTGCCAGGAGCCTCAGAAGCAGGAAAGCTTGAGCCCTGAGGCAGAGGCCCAGGGGCCAGCTACTTGATCAGCCAGAACGCACCTAGCCACACAGGCCTCTCGGAGAGGAGCAGATGTGTTGTGAGCAAAGCGGTCACTTCGGGACATCATGTCCCCCAGGTCTGGCCCTATCTGGGGTGACCCCCTTGTGGGCAGGAGGCTAGAGAGAGTCATTACCTGTAATAATCACTCAGGTTTGAAGCAACAACAGCAACCCCATCATTGTCCTGACAGTCAGGGGTCCTAGAGGGTGCCCTGGAGTGCCAGCCTCGTCCTCCTGCCCCTGGCACCCGGCCAGGCCTCCCTCAGTGCAGCTGTGAGGGGGCTCAGCTCTCCACTCCTCTGGCCTCTCCCAGGCAGAGTCCATAAACAGTAGTGCATCTCTCCAGGGGAGGAAACTGAGTCTCTGAACAAACAAGTAACTTGCCTGAGATCCGAGGCCAAGCATCCTTGTAGATGACGGAGCGTGATTCAGACCTATACCGTGTTCCTGCCTGTTCTCCAGAATGAAAAATGTCGAGCAGCAGCCAAGTGCCTGGAAAGAGGAAGGAAATAAAAACTGCAGGCAAAATTCCCTCTGTGCTCACACACCACCCACGGGCCCTCGGGCAGCTGGTTGACAGGGTCACCCTGCCCAGAAGGCACCAGCTGCTGCTCATAGTGGGAGCAACTTGAGGGCAGGGAGCATGGGGTTTCAGGTGGACGGACCAACAGACAGACAGACCCAGACAGCCTGACACAGTGCTGTTTCCAGGTAGAGCAAACACGAATGAGACATGTTAGAGATTTAGAAGAGAAACATAGATTCCTGATTCCCCGCTGCTCCATGATCATGCTCACGCACAGGTTCAAAGAAGAGATTTGGTTTTAAACTTTTGTGCTGCTCCAGGTCTTCTGAACTTGTTGACAACAGAGGCAAAACCACACGGTATCATTTCACGCCAGTGTGGAGTCCAGAGCCCCGTGGACTAAATTCTGCTCAGGGCTGCGGTGGAGCCACCTGGAGAAGCCCCATGTCCCGGGGCTGAATGCCCTCTCTGCTAGTCATTTCTGGTTTTCAGCAACACCTTGTCACCAGAGCACATCTTACAACAATCGAGGTTGAATTCCAGGGCACCACAACCGCGGCTCTCTTGGGCTGTGTCCAGGTTAATCTTCCCAGAGCTTTGGCGTCATCCCAGTCGGTGAGCAAGGCTGTCGGCGGCCTGCAGTGGACACTCTGAAGAAGGCCGTCCTCTTCACGGCCTTCTCTCCCTTTCCCTGACCCACACCCCCTGTAGAAGTCTCATCTTCCTGCAGGAACCGTCCCCTTCTTATCCTATCCCTCCCGGCTCTCACTCTCGGTTCTGGACAGCAGAGACCTACTCTGTACAGGGCTCAGGGCATCTAGCTGCTGGTTTTCAACCAGCTTCAGCTGTGCAATCCTTGTGACGAGCAATCTTAGGTGGGCCTCGAATAATCAGACAGAAGTGGAACAACGCTGGTTAAAATGGTGAGGGGAGCTCAGAACCCTCTAGCCAGGCCCCCTCTGCTACCTGCGCCTAAGGACACTCCTTCCTCAGAGGGGCATTTGCACCCTGACATGCCCAAGAATGCAGAGATAAGGCGGCAGGTCAGTGCCAGAGGAAGGGCCAGGACTCAGGCTTCCCGACTCCATCCAGAGACTTCTACTGGCTCTACTATCTCCACCACCAGGAGAACCCCACAGAGTAATCACCTCCCTCCCCTTCACCACCAGGCTCCACTCCCCATTTTTGTTGTGAATCCAGTGGTTTCTAGGCCTGGACTGTTTTCCTCTTTCCCACCCTCGCATCTCTGTGCAATGGATTGTGGGGACAATCATGTGACCAGGATCCTCCAGCATTGTGCCCAGGCTGGGCTGTGCAGGAGGCAGACACCTGCTGATGCAGGGGTTATGGAACTTTCTCTGGGCATCAAACCATTCTGAAGAACCTATTGTCATTTAGTACTAGCAACAGGAAATATTGGGCTCACAAGGACCACTGGTTCCCATGAAAAGCCACCCTACTCCTCTATAAACATGCCCTCAGGGGCCAGCCCAGTGGTGCAGTGGTTAAGGTCACACTTTCTGCTTCAGCAGCCCAGAGTTCATTGGTTTGGATCCCAGGTGCAGACCTACCCATCACTTGTCAAGCCTGCTGTGGCAGGCAACCCACATATAAAGTAGAGGAAGATGGGCACGACTGTTGGCTCAGGGCCAGTCTTCCTCAGCAAAATAGGAGGATTGGCAGCAGACGGTAGCTCAGGGCTAATCTTCCTCAAAAAAAAAAAGTGTGCTCAGCCACACAAGGCTCCTAGGTCGCTAGGAGGGTCTCACAGTTTAGGTGGAAGGACACTGAAGTGAGCATCAGGGGAGCCAACTCTGCTGCTAACTTTGGGTGGCTCTGGACACATCACCTTCTCTGGGATCTGGGCTCCCGTCTATCAAAGGAATCATAATCCCCAGCTCCCTTGCCTCATTAGGGTGCAGAGAGGGGTATGACAGGTGTAGGGGAGGAAGACATCTCCTCTACCCTCTCTGGGTCCTTCTGGCCAGAGAACAAATTAAATTCACATGAGACAGAATAACAGGAGAAAATTTAAAAAAGCTTTTTAACACGTATACATGGGAGAGGCTCAGGCAACCTGAGCAACTCGCCAAAATGGCTGAAGCCAACACCTTAAATATCATCTTCAGCTAGAGACAAAGGAGGATGTTGGGGGTGGGGGCAGTCAGTTATGGGAGGTTACCAGACAAATACAGTAAACAAGAGTAAGATTGTTATGCAGATTTAAGTCCTTGCCTTCTGCATTGATTAAGAGTTTCTAGAGATAAGCTCATCCCCTCTTCTTCCTGGTACAGAGAGGGAGACACCTTTACAGATGGAGATTTCCCTTACAAATGTAAATGTCTCTTAACAAAGGGTAAGTAAATTCTACTTTTCAGAGTTTCTTTCCTGTCTGCAGTTTTTAAAAAAGTAACCAGCCCCAAATAATCCTCATGTCAAAGAGACATATCTTGGGGTGGCCAATTCCAGTCGCCCATATAGGGCTCTGCAGAGTGTGACATGTGAATAGAAAGTAAATGGCCATGTTGTGTTGAGCTCGGCTCTGGAGCAGGACAGACTTGGGTTTCAGAGTGAACACAGCCAGCTGTGGGACCTCGGGCAAGTTCCTTCATCTCCGTGGATCTTGTCTGCAGTGCGAGACCAGAGGACCCACGTCAGCGCGTGGGGCAGCTGTGTGAGCTCTGTGTGTGTATGTGTTCTGTGAAGCACCCAGCACAGGGCCTGGTCCCCATCTCTATATCTATGTCCTCCTTTCAGAAAGGGCGCAGGCCCAGCCAGCACTTCTATGCCAACCGAGGCCTTCAGGCTACATAAAAAGCCCCCAGCGGAGCCTGGGCCACAGAAGAGCAGACAGGCGATGCAGATCCCTTCCACGGGCCAGACAGCCACTGCCTCAGCCTGGACCCAGGAAATGGGGCCTGTCTGCAAGGCCTGAGGGCGGGGTCTGGGTCAACTAAATCAACCCCAGGTAGGGGAGGGACCTGGGGGAAAGTGCCCCCACCCACATCAAGGGGCTCAGCGGCTAAAATGAGCAGGGACTCAAGTGACTTTGGGCTGCTGCATTCTTCAACCTTCAGCCAACTAAAAGAACAAAATGGATTACACACAGTTTTCACAACAAATGGTTTTGAGGGGGGACTGTTGATCCAGCTGAGCTATGAGCCCCTTCCAAATCTGCGCCTAAGGAAGCCTTTCTGGATGGACCAAGCTCTGCCCCTGGCTAGACAGAGCCTCAGTACTCCTAGCCTCCAACTGAGCTGGTGCAGAAGTTGGGGCATGTCTCTGCCATGTGAGAGGGCAGGGGCAGGGTGGGGACACCTCCCTACAGGGCTGGACGTGCACGAGGCACTGGGTCAAGGCAGGGGCAATCCACAGAGACTGGCTCTGGTGCTGCCCCCCCAACCCCTGCCACATTCCTGAACAGGTCTAAGCGTTTCCCGGACCAAAGGTTCCTCATGCTCTCAGCCACTGCCCAGATCCTGCTTCATGTAACAGCACGAGCACCTTCCCTTCCTGCCCCTGCTGCTCCTTTGCAGGCACATCCCCAGGGGGAGTGTGGGAACATCCTCTCCTGTGCCCCACTGCCTCCCCCCATCCCTTCCCTCGGGGCTCCCCAGACAGGGATGGAAGCCAGTTTTCCATTCTACCTGCTTCTCCCACATGCCTGCTCAGCAACCCCCCAGCCCACCCCACTAAGACACTGGGACATGCACACACTTGCTGCCTCTGGTACACAAATGTGTTCATTTACCCGTCTTTTAAGTAAATTTGACTGAATTGACAATGAGACAGTGGGCCCTAAGAAAATCCCAAAGGGAAAAATAAATCATAGATTTGTAAAACCTAGGCTCTTTTTTCAAGGTAAATTCTGTGTGTTTCATAGGCTCTTTATTTGTTTAATTTCTATTTTCAAAGTTAGCTATTTTTTAAATTAAATGTTATATTTCGAGATAATTGTAGATTCGCATGCAGTTGTAAGAAATACAGAGAGTCTGTGTGACCTTAACCATTTCCCTCAGTGGTGTAGGGGACTGAACTGGCCACCCCAAGATATGTCTCTTTGACATGAGGATTATTTGGGGCTGGTTACTTTTTTAAAAACTGCAGACAGGAAAGAAACTCTGAAAAGTAGAATTTACTTACCCTTTGTTAAGAGACATTTACATTTGTAAGGGAAATCTCCATCTGTAAAGGTGTCTCCCTCTCTGTACCAGGAAGAAGAGGGGATGAGCTTATCTCTAGAAACTCTTAATCAATGCAGAAGGCAAGGACTTAAATCTGCATAATAATCTTACTCTTGTTTATTGTACTTGTCTGGTAACCTCCCATAACTGACTGCCCCCACCCCCAACATCCTCCTTTGTCTTTAGCTGAAGATGATATTTAAGGTGCGGCTTCAGCCATTTTGGCGAGTTGCTCAGGTTGCCTGAGCCTCTCCCATGTATACGTGTTATAAAGCTTTGTTTGATTTTCTCCTGTTATTCTGTCTCATGTGAATTTAATTCATTCTCTGGCCAGAAGGACCCAGAGAGGGTAGAGGAGATGTCTTCCTCCCCTGCAATGGTAACGCTTGTGAAACTGTTGCGCAATGTCACAACCAGGATACTGACATGATACAGTCCATGGATCAAAGATTCCTTTCATTGTAATCATGCTCTTGTGTGTGTGTTTAGTTCAGTGCAGTTTTATCACATGTGTAGGTGCATGTATCCACCACATCAAGACACAGAACAGGTCCAAAGCCACAGAATTCCTCTCATTGCCCTTTTATGACTGTACCCACATCCCTCCCACCCCTCACCCTTGTCAACTACTAATCTGTTCTCCATTTCTAACATTGTATCATTCTGTTATATAAATGCAGTCATACAGTATGCAACCTTTTGAGGTTGACTTTTTCACATGGCATAATTCTCTGCAGATTCATTCAAGTTTTTGTATATCAACAGTTTGTTCCCCTTTTTTGCTGAGTAGTATTCCCAGGTTGCCCCAAGAAGGAGACAGGTAGTGAGCTCCCTGATATTTGTGGCATCCAAGCAGAAGCTGGATAGCTTGCTGCTCAGGGATCTGTGATAGAGCAAGCTTTCTCAATGAGAGTGATACACACCCAACAGGACAAAAATTGGTTCCTGGAGGACAAACAGTCTTAGCTGTTATAATGGCTGTGGCCCCCAAAGGGCCATGGTACACAGATATATACTATCTGTGGTATTGAGTTTTCATAGCAGGAGGCGATGAACAGAAAAGAGTGTCTAACTAGGGTGAGAAACACCATGATTGAGGGGCTGCTATGCCGGCAGGAGCTTGGTGTAAATGGTCTCAAAGGCCATCCTTCCTAGTCCAGAGCTTCCACAACCAGATCCCACATTTGTATTTTAGGGTTTCAGACCTACAGACCTGTCCCTTACTAACATTTTACAGGGATCAAGGACTGCCTTTCTATCACAATATCAGGAAAGACTCCTTGTTGGACAAGATTCCTCTCACAGATGCCTGAAACCTCTCAAGAGGAAACAAAGCCATCATCTGCCGTGAGAGAGGTTTAGTATGCAAATACTGCCGAGGAAGTGGCAGACTCATTCACACTAAGGTGTAAAGAAATGATAACCAATGAGATCAGAGAATGGTCATCTACCCTCAGTGGCAGCACAGGAGATTCTGGGGGAGCCTAGTTCAGCAATAGGCTCCCCTTCTTGAAACCCAGATCACTACCTACCTGCCGGCCCATGTAAAGGTGCCCATCAAAACTCGACTATCTAAGCTGGTACACTAACCATGTACATGATGGAGGGGGCGTGGGGCAGAGCAGCTCTCACCCAGTTTTCTCAGTGATTGTGCTCAGTCCTGCTTCTCTCTCTGATGAGGATCCTGATGGATGTCCTGGAGCTGGAGACCAGGTAAGACAGATGGTTACTTTTCTCTGTAGGATGCAGACTCCATCTTGAGGAAAGGAGGAATATTCAGCCAAAATTCTTGTCAATGTTGAGTGACAAGGAGTCCAAGCTACATGCACCACCAAGCCTTGGAGCAGACTCTTGGAAACAGACTGTTAGAAACCATGTTTCTGGGTAACTGGCACAGTTATTAGTGCTGGGAATTAAAGAATAAATCTCAACAGGAATTTACCTGTACCAGGTAAAAGCCAGGAAATACACAGTGGGAGCCTCGCAGCCCAGAAATGGGGCTGCACCATGGCCAGGGCACAGGAGCCTGATTTTAGCCCCGGAAAGCCATGCCCTAGTCCAGCCGGGCTTCTGGCTTCATAATCCAGGGCCGTGGCTGAACTGAGACACAGCTTCCTAATTACAGGTACAAGTGGTTCCAGGAGAGAAAAGCCTGCATTATCCAAGTTGAAAGTTTTCTTTTAGGAGGCATTAGCACAGAACGGATGGATTAGTAATTTAAGAAATTTGTTTTTTCCTACATGTGCACTTTTATGCCAACACTCCTGTGTCCAAACCTTTCATCCATTCCCTGGGGCTTTGGAGAGAGTCCTGAGAGGTGAAGTAACCTCCGGCCAGTCACAGCCTCCTGGGCAGCAGCCCCCCCAGCAGCTACAAGTGTCTCCAACAGCCCATGAAAGGACAATGGCTCGGGCCATGCTGGTCCGGGGGTGGTATTGCAAAGCCACTGAAGTCGACGGGTGCCACCCCAAGGCACACCCACCACCTCTTTGGGCTCAAGGGCAGAGTTGTGCCAGCCTGGCTGGGGTGGGGGCCACTGGGCCAAACGCCAGGAACCTGAACACAACCCCAACCCACTTCATCCCAGCCATAGTGACTCACATACTCACGCAGAGACTGGGCAGTCAGGGAAGTGCCCATTCTGGGCTGGAAGCCCCAGTTTGAAAGAGGAACCATTGCAAACGTTGGATAAGCAGCCGCATTCTAGCAATTGCACCTCTGCTACTTCTTTCAGGCCTGACCCTGTCTCCGTCCCAGGTCAGCCCTCACCTCCTCTCATCTGCCCTGCTGCACTGGCATCCTTGGAGCCTCCAGGCCCTTGTCAGTCCAATGGGGTCTCCGGGATGCCACCTCTTCCCTCCCTGAATGGCTAGTCAGATCCTTACTCTCTTCAGTGACTCCCACTCAGCAGTGTGTGACCTTGAACCATTGTTGACCATTTTGTGCTTCTTTGGCTTCCCTGTAAAATGAAGATAATAACAGGGCCTTCCGATCTCCTAGGCTTGGGGTGGGGATCGAACGATTTACTGCAGGTAGAGCGTTTGGAAGTGCGCCTGATGTAGGAGGTGTTCAAAGAGTCCTAACGACCACTAGCGTTATTACCTTCACCCAGGTGCTTTTTGAAGCCAGGACACCTAAGCCAAAGTGTGCAGGGAAGATGATACCCTAACCTCATTGGTGTTGGCCATGGAGGCCTGAGATGGCGGGTGGACCTGCCAGTCTGTGGACAAGCTGAAGGGATTGCAGGAAGGCACGAGATGATGGGCCTCCGCTGTGGGAAATGGTGGAGGGAGACGTCTGCCTCCCTGCTCCTTCCCTGCCCGTGCATCCTTATTCTGAGGCCCAGGATTGGGCCTGGAGGAATGTTGGAACAGTAAAGGCCTCATCAACTTTGCAGTGATCCTCGAGGGAGGCTTGGCGCATTCCTGCGGTCCGGGGTTTCCGCGCTCAGATCCCCAGTCCTCCTGATTACTTGCTCTGCCCACGGGCCTCACTGCAGCTCCTGCAGCTCTTCTGTGAATATGTGCCTCTCTGCACTCAGCCACACCTAACCTAACTGGCTCCAGGTGGATGGCCAGGGCCCAGTGCCTTCAGGGAAGGGGCGCCCCAGGGAAATGATTCCAGCTTAACAAGCTTCACAACGGAAAACCGTGCTTAATAAGCCTCACCATCACGCCTGTTGGAGCCTTCATGGCCTCTTCCTCTCTCTTGGTCCTGGGGAGGTGGGGCTGTGGGGGTGAGCAGCAGGTGTTCCCATCTCTGGGAACAGCTCCTGGCATGGTTTTCCACTGCTGGCCACCGGGGCTCCGAGGAGGGGGGTGCCCCGTGGACAGAGGCCTGCAGCAGCTTACCAGGATGGAGACTCTGGTGGGCTGTGCAGAATGCCACGGAGGTCTCTCCACCCCCAGAGCAGGAAGGTCATTGCACACAGGGCCTCGTTGTAGAATTCGCTATCAGACTCCATAGCTATGACGGAGGGGACCACACAAATCTCTCTGATCAAAAAGCCTGCAGTCACTTGGAGATGGGAGGTTAGAAGCCTAGTGATGGAATTTCAGTTCTGACGCTTATAAACTAAACTAGAGCAAGTCTTGACCCATTTGAGCCTTAGTTTCCTCATGTGCAGAGTGGAAGTAATGTCTGCTGTCCTGTCTCCCTCAGGGGTCTCTCCATTGATGGGTTTGTTTGGGTGTTAATAAACCTATGGTCAAATGCCAGGCCTGAGCCGAAACCCGCTGGGCCCTGGTGCCCCCAGGAACTCAGTCTAGCTGCTCTGGTAACCACATAAATTCCTCTTTGTGAAAAAGCCTTGTAAAAGCCTGAAATGCCAAACCATTGCCATCATTAACATGAACTGTCTCGCACTAAAAGTAATTATCTGCTGAAAACAGCATAATGTCTATTAGGTGAGTGCCTCTCAGATTGCTTATGCTTTAGAATCACCTGGGGATCTTGTTAAATTGATGCTGATTTGTTAGGTCTGGGGTGGGCCTGAGCTTCTGCATTTCTGACAAGCTCTCAGGGGCTGCTGCTGCTGCTGGTCTGCGGGCCACATCTTGAAATAGCAAGATATTAGGTTAATGCTGAGTGATTACTATTCATTAAACATAAAATATCACTCGGTTTATCAGATCAGCTAATCGCAGGATTTGGTGGGAGGGAAGCATAGGATGGATACATTTTGCTGGGGGTGCCTGAGACTGGGCAGGTTCTAGAATATGGGACCTCCCCGAATGGTGGCCACCTAGGATGGTGTATGCATCTCCAGGGCAGAATGAGACACGGGCATTTGAGGGAGGTGGGATCTGGAGAAGGAGACAGGTGAACACACTTCACGTGCTCCTCAGTGTTGTGCAGAATGCTTTGTAGAAGGGCAGGTCGCCCCGGATGCAAGGAGTCAGCGTGGTGTGAACACAGAGCTTGGGCAGCTCTTCCGGGGTACCCTCTGCTCCCTACAAGTGTTCAAGGGGAGGAAGCTCGTCTTTGGGTGGGTCTCACTTGAGACTGTTTGGATTCAATCTGACTTAAGCCAGAAAGTATGCTCAGGACACAGCATCAACTGGCTGAGCCTGCAGCAGGGGAGCGCAGCCAGACCTCAGGAGGAGTGGGATGGAGGATGGCCTCTGCAAAGGCCCTCTCTCTCTTCTCTTGCCTTTGCTCCTCTCCTTGTGTTTCCCAAAGTGTCTACTGTCAGGCTGCAGAAGGGGCCCAAGGAAGTCAATAGAAAGGGGGTGAATAAGTACTGGGGTCATATATTTGCCCTTGGAACAAGTAGCCCACTCAGACATACTCTTTCCAGTAAGAGTGGAGTTGGGGCACCTGGAAAATTCTGTTCTTTCCTTAAACTCTTTGCTCCAAAAATAAAGCCCATAAACTTGTTCAACAGCTGGAATTTTCCCTCTGAAGAGAGTACCTCGTCTGGCAGTTGACTTAAGCAGTTATTTGCAGCCTATAATTTTCACAAAAACAGTAGGGTGTGCCTGGCGGGAGATGTTTTCTACAATCCCATGGAAAGAAAACAATGAGAAAACTTTGGAACAAAGGACGCTCTGATTCCATCAGAAAATCATCGACAATTCGGGGTCAAGGCCAACAAAGACGTGGAAAGTTTTCCAGCAGACTTGTGAGGAGTCGGGAGCGCTATGCTTCAGAGGGATTATAAAGAACGCAGCCTGCAGGATCCCCGGGTGGGAGGGGGATGCTGGAGGCAGGGGCCAGTGAGGAAGTGGCTGCAGCAAACCAGGAGAGGAAGCTCGACCCCCAGAGGTAGCAGCCAGGAAAGTTGGGCAGAGGGCCCCAGGTGGAGGCTGCATAGAGAGAGGCAACAGGGCTTGGCCCTGAATACACTGGAAAGGAGTGGGGTCCCGGAGACGATGGCAGTCTTCAGGTACCAAACTCCAAGTAACTGAAGACTACGGTCCAGGCTCTGAGGAGGGGGCGCACAGGAATGGACGGATTTTAAAGAACTTGGAAGAGTCTTGTGGGTTCAGGAGCAATTTGAAAGCAGAATTCTGTTTTTCAAGTTTAAGCAGGTCCTGTATGGTCCCCAGGCCTACAGCAAGGGAGACAGTGGAAATGAACGAAGAGGACTGGTGAGAGAAAGAAGATGGTGGGGACTCTGCTTCTTAGGGACACTTTTGCAAGTGACCCTTAGCCCCGAAGCTCTCCTTCCCTCCAAATAACATGAAAATTGGAGATCACAAGGCGCTCCTGAGGCCCCACGAGCATAGTTAGTTCACGCCCACATGTAAAGCCAAAAGTAACCTGGGAGGCAGACCCTGGAGAGGTTTACAATTCTCCCACAGGCTCGGGACACTAATTAATGCACAAAGAGCTGAAGATCATCAACTTTGTGTGAGCCTCTTGTCTGCCACCTTAGTTCCCTTGGAGTGAAGAGTGGGAGGGCCACAGGACAATGGACTGAACCTTGCTCTTTATTCGAAACTAGCTTATGTGCCTGATGTGGCTTGGGAGAAACATTAACTGGACTCAAATAAATTTCTGGACATTGACACATAGAGCTGTCGATGTGCAAAGCACACGGCAAGCCATCTGCAATGTAGAACTTGCATCTTTCAAGGTGGCATTGTTTTGGAATCCACTAGTTTTCTCTGTCCAGGTCTTCTTACTGCTGCTCTATGTCTGGGACAATGGCAGTAACAGGGGAGCTCGTCTTGCACCTCAGTTTAACTGCTCTGGAATATAACTGACCATGTCTTTGAATGGTTCCCAGGCTTATACGTTTCGCTTATACAAGTATATATCAGTCAGGGTTGGCTGATGCTAGTTGCTGTAATGACCTATCTCAAATCTCAATGGCTTAGCACAGAAAAGATGTATTTCTCACTCACCAAAAGTCCACAGTGGAGATTCCTGGTCGGGCAGCTCTCCTGGATAGCTCTCCTTGAGTGGGAGCTCAGGCATTCAGGGTCCTTCCATTGGCGGGCTCTGCCATCTTTGAGCCTTTCATGTTTTATTGCTAGGTCTCTAAGTGGCATGTAACCATTTAACTTATATTTTAAATCAAAGCATCCCAAATATATCCTCCCAACTCGGCCACAAAAAAATCTATACAGCATCTTTCACACGATGGGTTTATAGGAAAGAATTTAATATTTCTTTGTGTAGAGAAGATCACTTTGAGAAGGAAATGAAACATTTGAAACTTGCCAGTATGAAAACTTTCTACCCTTCTCCTACACAAGTGAGGCTGGATTCTCAGTGAGCTTCTAAGCTCCTGGAAAAGGGGTAGCCTCAGAAAAGATGCTTGGACAGCACATTCCTCCTGAGAAGAGTCCTAATTTAGCTCCCATTCGCGGAGCCACTTTTCTTTGCCAGGCCCTATACCAGGCACACAGCCTATGTGGCATCTACTTCTCACAACACTCTGCAATGCATTCATGAATACACCCACTTTACAGAGGAGCAAACTGAGCAGCAGAGAGGTTGGCTAACTTGCCTGAGGTCTCACAATTGTTACATGGCAGTACTGGGATTGGATCGCAGACAGTCTGGCTCCAAGACCCACACTTGTTTCATGATAAGCCTGTCTTTCTCAGTGATCAAACCAAAACAAACCAGAACCAGCAAAGGAGACAGCAGTGCCTTTAGAGGCCTCATACCCTTTCATGTGGTCCATGGCAAATGGTAAATATTAGCATGTTGGAGCCATCTCTGCTCTTTGATAATCATTTCTGCTCTGGATTCCCAATGACAGTAATTTGAGGCTACAATTCTCATTTCCTGCATTAGCTATGAGTACAAACAGAGAGCAAAACTGCAAAAACCAGCTGCCCCTTGCAGCAGGAGGTACCAATTACATCAGCCCCTGCTCGCAGCCCTTTGCATTTACCAGCTCCAGCTGAGGCAACGACAATACACCCGGATCTCACAGTGAGGAGGGACCTATTGGTGATGCACTGGAGCCAGCTCGTCCCAGCACATCCTAACCAGCTGTGCACATCTCTTTCCAAGTCCACGTTCAACGTCATCACGTTAGGAGCTTTAAGTTGGCCATAGTGGGAATATTTACACCATAGGAATTGGTAAATCCTTCAAATTAGGGCTTTTTCCCTCCAAAAAGATCCAGTTGATAATGTTTTGGGGAAAAGTGTGTTGAGGGAGGGAGCAGAGGTGCAGTTGAGGAGCAGTGGGAAATAATAGTCACGATAGCAGTCAGCGTGAACTCAGCTCTGATAATGTGCCTCGCATTGTGCTGAGCTCTGAAGGCAGGATCTTATAGAACCCATAGGAACCGTATGATGTAGATACAGTTATTATCTCCACTTCAGAAGGAGAAAACTAAAGTGCAGACAGGTTAAGTTACATAGTCAGTAAGCCAAGATTCAAACTCAGGATTTCCAACCCCAACAACCCTACCCTTGAACCACCACCCTGTACCTGTCAGCATAGTGGTGCCCCTGGAATGTGGTCCAGGGCCCCCTGCTTCAAGAGCACCTGTGCTGGCTTATTAAAATGCAGATTCCAGGACCCTGTCTCTTCTGTAGGAGTCACAACCTCTGGGGCGGCCCCGGGACTCTGGATTTGTATCCAGCTCTCTGGCAATTCCTTTGCTCACTAAAGATTGCCACTGAGAACCTATGGGTTAAGAACTGGCCTCCAGCTGGGGTCTTCCCATAGCTTCCCACAAATTTCAGTGGGAAACCTGGCCAGAGTGTTGGTCTTGGACTTGGGCGGGGCCAAGAGCCCATGGCTGGGGAGTCCAGACTCGAATTCCAGCTCCTTCCCCAGAAGAAGGCGAGTTCTCAGGCTCCACAGGCTCAGCGGGCAGCAGGGCAAGGGCAGTGCTGGCAGCCAGTGTGGGCCTGGGGACTGGGGCACCCGAGGAAGTGACAAGGATCTTTATTTTACTGTAATGAAAAGAGTTGTTGGTTGCGATCCCAACTTTGTGGAGCAAAATCTGCTTTGTATTATGTTCTTCTCCAAAACGGAGTTTTCTACGTTTTATAATAGCAAGATCACCTTGGCAGGACAGTCATGCAACCTAAATGAAAACACTAACCAATGAAATAGCATTTTACCAACTTTAAGCAAAGCAAATGTCAAATTCTAGAAGGAAAGGGAAAGCAGGTTGGTGCGTGGGCCCATCTGGGCCTGGCTGTTACTGAGGCCAGCCCAGTTCTCAAATGCAACGCCTGCGCACCCCACCAGGCTGGGATTCACAGCTTGCTTCCTCTCTTATTCTCTCTCTCACTCATTCATTCATTCATTCTCTCTTCTCTCTCTGAAATGCGTTTTTCCACCAGAAGTCATAAAGAATGATTCTGGAGACACTTGGGTTCTCCCCAGCCCCAGTTCAGGTCTGGACTGGCTCACAGCAAACACCCCTTCCGTTGCCCTTAGCCCACTCCCTGCAGGTGACTGACCTGAGAGGATGGAAGCAGCAGTGTTACAGCCTCTGAAACCAGCCATGGTCTGGGGTTGCCCTGGGATGACTTGGTCACCTCTGCCTGGCTGTGGGTGGGGGTGGGGAGCTGACACCCCACTATTAAAATATGGAATTTGGATGAAAGCACCAGCCCCATGACCACGCAAATCTCAGTCATTTATACCTTCATGCGAACACGTTTGGCAGATCCCTTCCTGAGAGCTAGTCTGACTGGGGAGCAGACAGCGCTGAGGACTCGGAATGCTTGGGGGAGGGAGAGAAGGAGAACGCTTGCCAGGAAGTATCTCTAAGCTCTCGACACAAACCCAGGGTCCATGACTTTGCTTTAGAGTAACCCTTAGGAGTGGGGTGGGGGGTAGGATAGACGAAACAAGATTGGCCAGGAGTTGTTTTGAAGCTGAGTAATGAGTACACAGTATGGATTATCCTATTCTTCCTATCTTTGCAGATGTTTGAAAGTTTCTAAAACAAAAAGTTAAAAAACAAAAAAGATGCCCAAACAAAAACAATAAAGGAGTATAGAATCTGTACACCTACCCCCAGTCCTTGACCCTGGGAAGCTGGAGGGTCCACGTCCCAGCAGCATGGAACCAACAGGGAAAGGATGTCCCAGCTAAGTCCCAACTGGTGAGAAGTGACACCAGAGAGAGAGGGGAGTCCCATCCTCACCCCTTTCCCCATGCTCAGCCCCAACCACTGAGGCCCCAACAGCCTGCACCATCCATCCATCACTCAACACATATTGACTGCCCTCCTACTATGAAGCCGGCTCTGTGCCAGGCACGGCAGTCTGGCGATCAACAAGAGGGACATGGTCCCTGCCCTCATGAGCTTTCCCCCAGGCCAGCTGGGGGAAACAGACAAGAACCATGTGAACAAATACGTGAGATCCTTTCAGACTGATCAGGGCTATAAGATAATAAAACAGGATGATGGGAAAGAGAGGCTGCTTTAGCTAAGGGAGTCATGGGAGGCCTCTTGGAAGAAGTGACATTGGAGCAGGGACCTGAGTGAAGGGAAGCAGTGAACCCTGAGGGTATCACAGGGAAGTGTTCCAGGCAGAGGGAAGAGCAAGTGCAAAGGCCCTGAGGCAGGAGAGTGCTTGGGAGTATGTGAGAAATAACAAGGAGGCCAAAGTGGCTAAAGTGCAATGAGCAGGAGAGAGGAATGGGAAGCGAGATCCGGGAGGTCAGCCAGGCGGGAAGATCACGCAGGTCCCTGCAGGCCTCCTAGGGTGCTTGGATTTTACTCTACATGGAGAGAGAGGAATGTCACAAACACTCCAGTTTTCAGGGAGGAGAAGAGACATTAGGGAACAAGAGTGGTGGCTGGGGATCAGATCGCAGACCACTGTAGTTTCTGAGGCAAGAGGTGAGGACAGCTTGAGAGAGAGAGAGAGGAGGTCAGACTCAGGATGCTTTTGGAGGCAGAGGACGTACTGATGCATTGGATGGAGGGGGAAGGGGAAGAGGAGAATCATGAAGAATGCCTGGGTTGAGGTCTGAGCAACTGGGTGAAGAGAGATGCTAAGTGCCCAGAAGGGAAAACGCAGGCAAGGAGCCATGGAGGGAAAGCAGTGGCTTGGTGATTGGAGAGGTCAGCAGAAGCCAAGCTCCACCCCTCCACACCCCCCTCCCCCTGCCTCCCAGGCCTCCTCTCTGGGCTGCAGAGCTGGCCAATCAGATGTGGTCAGGCCCCAGGGACCTCCCCTCCTCCATAGTCCCTGGGCTGTGGATTCAGAGTCTCCAAACACAGCACTGTGCCATGAATAAAGGATCCCAGGAGATTCCCAGCCAGATTCCCACCTCACTGCTCCAAGGGCCTCTGGGGCCCCTGCCTCCCAGCCCTCAGCCCTGGCCCTTCACGTCCCACCAGAAGGACCCCAGCCCAGAGCCCGCTTACCATACACTCCGACTCACCCCTCCAGCATTCTCCACATTTTCTTTGTGCTTTCCTCTACCCGGTCTACATGTTCAAAAGCAACTAAAGTAGAATCCATCACACATTTCACTTCTCCCATGAAGTTTTTCCTGATCCTTGGAGCCAAAAAGGGCTGCTGCCCTTGCCCACCACTGCCCTGCAGTGTCCCCTCAGCTCTTTCATGGCCCTTGTCACGGCCTACCTGTTGTCTACGGGAGATGACACTCGGCCACCCATCAGCAGCTTGAGGGAAGGGACTGAGCCCCTTACCCCTCATCCTCCTGGGAGCTCCTCCTCCTTCAAGCCTCATGCCAGGTGGCACCTTCTGGATGTCCAGGCGGTCCTAGGGCCCCTTCTCCAGCGTTCCCACTGCGTCCAGCACTTGCTTGCCCTAGAGCGCTGGTCCCACCACCCCGGGATTGTCCCTGCTTGTCCATCTCCTTACAAGCCAGGAGAAGAGCCCAGAAGAGCAACGCACTGATGATGGCTGATAAACTTCGAGTGTTCACTATGTACTAGGCCCTGTGCTGCGTGCATGTGATGCCCCCATCCATCCTCTGAGGTGGGTAGTACTGTTATCCCAGCTCACAGATGGGGAACTGAGGCTGGGAGAACGCAAGTGTCCTGTCCAACCTCACACACTAGGGTAGCTGTTCCAGGACTTGAATCGAGGTTTGTCTGACTACAGAGATCCTGTTCTTTCCCTGTTGTCCTGCCATCCTCAACCCCAGGGAGAGAAGGTCTCAAACCCCAGTGCTCAGCACAGGTCACCAGGGGCCCAGGAGGCCCATGACGCATGTCTCCCTCCTGGCTGCCCAGCCCAGAGCCAGGCCCTGTCCTGGGCAAGCAACCAGCAGAAAGCCATATTTACCCAGGTGCCAGGTGCAACGGGCAGGGAGATCCGGCCCAGAGGCCGGGCACTCTCTCACAGATAGGAGGCTCTCTTTGAAAAGAAAGGGCTGGACCGGTGGCCGATGAGCAGCTGGGAAGAGACAGCTGAGTTCAAAGACAGCGGCTACAGGGTGGATGACTCCTGAGAACAAAGGTGGGGCAGGAGCTGCACAAACCCATCTGTGCTCCAGCCGGGCCAGCTCATCCTTGAGAACAGCCTCTGTCATCTTGTCCATTCAGCTGGGATGTGAGACTGCCGTGAGGACCAGTCACCCGTCAGGAGCTGCTGACATCTCTGTGCCCTGGGAAGCTCCATCTCCAGGGAATGCAGGCCCAGTCCTCGTGGTGCAGAAGAACTTTCTTCTGAATGGATGGGCTCAGAGAGGCTAAGTAACTACCTCAAACTCACACAGTTTGTAGGAGACAGAGGCCAGATACAAACTGTAAGGATGACCAAGCCCACTTCACATCCAGGCAGTTTTGTCTTGTTGTCTGTTCTTCCAAGCACTAAATGATGTTCGTGCATGGTCTGGCATGGATTGGGATCTGCTGCGTACACACCCCATGCCTTGTCATGGTTGCCATCATCATCGCCATCACATCGTTTTCAAAGCTAATAGGTGTGGAATAATTTCTGTGTGTTAATTGCCTTGCATATATTACCTCACTGACTCCTCACAATGACTCATAAGATAAATGTTAATATTCTCACTTTATGGATGAAGAAATTGAAAAGCTGCAGAACATGCCCAAGGTCCCCACTGCCAGGTGGTGGAATCAGCCTTCTCGGTGAGCAACAGCAGCAGCAACGTTGGGACTGGCACAAAGGCAGCCTCTGGCCCTGCAGGGGCTGCTGCTCTCTGAGTCAGATCTAGAAAATACAGGCCCCAAACTGGATGCAGGAGCTCTGAATCAAGGGGGCGAGGCCCGAGGGCCTGAGCGCAGGCCTGCAGGGAGGACCATGCTCATGTCAACAGCAAGGAATTCCAGAGCCTAACCAGGGGCAGACAGGGCCCAAGAGACAATGGCCAATTCTTCCCAGGTCCAGGTCATCTTCGCTAGGCCAAAAGTGCTCCTGGCAGCCCCTAGCTCCCCGTTAGCCATCCCAGCCATGTCCATGGGCATCCCAGCCATGCCCACCTATATCAGAGGGCACCCTCAGCAGTCGTCCCAGCCCCCAGCACCTGATGGCAGTCAGGGACACTGTGAGTTTGCGTCGTCAACCCAGACCACAAACTGCAGTCTGCCTAACACCAGGGAACTGTCTAGATGTTGGAAAGCTGCCAAGAGACTCAGGTAAGAGCATGGCTTTGCCATCAGTCAGAACTGGGTTTGAATCCTGCCTCTCCCATTTATCAGCCATGTTATACTGGTCAAGTTATTTCACCTCTCTGCTCCCTAGTTTTCTTGTCTACAAAATTGGGACAATAACAATACCTGAAAGGATTAGCAGGGAGATTAAATGAGATAACGCACATAAAGCTCCTAACGTACTTCCCAGAACACAGTAAATACTAAACAAACAAAGAAACCAAAAACTAGTTAATTTTGATCCAACTTGACCCTTATGTGTGTCCCCTAAAGTAAATGGCCAAATAACACTGGCCTGGACGTCAGAAGTCCTGAGTTTGTGAATTTAGCCAAATGATCACACATCTCTGAGCCTCAGTTTTCTTTAAAATCAAGATGTTGCCACTGTCCTTCTCAATATCTGACAAATGTTGCCAGTGCGTGAGGATCTTTGGACTCGTTATAGGTTGCCTTGTCCTTTAGACAGCTAATCCAGAATCTTCCTGCTCGGGTTAGAGGCAAGCCTGGGGTTGGGGATCTGATGTAACTGAGAAGCTGAGCTGGTTAAGAAAACAGCCTTGTTTTTCACCTGATTTGCCACCAACACACTCATTCAGAGAATGTGCTCCCCAGCAAGGAGACCTCCCACTGGACCTCCGCATCTACGGCAGAGGCTGCTCTCCTCCCCTGAGCCTCCTCAGCCTGGAGCGGTGCACAGACCCATACCTGAACCCTTGGCCTTCTTCAGGATGTCAAGCCAGGTCCAAAATGGATGTGACAGCTGGAACACTAAATGAACAGTGCAAACTGACACAGACGTTTGCCGCATCTCAGGATGGAAATCTGCAAGAGTGTGAGGCTGCTGTCCACTGATTGCAGCCCTGTGTAACCATCACCAGAAGGGCACTCGCTCGTGGTGCTGGTGACTCTGCAGCCATTTCCCTCCAGAGCTGGGTGCCTGGTACATAGAGAAAGGATGCTGACTGGTGTAGCAGTGGAGATAGAGGGAGCTCCCAGAGAAGAGGGCAGGCAGTCATTCACCAGCTATGTCCTGGGTACTCTCTTGGGCCAGACCCTGTGCTGGGTGCTGGGGACACAGCAGTGACTATTACCGTTCCATCCTCATGGAGCCCACGGTCTTTCAGAGACAGTCACGGAGCATGTCATCCGTGTGGTGCCAGAGCCCCAAAGGAGTTTGTTTAAGGTGCTTGGGGAGACTAAAGTAGGGAGACTCCGTAGGCCGGAGAGTCATGGACTGCTTCCTGGAGGAAGCGACTTTTCTGCCGAGAAGTTAGCCAGGCAGGAATGGGTGGTGGGGAAGACTATGGGCAGCAGGATGTCAGGTGTATTACTTGACCTTGCTTTAAAAATGCCCGCCCTTTTAGAACACAGTGGGGTCTGGGGCGGAAACAGCTCCTTGCAGATTAAGCCAGTGTGTGGCTCCTCCATCCCTTGGCCTTGGCATCTGCAGCCCCGGACGGTGAGAAACTGCTGCTCCTCGCCCTGTGTCTGCTGGGCGGCCCTGTGCACTTATCTCTGAGACATTCTTGGCTCAGAGATGGAGGCACGCTGAAGCATCCCTGAGCCATGATTGAAGTTTTCAGGTTTGCCTTTGGGGAAATTCCTCTGCAGAAGCGAGTGCATAGTTCCCACAGAGCTGCTCCAGATCTCAGACTTCTTGTCTTTTCACACTTTGGACGCAGCAACACAAGCCTGCGCATCTGCCTCTGCTATTTTTGCCTGTGGGTCCCTGTCTGGTATGAAATATTACCATCTTGTTCACTGCTCACTGTGAATGGCATTTTCATAGCTGTTCCTATAATAATTAAATTTCTCAAAGTCTTTTTTTTTTTCAGAGTGCTGATAAGAGGGGCCAGGGGCTGTCAGAAGTGATGAAAAACTCAAGCAAGCAGGTTCGATCCAGAAGAAGGTGTTTTCCTGAAGAGGGCCCTGCATGTGGCTTTGTTTATAGCCCTGAGGTACCTAGGAAGGTGGCCTGTTTGGCATTTAACAGTGTTTCTCAAAGTGTGCTCCTTGGAGCCCCAGCTTTGCAACATGCTAAAAAGTGTTCTGTGAGAAAGGGGTCCTGAGGTCAAGTTTGTTTGGGAAATGCTTGATTAAATAGTGTTGAACAGGTTTCCTGGTTTGGGGACTTCTCAGAGCCGTTCGCACGCAGACATACGTTGAAAATCTCCAGGAGGAGAATACGGCACCCAGCGTGGCCCAGACTCGCCCCGCAGTAAGAATAAGTGGTGTGTTGGTTTCCTAGGGCTGCGCAACAAAATGCCATAGACCGGGTGGCTTAAAGCAACAGAAATTTGTTCCCTCACGGTTTTGGAGGCTAGAAGTCCCAAATCAAGGTGTTGGCAGGGCTGTGCTCCCTCTAGAGATTCTAGGGGAATAAGCCTTTCTTGCCTTCAAGATTCTAGGAGAATAAGCCAGTCTTGCCTCTTCCCAGCTTCTTGTGGCTGCCAGCAGTCCTCGGCATTCCTGGGTTTCTAGACACATCACTCTGATTTCTGCCTCCGTCATCATATGGTGTTCTCCTACATGTCTCTGTGTCTTCATATGACCTTCTTAAGAGGACTCCAGTCATTGGATTTAGGGCCCACCCTAATTCAGTTTGACATCATCTTAACTCGGTCCCAACTACAAGGACCCTATTTCCAAATAAGGTCACATTCACAGATGCCCAGGTTTAAGATTCGGGTATATCTTTTGGGGGAGATGCTAATTAACCCACTTCAGATGGCTTAGAAGGAAAACAATTGAAAAAGCAGGAAGCACTGCATGGGGTGGCTCAGTGCACAGACTTTGTGGCCAGATCTGGAACCAGGTTCCAATCCCCTCAGTTGCTGAATGTGAGCCGCGGCAGGTCAGTAAGCGTGGTGCCTCCAGGCTCACCTTCCTCATCTGTGTGCACAAGTCCTGACGCCCATCTCACAGAACTGTTGTGAGGATTAAAGAGTTAAACACATAAAGCGTGGTGCCTGCTACACAACGAGGGCTTTAAGCAGGAGAGGGACACAGTCAGATTAGTTTTTTGGAAGAAAACAAACACCTGGTTTCTGTGTGGAGGACGAGCCGGCAGGCGCCAGATTTCTGTCTTGATCGTGCCGAGCCTCATCATGGGCGCATCCAGGGAGACACCCCATACAGCCCATCTGGCCACAGTAAAAAAATGTGTGTGAGGAATGGCCGAATCAGGACCGTGTGAGGCTCTGCTCAGGGAACATGGAGTCAGAGCCGTCTGTCTGTCCTGCTGTCTGTCAGCTCAGACACCACCACATGGGCCAACCTACCAAAAGTTTGGGGGCCTGTTTCCTCTTCTAAACAGTGAGAGTGATAGGCCCTTGCTGTGTCCCTTACAGGATGACATGGGGATTGAATGACAAAATGCACAGCCAAGAGCTCTGTAATATGCCAGTTAGCACTCAAGATGTGCGTGTGGTAGTGGTGGTGATAGGGTTCACGCCCCTCAAAATACTGCTCCCAGCAGGTCATCAAGTACCCTCTCAGGCAGTCTGGCTTGCTGTGGTCCCAAGGTTCATGAGAACAGGGTGGAGGCAATTATCAGGAAAAAATCCCCTAAGATGTGAAGGTGTTGAACATCAGCGTGTGACCCCAGATGAGGCCATCCTCAGCCATGTCACTGAGGCTGTTGATTGCTAGTGACCAGAGACAGTGCAGGGAAAGCAGGGTGATGCACAGCCTGGGCCGAGTGGACTAGGGCAAGCAGCAGGGGATCAGTCACTGGGGCATCTTGACAGGGGGCTCCATGGCCCAAACTCCCAGGCAGATGGTCATGACTCTGCCCACCACTGCTGGGGCTGGTGGCTGGGAATGTGCTGGGAAAAGGGAGAGCTGTGCGTCTCCAGGTGACTCTGTGCACACGACAGAGAAGAATGAAGAGAGAGAAGGATGCCCATCCCCAGATCTGCAGGCAGGCCAGGGCCCAGTAGAGCTGCCTGTTGATTCCAAGGCAGGAAAGCAAGCTCCCTAAGGCCCAGGCCCCCTCTGATTTATGGGGCCATGATGTCTCAACCTGCACCAAACCTGTCTTTAGAAACTGGAAGCAGGGGCAGGCCTGGCCCCAAGGTCTCAGTGCACGTGCACAAGCGGCATCCACTGTGAAGCTTCTGACAGGAGCATCCCCCAGAGCCCCTGAGATGGGGAGGCCACGCAGAGGCCCAGGTGTGCACCTGGAGCCCGAGGGGCCTTCAGAACTCTCCCTCTGACAAGGAGCCTGTGCTTTGACCTGCTTCTGGAAGCAGCACCTGGTTCCATAAAGGGTACCTGCCACCTTTATGAAGATACAAGGGCACCTACACCATCAAGGGAAGCATTTCCAACCAAGGCCCCCTCTGGAACCAGGTGGAGCCTTGGGAGGCAAAGAAAATAAAACCTAAGGCTGGACCTAGAGACCGTCAGTGGGAAGCGCTGGAGTAGCAAACACCCAGGGAGTCCAGGTCTCCAGGCTGCGGGCTCCGAGGGGGCGCCCCTCTGTTCACTGCTTCTCCTCAGCCCCAGCAGGGAGCCCGAGGTTCAGCACGCATTCACTCGACATCGGACAATGCCTGGAACTTACCTTTTCAGTCCAATGCTATTTTCTAAGTGCCTACAACGCTATGTGATAAATGCTATTGGGGACCCAAACAACAGGGGAACCAGAGAGATAATTAGAATAGATAAGACCTCAGGCCACAAAATTTAGGTTCTATCTCCACCAATTAATGGCTCTGCAGCCACGCAGATAAAAAGGGTGGCCGTGATGGGTCCCACCCCTCTGCGTGGCTGTGAGCATCGTTGAGACCATCGATAGGCAGTCTGTCACCACGCTGCACAGAGTCCGTGTTCAATACACGCTGGCTCTTGATATTATTTTTTTAATTGAGACATAAAATATATAAAACTTTATATAAAATAGAATACACACATCTTAAGTGTTCCATTTGATGAGTTTTGGCAGCTATATATACCTGTGTAACCATCATCTGAGACAAGACATAGAGAAGCTATAAACATTTCCCATCACTGGGAAAGTTCCCTTCTACCCCTTTCCCATCAATCTCTGCCTCACTGCTCCCAGAGGCAACCATTGTCTGATTCCCATCACCATAGTTGAGCTTTGCCCATTTGAGAACTTAAAATAAATGGAATCATAAAGTATATTCCCTGGCCTCATTCTTCTATGTCTGGCTTTTTTTGCTCAGTGTAATGTTTTTGAGGCTCATCCATGTTGTTGCAGGTGTTAGTAGTTTGTTATTTTTCATTGGTACGTAGTATCCCACAGTATGACTATATCACCTTTTAAAACATCTATTCTGCTGTTGATGAATATTTGGTTTGTTTCCAGGTTGGGGCTCTTATTAAAAAGTCCCTTCTAAACATTCCTGTACAAATCTCTGTATGAACATATGTTTTCATTTCTCTTGGGTAAATAATTAAGAATAGAATCACTGGGTCATAGAATAGATACATGTTTATAAGAAACTGCTAAACCGTTTTCCAAAATGGTTGAACCATTTTACATTCTCAGCAGGAATGGGTGAGAGGCCTAGTTGCTCCATATCCTCACTAGCACTTTTTATTTTTTTATTTTAGCCATTCTATTGGGTGAGAAGTAATATCTCACTGTGGTTTTAATTTACATTTGCCTGATAACTAATGACGTTGAGCATTTTCTCATGTATTTATTGGCCAGTCGTGTATGTTACTATGTAAGATCTCTGTTCTCATATTTTGAATTGGCTTGTCTTTTTGTTTTGTAAAATTTCCTTATATATTCTAAATATAATTCCTTTATCAGATATATGTATTTCACATATTTTCCCTTCTATGGCTTATCCATTCATTTTCTTCATAGTGTCTTTTAATGAGGAAAAGCAGAAGTGTTTACTTTTGGAAAACAATTCATTATTCTCTTCTTTTATGGTTAGTGCTTTTTATATACTGTCTAAGAAATTTTTGCTTACCCCAAGGCTGTGAAGATATTCTTCTATGTTTTTTTCTAGAAGGTTTTGATTTTAGATTTTACATTTAGGTTTTTGATCCATCTCGAATTATTATTTTTTTAAATTGCAGTAGTTGATTAGAGCCATAAACACGAAGGAAACACTCAGGTTCTTTAGAAGATCAGACTTTACTTAAGCCTCAGGCTGAAGAGATAACATCAGTTCTAAGAAAGGGCCTCTGTTGGAGTCATGGCTGACTGACACACAGAGTCACCACTGACTGACCACAGGCCGCAAACAGCTGGCTTAAGAACCACCAGCCAGAGAAAAAGCTACTTTGACTCTCCCTTGTCTAGCCAGGGGGCACTGGGCTTCCGGTACTAACTCAGACAAGCACAGTAGGAGCTTACAGCAGCCCTGGGAGCCACAGCAGGTCCCAGCCCAGGGACTCAGGATGACTACCAGGAGACGGCACTAAGGATGCCTGAGGAGGCCTGCCCCCTTTGAGGCCATTTGGTTCTCAGGGGCCTCCCTCCACTGACTCCTTGGAGGATGTCATGATTTAGGCAGCTCCTCGTGGCTGGATGCAGACCGTCTCAAAGGTTGCAAGGCCTGCTGGCAGCAGACGTCAGAGCCTTCCACATGGCCCAGTGACAGCCTGGACAGTTGGGGCGGCAGGTCCAGGGCATAGTGATATGGGAACCTGGGTCAGAGGTAGTGGGAGGTCGTGAGGGGATGGGCTCCTCATGCAGCAGGGAGGAGAGGCCCTCCAAGGTTGTGACCTTAGGAGCAAATGCCTGTAGCCCAGCCTTTTGGAGCTGCCCCTGGAAGCTCCCCTGGCAGCTTGGGCTGTGAGGTGTGTTCTTATCGCTCTGGGGATACACCAGGAGTGGCCATCTCTGAGGCCCTAGGAGAAGGTTACTGGGGGGTTCTGTCTCTCCTGGAGACTCTTACCACAACCTCAGTGCCCTGCTGCCTCTGCTGACACACCCATCGTACATCTTGTCTACCCTCCTGTTATGTTGGACTGGCGCTCTTCTCACGGTGCTGGCACACAGGACGAGAATGTGCAGCCAGGACTCATGGAAGAGTAGGGTCCAGCCTCTGGCGAAGGGGGCTTTCCAGTTGCCCACACTCCACTGGTCCAACCTCTCCAGAGACAGGAAGAGATGTCCCAAGGTCGCACAGCTGGTGAGTGATGGCAAAGGGCTTTGAGTCTGTGCATTCTGAGTCCCAGTCATGTCATATCCTGAGGAAACCAGCAGACCAGTGGTTTCTGATTGCTCCTTGGTCTCCTGAGCGGCCTGGGGCAGAGCAGCTGCCTCAGCAGAACATAGCCAGTAGGGCTCGTGTTGACCACTGTTTGTGGGGACCCCTACCCACCAAGCCTGGCAAGCCTGGCAAGCCTGGACCTTGGAGGTCAATCTGAGCCAGCACTGCTGAGAGGGCAGCCTCTGTGTCACCTCCTTGCCGAGGAAGGAAGCATTACCTGAGGTGACCTGTGACACTCTGGGTTAATCCAGAAGTTAGAGTTTTTAAAAAGCGAACTTCTTTTCCTCTGCATCTCTTAAAAGAGACTCATTCCAGCATCATTTCTAACTCAAATAATTTTGGATGCCAATTGTATGTCTTTAATGGGTCCAGAAATTTTCATAATTATCCTTTCTTTTTCCAAAGCCATAATTATAGGCTTGAGTATATGCTACAGACAAGAAATTTAAACAGCGCTTTTTACATGCTTAGGCATTCTGGTTCTTTCTCCTTTCAAAAAAAATTTAAAGGACGCTTCCAATTATCCTTCTGTTACCTTTCTCTTCTCATTGAGGTAAACACTAGGAGATGAGAATGTGTCCAGTGCCATGTCCCCAGGTGGCACATCCCAGCCCCATCTCCCTGCTCCTCCAGGGCATCGTTGCTGCTACCGCACTGGCTCAGAGGGCAGGTCGACTATGAACAGGGACCAGCTCTCCATCACTCAGCACAATGACTGGCAGGAGGCAGGAAGGGTTGGCTAGAGCTGCTGGCCAGTATGGAAGGCCCAGGATAGCCCTGAGCAAACCTGGAGACCTCCCACAGGTGTGCGGGGAGCTGCAGCCCCAATAGGTATGGGGTCAGTCTAGCAGAATTCCCCAGATCAGTCTCCTTTTGTGTAAAAACCGGCTCGCAGTGGTACTCCAGGGCCTGCCCTAGTTCCACGGCATGGGTTTGACCTTGCGTGAAGGTGGTGGGGCCCAGCGGTGACAGGAGAGGGAGCTGGAGAGACTATGATTCTTGGTTCAATCAATCATTCATTTATTCATCGTTCATTGAGTGCTCCTGTCCTCCTGGAATTCACTGCCAAGCACTTCTCTCTCTTCACTCACACCTACTATATGCCTAGCACAGAATTCGTGACAGGGGGATGCAGGAACAGTGAGACTCCGATCCTTCTCACTCAGAGCTCCTGTACTTGCTGTCAGCACCACCACGTCTGGCATCACTCATGGCCCCACGTTGTCCTTGGCTGGGAACAAGAGGAAGGCTCTGTTGCACCCCTCTTTGGCTCATCCCGTGTCAGCCAAGCCAATCTGGCTCCTACCTAGTGGCCTTGCTGCTCTGCATTTCCCTGCTCCTCCCGGGCCTTCCCAGGTTTTTCTGTGCTGAGTTCATGCCAGGCACTTCCCATGCATGTGTTACATTCTTCCCTCTTCAAAATGGCCCTGCATCGATGTTACTGTTACATTCCTTTTCTAATGAAGAAACTGAGGCTCAGAGAGTTCCCCCTTGCAGCAGGCCTCAGGGCTCTCACCCACGCTTCTCTTCCCTGGATTTGCTTCATGTCATGGCAGGTCAGAGAGCAAAGACTTGTGTCCTCTTGGGTTAGGATAGGCTGCCTTGGCTGGGAAGGGACAGAGATCCTGCTCCTGGTGAGACTTCAGCATTTTCTCTCTTTCCAAATGTCTAACACCAGACATCATTGCATCTCAGAGCTGCTCAGAATTTGTTTACTTCTGAACCCAAGAGTCTGTGTCCTGGGGAGAAGCTTGGGGCAGGAGCAAAAACATGTGGCCAGCATCAGAGGAGAGACTCCTGGGAGCGTCTGTCCTGCGGCTGGGGTCCAAGAGGAAACACAGCCGCCTCTAGCACAGGCGGTGGGAGGAAGGTGCCAGCACAGCTGCCCTGAGCTGGGAGGCCTGCCAGAGAGAGGCCCCTGTGGGTGGAAGGCAGCTCTTTGTCAGCATCCAGCAGAGGATGAAGGGAAAGAAGTCACCCAGGCACACTGGCTTCAGGAGAGTCAGGCTGCTTCCATTCCGGCTCACCATCCTGCAAAGCCAGCTGGGAAAATCCAGGACAAAAATGCTCCTCTGGCCTTCGGAGACCATTCATTCTCAAATATTGATTGAGAATATGCTTGGTGCTGAGTGCCGGTCTTACTCTCATTGATCTTATATTTTTGTAGGGAGAAACTGATGAGAAGAAAGGAAAAAAGTAAATAAACATGATAATTTCAGAGAGCGATGAGAGCTGTGAAGAAGACAGAACAGGATGATGTGCTTGAGTGACTTTGTGGGAAGGGAGTGGTTCTCCTTTGGACTGCGTGATCAGGGAAATCCTTTCTGTGGAGGGGACAACTGAGTTGCCCCATAAGTGACAAGAAGCGGCCGGCCTTAAAAGTGTGGGGGAAGAGAGGTCCAGGCAGAGGGACCAACTATTGTAAGTGCCCTGAGGCCCAGACAGGCCTGGTGCTTTTGAGAAGCAGGAAGACGCAATGCAAAAGCTGCAGGGCTGAGAGGAGAGTGGGGGTCGGGGCGTGGTGGGGGACGGGGGAGGTGGCAAGGAGACATCACCTTCCGGCTGCCAGGTGGATAATGTGTTTCTGGAGAGCAAAGGTCAAAGCAAGGAGATAGGAGCTGACACAGTTCTAATTTTACTATAACTTTTCAGCCATTTCCTGGAGCCATTTCACATTCCTGAATACCTAAGTAGTGTCCTCCTAATAGGGGCACTGGTTTCATCTTCATATACCTCAAGGTGAAGGCTGTTCAGATTGTTTTACCCTCTGCAGCCCTCCTGCCATGAGGCCGGCGCTCAGGACTGGGCCTCTGGAACCCTGTGTGGGCGGGACACATCTGTGTGGCTGGTGCTTCAATAGAGTGAATGGAGCACACCGGCCACCCGTGGGACCGGCGTGTTTCATCCAGGGGCCAAGAGTCTCCTTCAAAGTCTCTGCCTGCCTCCGAGCTGACCCGCCATGGTCCTGCCCACTGTTGTGGCTGCCTGGCTTCCTGTGGGATGCTCTGCCCGGGAACGGATACCCTGGTAGGGCTGCCAAGATGAGCGGGTGGCCTGGAGCTCGTCAGCCACACCCTCTTCATGGCTTTTCAAGTGTGTCTCCTAAAGCATTTGGTGAGGAGATGCTCTTCCTCCAGAATGTCCCATCCCACCAACCCCAGAAGCCTGCAGGACAAAAGGTCCAGGAGGCTTCTCTGGGAGCTAAGGAGGCCTGTCTCCCCACATGCAGCCCACAGGCTGTCATTTGGAGCAAGGCACGGGGAGAGGGGGAGGGCATTGGCGGCTTCATTCGGGCTGTGGCTGGAGTTGCACGCTGACAGTCTTCCCTTTTTTCCTTTTCTCTCAGACATTTACTGTCTCACACGGCAGGCTCTCAGGGAGGATGCCGCACAGCTGGCTTGGTGGCTATGTTTCACTGAGTCTCCACTCCAATCAACTGGCAGTGGCTGCTTTGAGAACAGGGCTTCAGATCATGTCGTAGTTTAAGAGGAAAGACTGAAGTGATAGATGAGTGATGTCTGCCGCCCAGCACAGGAGAAGATGGTGGAGGCATATGTGCCTTTCATTTGTCAACTCTATCACAGGCTGGCAAGTGTGGGAATATTGGAAAGAGACCTAGCATGCAACTGCATCTCCCTCTTTGTGGCCGAGTGCATCACTCGGCAGAACCAGTCCCAAGATTCCAATCAGCTCACTCAGTGTGGGGCTCACAGGACAGTCCCCACCAAGGAAAGATGCCCAGCACTACTCAGGCCTGGGCCATTCCTTCCCTTTCCTTGATTCTAAATTCCCTAATTATATAGCAACTAAAACAGATTTCAAACCCAGAATCCTCATGGGCAGGCATTCTCCAGAGTAGACCATGCAGATGTCTGCTAATAGACCAAGCTAAATGGTAGGAGTTTTATTTAAATATAAATGTAAAGAAAGTTTAATATTAAAAACAGTTACGAAAATTTCAAATTCTTAAAATTCTGTTCATAAGACAAACGATAAAAAGTATGTTGAATGAAGGAACCAAGGAAAAACACGTGCCAAAGACAAACACTTGAAATTTAAGATGCCCTATTCAGTTTGAGCTTTTAATTTGATCTTAGCTGGTATTAAGGTCCATTTTCAAGAGAAGAAAATTTACAGGTATTTAGAGGCACTTTCCTCCCTGGGCCTTATGTTCTACTCCAAATCTTCTGTCTTTAACCCCTGCTGCAGGCAGCCTGGATCTAATCCAGCTCCATCTGAAAACAAATACACATGTCTTAGTTCAGTGGCAGATTTAATTAGCAGTCACATTCCATTTTAATTGCTAGATTATTAGCAAGGACAGCATCTCTGGGGATGAGTGCATTGCATGTAAATTTGGACTGAGATACTCTGCTATGTAACTTTTCCCAAAGAAATTATACCACGTACACGGGACTGGCTCCTCTCAGCTCTCAGAGGTGGTGGTGGCGATCACTCCTTCCCCATAGCTTCTCCTCTGGGGCACATTTTAATAGCAAATAACCCTCTGAAAGGACAAAGCAGGATAGAATTCTCAAACACTAAAAAGCCTCCTTAACGAATCCATCCAAGATTGTCTATGTCTCCACCTACATGACACAGACTATTCACAGTAGGGTCAATCAGAAAACCATAAAACCATTCTCAGGGCAGCACGTCTGACTCTCTGTGGAGCACCGGGCCTCTTTGCTGGCTGCTCTGAATTGGGGCTCACTTTCAGACAAAGAACTAATATAAGCTGCTGTCCACCTCTTTTCTGAAGATAAGGTAGGTTGAATAACAGGATTTGAGTAGCTCTTGGGTAGGACTCAGGATTTCTCTGAGCCCTCCAGGCTGCTACCAACTGAAATGGAAGAGCCCCCTGAAGCAGCCACAGTGAGCAAGGGGGCAGATGATAGGGGGGCACCACAGCCGGGCAGCAACCTTGTCCAGGCCCCTGAGCCCTGCTCGGCACTCACCTGCCTGCTCTCAGCCAATCCTCACACCATCCCAGGTGGTGGGAATAGAGTGATTCCCAGTATACAGCTCTGGAGGTGGAGGCATGAAGTCTATCTCCAACACCTTGGGTGTTATAATTTTGTAAAATGGTTGGGCAGGAAAGAAGGACTCTTGCAAAAAGATCAGGGTCATTTCTAGGGTGACCAATTTGGCCAGCAAGTTTACCTGGGGTTTTCTAGTTGTAGCGCTGACCAAAGTCCTGCATCCTAGGAGCCCCCCTCGGTCCTGGGCAAACCGGGACGGTTGGTGAGCATATTTCTAAAGGCCCAAGGAGCACACACAAGATGCCTTGAGCAGCGCCCTCCACCTCCAAGGAAGCAACTGGAACAACACCGAGCTTCCCTGGAGACCCCAACTGGCTCCCACCTGCCCCTGCTGCGGCAGCAGGACAGCGCACAGGAAGGCCTCCTGGGCAGGCCGGCATCCACGCCCTTCATCGCCCCGCCCTGAGCGAGGAGCCCTCCTGCCCGCACACTGCTCTGCTTGAGCCACGGCCTCTGAAGAACAGAAATATCTGTGAGTAAAATTTACGATTTGTGTTTCCACTGGAGTCAACCTTTTAACCCTGAGAGTGCTTAATTGCCTCTTCCAGGTTTTGCTTTCATAACCAGCTTGACTCTTGCCAATTTTGACTGAATTGAGAAACACTGAACGTGTGACTGGAAGCGGAAAGCTCATTACTTCATACTTGACACAGCTTGTGCCAAATCCTTAATTCATGAAATTCACTCATTGTGGCATCTTTTCCTAAATGATAGTCAGAAATTTCCTTCATATGTAAAAATTTCCCAACTCAGTGGGTATCCTCAAAGCTGAATTTTTATAAAAATGCCTTCCCCGAAGACACACTTAAGGGAAGTCCTGACCATAAATTACAGGACGGTTTTGGAATTCCTGGTCTCTTGGTCTCTCCCAGAGGACCTCAGTCTTTCTATTGGGGCCTCCCGGGCCCCTCACTCCACCTTCCAAAGTAAGCACGGAGTAAGGTGTGGACATCTGGTTCCTGTTTCTGGATTCAAAATTGATCTGCTGGGTGATTCTTGGCAAGTCACTTAACCTCTCTGAGCTTAAGTTTCCCTAATCCTGGCTCACCAGACACCTCTCATGGGGAGGGGCGGGTGGCCAGTTAATGAGCAGGTGTTTTAAGGAGGGGGGGACTCAGCCTATGGCACAGCAGAAGCAAATCCCAAGGAAAAGAGTGGACAGGTGGGGGGCAGGGGATCGAGGGGGTTGAGAATCATAGCAGAGCAGTAGCTAAGTCCTGCAGAACACAAATGGCCCAAAGCAAAGAAGAAGTTATGTCTAGAATCACTCATATTTTATTCCAAGACAATCAAATCTCCTTGCACAATTTCAGACCAAGTCTCTCTGGTTCTCTAAGGTCCCTCTGGAGCACACTTGCCTCCATATAGTCTTCCCCAATTCACTTTGGCTCATGCTGGCTTTGTCCTTTTCTGAATGTTCCATAGCTCCATGTGATTCTTGTCCTTCCTTGATGTCTTACAGTATTCACGTACTGATGCTCCCACGTGCCACATGCTTTACGAATCTTATCACATTCAGTTCTCTCTGGCTTCAACTTTGAGAGTTTGGTGTTGTCTCCATTTTACAGATGAGGAAACTAAGGCACAAGGAGGTTTCGCAGCTTTTAGGGTGACCAATTTGTCCTGGTTTGTCCAGGTCTTTCCTGGCTTTAGCACTGAATGTCCCTTGTCTTGAGAAACCCCTCAGTCCCAGGCAAACAGACAGCTTGTCACCGTCATTTGAATGTAAACGCCTGGCTGGCCCAAATGAGAGCTCTCTCCGTGGTGGTCCTTGCTCCTCTCCCTCCCCCACCCTCAGCCCCAAGTCCCCAGGCAGACAGAAACTCCCTAAGGACAGTGGCCAGGTCCTAGATCTTCGTCGTCTAAGAGAACCCAGAATACAGTGGGACTCAGTTAATATTTACCAGTTTGAGTGAAATCATGCCCTCGCGTCCATGCAGGAAGCTCGGTTTCCCTTCACTGCCACAGCTGGACTGCGCTTACGGGCTCTTGAGGGAAAGGCCTGCGCTCTTCAGCACTACAGAGAGCAGGCCCTTTGGAGCACATTTCTCTGTTCTACCTACAGGGAGAAGAGTCAGCACGGTGGAGTCTTACTAAGAGCCACCTGCCCTCCTGGGTCTGTGTAGATCCAAACGTGCTAATGCACACAGTGATCTCTGAGAAGGCACCTCTGTTGCCATAGGACTCTGGGATATAGAGTGTAAGCTCGCACACTGAGCTCTCAAGGCCCTTTCTTTTAGTTTAGACACTTGTTCAACAATGTCGGTACATTGTCACTAGGTGCTAGTACTGCCTCACTTGGGACAATCCATATGAGCACAAACCTTGGTTGAACATTTCTCGGATTCCCTCCCATAACCGTGAGCAGCAGAGGAGCGTCTATCATATGGGGAGACACATGGCTGCCCTAGGTCTCAGGGGTTACAGGTAAGAAGGTGCCTGTAGATTCTCTCTTGACACTTGAGTTGGGCAAGACGGGGCTGATGACAGATCTAGCAAGCTCTGGAGCATCCAGCTTCTTGCTGCCAGAGGCCAAAGGACTACCACTTGGCTTATCCCATCAGCTTACTGCAGACCACTGATCAGAGCCAGCAAAGCCTGGTGGGTTAGGTGCACAGACTCTGAAGTTAGACAAAATTACTAGTGCGTGGCCTTGATCCCTCTGAGTCTGTTTCCTCATCTATAAGGTAGTGATAATAATAGACCTTAAAAGACTATTGTAAGGATGCATTGAGAAGCGTGTGCAAAGTATTGAAACATATTAAACATTCAAAAAGCGATAGCTATTGTTATTTCATCATATGAGTAGCCATGGTCCCTTTGGCTTCCATTGACATTGACCCCAATGAGGGCTCAGCCAGGCTCAGGTCGGGGTGGCTGGTGGTGAGAACATCCACCCACAGTCCCATCCACCACTCACCTCACTGCACCAGTGGCAGACTCCCATCCGCCCAGAGGGAGAGCCTACTCTCCCAAAGAATCCTGGGGCATGGGATGAGGGTTTGCTCTCCATGCAGAGCGCTAGCATTTCAGCTCTGTTTTCATCATGTTTACAATAAGCCTGAACGTTAGAATCAATATTCCTTGGATAACAATCTCCATGTTCCCTCATGGAATCAGTCCTTGAGCAATTTCTTTCCATTGCTTTTTTTTTTTTTCTTTTTTTAAAGCTGCAACAGATTGTTCCATGACAGGCTTCTTTGGTGTTGCTCAGCCTCTTCACAGACATCCCCGCAGCCCTAAGTAAACACAAGAACACTTTGGTTCCCAGTCTCCTGTGAGAATGTCTGGACTACATGGAGACAAGACCCCAGTAAGGTCAACCTTTCCACTAGCTCCAGAAAGCTATGAAAAAGGCCTCAGAGAAGTAAGTGGGTATCAGGTGGCCCACGCACAACGTGAGACACACGCAGAACAAAGGGAGACACACAAATGGGCATGGAATAAAAAGGAAAAGGAGAAGAACTGCTAGTCAAAGCAGAGCAGTTAGAGTAATGAAAACATCGCTGAATCCAAGAACCCGGGAAAGTAATGTTTATTTATAACGATAACCCTGAGTCTTCATGAAATCGGTAACTTGTGTCTAAGGTGCTCTGTTTACTAGGCAGTGACATTAAAAAAAAATGACTTGTCCTAAATTGACTAGAAGGAAATTAGAAAAGAAAGATTTCAAAAATGCTTTGAAATAACAGTTGTGTTGGAAAAATAAAATGAGTATTTAAAGACCAAGCCTCGGTTATACATAAATCTCACTCACCTGGAGCGCCGTGTTCCTCAAGTTGGCAGGAAATGAAGACTTTCCCTGTATAAGTACTATAGCTCTGAGTGCTACTGTAAAACCTTTGAGGATTAATCTTTTGGTAGGTAATGACTGGCTTTTATAGAAAAGCATACCTAATGATTTTCAAAATATGTAGGTAGTAAATTGCTCACCTTTTCACTCAATCTGTAAATAAGTTTTCAGAAGAGTAAATAAGATTCTTTAATGTCAGTCATCCTCCCTGGCTCCCTGAGGGCTCTCTACTGACAGAGTAAGGACACTGAGCCTCAAAATAGCACACAGCTTCACCTGCTTTGGGTATGGAGAGCCTGGGTAAGCCAAGCCAATCAGCCATGCTTTCTTAGTGGATTAAAAAAAGGTATCAAGGCCTGAGTTCTGCTGAAAAGAGGCTGTTCTTGTCAGGTTTCGACTGTTCTGTGGAAAATCCTTTCTCCTTCTTTGAAATTAGCAAGTTAGAGCCTTCAGAAATCAATGAAGCCCTTCCCAGAGCATCAGATGACACCCCAGGCAGCTCATCTATCCATTCACCTATCCATCCACCCATCCAGCTACCCATCATCCATCCATCATCGATCATCCATCTATTCACCACCACCTACCCATCTACCCATGTATACACCCATCTACCCCTCCCTCCACCCATCCACCCAACCATCCATCATCCATCCATCTACCCACCCACTCATCTACCCATCCATCCATCTATCCATCCTCCCATCCCTCCATTTTTCCATTCAACTGTCCATCTAACTGATCCAGCTGTCCTCCTGTAAAGCTTTGCTGAGTGCCTGCTGGATATATATGGGCCCAGAAGTGAGATCCAGTGGCCCTGTCCTCATGGTGCTCTCAGTCTAATGAGGGAAGACAGGTGGACAGGAAATGATAAGTATGAGAAGTGCTATAATCCAGCATGCCAGAGTTGAATATGGAAGGGGCAACTATATCATTCCGGGGAGCAGGGGAGCCAGAAAGGCTTCCCTAAAGAGGAGACTACTCTGAAACTTGCAGGATAAATTGGCATTAGCATGAGCCTGGCTATCCAGGAACTGAAAGACACTCAGTGTGACTGGAGTGCAAGCAGCAAGGAGAAACTGGGCAGAGGGGAGGCTGAAGGGGTAAAGAGAGGCAGCTTGTATGCCAAATTGAGTAGTTTAGACATTATCACATCTAATCCTCTCAGTGACCCATAGAGATACCTATTATTTTCTCTACTGTATAGGTGAGAAATTTTACCTTAAAGAAGCTAAATAGCAAGACGACGTGGTTAAGTGACAAAGGGAAGATTTGAACCCAGGTCTGTCCAACTCCCACGCCCATGAAAATAAATAGAGCACTCCATAAGAAGCTCCACCCAAGTTCAACTCGCTCTGTCCTCATAGGGACCAAGTCACAGAACGTGTTACAGCTCCAGGGGCAGTCACCCAAGAGACAGAAAGATGCGAGACAGGTGGGACCGCTATGCTGGGACTGAACAGGGACTGTGGAGGCCACAGAGAAGCTCAGGATCACACTAAACCAAGCCCAGTTTGAAAATTCCCAGGGAAACTGCAGAACTTATTGTGTTGCCAAAGTAGGACACGCCCTGCTGAGGGCTGATGAGCTGGGACTGGCTTCATCCTCAGCATGAAGATTCAGTAGTGGATGGAAAAACATAGGTCATGCACAGGACCCAGAGATGCCACAGAACCTACTCCTTAAAAGGTCCCTAAATACAGAACAGTGTTTTGTGTCTGCCAAAGTTAGTTAAAGGGTGAATTTGTCTATTTACATTACAAAGGTCTAATTTTCATGGTATATAAAGAGTTTCTACAAATCAACAAGAAAATGGCCAACAACTAAAAATAAATCAAAGGCTATAACCAAAAAAGGAGATGCAAATTACTTTTAAACATGACAAAAAGATACTTAATCTCAGTCATAAAAATAGAAATGCAAACTGAAACTACCATGAGATACCATTTTTAATCTTTCCGATTAGGAAAAATAAAAAAGTGGAATAACATAGTGTTGGCAAGAGTTGGGGAAACAGACAAGCTCATACATTGTTGGTGGGAGTGTAAACACATGTAGCCTGACTGGATGGCACTAGATAGTATTGTCCAAAATTAAAAGTGCACATATTCTTGGACCCTGCAATTTGACTATAAGATATACTTGCAAGTGTGTGAAGAGACAAATCTACACTAAGGAATTGGATGTAATTGCAAAAGACTGCTAACAAACTAAATGTCCATCCAGAGGGAACTAAGTAACTTATGCTATCCTCACACAATGGAACGCTCTGCAGCCACTAAAAATTGAAGAAGGAAGTTATTCATGTACCGATGTGGAACAATCTTCAAGATCTACTGTAAAGTGAAAAAATGCATGTATAGAGCAATGTGCGTCATATGCTGCTGGAGTGGATGCTGTGCCAGCTCCATCCAGATCCCCTGGCTGCCGACAGTGTTGGAGTGTCCCCAAGTCCCTCTCCAGGGGCTGCCCAGGGCTGAAGAGAGCTGCCTCACCAAAGATTACACCCACATACAATGATGGATCAGAGGCCTGCTCCCCTTAGCCCAATTTGGGGCAACTCTGAAGGGCATCCCAGCTCCAGAGCTCCCCGTGGGGCTGGCTGAGGCCTCAGCTGTATTGCATCCCAGTTTAATTCCTCCCTCTGCGCAGTCCTGCTTCCCTCTCCCCCTCACAGATGTTGGCCCCAGCGCACTCCCCAGTTAACTTCCTGCCCTGAGATCTCCATCTCAGAGTCTGTTTCTGTAGAACCAGCCTGCTACCGCTACTGTTTTGGGCAGAGCGGGGAGGTAAACAAAAGGATTATCTATTTACATATTTGCTCAATTGTGCAAAAAAACACCTCTAGAAGGACATGCAAGAATCTGAAATATCGGTTTACTCTGGGAAGGAGAACTGGGGGAGAGGGGGTCAGGAGAAGAAGGAAGAATTCCCGTGGTTTTCCCTTTCGGTGTTTTTGAAATTTGTATCATGAGCATATGTTACCTATTGGCAAAATAAATAAAGTAACAATGCCCTTAAAAAGTGAAGGCAGAGGATGTTTAATAAAACCTAACCGGTCTCTTCCAGCCATTAGAGAATCACCAGCATTCAGCACGAAGCCTCTGCCAGGCTGACGTCCTAGGTCACAGCACTAAAACCGGAGCATTCAAGGTCACCCTCTGGCTTGTTGACATTGCAGGAAGGGTGTTACTTCTTGTTCGTTTCAAACCCACTGAGACATCCTGGACCCAAGCCGGGCCGTGAAAGAGAAGTGATTCTTGCAGGGCACCCCTACTTGTGCGCTCCACGTTGTTTCCAAAGTGCAGAAGTCACTGCAGAACCTCGGGCCTCCGTGCTCACCCCATTCAGTGTGGAGGACCGCAAAGTGCAGGGTGGTATCTGCCCTCTGGTCAGGAGGAGTTTGATGAGGAAGGAGCTGACCTTCCCGCCAGGCCGTTTCTGGGAAGACATCGGAAAGCCTGGCCTCGCCCTGCCTTGGCGCTGCCGACCACCCAGCGATTCAACACATACTTGAGGGGGTGCTTTTCCAGATGCTCCCTCCAAACAGAACTTTTGCCTCCACAACGAGCCAAGCCCTTGATTTTAGAAGTTTCTTCCTCATCCCGTTTATGAATATCGAACTTAAACATTCCAAGTGAGAGCAGAGGTGACTTTCTGAAGAACTGCTAAGTCAGCAAGAATGCAGTTGGCAAAAGGGGAGATTGGGAGTGGAGGCACTTCCCAGTTCTTGCAGAGCCTGGGGGACCAGTAAACACGTGATGCCAACAATTCTGGTCCTAGCCACACCATAAAATGCCTTTATGAGGCTTGACTCTTCTCCATATACTAGATCTCTCCCCATTCCCAGACCTTTCTGCACCCCTGCCCTCCTCCCACCCCATTCCTTGGATGATACTGATTAAACACACAGTATTTTCTCCATTATCATTCTGCTGGCAGCCATGTGCGTTATCTGGAGGCGCAGTCTGGGCAGCGGAGGGTTGAGGTGGATGCTGTGAGTGGAAGTAGTGTTAACAGTGAAAAGTCGTCTGGTCAACACTTCAGAGGCTTCCTCAGTGGGACTTCCAGTCTTAGAAACAGCCACAGCCCTCCAGTGACATGAATCCCTTCTACCCTCTCCCATTTAGCCATAGAATGATGTCCAAGAAGCAGAATTGGTAAATGATGACTAGTAATAATCATAACAACAACTCAGATATATTGTACCTCCACAGTGAAATCCTGGTAGTGTAACATTTTTAAAACTATAAAAAAACTGCACGAGTGCAAGGTATTGTTTTGACTTCCTAGACTGGATTATTACCTGCTACTCATTTTTAGAAAGAGACATTTTCCTGGCCATTTGGGGAATTTGGGTCTATTTGCAATTGGTCCCACCTCTTGTCTCTCAAGGATTGATAGCTGGAAGCCCATCTCAGCAGACTTTCCTCCTCTTGTTTTTGTTACTCCCAAGAAATGTGATTGGTGGACATCCCACAGGAATGCCCTGCACACAGCCAAAACATTGTATGGATTATCTGATTCTCTAGTCCTTCAAGTAAAGACACATATGTATATGCACATGTCTGTAGACATACACATGTATAACGTGTGCAAGCAGCACACTTTAAATATGTGTAATTTATTGTATATCAAGTCTACCTCAATAAAGCTATAAATAATAATAAATAACTTTCACACGAACTATGAAAACCAAGGCGAGGTTAGGTGTCCAATCCCCGAACACCTGGGCGGGCTCTGGGGGCCCGACCTCGCTGTCCTGTGCACCGCCACTGCACCTTGGCCATGGCTGGTCTTACGGGTTAGCAGCTGGAGCCACAGCCTTGACACCCGAGAACGTGACACCCGAGACAGACCACAGGTTTAGGCAGCAGCAGTCACAGTCCCACACTCTGATGGGGAGACTCTTCCTGCCATTTAACCTGCTCGGTGATGAACTAATAGTAAGAAATAAATACAAGGAAAGGCTCGTGGGGTGTCTCAGGCGCCGATGACAGCTGCACAGAAACCTGCTGTGGTTATGAGAAGTTCAACATGGTCAGCTCCTCGCTCGCTCATTTCAGGCCCAAAGCCCACACTACCTCCTTTTATAAGCTTTAATATCCCTCGGAAATGCTCTCCCTTTACATTCTCCATCTCTTCCCTGGAACCTCTCCAGAGGGGTCTGTGATTGGGTTGCATACAAGTTTCCGAGCTTGCAACTTCCTCTGGGTCATAAATCACCTCTTACACACTCACTTTTTCCTTCTTATTGTTCTTCGGTATTAATAGTCCCAAATCCCAGGAGCATTTGAGAACTGTTCCAATTTTGGTTTGAAAATCAATTTGGAAGCTAGTGGTTGGCTTTGCTCAGACTTCCAATCCTTCTGAGAAGGTCACTTCCTACAAATTGGCCAAACCAGGGATGGGGGGCTGGCCTGGTGAACTTCCCCATTTTAAAGTTTCACTGTTTCATCTCGAAATGCTAGATACCTTAGTCTCAGTGATTTTCTTTTAACTGTGTCTCTAAAATTGAAATGTTGATTTGAGGGAGAAAAAAACCTAATGCCTTCTGTTGTGAGATCTGGCGGATAATTTAAAAAAATAGTTCATTTCAGAATAGGTCAAATCCTATTATGAAAGCAGAATAAATATGAAATCCAGTTGTGTTTGTTAAAAGCCTCTGATACTGTTCTCGATTTTTTGGAAACTTCTTTCTTCTAAATAAGTTCTGCTTCCTCCATAGGCTGCTGCCCTCCTGCAGGGAAAGTGAGAAAGTGTCAGATCTCATCAAATGCTGACGGGGCAGGGCTCCCCTTGACCCCCCGAGATGGGAGCAGGGGTCCTCTGTCACCTAACGGGTCTGCCCCCAACATCAGACAGCTGGAATATGCATTCAGGGATAAAAGAAAGAGAGTGTTGGTTGGATTTCCTTGGGAAAACAAAAGAGGAGCCGCTCACACATAGAACACTGACTTAAGTGGTCTGCACCCCAAACCAGACAGGGAAATGGAACTCGATGCTGCTCAAGCCCAGAGGCTGACACCAAGCCAGGAGGGACTCAGCCAAGGTCACCAAGTTTGGCAAGCAGGACTTCTAGAGAGGGAAGGCGAGGGCGCAGTATCCACCAACTCCTCGGTGACCACCAGCCTCCCAGCTCCAGAGCTGGCCTGCCTGGCATCCTCTGGCCTGACCCAAGGCCTGTCTGAACACACCTTTGAGTTGCAAGCTTGAGCCCCAGTTTGAAAGGCATGACTTTTCCTTTCTCTAGCTCCTTAAGCCCTATTCTACCCTCTGATATTCGAGTCAGGTTTTTCATCTTTCCTGGCACAGCTGGTTAGGGGCCAGCCCATGGGCACCCACAGCATGTGCCCCCTGACTGACCCCCAAGCCAGTCCACTGTGCCGGGGCCACAGGCTCCCACCTCCCAGCCTAGGGTGGGGCTCAGGTATGGCAGGATGAATGATTTATTTAGGAGTGGCTCCCTAACACTCTCTCTCTGAGACGTCATCAACATTTTAAGAAGCTGATAAAGTCTCCCGCATCTTTGGAGGGAGGCTATTAAACTATTCACTAGTGTGAGACAATGTCTCTTTTGAACCTGATATGTCTAATCGTGGAAGAGAACAAAGCCTGACAAACACAGAGACAAGCAAAGAGCATTTGCTGCCATGACGTCAGGACTTCTTCCAGGTGGCTCACAGAGCACCTGAGCGCTCCCTCCTGCCTCCAGCGAGTGGGATCCCTGTCAGGACAAAGTGTTATTAAGAAATAACATTTACCGAGTCCTTGCTTTTTACTGCACACCGTTCAAAGCATTGTGCGCGCACTATCTGACTTACTTCTCACGAGACTCCGAAGAATTGAGTATTTTTATCCCCACCCTATGAATGGGGGAACTGAGGGTCAGAATGACTAAGTGATCTGCCTAGAGCAATACAGCCAGTAAACAGCAGAGCAGGACTCCATCAGGGCCCCTGGCTGCCAAGCCCAAGCTCCTTTCCACCACTCTGCATCCATCCCTGGAAAGGACTGCAATGCGGCGTCTGGGACCCAGCTCAGGAGGCCTCCTGGCAGCAGCTCTATTCACGAACTTCGGAAGAGCTCAAACAATGGGTCATTTGACCCATGTTCCCCAGAGAGTACGCTGGATGAGATGGGATACTGCAGGTTAGCCAGTCAATAAGAACCCAGAAAGACTGGCCTGGTTGACATTACCAAAGCTGATACTCAAATCCAGGTCCACTACCCTGAAATCCAGCACGGCCTGTAAAACTCGTCTACAAAGGCTTCTACGCTGGCTTACTAACAAACTCCCAGATCACTGATCTCCAAATTGCTGGAACATCATTCTGGTTATCAAAGGAAGGCTTGCAAAGTACCGATGCCCATTTACGGGTTGGAAGTTCCTCTCTGGCGCACTTGAACTCAGCCCTGTGGAGCCCAGAGACCTCTAATTCAGAAGAGGAGTTAGTGGTGTGGGTCTCCAGGCTCAAGCACAACACGCTGCCTCCCCAGTGTAGGTGAGGGCAGGACTTGCATTGCATCCTGCATCCCTGGGCCTCCAGGGGCCACAGCCAGAGACAGGCCCAGAGCTGTGCATGCACCTCCATGCATGAGGCTGTTCACTGAGAACACTGATGCTCCCTGCTGGGGCCCTTTTCTGCTGGGAGCCAGAGTACCTGAGAGTTCATGCCCCTAGAAGCCGCCCTCAATGAATGACAGGTGGTGGCATGGGGATAAATATCCCCACTTCTTCACCGCTCAGGGAAGAGAACTCTGAGGCATAGTCTGCATCATCTGAGTGCACCAGTAGGACTGACATCCAGTTGCCGACAGGATGAACTTCTCAATTATGTACCCTGACTGGTGTTCTTCCCTTCCCTTCTGTCTCACGTCCCTACTCCCTACCAGTGTTCCTAGGATCACCTCCCAACAAGCTACTTGTCCTCAAGTCCCCATCTCAGGGGCTGCTCCTGGGAGAACCCAATCCAGCCCCTATCCAGAGGTGTCCTCTGCCCCCTCCATCCCCAGAGGGTCTGCTCTATGCCTCTCTTCTTAGGATGCATGACAGAGGTTGAGAGCCCAGGCTGTGGAGAAAGTAGACCTGGATTTGGATCTCAGGAAGGTTCCATATAGGTTGTGAGATCCTGTCACAGCCTCAGCTTTCTCAAAGGTAAATTGACAATGACAAGTGCAAGGACATCAGAGAATGGGTGTGATATATGTGTATGATAAGAATTTACCACTGTGCCTGGCCCACAGCAAGCGGTCACCAAAGGGTAGCTGCCATTATTATTATTACTACTATATTGAATTGGAATTGAATTATTATTGAATTATATATATTTAATTATTATTATTGTATTAGACTAACCCAAGCACTTGCCATCCCTCCATCCCCAAGCCGTGACTTCCTTCAGGTCACAGACCATGAGTATTTCACCTCCGCCTCCCCTCTCACAGAGCTGATGCTTGTTACCTACCTGTTGGATTAAATTGCTCTGTTTAATCTTCACATTACCTATTCCTGGGTGAAAGCAAGAGAGGCATGCCAATTGCCCCGTGTGTCAGGCTCAGGGAACAGAGCCCTGAAGCACTTCCTGCCTTGTTGACTTCTTCAGCCCTTGTTGCTGCTCTGTGAGCCTGTGCGGTGGACGCGGCAGCTGTTAGTGATCTCCTGGGTCGTGATTTCACTCTTTATACACGAGAAAATGTACTTGTACAGCAAGTGCCTCCAGGATGACATGTGTGTTTATCCATGTCCGCGTTCCTCTCTGCCAGGCCCATAGTAGGTGCTCAATAAATGATTGCCAAGTGACTGAAATAATCTTCTACCAGGATGCCAAATAGCACCAGATGGCTGCTTAGGGACTCCCATCACTGACAGCTGCATATAGCCAGAGGCTAACTAGGCTGATTTTGGGGAGAAGATATTTCAGAAATTAGAAGGTGGCAGATTGTCACTACCTCGGTAACTTTGCCCTCTTAGAAATATTTCACAGATGTCAGGTTACATTGAACTTTTCTGGCTGTATAAATAGCTCATATTCAGTTTCCAAACCATAAGTCTTGAAGCTTTCCAGTTTATAGACTCCTGAGTTTGGATGATTTGGCCATTATGATAAAATCTCTGGCCCCTTGTTAACACCAACACTGATTAGCTGAGATTTTAAACACCTGATTAGGAATTACCCCCACCACCATCAGGACTGCTTGTGAGGTGTTAAGACATCTCGGAGTGTGGACGGGGCCATTTCTTGGCCCTGGGCTGCTCTACTGTTTGACTCTTCCACTGGCTGCTACAACCTGCAGAGAGGCCAGGACTGTGTCTTCACACCCCAGAGATTTAAAAATAGATTCTGTGCTTAGGAAAGAGTAGTCATAAAGCCCATGCACTTAATTCCACAGGTGAGACTAGGGCCATCCCCAAGGCTTGTCAGAATCTATGGATTTAGAATTGCCCATAAAACAGTTCTAAACTCTGGCTGCATGTCAGCATCAGCTAGGAGACTGGGACCGAGTCGGACTAATTAGTTCAGAATCTCTGAGCTTGGGAGGCAGGATGGGGATTAAATGGATTCCCGGGTGCCTATAATGTGCAGCCAGGCAGAGCTGAAACCCACTGCTGTAAAGAAAGGATACAAGTTCAACCAATTTCCTAGAAATGAGTCGATTAGAAACAGCAGATTAGAAGAGGGGAGGAGAAATGGTAAGAAGTAGGTGGACCAGGTATATCAAGAAGTGACAGAAAAGAGAGGATGATGGAAATCAGAGAGAATTTTAAAAATACCTTTGTCTTAGGTTATGAAGTGTAGGGGAGCCACGCTCTTCTCTAGTCTCCTTGGCATGGGGGACAGGCCTCAGCAGGGCACTTGCCACATTGAATTGTGTCCACTTTCTTTATCTTAATTTTAGATCGTGAGCTCCTGGAGGGGAGGGACCAGGTTTGACTTGTCTCTCTGCCTCTGGTGCCTGGCATCATGTTAGGACAAAGGAGGAGGTGATGAAATGTTTGTAGAGTGAGGGAAGCCAGGAACAGGACTTCCCCCTCCTGGATGGCCCTGAGGACATTACTGTTTCAAAAATGACAATGAATGTGCTTTGCCAACTGGACAGAACTTTAAAACGACAGGGCTTTTCACGGCCCTCCATTGTTCATTCTAAGATGTTTATTTGGCACTTACTGTGTGTGCTAGATGCCAAACAATGCTTTCGGGAGGATACAGAGCTGACGACGCATAGGATGCCGACATGTGGAGACAAGGGCACTGAGGCTCTGAGATGAAAAGGTGTGGGCTAAGTTTCAGAACCCATGAGACCAGCTAAAGCTCAGGGTGCAGGTGATGGGCCATAAAGCTGAAAGACAGAAGAAGCAAAATGCTGTTCCACATACTCCCCTTAGGGAGTCAGACAAGGCACAATACCTATGAGAAAGATTTCCTTCCCAAATGACTACACTTTTTCAAAATCTGCTCACAGGGCTGATATTCTATACTCTGGGAAATCCACTCATGGTAAATCTTATTGCCATAACTCTGGATAAGTGAGACATTAGAGCTATACTTCCCATCAAACTCCTTCCTCCCTTCACCCTTGTCACCACCCTCTGTACTCTCAGTGCTCTGAAATCAGCAAGGTGGGGAGAAGGGAACAGTTTCCTTTTCCTAACAAGCAGCATCTACCATCCCCAGATCCCTCACTACTCTCAGCTAGGCTCCTGAATGATGAAGGCACCTGACCCCAAACTCACTCTGATTTCCTGAACAACAGGCTTCTATTAGAAATCAAAGCTTTTCCTGAATCTTCCCCTAACCCCTTTGTCCCGGAGTAAGGGCCCCAGTTTTCGGCCGTGGCTGTAAGTTGGTCCCTGCTCCCAGAAGTCTCCCCAAATGACAGGAAGACATCTGAGGAGCAGAGGGATGTAGGCCAGGAATGCCTGGAATTGGATTTCAATCCTCACTTCCAACCTACTGAGTTCTTCCTGAACATGAGCTCTTTATGTGAAAGATATCTGAAGACAGGCGATCACTGGGGTATTTTACTGAAAAACCACACCACTATTTCCTGGTCTAAAATGCACAAATTGCTGAAAATAGCCCTCTAATAAATGGGGAAGTTTTGCTCTCCATGGTTCAGTGCACTTAAATATAGAGTCTCGCCAGACCCCTGGAGTAGGGGCTGTTTCCCCCATTTTATAGATGGGACACTGAGATGGAGGAGTCATTAGAGCTGGCCAGGGTCCCAGTGAATCCCAATGAAATGATGACAGAGCAAGTCAAAGATTCCAGTATCCTGGATGTGCCATGGAAGGACCTCATGTCACCTACAGTTCACCTCTGTTGCCAGTTCATGGTACATGAGGAACGTTATGTCCTCATGGAGTCCTGTCACACAGCTGGAGTTTCACCGAACTATGATGGCACCCAAGTGAGTTTAGAGCACTCTGTGTCTTCAAGGAGTATACACATTAGAGGGGGAGAGAAAAGTACCCAAATGACCATACTACAGAGCAGAGCCTTTTAAAGTTTCCATGAGACCTCAAAGTGGAGGCCCCTGAGGAGAGTGAGAGCCTACCTTCCAGCATATGGAGCAGAGAGGTCTAATGAAAGCTCAGAAGTCTTGGAGGCTGGACTGGAAGATGGATCTGATCCTTTTAAAAAAAAAGAATAACAAGCATGTTTAAGAAAATTTGATTTCAAATAAAGTTATTCATAATCCTACTTCCCACTGCAGTGAAGTATCCATTGCAGATCGGCCCAAACTCACCACTGGGACTCACACATGTTCAGGCATGTCTGGTGAGCTGTGGGCAGGCCACCAGGGGCCTTCTTGGAGAGCATCATGCATGACACGCTGGGTCAATAACAACACCAAGGTGGTCAGAATGATGAGTCTGTCGTGGCATTTGTCATTTGGATTGAGTCCCAGCCCTGCCTTCCTTGGATACCTGTTTAAGCAACAAAGTGCAGTTTCATTAGAATCACATTTCCACAGTTCTGCAGAGAACACAGAGACCATGGCACAGAGTTCCCACAGATGCAAGGCCACTTCGAGACCACAAGGATCAGTGTGCCTCGTGGAGGAGCTCGGTGCTTGGACCTGGTGCCTCACGTATGGGCATCACTCAGCCTCACAGGCATCTGCGGCCGAGGGCAGATTCTATGGGAGGGCCAACTAGTCCGTCATGGGATCCTTTTGTGAAGCCACGAGAGACCATTTCTGGGACAAGAATCCTACAATGATAGGTGGAGGTGGGAGACAGCCAAATGCAGGTCGGTTCTGCAAAAAGTGCCACACTTTTAGCCCCACACAAGAGAACCCCAAAGAAACACAGCTTACATAACTATGCTCATCTTTGCATATTCTATTCCAGTCCTCACTCACTTGTGCATATAACAATCACAGTATATCCCTTTCTGTAATTTGTTTTTTCAAATTTATCACTAAATTACAAATTAGAGGTGGGGAGGTATGAGAGAGGGCTTTCCAGACAGATGAAACAATATGACTCTCCATCAGTGGTTCTCAACAGGGGGCAATTTTGTCTCCCAGGGTGGACACCAGGCAGTGTCTGGAGACATTTTTGTCACAACTGGGGAGGTGATGCTACTGGGTAGAGCCAGCCAGGGAGGCTGGGGCTAAACATCCTACAATACACAGGACAGCCCCCCCACCACAAAGAATTATCTGTCTCAAAATGTCAATAGTTTCGAGGTTGAAAAACCCTGCTCAAGGTGCAGAGACCAGCAAGTACATAATTATTCGAGTAATTGTAAGTAGCCCAATTTGGCTTGACTGTAGGATACATGCAGGGAAATCAGTGAGGAAAATCAAGAAGTTCAGTTAGGAAATTTCCAAAGAACCCAGATTTTATTCAGTGGACAAACGGGAGTCATGGAAAGTTTCTAGCAACAGAAATGGAGGACCCAAGGGCTGACTCTTGAGGTCTTTGGCTCAAGTGACTAATCGACACCACTTACTAAGACATGGCACACAGGAGGAGAAGCTTTGGGGAGAAACACATTCAGGTGTGGACATCATGAAGGTTCCTAGGCGCAAAGCACCAGGTGGCATTCTGCAAAGGCAAGAGGATATGAGCTGGGACCCAGGCGAGAGCTCCTGCCTCTCCTGGGAGGCGGCACTGAAGCTGCTCCAGTGGGTGCTAGTGGGAGGAACGTGAATATGAACATCCAGACGAGTTCCCTTTGAGGGCAGAGGAGAAGAGTGCTCCCAGGGGCTGGCAGAGATGCTGGCAAAAACAAAGACCGGGGTACAGAGAGGCCTAAGGACAGGGTGAGGCAGGTGGAAAGCTGCAAGACGGCAAAGAAGAGGAGGAGAGCTGAGGGAAGGTCACCGTGCCCTCCACAGGGAGAGTCAGGATTTGAACCTGGGTCTGCTGGCCCCGGAACCGGGGCTCTTCCCATTGGCCCCATCACACTGGACCATGCGGATCCATGAATGGCCCTCCTGTTGGACGCAGGCGGGCTGGCTGAAGCTGCACCCTCCCAGACACAAAATGACGATCAACAGTTACCAGAACAGAAAGGGTCTGGTGTCATACGGAAGCTTCCTTCTTCCAACATGAGCTGCAGGCCCTCTGGGGGCTGCAGCAACTGTGCTTCTGCAGCAGAGTCTTTACATTATACAAATAAATACTGCTTACCTCCTCTGGCAACGTTCTTGGTGGTGCCTCCTCAGTGGTGAGCTGAGCTGGTAGCCAGGGGGCCACTAGGAACCCCATTTCATGAGCTGCAAACGGCAAACAAACATCAGGAGGGCTGCTCAGCCTTTCTAGCAATCAGAGAAGTGCAACTTAAAACCAGCAGGAGGCATTGTCTCTCCCCCAGCAGATCAACAAAAATGAACAGCTTGATGATAACCCGCAATAGTAGGCATGTGTCCAGTGGACACATACGCACTCTAAGTGGAAGGCAGCTAGCAGAGGGTACGATCTTTTGGGAGGGCACGACACACCAAGACTGTAAATGCACTTACCCTTTGCTCTGGCAATTCCACCTTCAGGCATCTGTCCTAGAGAGTGTTCACTGCAACCTGTAAGGTTAAAAATTCAGAGATCAACCAAGTGTCGGTTAGTAGAGCACAGTTTACTGTGCTCTGGTGTATCCCTGCTGTTGGATGTAGCTGGTACGGAGAATGAGGCAGGCCTCCATGTGGATATGAAACAAAGGGCCAGGATTTATGAAGTGGAAAGAGCTAGTGAAGTTGTCAGACAATGTGTATGATATGACTCATTATTGGTTCTACAACAATATATATTTGTGTGCCCATAGAAACAGTACTGAGAAGAAACCCGCCAATCGGTTGATAGTGGTTACTCCTTGAGAGGAGCATGAAGGAAGGGAAGGAAAGGAGGGTGACACTTTAACTTTTTGTACTTATGTGCTGTTGGCATTTTTACAACCAGTGGGACTTAATGTCTGGAAGATGGCATTCTGAGTTTCCTTGGACAGAAAAATTCCAGCCTGCTCACCTTGCCCTAGGCTGCCAGCTCAGGACTGGAAACCACGGCCACCTGAGGCCTGGAGACTCCATGAGGGCACACTGTAGGGCTATCAGGGCACAGCTATCATCCCCATTATTATCCCTGACGTATTAAGGGCAAGTCAACCTTTGGCAGTTGAGAGCTTCTCACAGCCACCTGGGCACGGTGGTCTTGCTTCTGTCACCCCCCTTCTGCCTGCCCAGGGGAAGAAGGGAGGCAGACTGCAGGAGCTGCATTTCTGGAGGCAGGAGAAGCTAGTGAGGGAGCCAAGTGACTCCTGGGGTGTGCCTCTTCCTATAGGAAACAGGATGGGGACAGGGAGTTGGGGCCAGGGGCACATCCACACTCCCTCACCCATTTCCGTTAAGGCTGACCATCAGCCTCATTCTCGGGGTCCAGTCTGGCCCTGGGACTGGCAAAGCTAGGGGCATTCCAGGCTCTGAACTTTGATGCTCAGGCTCACTGCTCCAGATTCTATCCGACATAGCTCAGACTCACGCTGGAACAACATGGCCCACGATTCTTGAGTGCTTTTTCTGTATCGGGCACTCTTCTGAGTCCTTGCTACAAACTGTGGGCTGTGGACCAGCAGCATCAGCACCACCTGGGAGCTTGTTAGAGATTCAGCCTCTCAGGCCCCACCAGCTGAATCAGAAGCTGCATTTTAACAGGACCCAAGTGATTCATGTGACATTAAAGCTTGAGAAGCACAGTTAATCCCTCAACAACTCTCTGAGTCCCATTATTATCATCCCCATTTTGTGTATGGAGGTTAAGTAACTCGTCTTAGGTCACGTGGCTAGTAACTCCTCCAGGTGGGGCTCTGGCTGTAGAAGCAGCACTATGAGCCCCCACAGCACGATGCTGACTGTGTGAAGAGTGGGGAGAATAGCTTCTTCAACTTTATATCTGTCCAAATGGCAGAGGGCTTAGGATGCTAGTGAGGAATAAACACAACTTTGCCAAGATTGGCCTGATCAAAACCATGTCTTTCAAAATTGTAGAACTGGAAAACAGAGTAGTGGTTGCCAGGGGCTAGGGAGGGAGCTGGGTCGGGGTGGGGTCATTGTGGTGATGGAACTGCTCCATATCTCGAATGTATCATCATCAATATCCTGGTTGTGATAATTCTCTGTGGTTTTGCAAGATGTTGTCATTGCGGGAAACTGAGTTAACCAGGCAGAGGATCTCTCTGTATTATTTCTTACAACTGCATGTGAATCTCAAAAGGCTTTTAATTTAAAAAAAAAAGCTTTCTGCACAGCTAAAATTACCAAGCTTAGGTAAATGAGCCAAACTTGCTAAACGAGCCAAAGTTAAATTTTATGCATATGGACCAGAAGTGTGTTCTGATTAAAGTATGCACAATTAAAGGCCTGGGGAGTAAGGGGAGGTGACCAATACCAAGTGCAGCTATGTAACAAAACCATTTGTGCCTCAGTATTTAATTCTCCTTAGTTCCAGAAGGCCAGCTTACAACACACACACACACACACACACACGTGCCTTCCACAAACACAGCCTGTCTCTGGGTCATTTAGAAGGAAGTAATCTCATAAGGCAGTATTGATGAAAAAGAACAAAATATGAGGGCTCCAAAGTGGGAAACCATTCCTGGCTTGCAGCATCCTCTTGGCTAGAGTTGACTTTGAAGAACAAAGAGCCAAAGCAGAATCCTGCTCTTACGATTGTCTTAGGAAGGGAATCATGCGGTTCTGAGATCAGTGCAGATATAGTAATGTCAATCAACAGTCTGCAAAAACACACGGCCAATGGTGAACCCCAAAGCTTGTGTGTGTGTGATATTTGTGTTGTGTATCGCATACTTCTGATTGAAGCCAACGGTTGGTTCAGGTCACTTGAATTAGGTATTTTTGTGAAAGGCTGGAAGGTCCTAAAGTGAAGAGAGGGCTTCCCTGGAAGTTGGTTCACCAGGCTAACACATCCCTCCAGCTGGCCGTTGCCCATGGCAACCTGCTTGTGGCCACAGCCAGCTGGCAGATGTTGCCAACACTCCTCCCTAGGAAGCTCAGACCAGACACACAGCAGCTCTTCATTCAGAGCATAGTAGGGCCTGCTGGGCTGAGCGAGCTCTGTAAAATGAGAATTGAGAGTCCACTTAGGGACTCCCTCCTCCCAGTCACTCTGCACGCCAGTCTGTGATGGATGCTTCTCATGCTGACCATTACCAGAAGCCAGCACCTGAATTGTCACAGACACCCCAACACAGACACCAGCATGTGAGGCCCCAGGAAGCCACCGTGTGGCTCTCATGGCAGCTGGCAACTGAGAAGACAAGTCTTTGTGTGGGTGGTTATTCCCCAGGCACCCAGGGTGAGGCCCTGCTCAGCCACACCTGGGGGCTGTGGTCTCTGTGCAACGGCGGCCAGGAAGTCGCTATCAGCCTTTCTTTCCACCTCTTCTCTTTCTGTTTATTTGTCTCCTTTTTCTTCAGATCTCATGGGAAGATGCTGTTTAGCTGAAGATTTTATTAATTCCATCCCCCTCACCAGAAGCATCCAGAAATTGGGATGACCTCCTGATGAGATCTGCCACAGCCACCCTCTAGTCTTCACAGGGGTCTTAAACTCCACTCCAATGGCCTGACACCAGTCCTCCATGGAAACACACCCCCAGCACAAGGCACTGCACAGCCTCTGTGCTAATCACTGGTCTTGTCCCGGAGTGCCCCATGTCCCAGTTCATTTCTAATGCTTCCAGCATAGGACCTCCCACCATGCCTTCCTGCCCATTCTCTTGTTGCGATCCACTTGAACGTAAACGTGGGAGGGCAGGAATTTCAATCTGGTTTGTTCGTCACTCTTCTCAGCACATGGCCCCTGGTCCATAGCATCTACTCAATAAACAGTTCTTATAAGACTAACAGCCTAAGACTGAACCTCAGAGCTGAGGCTTGGCCCTGCTTCTCTGGCTTATAGCTTCTTTGACCATAACTTATGTGAGCCATTGGCCATTCTGGAGAAATTCCTCCAGAGCCCTAGGACCTTGTCTCTTCTCAGCCTATGCCTTCCCTATGTTCACCCCAGTTCACAGAGCAGGAACAGCCCAGGGCTAAGTCCTTACAAGCTGAAGCCCATAAGAAAGCCGTCTGTCTCCAAGGCCTGAGTGAGAACCAAGGCCTTTGATCAAGTTGCTAAAGACCAGGAGGGGCAGTCAGACATGGAGCCTGAATGCTGAGGGTGGTTGAGAGATCGTGAGTGAGAAATGCAAGGCTGAGACTTTTTGGAACGAGCACCAAGGAGAGAAAGACTAGAACTCAGAGCTACACCCTCAGTACCCACAGAGCCCAAGGCTAGCTGAAACAATATCCCAACACTGTTCTCTGGATATACAAAGGACAAGGAGCTGACAGGTGGCTTTCTTTATCCCACAACTCATGCTCTGATTATGGCTGCCATGTGCCATACAGATATGAAAGAGTTTGCATTTCACAACCATTTGACTTTCACAAGTCCGTCATTTCCCACAGAGAGCCCTGCTCCATCAGCATTCCGAGAAATATCTTTGATCAAACCTGGGTCTCAGCTTGGTCTCCACAGTGGAGGAGTAAACTGAAAGGAAAATTCATGCGTTTGCGTGTTAGCTCCAAACTTTAACTAGCCCTGGACACTGGCTCATATGATGTAAATTTGCTTAGACCTGAATAGTGACAGAACTAAATAACAGGACTGGTCCATGGAAGGAAAGTGGCTAGTCTCAGCATCACCTTTGCAACGCTCACGCTCTGAAACGGGCATCCACCACCGAATGAGTCCAAATGCCCACCGCGGAGGGGTTATCCTGGACCCTCCCGGAGGGTGGATGTGGACGCGTGTTTGAAGGACAGCAAAGTTGCTGCCCTGAAGTGGAGGGCATATTACTTTCCTAGGGCTGCTGAAACAAAGTGCCACAAACTGGGCAGCTTAAAACAATGGAAATGTATTGTCTCACAGTCCTGGAGGCCAGAAGTCTGAAATCAAGGTGTCGGCAGGACCAAGCTCCTTCCGATGCCTGCAGGGAGGTCCTGCCTTGCCTCTTCCTGGCTGCTGGTGGTTGCTGGCAATGGTGATCTCTGGCCTTCCTCGGCTAGCAGCTGCATAACTCCAGCCTCTGCCTTTGTCGTCACATGACTTTCTCCCCGTGTGTCTCCACGTCTCTTCTTGTCTTCGTATGAGGACATCAGGATTAGGGGCCCACCCTATTTCAGTATAATTTCAGCTTAATTTAACTAATGACATCTGCAATGACCCTATTTCCAAATAAGGTCACATTCTGAGGGACTGGATTTCAATGTATCTATTTTGGAGGGGACGCAACACAACCTATAACAGAGAGGGGAGAGTCCTCACGACTAGAAGAAAATGGTGGCCCAGGGGCTCCATAACTGGTGAGGTCCAGTGTCCTGGGAGGATGGCAGGGAGACAGTGGACCTCTGAGAGAAACAGCCATGTGGGGAGGCAGGACCCGGGACCCAGTGGTCTCAGCATTAACAAAAATCTGATGCCCAAGAAGGACACAGAGTAGCAACACTGCCCAACCCAGACCTCGCGGTCTTGGACAAGGAGCCCAATATAGCTGTGGACCAGCGCACAGGATGGGGGGCAGTCAAGGCAGGAGCCCCAGTGTGACCAAGATCAAATCCCACAACACAAGGCGCTGACCTTGAAGTCACAACTATTTTGATTTAGAAGAAAATTAACGTAAACATACTTCTTAAACCCAATTAATGTGGTTGCAAATTTATGGTAAATTTGCAAATTTATAGACTATAAACATATTCCTTCACCTATATTCACACTTATTTCCATGCACTGCACAAAGAGCAGCCCTCAGGATGTAGAAGACATGAGTCAACGTGGCTAACGGGGTGAAAAATGACAGAAAGAGGCCAAACGTGGATGTTAGAGGGGAGGAACGATGGACCTGGAAACCAGTGTTGGTCCAGATCACCCCCCCCCCCCAAATCCTTGCAGAAAAGAATATTAATAAAATAAAACTCCAAAATCCAATCCCGGAGCAATAGTGGAACACCCGTGCCAAACTTCACAGCCGTGGGAAGGATGTATGGAGCTGAGCAATCTGTGGACGGCATTTCTAGCCTGAAATTCTTGAAAGGTTGTAGAGCTCAAGCCAAATGCTCTGGAAACCAAGTCCTGTGAAAATGCAAACTTTATGAATCGCACATGTGGCCACAAAGCCAGCTCTGCCGTCTGAATGTAAAGACGCACAGAAATGTGTCCCGGCACTGGAGACCACCAGGGCTGATGGAGAGCGCAGCGTGGGTCCCAGAGGGGCAGGAAACTTATGCAGCCTTGTGGGATTTTCTTGGCAAACTTGGGAAGATACTAGTGAAGATCTGGGCTGGAATTAGATAAGATAGACAAAGGGGCCACTTCCCTTTGCCTGAGGGGATGGCCTGGAGAAGGAGCACCCAGGGGATGAAATGAATCCTTTCCCAGCTACTTACCCTCTTTGTTCCTTCCTCTTCCCATCTGTGAGACGAGATCACAATAGCACTGATCTCACGGGGTGGCTGAGGGTGATCAGCTATGGAAAGCTCTCAGAACAGCCAACGTGATCCTCACCTGCAGCAAGCACGCCAGCAAAGCTGAGCATCAGAATCTCTCCCCTAAGCTGCATCTCTTCCAGCACTCCTCCTAAATTTTCATTTTTACTTTATAGATCTCAGATTCCTTTCCCACTTTGTCTCCCAACAACCTATTCTTAAGCTGGAGAGCTTCCCGCTCACTGTCATAGGATCTAAGGGCAGGAAGGGCCCTCCTCAGTCCCTCAGCTTCCGCCCCTGCCCCAAGGCAGAGCTCTGTTCACACCAACTCCGACAGATGGTTGTCGTTTCCAGACAGGAAATATTTATCGAACATTCACTCTGGGCCAAGCCCTGTGCTCAACGCTGCTAGGAATATATGCAGGAGTGGGGCAGGCTGAGTTCCCGCAGTCTGTTGGGAAAACTGGAAACTCAGACAGGATTGGATGCTGCAGTCTTGAGGCAGAATTTCTTCCTCTCTGGGAAACCTCAGTTTTGCTTTTATGGACTTCAACTGATTGGACGAGGCCCACCCACATTATCACGGGTAATCCTTTACTTAAAGTCAACTGATTGCAGATGTTAACCACATCTAGATTAGTGACTGATTAAATAACTGGCTACTGTAGCATAGCCAAGTTGACATATAAAATTAACCATCACAGGCAGGTTCAATTGTCCTTGTTCTCCCTACTTCATGTCCAGTTTTTCTTCCTGACTGCCAGTTCTGTGACCTATGGCAACTTCAGGCCCATCATGAGATGCAGAGAAAATAACTTTCCATTGACTTCTTCACCAGCTCCCAAAGTGCATTAGCTCTTCATTCCTATAGTAAATCTTTCATCCCATTTCATTCATAATGGTTCTGTTTCCCTGACTGAACCCCAACTGATACATACCATATGCCCTAGAATTCTCTGGCCTTATGGAATATTGGAACGGCTTGCTGAACCCTCAGTTATAGCCTGTTGAGAGCACGCCCCGCAGGTTAGGAGCTCTCCAATAGGATGTGGTTTAGGTTTTAAACCACAACCAATACATGATGCTGTTTTTCCCATAGCCATAACATATGGGTCCAGAAATCAAGGGGTGTAGTGACTCCCTGCGTTAGCACTCCTAATACCCATCCTCACCACTGTGGGCTCTCCTTGTTCCCAGAGGGTTCGTCTCCGGAGGGTTGTCCATGCTTATCCTCTCTGCTGAGAATACCACAGTCAGGTCCCATCAGTGGCCATGCCCTAGCAGGCTTTGGCTCTTTGGCTGCCACTGCCACTAAGAAACTAAGGCTCTGTGTGGCAGATCCCAGCTAAGCACTGCCCCCACCACCAGCCCAGGCACCACCAGCCTCCTAGCTCCAGAGAGAAGAAAGTTCCCTCTGAGAGTCTCGAGCACACACTTGCCCTACAGCCACATATGGCTACAGAACTCCTGGAAAAACCCAGTCCTGGAGCCGGGGACCCTCTAAGAAAATACCCCTTGGTGATGAGACATTCCTCCTTTGGCCACCCACCAGGGACAGCTTGCCTACTGATTTGGTCCTTACTGCCTTTAGCTCCTTTATCTTCCAAGGAAAGCTGTGGAGAGTGGAAGCTGGTCAGTCTCACAGGACAACTCTCGTCCCTCCCTCTGGCTCTTTAAACTTTATCCACCACGAAGTCTCCAACGTCTCTAGGAAGCCTCCCCAAAGGACCCCTGCCCACACTGATCCTCTCCTTCTGCAGGATTTTTACAGCTATCATTGTCCACATCATTCATTTGGCATTTAACCAGATACTGCTTTGTCATTTTATTTAGCTTTACTTTTTCCCGTCAACCAGGCAAGAGATGGTGTGAACTGAGAGTCCTCCCTGGAGGAAACACTCCTTCCCTCGTGCAGCTTCCTGTCCGCTTCCCATTGGGACCTTATCCTCCATCCAATGCATTCAGTTTATTGAATAGCATTCACTGAGTACCTACTATGTACCTGCCAGTCACTATCCTAGACTCTGGGGATACAGCAATGGGGATACAGGACAGACAAGGCCCTAGTTTTCATGGCACATATGTTCCAGTTGGAGGAGATAGATGAAAAGCACATAAACACATAGAAAAATTTCAAATCATAAGTCTATGGGAAAGAATAGGGTAATGGATACTGACTGATGGTGAGGTGTGCTGCTTAAATTGAGTGGTGAGGGAAGATCTCTCTGGATGACCTGGACGGCCAAAAGGAGCCAGCTGTGCAAAGAAAGAGTACTCCTAGCACAGAAAACAGCAAGTGCAAAGGCCCTAAGGCAGGAATAAGCTTGGTCTGTTGAAGGAAGGGAAAGAAAACTAATGTGGATGGATTATGGTGAGTGAGGAGGGGGTTGTGAATCAGTCAGTGTCCAAGCAGATGGAAACCGCATGGAAAGTTGAACAGAGAAAGTTTAACAGAAAGAATTATTAACAGGGGTTTGGAGTAACAGGGAGTTATATTGAGTTAAAGAGAACTCTAGAGAATACAGAAACAGCAGATATAGAGAGCAGCCACTACTCCTAGGACTGAGACAGAGGGCCCTGCCACCAAAGGCTGGGATTCTGACCTCAGAGAAGATGCAGCCATGACTCAGTGAATGGCAGAAAACCACTGAGCTGCCTCATGGGTGGCACTTGCCAGGAATCTGCCCCCTGGGATGTCAGGAGAAGACGTCCACAGGGAGGCGCTGCAGCTCACAACTCACTGTAGTCACCCAAGGGAGTGTGGGGGAGGCCATCCACAAGGAGGTGCCTTGCTGGTGGCATTCCGCTGGGAAACTGCCAGAGAAGCTGCCTGGGGAAGCTGCAGGAGCTCAAGAAGCCACCTCTGCAGAAGCCACACACTGGAGAAGCGCACCTCCTGCAGGAGACTAGCATAGCAGAAACCACATACCTTCAGGACCTGGACACTGGAGAAAGCCTACGCAGGCTCTCCAAGAGCCTGGTCAACGAGGCTCAGGAACCAAGAGGAGAAAACCCCTTCCTTCTCCAGTGTCCCTCCAACGTCCTCTATTGAGAAGGCTTAGCATCATGCCAGCTGGCAAAGGAGAAATATTTACAAAGCTCACCTCCATTATCCCAGAGCAGGCAAATAAGGGTGGATGTGGAGCTGAATGGCAATAAATTGATAACTGACAATGGGAGGGTGTTAGGAGATGGGGTTAGAGGGGAAGGCAAGGAGCAGACTGACACACGACAGTCCATTATTCTACGAAAAAACTGAGACGATGTAGCTCTTCATCAGTAAACAGGGCTAGAGTAATCAGGGAAGGCTGCCTGTGGGAGGCAGAACTTGAGCTGCCCCCACCTCCCATAAGATGATAAGCTCAACCCAAGGGTAGTGGCTAGGTGTTCTCAGCTCTGTTCACCTTTAAGCAAACCACACTTACAAAGCAACTTCTGTGGGTCTGCCCCTGAACTGAGCACCTTCTCTCATTTCCCCAGAACCTGGCCAGGGCAGGCTAACAGTAGGTGCTTAATAACAATGAGTTTATTTAAAAGAAAGAGTCTTTCAGCTCCACTCCACCAGCATGTGACTGCGATTTACCCCCAGGGTCATCCTTTGCCCTGGGTTCTCCTTCTCATGGCAGCACCGTCCTCATGATCCCGGCTGGTCCCTGAGAACTCACTGTGTGTCTGGAGGCTCCTTGCACCCTACGTGAAGGAAGCATCATCCTCAGTCACTCTCACCGCAGCTCTGACCTCTTGGATGCTGGCAAAGTCCCTCCATCCTGATGACTAAGTGAGCTTGGAGAACTGGTGACAGAAAAGGGCGGGAGCAGTCCTCGACATATCTTGGTGCAGGTTCACAGTTTTGGTCTCTCTGACCTTTGCCCTTTGTAAGCCAGTCTTTTAGAAAGAGAAATGGGACTTTTAGACAGAGATCTCTGGGACTTTGGGCGAAGGAAAACATCGGTCTCATCCGGTCACTGCACTCTCAATCTCCCAATATCTCCAAGTTGGGGCCTTGATTTCACCATCATCTCAGTGCAGGACTCATGAAGTGAAAAATGTCTTGGACAGACAATGTGCCAGGAGACCCACAGGTTTCTCCAAGGTCCCTGAGACCCTGGACGAACCGCTCATGAATGCTCCTGCTCTTCCCCCTTGCTTCTCTGTTTGGGTCGCCCCTCACCTCCTCCAAATAAGGCCAATCAAACATGTGCTGAGTCTCTGCCTACATAGCCATTATTCTTCACAGCTTGGCTTCAAGGGCGCATTCTCAGGCTCCGCCCCTGGGAGCTCACTGTCCCGTCTCGGAGAGCAGAGTCCCACCCCTGGAAGAGTCAGAGTAACTAGGGCAGCTGCTGATAAAGGTCTATGGCCCTGCTTCTCAAACTCTAATGAGCATAGAAATCACCTTGGGATCTTCTTAAAATGGAGATTCTGATTTAGAAGGTTTAGGGAAGGCCCAGAGAATCACGTCTAATATTTCCAAGGGATGCTAAAGTTGCCAAACCATGGACCCCCACTTTGAGTAGCAAAGGGCTACAGTGTGTGGCTTAGACAACCAAGTAGACACAGGAACTCACAAGGCCAGAGGACATGGGCCTCAGCAAGGTCTATGAAGCTGGACAAAGCATCACAGAGTTGCTGGCACTGGAGCTGGGTCTCAAAGACCAGAAGGTTCTGGAGGGTGGGAGATATCCGTGCAGGAGTGCCCCCAAGAGTCTGCAGAGGAGAGTAGCATCTCATTCGCTTCTGCCACAACCACGCTCTCTCAGGCCTGCCTTCCAGCCCATCAGCATCACCTACTTCCAGGAGTTGGACCAAGTACATGCTGTGACTCATGGTTCAGCTCCTCTTCCCACTCTGCTTCCTTCTCTGACTCCTACGGGCAGAAGGACACTTCAGGAGGAACTCCTGCCCACTCTCTCCTCAAGCAATTATGAGCCAACTGGAACAATGGGACTACAGGAAATATAAACAAGCATATTTGGGAAAAATATGAGTAATCTCAAGAAAGTAACAAAAGATGAGAATGGCCTCTGACAATGACTGGCAGGGGAAGTGGGTGGAGGTGGGAAAGCCTCCCTGAACTCACTCTGTCTTTGAATGAGTCCCCGGGGAGCTGTGATTTTCAGCATCTTTGTCAAGAGTCTGACATTTAGCTGCACGGATGTTGTGCTTAGTCCAGTGGGCAAGGGTGGTCCAGTCCTAGGTTGCTGATGGGCACACACAAACAATCCTCTTTTCATCCTGCCCACGCAATCATCCTACTCCAAAGCCACCCCCTACTCAGGGTGCACAGCCAAGCAAACCCTGCTCATGCATCTTCAATGCCTGAACTCCCCACTCAGCCCAGGCCTTTCTGGCTTTAGAGCCTTGGCCCAAGCTGTTCTGCAGGGGCCTCCCTCCCCCAACCCTCAGTGCAATGGCTCTTCCTAACTCTTGGAGTCTCAGAGTAAAGTCACCTCTGCACAGAGGTCTTCCCAGACCACCATATCTGAGTCAGCTCTCCATTATTAACAGGGCCTCCTGTTTGCCACTTGTCACCACTTCCTCATGTGTGGTTCACCTGTTTATGTTCCTTCTCTCCTACCAGTCTCCAGCCACCATCAAGTCAGGCACCAGCACTGTACCTGGTACATACTCAACCCTCAACAGACACATGATGAAGGCAAGAACGAAGCCCTAGAAACTTATCTCATCTTCATGAGGGGTTCCCCAGCCAACTGACACCAGGTTGATCATTTAGAACAATTTATGTTCACCACAGAACTCCTTCTCCATCCCTGTTTTTTTTTTTTTTTTTGAGGACGATTAGCCCTGAGCTAACTACTGCCAATCCTCCTCTTTTTGCTGAGGAATACTGGCCCTGAGCTAACATCCATGCCCATCTTCCTCTGCTTTATATATGGGATGCCTACCACAGCATGGCTTTTTGCCAAGCGGTGCCATGTCCACACCCAGGATCTGAACCAGCGAACCCCAGGCCACCAAGAAGCGGAACGTGCGAATTTAACCACTGTGCCACCAGGCCAGCCCAACCTTCTCCGTCTTAAAGCAATCTTATTGCAGAAACCTGAAGGCCCCCACGCAGTGGCTCCTGGGGATGCCATGGTTGCCAGCCACTCCAGAGTGAGGGCCAGTCGCAGGCCAGAGTTTGGCCCCCATTGCCTCTGCTCCATTTTCCCATGAATTGTTTAGCTGTGGACCTGGGTGGTAACCCAGGCATTTGGTTGCAACCAGAATTCAAAGCTGGCAACAGGGAGCCCACACGGTTCTCCCTGAAGGGAGCTGCGAGGTCAGGGCTGCAGGCTTCAAGCCCTTGTCCTGGGAGAAAAATGAGCTGTGACCACAACAGGCAGAGAAGGAGGGTCCAGGCTGCCGGTTTGCGCCCGCTCTGGGCAGCCAAGGAGAAGGCCCCCAGGCCCCCAGTGAAACAGTCTGGAAGGCCAGCCTTTTCTCGCCTCCCTGTGTTTTTTCACTGCCATCTTCATCCACAGGCACCAGCAGAAAGGGCCTTTCTAAGGACTGTTTACATTCTTGCCATTTTTGCCTGAGTTTAGACTTACTAAAAAACACATCTTAAACATTTACAAGCAATCATAGGCCCTCCTGGATTTCAAATAAACTTTTCGATAAACCAGTCAACTTCAGAGTCGCCATCCCCCCAAGAGTCATAAACCCTCAGAGCTGGTAGGCCCTTAAAGATCCCAATGTCCTTATCCTATAGGCAGAGAAACTGAGGCCCCGGGCGGGGCAGGGCCTGCCCAAGCTCACGGAGCACATAGTGGCACAGCCGGGACTGGAGGAGGACTCCTGTCTCCACAGCGATGTGTTTCATTTCATGTGTGAAAAATCTGAGCCCACCAGCAAGCTGCCTCCATGGCCATGTGGTGCTAGTTTTTAAGAGAACAAACTGATTTGAGGTTTCAAAATATTAATGCGCTTAGGGTTTGGAGAAGGAATGTGTGTTAAGTGCACATTCTTGGTCTTCAGCCATCCCCCAGCGCCAGGCAGGCTGGCTGCCTGATGTGAGGGCCCTGGGACTCCAAGTCGAGCGTCTGCTGCGCAATTTTAAAGCACAGGCCCCAAACCACTCAGACTGAAGCGTGGCCCCATGTATAAGTGCCAGGCCTGAGAGGCAGGCCCCAGAGCAGCTCCTGAAAGAGGATGACAAGAACATGTCCTCTCCAGCCAGACCAAGGGCTGAGGGTCTTCAAGTCAAATTCTCCATTAAGGTGTGCGATAATGGGGGGTGGGGACTACCTGCCCGTCATAAGCACCTCAGTGGACCCAGGAATGGAGAACCCTGCTGAGGCTCCTCATCTCAGGCCACTAACCAGTTCTCAGACCCTCAGAAGGCTCCACAAGGCCTGAAACCAGAGAGCAAGGGTCTAGCGTGAGGCCGGAAGAAGCCATGCAGGCCCTAAGCCCTCTGGGCCACCACCTCCCTCTCTCCTCCACCACAGGCCTTGACAGGAAATTGAGCAAAGCTTTCTAAACCTCTACAGTGGGATTTCCAAGCAGGGCTCCAAGGGCTGAGGCCTATGCTCCAAGGAGTCAGGTTTCAACAAAAGCTGTGGGCCAGGGTTCTACAGAGTATGCTGGACCCTGTGCTGGCTTGGGATGCGAGGGAGGGCCAAGGCTGGCTTGGGAGCCTCAGGAAGCCAGAAGGTGACCCCTTCCCAGCCACAGGCTTAATGCAGACTTCGTGGCACCTACCCCTGCCCTGTGTCCCAAAGGCCAGGAGGCCCCCTCTGCACATGTCCTAGGCTCCATCCTCCACAAGGCTGGGAGGCTTAGGGTTGGTGGAGCTCCAAGGACTGCCACCCTGGGCCCTAATGGTCCCCCTAAAGTACAGAGATTTTAGGCAAGATGTTTTTAGAGCAAAGTCATTGATTGCATAACCAAACTCTGATTGTGCCTGGCCCTGTGCATGACTGTGCTGTGTTTGAGACAAGAGAGGACTCTGCCGTTCATCTCAGGGGTCTACAGGCCAACATGAGAAGTCTAACAAAAATAAGTCTAAATGCAATGTATGGCCCTGGATTGGATCGTGGAACAGAAAAAAGGACACTGGTAGAAAAGGCAGTAAAATCCAAATAAAATCTTGAGTTTAGTTCATATTAATGTATCAAAGTTGGTTTCTTAGTCTTGACAAACCACCATAGTTACGTAAGACGTTAACGTTAGAGGAAACTGGGTGAGGGGTCTATGGGAACCTTCTGTGCTATCTTTGCAACCTCTCTGTAAATCTAAGATGATTCCAAAATAAAATGTTTATATAAAAAAGTAACCACTGATGATGCAATCACTATGTGTCAGTCACAGGACTGAGGACTCTCCATGTATTATCTCCTTTCATCCTCCCCAAAACTTTATGGAGGCTGCAATTATAATCTCCATTTTACAGCCAAGGAGACTGAGGCCAGAGGTGCAGACATCCTGAGTGGAGGCAGGCCCCAGGTGGCGGCTCACCCGCAGTCGGAGGGGCAGAGACCAGGCGGCCACCTGTACATCCCGTGTGTAGAAGCACTGTTGGAGTAACTCACTAAAATGGAAATGCGAGTCCAAGTACACGTGAGTGATTTGCTATAAAGCCCCTGAAACCCTTACTGGGTCTTCTGAAGCCCCTCCGGAGCCCGCCTGAGGGGGCCATCCCCCCTGTGCAGGGTCAGCAGTGAGAGCTGCCCACCCGCCCCACATGCAAATCCTTCCAGAGGGAAATTAAATTCCTTCCTATTCCCTCTTCAAGGGCTTGGAACATAGTCCTCAGAAGGTTACCAAGGGAAAATTCTTTCTTCCTCTTATTTATAAGATTTTTTTTTTCAAGACTCAGAACAATTCCCAGGGCTCTTTTGCACACAGACAGAAAACTTGCAACTATTCCCCAGTCTCTGGTAAAGCGTGAGGCCTGCCGTCTAGCCTGTGGCCTGGCCATACCCACCAGCACGCTCGGTGGCCCTTGCCCTTCTCGGCCTCTTTGCGCCTCCCTTGGTCCTGTACTTTACTGCCGGGAATGGCTGTTCAAGTTGGAAGATGAAGAGGAAAGAGAAGTTCTAGCTCTACTCCCCAACCAGCCTGTTAGCCGACACAGGCAGAAGGCAGGCCATAGTCTCAGGATTTTCTCTCTTTTAATATCTATGCTCTACTAGGTGCTAGAAATATGAATTCTTAGCAGCTACTGGTCAAAGAGGAGCTACTGAAGAACAGACGAACCCATGGTAGGATGAAGGGTTCTCAGTGGTCTCGCTGTGCCCTCAATTTCAATCATAAACGAGGGAGACCAGGCCAGCCTGTCTTTCCTGAAAACACTTCTCTAAGAAGAGGTACGATCACAGACAGACCTGGCAGAACTCAGGGAATATGGGACAACCATGTCATGGCAACTCGGGGTGAATTGGAACTCAACATGCATGTCAGGCTTTGCTCTTAGAGGCTGAAGTCAACCTCTTTAGGAAAAGTCCCCCTTTTCGTCCTCAAGGTTCTAACCACTTCCTCATGGTAGACTCCAGCAAGCAAGGCCACAGCTGAGATACTGATGGTCGCTTGGGGGTATTTCAGGCTCAGTGAATAATTATGTGAACAAAATAACACAAAGTGGTTGCCAACAGCTATTAGACCTGTGAAAAATAACAATGGAAAACTCAGTTGACTGGCTATCAAAGGGACCTTGGAAAGGAGGAAACCAGCTGTGGCTTAACATCTGTAAACTCAAAACACAATGCAAAAGAAGCAAACAACCAAAGGAAAAGCTGTCCACAAGTCTTTACCTGCGGAATTCTATCAAGGCTCCCGTCCGCCATTTAATTGGCCCAGAGTTGGTTCCACTCCAAACTGTTGTGCACCTGAGCAGTGCAGAGGCGGCCTTGCAGAGGCTGTGGCTGTTGCAGAAGGATGATAGACGGAGCAGGAGACAGGAAGCTCACCCCCCTTGCCTCCAAATACAAGTTATTCTTCAGAGACTGCGCTCTGGTGAGCGAGTGCCTCCCTCTGTGTGTATTCCCAGCCCTTTCTGTCTTCGGTGATGGCAACGGAAGACTCTGGTGGAAGGTACCTCCCTGCAGTTGAAGTCAGTGCTAGGTGACAGCCTCATCGTCAACTCACACCTGGGAAGGTGGCCTCCCAGGAGTGAGGATGAACAGGAAAATGGTCATTTCACATTCTGATCTACTGGGAAATGGCCCATGTGTTGTGCAAAGAGCATAGCTTTGGAATTACACAGACCTGGGTCTGACTTGTAGCTCCATCACGCATTAGCTAGGTGGCCTTGAGGAGATGACTTAACCTCTCTGAGCTTCAGTTTCCTCATCTGCTTTGCAGGGCCGTGGTAAAGACTAGAAATAATGAATATAAAGTCTCCAGCATGGTAGCAGCTATGGAGACACGCAGAACAAATACTGACTTTTTCATGAATGTTAGCAGCTGGCACTGCCCCAGGAAGGCCAGCCACCTGTGCACCTGGAGTTCATCAGATATGTCTATCAACCCCAAATCTGCACCTGAATCAGATACAGCACTGCCCAAAATCCTCATGGCTCTCACCATCTGCTTCATAAAGTCAGACCTCTAGAATCTTAGCTGTCCATGTCATCTTCCACCACCTTCTCTCACAAAGGCCAGGTTCCAGCCACATCAGACTTCTTCTCCTGATCACGCCATGCTTAGCCTTGACACTGTGCCAACTTTGCTAAGGCTGGTCCTCTGCTTGGGAATTTTTCTCCCCATCTACACTTGTTGAAATTCCATTTGTCTTCCCAAATCTGTCTCATGTGTGGTCTCTGAAGAGCCTTCCTTAATCTCTGTACCAGAGCAGCCACCTTGGCCCTCCATGGCACACTTTTATATGTACTATCAACTGCTTATCACAAGAGCTAGATTAGAATATGTCTTTTCTCGGTCCTCTGGCTCTGGTAAAGAGTGTGGATTCTTCCATTGACTGGTGGGTGGCCTTAGGCAAGTTACCTAATTCTCTAAGCCTCAGTTTCCCCGTCTATAAAACAGGGTGATAATCATAGTGCCAAACACATAGAACTGCTGGGAGGCTTAAATGTGACTATGCAGGAGATGCTGCCTGGCACATGTTAGTCCAGCAAATGTTGGTGGCTGCTCTGAGAACTCGTGTGAGTAAATGGGGTTACTGGCTCACTAGCCTGGAAGCTTCCCAAGGCCAAGAACTGGATGGCACCCACAGAAAGAACATGGTTTCTGGCAGGGGCAGATGCTCCATAAATGTTGGTCGAATAGGACTGGACTTTTCCTTTGGGAGAGTTAACCCTTTGAAGGCTGAGACCATGTCTGTTCTGACGTCTCTGAACAGTGCTGAGTGGGGACAGAGGGCAAGTCAGCTCTTGATCAGCACTGCAGGAGAGAGGCCCATAGGAGACAGGTGATGATGGGAGGCCACCTCCTCTGCAGTAACAGGGCCACCTCGGCCCCCCTCGGCCCCACCTTGGCCCTGAAGGGTCTCTCCAGTTTCACTCTCTGCCTTCCATAGCCAGGAAGACTCCATTCTCGTCCTGGCCCCACCCCCAGCTTGCAGGTTTTTCATGTAGGAGTAGCTGAATGATATTCTTAGGTGGTCACCAAAGAAGGGACTAGAAACTCAGCTTGGTCACCTCTTCAAGGGCCTCTGTGTTTAGCCCCTCAGTGGGCAGGGCCACAAATGCACAAGGAACTGGGCTTCATTCTCATGGAGGCTGCAGCTGTTCTCGGCTTTTCCCCACTGCCCATCGGGAAACAATGCAGAAACATAATTGAGCAGCTGTGGCTGTAAAAAGAACCTGCTTCAGAACAATAAGTCGTGTCCAGCAAGTATGTGCTGCAGGCCGGGTGACAGGACAGCATTCACATGACGGGAGATGAGTCTGCTCAGCGCACCACCAGACTGTTGTCTGTCTGCTGCCCTGCCTGTGTGTTGTGGGTGCAGGACTTGCTGTGCTGTCCCCTCTAGCTTCCTCTGATCTGGGTCCCCTCCCTTGGAGCCTGTATCTAAGACAGTCTCTCAGTGCCATTGCAGAGGTTGTGATGTGCTTCATTCCGTGGGTGCCATCTGGGCCCCCTACTCTTTTCTCTCTACTCTTGAGAAAGTGCCCATCGGATGCCACATTTGAAACTTCAGGATCTGCCAACAGAGTTTTCATCCCATCCTCAGTCCCCCTCTGTCCAGATCCACTCGCTGTGGGTTTCTATGAGACTGTAGCCAGGTTTGGCCAAACTACTCTTGCACATGTGTTGTTTTGAAAGATTAGCACAGAATCCAACACAATATTTCTCTTGGGTTCGTCTTCCAAGCCAACAGAGAAAGAGCTGTTTCCAAAAAAATAACACATTATTAACCAATGAATAAGAGCCAAGAAAACATAGTAGCCAGCATATTTATTCCAAACAGCTTGTTTAGAATGCATATTGCAAATACATCTAATTCTACCAGGTTCTTTGGAAAACCATTATAAAGACCTCTTACAGCTAGTGGAGCCAAGTGGCTGGTCAGGGGCTGCCTAACACTGGGCACTCCTGTGTTATCCCAGATCAGGAGAACTTGCTCCATGCCAAAGCGCTCATTCCCAGAGCCCCGCTACCTCTCACACCTCCCACTTAAAAGCAACACTCCTTCATCCCATGCCTTTGTTTTGAGAGTGGCCATCTGGCCATACTCAGCAGCACCATCCAAGAAGCTTCCCTCTAAACAAAGGCAACTTCTCCATAAGAAGAAAAAACAAAAGCCACTGTAACAGCCTCCATTAATGGATGTCAGGACTGGCCCCCAAGTATGTGAAGGTCCAAATCAATTTGATTTATGAAAACTAAACAAACTTTCCAGTAAATTTGGCACATCCACAGCTCTGGAGAAAGGCCTTAATTATACTGCCTCTGCTCATTAAGTAGATAAGATCTTAGAGAGGCAAGCTATGTTTTGTCTTCAGAAAAAAAATGTAAATCCATCTGGCTCCATATTCCACAATTGTCAATAGCCCAAGGCCATATGAAATGCCCAAAGTTTTCATCTTCCCAGATCTGGGGTGGAACAGAAGCAAGCCATCAACACAAGAGCTCCGAGGCTGGCAGCGCGATGATGCGTTGCAGTATTCCTGTCTCTACAGAGCCAAGCACTGCACGTGGACTAAATGAGACGCCAAAGCACAAAAACCCAAAGGAAGAAACAGCCCTATTACTTATCGCAGAAATGCCTCCTCTTGGGCAATCAATGTAAAGAAGATTCATACTTTTAATGGTTCAACTGACCCCTCTCCCAGGCCAGAAAGGACTGATGCACTCTGGCCACAAGCCTCTGAGTGACCCTGGGCTTGTCAACGAGGTCATCACAAATACCAACTAGAAAGTCAGTTAGTACTAATAAAAACCTACTGTGTGGGCAACAGAGTTTCATCACCTATGGGGAGCCTATCATTGTTCAAATGAGAGTCCCTGGGAGGAAGTACTATTTTCTGTTGAATGTCCACCTGAGGCAGAAGCCCCTCACCTCAAAATCAGGATTCAAGGGAGGAGCAACTGTGCCCAACTTAGAAGAGGTTCTTTAGGAAAGTACCCTAAGTCCTTGGATCTCTTTTCTTCCCCCTTTACCCTTATTTCTTAGGGATTTCATTCATCCAGATGTTTTAAATATCTTATAAAACCTATTTCTACATTTATATCTCCATGACAGGCCTCTTCCTTGAACCCTAGATTTTAAATTCAAATGCCAACTTGGCATCTCAAACTTAACCTGTCCCAAACCAAGCTTCTGATCAATCGATTTTGTGTTGACCTTGTACCCTCTGATGTTGCTAGATTCATTTATTAATTCTAGTATTTTTTTCCATAGGTTCTTCAGGATTTTCTACATACAAGATCTTGTTGCCTGCAAATAATGATAGTTCATTTCTTTCTTTCTAATTTATATGCCTTTAATTTCTTTTTCTTGCTTTATCTCACTGGCTTCGAGTACAATGTTAAATGGCAGTGGTGAAAATGGACATTCTTGTCTTGTTGCTGATCTTAGAGGAAAAGTATTCAGTCTTTAACGATCACATATGATGTAGCTGTAGTTTTTTCACAGATGCCCTGTATCAGGTTGAGAAAGTTCCCTTCTATTCCTAGTTTCCCAAGAATTTTGATTAAAAATGCATGTTGAATTTTTGTCAAATGCTTTTGCCACATTTATGGAAATGATAATTTGTTTTTTCTCCTTTGTTCTTTTAATATAATGAATTATAATGATTAATTTCTAAATGTTAACCTAAGCTTGTATTCCTGAAATAAATCTCCATTGGTCATAATGTACAATACTTTTTATAAATTTCTGCTTTCAATATCGTTATATTTTGTTGAGAATTTTTCCCGTTTGTCTATTTTCAGAGGGATATTGGTCTTCAGTTTCCTCTTTTATAATATTTTTGTCAGATTTTAGTATCAAAGTTATGTTGGTCTCATAAAACACATTGGGAATGTTTCTTCCTCCATTTTCTGAAAGAGTTAGTGTTAGGTTAGTATCATTTCTTTGTTGAATGTTTCATGGAATTCACCTGTGAAGCTATCTGGGCCTGGAGTTTTCTTAGTAGAAAGGTTTTTTTTTATTACGAATTTAATTTCTTTAATAGATAAAAACTATTCAGATTTTCCATTTCTTTTTTCTTAAGTTTTTTTTTAACTTTTTATTAAGATTATGATAGTTTACAACCTTGTGAAATTTCAGTTGTACATTATTGTCAGTCATGTTGTAGGTGCACCACTTCACCCTTTGTGCCCTCCCCCCAGCCCCCTTTCCCCTGGTAACCACCGATCAGTTCTTTTTGTCCATATGTTAACTTCCACCTACGAGTGGAGTCATACAGAGTTCGTCTTTCTCTGTCTGGCTTATTTCACTCAACATAATACCTTCAAGGTCCATCCATGTTGTTGTGAATGGGACGATTTTGTCTTTTTTTATGGCTGAGTAGTGTTCCATTGTGTATATATATATACCATATCTTCTTTATCCAGTCATCAGTTGATGGGCATTTAGGTTGCTTCCACATCTTGGCTATTGTAAATAATGCTGCAATGAACATAGGGGTGCATGGGACTTTTGGAATTGCTGATTTCAAGTTCTTTGGATAGATACCCAGTAGTGGGATGGCTGGGTCATAAGGTATTTCTATTTTTAATTGTTTGAGAAATCTCCATACTGTTTTTCATAGTGGCTGCACCAGTTTGCATTCCCACCAACAGTGTATGAGGGTTTCTTTTTCTCCACAACCTCTCCAACATTTGTCACTTTTTGTTTTGGTTATTTTTGCCATTCTAACAGGTGTAAGGTGATATCTTAGTGTAGTTTTGATTTGCATTTCCCTGATGATTAGTGATGGTGAGTATCTTTTCATGTGTCTATTGGCCATCCACGTATCTTCTTTGGAGAAATGTCTGTTCATGTCCTTCCATTTCTTTTGAGTCCATTTTGGTAAGTTGTGTTTTCCAAGGAATTAGTACATTACATCCAAGTTGCCAAATTTCATTGGCATAAAGTTCATCATGTTCCCCGTCATCCTTTTAATAGATACAGGACACACAGTGGGGTGTCCTCTTTCGTTCCTGATGGTGGTAATTTGTGTCTTCTCTTTTTTTCTTGTTCAATCTCGCTAGAAGTTTATCATACTTAAAAATCTTTTTATAATGCCAACTTTTGGCTTTGTTGATTTTCTGTTGTTATGCAAATGTTTTCTGTTTCATTGATTTCTACTCTTGACTTTGATATTTCTTTCCTTTTATTTACTTTGTGTTTAAATTGCTCATCTTTTCCCACCTTCTTGAGATGGAAATTTAAATCATTGATTTTAAACTTTTCTTTTCTAATATAAACATTTAAAGCTATAATTTCTTCTCTACTGCATTAACTGAATCCCAACAAATTTTAATACATTATGTTTTCATTATCATCTACTTTGAAATATTTCTAATTTTCCATGAGATTTCAATTTTGAACCATGGGTTCAAAACAGTGTTTTAGAACATACTTCTGAAAGTGTGTTGGTTGGCTTTTCCTAGATATTTTATTACTATGGATTTCTACTTTGATGTTTCTATGGTCAGAGAACATACCGTAAAAATTTCAGTCCTTTGAATTTCAATATTTTCAAATTATTGGATAATCTACAAATGGTCTAACCTTGTAAACGTTCCATGTGCACTTGCAAAGAATGTGTATTCTGCAACTATTGAGTGTATTTCTCTATAAGTGTCCATTAGGTTAAGTTGATTGAGAGTGTCGTTCAAGTCTGCCATATCCTACTGATTGTGGATTCGTCTATTTTTTCTTTTTAGTTCTGTCAGTTTTGCCTCAAATATTTTAAAATTTGATTACAAGAGGCATGTATACTTAGGATTGTTATGTATGTCCCTTGTGAATTATATTTCTATCGTTTTGAAACGTCCCTGTCATCTCTGGTAATACTCCTTACCAGGAAGTCTATTTTGTCTGAAATTGATAGAGCTGCATCAGCTCGCTTATGCTTCTGGTTTGCATGGTGTCTTTTTCCATGTTCAATTTTTTATGTTCAATTTATCTGTGCTTTTATATTTAAAACGCATCTCTTATACATAGCATATAGTTTCATCTTGCCCTTATATCCAATCTGATAATCTCTGTCTTCTAGTCCACTTCTATTTAGTGCAATTATTTATATGCTTAGGTTTAAGTCTAATATTTTGCTATTTGTTTTCACTCTGTCCCAACTGTCACCATTGTTTTATTGTGCCTCGGTTCCTCCTTTTCTGCCTTCTTTTGGGTTAATCGAATATTTTTTAGCTTTCAATTTATTTCCTTCATTAGATTTTTAGCTATTTTTTGTTTTATATTTTAATGATTGCTTTACAGATTACAATATACATCTTATCTATATGAGATGATGGATGTTAACTAAACCCTACTATGATAATCATTTCATAATATATGTAGATCAAACCATCATGCTGTACACCTTAAACTTATACAGTGATGTATATCAATTATCTCTCAATAAAACTGGAAAAAATAATGCATCTTTACCCATCACAGTTTACTTAGAATTAACATTTTACCACTTTAAAAAACATGTAAGAACCCCACAAAATATAATTTCACTTTTCTCCCCATCCTTCATGCTACTTTTGTCGTATATGTTACTTCAACATACATTATAAAACCCCACAAGGAATGTCACTATTTTTCCTTTAAATAATCGAGTATCATTTAAAGATTTTAAGAGAAAAAAAGGAAAGAAATCCTTTTATACTTATCCACATATCAACCTTTTTAGTGCTCTTTATTTCTTCCTGTGAAATCCAGGTTTTCATCTGACATATTCTTTCAGCCTAAAGAACTTTCTCTACCATTGCTTGTAGGGCAGGTTTTCTGGTAACAAATTCTCTCAGCTTTTGTTTATCTGGAAGTTTCTTTATTTAATCCTCATTTTTAAAGGATATCTTTGCTGGATACTGGATACAGAATTCTGGCTTGAAACTGTTCCATTGTCTTCTGGATTCTATTCTTCCTGATAAGAAGTCAGCTGTTATTTACATTATTGTTCCTCTGTTGTGTATTGTGGTTTTTCCGCTAGGAAAAATCCTAAGATTTTTTTCTTATTCATTTGTTTTCAGCAATTTGACTATGATGTGCCTTGGTATGGGTTTTTTTTTTTTTTTAAAGATTTTATTTTTTTCCTTTTTCTCCCCAAAGCCCCCCGGTACATAGTTGTATATTCTTTGCTGTGGGTCCTTCTAGTTGTGGCATGTGGGACGCTGCCTCAGCGTGGTTTGATGAGCAGTGTCATGTCCGCGCCCAGGACCTGAACCAACGAAACACTGGGCCGCCTGCAGCGGAGCGCACGAACTTAACCGCTCGGCCACGGGGCCAGCCCCACTTGGTATGGGGTTTTTAAAAATGAGTCCTGCTTGGGGTTTGCTAAGTTTCATGCATCTAAGGTTGATGTTTTCCAACAAATTTGGGAACTTTGTGGCCACTATTTCCTGAAGTATTTTTTTGTCCCATTCTTTATCTCTTATCCTTCTAGGCCCCCAAAAATTACCCATGTGTTAAAATGCTTGCTATTACCCCATAGGTTAGTGAGTCTCCACTCAATTTTCATAATCTTTCTTCTCTCTGTTCTTCAGATTGAATCATTTCTATCAACTTCTCTTCCAGTTCATTGACACTTTCTTCTGAAGGTTCTAATCTCATATTAATCCAGTTCAGGAAATTTTTCATTTTAGGTATTATACTTTTCAGCTTAAAATTTCCATTTGATTTGTTTTATAGTTTTTATCTATTTTCTCATTCTGTCCATCTTTTTCTTTAAGTTCTTGGACATATTTGTAGTGACGATTTTAAAATCCTTGTCTGCTAATTACTACATCTGGGTCATCTTGCAGTCTTGATTTTTTTTCTTGACTAGCAGTCACATTTTACTGCTTCTTAGTACATCTAGCAACTTTTTATTATATTTCTGACACTGTCAATGGTACCACATAGGAGTCTGAACTATGTCATCTTCCTTTAAAGAATATTGCTATTTGTTCTAGAAGATAGTTAATTCATCTATTTTGATCCTGTTAAGTTTGGCTTCATTCTTTGTTAGGGCTAGTCTAGTTTTGTTTACCCTTAATCCCAGGGTATAATGCTTACTCTAGGGCATGGTCCTTATTCCTTAGACATGATCTTTCCAGGCTATTAACTGAATGGTTGAAGTGCTCATTGTGTTCTCTCATTTCTGACTTGACCATAACTTTGACATCCCCCAGCTCTTGAAACCTCTGGTACTTCCATTCAGCTCTCAGATCCAGAGAAGCCACTCTCTGCTAGGTTTTGTAGAGTATCAGCCTGTACATAAACACCCCAGTCCTCAGTCAAGGATCCACTAGGATTCCCATTTAAATTTCTTCAGTGTCCTCTTCTCCAATACCCTTCCCCACAGCATCTCCAAACTCTGATTTTTGGCTCATCTATCAATTTTGATTTGCTATTTCTTATTCAGGTAAAAAAGAAAGCTGGTGATGGGTGTTTGTGTAATATAAAGCTTTCTGAACAACACATGAAAGCTGTGAGGCTGGAAATTCCCATTGTCCGGCATCTCCCTGACTGTACTGTAGCCCTTGCAACACAAAAGTGTAGCTATTAGGACCATTATAAACAAAAAGTTGGTAGTTAACAGCCCTGGCTTTTCCAAATAACTTTTACCTGAGGGAGCACATCAACTGGGCTTTTCACACCTGTTGGTATCTGAATATAATTATTTGGTCCCATATTTTCCCTATTCTAGCCGGTTTGATCAGAAAGCTTGATTATGCCTAATGGATGCTACTTAAGATCCTTGACTTTCTGCCTATGCAGTTTAAAAGTTGCAGTATTTTATCCTTTTTGTTATAAGAAGAGGGTAGATTGAGAAGAGAGTGAGAACAGAAATTTGAAAGTAATTGAAGTTATTTACATTTAAGATTGCATTTTATTCTTTTTAGAAGATGATACCATGTCATTGGCTCTCTTGACAACAGGCAGAGGAAGGGTCCACATAGTGCTTTGAGTTGAAACAAGGTGCTTCACGATTTATATGAGGATAATGATATGTGCACATTACTGTATTTCACTAAATCTAAGACCATTTGATTGTAAGCCTTTTTATTTTGGGTACCTCAATTAAACTACAACATGATACCTCATCAATAGCCTTGTGAGACACGTGAAATCAGTCACATGGCTATGGCTCTAAAATTTCTTTCGTCCTATTCCTAGGGACTTGGTATTTATGCCACCTGTAGTAGCATGACTTCACAAGTGATACACAATCTGTTGCACACAACTCAGTAACCAAATGAGCACAGCTTCAGGCACCTGTGGCTAACTTGCCTTATTAGGTCTGGTAAAGCCTTGTTGCTTGGTGTGGTCTGGACCTGCAGCAATGACATCATCTGGGTACTAATTACAAATGAAGAGCCTCAGGCCCCACCCTAGACCTACCAAATAATTTTAGCAAGATTCTCAGGTGATTTGCTGGCGCATTAAAGTTGGAGAAGTATTTCCATAAAGCACTTGGTTGTTGTTTTGCAAGAAAAAATGGAATTTTGGCCATTTCTCCAATGACAAATATCTGCTTCACTAATGTCAGTTTTACATACCTCTGCTTCTTTTCTGTTTCAGTATCAAAGCACAGTGTAGTCTTTTTTAAAACATTCTCAATGTCAATGAAACCTAACATGTGTAGTATCAAAATGCATGAGTTCATAACTCATTGAAGTGAAAATACAAAGAGCTAAGACCAAGTTTTCACACGCACAGACCATGACGCGTCACGACTGCTTTTTGGCTAACAGTCACTGCACAATGCCACTAATTTCAGAAATGTTAAAATAGGGGAAATCTGCATTCTAAAATTGATGAAATAGAGTAAGAGATGAAAAATATGCTCATTCTTGATCTAAATTTGGGCTTTTTTTGCACTAGGAATCAAGGTACTTAGATACAAGAACGAATACAGTCCAAACACCCAGGGCAGCCCTGGCACTGTGACCGCCCTGTTCAGTAGAGTGTCTCCAACTGGTTTCCTTAAAATTGACAGGAGGCGGAGGATGCTGCCTTAACAAAGAACAGGGGTTCGAGCCCTCTAACCCACTCTGTAACCAGTCAAAGTTTCTGTTGCTTGCAAAAGAAGTTTGCTTTGCTGCATACCACAGTTTTCAGCACCCTCACATATCTTTCTTGATGGAGAAACAAGTGATGGAGAAAATGTGATGGAAAAACACATTTGCCAAAGAAGACTCCTCCTGGATTATGTAAAATCATTCTGCTCCTCACCCTGATCTTTAACACGGAAAAACTAACAAGTTAGGGACCATGAATAAACAAACTCCTCAACAATTTTTCATCCCATTTTCCCTGACTGGTTGCAGAGACTGGCGCTTCTTGACGCCAGTTACATCTTGCTCTTCTTCGTGATCTTGGAACATTCCTTTCCAAGAAGCGACAGGAGAGGGAGAGAAAAGAGAGAAGCAATGAATGTGGAAATCCAGGGAACCCTGCGGCATCCGCTCTCTACATGGCTTTCCTCCCCTGGTGCGTCTGTAGCAGGAGGATATGCTTTCACATGGGCAGAATTAAGTCAAACCCTTGGCATGCTCTATTGGTTACTTTGCCATTTTCAAACCGGCACATGACAGAAAGTTTACTTGTTGGTTATTTGTGTTGACCACATTGATGATAAATTATAGATTCTGAGTCAGAGTCTGTGTCAGAGATGGGATCAGTTTAAGTCATACTGTAACAACTCCAAATCCAATAGCTATTAAACAGACGCCAGTCGACACGGAGGCCATGAGTAACTGTGTTGGTTAACAGGAGCTGGCTTTTAAAGGTCATCTTTTATACTTTTCACTCTAGTCTTAACGGATGCTGACTCTTCCTCCCTCTCCCTCTGCACTCAGGCAGTATAGAACTTGGAAAATTCTTCTGAGGCCCATGGGAAGTAGACTACACTTCGACAGAGATATACAACACATCTAAGGACTTTGGCTACTGTGCATGCAGTTGCTACAGAGGATGTTTCTTTTCTTCTTCTTGTTCTTTTTTTTTTTTTTTTGCTTGAGCAAGATTAGCCCTGAACTAACATCTGTACCAATCTTCCTCTTTTTTTTGCTTGAGCAAGATTAGCCCTGAACTAACATCTGTGCCAATCTTCCTCTGTTTTGCATGTCGGTCACCACTACAGCATGACTGACAAGTGGTGTAGGTCCACACTCAGCATCTGAACCCGTGAACCCAGGCTGCCAGAGCAGAGTGAGTGAACTTCACCACTACACCACAAAGCCAGCCCCAGAGGATGTTCCTAATTCAAGAACTATGGGCTTGTTTCACTCCACATGCTAAGCTACTGATAGATTAACAATGGTGTGGTTAAATCTCTTGTTTGTTCTGAAACATGGGCAGATTCCTGCAGACATGTGTGTAACAGAAGCTACCCAGAGCTTCACAGGGAAAGCGCTCTCTGCTCTATGAAGTCAGCCATGCTAATTGGTCCCTTTCCATAGCATGGACCCCAGAAACAGAAAACCACAAACATTGCAGCAATTTATAGATGACTGTCATTGAGGCATAACATTCACGTCCTCTTCTTTGACAACGCAGTCAGAAGTGACCTTTCCACAACTGGACACTGCCAGAGCACATTCTCCACCCTCCCTCTCACAGAACAGAGCACTTGAGCATATTGACTGACGTGTCTCCCTCACTAAACAGTAAGTCCCTTAAGAGCTGAGACTGTGTCTCATTCATTTCCCCATAGTGCTCAGCAAAAGGCCTGGCACCAAGCAGATTTTCTATTGTATTTGTTGAATGAAATTAATTAGAAACATAGTGTGCTAGATATGAGGTGACTTACAATAAATGGACAATCAAGAGGTCAGCAAAAGGTCATTATCTAACACCAGTAGGTAATAAAATTGCTCTTTTTTTAGACTCATTCTCCTCTAATCCTAACATCCCTCCTATTCCTTAAATATTTGTAGACATAGGAACCAGAAATGAGAATTGGGGAAAAAAGTACTGGTTATTATAAAAGAATGACAGATTCTGGTTTGATACAATTTTCTAACATTTGTTTGGGGACAGACTTATTTTGGCCCTCAAAAGAGGATGAAATCTGACAGGCCCAAGATAGAAGAAAGGATGGGTGGAATGGGTCACACCAATAGGTAGTGAGTTTCCTGTCACTAGAGGTATTCCAGTATTCCATTAAAGGTAGAGGCATGCAAGATCTGGCTCATACTTTTTCATGAGAGCCAGCTGTGAGTATTTCTTCCCAACTCTGTGTTCAAGGATGTTGTATTGATAGCTTGAAATTAGCCACGGTGGGAGTATTTATACCACGGAAACTTGCAAACTACAAATCAAGACTTTTTTATTTTCCCCAGAAAGCCAGTTGTTAAACATTTATCAGTACATCACTGATTAAAGGTTAAATGACTAGTATTGAGGAAATTTGTACATGGGATCTTGCCCTGAAACACTGATTGGCAAGATAACCTTTCAGGCCTCCTCCTGTGCCAAGTTATTAGAAGCATCTCTTGTCCCACTTGGAGAGAGAGGCTCCACACCTGTAGTCACTGTTATTGATGTTGGCTCTACCCCTAAGTTCCCAGGCCTGGTTATCTTACCCATTTAAACTCTTTTATGGACTTAGGTATAGGTCTGGCTCCCGAAAACCAACACCACCATTACCACCAGACCGCAGCTCAATACACGCAGCTTCAGCAGCTGGCAGGCAGTCCTGCTCGAAGCCCCGAGTTGGCAGACTTCTCAGGATTATCTCCTGCTCCGAGGCATGAGATGTGGAGCAGCCCTGGACTCCACAAGCTCGTGCACCAGCAGAGGCCAGAGGGCAGTGTCACAGCCACTAGAGTTTTTCTGCAGATGGCGAGTGCCTTCTGAGGTCCACCCCAGGGATCCTATTCCCATGAGAAGCAGAGTGACATGGGCCACAGGGCGGGAAGGACGGGTACTGGAGTCAGAGGAGACACAGACGGAGGCAATTAGCAGTTGTCACAAAACAAAGCTGCAATACAGCAGCACTCACTGCCTGGGGGACCCTTCCCCCATTAATAAGGAACTCATCTGGCTCCAGCTCCCTTGGTCTTCAGAGCCCAGCAGACCTAGAGAAATGAATCCCTCCCTGCAGCCATGGCCACTTGCTTTCTCCTTCCCATGGTGCACAGCCCAGCCTGGCATGCAGGAGGTACTCGAAAAGTCTATGCTGAATGAACAAACTAGGCAGCCATTAGAGCCCTGTCTTGGGCCCCTCGGATTTCACCCCTCTTTGAGGACCCAAACAAGCCTACCTTCTCCAGAAGGCCTTTCCAAACCCAGGTAGTAAGCATGCCATCAACCCAAGCCATCACTGGACCCAAAGTCACTCCTTTCCCTTCTCAAAAATCCTCCAGTGGAAGTCAGCCCATAAGGACCCTCTACTTGGGCTTGTCTCAGCTCCCTGTATGTGGGCTTTGTATCTTCAGGGAGATCCTGAGCTCCTTGAGAGAAGCACTGGGCTTCCTCTTTCTCTAGTGTTCTTCTAAGGTGTCTAGTTCAAGGTTAAGAGCCCCACAGTCCCATGATGGTTGGTCATTGGCCAGGTCCTCCATTCACTGGATCACAGCTCAGTTCTAGACAACATTTTTCCCCTCTCTCCTGAATTGTTCTTCCCAAGTGATCTTGGAAGAGGTGCCTGTTCTTTGCCCCTGGCAGTGTACCCCGGGTTGCAGAAGGATCCCGTGCCAGCACTGTCTCCCCAGAAGGTAACAGAAATGGCAGCCACATCCCTAATGAGGAAGCAGCACAGCCCATAGGCCAAGCACACACAGCACCCCCACCCATCACCCAGGCGACACAGAATTTGCCCTGTCTTCTTACCACGTTCTTGGAGAGAAAACTGGACTGTATGAAAGATAGAATCATGGGCAACATACCCCCAGAGAACAGCTACAAAAGTGCTATAAAGCACTTGGCCTTCCCCAGTTCTCACTTAGTCTCAGAAAACAGCTCAGACTCAGGGAGGAAGGGGTGCGCTCTCCCTTCACTGAGAAAATTCAGAAGTCATATGAGGAATATGACAGCCATTTGCCAACTTCAGATTTAAATTAAGTTTTAAATTCCTTTTAGAGCTCATAATATTTATGCAGATTCTAAAACTGAGTAAACAAGATATTTGCTACTTCATTGTATAAAAATCTGAATCCAGGGGAATTAGCTTTTATTGCTGATTCCAAACTTAGTTCCGTGAGAGCTGATTTGTTTTGTTCAAATGAAAACTGCGTTTAGATCATCCTCTCATCTCCACGTCTGTCTCAGGCTGCTCGGGCTGCCATAACGGAACACCATAGACTGGGTGGCTTAAAAACAGAAATTTCTTTTCTCACAATTCTCTAGGCTGGCGTCCAAGATCAGGGTGCCAGCACAGTGGGTTCGGGTGAGAGCCCTCCTCCTGCCTGGCAGACAGTCAGCTTCTTGCGGTGTGCTCACAGTGTCCATCCTCAGAGTGTCTGCAGGCAGAGAGAGAGAGAGAAAGATCTCTTCCTCTTCTTATAAGGCCACCAATCCTATCCAATTAGGACCCCACCCTTATGGCCTTGTTTAACCTTAATTACCTCCTAAGAGCCCTATTTCCAAGTACAGTCACCTTGGGAGTTAGGGTTCAACATCGGAATTTGAGGGGCACACGACTCCGTCCACAGCAATGTCCGTGATGTGTTTCACCATGCCTCAAGCACAAGGTTCTTCCAGACTAGGTACCTTTCTCACGGGAGGTACATCTACAGTTACTGTGGCCGGCTTTCTTACAAGAAACCTCTAACAATAGTCTTTGTCCACAGTCTGCCGTCTTCCTATCGCTCAGCTTAGCTCCCCCTCCCTTTGCAATCACCATTAAGCCGCAGAGATAATTAGCCATCTGAGGGCTGCAGTCCTCCCACATAACCTGAAGCCATTGCCATTTGTCACAACAGATCATTTCCAGAACTCTGACAGCCAGCCCTCGAAGCAGGAAGAATGTTCATTTTCCTCACCCTGCCAGAGCTTCAGAAAGAACTCGGCTCAAAATAGACGCTATTGAAGCAGGAGACACATGAGGAGGTACACAGCCCATCAATACCTCAATGCAGGCCTCTCTTCACCCTCCATCCTATTGACTGCATGAGAGCCACTGCTGGAAGCTTTGTAATCCAAAACCATTCAGTATTCATGGGGCTGGCAACCACAAATAGAAAATGAATTGTATTGCTCTCTTTCAAATTAGTATAATGACATTGTCTGGGAAATGATGATTAAAAAATAGTCCAAAATATTGGTTTGAATTCTCTTCTCAGTATTCTGCTCAGAGTTTTCTCTCTGTTTTTCACAAGATTTTCCTCTTGTTAGTTTGGAGACCCTTGTGTTCAGCAACTTCTTCCCAAGAATGCGAAGCCAAAATCAGCCTTGATTTTGTAAGCCCACTCGATTTTCAGGCCAGAAACTAGACTTTCCCTTCTTTTGCACCTCATAATCAACCCCTGAGTTCTCTAAAGTTTACCTCCTAGATATTTCTTGAATGTGCCTCTCTTCTGCATTTTATTTACCCCTTCTCTAGTCCAAGCCATTACGTCTTCTCTCACCTGGATACACACAACTGCCTCCTAGCAGGCCTTGGTGCCTCCAGGTTCTCTTCTGTAATCACCCTGCACATGGAGGCCTGAGTCATCCTTCTAAGACACCAAGCTTCCTTGCCACTTTCTTGCATGAAAGCTTTTCATGCTTCCCCATTGCCCTCAGGACAAAGCCTATCATTGCAGTATGGCATACAAGTTCTTCTGGGACCTAGCCACTCTGCTAACTCATGATGTCCCCATGGACCAGGCCTCCAGAAGATGCTGGAAAAGATGATCCAGCCACATGAGATGTCATACTCAGGTTAGTGTTATACACGTTTTTAATCTTAACCTTTGAGAGGTCAAGAATCACACAGGCCAAGGGGATCTTAAGGAACACAACATGTAGGCCCTTGTTTCTAGCTGAAGTCCTCTAAATCATACCAGGGAGAGGGCTGACATCATCTCAAAGACTCCCCCTTCCCTGGGTCTGACTTCAAAGGAGTTCCTCTGCCAAATAGTGTTTTAGATACAGAGAAAAAATACCCTACAAGAAGTTACGCCCATTTAAAATTGACACTAATGATGGAATTGAGAAACTCTTTAAATCATGTGGCTGTTCTTCCTATAGGGATAAAGTGCGAAGCAACCTCAAAGAACAACATTTCCAATGACTCATCGTCCATACAGATTCTCCTCTCCAGAGTAACCTCGTTCCATTCATCTGCGATTACAGTTGTCATTTTGCACAACATTAGAATGACTTTGATGGCTATGCCGATCCAGGGAGAGGAGAGCGGACAAGTCCAGCAGGACAGATTCGTTCTGGAAAATTAGGCATTTGCTGGGTCACCCTGGACTTTTCAGCATTAAATTTGGTCTTCCAGAGCATTAAGTTGGCCTGAAATCTTTCTAAAATGAGAACTATTAAAGTTCTGTGCCAGTTGCACAGAGCAATTCTTGAGCTGCCAAACAGATGGGAGCCGTGTAGAGATGAAAGGCTGCAAGGATGACAAAGACATAAGCCATGGCTCCGTCTCCAAGTCTTGGACACCAAGGTCACAGCATAACCTGAGCCCACTTCCCAGGAAGCTCATCAGTTCATTAAAGGAAACCCTACCGTGAGAAAGCCGAGACCCTCCGTGCAGAGCCAAGCATGCTTTAAGTGAGGAGGTTCCACTTCCAGCCTATTTTCCTCCCTCATTTTCCACTCTCCTACCCAAACCAGGCCCAAACGTTACCTGGAGAATCCCAAACTCAGCACAGAAGGCCTCTGATCATCCTGCCACCAAACTGTCCATTTCTCCAGATGAAAAATGCATGTGCTGCTCACTGGAGGCTTCATTCTGAAGCTCTGGGTCAGTACAGAAAGAGAAGGGCTCAGGCCCTCCCACATGCCGCGTCTTCTACCCCGGACTGCCTTTTGAGGGTAGAGTATGCAACAGTGCAGAGAGAGTGTGGCCACCTTCAGGCCAGGCCCAGCTCCCAGTATTGTGGCAGGAGAAGGGGGCTCAGCCTAAGAGCAGTCCTCCCCAACCCTTCCACCCTCGGCCCCAGAAGGGAGAGAAGGGTTTAACTTCTAAGACTCCATCAGTTGGCTCCACCCTCAGGCCCTCAGCCCTGGTGCCCAAGTCAGGGCTCTGCCCAATTTTCCCTAGAGTCTTGGTTTCATCATCCCCATGATAATGAGCATGACTAGAGCAGTATCCTCCAAGCTTCCCTCATGGGGCCGGGTGCCCAGTTCTCCAGGTTGAGGAAGAGTTTTTTCATTAGAAAGAGCCACAGAAGAAAGCTTTCAAGAACGCCTCCTGGGACTACAGCAGAGACAAGAGGAAACCAGCAAGGCTGTCTGTCCGAGTGGGTTGGCTGGGCACAAGAGCACCATCCAGTCCAGATAGGCTCCATATTGGCAGGAAAAGCACTCTGCAGAAAGGTGACTGTGGCCTGCCTGCCTACAACCCTCAGCAGCCTGCCACATCCTACCCAAGTCATTCACTCCTTGGCATAAGCACAATCCTTTCCTGAATCCCACGTAAGAAGAAATCCACCTGGTGGAGAGGATCACCCACTGGGTTCCTAGCAGGTTCATATGGATGAGCTGATCAGATCACGAGTCTCTAGGGTCTTGGTACCTGTGGCAGTCATTGTTGGTTCCTTGCCCATACCCCCTCAACACTCACCATTCTCATGTCAACCCCATAGCTTCCAACAGCAAGCTCCTGAAAGTCTTTGTCCTAGGGCTTTCTCAGGCCAGCAGAGCCTGCTCACCCCATGCACAGAGCAGGCCAGAGTGCTGGGGAGTTAGCACTCCCACCACTGGCAGCAGCCCTAAAGCTCTGATGGATGGGAATTGGAGGAGCAACACCCCAGCTCCCTCACCCCTTGGCTATGATAACTCGGCACATTCTACACTGTCTCCCAGAGCTCTCAAGTCTGATGTATCCTCAGTCACCCACAGAGTAACCCACTGGATAGTACACCCTCTACTGGCTCCTTTCCCTTCTCTCTCCTACTTCCTCACTCCCCAACCCCCACTACCCTGTGTCTTTTCGGATGAGAGCCATATCTTTGTGACTCCAAAGCCCAAAATCTTTCCACAACACCAAGCTGACAATCACCCTCAGCCCCTCTGTACCCAGCCACCCCTCAGAGGCAGACAGTGGAGCGGGGCCCCGTGGAGTCCTGTCTTCAGAACCCACGCTGGTCTCCTAGGCGACAGCTTATCCACAGGTGCTGCATTCTTGGCATTCCATGCCTGTTTTCTGCGCTCAGATTGCAACCCAGGTGTTTGGCTATATCCAAAGTCCAGGAGGGTTTTTTTTTTTTTTTTTTTTAAGCTCAGCTGCTTAAAAGAGGCTATGATGTTAGGGATTCTGGCACTGGATGCCCCTTCAGCTTCATTCCAACTCTGAATTTCTGTGAAATGGTCCACAGCAGCCTAAGGCAGAATTGGAAATATCATGAAATTCTCCCCCCTTAAAAAGTCACAGCTTAAAGGTTGCTCTAATTGTTGGGGACTTTATGAAAAGAGACCACAGCCTAATTCTGGAAATTAACCTAACACCAGCTGCAGCTTCCTGGCCCCAGCGCCGTGGACATATATCCTTGTCTTCACACGTATGCTCATCTGGACACAGGGTGGCCTCAGGGGGCTGAGGCATGCAAGATGAAATCCCACAAATCTCTATTATTAAATCCATGATATATTTCAAATCCCACCCTCTATCTTGGTCATGATGCCTCTGACATCCCTCCAAAGTAGGAGAGAAGGAGGGTGAGTGAAGGCAAAATAGGGAGAGAGAGTCCCTTGCTCTGTCCACATCCACCAGCCTCTTCCCTGCCACACTCCCGGGAGCAGTGAGGAGACGTCCATCTGAGACATGTCTCCTCATGCAACCCTCCCAGCCCAGAGAAGAGACTGTCAGCCATTGACTGATGTAGATCTGCCCAACATCACTTCCCTTTGGTCCCAGTCTCCTCAGGCTGCCTTAGGCTTGTCCAGACCCACTGGGATGCTCTCCCCAGACCACCCCTGGGGCCCAAACCTGGTCTTGCCCTTTCACTCTCCTCTCCTCCAAACTTACCTTTGTTCTCTCCCCAAGCAGATATATGGAAAGCAAACTAAATCCCAGGTAGGGTTTTCTGTCAGAAGATAATCCAGTCCTAAACAGGCACCTCTGGCAATTCCTCTCTTGACTAAAACCTCTTAGGAGTTACCCCCAGGTTCCTCAAGGTATGAGCTGACCCTTCTGTGGCTGTAGTACATCCATGGAAAGGGCTTGAGAGTCTTCACTAAGGCACAGAGGGGCCATTGGGGGATTTGCAGTTATTCAGAGGAATCCAAAGCCATAGACTCCACCCCAACCTCTGAACATCTTTCAAGAGCAACATCCCCCCAATCATCTCCCCACAGCCTACCCATCCTTCCCAACCCAGCCAAGTGCCACCTTCTCTGGAAAGCCTTCCCTGATTCCCTGTGCCAAAAGAGGCCTCTCGTCTTCCAACTTCCCTGTGCCTCTCTCCTTAGGTGGTACATCATGTCACCCTCATGTGTACATATCCCAGAATTCTCAGTGTGCAGTGGGCTCAGGGCAGGCAGGGCCTGTCTTCTCATCTCAAAGCCCAGTCCCCACTCCCACCATCAACATAGAGTTATCTCGCTGTGAAGGGGTACTCAGTAAATGTTAAAGAGAGAACGTGGGTAAAGGAATAACTTTTCAGGCCCCAGCATGACAGGAGTGGCAATAGGAGAGCATTTTATGACACTCCCCTCCCCCAACATAAACATCAAAATATATTGTATATACACAATATAGTACTAATAGAATTGGGCAAGCCACCACTCTCTGCCCATACCACAACCAGCTCACTTCTCCAGATGTTGACTCCTCAGCAAAATGGAGATGGGAGGAGAAAAGAAGGAAGAGCAATGAGGAAGAGGGAGGGAGAGCCCTTGATCAGCCAGGGCCCAGTCAAAAAAACACGAAGTACTCTAATAGAAGGGTTTTAGTACAGGGAACAACTTACAGAGGTATGGGAAGAGCAGAAAGGCCAAATAGGGAAAGATGAGGCAAACGAGAGATTAGCAATCGCAGGAATCTGCTGGAAGGCCAAAGGAAAGACGTGGCATTACCAGAGCCCTGGAGCTAAGGCCAGCAGTCAGAACCGGGACAAGAGGGCGAGGCTGCCTATGGAAAATGGAACCTCAGGGAAGATGCAGCCATTGCCCTAGCTACTGCCCTAAATAGAAGGGGCAGACATACCCTGGCTCCTTCCTGTCTTCCACTAGTGCCTCCCACTGGCCAAACATAGCCAGAAGCAGAAGGCAAGAGATCCTGAAAAATGCAGTCTGAGTAATCAGCCACCCCTATGATGCCGACTGGAGCAGGGGGTGAAAAGGATCCGAGAGCAACAGTCCAACGACCAGCACTCTGCTTTCATTTCTTCCACAGCAAGCATCTGCCCTTCTCTGTCCTGGTCCTGGGCTCTCATTTCTTCCCATGCTCCCCGCATCTCCCGAGCCAAGCGAGACCATGAGTTGGGGCTACTTCTGTGAGTCTATTCCAAGAGGATAACTAGTCAAGCCAGGAGGACAGTTGGCTGGACCTTGGATGAGCAGTCCCTGACCAAGGAGCCCTTGCAGGGCGGGTCTGGCCTGGCCAGTCTGGGAATGAGGGCAGTGCAGGTGAAGGGAATCACCTAAGCTTGGCGATTGGCCCAAGAGAACTCGGAACTGCCCAGGTCCCTATCCCCAGCCCAGGTAGTGCCCACCCCACGCATTCCAAGGGCTCTATAACGTCAGCTCTCTCAGGGTCATACAGTCGACCTGGTCTCTCAGGGCTTGTTAGGATGCTTCTAATGCATAGATCTGGGCACCATCCCCTAGTTCATTCTGATGAGAGTCCCGGAGTGGTTTAGTCCACAAGAGCGGGGAATCAGGAAGCCTGCTTGGTAGAAACACATACATACAAACATGTGCATGCACACATGTGCACACACACATGCTTGAATTCTCTGAACATTTTCTCTAGGTTCTCCTTAAAACTGCACCTTTTTTCCCCCTCGATAAGCTAAGGCTTTGACTTGAGGGCCCAATGTTCTAACATTAAAAAGCCACTGTTCATCAGAAACACACATCAAAATCTGGAAGCCAGCAACCAGTAATGCTGAGAACAAGTAACTCTGACATTTAAGCAGCACTCATGTGCCCATGAATGTTTATAGGAAGACATGGAAGAAATCCCACTTTGCAGAGAGACAGCTGGGTGTTTAAAAGCTTTGTTTATCCTTGAGCATCTGCCTCAGGAATTTGACATGTTAAATAAATTCATTGCCACCCACCTTGTCCAAACTTTCATCAGAGAAATGGAAAAGGATTGATGAGGGCAGGTAGACCCTGGGTCTTGAAGTCTCAGCCTCACCACCTCAAGTAGTCTTGTCCCCACCCCTCGACTTTTTTGAAGTCTCCTGCAACAAGGTTCAGCCTTGGTTTTAGAGTATGCCACTGACCTTTGGAGAGTCCAGGCTGTGTCCAAACCCACAGGAGATGGGGCAGTTGGAAAGTCAGGCCAGTGGTGGCAGCTCAGTTCTTATAGAGGAAGTCATTCTTAGGGTGTGGGCAGATCCATCCTCTTGGTGACCAGGGGAGTGATTTACTGAGCTGGACACATGCCCAGAGTTTTCCAGCCCTTGCCCCTCACCAGGATGTGAAGGCTGACCCCATGAGACTCTGGGGATCCCCTACCAGGCAGCTGTCACAGCCAACATGGGCAGGACAGGGAGTCTGGTTTGTCTCCCACATTCTTACCTCCCCAACAATTACCTTTTCCCCCCATTCTACCTGGGGGCACCCCAAATGGCCTTAAAATGCCCTAAACCATCATATCCTATCAAGCCTGCCACCAAGCATCTTGGATCAGATGTACATGGACAGGGAACTAAACCCTAAGCCCAGAGCAGAAGTCCCCAGTGGAGACTGCAGGGGTGGGTGGTATGTGTTAGGACCCCCATTTTGCCTAGAGGGGCTCATCACGTCCCACAGAGTCTGTAGGAGAGCAGTGATCTACGGGTGGGCAAGAAGAGCTCCGACCTACCAGAATCTGGGTGATGCCCCAGAAACAAGCTTACCATTCAGTGGGGAATCGTGACCTCCTCAGTCCTGTCCCACCAGCCCTGCCAGCCTCACCTCCTGCTGTCCCCACCATACTCCCCTCATCTGGCTCTCAGAGTCCCTCATCTTCATGACACACAGCTCGGGTTTCTTGTGCCTCTGCGTCTACGCCCATGCCTTTCCTCCTCCTATAAGGCTCTTTCCCACCTGGAAAACACTTACTTTCAAGGACCAGTCAACTCTCACTTCTTCTGGTCTCTCCCTCACCTCCCCAGGCCCCTTCCTTGCCCAAATTGAGGCCACCCCTCCTTCCTCTGTTGCCCCATGGCTTCTATAGCCCTTGTCTTGAATAAAAGACAGTGAGAATCTTTGAGCACATGGCTCATCCCCAACAGCAGACAGAAAGCCCCACAGAGATAGGGATCAGGGATGGTCACCAGCCCAGGGACAGGCACACCTGGATTCCACAACTCAGTTCACACAAAAAGAAGCCATATCACTTAATCATATCAGCAATGCTTCACTGCCCTATTTGGGTGGACAGTTCTCTTCCACATATCTGACCTGTTGGCCACGGACATAAAAAAGGCAGAAATCTCCTCCACCATCTGATCCAGCCCAGAAAATACAAAGTCAGCCATACCAGCCGAAAATCATTCTGTCTTTTCCATGTATCCACTGACTCAAACAAGCACCAACTTGGAAATTTTTGATAAAGCTTCTTCTACATTTGGCCAAATTTAAAGGATCCTCTATCTTGCCACTATTCATTTAAGAAAACCCACAGAAATGGACAAATCAGAAGGGCGTATCCACTTTACAAAAGGCGGCATGGAATTCCAGGTCCCCTGGAACAGCATTTTCCAAAGTCATCCCCACACCACTGTCACAATTTTTGCCATCATCCGTTCACCATCCGTGCTATTACTAATTTTATATTTTTCTTCATAGTAACATAAAAATGACTCTTTTATTTAAATTTAGCTTTACTCTTTCAATGCATTTTATTTTTTCCTAATATCCATTAAACCAAACAAAAATGATTGGCATTTCTAAGAGTCTGTGTATGACCTAAAATCTTTTTGTCTCCCACTCAGGGCATGCATGGCCTGCTCAGGGTGACCCCCATTTGCTCTGCCTGCCTTTCGACGCTGTGGATCGAAATGTCAACACTTCTGCTCCACTTGATCAGAAACCGGGCACAGTGGTTCTAGCGCATGGCTCCCCAACTCCCACGATGACTCACTGCCCCTGCCCAGCATCTCCCGAGGGCCTCGCTAAGGAGGTTACTGTGAGCAGACTTTGCAAACACAGGAAGGTGGAAGACAGAAGGGTAGAGCCAGACTTTGTGCTCATTTCAGGGAATAACCACACCCGCCCCGGGCTCCTGCCCAGTGGCTTTCCATACTCTGAGCTGCTCATGCAGACAAGAGAACCAGCTCAGGAAGCCTTTTCTCACAAGGATCCAAGAGCTGCAGGCCCTGTTGAAGGTGGGGCTGGAGAGCCTTGCCACCACCTCATAGGGTGCCCGGGGGCAGAAGCCATGGCAACAACAGCAACATCAGTAATAATAACGACAACACGCAGTACCTGAAGTCTTGCTGCACTGGTGCCAGGCACATTCTATCAGCACCTGGCACCACACACCACACTCCGCAAGGCTGGAGGAGAACAACCTGGCTGTAATAATTCTAACTGCGATTTACTGAGCACCTCCTATGTATCCGGCTGGGATAAAGGCTTTGCATACATTTGCTTATTTAAGCCTCACATGGCCTCTCAAGGTACTTATTACCAATGGGGAACTTGTTTACAGAAGAGGAGCCTGAGGCTGACTGCTGAAGTGAGGGGGCAAGCCCAAGGTCATATGGCTCCCTAGTGTTCCAACAGTAGGATGAGTCCACACTCAGTCTGTACGGCTCCGTCACCTGCGAGCCTCCAGCTGCTCCTCCAAACCTATCTGAGACCAACCTTCCCTCAGGCAGACACCATCATCCATTTGGGGGTGGCCAACAGAGACTGCACTGTCCCAGGCCGTGAGCACCATGGTGATGGGGAAGCACCCGTCTTCAGAATTCCCCGTCTGCTATTCTGGGCCAGCAAGCAGCCAGGATCCTGGGGTTAGACTGGCTGAGATGCGAGTAAGAGGAGAGAATGCTCAGCCAGGGAATAGTATGGACAATCTCAGGGCCTCCCAAGACCAAACTCTTTATACTGGAGATCTTTTCCTTTCAAAGCAGCAGAGTCAAGGAGTGTCGGCCATGCACCATACACCTTTGCTCGAGTGGCATGTTTAGATGCTGCTACTATGGTGTAGCAATGCCTCGGGGGCTCAGACCTCATTTGTGCCTGGTCAGGAGAGTCTGCAGTGGGGGTTCAGCCTCTCTGAGAGGCCCTGGCACCCTGCAAGGCCCCACACACTCTACCTCCCCGTCTGCCTGTCTCTCCTCACACCCGCTGGTCCTCCGCAGGATTGGATCCTGATGTATCTCTTCTGCTTCACTGATCTTTCTATTAAATGCAGGGCCACAATCTTTTTATTATTACCATTTTGAATACAACTCATTTTCAAAATCTCTTGGCCAGTCTCATCTGTTTTATTATCTTTCAACTAACATTTTTCTCATTATAAATACAATACATGTACATCACGCAAAATTGGAAAATCTGAAAAGCATAAAGAAAATTAAAAATTGCTCAAATCCAACTACCCAGATGTAAGCGCTATTAATGTGTTGGCATATTTTCTTTCCTTCCTTCCATTTTTTTTTCTATGTCTCTGATTATTTTTAATAAAAAAAAGGAATCACACTATATATAACTTGTATCCTGGTGTTTTCATTTAATACATTGTAAGCATTTTCTCATGTCATTTAACGACAGGACTCTTCAAAAACATGATTTCTAATGACCACAGAGTATTCATCATATGGATGGGCCATGATTTAGTTAACTGTTACCATATTCTTGGACATTTTGGCTGTTTCCAATTTTTTCTATTAAAATAATGCTACAACAAATACCTGGATACTTAAGTCTGTATATGAATCTCTGATTCTTCCCCAGGATAAATTCAGAAGATGAATAGCTTGACCCCTAAGTATGGATCTTTTTCTGGCTTTCAATACAAAGCATTTCAGAAAGCTAGTTCAGCGTCCCCACTCCCCATCTGAATATCAAAGTGCCCATTTCACTGTATCCTCAGCATCACTGGATCTTATCATTTTCAAAGTACTTTTCCTCTTGAAATATGAAAAATGATATATTGTTTTAATGTGCATTTTTTGAGTGATAGTAAAGTTTGGCATTTTTCCATATGCTTTTGGGCCTCTTTCTTTCTTCTTTGGTGGTTTGGTTATCCATGTCATCTGCCCTTTTCACTATTGTGTATTCATTTTTTTCTTATTGAACTGTAAAAGATCTTATATTGAAAATATGGACGCTAAAGTAACGTGAATTAGGTACCCTAACCCCTACTGGGGTGGAGCTCAGGAACCTGCATCTTAAGAAGTGCTCCAAGGAGTTCTGTTGCCTGTGGCCACACTTTGATAAACACTGATATAGTGTAAGAAGTTAACTTTTTTTGTAATGGATGGATTGCCCTAGCTTATTAAATAAACCTTCCTTACCAGTTGCTGTGAGATGCTAAATAATAAACTATATTCTACATCCACTTGGGTCTATTCTGAAGTTCTATTCTATTCTGTTGATTTGTCTTTCTATTCTTGTGTCAGAACCACCATTTTATGATTACTGAGATCTTGGAATACACATAAATATCTGGACATACAAATCCTCCTACAATCCTTATTTTTCAAAATTTCCTTGGCCATTCTTGCCAACTTGTTAATTATCAATTAACCTTTATAAAGTTTCTCCCAAAAATCCTTTCAAAATTTTGTTTGATATTCCCATTTAAAGAAATTAGTATAAAAATAATAGCTAGTATTTATTGAGCCATTCCCGTGTGGCAGGCACTGCTCTAAGCATTTTCCACTTCAACTTGCAACAAGCTTATGAGGCAATTACTATTATTGTCTCCATTTTATAGAAGAGAAAACTGAAGCCCAGAGGTATTTAGTCACATTTGACAGATGTCAGGGGCCTTGGGCACCAGGGAGAATCCAGGAATTTCCTCTCACACTTGCTTGGCCAGCCTGGAGAGAAGAGGGCAGGCATGGAAGAAGGCACCTTCCACTTCTCACCCAGCCCACCCACCACCATCAATAGGTCTGTTAGACGCTGTGGAGCAACTTCATCAAGTCACTGCACCTCTGGCCATTACGGACCTGCATGCTTCAGCACGTGCCCTGTAACTGCACAGCCAAGACAGGAGCAGGGAGAAGAGGAGTGGGGCCCCAAGTGGAAATCTGCTCTTCCTCAAATGGGCCAGGCTTTCTGGGAACCACTTCATTAGCCGGCCCATTTGGAGACATTCCAGGCCAACTGCAGAGGCCTCCCTCCTGGTGAGAAAAAGGCCACTGTCCTAGACAGCAGCTTCTCACCTCTGACTAGAACCATGCAGAATCAAGCACTGATCTTCATGGCCAGTCCTGGCCAGACTCTGAGCACCACCATTTGATGAACCTAAAACACAATGGCAGAACTCACTGCCTCTTAGGCAGAGGTTGGTGTTCTGCTTGGCTCACATCCTCTATAGGCAAGGGGACCACATGATTTAGCCTCCAAACCAAGAGTCTTGAGAATAAAAGGGGGCACTCTTAATACTTATGCCAGGATATTAGGCATGTATCATGACTGTCCTGGGCAAACCAGGCATGTGTCACCCTAACTAAGGCAACAGTCTGCTGGTCCTAGTGGCCCTGAGCACTTCTCCGAGCTTGGCCCATCTGCCGAAAGAGTCACCCAATGGCACATCCACCACTGCCTTGCATTTATAAAAGATGCTTCCAAGCATTTTCACATCCATATAATATTCCTGTGAACTACGAAAATAAGCATCATCTCCACTTTAAAAACAAAGACACAGAGGCAGGGGAAGGTAAAGAGATCGCCCAAGGTCCCATAGAAGTTAGTGGCAAAGGTGGGACTAGAAGTCAAATCTCCTGACTGCAGTCTAGTAAATAACCTAATTCCGCCACCTTTTTCTACTGCCCACTAGTGCTCATTTATATGACTCTCAAAGTGAAAAAACAGGCCCCTTTGAAGTCACAAGATGAGCTTCTACTAGGAACTAACAAATCACTATTCAGTAAAAAATCCTGAGCTAAAGAAATTGCTCTCTCTTTACCTAATACAATTTCCAGTGGGATTGACTTACTTCATGCAGAAGCAGGGAAACATACACTTAGAGATGCATGTGTGCCCCTCTTTCAAAGGGAATCACCAACAGAATGTGTACCCTACACTTCTCTGATCACAACACGTCTCATTCCATGGTGTGGTTTTAGGGGGTCTCTCCTCCTAGAGGTGAGAATTGGAGCTGTCTTCATCACCGTTACACTCTACCTCCTAACACAGTGCCTGGCACGAGCAGGTGCTCAAATTTCATGAATGGGTGGATGGTGGACAGAAGGTTGGAAGAGTATATACATGGATAGGAGCATGAACACACGCACGCAAGCAGGAAAATGAGTTGTTCTCTTTAGGGATCAGCTATATTTACAGATCTATTTAGAACTTGATAAGTAGGTTGCTGTTAAGTTTGACCTTTGACATCCACTTTTTCCTTATTGATAATTCGAGTGCTACAGTGCAAGAAGACAGGGAATGGAAAGGAGCTGAAGAACATCCTAACCCAAACCAGTGAGTATGGTGAATGCAGGGACCAGAGCTTCTGAGAAGTAGCACCTTTGAAGGCCGCCAAGGACATAAAAAGGAGGAGATAAGTGGACTCAGTGGACATGTAGAGGTCCTGGGGTCTAGACCAAGTCCAGAAGTGGTCAAGGCAGGACACATGGTGAAGGGGGTTAGGGGAAATATGCAGAACAGAAAAGAATTGTGGGCTTTACCAGCCAGGAATTCTACTTCATTCTCTCACGAGCCATGGTGGTAATTTCATCTGTTTTATTGTTCCTCTGAACTATAAAAGCAAACCAAATACACGTTAAAGGCAGCTTCTCGAGGCCTGGAAAAACTCTCCTTTATGTTTGGGGAGGTATGTTCAGAGGCCAGAAAAACAAAGGCACCTCAGGAAGTGATGCTGTTTTTCCAAGGAAGTCCCTTGCTGATCTTTCGTTGAGCACAGGCGCCAGCAAATGTCACTTGCCCAGGGAGGGGGCGTGACCTGTGCACCAGGGAAGACAGTGGAATCCTGGGTGTTTTGGAGTCAGAAGAGCTAGGTTCCAGTTCAGGGTCTGCCACTTATTAGACAAGGACCCTGAGCCAAGCCACATAACTTCTCTGAGCCTTAGTTTCTGACCTGTTAAACAAACTTGATGATGCTGCCAGCTTACAGACAGTGGTGAGGATGAAAAGAACCTGCCAGCCCTGTAGACTAGTGGTTAAGTTTGGCGTGCTTCATTTTGGCAGCCTGGGTTCATGGGCTCAGATCTCAGGCACAGACCTATACCACTCATCAGTCATGCTGTGGCAGCAACCCACATATAAAATAGAGGAAGACTGGCACAGATGTTATCTCAGGGAAAACCTTCCTCAAGCAAATAAAGAGGAAGATTGACAACAGATGTTAGCTTAGGGCTAATCTTCCTCAGCAAAAAGAAAAATGAAAGAAGCTGCCTGGAGTACAGATGGCCACTTGGTGACCTTGAAATACTCTTCAAATGTACAGTGGTGTCATTTGTCTATTTAAAGGATTAAGAATTAGATATGTCTTGTCTACAGATAAATGCTTCTCAAATATTTTAAATGAAAATTTGAAAAACAAAGTCAGATCCTAGCAAATTATTATCATTTCTGGAACCTCACACTAACTTCGAGTTTAACCCAAAATAACATTCTCCTGCTTTGTCAAGATAGACCTACAACTCAGACCACCTCCCTCAGTCCTGAAAACATGGACATTTTATGTGGAAGAAAAATGTAAGGCTGCCAGATAGAAGCCAGTGCTAACAATTGGGTCTCTGTCCAGACACAGGCCTGGGCCTGACTTAATTGCATGTCAAAATAATTGCAGTCTAAAGATTTTTGAGCCAGTCCACTCTTGCTAAAAGGCCATATTTTATTCTTCCCCATAGGGCTAAAATTGTTCTCAAAGCCCTCTGCAGTGGCATTGCTTAGAAGAGAACCTAGATCATTTTAGGTACTCAATACATATTTCTTGAATAAATCTTAAATCTGAAAATAATATGGTAACTGTGAGATGCTGGCCTCAATCAGCAAACTTCTCTTTGTCAACATCCTCCTAAGGTGGGTGTTCATCTCCCAAAACTTGCATTTTCCATGGCAACACAGATATTTCTCTACCCATCTCTGTGCTCTGGTAAAATCAGCATTTCCCCAAGAAGCAGTTACGACAATGCTGAATAGTCTCACCCAGCCCAGGACTTTGCATTGGCCCCAAATGTAGGACAATTTTCAAGTTTAAATTCTCTGCCAGCAGATGCGTGTTTCAGGATGGTCAAACTTCAAGCAAGAAATTCAAGCAATGGCAGTGAAGATGTTAAAATACTCAAGTTTCTGGAAAGCAAGTATGCAAAGTAAGCTTAACCAAGAGTGCCCACTGTTTACATGAATGCCTGCAGTGATTTCTGCAGGGGGTGGGGCCATCCACCTGTGATGAGACCCTGGAAAAGGTTGACCATGTCCAGTGCTTCTCCCTGGGCATGCTGACCATGGCAAGGCCATCAGCCAGGCAATTCCCAAACCTCCCCAGCAAAATCCTCACACTCAGAAAGTAAGAAGCCTTTGGATATTTCCAAACAAGAGCTCCCAGCGTGTCAGAGGCCCACACTACTCACTGTTTAGAACGAATCTTCTCATGGGAGTGGGTGAGGGCTTGAGCCAGGCATGGAAGAGCAATCTTTGTTTTGTCTTTTTTAGTAGGATATTTTTAATTATGAAGTAATTCATGTTCATTGGAAAAAATGTAGAATGTTATAAAGAAGAAATAAAAACCATCCAAATTTCCATAACATAGAGAAAATCAACATTTATATAAATGCATGTATATAAATAAACTTAGAAGCGTATGTATAGAATTCTGCATCCCACAGTTCTCACCTAAAATTACTTAAAAGGAGTTTCCAATGGCGTTCAATGTTTATATTTCATAAACACCCACGTAGCATTTACTCTGTACCAGAAACTGTTCTAAGTGTTCCACAAGCATTAATTCTTCACAGCAGGCTTTTGAGGTGAGTATTATTATTATCCCCATTTGTAGTTGGAGACACTGACAGATCACAGAGCAGGCAAGTGGCAGAGCTGGAGTTCACATTCAGCTGTTTGGCTCCAAAGGCCACGCCCTTGACCACCATGCTGGGCTGCCTCTGTGGTCTTTGGAAACCTGACCTTTTATGACTCCATAATATTCCGTTTGGTCTCCTAGGATTGGGGCAATCCCCCATCAAAGACCTCAAAGGGCCTTCCAGTCAAGGTCCCTTCAGCTCTCTGAGTTACTCTTACCGATTGTAGGAAAAGGCAAGCATGCTGAAGAACAGTTGGCTCCACGGGTGACTACGAGTTTGGGGTGGGACCCCAGGGACAGGCTATTTATGGCGAACTGGGGAAACACAGCCAAAGAAACACCCACTGTAAGAGCATTAGCTGTGTGGCCCCAGCCCCCGCGCCTCGGCTCCCCAGGGAATGGCCACTTCTCCACTATCTGCTCGGGCAAGTTACTTGATTTGCCTGAGCTTCACTTCTCACCGCTAAAATGGGGGCACTCCTACCTGCCTGACAGGTGTAAGAAGACAGATAGAGGAACCTAAAGTACCTGGCTCAAGCTGGCCCAGGGCTGGGTAAGGTACAAGGCTGTTTTGTTTTTGCTTTTCATTTCCCTGTTGATTCAGCCGAATATCCAGCCATGCCTTATCCCCTGGGATGGGAAGGCCAGACTCTCGAGTCAGACTAGTTGGGATTGACTCCTGGCCCTGCCACTTCTTAGCTATGGGACTTTGGGGCAAGTTCCTTACCCTCTCTGAACCTCTGTTTCCTCACCTGGGTAACGGGCATAGTAACAGAACCTAGGACACAGGGTTACAGTGAGGATTAAATGAAATAATGCACGTCAGAGAACTTAGTTCGCACCTAGCAAGGACTTCATAAGTCATGACTGTTTCTATCATTTCTTCGCTCATTTCTTCCATTCTCTGCTTTCCCCTGTGCTCATTTCATTTGCCTCTCCATTGAAGTGGAGCCTGGGAAAAGAGCAGCCCAGCTGCCAATCAGGCCTGAGTCAGTGACATAAGAACACGAGAGGAACCAGAGTCCCAGGAGAGGCTAGAGACGTCCTTGGTCACCCACCACTAGCCTCTCCCACTTCACAGCTGAGGTGGCCTGATCAGGTGTGCCCAGCCACCATCACAGAGCACTGCTGGGGCTATGAGGGCGTCTTCCACTGCCCCAGAGAACCAATATCATCTTATTTCTAAAGGAACCACCTTCTCCTTTCAGCAAGCCCTTCTGCGGAGCCACCCTGCCCTGGAGGCTGGACTGCCTGTTTCTGAAGCCACCTTCCGTGGGTCCTAAGTGAGGTCTGCAAGAAACTGGCTGTCACCATCCAAGCCTGCCAGCTTCACATGATAAAACTCCCTGGCACTCTGAGCTGGTGTGCCCCACAGACACCTCACCACCACCCGCTCCAGGGAGGGGCCCTCCTGAGTGATGTGCCAGGAGGCAGGGCCAGGCCTGCTGGGAGGCGGGCCTGCCTCATCGGTATTTCCATTTCCACTCAGCCCTCAGGCTGAAAGGGAGGAATGGGACACTCCTCAAAGCCAGCACGGTAATTGAGGAGGCATTAAGCTTAATTAGGCTAATCGTCTGCCTGAAGTCATTCACCTTCAACCTCCAAAAAGCAACTTCAGAAAAAACCTCGTAGCAGCCGTGGGGCTGGAGGGCGCAGGTGGAGGATTAAGGAGCTGGTGTCTGGAATTCCTAAGAGGATTCCGGCACGGTCTCAGGAGTCTTGGGGTGCAGAGCCAACCAACTAAACCTATGCCCAAGACGGACCCAAAGGGGAACTTCTCAGCTTTTAGTCCCAAGCCAGGATCTGGGCTTGGCTGAGGCTGGGGGACTTTTCCGGTTTCCCTCTGAGCCTATTTGATTTGGTCAGTGGAGACCTGACCAAGGGAGCCGATGTGCCCACACACGTTCCCACAGGTCCCCACAGGTTTACTTTCTCCAGCTGTTTCGCTCCCCATAGCAATGGCCTCCTGTCTGCCAGGGCTGAAGGACAGACAGTGGTGTTTAATTTTGTGTAACTGACCAACTAACAGACAGAAAGACTTCCCCATCTTTCTGTGGAGTGACTCTTTACTCAAAAGACCCGCATGCAAGCGTTGATGGCTGAAAAGCCCAGCTGAAAATGAGCAATCCTTTGCAATGAGGAAAAAAACAAACAAATAATCTATTTAGCAGCTACATGGAATCCCAAACCCCCATATCTCAAAAGCTCCAGGGAATAGAGACTGGAGAGGCCAAACCAGCCCGGTGACTGGGGGGTAGGGAAAGAACCTGGAAGCCGGTTTCACTCCGGGTCTGCAAAAGTCCACCCACCTATGGTACAAACCTCACTGAATCAGAACCCACCCATCCAGAATTCTTGATAGTTTAGACACAGAAGACCTGGATCCTTCCTCGGTGAGGGTTTGGGGGAGGCACATTGGTGAGCACAATCGTGGGAAAATGTTAGCCTCACTGAGTCTTCCCAATCCCCTTAGCAGCACATATTGGCATACAAGGAGCTAGACAGAAGTAATCCTACTTTGTCCATCAGAGCGGATTCTCGCCATTAGAGGCTCCTTCACTGGCTGTGGGCCCAGCCTTCATACACACTCTTTACAAAAAGTGACAGACAGGAAGTTGATGGATTGATGCCTGCCAGGTGCTGGAGAGGAGCGCTAATCTTCCGCTCTCCTGCTAAGCGGCAGGCACCAGTCAAGGTGACTGACATTGAAGTCACTCCTTACAATAAACCTGTGGGGTAGACATTGTTAACCCAGACCTACAAAAAGAAGAAACCAAGGCCCAGAAACATTATGTAACACCCCCGGAGTCACTGAGCCAGTGAGCGCGCTGCTGGATTCAAACTCAGGTCAAAGCCTGCACACAGGACCTCCCAGGAATTCAATAATGGAGCTGCCTTCGGCCCCGCTGGCCGCCACTCTGGCAGCTGTGAAGGGAATGAGTAGATTGGAAAGGGCAGAGGCCGGGGCAAGTGCAGCTGAGCAGCCTGCTGTCCCTACAGTCCAGCAGGAGATGGTGAGGGCCCAACCAAGGCAGCAACGGGGTGGGAGCCCACTGGAGGGAGCTGCGACGAGGCAAAAAGCTTGAGGAGGGAGGGCAGTTTCCTCAAAGCCTGCATAACTGGTGGGTTCCAATCCAGAAGGGAAGAGGGAAGAACCCCACCCTGCCCTCGGCGCTTAGACAAGGTAAAGACAAACAATTCACCACCAAGCATCAAGGGTAGAGAAATGTTCCACTGGAAGGTTCCCAGACGTGTCCAGGAAGGCACAGAATGGAGGAAAGGCCGATGCCCCAGGCACGGCAGCAGGAGGTGCTTGTGGGAGGCGCCAGCCCTCAGCAGTGACAACCTCTCACCTGGGCATAAAGCACTATGCAGAGAGTTTTAAGTGGCCCCCACCAGAGCCCTGCAAGGACAGTAGGCAGCCAGACATTATGATTACAGGCAGGACCTTAGTGCTCAAAGCCATTAAATGACTTACCCCATGGAGGGGGGACCCAAGCCAGCGGCCAGAACTTCCCCAGGTCACTCCCTTCCCCAGGGGTCAGCCCTCCAGCATTTCTCCTGTGGTTGGTTTTTTGACTTCCCACCTATGTGACCAACTCTGTGAAGCCAGGGAAGGGGCGATACGTTCATTCATCCATTCAGTCAGTCAGTTAACAAACACCTGAGTGCCTAGTATGTGCCAGGCACTGTGCTTGGTGCTGGGAATACAATTGTGAAAAAGTAGACATAGTCCCTGTAGGGGAAGGTTCCAGGCAGAGGGAACAAGAAGTAGAGAAGTGGGGGCCACAAAGGGGTAGGAGCGATCAGAAGGTTAGTTGGGGAGATAGCAGGGGCGCATGACTCTGCAAGTATCTGGCTGTCAAGGAGAAGAGAAGAGGTGTTCCCTCCGATTCCAGCCTCTCCATCTGGGGGAGTCCAGCCAGTCCCAGGGTACATCTCCTCAGAGGACCCCAGCACCACTGTCCCTGAGCTGGGAATCCTCAAATCAACAAACCAACATCTTCAGGGCTTACGCTCTGGGCAGTAGGGAATGCAAGGATGGGGACCCTGCCATGTGGAGAAGGAAAGCCACATTATTCATCTATTCCGCAAGCTATTCCATTTGGAATGTCCTGGCCATCACCAACTTGGCACCAGAGCAGAAAGTCCCTAGAAGTGCCTCGTCTACCTTATTACTTTAGCCTACTTTCAATCAATCAACCACACCTAAAGACACAGTTCCCAGCATGAGAAGCTGTAAGGAGGCCAGCAGAGGTCTCCTTGACAACTCCAACACAGCAAGAGCGCTGAGTGATATATTGAGCCCCGAGGGGGTTGGCCAAGGGAGAGAGGACTATGTAGAAATACAAATGGATTTTTTCCTTAGATATGTTATGGCTGGGACAGACAGGAAAAGACTCCTCTTTCCAAGGTGGTTGTCATCTACTGACTTCCCCAAAGTTTCTGAAGTTCCACAAGTTTCCTGGAGAGGCAGCCTGTGAGTGCTGGAGGTCAGGACTGAGGCTGCGTCCTCTGACTTCCAGCTCCTTGCACAGGGTCGGACCAACAGTGGCACCAAGGAACATTTGCTGGGTGAAGGGAACAAGAGAATGAATGCAGGAAGGAAGAAATGACAAGCAACTTATTGGGCTTGTCTGTGGTCACAAATGGGAAGTAGGCAGGGGAACATGTGGCTGAAGCAGCAACGGCACCATTAGTACTGGCAGTACTGGCTGTTTCTTCTAACTGTCAGCCTCAGTTTCCCCAGCAGCCCATCTGCCTCCACCTGTTCTGAGCCCTATGAGTGATAAAGGGCAAGGGGACCTACAGAGCCCAGCACAGTACAATAGCCTTCTGCCTGTGCACGGTGAGGAAGAAGAAGAAAGGGGGGCGATAGGTGAACTGATTACAGCAAGCCCCCAAGGGCTTCCCCCCAGAATCTGGCAGGAAGGGGGGCACCCTTAACAGGCATCTGGTCTAGGAAGCCAAACTCAGTCAGACAGCCCGGGAAGGATATGCACAGCCATAGAATCAGACAGTAGTCCCCCAGATAAGAAGAAAGCATGATCGCCCAGGTGTTATCCTTTCTGGCCGTCCCTGTGCAAGAGGGACCCTTCCCACTCTGTCTGGACTTGCTCTCTGCATCCCAGTCTTTACACAGAGGCCCTGGAACCATGGCTCCAGGAGCTAGTTAATAAGAATGGTTATAGCAACTGCACCATGCCCTCTCCCCCTCTCTGCCCTGGGCCTCAGCACTAGCTTTCCCCTGAGGGCACCACTTCTCTCCACTCCTTCTTTCTGCGGTGGCAGGTGACTCTGAGCCCCTTCACTCCCCAGAAGTGCTTCCAGCTCAGACTCCTCCATCAGCATCCGAAACTCCTGTCTATCTGAGGCTTCTGATGTCAATCCCCTCTTTCTGCAGAGGTCAGCTACCCACTTCCTTCATTCGCACTCACTCACTGGATGCTTGGATGTGGACCTACTGTCTTCCCCCATGCCATCCAGGGTGACCTCAGCCTCCATGGATGACTTTGGGCCATTGGTCTTTACCCACACCCCACTCCAGCCACCCAGGCCCACGGTCATCCCCTGCACCCTGTCACCCCACAGACTTGCTCCATCTTCCCAAATATAAACTCAGACACCACCTGTTCACCACATGCCCCCAGCCCTCTAGCCCTCAGGGTCCCTCTCCTTCTTGGGAGAGCCCTGACTCTGGAGCCACTCCCGACCGGGACCCTGCCACAGAGCCCGAGTGGTGAACTCCATGGCCCCTCGGTGAGGTGCCTGTGGGCCTCCTGTGGTCCCCTAAGTCAACACTCCCACTCGCTACAGAAGCTCTTCCAACCCTCTGCTCTCAAACCTCCCCACACCACTTCCCCATTCCTGCCAGCTACCGACCTACCCAGACTTGACTGAGAAAGTGTCCAAATTTTCATTCCACAGCTATTGATTCAATATTCAAAATATGTGCAAGTCACTGTCCAAAGCACTGGGGATCTTACAGTGAAGACCACAGAAAAAATCCTGTCTCTTGGAGCTTACCGCCAAGTGGGGGAATCTAACAATAAAAAGATAAACAAATAAATAGTATGTTAGGTGACGGCAATTCTCATAGACAGGGGCTCCCTTCATGCCACCTGGCAAGGCACCTGCATGGTGCCCATGGCCTCCTCATGGCCTCCTGACCCCCAAACTCTGCAGATCACTCCAACTGAGGCGAGTTCCATGCCTGGGCTCTGGGTCCCTCTCGCCACCTCTGGGGGGTCTCTCTGCCCATCAGCCCCTCTCTCTTGCAACTCTTTCAACTCTCCATCCTTCCTCTGCCTCCTTCCCTTAAACATGCTCAGGTCCTGCTCACTCATCAAGAAACAGAAAAAGACCCAGCTCTCCTTCCATCTCATTTCACTGCCTCCCCCCAACCTGATGCCCTCTCTCTCCCATCAAAGCCACGTTACCTCACAGAGTTTTTGCCATCCCTCGCTGCCTCCCTCCACTTCAACCAACTGCAGCCTGGCTCTGTCCCCACCACTGCCCTGAAACTGCTCTTGCCAAGGTCACCGACAGCCCCTTGTGGCCACATCTGACCTCATCCTTCTGACCTCTCAGCAGCATTGGGCTGGAGCGTCCAGCTGCATTGTGAAAGCACGATGATGAGAAAGCTGCATGTGCCGTAACGAGGGGCCCATGCTCTTGAGTCAAGCCGTCCTGAGCTGGCAGTCCTGCCTCCTCCACTCACTAGCTGTGGCTTTAATGTCCTCACCTGCAGAATGGGGCTAACACTGGCATTGGCCTCACCAGGTTGCCATTAGGTTGAAAGGTTGTATGGGGCGCCCAGTTCTTCCTGGCATGTAGTGACAGTGGCCGTCACGATAATCATAAGACCACCAAACCCTGGGCACCACAAGGAGGAAGCTGAGAAACAAGCAGAAAGGGAGACTGTCCATAAGGTTTGTGTGTCAAAGGAGCAGCTGTTTCATCAATAATCAGAGAAGTTGCTTCATTGCTTACAGAGAGCCATCGGGAAAACACGGAGGGGGTGGAGCCCGCACTTGGCGCAGGCTGCGGGCCAGCAGGAAGAACAGAGAGGGGGAAAGCCCCGCGTTGGGATGGACCGACTCTGAAGAGGCCCCTCCAAGTCACCTCCTCTGCCCACCTTCCCTGCTCACCCACCCATCATGGACCCTGTGGCACTTTCCAGTTCTTGCTCACAGCACTGAACTCGCCCCCTTTTCTCTTACTGCCACTTGGCTTTGTCGTCCCTCCCTCCCAGGATGTACATTCCCAGAGGACAGGCCTTGACTTTACCTAAAGGTACACTGTCTGCAGCCCCGCCAGAACCTGGTGCTCAGGGAGAGCAGGTGCCTAAGGGCCATGGCTGAACTGGTCAGGGGACCATTGCAGAAGAAGCCCAGATGGAGCAAAGTTCAGGAAAGAGGTTTCTTAACCGGCAGAGTGGTTGAGCCAGCACTGGGCCGGTGGAGATGGAGATGGCAGATAAAGATGAGAAAGTTCTGTTCTCTCACCCAAGGAGCCCTCGTTCACAGAGTGGGAGCCATATTTGATGTTAAGGGGCAGAGTCGCTCTGCAAAGGGGCAGGAGCAGGGAACATACAAGGGAGGTCAGGGAGGACCGTGCCAGGAGGCAGCCTCAGGGGCGTCCTGAGGATGGCCCAGAGATCCCGGGAGCAGAGGCAGGAGAGGCATTTGAGGCAAGGAGAGCATGGAGCACAGAGGCATGGGCATGTGAGAATGCACGGAGTGTTTGGGGAACCACAGGGACCAGAAGGCTGAACAGAGTGGGGCAGGGACAGGTGAGGCCAGGAGGCCATGAGACTAGAGGCATCAGGAAAAAGGGCTCTGGGATCCATCCCTGAACATAGGCCACCTGGAGGCCAAGCAGACACTCAGGAGCTCAAAGCAGGGGAAGGAGTGGCAAGATTTGTGTTTAAGGAAGATGTGCAGGCTGACAGGTGGACAATGGCCTAGGGGCCAAGCTCAGAAGTTGGGAGACCAGAGAAAAGGCAGTCACACTGTCCAGCTCAGAGAAGATGAGGGAGACTTGACCTAAGTCTGTGACAATGGCGTGAAGGGAAGGCTTGGTTGTTGGTTGGGGTGAGCATGTTGGTAGTCAGAGAGAAGAGGGAATCAGAGTGACCTAGGTTCCTGGCACGGGCAATATGGCGGAGGGAGACAAGACGACACCATTAAATGAGATGGTACATCAGGGAGAACCACTGGGTAAGGGAGACCCCCTAAGAGAAAGGTAAACCTAACACTGTTTCATAGAGCTGATCAAATCAGTGAGTCCTGAAGCCAGGCTGCAGAGGAAGACCAGGATAATAATAATAACAATAATAGTAGTAACAAGAATAATAATAATAGCCAATACTTTGAGCACTTGCAATACTACTAATGGGTAACACTTTGTATTGGATTCTGTGGATTGGTTCTCTCAACCTCCATTCCACTCTACTCACAGCTCGGGAGGTTGGAAAGTTAAACCTTTCCCAGAGTCCGGCAGCTGGGGTTTAGGATGCAAACCAGGCTCTAGCAGTTGGATGCACTCACACCAGGTTTGGAAAGCAGAAGTAAGGTGGAGGCCATCCTCCCATGCCTTGTGGCTGTTTCTATCGTCAACAAGATTCTGGAAACGTGGGGTTTCTTTGCGGCTGGTTCCAGCGTTCATTCTGCAGCTTCCTGGCTGTTGAGAGGCCAACGTGGTGGCTGCAGCAGGAGTGGTATCTTTTTTTTTTTTTTCTGCTTTTTCTCCCCAAATCCCCCCAGTATATAGTTGTATATTTTAGTTGTGGGTCCTTCTAGTTGTGGCACTCAGGACGCCACCTCAACATGGCCTGATGAGTGGTGCCATGTCCGCGCCCAGGATCCGAACCAGTGAAACCCTGGGCCAGTGACGCAGTGCGGGCGAACTTAACCACTCAGCCATGGGCCCGGCCCCGGGAGTGATATCTTGATCCTGGCTTCCTGGTACCTGGATCCCAGTTACGAGAATGAGTCCTGAGCTCTTCACTCTGCCATCAGAGGCAGGACAGAAGCAGGTAGCCCTACCCTGGAAGGTCAGTTCTGAATTCTCCCGGGAATCCTTCCAGAGGCCCACAAGTGATCTGCTCCTTCAGCCCTCCCAACAACGTTGTAGGACTTCATTCCCTGTATCAAATACCCTCTTGCTCAAAGTCAGTAACCTGGTTTCTATTTCCCACATTGAATCCAGATTGACCTATATGTGCCTGGCAGTACTCTACGAGTTTTAAACACACAGCTCATTTAATCCTCAAAACAACCTTATAAGGTTAAGTATGGCCTTGGGCATGTCACTCATCCTCTGTGTGTTCCAGTCTCCCCAGTTGCAAACTGGGGTTAATAATAGCCCCGCACCATTGTCAAGGCACTGTGTTCCGGCTTTTACGTGCATTATGCCCTCAAAACAGACCCACGATTAACTCTTTTTTCAAAAGAGGATTGAGTCATAGAGATGTTAAGTAATTCACTATGGAAGGTCACACAGCTAGTAAGTGGCAGAGCCGGATTTTAGCCCACTGCCAAGTGCACCCCCAACCACTATGCTACCCTGCACTGATGGGGAGCAGATTGTTGCACTGTCTCCAGAGGCTGCCATGTGGGCCTGTCTTTTCAGAGCTTCCAGTGGGCAGGGGGAGGGGTGGGACAGAAGGAGAGGGAAGGGAGAGATTGCTGGGATGGGCGCTCTTTCAAAACGATGGTGCTATAGATATGAGGAGAACATTCAGCTGAAGCAATCTAGTTAAAAGTGGGGCATGAAGCTCTTCTTGCTTAGCAGTTGACACAGATAAGAAAATCCCTCTTGTCCTTCTTAACGAGTGGGTTGGGTGGTGCATGGAGATTATGGGCAAGAGGGGCTGCCAACCGCTCATTCCTTGGCAACTCCACAGACAACTGGGCAAGTGGGTTCAGTTCATCCCCACACCTGTGAGCTCTGACTTGGTGAGCCAAGAAAAAGACCACTTGGACGGTGAAGTGAGGGAAAGAGAGTCAGGTACACCTGACTTGGTGGGCTACAGAGGCTAAGCCCCCGGGACAAAACTAAAGCTCCTCAAAGGTCCTCCCTCTGGACAGGGACAGGGGGACATGGCTTTGCTGATGAGCCCTGGCTAATCCTTTTCCTCCCCCCAGAGATTTTTCCTTGGCTGCTTAGCCCATGAGTGAAGTCATGAGTCTTTGTGCATAAGCTCAACTACTGTAATTTGCAGGGAGTTAATTACCTTCATATTTTTATCTGGTGGAGTTTCATCTCTATGGTTACCGGCTGAGTATAAACAGTTATCACTTGTCTCTTTTACATAAAATATTCTTGAAAAATACCTCTAGGGCTCTAATCAGGGAAGTCAAATATACAGAGTATTCACAGAACTTCCTGAAATTTTTTATATGAACTGTCTCTACACACAAAAATAGATAAAGTTGGATAACCATTTGGATATAAATAATAATTCAGGGATTGTTGCAGCATACTTTCTCAGCCCTAACCTCCAATGAACACATCAGTCTCCTAAGTGAGACAGGTCTGGCAAGGGTAAGGGCTTCACTGAGTGACAGGTCGGGGGAGCCCCAGAGGACAATGTCTAGCACCTGACAACGTTCACTCTGGGGGCACCAGAGTGAGGGAACTGCTGCTCAGAGAGACTATTCAGGTAAATGATCATTTACTCCTTGTACTTACTGATTGTGCCTGCCAGGGGCCTTATGCTGGTGCTTGTGTGAATAGATGCAACTGTGTTGAATGAATGAATGATGATGAAAGCTAGTATTTAGGGAGAGTGTACTATGTGCCGGTCACTGTATCATGAATTTTACAAGTATTTCCTCGTGTAATCCTCATAATATCACTATGAAGTAGGCATAATTATTATTATGCCAAATTTACAGATGAGGAAACAGAGGCTCAGGAGGTCACACAGCTAAGAAGAGGTAGAGCCAGGATTTATGCCCAAGCCCGTCTCAATCCAAAGCTCCTATTCTCTCCAGCCCCTCCTCTGCTGCTACCACACCACAGGCCCACAAACATATATGTCACAACTGCCCAGCGAAACTCTGAAGTTTTCAATGTGAGGGACATGACAGCTTTTCTAATTTGCCAAGAGGGGAGGATGGGTGCCCTGATGGGAAAATGCTCCTGGCCACTAGAAGCAGTCAACCATTGGCATCCCTGATCAGCAGTGTCTATCCATTGGTATCTTTATGTCCTTGTGAGTATGTCTATCCATTGGTAGCTCTGTGTCCCTGGTCAGTAGTGTCCATCCATTGGTAACTCTATGTCTCTAGCCAGTAGTCTCTATCCATTGGTGGCTCTATGTCCCTGGTCAGAGGTGTCTGTCCATTAGGAGCCTTCCCATCCAGTGTGGGACCCTTAGCAGCTCTGATCTCCAGGAACCCAAGAGGTTGAGCAAAGTCACCATGTCACACAACTCCAGAGGGCATACAATGGGAATGGTACCCTGTAGACTTATGCAAGACCCAGCCGTGCCCATAAAATCTTGTCTCCAAATGGAGCAGGTGACAGGGACTAACGGGGGTGGAGCTGGGTGAGGGAATGAGAGAGTTCACCAGAATGACACTGCCTAAAGATGGAGGACTCCACTTGCCTCCACCAGCGACTGTTTGGAAGTAGGGCCTAAGACACTGCAGACTCTCGAGGCCCCAGCCTGGTGCCTCGGACTGGAAGTTGATAGACCAAGGCTCTGACTCCCTCTTGACTCAGGTCCCAATGGCCTTTCCCTCTCCGCACCACAGTTTCTTTATCTATGAAATGGGTATAATAACCCCTGGGCCTCCTGCCTAATGGGAGGGCAAAGAGGCCCATCTGAGATCGTGCATGAATGTGCTCTTCGCACTGTAAAGTGCTGCTCACACAAGGGATGTGAGCACCCTCCAAGCAGTGGTACCACTAAGAGAAGAGCAGAGGCACTACCAGGCTTTGCATCCACTCACTCCCTCTCACTAATCCCTCCAGTGATGAGCCATCCTCACTGCCTCCCTGCTTGGCTTTTACTCTTCCCCTTGGGGGCCCACCTCTCAGAAGAGTGATTGGGTTTAGTTCAACCACGACCTCCCCATACACAGTCCAGACCCCCACCAGTGCCCGGCGTTGGGGTAAGTGCTAACAGCAGTGCCTCATACAATCCTCGCGGTCATCCTATGAGGGTTCTCAGTGGTCCCCATTACAGATTAGGAAACTGAGACCAAAGAGGTTAATTGACCTGCCCAAAGCCACACAACTAGACAATGAGAGAGCAGGATTTGAACCCAGTGCTGTTAGCTCCGAAGCCCCAGACTTCCCCATGGCATCACGCCGCCTCTTCCTACACTCTGGATTGTAACAGGGCGTGGGGGTCCAGGATGTGTCAGGTTTCACCAAACCCCTTGTTCTATCCAAGTCTTCTCAGCTGAAGCCACTTTCTCCCAAGGGAAAGTTAAATAAAGAGCAATTCTGCAACTAAACAGATGTCTATCCCAGCAAACACCAAAGCGTAAAAAGAGCTGGATTTTTTAAACACAGGTCCTCAGAAACCAGATATGAAGTCATTGTGGCCACCCCTCCCCCCCACTTCCTCGCCCACTGAACTCACAGTGTTTGAGAGATTCTCTTCTTCTTGAGACTGAGCCCTGTGGTCCTCACTGGGGCCATCCCTCCAGGGAAGTGTTCATTCAGGCAATAATTATTTATTAAGCTGCTACTGTATATCAGACACTGTGCCAGGGAAACAAGACAGAGGCTGTCCCTGCAGTCACAAAGCTCGCAGTCTGGTCCAGCCCGAGCCCAGAGGGAGCTGGTACCAGAGCTATAACGTCACGATTCCAGCATTGCTCCCAGGCCCTGATTCCGAAAACAACGCCTAATTCCCCATTAAGTATTCCTGCCATTTTCAGAACAGTTGTCTGTCATTTAGTTTGATAATTATTACAACCTAAGCTATGATCAGACTTCAAAGGGACATTGATCACATCTCCAAGACCCAAAGTCTGGGTACAAAGTCTGACCGATACTTAATGCAGGGATAGAATATTGGGAGCAAGGACTACCCCTCAAAGCCCTGGATGTCACGATCCCACAGAAGTGGGCCACTGTGATGGTTTTAGCTTATCCGTCAGTGCCTCGAGATGCCGTCCACCATCTGCCTCTTGAGGGAAACCCTTGGAACTTTGTCTCTGGTACCAGAAATTGCAGATGCTGCTTCATCAACTGCAAATGCAGCTAATCAAATGGAATTGCTTCCCCAGATCCGTCAAAGCCCCCTTTTCATTTTCTATTCTGGATCGGAGCTGCCAGAGGTTAGAAACAATACATACTGCTGAGTGTTGACCTGAGGTTAGGACACATGGGTTGTGACTGAAGTTGACTCAGTCAGAGCACAGAGAGCCAGCTGATGGGGAGCCTCTCCAGGAACAAAGCAACCAGGCCCCCTGGTAGACCAGCATCCTGCTGAGAGCCTGCTGTGTGCCCTACCCTGTGGATCCCAAGATCCGGAAGCCCTGGCTTCTGCCCTAGGAAAAGAGAACACTAGGGACTATATCAGCTGTGACCAGAAAAGGAGGGAACTGGTCCATCAGAAAAGAGAAAGAGGAAGGAGGGGCCAGCAGAGCTGGATGGAGTAGCACTTCTTGTAGTGCAACCTTGAGAGCCCATGGCCATGAGCCCCTGATGGCTCACCAGGAGTTCTGCTGGGTGCTGGTAGGGAGTCCCCCCGGCTGCCGCTAGAGCTCCAGGACCTTGGGTGACAGGCAGGTGGTCATGGACATTCCTGTCGGTAAGAGAAGGCTTACACCAGCTTTCTCTCCCTCCCGCCTCCTGGCCCCGCCATGCTCTGAGAGTTCTGCCGACAGGCACTGGCGCCTTTGGTGGTTTTACAGTTTCTGGAAGCCCCAAATGTCTGTTCTCCACTCTCCAGTCCTGCTGGGAACCGGCCACTCCCACAGTCCACAGTGCCCTCCGTCTACCTTCCTGCTCCCCAGGGCCATGTCTACACCATTTAGGGCACCTGTGCATTCTCTCTCTCTCTCTCACTCACACACACACACTCACTCACCCCATCACTTTGGCTTGCCTTCCTCTTCCTCTCACAGAACCTCATACCTGGCAGCTTTCCTTTCCCATGAGACTTGCCCGTCCCATGTCCCATTCCCTCTGGCACTGCCTACTGAGCCCTTAACACACTCTTTTCCGGGACGGTCTGCATTTAGCAGTAGACATCTGTTACAAATGCATTCTAGAGCCACAATGCCCAGGCACTAATGTGATGAGCACTTACTACATACCAAAGGTGTGAACACCTAACAAGGGACAGGACAAAGTCAAAGACGTTTAGGAGCAAAAGAGTGTTGTGGAGCCACAGACATCTGTTCCTGGTCATCCGGGCTTAGTTATGCACCCCTTAATGAGACCACACCACAGGGGTGAGGGCCTGGGCCTCAGTTTCCCACTCTGACACAAGCAGTGCTGGTTGGTCTCCAAGGGTCCTTCATATTGCAAGTCCCTGGTCCCAGGAGTTCCCCACTGGTCCTGAAGAGATGGGCGATAGGGTCAGCCAAGGGGGAGTCATTGTTTAGGTTCTCCCCTCACAGAGCCTGAGACCGGGACTTGGGTGCGAGTGTTTACTTGGAAGGCATCCCAGGAAGCAGGAGTGAGGGAGCAGGGAGAGTGAGACAAAGGGAGAAAAGGTCACTGTGAGGTGTGCTATCAAAGTTGCAGTTACAGGCGATGGGGTCCATTTTGCCAGGGTCTCTGAAAATGTAAAGAATGGCCCCAGAACCATCCTTTGAAAGGCGGAGCTGAGCATTTATCCACCAGCTCCTGCTCCCCGTTAGCTGGGATTTACTCCCAGAGGCATAAACTGGCCACCCACCCACCCTTCCATGCTTCCAGGATGTACCAGTCCAAGGGCAATGGGAGCTCCCATAGGCTTGGAGAAGGCTCTGGGGGAGAAAGCAGCAGAATGCATGGAACACTTGAGGTGGAGTGAGGCAGGGAGAGGTGAGTTAGCATGGCCCAACCCAGCTGCCACTGAAATAAGAGGTAGACCAAGGGAGGTAGCTGTGACAGCAAGTGTGGGCCTTAGTCACCCTCCATCCCACAGAAGAACCATCCTATGAATATCTAAGTGACACACCAGGTTCTGTGCTAGGCGTCAGGCAAACATGCAAGAACAAGCTGTGACCTGTGAGCTGAGCAAGTCCCTTCTCTGCTCTGGGCTTCAGTTTCTCCATCCCATAAAGGCGGATCAGAATGCCTGTCCTGCAGAGTGGCATAAAAATGGCTACAGTGGTGGTGTATGACTCTCCAATGCTTTGCACTTGCATCATGGCCAAGCGGGGCCAGGCCTTCACCCAGAGAGGTGCAGTCCAATAGTGGAATCACAGGCACCTTGTTGGTAGGAGACAGCTTTGGAGACAAGGCAGCGCTTGTCACCGGGACACCCTGAAAGCTCCTGCCTGAGTGTCGGGTGGTGCTAGGGGCACACTATACTGCTTGTGGCAGCACATGGGCCTGGGAGCCAAGGAGATCTGAACTCACAGTCCAGCCCTGCCCAGATGCTGGGTGACTTTAGAAAGGTCATCTATTCTCTCTGCCAATGGGGAGTGTGCGGCGCCTTGGCTGGGTTGAGAATTCAAAGAGACAGTGTCTGTGAAGCACCAGTACATGAAGCCTGGCACACAGGAGGCCTGCGCAAACACCCTCTGTGGGCTGCCCCACTTGAAGGCCGTGGAATGTCTGAATCTGAGGTCCCACAAAGCCAATCTATTGTCTTTGCTGCAAAGCCTCCCACCCTCCTTCACAGGGCGGGGAGCAGCACAGCACACCCCCAGCCCAGGTGTTGGGGGGCGGGGGGGGCAGCAGCCCTGGAAATGCTCAAGCTTTACAGTCCCCCAGCAGGGCCTGTGTTTTCCTCCACTAGCTCAGGCCCTCAGCCCTCTGAGAAGCCCCGAGCTTAAGGGAACCAGGTGCCTTCATTAAAAAAAAAAACCTACAAATAAAGGGCGACTTTGCAAGGGGAGTGTGGTGCATTCTTGGGGGCTACAAGCAGTTTTACAGACCCAGACATGGAGCAAAGGCATGCAGGGACTAAGGAGCAGTTCCCAGGCCCCCTGCAGGCTGGCTGGGGCCCAGGGCCATGGGCAGGGCTGGGGTGGGAGAGGCCTCTCCTCTGCTCCTCACCCACCTCCAACGGCAGACCACCCACTGGCCCTGGCTGCCCATTGATGCGGAGGAAGGAGACTGAGGGTCCAGCCCAATGAGAGTCAGGTTCATGTGGCTCTTCTAAGTGAGAGCCCTTACATCCAGAGGACAGCCTTCCCCCTAAAAGCCTTTATCTTGCCATGGACGTGGGATGGGTGCGTGTGAGCCCCAGGTGAGAATACCTCAAATCCCTACACCCCAGGCCCTCCTAGACATGTAGGCCCCCTCTCCACCCCTCACAAAGCGAATCTGGGAATTGATCGAGTCAGGAGAGCCAACAGACTGGACCGAAAATCCATCTATAAATCTTCCTTTTTGCAACACACAAGACATCCAAAATTGAAAATATACAAGAATGTGTCCACCACCAAATACACTAAGAACGGGCAGCCCCAGCAAGACCCAAATGCCCATAAATGTCACTAGTCATGAAGAGAAACCAGTATTGATAAACGATATTTCAGTGCCTCCGCCCTCCTGCATTTGACTTTTGGAGGACTTTTAGAGTCCTGTAGGACCTGGGGCCCCTACAGGACTGGGCCCAAGGCCTGGTGTGTGGCAGGGGTCATCCCTGAGCCCCACTGTTGATCCCTGCCCTGCTACATGGCCTTTGTCAACCCAGCCACCTGCGGGTACCTGGGAAGGCAGAGACGCAAGCTCACTCTTGGCACTATGGGAGCACGTGGTTGAGTGAAATGGGGGAGCAAGCCCCCAAGGGCCCCCCAATCCACTGCAGAAATGAACTAGAGAAACTTTTTGAGAACCTCACACTAAAACCACTGAGCTGAGAATTGTTCATATTTCAGAAAGTCTGCATTTTACCCCAGGGTCCTTTCCAGCCTCCCTGGTCCATTTAAAGTGGGGATTAAATGGGGCGAGGGGTGGATGGTGATGAAATAATGTGTACCACAGAAGGACGAGTGCACACGATCGTATAGCACAATTGCAATTATGGGACACTCTCTGCATGAGCACACTGGACTGGCTGTTTGTAGGGTGGAAGGTTCCACGGTACCTTTCTTCTCTTCAGTGCTGCTGTACTGTTTTTAGAATAGTGTAGCTCTTTCATTTAGGGGTTTTGCTTATATACGTTTTTTGCCTTTTTTTTTTTTAAGAAATAGGAGTTGAAATGGCATCAAAAAGACCTAAGCACCAAACTCAATTTTCCAAATTAATTACAAGTTCCTGACACCAGCATTCAAGGCTCTCCCCAATGCCTCCTGTTGCCCACAACCCCCTGCTCTACCATCCGATGGAACCAGCTACCCCCTGACTCAGGCCTCCAAGCCTTCACCTCTGCTGTTCCATGCCTGTGGCTCACCCTTGCCTCACCCCTTTTCTACCTGGGTAAATCTCCCTCACTCTTCAAAGTCCGTTCCCAGCCTACCTGCTCCACGAAAGCTCCCTGACCCCTACCCGGATGGGACTGCCCCACGCCACCCTCTGAAATCCCGGAACTCATGTCCAGAATCCAGTTAAAGGATTCCTCCCAGCAGCTGGCGTTTGGTCCCCTCCACTGCAGAGCATGTTGGGAGCTCTTGGGGAGCTGCCGGCCTCCTTGCAGCCCCTGCAGCCTGGGCTCAGAGCGGGTGCTCAGCAAGTGTTCACCTCGATGTTTTCAAAGGACTTTGCACATCAGAATAAAATAAGTGCCCCCCTCAGGCCAAGGAGGGCCACTTGGGCAAACACACTTTTGACCCCAATCCAAAGGGATTTGCATATATCTTACTTACTCTTCCTCTACAGGAAAAACAAAGTTAGTCTTTTTGTGACATTTCAAACACACAGTTAAAGAACTGCTCTAAATGTTGTGTCTTCAAAGACACGAATTCAGGACAAGCTTGTAAAATCCTTGTGTGGGTCCAGCTGAAGAAGCAGCACCAAGCACTGTAACCCTCAGCCTCTGCCTCCTCCCTTCGACGCTGGACCTCGCAGCCGCTGCACAGGGGCAAACCTGCCCTCTCTCCCGGCCGGAGCCTTGACCGGGTCTCTGCCAGTTCACAGCGGGAGGCATCTCCCTCTTCAGAGGGCCCTTTCCTCTGTGTCTCCAGCCCCAAGAGCCCCGAGAGCTCCCATCGCTGCCTCTCTCCCTCCGGCCCCCTCTCCCTCCAGCATCCACATCTGGTTTCCCTTCAGCGCAGGTTTCACAATGGACAGATTTTGCACTTCGAGGATTTATGGTTCCTGCTGCCCCTCCTTGCTTTTGATATGATTCCATTATGTGCTTAAAACCTGGGCTGTGCTCTTGGCTCCGGGGAGCTGTTTATGACAATTCTTTTACAGCCTTAAATCACTCACCGTTAAGAACCTGGTCGTGTTCAGAAGCAACGACTAGTTGCTAAGACAGAAAATTGCAACGTGTCTCAGACAGTTGCTTGAAAACTTTTCTTCATACAAGATTAATTAAGGCTAATGTTCACCTGGCAGGTAAATCCTCTGAGCAACGCCTTTGACCCTGTTCTCTTCCATCTGCCTAAGACACTGATTTAGAAGCAAACTAGGAACAACCCAACCTGACCCCAAACCCAGTCACCTCCTTCCTTCTGCTGTGCTCTTTCCTCTGGGCGCTCGAGACCCCACTGACTGAAGGGTTGGTAGAAATAAAAACACCAACATCACAAACACCTCCCTCTCCGCAACAAACGGGACTGAGAACCAGCTTTTATTTTCCATCTCTGTAATATGTTTTTCAGGAGAAGACAAAGAATTCCAGGAATAAGGAGATCAAGTGTTTATCCCCTGCCATTGGGTCAAGGACTTCCCTTAACCAGGGTTTCTCTTGCCTCCCAACTCCCTGTCTGTCACCACTCCTTCACCCGACAGCCAAAGACATTCTTTCTGAGAGGCACAACCTGACCATGTAACCCTTCTACTTGAGGTTCTCAGGCAGGTCCTCATGATCTGGGTGGTGAAGCCCAAGGTCCTGCGCAATTTGGCGCTCAACTACATACTCAGCCTTCTGCCCCTCACCTACCGCATCCCTGCCCTGCACTCATTGTGCTGTTGACCAGCGAGCCCTTGACCTTCCCCTTCCCTGAGCAGTTGCTTAAGCTGTTGCCTCCACCTGGAATGTGACATCTGCCTGTTTGGTCTCCCTCTTTTCCGAGAGAGCCTGAATGCCCACTCTGCCCTCCAAGAGAGTTTGCAAGCATGTGCGTCCTTCCCCTGTCCACTCCTGCCCAGGGCAACCCCAGGCAGCTCCGCAGTGCATGTCTGAGACCACCACTTGAAGGAGCGGGGGTCCAAAACCACGTTGCCGCCCTCTGGCGCTGGATGGAGGATGGCCTGTTAAAATACAGGAGCTTCAGTTAAATTTGAATTTCAGATGAACAGTGAACAATATTTTAGTATAAGGGTGTCCCCAAATAGTGCATGGGCATCCTGTATTTGTGTTTGCTAAATCTGACAACCCTAGCTGGATGGGATCTCTGCGATGCCCTCCAGAGAGAAGAGCGGAGGACTGGAGGCCAGCAGCCCAGGAAGAGCAAAGCAAGGGTGAGGCCTGGCCAAGAGCTGGGGGTGTGCCCCGCGTTCCCTCCTCTGAGGAGGCAGCACAGGGCTGCTCTGAGCAGGACTCCAGAGCCAGGCTGCATGGAGCTGAAGGTCAGCTCTGCCACCTGCCAGTTATCTTAGGCAAGTTACTTACCTTCTCTGTGCCTTGGTTTCCCCATCTGTAAAATGGGGATTACCTACTTTATGTGGTGGTTATGAGGATTAAATAAATTAATATTTGTTTAGCATTTAGAACAGTCCTTGACACAGAGTAGTGCTATATAAGCATTGCATAAATATAAAGCAAAAGGAATTAGCCAAGCAAACCCACAGACGAAGGAGTGAGTCTAGGAGATCTACTCATAGCAGTAAAATAAAACAAGAACGGACGTTTATGGAGCACTTAACGATGAGACAAAACACTGTGCTACATACTTGTCCTGTATTAGCTCCTTTAATCCTCACTAAGACTATTATTATTGTTGTTGTTATTACTATCCTCTTTTACAGATGAGGAAGCAAAGGAACAGAGAGGCACAGAGTGGTAGGATTCTAAGCCAGGAAGTCTGACTCCATAACTCACGAGACTGTGTAAACTGCAGTCCACACTGATTCACCCATCATTCATTCATTCATTCATCAAGCCAGGTCCCGGGCTCATGCTGGGACACTAGAGTAAACAGGAAAGACTTTGCCGCTCATGGACTGATGGGAAGACCTTGAATGAGCCTTTCCAGGTGTGAGGAGTGGTACTAAAGAGAAAAGAGGGCTATGGACCAGGCAGACGCCCAGACTAGGATGGGGTGTGGGACGGGGAGGGGCCAATGTGCTGGTCAAGGAAGGCTTCCCCATGAAATGACATCTTTGCAGATTCAGAAGGTAAAGCAGCATCCAGCCTGACCAAGGGGCAGGGAGGAAGCTTCGGATAGAACAGGCAGCTGGCAAAGGCCAGGAGTGGGAGCTTTCAAGGAACTGAAGAATAGAGGGTGTGGCTGGAGGGGGTGGGGAGTCAGTAGCAGTGCCGGCAAGGGAGGGGCAGCATCTGGGAGCCACATCAGGAGACAGGGCTTGTGGAGCCCTCAGGGAGAGGCCAGGGCCCTGCTATGAACATGAAGCAGGGCTGGCGGGAGAAGGCGGCTAGGCAGGACAAGGCAGGGTGAGGCCCCCTGTCATAGGGTGGTGAGCTGTGCCAAGCAAAGTGGGGACGGCCTGAAGACCAGGTCTGGGCCCTCACCGTGGGGCTCACCTGCACCACCAAGGACTCTAGGTGCCTCTTCTGCAGGGCCAGCCACAGAGCAGACATGCCTATCGCCCATCACGGGGATCTGCCAAGTGGAGCTAAGGCTGCCCCAGGCCTCACTCTTTCAGTTGAATGCCCCTGAGTTCCTTTTATAATAACAGTCAGATAAATTGGTAAGCAAGGAGAGATGCTTTTAAAAGATGCCCGAAGTCCTACCACTCAAAGAAAACGGTGTTTGTATCCCTTTCTTTGCCATCCTTTATCCAGCGGTTGCTGTTTTACATACTTGCAATCACAGTGTTTACTCGACCTTGTGTTGTCTCTACTTACTGCATAAGCGTTTATGTGGAATTCCACAGATTCTGTAATCATGAGTCTTCATACCAGTATAATATTTCATATAGAGCTTTCACTGTTTACTTAACCACTCCCCCATGGTTGGGCATTTAGGTTAACTCTTTGTTTTTAACAGGGAATATATTTGCATGTGGCATTCCCCCCTTATCAACTATTGAAATCGATTTTCTGAAGTGGATTAATGGGGTGAAATGGTTTATTTCAAACACTTTGTATACATACTATAAATATGATTTCCCAAAATCTTGTATGAATTTCTAGTCCCCCCAGTGATGGTTAAGTGGCCCTTCCTCACTTTACCATCATCAGCCTCAGATATTACTATTTAAAATAAACATTCCATTAGTGGGTAGGACCAAAACAAAACCCCATGATACTGCAGCATTAGCGTGCTTTCCCTTGACTGCTAAAGACGATGTGCATTCTTTCACGAGTTGGTTAATAATTGCTTTTCTTTCTTTGTCCCCCTGAATTGTCCTTTGATGTTCTTTGCTCGTTTACACCTTACGGCCTTCTTTGAAAATAGCTTTGCTCGCAGTCTTAATATAGTAAAGACGCTTGTCTGCAGTGAGGTGGTGTTGAATGAATAAACGGCAGAATAAATGCAAATTGTTGGCCTGTCATATTTGCTGAAGCATTTTCTCTCGTGTTTGGGGGAATCCCACAGTGCCCTCAGTCACCCATCTGAGTGGCAGAGTCCCTCTGCTGCCACGGGGCTGCCTGGAGCCTAATTTGACACCACCTGGCTACCTGCAGCGCCATTTCCTCTGAGTTTAGTTGCTCAGGTCCCCTAAACGTTCCAAATGGAAAGAACAAAACCAGGAGTTACTCTCGGGGAATCTTGGCCCTGCATCCCCCTCCACCTCAGAGCAAAGCCCTGGGAAGGGGGTCAGTATGCAGGACCGTGCTAAAGGAACCAGCTAAGAGAAGGCAGCTGACTGCCTGGGGCTCCACAGGTTAGGGGTGACCATCAGAAAGAAGCATGGAGACCGCCAAGAGAGGGAGGGGCTGGGGAGGAGGGGCACCCACCTGGCTTGGACTCAGAGCCAGTGGCTGCACTATCCAATGGAAGCAGGTATTTGGGGGCAGCCCGCACGTAATGGGTGGTGACAGGGCCAACAGGTCTCTGGAGCCCAGGATCACACTGTGGTCTAAGCAGCCGGGTACAGGACCAGACTGACATTCATGCGCCAGGTGGACTGGTGTGAAGCCCACCCCATTTCTCGGCCTCAGCTTCTGCATCCATACAATGAGGGCTAGAATAGGGCCTCATCCCCTTCCAGCTCTGTATTCTAGGTCGGCCCCGTCCCATCGGGGAAGTAAAAAGGGACTCCCCTTCTGAGAAGGTCAGACCTGGGAAGAACTGGGGGGGTAGGGAGAAGCACTGCTGTGTCTCCAGCTCCCAGGGCAGGAAACCAGCCGTGACCAGTCAACATCACCTTCTCAGCAGACTTGGGAGGCAGCCCAGATACCAGTGGGGCTTCCTGGAAAACCACACTCTGGCTCATTCACCTCCTCCCCCTCCATCTAGCAACCCCTTTTCTAAAGCCAATGCCCTAGGGGGAAACTGGCTTTCCTGGGAATACAGCCTCACCAATGGCCACTCTCACCCACCACCCCCACATCCACCTTCTCGCCCAAGACATTGTAGTCTACATGGCCTGAATTGGGCAGTGCTCTCTCACGCCCCTGGGCTTTTGCCTGAAACACAATTTTATTTACTCAAATGATATGGAAGGAGCCCTACTATGTGCCAAGCACTGCTTTGGGTACTAGGGATGAGCAAGACAGACACAGACCTGACCTTCGCTGGACTGGCTCACCAGAGGATGACGCACAATATACTCCAAAATAAACAGGAAAACAGTACAATGTGAGCTCTTTGTACGTACAAGACAAAAAGTAAAATAGGACGACAGCACAGAGAGTGACTGCTGGCAGTGGGAGGAGGAGGCTGCTAGCGTGACTGGGTCTGAAGAGTGAATATTCGAGCTGAGGCTTCAGTAAGGAAAAGAGGGCCAACACCTGGGGAAGAGGAGTTTGGGCAGAGGGGCCAGTGAGCACAAGATCCTGAGATGGGGACAGGTTCTGCACGTCTGAGGAATAAGACAAGGCAGCGTGGTGGAGCGCAGCCATGGGGAGAATAGTAGATGCCAGTCACAAGAGGGCAGGGCCCTGTGGGCACTGGGGTCCTGATCTTGGCGAGATCAAGGGTAGGGAGGTGACCCCCAGGAGATCACTGTGTGAGGAGTAAGGACTGCAAATGCGCAAGAGTGGCCTCCCTCTATTGTCACCTGGTTAACTCCTTCTCATCCTTCAGATTCCACCCCAGTGGGCACTTCGTCTGGGAAACCATCCCCACCTCCCCGCCGACCAGATCCCCTCGTTAGTCTCATAGCATCCGCTTCCCGCATCAGACCTAGCTCTGGGGTCATTTCATGTGTATCTCTGGTTATTTGATTAACGTCTGTCTTCCATACTAGATGGCACTCCTTGGGGACAAGCACACATCTGCCTCTGCTCACCACCTGGCACACAGTGGGTGCTCAATCAGTGTGAACATTGATAAACAAGAATAAATAAGCAGATCCCCAGGGTCTCAGGAATGGTTTCCCGCTTCCACTGCCTCCTCCCTCTGTGCCTCCTACACTTACGTCTCCTCTTCCCATGGAACCCAGCATGCCTGCAAATAGCTTTGGGCACCTACACATACACCCACGCACACCCTACACTGCACATCAGAGGACAGGGCATGTGTGTTGCCCTTCGCTGCACCCCAGGGGTCCCCTTGATTCAGGTAGCACCACTGTGCAAAGAACTGCCTCACCCATGTCCCCGACACCCTGCCCCCACCACTTGCTCAAAGACACCCCCCACCTGCCCACTTGAGCTCAGTAGAGAGTGTGCACCCTGAAGTCAGGTTGGGGTCAAGCCCCGCCCCCAGTCGTGCAGCATCACCTACAGCGCACTGGCAGCAGGGGCCCCCATCCTCTCCCAAACAGGGGTGAAGCTCTCTTTGCAAAGACACAATGGCTGTATTTGGCAAAGATCAGCAGACATAGACTAAGGAGTATAACAGGGAAAACCCTGAAATGTCTGACCTCTGCTCTGGCCCGGGAAGTTGGGAAGCTTTGGCACATATTTGCAGGATCAACTAATTTTTCCTATAAAAGCTCAGTGCCCGTGATCCCTGGTACTATTAGATCCCACTTAACTAATCAGCATATTCTTGAAAAAATATGATAGAAGTAAAATTTTGTTAATAAAAAATCATATTTTACATGATCTACAAAAACTTGGTAGTTAAGAAATTTCTTTTGTAAATTAAAAATGTATTATATTTTTGGGAAGCAATTTGTGTTAAAAGCCTTAATGATTCTCTTTCTGAGACGTGATCCAGTTTTTGAAGGGCTACCCCAAAATTGAGCAACGAGAATATTTGTCACACAGCATCACTTGTAAGAGCATATGGTTGAAAACAACCCAAATCTCCAGCAGGGAGTAATTAGTTAAAGCAACTGTGGTACATTTGTAGAAGGGAACGCGCTGCATCCCAAACAAAAACAGCGATAGCACGTATTAAGTGCTTACTCTCTGCTAGGGACCATATTAAAAGCTTTACATGCACCATCTCATTTAATTCTCCCTATGCTGTAGGTACCATTATCATCCCCTTCTCACAGATGAGAAAATCAGTACCTAAAAGAGTTAAGTCATTTGCCCACAAAGCTAGTAGTTAGGATTCATACCCAGGCCGTCTGACTCCAAATATCAAGCTCTTAGGCATTATACTACATGGCCTCAAATGATGCCATTAAAACAGACACTGTAGAAGCAAGACCAGTCACATGGGACAATGTTAATGATATAGAAACAGGAAAAGAAAAACAAGCAGGTCACTAAACAGGACACGCATGCTGATCCCATTTGTGCACGTGTGTGCAAGCAAAGACAGAAGGGTTTGGGAAGATAACACTGTTAGCATCTTGGCATAGATCTCTGAGCAGGTGGAATTGTGTGTGTTTTATGTTTTCTTTTGCTTGTGTTTTCTGATTTTTGTGTAACAAACTGTGCTGTTTCTATATTAAGAAAAAAATAACTTTAAATGAAAAAAATTAACATAAATGCCAAAAATCACTCCCTTGCACTCATCTTCTGCACAAACCCAAATGTCCAACTGTTGGCCTTGCTTTAAGTACAGATACAACTGTACGCATAGGACTCAGGACATGCCTGAAGCCAGCTCACGGGCTCTGCTGGCTCTCCACGGCTCTGCTTCCCCTCCCGGCAGCCAAGGCTCTCCAGCTGGGAAGAGACAGCACGCATTCTTCCCACTCTGCCCCTCAGCAGCCTGCCCATCCCATCCCCCAGGATCCCCTCTGGGCATTTGTGCCCCCAGGGAGCTGCTGGCTGATGGCACAGAGCTGTGAGCTGGAAAAGCCTGGCAGCTTCTGCCCTGGCTCCAGCTCTGGCCTGGGAGCCAAGCCCAGAGACCCTCCGAGCCATCCCCTGTCACCAGGTCTACCAAGGAAGCACTTTACCAAGAAGTGAAGGGCAGACAGGCCAGAGCGAGGCCAAGTGGCCCAGGGACAGAAGCCCCAGTCCTGCAGCCACACATCCCAGGGCCCCTCCTGGCCTAGTCACCTGCTTCCAGGTTATGTGATCTTGGGCAAGTTATTTCTTCTCTGAGCCTGTTTCCATGCCTGTTGAATAAAGAAGTTAAAATACCAACTTGGAAGGAGATGTGTAAGAATCAACATATATAAAATATAGATATATATCATCCTGATGCCAATAAGTAATATTTCCTGGGTACTGAGTTTGGGCCAAGCCCTCTGTTAAACACTTGATGTGCAGGATCTTACGTAGTTCTCACAGCCACCCTATGACAGGCACTGCGACTACTCCACTTTACAGATGCTGAAACGAAGCATGAAGTCACTTGCACTGGTGAGTAGTGGGGCAGGAACCTCTGTCACCATGCCTGGGCCCATACCACTACACCACGAGCCTGGCACAACGTCTGGAACATGGCCTTCATCCAGATGCTTATCGCTGTCACATCTCCCTACTGGGCCCCTGCCCAGCTCTGGAGAATGGTGTGGCAGTGAGGAACCCCGACCTGGTTCTCCCCACCCCCTAGACAGCTCCAACAGCCGCCAAGCCACATACTCACTTTAGGAAGACTTCCTCTCAGAGTGACCAAACCTCCCCCTACACCCACTCTTTGAGCCAGCTCCAGTGACCACAGGCCATGGCTTTGCTGCTGTACAACCTATGGTAACCTCCCTCCGGACCTGGCCTTGTGCTCTGGCCACCAGGGCTGCTGGCCCAACAGGGTCTGCTCACACTCTAGGAGTCAGGCCTGCTGGCACTGACACCTGGCACCTGCCCCAAAACTCTTTCAGGTCTTCTCAGAGGATCTGGGCCACGGGCCTGGGTCTCCCAGCGCCTCAGAACAGCAGGCCTGTCTGGCCAGAGGGAATCACGCGAATGAGAAAAGCAATGCTGCCTCCGTATTGTCCGGTGGAGCAGGGGGCATTGGATGTGTGCGCGTGCTGGAGTCTGGGTGTGCAAGTGCGTGAAGGAGACCGTGTGAGGGAGCGAGATGGTAGCGGATGTGTGAGTGTGCGTGTGCGCGCGTGACTCCGAGTGTGCGCTGCTGCAATCGGTCCCGGGGCAGGCGGCGGGCGGGCGGGGACGGTCTCCTCCTCCCACCGCGTTGAGAAATCTTAGTGAGTCACCAAGTGGTTCTGCATATTAATGAGCTCGCTGCCGCGAGGGCAGGAGCGGATTTAAAAGAGGCCTGGGCAGGCGGAGGGAGGCTGTGCAGAGAGCGCGGAGCCGAACGCAGAGCGCAGCGCACAGCGACAGCCCCGAGACACCCACCGACGCGGGCAGCGGGAGCCAGTCGAGCCGGGAGGCGCGCTACGGGCAGAGAGAGGCGACCCGGCGGCGTCTCCGGCCGCTGCACGGACGGGCGGGGCGCCCTCCCCGAGTCCCTGCTCTCGCGCCGGGCCCCTCCGGCCAGCATGAGGCTCCTGACGGCCGCGCTGCTCCTGCTGCTCCTGGCGCTGTGCGCCGCGCGCGTGGACGGTGAGTGCCCCGGGAGGTCCCTTGTCGCCGTCCTGTCCCGTCCTGGAGAACCCAAGCGCCAACTGCTAGGCTTCCTGGGCCCTCGGGGGTTCTGGGTGGGCACCGAGGGCGGTCGAGGGGCAGGAGACCCCGCGCGCAACTGAGCGGCCCCCCGCGGGCTCTCTTGCAGGGTCCAAATGCAAGTGTTCCCGGAAGGGGCCCAAGATCCGCTACAGCGACGTGAAGAAGCTGGAAATGAAGCCAAAGTACCCGCACTGCGAGGAGAAGATGGTTATGTGAGTTCTTGCTCCTCGCTGCGAGCGTGTGCGCGCTGCTTTTAACCCGGTGCTGGGGCACAGCAGGGGGCTGGGTCGGGCTAATGAACATTTCTCGCTGCCTTAGGCAAGGCCCTGGCGAAGCCTTTTGTAATTGCCCACAGAGTCCTTAGGACGCTGGCGCGACAGTCTGGAAGAGAGTTTGGAAAGAGAGAGGGTGACTGTCCCGCGCTCCGGAAACAGCCTCTCGGAGGAGTTCCCCCTCGCTGGGTTTCAAATGGGTAGCCTTGGTGTTTGCACTGCCCACCTTTCTAGGGCAATCAGGGTTAAGTGGCTCCCATGAGCCGATTTAGAACACCCAGATTGAAATCACTCACAACACACCCAGAACTCCTGAACTCTCGCCCAAACTGGGAGGCAGGCTGCCTTCCTGTTACGGGAGAGAGGATGGAGCAAACATCGTCTCAAGTCCTCAACTCCGCTGTTCAGATCCTTTTTCCATTCAGGGCACTATGGGCAGCCAGTTTTTGGCTTCTAGTGATTTCATTTTGAGAATGAACCTGGCTCTTCCGTCACCAGCTGGACGCCTGCGGGGCCCTGAGCCTGAGCAGCGCTGTGGAAAGTGCTCTGCTGGGGTTAACTGCCACGCGGCTGGAGCCCGGCTTGGTGGGGATGCAGGGAATATTTTTAAAACTGGGGCAGAGTGAGAGAACACTGAGTTTCCTTGGTCCTCTGTCTCCCAATTAACCACTTGAGGCCAGCACCACTGTTTCCCCATCAATAGGCTCTTGGCCAGGAAGGGAGCCCTTGGCAAAGCAGCTACCAAATTTCTGCCACAGACCATTGCCCCTCTTCCCCTCCTCCCAAAACAGGACACACTTTATTCACAGTCTGGGCAAGCGCCTTCAGCCTGCTGGACCTGCTGGCCCAAAAGCCTCCACGTAGTCCGTGGGGGCAGCCCCCAACCCCCACTGCCACCTGGGGGCTGCACAGTCGGCTGAAGTTAAGGGAATTCGCAAAGCCAGCCGGCCTGAGCTGAACCCCACTGCCTCCCTTCCTGGGTACCTAAATTAACCTCCCATCCCTGCCCCTTTGCCTTGCAGACCAAGTCCAGAAAAACTGCCAGAAAATCTTTTTTGATGGGGGCCAGGGGTCACACGAGCTGGGAGAGGAGCTACAAGCCCCTCCTGGCTCCCAGCTTGGGGGCCAAAAATGACCAGGACTTGCAAGTCAAGTCTGCACTCCTCTAAGTGCTGAAAAACGCTGCACACACAGGCTGGTTGCTGAGACCCTGCAGGAGAGAAGTAGCGTATGCAGTGCAGGGACATCTCCGAAGGACAGAATCCTCAGTAAACAGGCTTGCTCTTTTTCTTGGCTAAACTTTTCAGAATAGAGAGGAAACTGACAGCCGGGCAATTATGCGAGAAGGCTTTATGCTGCCTTGTGAGAACTTGCAGGGGCCTCATGAGATCTGCACACCCTCTCGAAAACCTCCACCCCACACCCAGAGCCCCCATCCCGTCCCTGAAGGGCTATGGGTCCTCTCCCCTCTCCAGTTCCTGAGACTCTCTAGAGCAGAGGAGGGGCCAGCACTTTTTTCCAAAGCAGGTTTTCAGCCACAAAGGCTAAACAAAAGCAAGTTTTCTAGCTCGCTCAGAATCACCCCAAAATCTCTGATGAGGCTGGGGGAGGCAGTCTGCTTTGCAGGTGGGTGTCCTTGCAACTAGAGGGCCTGGGAGAGTCCAGATTCTAAAAAGGGCAATTTGTGTCGTATGTCTGCCGAGCTCTTGCCAAAACCTTCAGCACCCAGAACTGCTGAGGAGAGGGATGCGGGACCCAGAATTTCTGAGTAACTGCTGGGGACAGAAATCCTCATGTCTTCACCTCACAACCAGTTTCCACAGTCCCAGTGTTTGGCCGGAGCGTTTGAGCACTGTGGTGGGAGGGCTGAGCGTCCTTCTCCTGCCGCCCCGACCTCAGCCTGCACACTGACTTAACTGGGAAGGGGATTTTTATCAGCCTTTGCATGTCCTTTCATTCCAAGTGCAAAAGCAGCATTTCTGTAGGCAGAAAGAGCAATGCACGGGCTAACTTCCTGCACAGTGACTAGGTGCTCTGGGGGAGGGGAACAACTACACAGCCCTCTGGAGCCTGCCACCTGCTCAAGACCTAGAGGGAGGGACAGGACACAGGGAGCACCAGGTCTCACAGACAGGGCCAGCAACATCAGGGCCCAGCACTTGGCATTAGCAGAAGACCGGTGCCTGCCCCGGGAAGCTTAGGCCATGCTGGGGGCCCTGGAAATTCAGAGCACAGGGAAGGGATGAGAACAGGTTGCCCTGAAACATTCTGCCCCAACTCTGGTGGCAAGATTCGATTTTCTCTCCCCGTCAATTGGGAGACTCAGAGTTCATGGAGACCCTGTTCCCTTCTGGAACTTGGCCCATGCACCCTGACACTTTACCTTTAGGAGCCTGCAGGAGCTAGCTGACCCCTCTCTCTCCCTCCCTGCTCTTCCCTCTCCAACTTCCAACCTCCCCTCTTTGCCCTCCCCCATTCCCCAGCAGCCTAGTCCTCCTCCATACCGTGTTCTTGCTGCGACCTCTCAGGAAGTGACATCCACACCTCTTGCCTTCACCTTCCTTGTCCACTAGGTGGTCCTTCATTCTTGAACATCATCCTTCCTCCCCTACCCAGAAGCTTCCTCCTCAGTCTTGCCACCCTGGCCCACCCCTGGCGGAGAGCGGCCTAGCAGTTCCGGGCAGCAGTCTTGCCTCTCCGTCCTGGCTGGAGCTTGCACTATGGCTTCTCTTCCTCCTTGGCCATCTCATCTTCCATGACAGCTATGAATAACAGTAACTCTTCACTGTGCATCTACTAGGCGCTAGGCACTTTGCATAGATTACATCCTCTAATCATCTCAGTAACTTTAAAAGGCAGATCCTATTATTATACCCATTTTACAGATAGGCAAACTGATTCAGAGAGGTTACCCAAGATCCCACAGACAGACCTGGGATTCAAACCCAGGCCCTACACTCTGTACGAAGCCACTGCTTCTCTACCCCATGGCAAGGCCTCCACTGAGTGTTGGAACACTGGCTGGGAGAAGCTAGAAGGGAGGTCTTATTTTCCTCCCCTTCATGCTCAGGAATCAAAATGGGCTTCGAGGCCAACAAGATTCAGCTTCAGGATCACAAATACCCAGCCCCAGGACCATGTGCAGAGGATCTGCGGGAACTGCGGCTTAAAGGGTCAGACAAAACCATAGCATGTGCCGAGCATGTCCAAGCCTGCCGTGGAGCTCCTCAGATCCAAGGAAAGAGGTCTTGGCATGCGCGCCTTGCTGGTTGTGTCTCTCTCTGCCTCTCAAGGCCAGGTTCAGAGGAGCTGGAAACATCCTCTGACCTTTGTTCTCCAAGGGAGGCATGAGCCCTGTAGACAACACCCTGCGTGGGGGTGGGGATGGGGGTGGGGAACTATCCAAGACTCCAAGGGCCCCGGGGGGAGAAGTGAGAGCCGATCACTCCATACGGGGTTAGACCCTAACATGGAACCAGAGATTTAAGGGAACCTTCCGAAGAGCCAGCCGGGGAGTGAGCACATGGGTAGGCTCCCTTGAAAAGAGGGAAGAGGCCACAGTCTTTCAGTGCCCTGACTGGGAAACACCCAGGGCCACCCACGGGCCACACTGAGGGACTCTCATTCGGGGTCCTCAATCCTCCTCCCTATCCCGTTCCATTTTAGCATCACCACCAAGAGTGTGTCCCGGTACCGGGGTCAGGAGCACTGCCTGCACCCCAAGCTGCAGAGCACCAAGCGCTTCATCAAGTGGTACAACGCCTGGAACGAGAAGCGCAGGTATGCCCTGCCTCTTTTCACCTTCCTTCCCACCTTCCCACCAGATCCAGATCCTAGACCCCTTCTAGGCCATCTAGCCCTATCCAGTGGGTGAACATCCCCCACAGTAGCCACAGTAAGCAAATCCCCAGACACTGCTTACATACCCCTAGGGATGAGGAACTCACCACTTAACAAAGCAGGCTATTGCTCTGTTGGACAGTTGTAAGCATCAACAATTTACTCTTTTATGAACTAAAGTCTGTCTCATTCTAACTTCTATGTTATAGTCTTAATTCCTCTTCTTATTTAAGTAACAAGTTCTTTGACCCTCAGTTTCCCTCTGTCAAATGGCTGGGCAAGCACCTGGCATGGCTCTCTCTGTGATTCTTGTGGGGCAAAAGATGACCACTTAAGTAACTGGATTTATTAATATAAAACTGTGGCTACGACCACAAGGTGAACAACATACTCTCCCCTCAGGGTGCCCATGCCCCCTGCTGCCCAGACACCTGATAAACTCCTTCTCATGCAGGTGCAGGGAGGGACCGTGGGTTCAACCCTTAAAAGTCGGAGCCACTCTTAACCACAGGGAGCAGCAGTGGGCAGATAACCAGACCCTGAACCAGACCCTTGCCCTCTCTGGGCTTTGTTTCCCCATTGGCCGAAGATGGCTTCCCAGCTCTGATCTCCCGGGGTCCGACGTGACCAGCTCTCCCTCAGCTGACACTTGGGCCGGCCCAACCCCCGTACCTGAGCCGTTTGTGCTGCCTCCAGAACTGCCTTGTCTGCACTTGCTTGAAATAGAAAGTGATGAGAGAGAGAGATTATTTTCTATAAACCTGATGGGAATGAAGCCCTCTCTCTGGTCAGGGCAGGCAGCTCACATGGTAAAAGCCGGAGCTGTCCCATCCACTGTCCGTCACCCTCCAGGCCCTGCGTCATCAAAAGTGGGACGAGGCTAACCCCGAAGCAGTTCATGGCGAGGTTGAAAACACCCTCATCGACTGCTGGGAGAGACTCAGGCCTTTGGTGTACTCTGCCCTCCTCCCCCGCCTCCCATAACATTGGCCGCTGCTTCAATAAAGAGGAGGCGGGCATGGGCCCTGCAGCCTGCTTTTTATTTCTGCAAACTCCAATAAAGAGGGCACCTCTGCTACCAGGCCTCCCATCACTTCATTACAAAATGAGTTCATCCCTCTTTCTTGGAATGCTGAGGTGTTCCGCAAGAGAAAGGGGCAATCCCTTGCCCTCCTCACCTCTCCTACCCCCGTAAAAGGTAGAAAATGTTTCTGTGAATGCAGAATGGAGATAAAGGAGCTATCTTGAAGTCCTCTTTGCAGAGAGAGGGAGAGAAAGCTGACCAAGGGTAGAAGAAGGAGAAGGCAATGGGCTGGCCCAGGCCCGTGGGGGCCAGTCCAGAGACTCTGAGCATCGCAGAGCCCAGAGTGTCTGGCTGCCACCAGAAGCAGCAGCATCAGTCATTTGATTTCAATGCATAATTAGATGTCTTACTCAGAAATCAGGAATGAGGCAGAGGGACCAATGGGGAGTGTGAGTGTGAAGTGTGGCCCTAGGGCAGCCATGGGGCAAGAGAGAAGGGACTGAAGTCCCTAAATCGAGATGATTTGGGAGGTGAAGGGAACGGTGAGCTTGTGAATGCACACAGGCCTGCCAACAACGAAGAAGTGAGCTCGAGGCACGGCCTCGGTGACAGTCCCAGCCCCACTAACCACCCTTCAGTCTTCAGGTAGCAGCTTCTAGAACTGGTGTTTTTCTGGAGGACATTCATTCTTTGGGCAAAATACAAAGAAAGATTCAAGCCTAAGTTGAGGGAGGGGATGCCTCTCCTCTCCCACTCCTCCCACCCCCGTGCTGCTGACAGACCTCGTTCCCACCACTGACATTCAGTGTTCCTTGGGCAAATCTTAAGTCTCTTGTGCCTCAGTTTCCTCACATACAAAGAGGGGTTTTTTTTCATAAGGCTTTGAGGATAAAATGAGATTGCAGAGATAGAAGCTGTTTAGAAAGCACATATCCAGATTTGGGAGGGCTTTTGTGGTCCATGTGGCGTCATCCTCTGAGATATCCCCCCCACGTCTGTGGGCCCCTGCAGTCCTGGGAGGGGGCACTCCTGAAGACAAGAATGAAGCAGCTTAGCCACCGGCCCGTGCATTGCCTGAGTCATGTCCCGAACCACTTACTCAAGTCTTTTCTCTTCCCAGAGTCTACGAAGAATAGGGTGAAAAGTCCCTGATGGGAAGACTTCGCACCAGTTGGGAGATGAGCAAAGGACTTCGCAGATAAAAAAAAAAAACAAACCCTTTCTTTCTCGCAGGCATAAGACACAAATTATATATTGTTACAAAGCACTTTTTACCAAGGGTCAGTTTTTACATTTTATAGCTGTGTGCAAAAGGCTTCCAGATGTGAGACCCGTCTCTCTTGCGCTCCAGGCTTCATCACAGGCTGCTTTTTACCGAAAAGGGGGAAAACTCATGCCTTTCCTTTATTAAAAAAAAAATGTTTTTTGTATTTGTCCAGACATCATTGTACATCTGAGCTTTATAACCGCCTGGGAGGAACAGGGAGCTTGGTTGAGACATTTCATAGCAGCGCTGCTCCGTTCCTAGCGCGGGAAGCTTCCGCTCCACGGTCCTGGCGCCTCGGCACAGCTGCCACGGGCTCTCCTGGGCTCAGGGTCACCACAGGCTCGGGGAAACTCGGCAGCCGCCCCTGTCGCTGGGCAAGGAGGAGCAGATCGCTCTGCATCTGTTCTCTGAGGAACTCGAGTTTGGCTGCCAGAGAAAAGTGCTCCACCCCTGGTTAATTTTTACCCGCTCTAGGAAACATCTCCAAGGTCCAGGGATAGCGAAGCACAGGGTCCTTAAGGAAGGGGTTGGGTCTTCTCTCCAACCTGAGGGTTTGTGAAAGGTTCACAGCTTCAGTATTCAACGCTCTGGAAGCAAGTGAAGCTCCCGACACTGTTAGCGAAAACCTTAGGAGAAAACTTAAAAATGTATGAATCCATGCACAACATACAGCTACAGACACACATTCTCTTGACGAGGGAGAGCCTTCAAAGCGCATTTCTTCCCCTCATCTCAATGGAACATGCAGTCCTCAAGCGATCTATCTGTGATTCCCACATCCCTCTCCAGGATGAACAGGGCAGCCGTCCTCTGAAAGCAGAGATGACCACCGCCCCCTTCTTTGTAAATATACTCTCATGACGCCCCCTCCACACGCTGCCCCTTCAGTACACGCCGCTCGGCACTGCTGTGTCATATGCTATGTAAATGTCGGAAACCATTAGCGATGCATGCAGGTTTCATATTCTTTCTAAGATGAAAAGAAAAGGAATAAAATATATTTGAAATGTATGAAAATTCTGGCTACTGACTTTTTTTTCTATTTAGTTAAGCCAGGATGACACTCAAATGTTGACCACGTCCTGGATAAACAGGGACAAATGTATTAGGAAGGAAAACTGGCATTTCCCAAATACCTGTCAACGCTGTCACTTCTATGGAACGTCGTTACAGTCCCCAAGACAGAAGCCAGGTCTGCAGGCTAATGCTTCTTCCCGACTCCCACACCTGGGGCAGGTTCATCAGAAGAGCCAGGTCGATGCCCACTTGGGTCCCCATTTAGAGAAGATAGTAGATGGGGGACCAGTCAAGATGCCCTTCGCCCAGGGCCCCATGATTCCAGGGGGACGCAGGGAGGAGCGAGAAGTGCCCACCAAGAGGCTGTGAGGCTCTGGAGCCAGGCTGTCTGGGAGCCACTACCAGGGAGTTGCTGAGGCTCCATGTCTGCTTCTGCAAGACGGAACTGATGAATGACACCTCGTGGTGCTTCTGAGGACTGAAGGAGGCAATCCACATAATGCCCTCAGGACACCAGGGCATGGTGAGCACTTGGTAAACATGAGCCCCTTCCATATTCACAAGAGAGGCCACTTTGCACAAACTGCCCATAGCACCATGTCTCACCATATCCACGTCAGCCAGGCCCTGACACAGGCCCTCTGTGCCCACCTGGGTCCCTTGCACTCTGCAGGACTACCCAAGGCAACATGTTTCCTGATGTCACAGCTGGCTCTGCCAATGCTTGAGGGGACACCCCGCCCCAGGGTGCTGCTGCAGACCATTTCCATCACAGCCTCACCTCCTGGCAGTGCTGAGTGACATCAAATGTACTCCTGAGGAAACTGAGGACCAGAGAGGTTAAGAAAGTTGCCTGAGGCCACTCATCACACAGCTGCAGTCACTGAGTCTGACAGCCTTTCTGCTGAGGGGAGCAGGAGGGGTGGGCTGAGACCACACTGGGCCAGGGCGACTGTGAACGGCTGGAGTTGGTCTCGCCTTTCCCTTCATTCTGGAGAAAGGAGAGAGCCCGGACAGGGAAGCCCAAACACCAACAGACAGATCAGAGCAGGAGGAGAGCCCAGTAGGAGGACGCACAGTGGGGTGGGGGACAGCAGAGGCTAGGCCCCTCTCCCGGGAGCCCTGAACCCTGCCTGGTCCTAGATTGGCACCAGTGGGCCTCAGGAGGGAGAGGCCACTGTAAGGAAGTCAGCTGAAAGAGCGTCACTGTCACCACTTCTGTCCCCAGACCCCCACACTCCCCACTCCCAGTCCCGCCAACCCAGAGACAGCTCCATCTGCTGGCTTCACTTTCACCCCTTCCACTCACTCTAAACACGCCACAAACCCCTCTTCACCCTTGCTTGGGGCTCTCCTCTAGCCAACCTGTGGCTCTGGTACCAGCACTTCCTCCTCCAGCCCTGCTGGCCCATGTGTCCCCTCCGTTCTCTGACCTTCCAAACCACAGACTAGATTCTTAATAACAGTAAGAACGTCTCCTCACAGTGCGCCAGCACTGACCTAGGCGCCTGCCCCGCATGCTGCATCTCCACCCGCCTACACGGCTGTGTTGTAGGTGCCCAGACAAGTTAAGCAGCGTGTTCAGGAGGCACCGACAGTCAGTGGAGGGAGAGCTGGACTTCAAGCCCCAATCTGTCAGAGAGCAGGAGGAGTGGAGACTTTGTGTGTAAATGTCTCGTCCCCTAAAGAGACTGTGTGTCCCTGGAGAACAAAGGCCAGGGTATGCTTCTGTGGATGACTTGGACTCCATCATCCAACAGACAGGTATTAGCTGGACCGCTAAGAGTGGACTCTCAGCCCCAACACATCACCAAACACCAAATGAGGGCCCTCTAGCGCCAGGAACTGTGCTCAGCCCCCGGGAAGAATGCCCTTTTTCCCACCTACAGAACTGCTTCCTGTCCTTTTTCTCCTCTGGGCTTCCCAGCAGCCCTATGAGGTGTCCACCCACCACATTCCAGAAAGGACAGTAACTGGTGCAGCAGAGCAAGGCCAGGCTGCCTATCCAAGTGGCTCTCCCGGGCCTCCCTGGGGGGTGTGCACATGCCTCTGCACACGGGGCTGACCAGGCCCATGCAGACCCCACCTCCAGAACCACTCCCTCCTCACAGATAAGCATGCTTCAGGATCCAAACGCCATACCCCTGACCCCCCACTGTTGACAAGCACATCCTGGGCAGGTCCGCAGTGTGGCACCAACCTTGACAGCAGGACAGCCACATCCTGGAGAGCTCCAGCCCAGCTCTGCAGCTATCGTTTCTGCTTAGCCAAACCCTCCTCAGATGCCCTCTCTGCCACAGAACTTTTCCTGGTCTCCTCAGACCTGGGGTCAGGACCAGCAACATAATTCCAAGGCCTGGTGCAAAATAAAGATGCAAGGCCCCCCATTCGAAATTGTTAAGAATTTCAAGATGGCAACAAGAGAGCATTAAACCCCAGCACAGAGCCCTTCCCAGCACAGGGTTCTGTGCAACTCACATGTCACAAGCCCATGGAGCCAGTCCTATACCACGGGTACCAACTCAAACACCTGTCTGTTGGGCCCATTTTGGCCCTGAGTCATTATGTGACTTGTACTGCAATTTAACAGTTGTATTTCAACTTGAACATCTAACAAGATGTGTTCTTAGAAGCCAGGGACTATGTCTTATGTTTCTTTATAAAGACCTCCCAGACCCTATCCTAGTACTTATAAGGTACTCAAACACATGAATTAATCTTCATCTGAAGGAGCTCCCTAAGAACACACTTTCTGCACTCATTCACTCAGCTACTACTACGTGCAAAGCCCTGTGCTGAGCACCATGGGGAACAGAGGCTTGAGGTGCTGTCCTTATGTCAAGCGCAGAGCGCAATCACTCATCCGCCAGCCACTGCTTCATTACGAAGATCATGCTATGTGTTGCACACTGAGCAGGATGCTGGGGACGGCCCCTCCAGAAACTCGGTCTATAAGGGAAACAAAGACGCTGCCTGAAATTGCCTGTTAGTCTAAGCACCATGCTAGAGGGCCACACACAGGCTCTAGGGACAACACCCCTAGTCTTGCAGCAAGTGTCCCCAGACCAAGACCTCTGTCAGTCCTGGGAGGGTTCATGGCAAGTTGCAAGTTATTCTCAAGCAACAATAGGAAGTACTGATTCCATCCTGGCTCTGATGCGGCCCGTGGCTCTCGTGTCCACACGCAATGCGACAGGCCAACAAGGACAGAGAGCGCTGAGGGCGGACAAGTGAAGAATGCTGAGGGAATTCAGAGGGGCCTCAGGAACACCAGCCGTGCCCCAGGAGAATGTCCAGGGAAACCAGCCCCAGCTCCAACCTCACTCTCATTTCCTGTATCTCTCTTGCTCTCCTTCGTCATCACCTCCCGTCTGTCCTGCCAGGGAACCGTGGCTGGGGCCTCCCCAGCCTCATGGGCAAGGAAGCCCACCACAGCTTTTCTGCTTATCCTCCCACACAGGGAAGACGTTGTACTCTTTTAGAGCCCTTAGGATATTTTTTCGTCCTCGCTTTTTTGAACAGTTGAATAGACATTCTTGGAGGTCATCAAGAAAACAACAAAACCCAAAGCGATTTTCTTACTTTTAAGGTAACATCTCCCAGCTGCCTCCACGCCACCAGAGGGTGGCAAAGAGCCAAGGGCCCCTCAGCCAAGGGCTCTCCAAGCTCCCTGAGACCGTGTGAGAACAGCAACAGTGACTGGTACAGTGACTGCTTACCATGAGCTAGATCCCATGCTGAGGACCTTACATGCCTCATCCCATTGGATCCTGGTAACAGCCACAGCAAGGGCTTCTAGTATCAGCTCCACTTTACAGATGAGGAAACCGAGGCTCAGGGAGGTGAATACACCGTCCATATTAACAAAGCTAGTAGGTGGTAGACAAGGATTCGAACCCACTTCAGAGCAGGGCTTCTGCTCCATGAAGTACATATTGCCTTACAGCTCCTGTAAATCCCAGCCCACAGGAGACTGTGCTGTGCCCTCACCCAGGGCTGACCTCCTGATTATGGAAAGAGGCTCATCATCCTGTTACCTGGGGCTGCAGGACCACCAGCCTTAGCAGATTTGTTCTGCGTGGGCCTCGTTTTGTCTCTCAGAGGCAGAAGAAGGCAACAACCACGTGTCCTAGGGCTTCTCCCAGTGACCCAATGAAGCGAGCCCTACGGTGTGAAATCGCCACTCTGACCCACGTTTGGTAGACAAATTCTGCTTAAGAAGAAGCAGCCAGCGACTTTTTCTCCCCAACTCCAGATAAGTTGAATAAACAAAACAACTACGACATCATCAAATTCAAGTCAACATTTTAGTTAGAAACAAGGTGAAACCATCAAGACATTGGTTCAAAAAAATTTACTCAAAACCAGAGTTAAAATAATCAGCCTGTGTCACAATGAGGAGAGTTGATATTTGGGGATGAGCGGTAGGACATCTAATCAGATGCAGATGAGACTCTCATTAAATATTCAAAGTTATTCCCCAGAGCAAAGGGGAAGGTGACGCAAGGGCCTCTTTCTTTCCACCCATTGTTTCCTTAAAGACAACCCCCACACAGGAATCATTTCTAAATTCCAAAGACTTTTGTCCCCCTGAAATAATGCCCTGCAAAAACAGACTGGAGTTAAGTATCTGCATTGGTACAGCAAAAAAAAATTATAAACTGAGGAAATTATGAGAGAAAGAATATCCTTCAATTCCCTTAAAGCTGCTCAGATAACGACCCTGTTTATTCTCTGTCCTCTGAGGAGCCACAGAGTTTAACAGAAACAACAGCAACAACCACAACCAATGTTTACTGAGTACTTTCTCACCAAACTCTACTATTAGTCCTATTTTACAGATGAAGAACTTAAGGCTGAGAGAGCTAAGTCACTTGTCCAAGGTCACACAGTGGCCAAGTGGTCTTGGGCAGTGTTAAAATCTTTGTTTGGACACTCCTAGGTGGGTGACCATGTCCCCGTTTGCCTGAGACAGTCCTGGTCTATGACAGCTGTCCCACTACAATTACAAAGAGTGTTCCCTTTCACTCTCAAAAGAGTTGTAGTGTGGGGGGCCAGCCCCACGGCCTAGTGGTTAAGTTCAGTGCACTCCACTTTGGTGGCCTGGGTTCAGTTCCTGGGCACGGACCTATACCACTCGGCAACAGCCATGCTGTGGTGGCAATCCACATGCAAAACAGAGAAAGACTGGCACAGACATTAGCTCAGGGCGAACCTTCCTCAAGCAAAAAAGAGGAGGATTGGCAATGCATGTTAACTCAGGGCCAATCTTCCTCACAAAAAAAAAAAAAAAAAAACCCAAAAGACTTCTAGTGTGGTTGATAAATCATATGATCACCCCACTTACAGGGCCTAGCAGGAGAATGCATAGGGTGTGGGACTGTGTGGGGTCCAAGAAATGATTGATCAACTTGTCCCCTTGGACAACCTACTCCTAAGTGAGTGTAGGCCCTTTGGAAGCAACAGCAACTCTTTAACCCCACAGAGCCTAGAGAATCTTCCCGGGCAATCTCCTGGTTTCCCCGTTCCACCCTGGCCTGCCTCCCCTGCTGGACAAAGACTGGAGCTGACACCCACAGATTGTTCACTGGGGTCACATGGTACTTTGGAGACCCACCTGTTGAATGATGACCCAAATCAAAACCCCCGTCCCTCTCTCTGTGTGTCTGTCCATATGAGATTCCCCTGACAATTAAAGTATCAGATTCTGGTTTCAGGAAAACAAAAGTCAGCCAAGCAGCTGCACATCCCAGAGGACTGAGTTTGCACATCCCATCCTTGACGATCTGGTTGGCATGTGCTGTATACATGGGGGATTAGCTACTTCAGAGGAGTGGTAATGGGATATGGGCCTTTGACATCCTATTCCGATTCAGGGAGGCTGGGAAGGCCTGGCGTGTATCAGGAAGCTTAGGGAAATCCATGGAGACCCAAAGGTGCAACTCCCTCAGGACTGACTGCTTTGGTCAGGGCTGGAGTGTTTTCCTACAATAAGGCTGCTGACTTGCTCCCTTCCCTGAGTCTGTAAGGAACTGGGGTGGGAGAGAGGGCAGCACCCCAGCACCCAGCACGCAGGCCATGCTGGAGCCTCAGCCTCACTGAGCCACTGGAGCTGGGGTAGCTCTGGGGGCTCACTGACTCTGCGGTCCTCTCCGTGTGTAGCCCTTGGGCTAGCACCCTATTCCTGAGGCTTCAGGGTTTGTCCTGCTGCCGCCCTGTCTGACCTGACCTTCCCTGGATGCTAAGGGGTTTTCTGCACTTCCCCCAAGTCTATTCAAACAGCTCCTCACGGGATCATCCCACAGCTCAATGTCCCAGCCCCAAGTGTCTGCAGACCTGAGAATGCAGGCTGTGAACCAGAGGGGCACATTCAAATCCTGGCTCCTCTCCTTAAAAGCCGAGTGACTGTGGGCAAGTTCCTTAATTTCTCCTAGCCCCAACTTTGTAGGGTGAGTGAGTATTAAATGAGAGAAATGCCTCAACACAGAAGGTAAGTGGTCAATATGTGGGAGTTGCTTATTATGATCGTCATCCTGCCTTTAAAATTTCCAACTACAGTTTTCCCTATGTTGACCTACCTGGATTAACATCACATTTATTAGGCATAAAAAGGCCAAACTTGGGGCACATATCTAACAAGAGACGAAGTTGGAACCTTCTGTGAACTTGAGCAAACTTCCATGCCTCAGTTTCATCACTTGTAAAACAGAAATAACAATAGTGCTCAATAACAAAGAATTTTTTAAAAAATACTAAACAAGATAATTCAAGCAGAATATGTAAAACTTTGTGTAGCACATAATAAGCACATAGTAAATGATAGCCAATAATAATAACAATAATTTCATGTTACTCACAAGAACATATTTAACAATCCAAAGACTCTTAAACCTGGGGGGAAACACCTTAGAATCTAGTCCCACTGTGTAGCCAACACTATATTTCTTTGAAGTTATAAATTTTTTAACTGCTTTTGAACACCAGGCCCCGTTGAAAAGCTGGCGAGTGTTATGTTTCCTTTTCCTTGAAAAAAATACACAAACTATTTTGCAAACCATTTCAGAAGATTCTTAGATTCTGCTGAAGTCATTCTCATAGTTCCTTGGACCCTGTGTGAGAAATTCCTGCCTTGGACCACCTAAGATAGGGCATCCATATGAGGCTGCTTGAATGCTTCCAGTAACAGGAGCCTCACCACTCAGAGAGCAGCTCACTCTGTGGTTGGAAAAGTCCAAGTGCTAAAAGCTTCAAAATTCTTCCTTAAAACAGGACACGAAAAGATGCCTCCCGAGGTCCATCTCTGGAGCAACAGGGGTGGCACAATACCTTTCTCAGGTGCCAGCCCTTGATGTTTTGGGAAGGCAGGGGCCATGCTGTGACACATCTGATCCTCTCCAGGTTAAATGTGCCTGTCTGCTCAGCATTCCAGGTGATGGCTTCCAGGCCCTTTGTCACTCAGGTCACCCTCCCCAAACCACCTCCCGGTGGCTGTGGCTCATTTCCTTTGTCCAGGACACTGTGCTTTTATTAACTCCCCCTGAGTCTGTGCCGCAGTTCTTAGCCACCTCATCACATCCTTTACGCAGGTATTTAACGGACCCCCAAGGCCTCATCACACAAGAGCCGGGTTTCACGCCTCACCCACTCCCCCCCCCCCCCCCCGCCGCCCCCAACCTTGTGTTTGGGCAATTGATCTTTTGAACCTAAGCCCACCGCTTCACATTTGTCCCAATTAAATTTAGTCTCACCAATTTCTTCCCTAACACTCCACACCTTTGGGGAGTGTTTGGAATCCACATTCTATCACCCAGTGTATTAATTCTGTCTCTCAGCTTTGAGACATCTGCAAATCGCATACAATATAAGGAAATTAATGAGACGTGAGCATCTCCCTGTGTTAAGCTCAAGGCAAAGTGCCTTACACACGTTCTCATTCAACTTCACACCAACTCTATGAAATAGGCATTGACATCTATACTCTCATCCCTGTTTGATAAACAAGAAAACTGAGTCTGACAGAGATCAATCACTTACATTAAGGTCACCCAGGTACCAAATAGCCAAGCCAGGATTTCAACTCAGGCCTAGCTGAGCCACACTATGTCACCACACCCTCAACATTTCCACATTGAATGGCCTCTTTCTAAATGTCTGTCTCTCCAACAAGGCTATGGGATCTCTGACAATCATGAGTAGGTTTTGTCTCTGAATTCCCAGCCCCTGGCAAGTGCCTGGCACAGAGTAGGTGTTTTATGACTAGTGGAGGAGGGAAAGCAAGGAAAGAGATCACTGTTGGCTAGTGTGTGAGAGAACGCTTCTTGAGCTAAGCCCTGATGTTCAAGTTCTCCTTTTAGAGCATTTATTTTGCCCTGTGGAACATTAGGATATATTGTCATCCACACATGACCAGATGGTTCTGTGTCTCCAGGACCAAGCTGGCCCCAAGACTGTGATATTCATTCACCCGAGTCATTGGAAACTGATCCAGAAGAAAGGCCCTGCATTCTCCCACACCCCTGTCCACCCCTGAGCCCAGCGGTGGGCTCTCCCAGTGTACCCCCACCCCACAGCTGGCCTCCTCAGCAAGGGGGCTGTGTGTTGGGAGGGAGAGGGTTCAAGAAGCCTCTGGTTGAGATTTCTCAAATGTTCTTGAGAAAATACCCAAATTCCTAACTAACTCAAACACTCTTTCTCATAAAACAGATTCTTGAGCAAACTCACAGAACTTTTACATTGAGGAATAGGGCTAAGCAGAAGAGGCTTAATATAAAATGACCAAACACCACCACTGGTGTCAAACTACCCTCTGGGTGTCGAACCAGTTCTGTCCACACAGCAGCACTTTTCCATGCACACCCCTCTCATGGCATACTATGACTTGTTCCTTTTCCTACAGACTGCAGGACCTCAATTCTGAAAACCGTCAAGAAGGAGTTCCACTAAACATATCTCTGGGGGTTAAGAGACTGAAAGAAAGACCCAGGGAAGGCAGTCTAGGCCCAGCGCTCACATGAAGCAGAAAGATCAAAAGTGCCATCTTGTGGTGACTTCACAACTTGCATGCTGCTTACCTTACCCCTCCTCAGTAATAGCATCCCCAGCATCCCAGCATCCCAGCATCCCGCTCTTTCCTTCAGAAGCCCCTTCCCCAACCTGTAAAGCCTGAGGGGGCTGTAAATCATGATGTCCATCCCCGCCTGGACATGTCCATTCCCAGAAGCAGGGAATGGGCATATCTGACCCAGGATGGCCAATCAGAGCTCAGCATCCTCCCCTACAGCACATGGATTGGCTGAGACATGGACACATAATCCAAGAAAGTCCATCAGAGACTTCACAAGATTTATTAGGTGGAAGCTGGAGAAAGGAGCTTCTCTTCTCTTTGATCACAAGCCGTAAGGATGTGGACTCAGGGCACCAGAGGTCATCACTGGGATCCTTTGAAGAAAACCTGGCTGAGAACAAAGCCAAAACACAGAACAAATTAGAGCAGAGAACAGTTATGGGACTCAGACCACATGGGATGCCCCTAGATCTAGCTTTGCCTGAACTCGTACCAGCTCTCTCTTCCCAGCTGTAGGAGCCAACTCATTGTGGTTTTGCTCAAGCTAGTTAGAGTCCAATCTCTGTCACTGTAATCAAAAGAGACATAACACATGAATAAAAGTAAAAAAGAAAAGGTCCAGTTGCAGAGAATAAATAACACTTACATTAACTTTATAATAAGACTTTAGAAAATTAACTATGAATAACAGCTCTATTGAACTAAAACTGAAATAACTATATAATACATTTTAAAGCCATGGATTTCAACCTAATAGATTAAAATAAAAAGCTAGCATGGAAGAAGGATCTCCATCAAAAGGTCAAAAAGAACTGATTGCTGACTATAATAGAACCCTGAGTATTTTGTATTGTCAAATATCTCTTTGCAGCCTGTGTGGCAATATGGAAATGTCCTCAGGAACAGCTGCATAAACCCTTTAAGCCAATAATCCCATTTCTAGGAGTCTGTTCTAAGAGAAGAATCCCAATCAAGGAAATTAATACTTGCACGGAGATGTTCATTGCAGCACTATTTACTATAGGTAAAAATAAAGAAACAAAAATGAAAGCAAACTCAAAAGATCAGGATAAAAGTGAGTGTGGTATGGTATGTCAATTTCATTAAATAGACATAGCTAGGCAAACTATTCATATGCCGACTATAGAAATACTTATTCAAACATTTTGAACACCAACAATAATTTACCGAGTTCTTATTATGGGCTATGTATTTCACATGCTTCATGTCTTTTAATCCTGAAATAATTTAAATGTTAGATACCCTTTTACAACACTTTTATAGGTGCAATCTAAAGCTTGGAGGGATTTAGAAGTTTTTAGTGAAAGTGACAGATGAAGGATTTGAACCCTGTAGTCCAAGTCCAAAGGCTGTGCACATGCCCTCTGTGCCACACTTCAGGAACCAGGGGAGGCACGGAGAAAGTCCCCTACTACGTGAATAGGCAGCACACGGCCTTTGTGGGAGCTGTCTTGTATGTTTAGTTGTCCTTTTCACGTTCCAGGCAGAGGTGAAGGAAAGAGCCTTTATTCAGCATCTAACACGGGCCAGGCACCATGCCGGGTACTTTGTTTCCGTTGTCTCCACTAACCCCTGAAGTGGTCCCTAGGGGGAGATATCACAATCCTTTATTTCTACAGAAGCTGAGTTCAGAAAGATTGAGATGTTTGCTCTCTGTCAGGGGCACAGCCCCTTAGCCACATGTGTAACAAGAAGATGAACAAGAGAAACCATGGAGACCTGCTCAGTGAGAGCAGAGGATATGGAGCTGGGAATGGTCCGGGCGTTCTGAAAGTCGGGCAGGGTATCTGTGCCATAAAGCCAGGGATAGGGAGAACAACATGATATAAGTGGTCACCATGATTGCACTCTTACTCCATACCAACACTGTCCATGATTATCTCACCTCATCCTAAGAGCGGGCCTTCCATCCACGCATTATTATCCCATTTTACAGATTGGGACACCCAGCAAGTAAGTGGCACAACCAGGCTACAAAACTTAATAAAGAGCCATTCCACACCACAGCACATGGCCTCTCTGGAGCCCAGCACTCTCCACACCTGGACGGTTGAGTCTGTGGCACATTTCCAAACACTGGAGACGGAGAGGGGCTGGGGTGGTTCCCCACGTGGCTCCAGGGGGGCTGAGGTTCCAAATGGCAGCAGCATAGCTGGTGGGAGACAGCAGCCCAGCTCCACACTAATTGTCCCTCTTTGTGGTGTTCGGTTAAGGACTCAGAAGAAACCAATCTTTGTGTCTTTTCATGGTTAAAATTCTACATGGAACAGAAACCTCAAAGCAGTCACCAAGCCAGTCTTTGTTGGGTTTCTAGGCAGTAAGGATGCTGCATCTCAACACTGAGCGCTCAGAGAGAAGGGCTCGGTGATTCAAAGGGGAACTCAACAAGAGCCTTTTCTCCCAAGTCCTTGCAATTTTGGACTCACTTTTAATCCCCGGAAGAAAAATTGGATCCCTTTTCTCCTCCACATCGCAATGCTGTTGCAAGTTCAGAAACTGTCAGTGGAAGATTTTCTACCCCATTCTGGTAGAATCAGTTTAGTTTTCAGAACCTTGAAACCTTCATTTTTTAAAAAGCTCAATACACTCAGAAATACATATTTATATATTTTTTAACTCAAGTTCCTAAATACAAAGAAATAAGTGAATTATAGTTTCACAAACAAGCTTCAATTGCATTCCTCCAGAATAAAGCGCCAGGCAGGTTTCTGAAGAAGCCACTCGATGGAAGCTTTGGCTTAATGTGCTTGTCTTAAAAGAGCACATTTACCCTGAAAGAAAAACCAAAGGCAGATTTAGGTGCCTGGGCTCTCCCTCCCCCAGGTAGGAAAGGGGCTGTTCCCAGCTCGAGGAAGAATAAACAGCTTCTAAAGGCAAAGACTTCTTGTCTTCTCTGGGCCTCGCAGTCCTCTCTGGGCCACTCATCACCATCATCATCAAAACTGTCACTTCTAGAGCAGCTAAAATGTGCAGGGCCCTGCCGGACGCATGTGACGTCCTTTACTCCATCAACTCCTCAAACCTTCTGGGGAAGAGGCATGCTTATCCCCACTCTGCAGATGGGAAAGCGCAAAGACTCTAAAGACCCACACAGCTAGCAAGTGGCACAGCCAGGGTCAGGCCAAAGCTGTCCGACTCCAGTCTGAGTTCTTTCTGCCCCAACCTCCTGCACCGCTGCCCTCCTCCAGTGCTGCACTGACCAGAGGATCTACAAACCTGGAGATCAGACTGTGGTGCTGAGGTGGGAAACCGTCCTCCTGCTCTTTAAGAGGCTTTCCGTTGACCCACCCCAACAGGCTGTTCACAAACAAATGTCCTCTGACTCTCTCCCCAGACAAAGCTGGACTCCAGACTCTCTCTTCCTTATTACTCCAGTCAGCCAACCAGCTGCACACAAAAACCCTGCCTGAGGATCCCGGGATCCAAAGGTGGCAATGGTTCAGCCATTTTGGAGAGCAGTTTGACAGAATATTGTCATCAAAAATGCCCATTTCCGGCATCCTACAAAGTACCTGAGGAGTACTCCATATATGGATGGCACACTCAAATGGGGCAATTAAAGATGATTTAACAAAGGAAAGTCAGTAAAGTGCTGAGGCCAGTTCTACCAGCCCATGAGAGACGATTGCTACATTTTCAGAATTTTCATGAGCCAGTTATTAAATCGTTGGTAGCTTGAAATCAGCCATGGTGGGAGAATTTACACCACAGAAATCCGGAAATGCTACAAATCAGGGTTGGGTTGAGTTTTGTTTTTCCCAGAGAGCCAGTTATTAAACATTTACTAGCATACCCCTGGGAGAATTTATAAAAATGGGCAAAGTTAAGGGAAATCAAATGGGATAACGCAGTCCCCTGGGGTTAGCAACAGTGGGGAGCTGTTAGCCATGGAACCCTGAAGGAGGGCCAGTGAGGAAGGGTTGCCAAACCCGGACAGTGTCGCTGGAGGGGAGGGCCATGCCACAGAGGCTTTGAGAGAGGTGACCCTGGAGGGCAGGAGGCAGGAAAAGAAATACCCCAACTCACCCCCTTCCCACCTCACCATCTCCGGCTCATGCCCGCCACTGACCAAGCCCACCTGAAAGCAGAGGGTGAGGGAGCCCCCCCAGTGACGTCCATAATAATCAGTCTCCAGGGGGCACCGTGCAGACGAATGAAAGGTAGAGAATGGAGCTGGGGATACGCTGTATCCGGAACAATATGCCACCAATTGTTTTTAAAAAACCCACTTTCTATGCATAACTACATACATATATTTCTGGAAGAGCCACCAAGTGCCTGGTAACAAAGGTTACCTCCAAGGAAGGAGGTTGGACAACTGGGGTCAGCAGAGGGAGACTTTCTTTTCATCAAACTCCCTTTCATACTGTTTGACTTTTATTCCTGTGCATATATTACCTTTTTAAAAGGAAGCAATACTTTTTAAGCAGCAATGCTTTTCTCTCTTTACACATTTGAGGCGCCTACTAAGTGCAGAGCTCGCTATTTGGTGGGACAGTAACAGACCACCATAGTGCACAGTTGCAGGGAGCACCCTTTGCTAAGAAGAGATGCATCCTGGAATAACGCAATGCAGCAACCCATAGTGGAGAAAGCTGAAGTCCCGATGATACGAGGTAGGATTCACACCGGAGGAAAACGTTCTCTTGCGAGCTGGACTCTGCCCCAGATTGGCTCTGGGATCTGGGTAACCCACCCGAGCTTCAGTTTCCTGGCTGTTGGTAGAAGGAAACCACTGCTATCTCGGTGGGGCAGGCAGGGGCTGGTTTAGATGCCAAGGAGAGGGGATTTCCTTCGAGGCAGAGACTCCGTGACCCCTGTCAAGGGACTTGGGGTGCAGCGGGGGGAGCTGCCCTCTGAGCACTTTTCTTTCCAAGTCCTTTGCACCCACCTCCCAGCCTTCCCATCTGGAAAAGGCTTCCCAGAGTAAGCAGATGCCTGTGGGAGGTGGGTACCGAGCTCCACCTTGTGGCTGCTCAAATAGTTCCCTGGAGGTGGCAAAGGATTCCCGGAGTGAATGCAGGGCTTGGAGAGGCTCCAAATAAAGACGCCACCCACCAGTTCACCAGACACTTTCGCCGCCTCCTCTCTCACTCTCTTTCAACACCGTGTCTACAGAGGAAGAGTGGCCCCTGTGAATGTTTACCCAGGTCCCACTTGGGACCAGGGCTGCATGTCAACTCCTGATAGCCCCTGCTGGTCAGGAGGGGGCCCTCAGAGGCCTTTCAAACAGTGGCCACATCCATCCGCTGAGGCCCTCAACAGGACAAAATACCCAAACAGAATGTGACAGCATTTCTCTTCTACATTTAATAAATGAATGCTTTGAACCCCTGCCAAAATACTTAATGAAATTTTGTCATACGATCCATAAGATTTTGGCAGACTTAAAAATATTAATTCGTAGTGTGTAATATGGTATCATCTAGAAACAGGCAAATTCAAAGTGGTATGATACCTATCTTCTCTCCAGCCTGTCATTTTTAATTATGAACTCATTGGTGATAACGTTGAAATTTAAATGGCAGCCCCTCCCTGAATGGGAGATGGGACCAAGTGACTCTCCTGCCAGTGCTGGCAGCTGGCCCTCTGGCTCCCCTGTATGGAGCACTTCCTAAGTGAGAGGCATGCACAGAGCACTTGCACACATACACAGCTCCGATTCACTCCCACAAGATGTTTCGGAAAGCACATTCGGGAGCACATTCATTCCTCCGAGGGGAGGGCTGGGCAAGAGGACCCAGTTCCTACACCTGCCACCGAGGGACCAGGGATGCTTCTAGTAAAATTGGAAAGGGTCTCGTCCATCAGCCTCTTGGTAACCCAGATGGAGGGACTGAGGCCCAGCAAGGTGAAGGGTCTCAGCCTAGACCTGGCTCTGTCCCCACTTCCCTCTTGAATGTTCCATCATGGAGCCACGCTGTCTCTGGTTGAGGCTCAGAGAAACATCATCTTTACTGTGACAGAAAGGTGGAGGGAGGCCATGCTTACCTGAATCTACTGGACCCCATTCCCTGGGGAACATTGTGAGCTTCCCCATGTGTTTAGCACCACAGTCTTGGGGGCTGAGTTCTGGAAGTCTCCAACAGGTCACCTTGTCCAACCGTCTTATTTCACAAATGGGTAAACTGAGGTCACAAAGGGAATGCAGCCTAGTTATGAGACCTTGACAGGGGGAACAATCCCTGGGAGGCTCAGGCCTGGGAGACAGCCAGGGGCTGGAGGGCAGGGCGTGGGCAGGATGGTCAGGGCTTTGCCAGCTGCGTTGTGACCTGTCTCCCTGTAAAACCAGAAGCAACAATTGCCTCTTTGCGACCAGGGTGCAGAGAAAGTGGTTTCTCACAATAATCCTAATGGAAACTAAGAGAAAGAAACAGAAGGCATGTCTTTCTTTTTTGAAATGAAATAGAGCACTTGAAAAATAAAAGACGTTTATTCTGAACAGTAAAAAAGAAACTCAGTGTTGGAGGAGCATTTTCTTACCACCCATCTTTCAGTCTCCATTTAAGCGTGTCCTCCTCCCTGAAGCCTTCCTAGTTCTGCCAGGGAGACTGGAGTGCTGCCCTCCAGGGGGGGTGCTCACTGCCCCCCTGCTCTCCTCCACCATGGCGCTGGTCCCTTCCCCATCTCCTCACTAGATGGTGGGCCCCCCAAGGGCTGAACCTGGGGCCATGGCTTCTCTGGGACACTCCCAGGGCTCGGCTCAGCACGCAAACCCAGCAGGTACTCAGTAAATATTTGAGACCAACTAAACGAGGAGCTACCTGGACTCATCATTAGTTACAGGAAAGTACAAAAAGCTGATGAATGCAACTTTGTAAATCTCAATATGGAGGAATCACAAAATACAGATGAACAAAGTCTAATACAAGGTATCTTTGAGAAACATGATATCTACACATAAGGTTTACAGGGTTTCCAATTCAGTGATCTTCCCATAAAAGGTCTCTTCTAGCTCTCAGGTTCTAGAACTCTGGCTCACACATGGCCCACAAGGGTTTATTAGCTCCAGACTCAAGGAAGCAAAGGCCCAGGGGAGGAGAAGCAGTGCCAGCCTGCAATGGGGTCAGAATTCCATTTTATTTTATTTTAAAGATTTTATTTTTCCTTTCTCTCCCCAAAGCCCCCCTAGTACATAGTTGTGTATTTTTAGTTGTGGGTCCTTCTAGCTGTGGCATGTGGGACACTGCCTCACCATGGCCTGATGAGCGGTGCCATGTCCGTGCCCAGGACTTGAACCGGTGAAACCCTGGACCACCGAAGCAGAGCGTACAAACTTAACCACTCGGCCACGGGGCCAGCCCCGTCCATTTTATTTTGTTTGTTTATACTTTTCCTTTTTTAAAACCACTCACCTGAATATAGAATATATACACTTAATTTAAATTTTTTAAAAATAATAAAAAGATAGAAGATAAATGGTCTCACCCCCACTCCTGTGCCCCACCCACTCATTCAGGCAACCCCTTAACAGTTTCATGCGCACGCCCCAGAGTTTCCTCAAGCTTACACCAGCAAGGTGAATATCTATTTTATATCCCCTCTTCCTTGAACATGAACCATGGCATCCTACACTCACTGTTCTCACCTTAGTCTCTGCTGTTGTTTTGTTTTGCTCTCTTAATACGTCTTGGAGACCTTTCCGTATCAGTACATAAAGAGCTTGCTCGTTATTTTCTTGTAGCCACATAGCATTCTTCTATACGTTTGTGACAGACTGTATTGACCACTCCCCTATAGATGGACACATAGGTGGTTTCCACCTTTTATATTTCAAATATTGTAGTGAATAGCTGACATCATTTCACAGTTATGCAAAAATACTTGCTTGCTCAGGTTTTGTCTCTTTTCTGGAGCCCCTCCGAGCCCTTCAAACCAACCCAGATCCCTCACTTCTTCCACACCTCCCTTCAGTTTAGTTGCTGAGATCTTCTAGTGCCCGTGAGGAAGGACGGATGTGAGCAGCCCAACCTCCCAACTCAGCCCTCTCCATTCTGGAGGCAGAGCTGTGCCCCCCAGTTCTCCCGCGTGCCCTCCAGCCCTCAGCCCACTCCTCTGCCCACCCGCCCAGCGCAGGCCTGCACACCCAGGGAGGACTAGGGAACACTTCATGGGCAGTGGAGCCACACGTCCTCTTGAGTTCTTGTACTACCATCACCCTCTCTCACCAACAGGTGGCAGTGCTTCCCACCTTTCGACAACTAAGATGCTCCACAGGCAGCCCTGCTCCCCGAAGAACAATAAACTCCTGAGGATGGGTGTAGCCTTCGTGACTTTTCAGTCCTAGGATTGTCCACACATCTCTCTACAGGATCCTCCCAACAGCCTAAGGCCATGACTACGATTTTCTCTGGTTCCTGCCTCCTCTGTCCTTTTCCACGTAGCAGGTGTGTGCAGCTTGTATTGTTTCCCTGTCTACTAGGAGACAGAATCACCTAGTGGTTATGAACTTGGGCTCTTGAATCAGACTTAACCCCCAAAACCCAGTTCCACCACTGACTTGCTGTGCAACCTCTGACAATTGACATCACCTGTCTGAGCTTCCACTGAGCCCTCCACATGACAGGAGTGTAACAGTGCACACCTCATGGAGTTGGTGTGAGGATTAAATTAGGTGTAATGCTCGCACGGTGTGGGCACACGGCAAGTGCTCAGTAGATATTCGTTCTTATTCATGTTACAATGATATGCACTGTCTGTCCAAGATTGGTGCCTCACTCCTAAAGGCTTTCTCGACATACACTGATCTTCCATCAGCTCTTCACACACTACAAGCTTGTTCCTGCCCCAGAGTCTGCACTTGCTGGGGCCGCTGCCTGGAATGCTCTCCCTCTAGCTCTCCCCATGACTGGCTCCTTCTCATCTTTCAAGTCTCAGCTTCCAAGTCATCTCCTCAGAGGGTTTCCCTGCCACGTCACCAGAGTAGATTTCTCCTGGTCTTCCCCACAGTGGCACTCTGTTTGTTTAGCACTCATTACCTCCTGCTGTTGTCTTAGGCGTTTGTTCATTTTTGTGACTATGGTCTGTTTATTCATTAAAATGTAAATTCCAGAAGGGCAGTTCCACTGGGTTTCCAGCACTGCACACAGAGACCCCCGCACCTGAGAGCCACTTGATAAACGACTGGCCGAGTGAACGAGAGAAGGTAGGCAGAGTTGTACTCGAGTTCTGTCCCCTGGCCGTTTTACACGCTCGTGTTTTGATTCCCAGCCGAACACCAGCTCTTTGAGGCAGGAAGGAGGTTTTCTCCCACAACCAGCCCCCAACTGGACCCACTGCCAGTGCTCAGTGGGCAGAGCCAGGACTTAGATGGGGGGGGGGCAACTGAGAGGGCTGCTGAGGGCTAGGTAGGACGGCAGAGCCCCTCACATTCCCACCCTAAACATATACCAGGGGTGATTCCTGGGACTGATGGAGATGTGCCTCTGGCCCTTGCTACACCAAGTGGCTTTCCTTAGAACCAGTCCCAGGTCTCCTCCAGCTGAGGGTCGCCCACCTAGCTGTGCCTTGCCCTCAGCAACTGCTCATCCTCCACCCACTGGCTTATGTGCTGGTGGAGAGAGAGTGATGTGATGCAGAGTGACCGCTGGGGCCAGGGAGGGTGGCTTTGACCAGGACCATCAGGGTGGCCTCCTCTGAGAAGGAGCCGGCAGGGGGAGAGAGCTCCAGAAGGCACAGCAAGTGCACAGGGACTAGGTGGAGACCAGTGTTGCTGGAACAGCGAGGGCAACGGAGGGAGGAGCCAGCAACGAGGCTGAGACATCCCAGGTCAGCAGGGGCAGATGACGCAGAACCTTGTTGACTAGGGTTAAATGAAAAGAAGGGGCATTTTCATCTAAGGGCGATGGGAAACCTCTGAAGGGTTTTAGACAGGGAAGTTAAGTAATCTTTTACCCAGGAAAAGTTGACTTAGCATCATGGCGATGAATGAATGAATTAATTAATTAAATGGACAACTACCAAACCAATGACCCTAAGTAACCTGAGGTTTCTCGGTGCCAAGGTCATGCTGAATTCTTTAGGGACATGGGGACAAGAAGCCCAGGACAGCCCACAAAGTCTGGGGCCATGAACTCCATACCAAACAGAACTCAGAGAATAACCCCTTGGCCACTCAGAAAGGCTGCTGGCTTCAATTCTGCAGCACAGCTCGGCTCTCTGGCCCCTCAGTAGCTCTGCTCACTGCACAGATAGAGAGAGCAGAGAGGAGAGAAGATCGTTTAATGTCACACAGCCAGGTGACCCCCCAAGACTCTAAGTGAGGGCAGCACTCACCAGTGAGCCTGGAGATCTCCCGCTGGTCTGCAAGCCCCTGGGCATACCTTAAACACCTCCACCCCCCACCCCCGTCATCCCTTTTTGAGATGCAGAGCGTGAGGCCTGAGAGGAGAAGGATTTTCTCATGGTAGCAGAGGGAACCCAGACCTCTCGATTCTCACTAAGAAAACAAGAACAGAGACCAATTCAAACCCAACAACGTCCCCTGCATACCACGGTCACAGCCCTTCCCCACACGAGCAACCAACCAGCAGACAAGCACAGACCTTCTCCCACAGCTTCACCCACCTCCACACCTGCAACAGCTGCCCTCCCCCACAGAGCTGGGCTGAGGTTTCCATCCCATGTTCCCAGCCCCTAGATGGAACCGACCAGAGTGAGTGTTCACGTACAGGGTGAAAGGGACAGAAGGAGGCTGAGTGGTCAACATCGTGGGCACTAAAGCCATAGAGCCCTGGGTTCCAATCCTGGCTCTACTGCCTGCCAGCCCCATGATCCTGGACGTGTGTCTCAACCTCCTTGAGCCTCAATCTTCTCACACTTAAAAGGCAGATAAAAAATATACAACTCACAGGCTTGTGAGTTTAATAAAACCATGCATACTGAGGGTGTAGCTCAATGTCCCTCTCACAAACATTGCTCACAAATAGTGTTTATATCAATATGAATAATGATGATGATGACGGAGTCAATAGGTAAAGAGGGATGGGTTCTGAGCATCTTGACCCTGGGTGTTCCCAGAGCTCATGCAAAGGGGCATATTTGTTAAAACAAGAAAGAAGACTGGGATGTTTTAGAAAGATTCCCATTTTTCTAAACAAAGTTTTCTGCATCGCCCTTGAATTAGCCGAAAATCCAGTCCTGCTGGGTTCTCAGCACCCCCACCTCACTCCACCCCGGAGTCCAGGAGAGCCACCTCCCAGCTCCCACTCCAGGACACGACTCTCAGTGGTAACAGGTGTTGCGGTCAGCAGCCTGTGGCTTGGGCTCTGAGAGCTGGTGTTGTCCCCGCGGTAACTCCGCCTCCTCTCTCCCTCAGTGCCCAGAGAGGAGGTGTCCGAGGGAGCAGAAAGAGTATCACGTGGCCAAGGTTTTGGCAGAGATTGGCTACGACTTCCCTGTGGCCACGGGAGTGACTGGTGGTGAAGGCGTGACCAGGGTTTCAATCAGCCTTTGCGTGGCCCCCATAGCCAGCAGGGTAATTAGGGACCTCTCCTCCTCGGATTATGGCACCTCCATTTCCCACGCCACCCCGTTTGATCTCCTAAAGTTACACTGCCACAGAATGAGTGAACAGATACCCAGCCCCCCTCAAGCCCTCTGCCAGCCAGGGGCTGAGCACCCAGCAGAGCCAACTTGTGGGCCAACTCTCAGGTTACAGGAGGTGGAGTAATTCCAGAGAAGTGATGCAACCCAGCTCCCTGCTCCCTGCTCCCCTAAAGGTGAGGGAGGGCTGTGTATGTGCACATGTGTACATGCATGTGAACCACACATGGACAGACACACACATATGTGAACACCCAGAGCCCATGCACAAATCCATTCTCTCCAAGAATATCCTTTGAGCATGCACCATGCTGGGCCAGGCACTGTGCCAGGTGCAGAGGGCACAGAAGAAGGTGGGGCAGAAAAGAAAGGCCCCACCTGTGGGCAGATGTGAATGTGTCATCTTTGCTTCTCTGGTTCCCTTTCTAGGGCAGACTCTGTCCCAGAGACCCTTGTCATCGCTTTTATTAGGTTCATGTTGGGCCACTGACGTTTCTCTATTGCATCCAGCAAAAAAGGGCTCTTAGATCAATGCCTTCCAGAGCAGTCTGCTTTCCTTAGATTGATAATGAGTAATATGTTTCTGCGCACAAACTTTGGGGGGACCCACAGTGTCCCAGCTGGAGGTGCCATGAGGAGCTGCCTCCCTCCCTGTAAGGAGCAACCACTACCTTCTTCCTCACGAGCACACAGTGGAAGCTGCTTTTTACACTTTCCTACTTGTCTTTCTGACACTGATTTGTGCCTTCCCCACGGGCCCCAGGCCCAGGATGCCCGTCACCTGGTCCCTGCTTCTCTTTTACTATTTCTGTTTCAGAAACACTCACTGAAGTGTGTCCATCTTGGCCCCAATTAGCATCAGCTAGGGCACTCAGCACAGTGAAATCTAAGCATTGCTCTTAAGTGAACATTCTGTCCAGAATGGCCCCTTCTCTTGTCCTCATGCAGCAGGGGAAAAAGGAACGAGGGGAGCAATGATCACCCCACTCGGAATATCCAGATCCTCTACGTATTTATCCAGCACACACTGCTAATTTGTCATTAGATACTGCGGCACCCACTTATGAGGCCCCTGGGGTCAGGGAGCTCTGGGCTCATCCAGACTGTGTCCTCCCGCTGTCAGAACGCTGTCCTTCTGGGAAGGCAGTGTGGGCGGTGTCCTCCCTCCCGCCGCCCCCACCCCCACTTCAGATGCAAAGTGCACATATGGCTCATCTCCATCTTTGGGGGAGGTTCTGTCTAAAGTCCTCCCAAAGATTCAGATTGTATGACAAATCACGTTCTAGACTATCGTGGCGAGAAAGGGCCAGGGCATTTGCATCATTACCCCCAGACAACAGCTTCATTAGGCTGAAAGAGAGGTTTGCAGCCGCATGAGCTCTGCCACTGACCTGGGCCTCTCACTTCCCCATTGTCTGTGGGCTCCAAGGCTCTCACTCCAAACCATATGGTCCCTTTGGGCATCTCATACTGCCTTCCGGGAAAAGCAGGCGTGTTGGGAAGCGCCTCGGGCAAGCCAGAAGCCTGCCCGCAGGATCCCAGGTGTGATCCTGCCCCAAAGTGGGGTCCAACTGGGCCAGGAGAGAGAAACCACCGAGATCAGAGGAGGCGGAGCTCTAAAAAGCCCGAGGGGAGGAGGAGAGCTCCTCAGCCAGAGGGCTAAGGAGATGAGCACCTTGGTATCTGTCCCCATACTGTCTGACAGCATCTTGGTGTAGACAGCGCGGGGGGGGGGGGGGGGGGGGGGGGGGGGCGGGGTGCAGCACTGCTCAAGCTAGGTCTACTCTTTCTTCTCTGTGGCCCCTTCTCAGTCCCCCAAATATCTGGAGACCCCTCAAGGGCCCAATACTCCACGCATTTCTCCCACAGAGATGAGAAGCAGACCCACAATCTGTCAGGCTGGAGTCTGAGGGAGCCTTCCCCTTCTCCAGGCCCCAAGACCCCCAAAACCTGGAAACTAGACCGTCCCTTACAAGAGGATACCCTTGGCTCTGGCCTAAAGGAGTCTGGGTGAGCGGCTCCAATCCCTCTGTCTTCAAAATCCCACCTCTTTGAAACTCCACTTTGTTCTCAGCCTTTGCAAAATTCCAAATAGTTGGGATGAACCCCGGAGGCCGGCAGAGCCACATGGGCCTGGTGCCCTGGGGGAGGGGGAAGCCAAGCACCCCTGTCCAGGGGCGGCCCTGGCTGGCACCCTGCGGCCCGGAGCCTGTGTGCTCTCATTGTCATCAAGAAGTGGGCCGATGTGGGCCTCGCCTGATGCTTCTTCGCGCGTAGGGGAAGAAAACATGAACGCTCGTGCCCAGCACTTCCACGCTGCCAACGGGGTGGATTAGGGTCAGGATTAACATTTTAAACTCGACCAGACTTTCTGACTCAAAGATCTCGGCGCGCTAATCGCATTACTATCCCTGGGATTATTGCTTTACTCGCTACAGAGCAGATTCTAAAATCAAATTGCTTCAAGTCCCCTCCTGTTTTCTCTTTGCTCCTTTTTGGGGGTTCGGAGCTTGTGAAGGAGACTATTAATAGTTGAACCTCCCATAATATCGCTCTCCTTCCCTGAGCCAGGAGGCGGTAAGAAGACTGGCTACAGGGTCCCTTTATTCCCGCCCACGCCTGCTCCTAATTCCTGGTAATTTATCCCACATTAAAACTTCTTTAAGTAAGAATGGACAAGCATCAGCACCTGCTATGCAAATGCGGCCAAATCCAGCGGGGCCGCGGGGCGTGCGCCCGTCCGACCGCGCGCGGCCATTCAGGCTCCGCGGCGCCGGCGGCCCCTCCTATGGAAACGGCCGAGGGTTGACAGATTGCGACGTGCTCCGCGGCCGGGCGGGGCCGGCGGGAGGGGACAGAGCGACAGCACGCCCTCCAGCCTCGGAGAACGCCCCAGAGGGGAATAGCTGGACCCCTCCTAGGGGTTTTCTTGACCTGCATTTTTTTCTTCCACCCGTCTTTTATTGTGTTTCTTCACGAAACGCCCTATTTTAATGCCAACACCTGTATCCCCCGATTTTCCCCCGATTTCATCGGAATTCTCTATGAGAGCGTCTGAAGTTTCCTGTTTGTGACAACGCCCGCCCGCCCCCCGCCTTTTCTGCAGGCGTATGGTCACCGGGGATGACCCCACCTTGCCCGGCTCCCTAGGCGTCGTCGTGCGCCCGGAGCCAGCCCAGGACGCAGGCCGGGTTCCGGCGTGGCGCGGTCCTGCCGGATAACAAGGATTAGTTTGGTGGGGACCTTTGAAGCCAGTGCCCTCCTCACGTGGCTGGAGGCGACGGCGCGGTCGCCTCTCGTGCGGCCCTAATCCGCTCGCGGGCCTGGCGAGGAACTGCCGCCCGCCGCCCCGCGCGCTCCCTGCTCCGCGCCGGGGGAAGGGCCGGGGCGCGAGGGTGCTCTGCGCAGGGCTCGCCAAGACCCCCTTCTTCCAGCCAAGGAGGCTTTATTTGTGGCTCCATAAAAGACAGGGAGCCACGCCGGCTCTCCGGGGGCCGGAGCAAACCCGCGGCGGCGGCGGCTGCGAGGGTCGGGGCGCGGGCGGCCAAAGAGATGCAAAGCGATAAATACATTGTTCAGCGCCGCCCGCTCGCTCGGACCCTGGGGGGCAGAGAAAACGAGGCACTTTTCTTCCCCCTTTAACTCGAGGGGAGTACCAATAATTCATGTATGTTATAATTCTTCATTGCCCCTAGGTAGTCTGGGAAAACTGGAAGAAAAGAAAATGCCAGAAAGTTATGGTAAAACTTAAGATGCGGCCGAAGTCGCTTTCTTTGCCCCTGCTGCGAGTGTTTGAATAAGAAGAAAGCTCCTGGGCTGTAACAAGCAAAAAGAATGAAGAAGACAAAAGATTTCCAGAAAAAGGTTTAGCTAGAAGACAAGGCAAGTGAAACTGAAAGGAGAAAAAAAGCATTTACAATGGAACAAAAAGTGTACTAATCGCTTTGATATATTATACAAGCCCAAAGACCCCAAACATTGTGTAATTATTTATAAATGACTTCTCCACTCCTGTGTATAATGCAGAGGAAAGAATAAAACTGCAGGCTACTCTCTAAACTATTTCTAAATAGACCTGGTTCAAAAGAAGGCAGAAGTGTTTGAAATAAAATAATTAATGGTGCATTTTATGGTTGTCTCATTAAAACATTTTAATTACTACAAACAAAATGCATTTGTGTTCCAACCCCACGTGAATTTATGTCGCTGAGTGTTAAGGTAGAGAAAAGCGAAAGGAAGACCCTTCAGCTATTTCTCCACTCTCTGTGTTTATTTCTGAATTCTCCCCACAAACCAATAGTGAAGTTCCATTAGGATAAATTTCACGGGGGCTTCTTTTGTACACAAAGAAGAAAACACCCCTGTGCGGTTTTCCCACACCTGATCCACAAGCATCTTGACACGGAAAGGTTTTTCATCTCCACTGAAGACCTTCTTAAGAACTGAAAAACATGAAGCAGACAAAAACGGAACTGCTCAGCAAAATTCACTTTGGCTTTCGCACTATCCTGTGGCAGGTGCAGCCTGGATTTGGGGAGCTAAATCTAGTGACAGCAACAGCAGGGGCTATGTTTTGTTTTGTTTTTTTAAATCTGAGCCCAGATTTAACTTCAAGAAATTGAGGAAGCAACACTCAGAGGCTTTGAAGGAGGTTGTGGATTGATCTAGCCTCAAGCAGCTGATGTGAAAATGATTCCAGGCCTCACTGCTGGGGAGGGGGTGGGGCGAGCACCTTCTGCCTGCTCCCTCTTCGTTTCAGGGCCTGCACCCTCGAAGGCCCTCCCTGCACAAGCTTGCACACCCCCTTCGCCTCCCCCACTCTACTTTGGGTACAAAAAGGACATTGTTTCCCCCAAGACTGGCCCAAACCGCAAATGCACTTCAAACCTTGGGCTAGCTCAAGCACACATTGGCCCCCTCCCCACCCCCAGGCTTGAGAACTCCAATCAAATCTGAAAAATTCTTGGGGAAATAATTTATTTGGGTTGCGGAATTGCCCAGTGTGTTTTTGGAAAACATTCCTTACACAGCACTAGAACAAAGCAGATTTTCACCAGGACTTGCCCTGGAGGCCAAGATTCATCCCACACGTAGGCAGATTGTACACAACCAAACACATCGGTACACAATGCCGCAGAATATTCAAGCAGACATCTCTGAGGTGGGAAATGCATACAGCCGGCACTGTATTTAGCAGGGCAGGGGCCCAGGGGGCCTCCACGGATTTCTGGAAACCATGGATAATTTGCCATTTTCCTTGCTCTGTCACTGAAAGACCCCTCTGTTTCCCCCCTCCTGCCTCGTCTCCCTCCTCCCTTCCCCCCCCTTCCACAACTGTCATGGGTCATCAGTAAAGAAAATAGGGAATTGTTTCTCCTTTCCATTCCCCCAACCCCACCCTGCTTCTCTTAGATGGAAACGCATATCTGCGGGTGTATTTAATGGACTGAAAGGAACACTGCCCGCCTGTGGGTCCGACATCATCCTTCATCCCTTCCTCCTCAGTAACTGCACCTTTTTCTTCCTTTTTTTCCTAAAAAGATTACGACATCTTCTTTCCAAAATGCCACCCACAAAATCAATGCCATCCCTCCCCCCAGGTAGCTCCAAAAAGAAAATGATGATGGAAGTTGAGCAGTCTTGTTGAGAAATGGTGGCCCTCCCCACAGCTTTACCTTGTGCAAAAATTCCCATCCAGGCTGCCCCTGTGATGGCGGCAGTGCCCAATAGCCTTATGAACTCAGTGCAGGACACTGCCCTGCGCGCAAAACCTGGCGGGATGAGGGGCTGAGCAGAGTGCCAGCACCATTCACCTCTCCTATCATAAGCTGCATCTGAGAGCTCGTGTGTACTGCAAAAAAAGAACTCTGCCTATAACCACACAAAATTCAGATCTATATGTAGTTGCCCCAGCACTCCTGAAATTAATATTCCGGCTAACCAACTGGAGTGGATGGGGAATGACAAATGTCAGCTAAAATAATTTGGGGGGGAAAGTATGAAGTCTGGTGGTGTCTTCCCCCGCCACACACACACATTCAGATTATCATCCCAGCACTTGTAATTACAGGACACTAACCCCTCAGCCTGACTCCTGTTACAACATCTCTAAAAGATAGTTTGCTCAACCTCAGGCTTCCCTGTTTCTGATAACTGAAAGGGAGGATGGCAAGGAGGCTGTTTGGCTCAGCCTCATGGTCACAAACGGGCTTTGAAGGCTGTGGGTACCAACTCCAAATGAAGTCATACACGTGGTCACTGAGACACTGACAGGGCTGGAGGAAGAAGCTGTGCAACCACAAATTTAAATCTGGCTCCATTCCTGGATCTCCATCCCTACAGGCATTTTAAAATCCTGAAACTTTTTTGTGAACAGCACAGACTCCTTTGTATTTTTATGTGTAAATCACATCAACTTATTACATGTAAACATTTATACTTTGCTACTGTTTTCTCCTGTTTTGGCCTTTCTTTACTAAAAAAAAAAAATACACCAAGAATCTCACAAGACCCTGAAAGCATTTGATGCCCTTCTCAACCCTGAGAGCTTCTCCCTCTCATCTCTCCAGAAAACTGGTTCCTTCATCAGTGTGTTGATGTCAGAAAGGTCCTCTCAACAAAGAACTGAAATCACTTCCCTCCTGGTTGCACAGTGGTCTTGAGTCAGACCTCCAGAGCTGCCCAGAACAAGTGTGCACCTTCTGGCCCCTACATGCCTTTCAAGGATCCTCTCCTCGCCTCACTCTGCCCATTGCCAGACAGGCAGGCAAAGCCACAGGAGGAGCCCCAGTCTTGGGATCACTTGGAACACCTCTGAGCTGTCACAGAAACATCCCTGATCTGCCTCAAGAGCTTAAGCAAGCACAGGATAGGAGGGCGGATGCTAAAGCAAGATCTTTTTTCCAGAATGAGGGGCAAACAGAGGCTCTAGGTATCAGTCAATAGTAACTTCAGGGGCCAGCCCCATGGCGCAGTGTTTAAGTTCGCACGTTCCACTTCCCGGCGGCCCGGGGTTCACCGGTTCAGATCCCAGGTGCAGACATGGCACCGCTTGGCAAAAGCCATGCTGTGGTAGGCATCCCACATATAAAGTAGAGGAAGATGGGCATGGATGTTAGCTCAGGGCTAGTCTTCCCCAGCAAAAAGGGGAGGATTGGCAGTAGTTAGCTCAGGGCTAATCTTCCTCAAAAAAAAAAAAAAAAAAAATAGTGACTTCAGCATGTGGTCCAGATTTTCAGAGATGCTGACTCTGGGCATCTAGGGTGGGGATCTCCAACATCACTACTACCCCCTCAGGTGATCACAGTGTGAGAAACTGACTTAATCCAATCCCTTTGAACATCTGCCGCATCCACCCACCTCCACCCCCCAGCAGATTGGCAGCTGGATGGCTCACACAACAGACAGCCAGAACACCTGGTGCAGCTCTCACCACCTTGGTGCCTGCTGTGGTTGGATTTATTACATACCCACATGGCATCCTATTGTGCTCCGAGAATGAGGGCTTCCACAGATGTGCTCTGTACTAGGCTTCAAGGAACTGGGGAAGGGGGTGGAAATTTCATCTCCCCCAGCAAGGATACATACCCTCCTAGAAGAGGCCCAGCCTTTTTCTCTCAAGGAGAAAGCTCTTTGCCTCAAAAGGAACAGGTCTGAGCCTAAGCTACCATCTCATCCCCATCCTCCCAGGGTTCAGCTCCAGCCACAGCGGGTCACTTGTAGGAGGGGTCCCCAAGCCTCAGATGCACTTATGAAAAGCACATGGGACAGACACTAATGTCCAGGGAGAAGCTGCCACAAGCACTGTCCAAGAGCCAGGAGCAGGCAGGGCAAGGCTAAGATGCCCACCTGGTCAGGTCACTAAGGCTCCGGCAAAGGAGGGGGACAAAGGCAGGAGAGGGCACAGAGCCACTGCTAGCTCATAGGGTACCTTGGTACACATTTGAAAAGCACACTTCTCTGGATACATGCAGTCCTACCTCAGGAGGCATGTCTGGATGGGGAGTGAAGAGGCTAGATTTTAGCTCCCACGTAACCTGGATGCTCTTGTGCAGTAAACCACTGGAATAACTGCGACAGCCCTGCTCAGAGAGAGCAGCAGGAGGAGGAGACAGAAAGGAATAAGAAAGGCCACCATGGCCATTCAAGGCCCATCACAACTGCCCCCAACCTCTTCCCACTGGGCCCCACATTGCCACCACAGTCATCTCCTCCCCGCCCTCCTGTCTAGATTGTCTAGTCACATCCCATCCATCCTTCAAGGCCTTCTCAGGTCCCCCTCTGCCAGGAAGCCTTCCCTTTGGGGGCTGCACAATGCTCTTCAGATCTGCTCCCCTTAACAGGCCCTCAGTACTTCTCTTAGCCGGTAGCCAGTCACCCTTCTGTGGCCACGTGTCCCCTGCCCCAGGACTATAGGTCTGCCTGACACTCCACAGAGCACCTGGCACAGAGCAGCAGGCAGCAGGTGCTCACTGTGTATTTATTGATTAATGGTAATGGAAAAACATGGAATGAAGGCTGAAAGGATTCCTGAGTCTGGCCCAAATTCAACCACCAGTGATCCCTGGGGGAACCTGGAGAAAAGACCTCCCCATCTCCCGCCTCAGTTTCCCATGTATGAGGAGCAGTGGATGGATGAGAATCTCCAAGGGTTCTGCCGGCATTGAACCCTAGGCTTACGGGACCCATCAGCCAGGTTTTCACCTCTGTTCCCCAGTGTCTAGCAAAATGCTTGGCCCAGAATAGGCAAGCAATATGGTATATAGGTTGCCTCAGTCTCTGTGCTTTGGCAACCTAAGTCTTTAACTTAGTATATATTTAGCAAACCACAGATGTCAAACCTGGCCAATTCAAGCAAAAAAGTCCTACTGGGAAAAGGCCTGCTATGGGTTTCTCCTGCAACCAATGGGAAGGCTGGAGAACCAGGTGTGGAAAACAAGCTGGCAGGAGTGGGAGTGGGGGGTGGAGAGTACAGAACCACAGCTGAAGGCAGGTCCAGTGAAGAGCTAGGTTATGACACCCACTGGCTCCTGGTCACCTCTTCTACCACTGGCCCTTCCAGGTTGCTGCTATGACACAGTGTACTCTGAACTGTCACTGCCTTAAAGCCTAAGTTCCAAGTGGGGCATTGGATGGACCGCACTGAAGTCACATGGCCACACCCTCATTGCTAGGAAGGGGCTCACGCATTCAAATTCCTCAACAGAAAGGCTCTTGAGGTGCAAGGCAGCCAAGAAATGACAAATGGCCACTCTGATGACTCTGTTCCCCTGACCAAAAAGATTCTCTCCTCTAGGAATTTGGAAAAGGAGCTGTAGTACGTTGAAGAGTGGCTTCCCAAAAGATATGTCCACCCACAACCTCAGAATGTGAACTTATCTGGAATAAGGGTCTTGGCAGTTGCAATTAAGGTAAGGATTCTGAGATGAAATCATCCTGGATTAGGGTGGGTCCTAAATCCAATGACAAGTGTCCTTATGAGAGACAAAAAAGAAGACACAGGAAACAGAGGCAGAGACTGAAGTGGTGCAGGAACAAGCCAAGGCTTGTCAGGAGCCACCAGATGCCAGAAGAAGCACGGAACAGACTCTCCCTCAGTGCCTCCAAAAAGAGCCGACCCTGCTGACGCCTTGCTTTCCAACTTCTGGCCGCCTGCACTGTGAGAGAGTATATTTCTGCTGTTTTAAGGCTCCTAGTTTGTGGTAATTTATTACAGCAGTCTCAGGAAAATAATCCAAGGGCCCAGAGATGTCATCAAGTGGAGGCTGGTGGGCGGGTACTGGGGCCCTGGGGAAGCTGAAGCAGGAGAAACAGAGGCAAGGAGCTGCGTGAGGCCCCCCAGGCTCACACCAAAGCCGGCAGCCCTTGGGCTCCTTGAGACGCCAGGATCACCCAACAATTTCCCTTTCTTGCTTAAGCTGATTAAGTCACTCTTTGTGACTTCTAACAAACCGAGGGCCCTTATATATGGCCGGGTCAGCCTTCCCCCCAGGTAGGGAGTACATGTGGGGTGCAGGGGGTGGCAGGGGGTTGGGGGGTGGAGTCCACTGAGCCAGAAAACAAGCACTGGTCAGCCAGCCAAGGTGGCTGTGTCCCCAGCCAGCACCTCTCCAGAAAGCGGAGAGAGTCGCAGGCAGAGTCGGCTGGAGGACAGCGGGCCAGGCACCAGGCCTGAGGCCACCACCCAGATATCACGAGGAGGAGGCTGAAACTTTGCTGAAAGGTGTTAATTTTTATTTTTATCCCCCACCCCCATGATCTGGTGTTTCTTGGTGACTGTTTTCCCCTAAATACTAAGTTGAGGGTATCGGCGCCTCTGTTGCCCCAGAGCATTGGTGACCAGAGAAAAGCCATCCTGATGTGCAGCGAAAACCTGCTGGAATGGGCGCGCTGACATCACTGAGGGGGAGAAGGGGAGGGCGCCGAGGGGCTCCACTGAGCACTTGCTACCATCTCTCCCGGGCTAGGAAAGCCCGGTGCCCTCGCCGGCTCTCACCTGAGGGAGCCTCAGAGGCCGAAAGCCCCCTCCAAGAGATGCAGGGTAAACGGGGCGGGGGGAGCGGGGGGGCTCCTGAGGGGAGGGGATTCTCAGGCTTGTGACCTTAAGAGTCTTCGCACAGGGTTGGGGGGGTGGGGGCATTAGAAGGGTTCCGCGGAGACTCCATCCAACTTGGGAAATCATCCATTCGTTTACTTTCCGCACTGCCCCCCCCAGCCCCGCCCCCAGGTGAAGGTCCGCAGGGCCATTCTCCTATTTCTTCACCAACCTGGGCGGAGCAGGGACGCTTATCTCTGCCCTCTGCTCTATGACCCTCACCTGGCCACTCTCGGGTCTATTTGGATAGGGTTTTCGCCTGGTTCCGAGGGCGCTGCATCTCGCAGCCATTCACGCGGCGCTCGGTTACAAAAGCGCGGTGTCCAGCGTCCCACGAACGTGACCTCATATCATCCTCAACAGGGGAGACTTGTGCCCCATTTACAGATGGAGAAACTGAAGTCAAATCACCTGCCCAAAGTCAGGCGGCCGGTCGGCAGCCGGAGAAAGAGAACCCAGGCTCCCAGCCGGCTCCACGTCTCCGCAACTCGCGGAACCGCTCACACTTTCCTGCCGGCGCCCCGCCTCCCCATCCCACCCCAGGGAGGGGCGCCCGGCCCGCCCCCGGAGGAGTGTGCCTCTGCCGCTAATCGCCGGCCACCCCCGCCTGGGTTTCACTGCCTGGAGACGCCTGGCCCGCGCGGCCCAGAGACAGCTCCCGGGGCCGCGCGACGCCGCCGATTGGCCCGCGGTAATTACGGGCACGCTCCGGGAGGGGGGAGGGGCGAGGGCGGCCCCCCGAGAGCATAAATTATGCAAATACCCGGACGCCGCACGGGGCTGACCTGCCGCCTCGCTCCATTCACGGGGGCTGCCGCGGGGGCGGAGGTGGCAAGGGAGGGGGGCGCCCATTGTTGCGCCGGGTACTTAAGAGGTCTTGAGGCCGGTCGTGTGCCACACTCGGTACTCACACGAGCTGATCTGATCGCCGGCAAGATCACTCGGGAGACCGACCGGGAGCGTGGCCCCTGCAGGCGAGGCGAGGAGGCGAGGCCAAGTTCCCAGTGCGCCCCTGCGCCCTTCCAAGCCTTCGCGCCCGAAGCGGGCACAGAGTAGCCCGGGGCCTTTCGGATCGTAAGTGCGCCCCGGCGGCCCTGCCCTCAGCCCAGGCTCCTGTCCTCTAAGCGCCTCTTATCTGTCCGTCGGTCCTGCACAAAGCAACGATGCCAGCCCCTCTGGAGACATGCCTCTCGGACCTTGACTGCACCGCCAGCAGCAGCAGCAGCGACCTGTCCGGCTTCCCCACCGACGAGGAAGACTGTGCCAGGCTCCAACCTCAAGCTTCCGCTTCGGGGCCGCCCGTGCCGGCCTGCAGGGGCGCTCCCGGGATTCCCGGGGCTTCCGATACTCCCCGGGCGCAGGACGACGATCAGGAGCGGCGGCGGCGCAGGGGTCGCGCACGGGTACGTTCCGAGGCGCTGCTGCACTCGCTGCGCAGGAGCCGGCGCGTCAAGGCCAACGACCGCGAGCGCAACCGCATGCACAACTTGAACGCGGCGCTGGACGCGCTGCGCAGCGTGCTGCCTTCCTTCCCCGACGACACCAAGCTCACCAAGATCGAGACGCTGCGCTTCGCCTACAACTACATCTGGGCTCTGGCCGAGACTCTGCGCCTGGCGGACCAGGGGCTGCCCGGGGCCGGTGCCCGGGAGCGCCTCCTGCCGCCTCAGTGCGCCCCCTGCCTGCCCGGGCCCCCAAGCCCCGCCAGCGACGCCGAGTCCTGGGGCTCCGGTGCCACCGCCTCCCCTTGCGCCGCCGCCGCCTCGCCGCTCTCTGACCCCAGTAGCCCCGCCGCCTCCGAAGACTTCGCCTATGGTCCCGGCGACTCTCTTTTCTCCTTCCCTGGCCTGCCCAAGGATTTGCTCCACACGACGCCCTGTTTCATGCCTTACCACTAGGCCCTACTTATACACCGTTACCTTCCCCCTCCCCCAGGAAACAGGCAGTAGGCGAGACCCCAGCTGCGGCCTCCGGACCCCAGGCCAGGCGGAGGAGAGGAAGCGGGAGCTTTAAAGGGGAGGGGGATACCTGAGCCGCCTGTTAGGTCGCTGCATCCTCGTTGTGGCTGCCCCTTGGTCTATTCCTCTAGCCCTGAGCCCCAGGCCCCTCCTGCCCGCCCCTAGACGGCCTTTCCTTTTGCACTTTCTGAACTCCACAAAACCTCCTTTGTGGCTGGCTCAGAGCTGACCCCAGCCACCATTTCAGTGTGATTTAGAAAAGGGACAGATCGGCCCCTGAAGACGAGGTGAAAAGTCAATTTTACAATTTGTAGAACTCTAATGAAGAAAAACGAGCATGAAAATTCGGTTTGAGCCGGCTGACAATACAATGAAAAGGCTTAAAAAGGAGAGACAAGGAGTGGGCTTCATGCATTATGGATCCCGACCCCCACCACCGCAGGCCAGCTCGAGGAAGAACCCGAGACTCTGGCATAGCTATTCAGACACCGGGCTGCAGAGTACATTAATTTATTCAAGATGCCTCATTCATATGAAAATGTATTTTTGTACATAAAGAGTTTATTATGAGCTATCAAAGTTTACATTTTTGTACTGCAGATGTCTCGTGTAAATAAAAACTAAGAAAAAAAAAGTCACTAAGTTTCTTGCCTAACGTTGGTGTGTCTCTGGGGATTTTCTTCCCTTCCGCGGGCTGCGCAACCACTAAAGTGAAACACTATCTCCACCCACCTTCAAACCCTCCAGTCCCATTTCAAAAACAATTAAAAAATAAAATGCACCTGATTTCCACCAAGAAAGGGATAAAGACAGACAAGGGCATTTGGGATCCATCATTTCCTTTAACCTTGTAAACACAAGGGAGATCTTTCAGGCTCCCCATAAGCCAATTAAGACTTTTTAGTGGGGAATTAGCCCCGGATATGCAGCTACCTGTAGAGGTAGGGGCAGTGGGAGAGTCTTTCTTTTGAGGAACGCCACATCAGCTGGCTCTGTCTTTCAAAGAGAGGGGATTAAAAAGATCAATACAGTGTGACCACTGGCTAGGAAGTCCCAGTGACAGGTGGGCCCAGGCTGGGCAAGCAGAAGGGTCCACTCTTATAACAGCCTATTTAGAGGGGGAAATTGATTTGTAAACAGTGCCTCCAAATTGTTGTCCATTGAGCCTGGGATCACCCTGGCTGTGAGGTGTGGGGTGAATTACGCTGGGGTGGGGTCCCTGGGTGGGGTGTGCAGCTGCCTAAAATTGTGAGGTAGGATGCCTGCAACACACAAACACACACACACACACACACTGTGCCCACCCTGCGGGGAGAGAGGGATGTGAGGTGTGCTCAGTCCTGGCTTGCTCAGCCAGTGCTCAGGGGCAACAGCCAAAGCTTTCATTTGCTGCCAGAGAAATCAGCCGCCCAAACTCAGCGGGGATTCTTCTGGCTGCAGTATGTTTGTCTGTCGTCTGACAATTAGCTAACAGCACTGGCCAGTAGTGGCTTTTGTTTTAAATTTCAGAATGTGGGTATTTACAAAAGTTAGTTCCTAAAATGCTCGTGCTGCCTGTTTTCCCAGGTCACAAGTCACCCCACATTAAGACCAAATTTTTTTCCACTGGGTTGCCCCTTCTCATGAATATAATTATTTAGCAGGAGCAAGTAGAAATGGGTTCAGGAAAATAGTATTGTACGGTGTTAGAGAAATCATACCCATTTAGGAGATGAATAGAAGCAGAGGGCCAGAAGTAAGGCCACTTATAGCATGTTCCCCTTGTGGAAGTGTGTTCCCTCCTCACACACACGTCCTCATGAGCTGGATCCACAGATTCATAAGCTGGGTCCCCAGCAGGCGTTGCTAAGCCCAGCCATGGGCAAGAAGCCCTTTTTCAGATAAAAAGACTCCTTTTTGGAAGGTTCTGGAAAGTTGTATGCCTTCTCTAACTGCCCTCAGAGTGGAGATACGGTCCTCCAAGAAAAGCTTCAGAAGTTGTGAGGGCTCAGAAGGGAGTTGCTTCTGCTAAAAGCTCCAAAGAAAAAGTTGTGTCTCTTGAATGACCCTGCCCCGGCCCCGCTCTATTGTCTGTCTCAGAATTAATTCACTCTGCTAGCTTTGCATTTTCTTATAGCAAAACACACAAATGGTCTGCATCAGATTTTCTGCTCTCCTGTGCATAGGATGCTCGGAAGTGACTCCCTCCAGCTTTCTGAGGGGCTCAGCCTGAGTCTGCAAGAAGGGCAGGCCCCCTGAGGAGACTACTCAGATGTGGCATAGGTGCACTTGTCTCGGTCAGAGGAAGAGAACGGCCAATTATGTTTATCGTTGTCCAAAATCCTTGGGGAAAACCCCCAGCAAACAAAGAGCCCGAGGGACCCGGAGCTCGTGGAGCTTCTGGAGCTCCTGCTGCAGTAGGAGCTTTGTCTTGAACAACTGCAGCCAGCCAGTGCTGAAAACGAGAAACATCACCATCACCACCCCCAAGACTGAAGAAATGCAAACCATACTCCCGACTCTGTTGCCAAAACAGGCTCACAACTCAAGGTGCAGGGCCCAGAGCACTTTCTATCTAGGGAAACATCTTTAACAGTGATTGCTGGGGGGCATCTCCACCCCTCCTAGTTAATATTGTTCTTCCAAGGAAGCAAGCATATATGTGGTCTGCGTGGCCCTTGGAGCTCTCAAATGAGAGAAAAGGTGATTGAAAATGCTTATCCCCAGCTCAGGGGCCTCTTTCTCCTTGCAGTAAACTCTGGTTCATCCACTGGCATCTGTGAAGGCAGGCTGGGAGCTACTAGAGTATTCTAATCAGTTATAGGGCATAGAACGTCCCACTGACAGCCATGTTTCACTCCAACAGAATCTGCCACTGAGGAATCACTGGGACTTCAGAAGCCTTATCTATTCTCTCTCTCAATCTCTCCCTTTGCTCCTGTTCTGGTGTAACATATCTACTTTCACACACTGCCTCCAAGCCTTTGAGAAGCCAGGCCAGGGAAGATGGGGATGGCGTAGTAAAAGGAAGAATTTTGCTCACTCTCTCATCTCTTTAATGACGTTATCATGCTCCTGCTGTGTGCCAAGCATCACTCTAGGCACTGGGGTGACCAAGACAAAGTGCTTGTTTGAAAGGAACTTATGTACTAGTGAGAAAAGACAAAATAAACTTATGACAGATGGTGGTAAATGCTGAGGAGAAAAAAGAAAGTAAATGAGGGGACTTTGGAAAGCCAGGGCGGGAGGGAGGTTGCTCCTCTAGAAAAGATGGTCAGGGAAGGGCTTGTAACGAGAGGACATTCGAGCAGAGGCTCAGATGCAGAGAGGGAAGGAGCAGCCGTGGCGGTATCCAGGGGGAAGCATCCCAGGGAGAAGGCACTGTGAGGGGACAGCCCTGGCCTCGCACCGTGGATTACAAGGACAGCGAGGAGGCTCATATGACCGCAGCAGAGGGCATGAGCGGGGCCAGGATGGAGACAGATGGGGGCAGCACAAATCATGACTTTTTTCTTAAGATAATTGAAGAACTGAAAGCAGAGGAGTGATGTGAACTGACTTATGTTTTTAAAGGCCACACTTGTTGTTAAGGGACAGCAGGCTTTGGGGGCCAGGGGGAAGTAGGGACCCAACCAAGAGTCTGCATGTTAGTCCTGAAGAAAGACTTACATTGGAGAGGGGGTGAAGAGTGGTCAGAACCAGGACAGCTTTTGAAGAAGGAAACAGCAGGATTTGTTTTGTTTTGTTTTGTTTGAGGAAGATTAGCCCTGAGCTAACTGCTACCAGTCCTCCTCTTTTTTTTTTGTTTTTTGCTGAGGAAGCCTGGCCCTGAGCTAACATCCATGCCCATCTTCCTCTACTTTCTATGTGGGACGCCTACCACAGCATGGCATGCCAAGTGGTGCCATGTCTGCACCCGGGATCCGAACTGGCGAACCCCAGGCCGCCAAGAAGTGGAACGTGCTCATTTAACCGCTGCACCACTGGGCCAGCCCCCAGGATTTGTTTTGAGTATGAAGAAAGAGAGACATCAAGGCAGATTCCAAGGATTTGGGTCAGGAGCCATGAGCTCACAGAACCCATCCCACAAACCCCTCTACAAATGGTTAGTTTTGCCTGAAACTGCTCATTTTAGCACCCAAAGCAAAGATGGAAACATGAGTTGTAGTGTCCAAAAGATAAAGACAGATTGCTGCTCAAGAGAACCATAACTTTTTCTGGGCATGGGACCTCAGAGAAACACCTCAGAGAAAATTCATAATGGGGGTAGAGAGAAGGGGCTCCTGATGTCATGGGCAATGTCCTCAATAGCGTCATCGTCATTGACCTCATCATCCTAGCTAACACTTACATAGCACTTACTCTGTGTTCTACGCACTGTTCTAAACACACTCCACATATTAATTCATTTAATTCTCACAACCCATGAGGTTGATAATGTCATTATCTCCATTTTACAGATGAGGGAACTGAGGTACAGAGAAGCCAAGTAACTTTCCTGAGACCACACAGCTAGTAAGTCATAAAGCTGGGATTTGAACCCTGGCAATCTGGCTCCAGTGTTCCTGCTGCTTCTTAGATTGCCTCTCAAGGAATGAAAATGAAGGACAGCCAAGCAAAAAGCATCATGGGCTTCACACTTAGCTTTCTAAGGCCCAGTGTGACCCAGGAATAAGCTTAATGATAGCTACAGGCAGGGCCTCAGCTGCCATATGGGGCCTTTGGCTAAATGAAGAAAAGGCCTCCTTCCCCCTACTCCTCCAGTGTACCAGCCCTGTGCCAGGGTGCACGGCGGGGTCAGTGGAGTGTCCCCTTCCTCCCCCCACTCCCGTGGGGGCCATGAACAGGGTACAATCTGTACAACCTTATCTAGCAGCCCTGCCTAGAGGTAAGGATGAGTCAGTTGAATTGCCTTTTCCTGACAGAGGTGGGCACAGTCTGCAGAGGGTTTGGGGGGTGAGTTTTCTGGCAAGGACTGGAGTGTCACTACTTCAGTTTACAAGACCAATAGGGCTAAGAGCCTGGTGGCATCCTCTTGTGAAAAATCAGTCTCTTCACCATTCACATTGGGCTAGAAAGGCCCTACCTACATATCTTACCAAAGCCTAGACTTCCTTCAGAGAACATTTCTGGGGTTGCTCCAACCTAGGCCAAGCAGGGTATTGAGGCTCCAAAGTTCCACATCAAAGAGCGTAATGGTGAAGATTGGAGCCTGGAAGGTGCTCCTGCCAACTTTCACCAATTGCCTGCATCACCCATAAACCAGAATAAGCCCAGGGTACATCTAACTGTAGCAGCTGTCACTTCCTGAGATGATACAGGACAGGCACTTGGCTCCAGCACTGACTGACCTCACCTGCTCCCCACTGGGCTGGTGGCCAGGAGCCAGGCAACCCTGGAGGCAGAAAGCCAAAACAGGATGTTGGGATTTCAGATGGCTGAGCTTACACCATCCTTTCTGACAGTGATTAGATGCCAGTCCTGGTTGCCTGCAGAGGTCATTCTCTTGTTCGGGTGAAGCCCATTGTGCCATTGACTAATATGTCTTCTCCAGCCTTGAGAGTGAAGGACAATGTGTACCTGGGGACAATGGGACCAATATGCCAAGTTGGTCTCAAGTCATTGAGACACAAGCAAAAGATGGCCATCAGAGGATACCACTGCTTTGTCAATTCAAATTTGATCTTTGCTCTATCTAAAGGACTATACTTGGCCCTTAATAATATGCTGCTTCTTCTATTAGGTTAAACTCACCCCAACACAGCATGGGTACCTACTTTGCACCCAGCATGTGAGCTTGGTAGATTGTACTATTTGCCCATAATTATTGGTTCCCTCCCCATCTTCACCATGCTCTCCTGTAAGTCAAAGGTGCTTCTATCCTATTGAATTTGGGCTTGCTCATGCAACTGGCTTTGGCCAATGGGATGTGAGTAAACATGGGCTAAAGCATGTCTAAATAGAAGCTTTCACTGCACAAGCTTTTCACCGTCTCTGCTTTCTACATGAGGACAGCATGACTGAGAAAGTGGCCACCCCTTCAGCTGGAGTCCCTAAATGAGAGATACCTGCACTCAAATCCTTGTTTCAGGGTCTGCTTCTGGAAGAACCCAAAAACGAGACAGGCCAGATCTTGGATTCATTCACAGCTTTCTATTCAAAGAAAACTCTACCCAAAAAACTACAGCTGGCTCTTCCTAGAACTAAATCGAGATGCCTTGGCATGTACACCACTCAACCCCTCCATATTATCTAGGCTTGGACTATAAGAACCCTCTCATCACTCTCCAAACACAGCAGTGCCCCTTATGGCTCTGTGTCTTTCTACCCACTTGTCTCCTATCCAGCTACCACCAACCTCTCACTCATCCTTCAAACTGCAGTTCCAACATGACCTTCTCTGTGAAGCCTTCTCAGACATCCTAGGCCAATTTAGTTACTCCATCCTCCTCTGGGCTCCCACACATTAAAGTCACTACCTGATCATCGTACACACTGTGAACGTGTCGGCTTCTGAGGGACTTTGGACTACTTAACCCCAAGATACATGCCTGAGTCCTCTACATGCCCCCAGAGCCTGCATGGCTGAGATAAAGGATGAGATCATCCTTTATCTGTGAGGTTCCTTTGCGGCAGTTCACAATTTCACTGGAAAATCACCAAAGTGGCTCTCGTCTTTCTAGGAGGGATTGAAGGTGGTCCAGGCCAAAGAGGGGTAAGTTGGTTTTGTTCAGTCTTTCACCTCATCCTAGTCATTTTCCCTTAAGGAAGAAGGCCATAACCCAGAAGGCAGCCAAAAGAATTTATCTTGCTTTCATTTCCTCCGCAGACCAGCCCAGAGGCACCCAAAGCTATGTACAAAGAATCATCCAAGAAGTCTTTCTTCAAAGAATGTAGATGCCTGAGTCTCACCTCCAAAGATTTTCCTTCAGAACATCTAGAATGAAGGCCTGGCATTTGTGCACAGATGATTAATATGCACAGCCAGGATTAAGAAACCATGGGCTTGAAAAACCTTGTGCCTCCCACAAGATTCAGTCTATTACCCAGGGGATCCTAGTGGAGTTAAAACCCAGATGTGCATGGATCTGGAGAGACCCCTCTGCACACATCCCTCATATGCTCGTGGGACACACGCAAGGGGATGGGCATGGGCTTCTCACCCTTCAGATTTCTTACCATCTTGACAGGACTAACGCCAAGGATGGGGCCAGTAAACCTCACTGTTTTACAGTGTTACCCAATTGCTCCAAGCCCAGAATTATTTTAGATTTTACTTGTTTGGAGCCTGGTGACAGAAACTGCTGGTTATTCACTAAAATCCATTCTCCTCTTCTTGGGCACATGACTAACTACATTTCCCAGGATTCTTTGCAGTTAAGCATGACGTTGTGACTGGGTTCTTTTTACTGGATCATGAGTGGAAATGTTGTGAGCTACCTCTGGGACTACACCTTTATGACAATGGTGGGAATTTGCACTTTTGTGTAAAATATAGAAAGTTTCAAAGAACCCCATTCCCAGTTTAAAAATGAGAAAAAGCCATATAATCTACAAAATCGTAACTTTTCTTCAGCTAATCAAAGAAGTGAGGTCACAAGACAGTTAGATAAAGTGAACTATAAGAGGAGAAAGCCTATCCGAGGAGAGGCAGAGCATGTGAACTGTTTCACCTTGGGCAAAGCATGTGGGGGAGAAGTGGCTGCCATACAAGCAAGTAAGAAGAAATTGGCTAAAATTGTAATAAAATCTAAAGGCCAAATGTGGGCTAGGGTGTCCGTTTGGAATAGGAGAGCTCATATGCACTTGCAAGAGCCCATTAGGTGCTCACAAGAATGATTAAGCCAGAGCAAAAGACCAGAGAGAGTCCCCTCGATGGTGAAGATGTTCAGGAGGTGATTGCTGTTTCGGAACAGGCACAAGTCCCACTTACTTTCCCAGCATGCTATCCTTAAAGCAAAAGCAGTAAGCCACTGAAGAAGGGGCATTTTCTTCCCTAGGATATAAGCAAACGTCTATTGCTTCTGGGGAGATACAGAAGCAAACCCACCTGTTTCTGGTAGAGGGGTAGGAAACTGCCTCAACCTAGGACAAAGGCAAAGATCAGTCGCTGGTGGAGGAGGAGTAGAGAAAACAACCTCTCTCTGGTGGAAAGGCCAGGATCCTACACCAATACTAAGCAAGGGTCTGTCACTGGAAGGGGAGGAACAGGAAACTCCTTCCAGAGAACAACCACAGATATGAGTCAGAGTTTGGCTTCCAAGGGGATGAAGAGCTGGAAATCCTCACCCATGAAGCCAAGACACATAGGGCTTACCAAGACTGAGGCTGGACACCCTTTACAAACCTAGCATCAAGTAACAAGCAACATCAATCTAATGCTGGATGAGAGACAGGAGCATGGAGAGTGATGTCCCTCAGGAGCACAGGCAGGCAAAATGGCTGAAAGATGAGCCACTGAGAAAACTCCTCTGGCACCCCTCCCCCTCCTCCCAGTAAAAGTACATGGTAACAACAGCCCAGTGCTGAAGAAATTGGAAGCCTATGGTGCACTGAAGGTAATAATAACCATAAGAAAACACAAACCAAGCTCAACTCTTGACTAGATTGACTGAACACTCTCTCTCCATGCTAACTGCATGACAAAAGAAGAGGCATGTCCAGTCATAAAATTATTTACCTTCCTCTCTACTGTTTCTGTACACATGATGTCCAACATGAATAAAAAATTACAAGACATACCAAAAAAGGGTAAGAAAAACAACTCACTCCCAAGAGATAAAAGAATCAATAGATCTAGACTCGGCTATAACCCAAATATTGGAATTTTCAGATAGAAAATTTACGATAACTATGATTAATATGTTAGAGAACCTAGCGGAAACTTGGACAGCAGGTTTATATTAGTCAAGATTCTCCAGAGAAGCAAAATTAGTAGGAGATATATATCTATGTAAAAGAGATTTACCATAGAAATTGGCCCATGTAGTTATGGAGGCCATGAAGTCCCATGATCTGCTGTCTGCAAGCTGGAGAACCAGGAAAGCCAGTGGTGTAACTCAGTCCAAGTCTGAAAGCCTGGGAATTGGGGGCCAGTGATGTAAATCCCAGTGTGAGTCCAAAAGCCCAAGAACCGGGAGCAATGATGTCCTAGAGCAGGAGAAGATGGATGTTTCAGCTTAAGCAGAGAGCAGATTCGCCCTTCCTTCACCTTTTGTTTTATCAGGTCCTCAATAGATTGGATGATGCCCACCCACATTGGTGAGGGTGATGCTAGTCTCTTCCAGAGACATCCTCACAGACACACCCAGAAATAATGTATTACCAGCTATGTGGGCATCTCTTATCCCAGACAAGTTGACACATAAAATTAACTGTCACAATGCTTAAACAAATTGGGAATTTCAGCAGAGAAATGACAAATATAAGAAGCAGTAGAATTGAAATAGAAAATAAAACATGATATCAGAGATGAAGAATTCCTTTCATAGGCTCATCAGTAACCTGGCCTTAGCTAAGGAAAGACTCAATGACCTTGAAGATAGGTCAACAGACCCTATCCAAACTGAAACACAAAGAGAAAAAAAGAATGGGAAAAACCACAACAGAACAGAGTATCCAAGAACTGATATCAAGTGAAAACTTGAATCTACACAAAGAAATGAAAAAAAAAGAAAATGATAAAAATAAAGTTAAAAGACACTTTTCTTTTTACTTATTTTAAATTGGTTTAAAAGATAATTATGGGGCTGGCCCAGTGGTGCAGTAGTTCAGTTCACACGTTCTGCTTCTCGGCAGCCCCGGGTTCCGTGATTCGGATCCCAGGTGCAGACGTGGCGCCACTTGGCAAAAGCCATGCTGTGGCAGGCATCCCATGTATAAAGTAGAGGAAGATGGGCATGGATGTCAGCTCAGGGCCAGTCTTCCTCAGCAAAAAGAGGAGGATTGGCAGTAGTTAGCTCAGGGCTAATCTCCCTAAAAAAAACAAAAAAAGATAATTATGTAAGACAAAATGAATAATACTGTATTGTGGGGCTTATAACATATGTAAAAGTAAAATTTGCAATAAAAATAGCCCAAAGAATGGGAGGGATGAATAGGAATATACTCTCATGAGATTCTTCCACTTTACATGAAGCGAATATTCTTTAAATGTAGATTCAGGTAAGTTAACAACGTATATTGTAAACCCCAGGGGAAAACTGCAAAAATTTTTTAAAAGGTATAACTGATAAGCCAATAGTGGAAATAAGGTAGACTAATAAAAAATTTCAATTAATCTAAAAGAAGTGGGAAAAAGGAACAAAGAACAGATAAGACAAATAGAAAACAACTAGGAGGACAGTAAATTTAAATCCAATCACATCGATAATTACATTAAGTGCAAATTACATGAAAAAGCAAAGATTGTCACAACAGATAAAAAGCAAGACTGAACTATACGCAATCTACAAGAAACCCACTGCAAGTGTAAAGACATAGATAGCTTAAAAGGAAGAGAAAGGAAAAAGTTATATCATACAAATACTAAACAAAGGGAAGTTACAGTGGCTATACTATCAGACTGATGGACTTCAGAACAAGACATAGTTCCAAGGATAAAGAGGGACATTACATAATAATAAAGGGGTCAATTCACCAAGAAGATATAACAATCCTAAATGTGTAAGCACTCAACAATGAACCTTCAAAACACACGAAACAGAAACTGATGTAATTGAAAGGAGAAATAGACAAATCTGTAACTATAAAGACTTTAACATTCATCACTTAATAATCTATAGAAAAAGCAGACAGAAAAATAGTAAGGATATAGAAGGTCTGAACAACACTATTAACCAACTTGGTCTAATTTACATATAGAACACTCCATCCACACTCAAACAATATAGAATACACATTCTCTTCAAGTACACATAGAATCTTCACCAAGACAGACATATTTTGGGCCATAAAACATTCTCCGTAATTTAAACAAATTCAAGTGACATAAAATATGTTCTCTGAAACAGCAACTTTCCAAATAATTGGAAATTGAACAACACACTCCTAAAAACCCATTGTTCAAAGAGGAAGTAAAAAGACAAATTTGAGGGGCCGGCCCCATGGCCAAGTGGTTAAGTTTGCATACTCTGCTTCGGCGGCCCAGGGTGTCACCGGTTCGAATCCTGGGCGTGGACATGGCACCACTCATCAAGCCATGCTGAGGTGGCGTCCCACATGCCACAACTAGAAGGACCCACAACTAAAACTACACAACTATGTACTGGGGGCTTTGGGAGAAAAGAGGAAAAATAAAAAGTCTTTTAAAAAAATTTGAAAATATTTTGAATTGAATGAAAATGAAGACATAACATATCAGAATCTGTGAGATGCTGCTAAAAGAGTACTTAGGGGGAAATTTATAGTTTTAATTGCTTATACTAGAAAATAAGAAAGATTTTTGAATCAATAAGTTTCTTAAGAAATAGAAAAAGAAGAGAAAATTTGACTTAAAAGTCAGCATAAAGAAGGACATAGTAAGAAAAGAACAAACTTCAATAAAATTGGAAACAGAAATCAACAGAGAAAATCTGCAGAGCCAAAAGCTGGTTTTTAAAAATTAACCTATAAAATTTATAGACTTCTAACCAAACTGATCAATAAGATAGAAGAAATAAATTACCAATCAAGAATGAAAGAGGGAACATTATTACAGATAATAAGGACTTACAAAGATAAGGGAATATTATAAACTTTGTGCCAATACATTTGATTGATTAGAGGAAAGGGATGGATTCCGTAAAAGATGCAACCTACAAAAGCTTAATCAAAATAACTAGATAACCTGAATAATCCTATATTTATTTTAAAAGTCTAATTTGTGGTTACAGCCTTCCTGCAAAGGCCCAGATGGCTCTCTAAAGTAGTCTATCAAACACTTAAAGGAGAAATAATATTAATTCCATAGAAATTCATCCAGAAAAAGAAGAAGAGAGAACACATCTCAATTCAGTTTTTGAGCCCAGCAGTACCCTGATATAAAAACTAGACAAAGGCTTTACTTTACAAGTAAAGTAAGTTATAGACCATATTCCTCACAAACATATGTGTAAAAATCCTCATCCAAACATTAGTAAGTTGAATCTAACACTATACAAAAATGGTAAATGTATCATGACTAAGTGGATTTTATCCCAAGAATGCAAATTTAGCTCAACATTTGAAATTAATCAATGTAATTCATACCACATCAACAGAGGAAAAGAGAATAAAAACATAGAATTATTACAATAGATGCAGAAAATTCATTTGAAAAAATTTGATATCCATTTCATGATAAAATATCCCAGCAAACTAGGAATAATTATCAACCTGATAAAGGGCATTTACGAAAAAACTTCCACTCGTATTATACTTAACATGTGTTCCTCCTATGATCAACAACAAGACAGTGAAGTCAGCTTTCACCACTCCTATTCAACACTGTACTGAAGGTCTAGCCAGTGAAATAAATCAAGAGAAAGAAATAAAAGGCATAGATTTGGAAAAAAGCCTATCTGTCTTTATTTGCAGACAGCATAATCATCTACACCTACAATTTGGAAAACAAGAACAAAGTTGGAGGAGGGACATCACCTGATTTCAAGACAGTGTGGTATTTGTAAGGGATAGACTCGTAGACCAATGAAACCAAATGAATAACCCCAAAATAAACCCATACATATATGGTCAATTGATTTTAGACAAAGGTGCCAAGGTAAGTCAATGGAGGAAAGATAGTATTTTCAGCAAATGGTGCTGGAACAATTAGATATCCATATGCAATAAAAATGAAACTTGACCTGTACCACACACCATAAACAAAAATTAACTCAAATTATAAGACTTAAAATGAGAAATCATTTAGAAAGAAACACAGAGAAGAAAATCATTGGACCTTGGATTACACAGAAATTTCTTAAATAAAACTTGAAAAGCATGAAGCGTAAAAGAAAAGAATTAATAAATTAGATTTAATCAACAATTCAAAACTTTTGCTCTTCAAAAGACACTGTAAAGAAATGAAAAGAGAAGCCATAGACTGGGAGAAAATACTTGCAAAACACATTCTGATAAAGGACTGGTATCCAGAACATATAAAGAACTCTCACATCTCAGTAATAAGAAAGCAAACAACCCAATCTAAAAACTGGCAAAAAAAAAAAAAAAAAATTAGACACTCCACCAAAGAAGAGAGAACATTGGCAAAAGACCATATGAAAAGATGTCCAATACAATTAGTCATTAGGGAAATACAAATTAAAGCCATAATGAGATGCCATGAGTCCACAGTTCTTAGAATGGCTAAAATAAAACAGCTGACAATACCAAGTGCTACCTAGGATGTGGAACACTCAGACTCTCATACATTCCTGATGGGAGTACGAAATAGTACAAGCATCTTGGAACAGTTTGGCAGTTCCTTATAAAATTAAATATATATTTACTGTATGGCTCAGCATCCCACTCCTACATATTGACCTAAGAGAAATGAAATCATGTGTTTACACAAAGACCTCTATGCAGATGTTTATATTACTTTTATTTATACTCTCCGAAAATTAGAAAGAGCCCAGGTGCCCATCAACAGGAAAATGGGTAAAAACTGTTGTATATTCAGGTAAAAGCAGTTCATTGATACATGCAGGAACATAAGTGAGTCTCAAAAGCATCATGCTAGGGGAAAAAAAGCCAGACTCAAAAGGCCAAATACTGTATGATTCCATTTACATGGCATTTGGGAAAAGCAAAACTTCAGGGACAGAAATTAGATGAGTGATTTCCAGGGGTGAGTGAGGGAGAAGATTAATGAGAAATGGGGCAAGTGAGATCTTTTTGGGGAGATGGAAAAATTCTGTATCTTGATTGTGATGGTGGTTACACAGTTTGTCAATACTCACAGAATTGTGCATCTTCAAAGGATGAGTTTTATTTTAGGTAAATTATACCTCAATAAACCTCACTTAAAATATGAAAAGTGATCATGGAATGTGGTGAGCTCCCTTCCCATGACTGTCACCTGGACCTGATACAACCCAGCTTCAGCCGTGAGGACAATAAGAGTACTGGGGCCAGTGCCACTCAAAGAGTTTTCTCGCCCCAAAATCTGATGAAACAAGTATAGAAATTGAGAGGCTGTATTTAGTAACATTTATAGCAATTTAAGTGTATTGTATCTAATAATAAAACACTTTAGTCTTGTATTTTGCATGTCTTTGGGAGGTATTTTTCCAGTAATTCATTTTTACTATTTTTTACAAAAATTTTGGTCTGAAATGGATTGAAAATGTTAAAAAAAAAAAAAAAAAAAAAAAAAGAGTCCTCCACCACATATAGTTTGAGAAGCACTTCCCTCGGGGATGGCAGAGCACCTTGGAGGAACTTGCATCCCTGCCTGACTGCGTGAAGCAGACCCACCTGCCACCTGGGATGCTCCTCTTGGACTGTTCCATAAACGAGAAATAAACTTTGTTCAGTCTCATTGTATGTCTCTGTCACAGAAGCCGAACTTTACCCTAACTGGGCTCGCCACAAGGGCTATCTGCTGACCCTGAGCCGCTGCTTTAGTCCCACAAAGACCTAGAAGCCAGCTCTTTCCATGGAGAGCACAGACTCGAGATATATGGAGAAGCAAACAAAGTGAGCATTACTTTTCACAACACAGAGAGTCCCCACAAACGAGAGGAGGTCAGAGCCAAAGTTCTCACTTCTTCAGCAGGGTACAGGCAGGCCGACGGCAAGGATGAAGTGTGCAGCCATTCCAACAGGCTGGACGGCCCCAGCAGAGCTTGGCTTTCCCTGGCTGGTTGTGGGAAGAGCAGGACTTCCATCAGGAAGTACAGCGGTAGCAGTTTGAACAACTAGAGCTGCCCCAGAAAGA